>NC_052073.1:34105970-35305970 GCF_015852505.1 Tachyglossus aculeatus
GTCGGCAACATATAGAGCCGGTCCCTACCCAACAGCGGGCTCGCGGGCTAGAAGGGGGAGACGGACGACAAAACGAAACATATTAACAAAATAAAATAAAAATAGAGTAGTAAATACGTCGCCGTCGCTTCCCAATCCTCGTTTTCCTCTTCTGCTGCGCCTTCCAACCCTTCCGGCCTTCTCTCCCGTCTCCTTCCCACAGCGTGGCCCCTGGGAGTGGCATTATTCCCTCCCAGGGCCCTCGGGAATACCTGCAGCCGGGAATCCCCTTTTCCGAAGGCCCGAGCGGCGGACGGGTGCTCGGAGCGGCGGACGGGTGCTCGGAGCGGTGGACGGGTGATCGGAGCGGTGGACGGGTGATCGGAGCGGTGGACGGGTGCTCGGAGCGATGGACGGGTGCTCGGAGCGGTGGACGGGTGCTCGGAGTGATGGACCGGTGATTGGAGCGATGGACGGGTGCTCGGAGCGATGGACGGGTGCTCGGAGCGATTGACGGGTTCTTGGAGAGGTGGACGGGTGCTCGGAGTGCTGGACGGGTTCTCGGAGCGAAGGACGGGTTCTCGGAGCGAAGGATGGGTGATCGGAGCGATGGACGGGTGCTCGGAGCGATGGACGGGTGCTCGGAGCGATGGGTGCTCGGAGCGATGGACGGGTGATCGGAGCGATGGACGGGTGCTCGGAGCGAAGGACGGGTTCTCGGAGCACTGGACGGGTTCTCGGAGCGATGGACGGGTTCTCGGAGCGGTGGGCGGGTGCTCGGAGCGGTGGACGGGTGCTCGGAGCGGTGGACGGGTGCTCGGAGCAGTGGATGGGTTCTCGGAGCGATGGACGGGTGCTCGGAGCGAAGGACGGGTTCTCGGAGCGAAGGATGGGTTCTCGGAGCGATGGACGGGTGCTCGGAGCGATGGATGGGTTCTCGGAGCGATGGGTGCTCGGAGCGATGGACGGGTGATTGGAGCGACGGACGGGTTCTTGGAGCGATGGACGGGTGCTCGGAGCGATGGACTGGTTCTTGGAGAGATGGACGGGTGCTTGGAGTGGTGAACGGGTGCTCGGAGCGGTGGACGGGTGCTCGGAGCGGTGGACGGGTGATCGGAGCGGTGGATGGGTGCTCGGAGCGATGGACGGGTGCTCGGAGCGATGGACGGGTCCTCGGAGCGATGGACGGCTGCTCAGAGCGATGGACGGGTTCTCGGAGCAATGGGCAGTTGTTCGGAGCGATGGACAGGTGCTCGGAGCGATGGACGGGTTCTCGGAGCGATGGACGGGTTCTCGGAGCGGTGGACGGGTGCTCGGAGTGGTGGACGGGTTCTCGGAGCACTGGACGGGTTCTCGGAGCGATGGACGGGTGCTCGGAGCGATGGACGGGTTCTCGGAGCGAAGGACGGGTTCTCGGAGCGGTGGACGGGTTCTCGGAGCGATGGACGGGTTCTCGGAGCGAAGGACGGGTTCTCGGAGCGGTGGACGGGTTCTCGGAGCGATGGACGGGTTCTCGGAGCGATGGACGGGTGCTCGGAGTGGTGGATGGGTGCTCGGAGCGATGGATGGGTGCTCGGAGCGGTGGGCGGGTGCTCGGAGCGGTGGACGGGTGCTCGGGGCTGTGGGCGGGTGCTCGGAGCAGTGGACGGGTGCTCGGAGCAATGGATGGGTTCTCGGAGTGAAGGACGGGTGCTAGGAACGATGGACAGGTTCTCGGAACGATGGACGGGTTCTCAGAGCGAAGGATGGGTGCTCGGAGCGCTGGACGGATTCTCGGAGGGAAGGACGGGCTCTCGGAACGATGGACGGGTGCTCGGAGCGATGGACGGGTGATCGGAGCGATGGACGGGTGCTCGGAGCGATGGACGGGTTCTCGGAGCGAAGGACGGGTTCTCGGAGCGGTGGACGGGTGCTCGGAGCGATGGACGGGTGCTCGGAGCGATGGACGGGTTCTCGGAGCGATGGACGGGTGATCGGAGCGGTGGACGGGTTCTTGGAGCAGTGGACGGGTGCTCGGAGCGATGGACGGGTGCTCGGAGCGATGGACTGGTTCTTGGAGAGATGGACGGGTGCTTGGAGTGGTGAACGGGTGCTCGGAGCGGTGGACGGGTGCTCGGAGCGGTGGACGGGTGCTCGGAGCGACGGACGGGTTCTCGGAGCGAAGGACGGGTTCTCGGAGCGGTGGACGGGTGCTCGGAGCGATGGATGGGTGCTCGGAGCGATGGACGGGGTCTCGGAGCAAAGGACGGGTGCTCGGAGCGATGGACGGGTGCTCGGAGCAGTGGACGGGTGATTGGAGCGACGGACGGGTTCTTGGAGCGATGGACGGGTGCTCGGAGCGATGGACTGGTTCTTGGAGAGATGGACGGGTGCTTGGAGTGGTGAACGGGTGCTCGGAGCGGTGGACGGGTGCTCGGAGCGGTGGACGGGTGATCGGAGCGGTGGATGGGTGCTCGGAGCGATGGACGGGTGCTCGGAGCGAAGGACGGGTTCTCGGAGCAGTGGACGGGTTCTCGGAGCGGTGGACGGGTGCTCGGAGCGATGGACGGGTTCTCGGAGCGATGGACGGGTGATCGGAGCGATGGATGGGTTCTCGGAGCAAAAGACGGGTTCTCGGAGCGAAGGACGGGTTCTCGGAGAGAAGGACGGGTTCTCGGAGCGATGGACGGGTGCTCGGAGCGATGGGCGGGTGATCGGAGCGATGGACGGGTGCTCGGAGCGATGGACGGGTGCTCGGAGCGATGGGTGCTCGGAGCGATGGACGGGTGATCGGAGCGATGGATGGGTTCTCGGAGCGAAGGACGGATTCTCGGAGCGAAGGACGGGTTCTCAGAGCGAAGGACGGGTGTTCGGAGCGATGGACGGGTGCTCGGAGCGATGCACGGGTTCTCGGAACGGTGGACGGGTGCTCGGAGCGGTGGACGGGTGCTCGGAGCGGTGGACGGGTGCTCGGAGCAATGGACGGGTGATCGGAGCGGTGGACGGGTGCTCGGAGCGATGGACGGGTGCTCGGAGCGATGGACGGGTGCTCGGAGCGATGGACGGGTGCTCGGAGCAATGGGTGCTCGGAGCGATGGACGGGTGATCGGAGCGATGGATGGGTTCTCGGAGCGAAGGACGGATTCTCGGAGCGAAGGACGGGTTCTCGGAGCGATGCACGGGTTCTCGGAGCGATGCACGGGTTCTCGGAGCACTGGACGGGTTTTCGGAGCGGTGGACGGGTGCTCGGAGCGAAGGACGGGTTCTCGGAGCGATGGGTCCTGGGAGCGATGGACGGGTGATCGGAGCGATGGACGGGTGCTCGGAGCGAAGGACGGGTTCTCGGAGCGGTGGACGGGTGCTCGGAGCGGTGGACGGGTGCTCGGAGCGGTGGGCGGGTGCTCGGAGCGGTGGACGGGTGCTCGGAGCGGTGGACGGGTGCTCGGAGTACTGGACGGGTTCTCGGAGCGAAGGACGGGTTCTCGGAGCGAAGGACGGGTTCTCGGAGCGATGGACGGGTTCTCGGAGCGAAGGACGGGTTCTCGGAGCGATGGACGGGTTCTCGGAGCGATGGACGGGTGCTCGGAGCGGTGGATGGGTGCTCGGAGCGATGGATGGGTGCTCGGAGCGGTGGGTGGGTGCTCGGAGCAGTGGACGGGTGCTCGGAGCGATGGACGGGTTCTCGGAGCGATGGACGGGTGCTCGGAGCGATGGACGGGTGATCGGAGCGGTGGACGGGTTCTTGGAGCAGTGGACGGGTGCTCGGAGCGATGGACGGGTGCTCGGAGCGATGGACGGGTTCTCGGAGCGATGGGTGCTCGGAGCGATGGACGGGTGATTGGAGCGACGGACGGGTTCTTGGAGCGATGGACGGGTGCTCGGAGCGATGGACTGGTTCTTGGAGAGATGGACGGGTGCTTGGAGTGGTGAACGGGTGCTCGGAGCGGTGGACGGGT
The DNA here is from genome assembly GCF_015852505.1 of Tachyglossus aculeatus. NCBI lineage: Eukaryota > Metazoa > Chordata > Mammalia > Monotremata > Tachyglossidae > Tachyglossus > Tachyglossus aculeatus. The sequence continues at coordinate 34,109,885 of NC_052073.1, forward strand.
GCTCGGAGCGGTGGACGGGTGATCGGAGCGGTGGATGGGTGCTCGGAGCGATGGACGGGTGCTCGGAGCGATGGACGGGTCCTCGGAGCGATGGACGGCTGCTCAGAGCGATGGACGGGTTCTCGGAGCGATGGACAGGTGCTCGGAGCGATGGACGGGTTCTCGGAGCGATGGACGGGTTCTCGGAGCGATGGACGGGTGCTCGGAGCGATGGACGGGTTCTCGGAGCGGTGGACGGGTGCTCGGAGCGGTGGGCGGGTGCTCGGAGCGGTGGACGGGTGCTCGGAGCGGTGGACGGGTGCTCGGAGTGCTGGACGGGTTCTCGGAGCGAAGGACGGGTGCTCGGAGCGAAGGACGGGTGCTTGGAACGACGGATGGGTTCTCAGAGTGATGGACGGGTTCTCGGAGCACTGGACGGGTTCTCGGAGCGAAGGACGGGTTCTCGGAGCGGTGGATGGGTGCTTGGAGCGGTGGGCGGGTGCTCGGAGCGGTGGACGGGTGCTCGGAGCGGTGGATGGGTTCTCGGGGCGGTGGACGGGTTCTCGGAGCACTGGACGGGTGCTCGGAGCGCTGGACGGGTGCTCGGAGCGCTGGACGGGTGCTCGGAGCGAAGGACGGGTGCTCGGAGCGAAGGACGGGTGCTTGGAATGACGGATGGGTTCTCGGAGTGATGGACGGGTTCTCGGAGCACTGGACGGGTTCTCGGAGCGATGGACGGGTTCTCGGAGCGGTGGGCGGGTGCTCGGAGCGGTGGACGGGTGCTCGGAGCGGTGGACGGGTGCTCGGAGCAGTGGATGGGTTCTCGGAGCGATGGACGGGTGCTCGGAGCAATGGATGGGTTCTCGGAGCGAAGGACGGATTCTCGGAGCGAAGGACGGGTTCTCGGAGCGATGGTCGGAGCGGTGGATGGGTGCTCGGAGCGATGGACGGGTGCTCAGAGCGATGGACGGGTCCTCGGAGCGATGGACGGCTGCTCAGAGCAATGGACGGGTTCTCGGAGCAATGGGCAGGTGCTCGGAGCGATGGACAGGTGCTCGGAGCGATGGACGGGTTCTCGGAGCAATGGGCGGGTTCTCGGAGCGAAGGACGGGTTCTCGGAGCAGTGGACGGGTGCTCGGAGCGATGGATGGGTTCTCGGAGCGGTGGACGGGTGCTCGGAGCGGTGGACGGGTTCTCGGAGCGCTGGACGGGTGCTCGGAGCGCTGGACGGGTGCTCGGAGCGCTGGACGGGTGCTCGGAGCGAAGGACGGGTGCTCGGAGCGAAGGACGGGTTCTCGGAGTGATGGACGGGTTCTCGGAGCACTGGACGGGTTCTCGGAGCGATGGACGGGTTCTCGGAGCGGTGGGCGGGTGCTCGGAGCGGTGGACGGGTGCTCGGAGCAGTGGATGAGTTCTCGGAGCGATGGATGGGTGCTCGGAGCAATGGATGGGTTCTCGGAGCAAAGGATGGGTGCTCGGAGCGGTGGATGGGTGTCTCGGAGCGAAGGACGGGTTCTCGGAGCAGTGGACGGGTTCTCGGAGCGGTGGACGGGTGCTCGGAGCGATGGACGGGTGCTCGGAGCGATGGACGGGTGATCGGAGCGATGGATGGGTTCTCGGAGCAAAAGACGGGTTCTCGGAGCGAAGGACGGGTTCTCGGAGAGAAGGACGGGTTCTCGGAGCGATGGACGGGTGCTCGGAGCGATGGGCGGGTGATCGGAGCGATGGACGGGTGCTCGGAGCGATGGACGGGTGCTCGGAGCGATGGGTGCTCGGAGCGATGGACGGGTGATCGGAGCGATGGATGGGTTCTCGGAGCGAAGGACGGATTCTCGGAGCGAAGGACGGGTTCTCGGAGCGATGGACGGGTGCTCGGAGCGATGCACGGGTTCTCGGAGCACTGGACGGGTTTTCGGAGCGGTGGACGGGTCCTCGGAGCGACGGACGGGTGCTCGGAGCGACGGACGGGTGCTCGGAGCGCTGGACGGGAGCGACGCGGACTGACCGGGAACCTCATGGCATTTCAGGGGTCGGTGACCTTCGAGGACGTGGCGATGACCTTCACCCGCGAAGAGTGGCGGCTTCTGGCCCCGGCCCAGCGCGGCCTCTATCGGGACACGATGCTGGAAAACCATCGGAACGTCGCGGAGCTGGGCAAGCACTCGGGAGCTTCGGGTCGGAATCTGGGTCTTGCCGGGGATTTCTTTCTCCCGTCGCCACCGCCCGTCTCTCTCGCCTCCCTCCGTCAACTCACGGATTCAGTTTGGCCCTAAATCCTTTCATTTTTAATTACAATAATAATAATAATGGTATTTGTGAAGCGCTTACTAGGTGCCAAGCACTGTTCTAAGCGTTGGGGGGGATACAAGGTGATCAGGTCGTCCCACGTATTCAGTTATAATAATAATAATAATAATAATAATAATAATGGTCTTTGTGAAGCGCTTACCCGTCTCTCTCACCTCCCTCGGTCAACTCACGGATTCAGTTTGGCCCTAAATCCTTTCATTTTTAATTACAATAATAATAATAATAGTATTTGTGAAGCGCTTACTAGGTGCCAAGCACTGTTCTAAGCGCTGGGGAGGATACAAGGTGATCAGGTCGTCCCACGTATTCAGTTATAATAATAATAATAATGATAATAATAATAATGGTATTTGTGAAGCGCTTACTAGGTGCCAAGCACTGTTCTAAGCGCTGGGGGGGATACAAGGTGATCAGGTCGTCCCACGTATTCAGTTTGGCACTAAATCCTTTCATTTTTAATAATAATAATAATAATAATGATAGTATTTGTGAAGCGCTTACTAGGTGCCAAGCACTGTTCTAAGCGCCGGGGGGGATACAAGGTGATCGGGTCGTCCCACGTATTCAGTTTGGCCCTAAATCCTTTCAGTTTTAATAATAATAATAATAATGATGGTATTTGTGAAGCGCTTAGTAGGTGCCAAGCACCGTTCTAAGCGCCGGGGGGGATACAAGGTGATCGGGTCGTCCCACGTATTCAGTTTTAATAATAATAATAATAATAATAATAATGGTCTTTGTGAAGCGCTTACCCGTCTCTCTCACCTCCCTCGGTCAACTCACGGATTCAGTTTGGCCCTAAATCCTTTCATTTTTAATAACAATAATAATAATAATAGTATTTGTGAAGCGCTTACTAGGTGCCAAGCACTGTTCTAAGCGCTGGGGGGGATGCAAGGTGATCAGGTCGTCCCACGTATTCAGTTTGGCCCTAAATCCTTTCATTTTTAATTACAATAATAATAATAATAGTATTTGTGAAGCGCTTACTAGGTGCCAAGCACTGTTCTAAGCGCCGGGGGGGATACAAGGTGATCGGGTCGTCCCACGTTTTCAGTTTGGCCCTAAATCCTTTCATTTTTAATGACAATAATAATAATAAAGGTGATCGGGTCGTCCCACATATTCAGTTTGGCCCTAAATCCTTTCAGTTTTAATAATAAGAATAAGAATAAGAATAAGAATAATAATAGTATTTGTGAAGCGCTTACTAGGTGCCAAGCACTGTTCTAAGCGCCGGGGGGGATACAAGGTGATCACGTCGTCCCACATATTCAGTTTGGCCCTAAATCCTTTCAGTTTTAATAACAATAATAATAATAATGGTATTTGTGAAGCGCTTACTAGGTGCCAAGCACTGTTCTTAGCGCTGGGGGGGATACAAGGTGATCAGGTCATCCCACGTATTCAGTTTTAATAATAATAATAATAATAATAATAATAATAATAATAATGATGGTATTTGTGAAGCGCTTACTAGGTGCCAAGCACCGTTCTAAGCGCTGGGGGGGATACAAGGTGATCAGGTCGTCCCACATATTCAGTTTGGCCCTAAATCCTTTCATTTTTAATAACAATAATAATAATAATGGTATTTGTGAAGCGCTTACTAGGTGCCAAGCACCGTTCTAAGCGCTGAGGGGGATACAAGGTGATCAGGTCGTCCCACATATTCAGTTTTAATAATAATAATAATGATGGTATTTGTGAAGCGCTTACTAGGTGCCAAGCACCGTTCTAAGCGCCGGGGGGGATACAAGGTGATCAGGTCGTCCCACGTATTCAGTTTTAATAATAATAATAATAATAATAATAATAATAATAATAATAATAATGGTCTTTGTGAAGCGCTTACTAGGTGCCAAGCACTGTTCTAAGCGCTGGGGGGGATACAAGGTGATCAGGTCGTCCCACGTATTCAGTTTGGCACTAAATCCTTTCATTTTTAATAATAATAATAATAATAATGATAGTATTTGTGAAGCGCTTACTAGGTGCCAAGCACTGTTCTAAGCGCCGGGGGGGATACAAGGTGATCAAGTCGTCCCACGTATTCAGTTTGGCCCTAAATCCTTTCAGTTTTAATAATAATAATAATAATGATGGTATTTGTGAAGCGCTTACTAGGTGCCAAGCACCGTTCTAAGCGCCGGGGGGGATACAAGGTGATCAGGTCGTCCCACGTATTCAGTTTTAATAATAATAATAATAATAATAATAATAATAATGATAATAGTATTTGTGAAGCGCTTACTAGGTGCCAAGCACTGTTCTAAGCACCGGGGGGGATACAAGGTGATCAGGTCGTCCCACGTTTTCAGTTTGGCCCTAAATCCTTTCATTTTTAATAACAATAATAATAATAATAGTATTTGTGAAGCGCTTACTAGGTGCCAAGCACTGTTCTACACGCTGGGGGGGGATGCAAGGTGATCAGGTCGTCCCATGTATTCAGTTTTAATAATAATAATAATAATAATAATAATAATAATAATAATAATAATGATGGTCTTTGTGAAGCACTTACCCGTCTCTCTCACCTCCCTCGGTCAACTCACGGATTCAGTTTGGCCCTAAATCCTTTCAGTTTTAATAATAATAATAATAATAATGGTATTTGTGAAGCGCCTACTAAGTGCCAAGCACCGTTCTAAGCGCCGGGGGGGATACAAGGTGATCAGGTCGTCCCACGTATTCAGTTTGGCCCTAAATCCTTTCAGTTTTAATAACAATAATAATAATAATAATAGTATTTGTGAAGCGCTTACTAGGTGCCAAGCACCGTTCTAAGCGCCGAGGGGGATACAAGGTGATCAGGTCGTCCCACGTATTCAGTTTGGCCCTAAATCCTTTCATTTTTAATAACAATAATAATAATAATGGTATTTGTGAAGCGCTTACTAGGTGCCAAGCACCGTTCTAAGCGCCGGGGGGGATACAAGGTGATCAGGTCGTCCCACGTATTCAGTTTTAATAATAATAATAATAATAATGATGGTATTTGTGAAGCGCTTACTAGGTGCCAAGCACTGTTCTAAGCGCCGGGGGGGATACAAGGTGATCAGGTCGTCCCACGTATTCAGTTTTAATAATAATAATAATAATAATAATAATAATGATGGTATTTGTGAAGCGCTTACTAGGTGCCAAGCACTGTTCTAAGCGCCGGGGGGGATAGAAGGTGATCGGGTCGTCCCACGTATTCAGTTTGGCCCTAAATCCTTTCATTTTTAATAACAATAATAATAATAATAATATTTGTGAAGCGCTTACTAGGTGCCAAGCACTGTTCTAAGCGCTGGGGGGGGATACAAGGTGATCAGGTCATCCCACGTATTCAGTTTTAATAATAATAATAATAATAATAACAATGATGGTCTTTGTGAAGCACTTACTAGGTGCCAAGCACCGTTCTAAGCGCCGAGGGGGATACAAGGTGATCAGGTCGTCCCACGTATTCAATTTGGCCCTAAATCCTTTCAGTTTTAATAATAATAATAATCCTAATAATAATAATAGTATTGGTGAAGCGCTTACTAGGTGCCAAGCACCGTTCTAAGCGCTGGGAGGGATGCAAGGTGATCGGGTCGTCCCACGTATTCAGTTTGGCCCTAAATCCTTTCATTTTTAATTACAATAATAATAATAATAATAGTATTTGTGAAGCGCTTACTAGGTGCCAAGCACTGTTCTAAGCGCCGGGGGGGATACAAGGTGATCAGGTCGTCCCACGTTTTCAGTTTGGCCCTAAATCCTTTCATTTTTAATGACAATAATAATAATAAAGGTGATCGGGTCGTCCCACATATTCAGTTTGTCCCTAAATCCTTTGTTTTAATAATAATAATAATAATAATAATGGTATTTGTGAAGCGCTTACTAGGTACCAAGCACTGTTCTAAGCACTGGGGGGGATACAAGGTGATCGGGTCGTCCCACGTATTCAGTTTGGCCCTAAATCCTTTCAGTTTTAATAATAATAATAATAATAATAATAATAATAGTATTTGTGAAGCACTTACTAGGTGCCAAGCACTGTTCTAAGCACCGGGGGGGATACAAGGTGATCGGGTCGTCCCACGTTTTCAGTTTGGCCCTAAATCATTTCATTTTTAATAACAATAATAATAATAATACTATTTGTGAAGCGCTTACTAGGTGCCAAGCACCATTCTAAGCGTTGGGGGGGATACAAGGTGATCAGGTCATCCCACGTATTCAGTTTTAATAATAATAATAATAATAATAATGATGGTATTTGTGAAGCGCTTACTAGGTGCCAAGCACTGTTCTAAGCACCGGGGGGGATACAAGGTGATCGGGTCGTCCCACGTTTTCAGTTTGGCCCTAAATCATTTCATTTTTAATAACAATAATAATAATAATAATAATAATAGTATTTGTGAAGCGCTTACTAGGTGCCAAGCACTGTTCTAAGCGCTGGGGGGGATACAAGGTGATCAGGTCGTCCCACGTATTCAGCTTGGCCCTAAATCCTTTCATTTTTAATAATGATAATGATAATAATAATAATAATAATAATAATAATGGTATTTGTGAAGTGCTTACTAGGTGCCAAGCACTGTTCTAAGTGCTGGAGGGGATACAAGGTGATCAGGTCGTCCCACGTATTCAGTTTGGCCCTAAATCCTTTCAGTTTTAATAATAATAATAATAATGATGGTATTTGTGAAGCGCTTACTAGGTGCCAAGCACCGTTCTAAGCACTGGGGAGGATACAAGGTGATCAGGTCATCCCATATATTCATTTGGCACTAAACCCTTTCAGTTTTATTAATAATAATGATAATAATAATAATGGTATTTGTGAAGCGCCTACACTGGCACACAGTGAGCGCTTAACAAATGCCATTATTGTTTATTATTACTGCTATTAATCGCCTGCTGTGTGACCTTGGGCAGGCCGCTTTGCCTCTCTGTGCTTCGGTTCCCTCGACTGTCAAGTGAGAATAGCTTTTCTCCCTCCTAATTAGACTGGGAGCCCCACGTGGGACGGGGACTTGGTCCAACCTTCACCTTGTAACCTCCCCGGCGCTTAGAACAGTGCTTTGCACGTAGTAAGCGCTTAATAAATGTTATTATTATTATTATTATTATTTTTATTTTTTTATTATTATTTTTTTTTTATACTCTACTATTTCCCCTATCTGTAATTTATTTATACGTGTCTCCCCGCGTCGACTGAACGCTCTGCGCGGGCGAGGATCCAGATGTCGCTTACGTGACCAAGGCCGGAGACGGGGTTGAGAATAGACGAACTAATCGTAGTCAAAATGCTAATCATCATCAATCGTACTTATTGAGCGCTTACTACGTGCAGAGCACTGTACTAAGCGCTTGGGCAGTACAAATTGGCAACCTCTAGAGACAGCCCCTACCCAACGGCGGGCTCACAGTCTAAAAGGGGGAGACAGAGAACAAAACCAAACGTACTAACAAAAGAAAATAAATAGAATAGATGTGTACAAATAAATTAAAAAAGTAAATAATTAGAGTAAAAATAGCAATCCATTCATTCATCCGGTCGCACTTATTGAGCGCTCACCGTGTTTCATTCATTCGTTCGTTCGATCGTATTTATTGGGCGCTTACTGTGTGTTTAATTCACTCATTCGTTCTTTTAGACTGTGAGCCCGCTGTCGGGTAGGGACCGTCTCTAGATGTTGCCAACTTGGACTTCCCAAGCGCTTAGTACAGTGCTCGGCACACAGTAAGCGCCCAATAAATACGATCGATTGATTGATTCGATCGTATTGATTGAGCGCCTACTGTGTGTTTCATTCATTCATTCAGTCAGTCGTACAGTCGTATTCCGTGGCTCAGTGGAAAGAGCCCCGGCTTTGGAGTCAGAGGTCATGGGTTCGAGTCCCGGCTCCGCGGCGCTTAGAACAGTGCTTTGCACGGCTGTGTGACTTTGGGCAAGTCACTTCACTTCTCTGTGCCTCAGTTCCCTCATCTGTGAAATGGGGATGAAGACCGTGAGCCCCCCGTGTAACCTCCCCAGCGCTTAGAACAGTGCTTGGCCCATAGTAAGCGCCTAACAAATCCCATCATTATCGTCTGTAAAATGGGGATGAAGACCGTGAGCCCCCCGTGGGCCGACCCGATCGCCTCGCAACCTCCCCAGCGCTTAGAACGGTGCTTGGCCCGTAGTAAGCGCCTAACAAATGCCATCATGATTATTATTATTACTTATTGAGCGCTTCCTGTGTGCAGAGCACTGTACTAAACGCTTGGGAAGTCCAAGTCAGCAACATCGAGAGACGGTCCCTTCCCGACAGCGGGCTCACGGTCTAGAACGGGGGGACGGACGACAAAACGGAACGTGTGGACGGGTGTCAAGTCGTCAGAAGAAATAGAAATAAAGCGAGATGCGCATCATTAAGAAAATCGATAAAATAGGAAATTTGTACGAATAAAATAAATAGATTAATAAATCTATACAGACATATATACGGGGGCTGTGGGGAGGGGGAGGAGGAGAGGAAAAAGGGGGCTCGGCCTGGGGGCAGAGCACTGTACTAAGGACTGGGTGAGAATTATATGTTGCCAACTGGGGCTTCCCAAGCGCTTAGTACAGTGCCCTGCACACAGGAAGCGCTCAATAAATACGATCGAATAAATTAATGAATGAAACACACAGTAAGCGCGCAATACATACGAATGAATGAATGAATGAAACACACAGTAAGCGCTCAATAAATACGATCGAATGAATGAATGAATGAAACACACAGTAAGCGCGCAATACATACGATCGAATGAATGAATGAATTAAACACACAGTAAGTGCTCAATAAATACGATCAAATGAATGAGTGAATTAAACAGACAGTAAGCACTCAATAAATACGATCGAATGAATGCATTAAACACACAGTAAGCACTCAATAAATGCGATTGAATGAATGAATTAAACTCAGTAAGCGCTCGATAAATACGATCGAATGAATGAATTAATTAAGCACAGTAAGCGCTCAATAAATGCGATCGAATGAATGAATTAAACTCAGTAAGCGCTCGATAAATACGATCGAATGAATGAATGAATTAAGCACAGTAAGCGCTCAATAAATACGATCGAATGAATGAATTAAACACAGTCAGTGCTCAATAAATACGATTGAATAAATGAATGAATTAAACACAGTAAGCGCTCAATAAATACGATCGAATGAATGAATGAAACACAGCGCTCAATAAATACTATCGAATGAATGAATTAAACACAGTAATAAATACAATAAATGAATACAATAAATACAATCGAATAAAAGAATGAATTAAACACAGTAAGCTCTCAATAAATACGATCAAATGAATGAAGTAAACACAGTAAGCGCTCAATAAATACAATCAAATGAGTGAATGAATTAAACACAGTAAGTGCTCAATAAATACAATCGAATGAATGAATGAAACACAGTAAGCGCTCAATACGATCAAATGAATGAATGAATTAAACACAGTAAGTGCTCAATAAATACGATCGAATGAATGAATGAATTAAACACAGTAAGCTCTCAATAAATACAATTGAATGAATGAATTAAACACAGTAAGCGCTCAATAAATACAATGGAATGCAGGAATGAATTAAACACAAGGGCTCAATAAATACGATTGAATGAAGGAATGAATTAAACACACAGTAAGCACTCAATAAATATGATCGAATGAGTGAATGAATTAAACTCAGTAAGCGCTCGATAAGTACGACCGAATGAATGAATTAAACGCAAGGTAAGCGCTCAATAAATATGATCGAATGAATGAATGAATTAAACACACAGTAAGCACTCAATACAATCGAATGAGTGAATGAATTAAACTCACTAAGCGCTCAAATGCGATCGAATGAATGAATGAATTAAACAGTAAGCGCTCAATAAATACCATCGAACGAATGAATGAATTAAACACAGTAAGTGCTCAATAAGTACGATAGAATGAGTGAATTAATTAAACACAGTAAGTGCTCAATAAATGCGATCGAACAAATGAATGAATTAAACACTAAGCTCTCAATAAATGCGATCAAATGAATGAATGAAGTAAACACAGTAAGCGCTCAATAAATACAATCAAATGAATGACTGAATTAAACACAGTAAGTGCTCAATAAATACGATCGAAAGAATGAATGAATTAAGCACATATAGAGGACAGTGTAACAAGAGTTGGTAGATACGTTCTCTGCCCACAGTGAGTCTGGGGGAGGGGGGCAGGCGTTAATATAAATAAATAAATTGCAGAAATGTATATAAGAGCTGTGGGGATGAGTGAGAGGCGAATAATAATAATAATGGCATTTATTAAGTGCTTACTATGTGCAAAGCACTGTTCTAAGCGCTGGGAGGTTCCAAGGTGATCGGGTTGTCCCACGGGGGGCTCACAGTCTTCACCCCCATTTTCCAGATGAGGAAACCGAGGCCCAGAGAAGTCAAGTGACTGGCCCAAAGTCACACAGCTGACCATTCATTAATTCAATTGACAAGTAGCCTAGTCTTGCTTTGACTAATTCATCAGTCTGCTTGTTCATTCATTCATTCATTCATTCATTCAATCGTCTTTATTGAGCGCTCACTGTGTGCAGAGCACTGTACTGAGTGCCTGGGAAGGACAAGTAGCCAAGTCGCACTTTGACTAATTCATCAGTCTGCTTGTTCATTCATTTATTCACTCACTCATTCATTCATTCAATGAATTAAATGAATGAATGAATTCAATCATATTTATTGAGCGCTTACTGTGTGCAGAGCACTGTACTAAGTGCCTGGGAAGGACAAGTAGCCTAGTCTCGCTTTGATTAACTCATCAGTCTGCTTGTTCATTCATTTATTCATTCATTCATTCATTCATTCAATCATATTTATTGAGCGCTTACTGTGTGCAGAGCACTGTACTAAGTGCCTGGGAAGGACAAGTAGCCTAGTCCCGCTTTGACTAATTCATCAGTCTGCTTGCTTGTTCATTCATTTATTCATTCATTCAGTGAATTCAATGAATTGAATGAATTCAATCATATTTATTGAGTGCTTACTGTGTACAGAGCACTGTACTAAGTGCCTGGGAAGGACAAGTAGCCTAGTCTCGCTTTGACTAATTCATCAGTCTGCTTGTTCATTCATTCATTCATTCAATCAAATTTATTGAGCGCTCACTGTGTGCAGAGCACTGTACTAAGTGCCTGGGAAGGACAAGTAGCCTAGTCGCGCTTTGACTAATTCATCAGTCTGCTTGTTCATTCGTTCATTCATTCATTCATTCATTCAATCGTCTTTGTTGAGCGCTCACTGTGTACAGAGCACTGTACTAAGTGCCTGGGAAGGACAAGTAGCCTAGTCGCGCTTTGACTAATTCATCAGTCTGCTTGTTCATTCATTTATTCATTCATTCATTCAATGAATTAAGTGAATTGAATGAATGAATGAATGAATTCAATCATATTTATTGAGTGCTCACTGTGTGCAGAGCACTGTACTAAGTGCCTGGGAAGGACAAGTAGCCTAGTCTCGCTTTGACTAATTCATCAGTCTGCTTGTTCATTCATTTATTCATTCATTCATTCAATGAATTAAGTGAATTGAATGAATGAATGAATGAATTCAATCATATTTACTGAGTGCTCACTGTGTGCAGAGCACTGTACTAAGTGCCTGGGAAGGACAAGTAGCCTAGTCTCGCTTTGACTAATTCATCAGTCTGCTTGTTCATTCATTTATTCATTCATTCATTCAATGAATTAAGTGAATTGAATGAATGAATGAATGAATTCAATCATATTTACTGAGTGCTCACTGTGTGCAGAGCACTGTACTAAGTGCCTGGGAAGGACAAGTAGCCTAGTCGCGCTTTGACTAACTCATCAGTCTGCTTGTTCATTCATTCATTCATTCATTCATTCAATCAAATTTATTGAGCGCTTGCTGTGTGCAGAGCACTGTACTAAGTGCCTGGGAAGGACAAGTAGCCTAGTCTCGCTTTGACTAATTCATCAGTCTGCTTGTTCATTCATTCATTCATTCATTCAATCATTTATTGAGCACTTACTGTGTGCAGAGCACTGTACTAAGTGCCTGGGAAGGACAAGTAGCCTAGTCCCGCTTTGACTAATTCATCAGTCTGCTTGCTTGTTCATTCATTTATTCATTCATTCAGTGAATTCAATGAATTGAATGAATGAATTCAATCATATTTATTGAGTGCTCACTGTGTGCAGAGCACTGCACTAAGTGCCTGGGAAGGACAAGTAGCCTAGTCGCGCTTTGACTAATTCATCAGTCTGCTTGTTCATTCATTTATTCATTCATTCATTCATTCAATCAAATTTATTGAGCACTCACTGTGTGCAGAGCACTGTACTAAGTGCCTGGGAAGGACAAGTAGCCTAGTCTCGCCTTGACTAATTCATCAGTCTGCTTGTTCATTCATTTATTCATTCATTCATTCAATGAATTCAGTGAATTGAATGAATGAATGAATGAATTCAATCATATTTATTGAGCGCTTACTGTGTGCAGAGCACTGTACTAGGCGCCTGGGAAGGACAAGTAGCCTAGTCGCGCTTTGACTAATTCATCAGTCTGCTTGTTCATTCATTTATTCGTTCATTCATTCATTCAATCGTCTTTATTGAGCGCTTACTGTGTGCAGAGCACTGTACTAAGTGCCTGGGAAGGACAAGTAGCCTAGTCTCGCTTTGACTAATTCATCAGACTGCTTGTTCATTCATTTATTCATTCATTCAATCATATTTATTGAGTGCTTACTGTGTGCAGAGCACTGTACTAAGCGCCGGGGAAGGGCAAGTAGCCTAGTCTCGCTTCTTCGACTAATTCATCAGTCTGCTTATTCATTCATTTATTCATTCATTCATTCATTCAGTCGTCTTTATTGAGCGCTCACTGTGTGCAGAGCAGTGTACTAAGTGCCTGGGAAGGACAAGTAGCCTAGTCTCGCTTTGACTAATTCATCAGTCTGCTTGTTCATTCATTTATTCATTCATTCATTCATTCAATCGTCTTTACTGAGCGCTTACTTTATGCAGAGCACTGTACTAAGCGCTTGGGAAGTCCAGATCGGCAACATATAGACACAGTCCCTACCCGACAGTGGGCTCACAGTCTAGACGGGGGAGACAGAGAACAAAACCAAACATATTAACAAAATAAAATCAATAAACTAGTAATCGGCGGAGCCGGGATTTGAACCCCGTGGCCTCCGACTCCAAAGCCCGGACTCTTTCCACGGAGCCACGCTGAATAAAGAAAGGGTGCAAATCTAATCCTGTTATAAAGTGCAAAAGGGTGACTGATGAATTAGTCAAAGCGAAACTAGGCTACTTGTCCTTCCCAGGCGCTTAGTACAGTGCTCTGCACACAGTGAGCGCTCAATAAATCCGATTGAATTCATTCATTCAATCGGTCAATTCATTGACTGAATGAATGAAGGAATAAATGAATGAACAAGCAGACTGATGAGTTAGTCAAAGCGAGACTAGGCTACTTGTCCTTCCCAGGCGCCTAGTACAGTGCTCTGCACACAGTAAGCGCTCAATCAATACGATTGAATGAATGAATGAATGAATAAATGAATGAACAAGCAGACTGATGAATTAGTCAAAGCGCGACTAGGCTACTTGTCCTTCCCAGGCACTAAGTACAGTGCTCTGCCCACAGCGCTCAATAAATATGATTGAATTCATTCATTCATTCAATTCATTGAATGAATGAATGAGTGAATAAATGAATGAACAAGCAGACTGATGAGTTAGTCAAAGCGAGACTAGGCTACTTGTCCTTCCCAGGCGCCTAGTACAGTGCTCTGCACACAATAAGTGCTCAATAAATACGATTGAATGAATGAATAAATGAATGAACAAGCAGACTGATGAATTAGTCGAAGTGAGACTAGACTACTTGTCCTTCCCAGGCACTTAGTACAGTGCTCTGCACACAGTGAGTGCTCAATAAATATGATTGAATGAATGAATAAATGAATGAACAAGCAGACTGATGAATTAGTCAAAGCGAGACTAGGCTACTTGTCCTTCCCAGGCACTTAGTACAGTGCTCTGCACACAGTAAGCGCTCAATAAATATGATTGAATGAATGAATAAATGAATGAACAAGCAGACTGATGAATTAGTCGAAGAAGCGAGACTAGGCTACTTGTCCTTCCCAGGCGCTTAGTACAGTGCTCTGCGCACAGTGAGCGCTCAATAAATACGATTGAATGAATGAATGAATGAATAAATGAATGAACAAGCAGACTGATGAATTAGTCAAAGTGAGACTAGGCTACTTGTCCTTCCCAGGCACTTAGTACAGTGCTCTGCACACAGTGCTCAATAAATACGATTGAATTCATACATTCATTCAATTCATTGAATGAATGAATGAGTGAATAAATGAATGAACAAGCAGACTGATGAATTAGTCAAAGCGAGACTAGGCTACTTGACCTTCCCAGGCACTTAGTACAGTGCTCTGCACACAATAAGCGCTCAATAAATACGATTGAATGAATGAATGAATGAATAAATGAATGAACAAGCAGACTGATGAATTAGTCAAAGAAGTGAGACTAGGCTACTTGTCCTTCCCAGGCGCTTAGTACAGTGCTCTGCGCACAGTAAGCACTCAATAAATACGATTGAATGAATGAATGAATGAACAAGCAGACTGGTGAATTAGTCAAAATGAGACTAGGCTACTTGTCCTTCCCAGGCACTTAGTACAGTGCTCTGCACACAGTAAGCACTCAATAAATGCGATTGAATGAATGAATGAATGAATGAATGAACAAGCAGACTAATGAGTTAGTCAAAGTGAGACTAGGCTACTTGTCCTTCCCAAGCGCTTAGTACAGTGCCCTGCACACAGTGAGCGCTCAATAAGTACGATTGAATGAATGAATGAATGAATGAATGAATGAACAAGCAGACTGATGAATTAGTCAAAGCGAGACTAGGCTTCTTGTCCTTCCCAGGTGCTTAGTACAGTGCTCTGCACACAGTAAGTGCGCAGTAAATATGATTGAATTCATCATATTTATTCAATGAATTGAATGAATGAATGAGTGAATAAATGAATTCATCATATTTATTCAATGAATTGAATGAATGAATGAGTGAGTGAATAAATGAATGAACAAGCAGACTGATGAATTAGTCAAAGCGAGACTAGGCTACTTGTCCTTCCCAGGCACTTAGTACAGTGCTCTGCACACAGTAAGCGCTCAATAAATACGATTGAATGAATGAATGAATGAATGAATGAACAAGCAGACTGATGAATTAGTCAAAGCGAGACTAGGCTACTTGTCCTTCCCAGGTGCTTAGTACAGTGCTCTGCACACAGTAAGCGCTCAATAAATATGATTGAATGAATAAATGAATGAATGAATGAATAAATGAATGAATGAACAAGCAGACTGATGAGTTAATCAAAGCGAGACTAGGCTACTTGTCCTTCCCAGGCGCTTAGTACAGTGCTCTGCACACAGTAAGCGCTCAATAAATATGATTGAATGAATGAATAAATGAATGAACAAGAAGACTGATGAATTAGTCAAAGCGAGACTAGGCTACTTGTCCTTCCCAGGTGCTTAGTACAGTGCTCTGCACACAGTAAGCGCTCAATAAATATGATTGAATGAATGAATGAATGAATAAATGAATAAACAAGCAGACTGTTGAGTGAATCAAAGCGAGACTAGGCTACTTGTCCTTCCCGGGCACTTAGTACAGTGCTCTGCACACAGTAAGCGCTCAATAAATACGATTGAATGAATGAATGAATGAATGAATGAACAAGCAGACTGATGAATTAGTCAAAGCGAGACTAGGCTACTTGTCCTTCCCAGGCGCTTAGTACAGTGCTCTGTACACAGTGAGCACTCAGTAAATATGATTGAATTCATTCATTTATTCAATTCATTGAATTCATTGAATGAATGAATAAATGAATGAACAAGGAGACTGATGAATTAGTCAAAGAGAGATTAGGCTACTTGTCCTTCCCAAGTGCTTAGTACAGTGCTCTGCGCACAGTGAGCGCTCAATAAATATGATTGAATGAATGAATGAATGAATGAACAAGGAGACTGATGAATTAGTCAAAGCAAGACTAGGCTACTTGTCCTTCCCAAGTGCTTAGTTCAGTGCTCTGCACACAGTGAGCGCTCAATATATATGATTGGATGAATAAATGAATTAATTAATGAATGAATAAATGAATGAACAAGCAGACTGATGAATTAGTTAAAGCGAGACTAGGCTACTTGTCCTTCCCAGGTGCTTAGTACAGTGCTCTGCACACAGTGAGCGCTCAATAAATGTGATTGAATTCATTCATTCATTCAATTCATTGACTGAATGAATGAATAAATGAATGAACAAGCAGCCTGATGTATTAGTCAAAGCGAGACTAGGCTACTTGTCCTTCCCAGGTGCTTAGTACAGTGCTCTGCACACAGTAAGCGCTCAATAAGTACAATTGAATGAATGAATGAATGAATGAATGAATGGACAAGCAGACTGATGAATTAGTCAAAGTGAGACTAGGCTACTTGTCCTTCCCAGGCGCTTAGTACAGTACTCTGCACACAGTAAGCGCTCAATAAAGACCATTGAATGAATGAATGAATAAATAAATGAACAAGCAGACTGATGAATTAGTCAAAGCGAGACTAGGCTACTTGTCCTTCCCAAGCGCTTAGTACAGTGCTCTGCACACAGTAAGCGCTCAATAAATGCGATTGAATGAATGAATGAATAAATGAATGAACAAGCAGACTGATGAATTAGTCAAAGCGAGACTAGGCTACTTGTCCTTCCTAGGCGCTTAGTACAGTGCTGTGCACACAGTAAGCGCTCAATAAATACAATCAAATGAATGAATAATATTAAGGCTCGGAAGGGTTCCAAGGCTCTTCCTTTGGAGCGTCTAACCTGTAGACGCGCTCCTTTGCCCAGACGGGAGTCAGTACGGAGCTGCGGCGTGGCTCAGTGGGAATCAGAGGTCATGGGTTCGAATCCCGGCTCCGCCAACCGTCAGCTGGGTGACTTTGGGCAGGTCACTTCACTTCCCTGGGCCTCAGTTCCCTCATCTGGAAGACCGTGAGCCCCCCGTGGGACGGACCTGATCGCCTTGTGACCTCCCCAGCGCTTAGAACAGTGCTTGGCACATAGTAAGCGCTTAATAAATGCCATTATTACTATTATTATTATTATTATTATTATTATTATTATTATTATTACGGAGCTGCGGCGGATTGCCCCGCGAGGATCCCGACCCACCGTGAACGGCGTCGTTTCCCCACCTGCAGGATTTCCCACGGCCAAGCCCGAGGTGATCCGTCGGCTGGAGCGAGGGGAAGACCCCTGGGGCCAGGACCTGCTGGAAACTGAGGCACGAGAGACCCCGGGAGATCCCCATACAGGTAAGCGGACGGTTAAGGAAGTGAAGGGACGAGAATCCGGAGCGGCCCGAATCGTGTTCTGCGTGATCTCCGGCTCCGATTATCAGAGAGATTGCCCGCTGTCCGCAGCCAGGGGAATCCTGTCCCGCATGGGCGTCGGTAAGCGCTTAGCACAGTGCTCTGCACACAGTGAGCGCTCAATACATACGATCGAACGAACGAGTGAATGAATGAAGGGACTATGTGTAAATCAGGGATGACATGACCGATCCCTAGGGAGAGAGGAGACGGCTATGCCGCCGTAACGATCGAATGAATGAATGAATTAAACACACAGGAAGCGCTCAGTGCGATCGAATGAATGAATGAATTAAACGCAGTAAGCGCTCAATAAATGCGAGCGAATGAATGAATGAATTAAACACACAGCAAGCGCTCAATAAATGCGAGCGAATGAATGAATGAATTGAACACACAGTAAGCGCTCAATAAATACGATTGAATGAATGAATGAATTGAACACACAGTAAGCGCTCAAATATGATCAAATGAATGAATGCATTAAGCACAGTAAGCGCTCAATAAATATGATTGAGTGAATGAATGAATTAAGCACACAGCGCTAAATAAATACGATCAAATGAATGAATTAAACACAGTAAGCGCTCAATAAATACGATCGAATGAATAAATAAACACAGTAAGCGCTCAATAAATATGATTGAATGAATGAATTAAACACAGTAAGTGCTCAATAAATTCGATCGAATGAATGAATTATGCACACAGTAAGCGCTCAATAAATTCGATCGAATGAATGAATGAATTATGCACACAGTAAGCACTCAATAAATGCGATCAAATGAATGAATGAATTCAGCACACAGTAAGCGCTCAATAAGTACGATCAAATGAATGCATAAAGCACACGGTAAGTGCTCAATAAATGCGATTGAATGAATGAATTAATTAAACCCACAGTAAGCGCTCAATAAATACGAGCGAATGAATGAATGAATTGAACACACAGTAAGCGCTCAATAAATACGAGCGAATGAATGAATGAATTGAACACACAGTAAGCGCTCAAATACGATCAAATGAGTGAATGAATTAAACACAGTAAGCGCTCAATAAATATGATTGAGTGAATGAATGAATTAAGCACACAGCGCTAAATAAATACGATCAAATGAATGAATTAAACACAGTAAGTGCTCAATAAATACGATCAAATGAATGAATTAAGCACAGTAAGTGCTCAATAAATACGATCGAATGAATGAATTAAACATAGTAAGCGCTCAATAAATACGATCGAATGAATAAACACAGTAAGCGCTCAATAAATATGATCGAATGAATGAATTAAACAGTGCTCAATAAATTCGATCGAATGAATGAATTACGCACACAGTAAGCGCTCAATAATTGCGATCGAATGAATGAATGAATTCAGCACACAGTAAGCGCTCAATAAGTACGATCAAATGAATGCATAAAGCACACGGTAAGCGCTCAATAAATGCGATTGAATGAATGAATGAATTAAACACACAGTAAGCGCTCAATAAATACGATCGAATGAATGAATGAATTGAACACACAGTGAGCGCTCAAATGCGATCAAATGAATGAATGAATTAAACAGTAAGCGCTCAATAAATATGATTGAATGAATGAAGCACACAGCACTAAATAAATACGATCAAATGAATGAATTAAGCACAGTAAGTGCTCAATAAATATGATCGAATGAATGAATTAAGCACACAGTAAGCGCTCAATAAATACGATTGAATGAATGAATGAATGAATTGACCACACAGTAAGCGCTCAATAAATACGATCGAATGAATGAATTAAACAGTAAGCACTCAATAAATACGATCGAATGAATGAATGAACACACAGTGAGAGCTGAATAAATATGATTGAATGAATGAATGAATTAAACACACAGTAAGCGCTCAAATATGATCAAATGAATGAATGAATTAAACACAGTAAGCGCTCAATAAATACGATCGAATGAATGAATGAATTAAGCACTGAGCGCTAAATAAATACGAATGAATGAATGAATGAATTGAACACAGTAAGCGCTCAATAAATACGATTGAATGAATGAATTAAATACACAGTAAGTGCTCAATAAATATGAATGAATGAATGAATTAAACTCACTAAGCGCTCAAATGCGATCGAATGAATGAAGGAATTAAACACAGTAAGCACTCAATAAATACGATCGAATGACTGAATGAATTAAACACAGTAAGCACTCAATAAATACGATCGAATGAATGAATGAATTAAACACAGTAAATGCTCAATAAATATGATCGAATGAATGAATGAATTAAGCACACAGCGCTAAATAAATATGATCAAATGAATGAATTAAACACAGTAAGTGCTCAATAAATACAATCGAATGAATGAATGAATTACACACGTAGTAAGCGCTCAATAAATGCAATCGAATGAATGAATTACGCACACAGTAAGCGCTCAATAAATACGATCGAATGAATGAATGAATCAAGCACCGTAAGCGCTCAATAAATATGAACGAAGGAAACAGTAAGCGCTCAATAAATACCATCGAATGAATGAATTAAACACACAGGACACATTCCGCCGTGGACGTTAAGTCTCTGGTTACCGCTGTTCATATGGATTCTCCTTCCCGTGTTCCGCGTGGCAACAATTCCCAAGCCGGGACAGCCCGAAGAAGGGAAAAGGACTTTGGTCGGAGGATACCGGAGGTTTCCGTCCCCACTGTCGCAGCTAGTCGCATCCTGTCGCTCGTCGGAAGCTCACGGAATTCCCTCTTTTCCCGGAGGTGATGATCCATTCCCGGGAGTGAATTTCAAACGGGCGGTTCGTAGTCAGGAATCCGGAAAAGCTTCTCTGCTTCTCGAAGCAGAGAGGCAGTGTGGCTCAGTGGGAAAGAGCCCGGGCTTTGGAGTCAGAGGTCACGGGTTCAAATCCCGCCTCTGCCAGTTGTCAGCTGTGTGACTTGGGGCAAGTCACTTAACTTCTCTGTGCCTCAGTTACCTCATCTGTAAAATGGGGAGTAAGACTGTGAGCCCCCAGTGGGACAACCTGATCACCTTGTATCTACCCCAGCTCTTAGAACAGTGCTTTGCACATAGTAAGCGCTTAATAAATGCCATTATTATTATTATTAAAAGCTGCTCATTCCCCTCTTAGCTTTGTTCGTTGTCGTATTTAAGCACACAGTCTTCTAGACTGTGAGCCCACTGTTGGGTAGGGACTGTCTCTATATGTTGCCAACTTGTACTTCCCAAGCGCTTAGTACAGTAAGCGCTCAATAAATACAATTGATTGATTTATCAAGCGCTTATTGAGCGGGTTCCATTTTCAGCCGGCACCCGGCATCCCCTTTGTCGGGATTTCGGCCACCCCGGGTCCCCATCCTAACAATATGGTTGCCGACTTGGGCTTCCCAAGCGCCTAGTACAGTGCTCTGCACACAGTAAGCGCTCAATAAATACGATTGAATGAATGAACAAGGACGTGGACAGAATCTGGAAAACTGAGTTGTCCGAGATCACCAGGCTCAGTCGGCTTAGCCGGCCGAGCAGACAGCCTTGCTCCCGGGATCCGTCAACCGCCTGTAGAAGCAGCGTGGCTCGGTGGAAAGAGCCCGGGCTTTGGAGTCCGAGGTCATGGGTTCGAATCCCGGCTCCGCCAATCGTCAGCTGGGTGACTTTGGGCAAGTCGCTTCACTTCTCTGGGCCTCAGTTCCCTCATCTGGAAAATGGGGATGAAGACTGTGAGCCCCCTGTGGGGACAACCTGATCGCCTTGTAACTTCCCCAGCGCTTAGATCACTGCTTTGCACATAGTAAGCGCTTAATAAATGCCACTATTATCATTATTACTATGGGTTCGAATCCCGACAGCTACTTGTCAGCTGTGTGACTTGGGCAAGCCACTTAACTTCTCTGGGCCTCAGTTACCTCATCTGTAAAATGGGGATTAAGAGTGTGAGCCCCACGTGGGACCACCCGATCACCTTGTATCCCCCCCAGCGCTTAGAACAGTGCTTTGCACATGGTGAGCACTTAATAAATGCCATTATTATTATTATTATGGGTTCGAATCCCGACTCAGCTACTTGTCAGCTGTGTGACTTGGGCAAGCCACTTCACTTCTCTGGGCCTCAGTTGCCTCATCTGGAAAATGGGGATGAAGACTGTGAGCCCCCTGTGGGGACAGCCTGATCACCTTGTAGCTTCCCCAGCGCTTAGATCAGTGCTTTGCACATAGTAAGCGCTTAATAAATGCCACTATTATCATTATTACTATGGGTTCGAATCCCGACTCAGCTACTTGTCAGCTGTGTGACTTGGGCAAGCCACTTCACTTCTCTGGGCCTCAGTTCCCTCATCTGGAAAATGGGGATGAAGACTGTGAGCCCCCTGGGGGACAACCTGATCACCTGGTAACTCCCCCAGCGCTTAGAACAGTGCTTTGCACATAGTAAGTGCTTAATAAATGCCACTATTATTATTATTCTCTGAGCCTCAGTTACCTCATCTGTAAAATGGGGATTAAGACTGTGAGCCCCCCGTGGGACAACCCGATCACCTTGTATCCTCCCCAGCGCTTAGAACAGTGCTTTGCATTCATTCATTCATTCATTCCATCGTATTTATTGAGTGCTTACTGTGTGCAGAGCACTGTACTAATCAATCAATCGTATTTATTGTGCGCTTACTGTGCGCAGAGCACTGTACTAAGCGCTCGGGAAGTCCCAAGTCGGCAACATCTAGAGACGATCCCTACCCAACAGCGGGCTCACAGTCTGGAAGGGGGAGATGGACCACAAAACCAAACCTATTAACAAAATAAAATAAATAGAATAGTAATCCTATTACTATTCTATTAGTAATAGTAATAGTATAATAGTAATAGTAGGTACAAGTAAAATAAATGGAGTAATAATTTATACTACTAATAGTAGGTACAAGTCAAATAAATGGAGTAATAAATACGTACAAACACAGTCCCTGTCCAACGTGGGGCTCACAGTCTCAGTCCCCATTTGACAGATGAGGTAACTGAGACATCGAGAAGTGAAATGACTTGTCCAAGGTCACACAGCAGACACAGTAAGTGCTTAATAAATGCCATTATAATTATTATTATTAACAAATGCCATTATTATTATTATTATTATTACCATTGCCCCACTAATGCTGGGATCGTAGCCGTGCTGACAGCTTCGTGGGTAGTTTTGCCCCACATAAAAGACTGCGAGCCCGCTGTTGGGTAGGGACCGTCTCTCTACGTCGCCAACTTGGACTTCCCGAGCGCTCAGTCCAGTGCTCTGCGCACAGTAAGCGCTCAATAAATACGACTGATTGACCGATTGATGCAACGTTCGTATTTGCTCTTTATTCCAGATGGCAGGACCCAAACCGAGCCGGAGTCGGTTCCGCCAAAGCAAGAAGTAAGCGAAGAAGTGGAATTACAAAGGGGGTCCTTCGAAGGACGCCAACAGGGCGTTTGGATCGGCCCCGTGGACGGAATAGCATCCGTGTATGCGGGTGGGATACGGAAGCCAAGCAGGAAATCTACCAGAGGAAGGCCAAGGAGGTGCCCCGTCCAAGAAAGGGATTATCGAAGCGTCCAAAACGTCCCCGAGAAAATATCCTCAAAGGAAAGGTCTAACGAACGTGGGGGGACCGTCAGACTGAGTTCTTGCCTTATTGGACGCCCGAGAATTCATACCGGAGAGCAGGACTGTGGGAAAGCATTCACCGTCGCCTCATCCTTAATTAAACATCAGCAAATCCACACCGGAGGGAATCCCGACGTTTGTAACGAATGCGGAGAAGCCTTCAGTGTCTGCTCATCCTTAATTAAACATCAGAGAATCCACACTGGAGGGAATCCCTACGTTTGTAACGAATGCGGAGAAGCCTTCAGTGTCTGCTCATCCTTAATTAAACATCAGAGAATCCATACCAGAGGGAATCCCTACGTTTGTAACGAATGCGGAGAAGCCTTCAGTGTCTGCTCATCCTTAATTAAACATCAGAGAATCCATACCGGAGGGAATCCCTACGTTTGTAACGAATGCGGAGAAGCCTTCAGTGTCTGCTCATCCTTAATTAAACATCAGAGAATCCACACCGGAGGGAATCCCTACGTTTGTAACGAATGCGGAGAAGCCTTCAGTGTCTGCTCATCCTTAATTAAACATCAGCGAATTCACACCGGAGAGAATCCCTACGTTTGTAACGAATGCGGAGAAGCCTTCAGTGTCTGCTCATCCTTAATTAAACATCAGCGAATCCACACCGGAGGGAATCCCGACGTTTGTAACGAATGCGGAGAAGCCTTCAGTGTCTGCTCATCCTTAATTAAACATCAGCAAATTCACACCGGTGGGAATCCCTATGTTTGTAACGAATGCGGAGAAGCCTTCAGTGTCTGCTCATCCTTAATTAAACATCAGAGAATCCACACCGGCGGGAATCCCTACGTTTGTAACGAATGCGGAGAAGCCTTCAGTGTCTGCTCATCCTTAATTAAACATCAGCAAATTCACACCGGTGGGAATCCCTATGTTTGTAACGAATGCGGAGAAGCCTTCAGTGTCTGCTCATCCTTAATTAAACATCAGAGAATCCACACCGGCGGGAATCCCTACGTTTGTAACGAATGCGGAGAAGCCTTCAGTGTCTGCTCGTCCTTAATTAAACATCAGCGAATTCACACCAGAGAGAATCGCTACGTTTGTAACGAATGCGGAGAAGCCTTCAGTGTCTGCTCGTCCTTAATTAAACATCAGCAAATTCACACCGGAGAGAATCCCTACGTTTGTAACGAATGCGGAGAAGCCTTCAGTGTCTGCTCATCCTTAATTAAACATCAGCGAATCCACACCGGAGGGAATCCCTATGTTTGTAACGAATGCGGAGAAGCCTTCAGTGTCTGCTCATCCTTAATTAAACATCAGCAAATTCACACCGGTGGGAATCCCTACGTTTGTAACAAATGCGGAGAAGCCTTCAGTGTCTGCTCATCCTTAATTAAACATCAGCAAATTCACACCGGAGAGAATCCCTACGTTTGTAACGAATGCGGAGAAGCCTTCGGTGTCTGCTCATCCTTAATTAAACATCAGCAAATTCACACCGGTGGGAATCCCTACGTTTGTAACGAATGCGGAGAAGCCTTCAGTGTCTGCTCATCCTTAATTAAACATCAGAGAATCCACACCGGAGGGAATCCCTACGTTTGTAACGAATGCAGAGAAGCCTTCAGTGTCTGCTCATCCTTAATTAAACATCGGAGAATCCATACCGGAGAGAATCCCGACGTTTGTAGCGAATGCGGAGAAGCCTTCAGTGTCTGCTCATCCTTAATTAAACATCAGCGAATTCACACCGGAGAGAATCCCTACGTTTGTAACGAATGCGGAGAAGCCTTCGGTGTCTGCTCATCCTTAATTAAACATCAGCAAATCCACACCGGAGGGAATCCCGACGTTTGTAACGAATGCGGAGAAGCCTTCAGTGTCTGCTCATCCTTAATTAAACATCAGAGAATCCACACCGGAGGGAATCCCTACGTTTGTAACGAATGCGGAGAAGCCTTCAGTGTCTGCTCATCCTTAATTAAACATCAGAGAATCCATACCAGAGGGAATCCCTACGTTTGTAACGAATGCGGAGAAGCCTTCAGTGTCTGCTCATCCTTAATTAAACATCAGAGAATCCATACCGGAGGGAATCCCTACGTTTGTAACGAATGCGGAGAAGCCTTCAGTGTCTGCTCGTCCTTAATTAAACATCAGCAAATTCACACCGGAGAGAATCTGTACATTTGCAACGAATGCGGGAAAACCTTCAGTCTCTACTCTTCCCTAATTAAGCATCAGAGAATTCACAGCAGAGAGAATCCGCACAGATGTGATGAGTGCGGGAAAGCCTTTAATCAGCACTCCAATCTGACCCGTCATCAGCGGATTCATTCTGGAGAGAAACCCTTCAGATGCGACGAGTGCGGGAAGGATTTCAATCAGCACGCTCACCTTTTGCGTCACCAGAAAATCCATTCTGCGGCGAAGTCCTGCAGGTGTAACCAGTGCGGGAAAGCCGTAATTCCCCAGCCCCGTCAGGGAATTCCCGCTGGCGGGAAACCCTACAAATGCAGGGAGTGTAGGAGAGACTTCAATCAACACGCAACCCTCGTCGCGTGACAGAGAATCGGAATTAGAGAGGAGACCCTACAGATGTAATGAATGCGGGAAATACTTAAATCGCTACGCAGTTCGTTTGGGACCCCACGGAGTGGGTGGCGGGGGTACTGAGGAACGTTTCTAGGAAGGAGGGGTGCAGAATCAGAGGTTTAATTACCAATGAGAGAAATCGGATTTGTTGTTGTTTCAGGTTAAATATTTGACCCCTTTTCCGTCTCGTTGCGTAAAGCTACGTCCGCCCAAACCCTTCCGAGAGCTTCCTCCTCAGGCGTGCGGGATCAGAGGCTTAATTACCAATGAAAGAAATCAGTTTTGTTGTTCTAAGTTTCAAGTTCAATATTTGGCCCCTTTTCCGTCTCGTTACGTAACGCCGCGTCCGCCCAAACCCTTCCGAGAGCTTCCTCCCGCTCCCCACCTCTCCGCTATCCCAACCTCCCTTGGAATCAGTTTCCTCATCTGCCGAATGGGGACCTGTCGTCCTTCCCACTTCCTTGGATTCAGTTTCCTCTTCCGCAAAACGGGGATTCAATACCCGTCGTCCCCCCCCCTCACTTAATCAATCAATCGTACTTATTGAGCGCTTACTGTGTGCAGAGCACCGTACTAAGCGCTTGGGAAGCACAAGTTGGCAACGTATAGAGACCCGACAGTGGGCTCACCGTCTTGAGCAGCTTGTGGGATGGGGGGGCTTTATCCAACCTGATGCATTTTTATCTACCGCAGTGCTTAGAATCAATCAATCAATCAATCAATCGATCGTGTTTATTGAGCGCTTACTATGTGCAGAGCACTGTACTAAGCGCTTGGGAAGTACAAATTGGCAACACATAGAGACAGTCCCTACCCAACAGTGGGCTCACAGCCTAAAAGGGGGAGACAGAGAACGGAACCAAACATGCCAACGAAATAAAATAAATAGGATAGAAGTGTACAAGTAAAATAAATAAATAAATAGAGTAATAAATATGTGCAACCATATCTACATATATACAGGTGCTGTGGGGAAGGGAAGGAGGTAAGACGGGGGGATGGAGAGGGGGGCGAGGGGGAGAGGAAGGAAGGGGCTCAGTCTGGGAAGGCCTCCTGGAGGAGGTGAGCTCTCAGCAGGGCCTTGAAGGCTTAGAACAGTGCTCGGGACGTAGTGAGGCCTTACGGCCGCGGTAATAATAATTCGGCCCGTCTTGCTTCCACTCCCCTCTAAATCCACTCCTGACAGTCATATTTACCCCTCCCTAGCTCCCGTCACCGTCCCGGCAGACTTCACCGCCGATCCCAACCCCTTCGCAGCTCTAGGGGTTGGATTGGGAGGAGAGCCGGTGGCCGATCCGGGGAAGAGCCTTGCCCCTTCTCCGCTTCTCCGTCCTCCGTCTCTTTAGTTGCTGGTTCTCCCTTCGGGCCCTCCCTCCCTCCCTGGAAGCTCCCAAGGGCGGACATCACCTGCGGCGGAAGAATAGCAGGAGCGAAATTCCTCCGTCCTGGGGTCATCAAGACCGGCTGATCAAGCGCCGAGTCCGGCGCTCTGCACCCAGTGAGCGCTCAGTAAATACGACTGAATGAGAATATACCTAGAAGAGGACGTACGGGGGGACCCGGGAAAGAGGCCCGGGAGACGGGCCAGAAAACATCCGGGAAAGGGGTACGGGCTAGGGTGGACAGAGTGGAGCTAATTCCCTGGAAAATTGGCTGAAATGTAGTGGACAGTCCGACCGCAATCACTTGGAGAGGAAGCGGATTCGGCCAGGCCAACTCAGAGCCTTCAGCTCGGGGACGTTGTCACCCTACACTCTTCCGATACGTTAATACATTTGGTTTTGTTCCCTATCTCCCCCTTCTATCATCATCAATCGTATTTATTGAGCGCTTACTGTGTGCAGAGCACTGCACTAAGCGCTTGGGAAGTCCAAGTTGGCAACATATAGAGACAGTCCCTACCCAAGAGTGGGCTCACAGTCTAAAAGGTGGGCTCACAATCTAAAAGACTGGACTGTGAGCCCACTGTTGGGTAGGGACTGTCTGTATATGTTGCCAACTTGGACTTCCCAAGCACTTAGTACAGTCCTCTGCGCACAGTAAGCGCTCAGTAAATACGATCGATTGATCGATAAGCCTCCCGCGCCTTGTTGGGGTCTTCCTGATCCATAGTGGCCCTCCATCATCTACTTTTCCGCCCTGCCTCATTCAATTGTATTTATTGAGCGCTTACCGTGTGCAGAGCGCTGTACTAAGCGCTTGGGAAGTCCAAGTTGGCAACATATAGAGACGGTCCCTACCCAACAGCGGGCTCACAGTCGAGAAGTCTCCCTCCTCTGTATTTCCAGCTCGGTTTCCCGGAATGGAACTGTAGTGGGACCGCAAGGCTACGTCCTGGGTCTTGGAAGAGGGGGGATGAGGAGTCATTCATTCGGTCGTATTTATTGAGTGCTTACTGTGTGCAGAGCACTGGACTAAGCGCTTGGGAAGTACAGTGTGGATGTCTCTCCTGGAGCTCCCGGAAGCATAGGACCCCCCTTTCTGATGGAACAGAGTCTGAGTTGGCCGTGTCACGGTGAGGGTGAAATAAATGGGAATCAACCAATCAATCAATCAATCGTATCTATTGAGCGCTTACTGTGTGCACAGCACTGTACTAAGCGCTTGGGAAGTCCAAGTTGGCAACATATAGAGACGGTCCCTGGAACAGACGGGCTCCGTAGGGATCCAAACAGAAGAAACCCATCGAGGGAGTCCACACCCGGGACCTACGTACTTGAACATGTCGGACTATTTTTATTGCACGGAAAGGGAATGGCCCGGATGGGCGTTCCTCGTACGTTCAGAAAAAGACTGTTGCGTCTATAAGGTCGTATTGCGCGAGACAATGGGCTGCCCAAGCTTTGGCCTCGACCTCGTCCGTATCGGTAGCCTTTCCCTTTGCTGCGTCCGCTAACCATCTGCTCCGCACACAGTAAGCGCTCAATAAATACGATTGAATGAATGAATGAATGAATGAATGAATCTCCCGAGAGAGGACACGGAGATAGGGGAGCAATTGTCAATAGTAGGGACATGTAAGACTCGTTCATTCTTTCAATGGTAAATCCTTCCATGTGATTATTTTTAATAAAGCTTGCATTTGCTCTTACTGTCTGGACATACGAGTGGTATGATGTGCCTCGAGCTTTACTTCTATTTATTCTGACGACACCTGTCCGCGTGTTTTGTTTCGTCGTCTGTCTCCCTGCCTCTAGACTGCGTGCCCGTTGTTATTTATTTTATTTGTACATATTTATTCTATCTATTTTATTTTGTTAATATGTTCTGTCTTGTTGTCTGTCTCCCCTTGCTAGACTGTGAGCCCGCTGTTGGGTAGGGACCGTACGATTGAATGAATGAATAAATACGATTGAGTGAATGAATGAATCTAGCTTTACTTCTATTTATTCTGACGACTTGACACCTGTCCACGTGTTTTGTTTCGTCGTCTGTCTCCCCCCCTCTAGACTGTGTGCCCGTTGTTATTTATTTTATTTGTAAATATTTATTCTATTTATTTTATTTTGTTAATATGTTCTGTCTTGTTTGTCTCCCCCTGCTAGACTGTGAGCCCGCTGTTGGGTAGGGACCGTACGATTGAATGAATGAATAAATAAATACGATTGAGTGAATGAATGACTCTAGCTTTATTTCTATTTATTCTGACGACTTGACACCTGTCCATGTGTTTTGTTTCGTCGTCTGTCTCCCCCCCTCTAGACTGTGCCCGTTGTTATTTATTTTATTTGTACATATTTATTCTATTTATTTTATTTTGTTAATATGTTCTGTCTTGTTGTCTGTCTCCCCCTGCTAGACTGTGAGCCCGCTGTTGGGTAGGGACCGTACGATTGAATGAATGAACAAATAAATACGATTGAGTGAATTAATGAATCTAGCTTTACTTCTATTTATTCTGACGACACCTGTCCACGTGTTTTGTTTCATCGTCTGTCTCCCCCCCCTAGACTGTGTGCCCGTTGTTATTTATTTTATTTGTACATATTTATTCTATTTATTTTATTTTGTCAATATGTTCCGTCTTGTTGTCTGTCTCCCCCTGCTAGACCATGAGCCCGCTGTTGGGTAGGGACCGTCTCTAGATGTTGCCAACTTGGACTTCCCAAGCGCTTAGTACAGTGCTCTGCACACAGTAAGTACTCAATAAATACGATTGAATGAATGAATGAATGAATAAATAAATCGATTGAGTGAATGAATGAATCTAGCTTTACTTCTATTTATTCTGACGACTTGACACCTGCCCACATGTTTTGTTTTGTTGTCTGTCTCCCCCCCTCTAGGCTGTGAGCCCACTGTTGGGTAGGGACTGTCTCTATTTATTGCCAACTTGTACTTCCCAAGCGCTTAGTACAGTGCTCTGCACACAGTAAGCGCTCAATAAATGCGATTGAATGAGTGAATGAATGAATCTAGCTTTATTTCTATTTATTCTGACGACTCGACACCTGTCCACGTGTTTTGTTTCGTCGTCTGTCTCCCCCCCCGCCAGACTGTGTGCCCGTTGTTATTTATTTTATTTGTACATATTTATTCTATTTATTTTATTTTGTAAATATGTTCTGTCTTGTTGTCTGTCTCCCCCTGCTAGACCGTGAGCCCGCTGTTGGGTAGGGACCGTACGATTGAATGAATGAATAAATACGATTGAGTGAATGAATGAATCTAGCTTTACTTCTATTTATTCTGACGACTTGACACCTGTCCACGTGTTTTGTTTCGTCGTCTGTCTCCCCCCCTCTAGACTGTGTGTCCCTTGCTATTTATTTTATTTGTACATATTTATTCTATTTATTTTATTTTGTTAATATGTTCTGTCTTGTTGTCTGTCTCCCCCTGCTAGACTGTGAGCCCGCTGTTGCATAGGGACCGTATGATTGAATGAATGAATAAATACGATTGAGTGAATGAATGAATCTAGCTTTCCTTCTATTTATTCTGACGACTTGACACCTGTCCACGTGTTTTGTTTCATTGTCTGTCTCCCCCCTTCTAGACTGTGAGCCCGTTGTTATTTATTTTATTTGTACATATTTATTCTATTTATTATATTTTGTTAATATGTTCTGTCGTTCTCTGTCTCCCCCTTCTAGACTGTGAGCCCGCTGTTGGGTAGGGACCGTCTCTACATGTTGCCAACTTGGACTTCCCAAGCGCTTAGTACAGTGCTCTGCACACAGTAAGCACTCAATAAATACGATTGAATGAATGAATGAATGAATAAATAAATAAATCGATTGAGTGAATGAATGAATCTAGCTTTACTTCTATTTATTCTGACGACTTGACACCTGCCCACGTGTTTTGTTTTGTTGTCTGTCTCCCCCCCTCTAGGCTGTGAGCCCATTGTTGGGTAGGGACTGTCTCTATATGTTGCCACCTTGTACTTCCCAAGCGCTTAGTACAGTGCTCTGGACACAGTAAGCGCTCAATAAATACGATTGAATGAGTGAATGAATGAATCTAGCTTTATTTCTATTTATTCTGACGACTTGACACCTGTCCACGTGTTTTGTTTCGTCGTCTGTCTCCCCCCCTCTAGACTGTGTGCCCGTTGTTATTTATTTTATTTGTACATATTTATTCTATTTATTTTATTTTGTTAATATGTTCTGTCTTGTTGTCTGTCTCCCCCTGCTAGACTGTGAGCCCGCTGTTGGGTAGGGACCGTACGATTGAATGAATGAGTAAATAAATACGATTGAGTGAATGAATGAATCTAGCTTTACTTCTATTTATTCTGACGACTTGACACCTGTCCGCGTGTTTTGTTTCGTCGTCTGTCTCCCCCCCTCTAGACTGCGTGCCCGTTGTTATTTATTTTATTTGTACATATTTATTCTATTTATTTTATTTTGTCAATATGTTCTGTCTTCTTGTCTGTCTCCCCCTGCTAGACTGTGAGCCCGCTGTTGGGTAGGGACCGTCTCTAGATGTTGCCAACTTGGACTTCCCAAGCGCTTAGTACAGTGCTCTGCACACAGTAAGTACTCAATAAATACGATTGAATGAATGAATGAATAAATACGATTGAGTGAATGAATGAATCTAGCTTTCCTTCTATTTATTCTGACGACTTGACACCTGTCCACGTGTTTTGTTTCGTTGTCTGTCTCCCCACTCCCAGACTGTGAGCCCGCTGTTGAGTAGGGACTGTCTCTATTTATTGCCAACTTGTACTTCCCAAGCGCTTAGTACAGTGCTCTGCACACAGTAAGCGCTCAATAAATGCGATTGAATGAGTGAATGAATGAATCTAGCTTTATTTCTATTTATTCTGACGACTCGACACCTGTCCACGTGTTTTGTTTCATTGTCTGTCTCCCCCCTTCTAGACTGTGAGCCCGTTGTTATTTATTTTATTTATACATATTTATTCTATTTATTTTATTTTGTTAATATGTTCTGTCTTGTTGTGTCTCCCCCTTCTAGACTGTGAGCCCGCTGTTGGGTAGGGACTGTCTGTATATGTTGCCAACTTGTACTTCCCAAGCGCTTAGTACAGTGCTCTGCACACAGTAAGCGCTCAATAAATACGATTGATTGATTGACTGATATGCATATATGTTTGTATGTATTTATTACTCTATTTTATTTGTACATATTTCTTCTAATTATTTTATTTTGTTAAGATGTTTTGTTTTGTTCTCTGTCTCCCCCTTCTAGACTGTGAGCCCACTGTTGGGTAGGGACCGTCTCTATATGTTGCCAACTTGGACTCCCCAAGCGCTTAGTACAGTGCTCTGGACACAGGAAGCGCTCAATAAATACGATTGAATGAATGAATATGTTGCCAACTTGGACTTCCCAAGCGCTTAGTACAGTGCTCTGCACACAGTAAGCGCTCAATAAATACGATTGAATGAATGAATATATAGATATAGATACATATATCTATAGATAGATAGAGATAGAGATATTCTATACTATGTATATTTCCATATATAGAAATTATTTTATAATAAAAAAATAATAAATAGATATTCATTCATTCAATTCAATCGCATTTATTGAGCGCTTACTGTGTGCAGAGCACTGAACTAAGCACTTGGGAAGTCCAAATCGGCAACATAGAGAGACGGTCCCTACCCAACGACGGGCTCGCGGCCTAGAAGGGGGAGACGGGCAACAAGACAAAGCATATTAACAAAATAAAATACGTAGAATAAATATGTACAAGTAAAATAAATAAATAGAGTAATAGATACGTCCAAACGCAGATATAGATATATATATAGATATAGATTAGATAGATAGGTAGATAGATAGATAGATAGATAGATAGATAGATAGATAGATAGATACAGGTCGATGAGGAGGGGAGGAAGAGCCGAGGAGAAGGGGGGTTCAGTCTGGGAAGGCCTCCTGGAGGAGGTGAGCGTTCAGTAAGTCTTCAAAGGGGCCGGAGGGAAGTGTGTTAGTTCTTCCCCTCCCTCCCTCCCTCCATCCAGGGCCGGGGAACGGGGTGTTCTTTACGCCGGCCTGCGGAACGAGCGTGTTTCGCCCAGGGCCCTGGAGCTGAAGTTATGGAGGGGAGAGAGGAAAGGGAAGCGAAGGGAGGAGAGGCGTCCAAATCACTCAGGGTTCAAGGGGAATACCGCTACCTAAAAATAAGCCTGCCGGCCCATTATCTCTCCCAACACCAGTCCACACTTCTCCCGCTGCCCTGTGAGCCCGCTGTCGGGTCGGGACCGCCTCTCTATGTTGCCAACTTGGCCTTCCCAAGCGCTTAGTACAGTGCTCTGCCCACAGGAAGCGCCCAATAAATAGGAATGAGTGAATCTTCGGAAGAACCGCTCAGCCCACGTCTCCCCGCGAACCTCCGGCGGTCGCCCGTCCACCTCCGCAGCAAGCGGAGACGCCTCGCCGTCGAGCGCGGCTCGATGGAAAGAGCCCGGGCTTGGGAGTCTGAGGTCATGGGTTCAAATCCCGGCTCCGCCAGTTGTCAGCTGGGGGACCTGGGGCAAGTCGCTTCGCTTCTCTGCGCCTCAGTTCCCTCATCTGGAAAATGGGGATGAAGACCGGGAGCCCCACATGGGCTGATCACCTTGTATCCCCTCCAGCGCTTAGAACAGTGCTTCGCACGTAGTAAGTGCTTAATAAATGCCATTATTAGTATTATTATTATTATTGGGAGTCAGAGGTGAGGGGTTCAAATCCCGGCCCTGCCAACTGACCTTGGGCAAGTCACTTCACTTCTCTGGGCCTCAGTTCCCTCATCTGGAAAATGGGGATTAAGACCGTGAGCCCCCCGGGGGACAACCTGATCACCTTGGAACCTCCCCAGCGCTTAGAACAGTGCTTTGCATGTAGTAAGCGCTTAACAAATACCATTATTATTATTATTTTTAAAACAATCAGCTCACCCTCTCCTACCTCATCTCGAGAAGCAGCGTGGCTCAGTGGAAAGAGCCCGGGCTTTGGAGTCAGAGGTCACGGGTTCAAATCTCGGCTCCGCCAGTTGTCAGCTGGGTGACTTTGGGCAAGTCACTTCAATTCTCCAGGCCTCAGTTCCCTCATCTGTAAAACGGGGATTAAGACCGTGAGCCCCACATGGGACAGCCTGATCACCTTGTATCCCCTCCAGCGCTTAGAACAGTGCTTTGCACATAGTAAGCGCTTAACAAATGCCATTATTATTATTATTATTATGTCTAGTTACCCCATTGCACTGTGCAATAAGTACACAGTCTGCACACAGGAAGCTCCCAGTAAATCCCACTGATCGGCTCCTCCGTCCTGGAGTCCGAGATCCCGGTCACGAGAGCATGCGTCAATCAATCAATCAATCGTATTTATTGAGCGCTTACTATGTGCAGAGCACTGTACTAAGCGCTTGGGAAGTCCAAGTTGGCAACATATAGAGACGGTCCCTACCCGACAGTGGGCTCACAGTCTAGACCCAGGGGCCGGGCCCTACTCCCCATCCTTCTGCCCT
This sequence comes from Tachyglossus aculeatus, assembly GCF_015852505.1. Classification (NCBI taxonomy): domain Eukaryota; kingdom Metazoa; phylum Chordata; class Mammalia; order Monotremata; family Tachyglossidae; genus Tachyglossus; species Tachyglossus aculeatus. The sequence continues at coordinate 34,144,840 of NC_052073.1, forward strand.
CCTTTCCTCAGCTTCCCAACTCAGTTCAGACCCTGGGGTTGGGTAGGGACCGTCTCTATGTGCTGCCAACTTGGACTTCCCAAGCGCTTAGTACAGTGCTCTGCCCACAGTAAGCGCTCAATAAATACGATCGAATGAATGAATGACCTGGTGGTCGTGGGAGCCTGGGAGTTGGGAAACGGCCCCTTGAATCCCAGCGGGTGACCTCCCCTGCTCCACACACCATAGCATCCATTCCATAATGATAATAATAATAATAATAATAATAATAATAATAATACTGGCGTTTATTAAGCGCTTACTATGTGCAAAGCACTCTTCTAAGCACTGGGGAGATGCTCATTCTTTTTCCCTCACTCGTTTTGGTCAGTATCTCCAGCTCAGGGAGAGGACCAGGCGGAGAATGAGGGTTGTCGTGAACAGGTGGAGGCCGTTGAGCTGCTTCACTCATTCATTCAATCGTATATTACATATTTATTATTATATTTCTATTATTTTGTTAATATGTTTGGTTTTGTTGTCTGTCTCCCCCTTCCAGACTGTGAGCCCGCTGTTGGGGAGGGACCGGCTCTATATGTTCCCCCTCCTCCCCCTCTCCATCCCCCCCGCCTTACCTCCTTCCCCTCCCCACAGTAGCTGTATACATGTATGTACGTATTTATTACTCTATTTATTTAGTGTACGTGTACATATTTATTCTATTTATTTTATTTTGTTAATATGTTTTGGCGTCTGTCCTCCCCTTCCAGACTGTGAGCCCGCTGTTGGGTAGGGACCGGCTCTATATGTTCCCCCTCTCCATCCCTCCCGCCTTACCTCCTTCCCCTCCCCACAGTAGCTGTATATATGTATGTACGTATTTATTACTCTATTTATTTAGTGTACGTGTACATATTTATTCTATTTATTTTATTTTGTTAATATGTTTTGTTGTCCGTCCTCCCCTTCTAGACTGTGAGCCCACTGTTGGGTAGGGACCGGCTCTATATGTTCCCCCTCTCCATCCCTCCCGCCTTACCTCCTTCCCCTCCCCGCAGCAGCTGTATATATGTATGTACGTATTTATTACTCTATTTATTTATTTTACTTGTACATATTTATTCTATTTATTTTCTTTTGTTAATATGTTTTGTTGTCTGTCCTCCCCTTCTAGACTGTGAGCCCGCTGTTGGGTAGGGACTGGCTCTGTATGTTCCCCCTCTCCCCCCTCCCGCCTTACCTCCTTCCCCTCCCCACAGCGCCTGTATATATGTATATATGTTTGTACATATTTATTACTCTATTTATTTATTTTACTTGTACATATTTATTCTATTTATTTTATTTTGTTAATATGTTTTGTTGTCTGTCCTCCCCTTCTCGACTGTGAGCCCACTGTTGGGTAGGGACCGGCTCTATATGTTGCCAACTTGGACTTCCCAAGTGCTTAGTACAGTGCTCTACACACAGTAAGCACTTAATAAATACGATTGAATGAATGAATGAATGAATGAATGAATGAATGGTCGTCCTAGAATAATAATAATAATTAATAATGGCATTTATTAAGTGCTTACTATTTTAGTACAGTGCTCTGCACACAGTAAGCACTCAATAAATAATAATAATAATGGCATTTATTAAGCGCTTACTATGTGCAAAGCACTGTTCTAAGCGCTGGGGAGGTTACAAGGTGACAGGTTGGCCCACAGGGGGCTCACAGTCTTAACCCCCATTTTCTAGATGGGGTAACTGAGGCACAGAGAAGTGAAGTGACTTGCCCAAGGTCACACAGCTGACAATTGGCGGAGCCGGGATTTGAACCCCTGACCTCCGACTCCAAAGCCCACGCCCTTTCCACTGAGCCACGCTGCTTCTCTAGTACGATCGACTGAATGAATGAATGCAAAGCACTGTTCTAAGCGCTGGGGAGGTTACAAGGTGATCAGGTTGTCCCACGGGGGGGCTCCCAGTCTTAATCCCCATTTTACAGATAAGGGAACTGAGGCCCAGAGAAGTGAAGCGGCTCGCCCAAAGTCACCCAGCTGACATTACTCTATTTATTTATTTTACTTGTACGTATCTATTCTATTTATTTTATTTTGTTAGCGTGTTTGGTTTTGTTCTCCGTCTCCCCCTTTTAGGCCGTGAGCCCGCTGCTGGGTAGGGACCGGTCTCTCGATGTTGCCAACTTGGACTTCCCGAGCGCTTAGTACAGTGCTCTAAGCGCTCAATAAATACGATTGATGATGACGACGAAGTGGCGGAGCCGGGACGTGAACCCGTGACCTCTGACTCCAAAGCCCGGGCTCCTGCCACTGAGTCACGCTGCTTCAGGCCTGCGGGCCTCCGGCCCGACGTGGCTTCCCCCTGCGCCCGGGAAGGGGGGGAAACTGAGGACAGTCAGAGCTCCCGGCTGCCGATGCCTCCTCCGGGAAGCCTCGTTCTTCCTCCGCACTCACCCCACTGAGCAGACACCCACGGGCATCGTCCTGCCCGCCCAGGCAGGGATAAGTGCCATCGGAGTGACAGGCCGCCTCGCTCCTCTGCCGGGCGTCACGGCGTGTTCCCGTTCCATCCGAGCACCCCGGAAGACCGGTAGCGGGCCGGAGGGGGCCTCCCGGGGAATGGGCTCGCCTCCGCTCGGGCCCCGCGCCTAGCCGGGGAGAGGGCAGAGCTCGGATTCTGCCTTCACCTTCTCCCGGTGGTCATTCATTCAATCGTATTTATTGAGCGCTTACGGTGTGCGGAGTTCATTCATTCATTCATTCAATCCATCGTATTTATTGAGCACTTCCCGCGTGCGGAGCACTGGACTAAGCGCTTGGGAAGTCCAAGTCGGCAACGTATAGAGACGCGGTCCCTACCCAACAGTCACGGTCTACAGCTGTCGAGAGTCACGGCATCCGACAGGAGCCCGCGTTGTTGTACTTCCCAAGCGCTTAGTGCGGTGCTCTGCACACAGTGAGCGCTCAATAAATACGACTGAATGAATGAATCCGCCCCGGCCTCAGGCCCAAACCCCCAGGCCGGACAGCCTGTCCCGGCCAGTGCAGTGCTCTGCACACAGTAAGCGCTCAATAAATACGATTGAATGAATGAATGAATTCTGTTTATTTTATTTGGTTAATATGTCTTGTTTTGTTCTCTGTCTCCCCCTTCTAGACTGTGAGCCCGCTGTTGGGTAGGGACCGTCTCTATATGTTGCCGACTTGGACTTCCCAAGCGCTTAGTACAGTGCTCTGCACACAGTAAGCGCTCAATAAATGCGATTGAATGAATGAATGAATTCTGTTTATTTTATTTGGTTAATAGGTTTTGTTTTGTTGTCCGTCTCCCCCTTCTAGACTGCAAGCCCGCTATTGGGTAGGGACCGTCTCTAGATGTTGCCGACTTGGACTTCCCAAGCGCTTAGTACAGTGCTCTGCACACAGTAAGCGCTCAATAAATACGATTGAATGAATGAATGAACACCATAGCCAACTGGCCAATCTGACCCACGTGAATGCACTCGCTAGGTCTGTGGTCCCGGCCTGTTTTGGCAGAGCATTCAGTCATTCATTCATTGAATCGTATTTATTGAGCGCTTACTGTGTGCAAAGCACTGTACTAAGCGCTTGGGAAGTCCAAGTTGGCAACATAGAGAGACGGTCCCTACCCAACAGCAGGCTCACAGTCTAGAAGGGAGAGACACACAACAAAACAAAACATATTAACAAAATAAAATAGATACAATAGTAGATATGTACAAGTAAAATAAAAAGAGTAATAAATATTCATTCATTCAATCGTATTTATTGAGTGCTTACCGTGCAGAGCACTGTACTAAGCGCCTGGGAAGTCCAAGTTGGCAACATAGAGAGACGACGGTCCCTACCCGGCAGCGGGCTCACAGTCTAGAAGGGGGCGACAGACAACAAAACATATTAACAAAATAAAATAAATGGAATAGTAGATATGTACAAGTAAAATAAAAAGAGTAATAAATATTCATTCATTCAATCGTATTTATTGAGCGCTTACTGCGTGCAGAGCACTGGACTAAGCGCTTGGGAAGTCCAAGTTGGCAACATCGAGAGACGATCCCTACCCAACAGCGGGCTCACAGTCGAGAAGGGGGCGACAGACAACAAAACAAAACCTATTAACCAAATAAAATAAACATAATTCATTAATTCATTGATTCAATCGTATTTATTGACTGCTTACTGTGTGCAGAGCACTGTACTAAGCGCTTGGGAAGTCCAAGTTGGCAACATAGAGAGACGATCCCTACCCGACAGCAGGCTCACAGTCTAGAAGGGGGCGACACACAACAAAACAAAACATATTAACAAAATAAAACAAATAGAATAGTAGCTATGTACGAGTAAAATAAATAGAGTAATAAATATTCATTCATTCATTCAATCGTATTTATTGAGCGCTTACTGCGTGCAGAGCACTGCACTAAGCGCTTGGGAAGTCCAAGTTGGCAACATAGAGAGACGATCCCTACCCAACAGCGGGCTCACAGTCTAGAAGGGACACACAACAAAACAAAACCTATTAACCAAATAAAATGAATAGAATTAATTCATTCATTCATTCAATCGTATTTATTGAGCGCTTACTGTTTGCAAGGGGCAGCTCCTCGGAGGGAAAGGCTTGTCACCCAGGGGTTGGTCGCTTCCAGACTCCTCCCTGGGCGGAGATGATAAATCCCGGCCCGCTCCGGGACTCTCCCACACTCTTCCAGAGGTGCCATGAAGCCTGGAAAACTGAGCCCTCCTGGGCCCCTTCTTGTCCTCTTCCTGGTGATGACTCCCATCCTGGGGGGCCTGAACGACAAAGGTGGGTCCGAGGAGGACTTTGAGGGCAGGAATTCAGCTGGGAAGTCGGACGGTCCCTCGCGGGAGGGAGAGATTTAGCGTCCGCGCCCTCAATAAATACGATGGAATGAATGAATGAATATTTATTACCCTATTTTATTTTGATAATATGTTTTGTTTTGTTGCATGTCGCCCCCTTCCCGACTGTGAGCCCGCTGTCGGGTAGGGACCGTCTCTATATGTTGCCAACTTGTACTTCCCAAGCGCTTAGTTTATTTTACTTGTACATATCTATTCTACTTATTTTATTTTGTTAATATGTTTTGTTTTGTTCTCTGTCTCCCCCTTCTAGCCTGTGAGCCCGCTGTTGGGTAGGGACCGTCTCTAGATGTTGCCAACTTGGACTTCCCAAGCGCTTAATACAGTGCTCTGCACACAGTAAGCGCTCAATAAATACAATTGATTGATTGATTGATTGATTAGTCCAGTGCTCTGCACACAGGAAGCGCTCAATAAATACGATTGAATGAATGAATGAATGAATTCTATTTATTTTATTTGGTTAATAGGTTTGGTTTTGTTGTCTGTCTCCCCCTTCTAGACTGCGAGCCCGCTGTTGGGTAGGGACTGTCTCTATATGTTGCCAACTTGGACTTCCCAAGCGCTTAGTCCAGTGCTCTGCACACAGTAAGCGCTCAATAAATACGATTGAATGAATGAATGAATGAATTCTATTTATTTTATTTGGTTAATAGGTTTTGTTTTGTTGTGTGTCGCCCCCTTCTAGACTGCGAGCCCGCTGTTGGGTAGGGACTGTCTCTATATGTTGCCGACTTGGACTTCCCAAGCGCTTAGTCCAGTGCTCTGCACACAGTAAGCGCTCAATAAATATGAATGAATGAATGAATGAATGAATGAATGAATGAATTCTATTTATTTTATTTGGTTAATAGGTTTGGTTTTGTTGTCTGTCTCCCCCTTCTAGACTGCGAGCCCGCTGTCGGGTAGGGACCGTCTCTAGATGTTGCCGACTTGGACTTCCCAAGCGCTTAGTCAAGTGCTCTGCACACAGTGAGCGCTCAATAAATACGATTGAATGAATGAATGAATGAATTCTATTTATTTTATTTGGTTAATAGGTTTTGTTTTGTTGTGTGTCGCCCCCTTCTAGACTGCGAGCCCGCTGTTGGGTAGGGACTGTCTCTATATGTTGCCGACTTGGACTTCCCAAGCGCTTAGTGCAGTGCTCTGCACACAGTAAGCGCTCAATAAATATGAATGAATGAATGAATGAATGAATTAATTAATTCTATTTATTTTATTTGGTTAATAGGTTTGGTTTTGTTGTCTGTCTCCCCCTTCTAGACTGCGAGCCCGCTGTCGGGTAGGGACCGTCTCTAGATGTTGCCGACTTGGACTTCCCAAGCACTTAGTCCAGTGCTCTGCACACAGTAAGCGCTCAATAAATACGATTGAATGAATGAATGAATGAATTCTATTTATTTTATTTGGTTAATAGGTTTGGTTTTGTTGTCTGTCTCCCCCTTCTAGACTGCGAGCCCGCTGTCGGGTAGGGACCGTCTCTAGATGTTGCCGACTTGGACTTCCCAAGCGCTTAGTCCAGTGCTCTGCACACAGTAAGCGCTCAATAAATACGATTGAATGAATGAATGAATTCTATTTATTTTATTTGGTTAATAGGTTTGGTTTTGTTGTGTGTCGCCCCCTTCTAGACTGCGAGCCCGCTGTTGGGTAGGGACTGTCTCTATATGTTGCCGACTTGGACTTCCCAAGCGCTTAGTGCAGTGCTCTGCACACAGTAAGCGCTCAATAAATACGATTGAATGAATGAATGAATGAATTCTATTTATTTTATTTGGTTAATAGGTTTTGTTTTGTTGTGTGTCGCCCCCTTCTAGACTGCGAGCCCGCTGTTGGGTAGGGACTGTCTCTATATGTTGCCGACTTGGACTTCCCAAGCGCTTAGTGCAGTGCTCTGCACACAGTAAGCGCTCAATAAATATGAATGAATGAATGAATGAATGAATGAATGAATTCTATTTATTTTATTTGGTTAATAGGTTTGGTTTTGTTGTCTGTCTCCCCCTTCTAGACTGCGAGCCCGCTGTCGGGTAGGGACCGTCTCTAGATGTTGCCGACTTGGACTTCCCAAGCGCTTAGTCCAGTGCTCTGCACACAGTAAGCGCTCAATAAATGCGATTGAATGAATGAATGAATGAATTCTATTTATTTTGTTTGGTTAATAGGTTTGGTTTTGTTGTCTGTCTCCCCCTTCTAGACTGCGAGCCCGCTGTTGGGTAGGGACCGTCTCTAGGTGTTGCCTACTTGGGCTTCCCAAGCGCTTAGTCCAGTGCTCTGCACACAGTAAGCGCTCAATAAATATGATTGAATGAATGAATGAATGAATTTTATTTATTTTATTTGGTTAATATGTTTTGTTTTGTTGTGTGTCGCCCCCTTCTGGACTGTGAGCCCGCTGTCGGGGAGGGACCGTCTCTCTATGTTGCCAACATAGAAAGGCCAGAGGGGATTAGCTTGTTGCCAACTTTCTATTCATTCATTCATTCATTCATTCATTCAATCGTATTTATTGAGCGCTTCCTGTGTGCAGAGCACTGTACTAAGCGCTTGGGAAGTACAAGTCGGCAGCATAGAGAGACGGTCCCTACCCAACAGCGGGCTCACAGTCTAGAAGGGGGCGAAAGGCAACAAAACATATTAACAAAGTAAAATAAATAGAATAGTAGATATGTACAAGTGAAATAGAGTAATAAATATTCATTCATTCAATCGTATTTATTGAATATGTAATGAAATGAATATGAAATATTGAAATGAATGAATTTATTTATTTATTGAATGCTTACTGTGTGCAGAGCACTGGACTAAGCGCTTGGGAAGTAAAAGTTGGCAACATAGGGAGATGGTCCCTACCCAACAGCGGGCTCACAGTTTAGAAGGGAGAGACACACAACAAAAAAAATACCTATTAACCAAATAAAATAAATAGAATTCATTCATTCATTCAATCGTATTCATTGAGCGCTTACTATGTGCAGAGCACTGGACTAAGCACTTGGGAAGTCCAAGTCGGCAACATCTAGAGACGGTCCCTACCCGACAGTGGGCTCACAGTCTAGAAGGGAGAGACACACAACAAAACAAAACCTATTAACCAAATAAAATAAATAGAATTCATTCATTCATTCATTCATTCATTCATTCAGTCGTATTCATTGAGTGCTTACTGTGTGCAGAGCACTGGACTAAGCGCTTGGGAAGTACAAGTCGGCAACATAGGGAGACGGTCCCTACCCAACAGTGGGCTCACAGTCTAGAAGGGAGAGACACACAACAAAACAAAACCTATTAACCAAATAAAATAAATAGAATTCGTTCATTCATTCATTCAGTCATATTCATTGAGCACTTACTGTGTGCAGAGCACTGGACTAAGCGCTTGGGAAGTCCAAGTCGGCAACATAGGGAGACCGTCCCTACCCGACAGCGGGCTCACAGTCTAGAAGGGGGAGACACATAACAAAACAAAACCTATTAACCAAATAAAATAAATAGAATAGTAGATATGTACAAGTAAAATAGAGTAATAAATATTCATTCATTCATTCATTCATTCAATCGTATTTATTGAGCGCTTACTCTGTGCAGAGCACTGGACTAAGCGCTTGGGAAGTCCAAGTCGGCAACATAGAGAGACGGCCCCTACCCAACAGCGGGCTCGCAGTTGAGAAGGGGGAGACACACAACAAAACAAAACCTATTAACCAAATAAAATTAATAGAATTCATTCATTCATTCATTCAATCCTATTCATTGAGCACTTACTGTGTGCAGAGCACTGTACTAAGCGCTTGGGAAGTCCAAGTTGGCAACATAGAGAGACGATCCCTACCCAACAGCGGGCTCACAGTCTAGAAGGGAGGGGCACACAACAAAACAGAACATATTAACAAAATAAAATAAATAGAATAGTAGATATGTACAAGTAAAATAAATAGAGTAATAAATATTCATTCATTCATTCAGTCGTATTTATTGAGCGCTTACTGTGTGCAGAGCACTGTACTAAGCGCTTGGGAAGTCCAAGTCGGCAACATAGGGAGACGGTCCCTACCCGACAACAGGCTCACAGTCTGGAAGGGAGGGGCACACAACAAAACAGAACATATTAACAAAATAAAATAAATAGAATAGTAGATATGTACAAGTAAAATAAAGAGAGTAATAAATATTCATTCATTCATTCAGTCGTATTTATTGAGCGCTTACTGCGTGCAGAGCACTGTACTAAGCGCTTGGGACGTCCAAGTTGGCAACATAGGGAGACGGTCCCTAGTCAACAGCAGGCTCACAGTCTAGAAGGGGGAGACACACAACAAAACAAAACCTATTAACCAAATAAAATAAATAGAATAGTAGATATGTACAAATAAAATAAATAGAGTAATAAATATTCATTCATTCATTCATTCAATCGTATTTATTGAGCGCTTACTGTGTGCAGAGCACTGGACTAAGCGCTTCGGAAGTCCAAGTCGGCAACATAGGGAGACGGCCCCTACCCGACAGCGGGCTCACAGTCTAGAAGGGGGGGGGGACGCGCAACACAACCAAACCTATTAACCAAATAAACTAAATAGAATTCATTCATTCAGTCAGTCAGTCGTATTCATTGAGCGCTTACTGTGTGCAGAGCACTGGACTTGGGAAGTCCAAGTCGGCAACATAGGGAGACGGTCCCTACCCGACAGCGGGCTCACAGTCTAGAAGGGAGAGACACACAACAAAACAAAACCTATTAACCAAATAAAATAAATAGAATAGTAGATATGTACAAATAAAATAAATAGAGTAATAAATATTCATTCATTCATTCATTCAATCGTATTTATTGAGCGCTTACTGTGTGCAGAGCACTGGACTAAGCGCTTGGGAAGTCCAAGTTGGCAAAATAGGGAGACGGTCCCTACCCGACAACAGGCTCACAGTCTAGAAGGGGGGAGACACACAACAAAACCAAACCTATTAACCAAATAAAATAAATAGAATTCATTCATTCATTCATTCAATCGTATTCATTGAGCGCTTACTGTGCGCAGAGCACTGGACTAAGCGCTTGGGAAGTCCAAGTCGGCAACATAGGGAGACGGTCCCTACCCAACAGCGGGCTCACAGTCTGGAAGGGGGGGACGCGCAACACAACAAAACATATTAACGAAATAAAATAAGCAGAATAAATATTACATAAATCAATAAATATTAATATTAATATTAATAAAATAATAATAATAATAAAACGGAAAGAAAATAAATCAATCGAGTCGATGGAGGGTGGCAAGGCGAGGGGCTCTTTGGCTCTCGTTTCTTGGCGGGGCGGTTAGCACAGTGTGGCTCCCTCCTCATCCAGCCCTGGGCCTCCCGCAGTCCGAATGAGGCCTTGTCCGGCCACCCGGATCTACTGTCCCAAGGCGGAACCGAACCAATGCCTGAAGGACCGGGAATGCAGGGAACATTCCCGCTGCTGCAGGTTCGACTGCGGACTCAAGTGCGTCAACATGTGGGAAGGTACTTCCTCCTCCTCCTCCTCCTCCGCCTCATTATCGATAATCAATGATAAGCTCGGGCTTTGGAGTCGGGGGTCACGGGTTCCTATCCCGGCTCCGCCAGCTGCGTCCCTTCAAAGCCCTACCGCAATCAATCAATCAATCAATCGTATTTATTGAGCGCTTACTGCGCGCAGAGCACTGTACTAAGCGCTTGGGAAGTCCAAGTTGGCAACATATACAATCCCTACCCGACAGTGGGCACAGAGGCCTTCCAGACTGAGCCCGTTTTCCTCTCCTCCTCCCCGTCTTCCCCACCCTACCACCTTCCCCTCCCCACAGCACCTGTATAGACGTATATACGTTTGTACGTATTTATTACTCTATTTATTAATTGATTTTATTGGAACATATTTATTCTATTGATTTTATTGTGTTAATTTGTTAATATACTCTGTTTTGTTCTCGGTCTCCCCCTTCTCGACTGTGAGCCCGCCGTTGGGTAGGGACCGTCTCTATATGTTGCCAACTTGGACTTCCCAAGCGCTTAGTACAGTGCTCTGCACACAGTAAGCGCTCAATAAAGACGATTGAATGAATGAATGAATGTTGGGTAGGGACCGTCCCTATATGTTGCCAACTTGGACTTCCCAAGCGCTTAGTACAGTGCTCTGTACACAGTAAGCGCTCAATAAATACGATTGAATGAATAAATATGTATGTAGGTTTGTATGTATTTAGTACTCGATTGATTTAATTTGTACATATTTATTCTATTGATTTTATTGTGTTAATTTGTTAATAGGCTCTGTTTTGTTCTCGGTCTCCCCCTTCTCGACTGTGAGCCCGCCGTTGGGTAGGGACCGTCTCTATATGTTGCCAACTTGGACTTCCCAAACGCTTAGTACAGTGCTCTGCACACAGTAAGCGCTCAATAAAGACGATTGAATGAATGAATGAATGTTGGATAGGGACCGTTTCTATATGTTGCCAACTTGGACTTCCCAAGCGCTTAGTACAGTGCTCTGCGCACAGTAAGCGCTCAATAAATACGATTGAATGAATGAATGTTGGGTAGGGACCCTCTCTATATGTTGCCAGCTTGGAATTCCCAAGCGCTTAGTACAGTGCTCTGCACACAGTAAGCGCTCAATAAATACGATTGAATGAATGAATGAATGAATGAATGAATTGGGCAAGTCTCTTCACTTCTCTGGGCCTCAGTTACCGCATCTGGAAAATGGGGATGAAGACTGTGAGCCCCCCCGCGGGACAACCTGATCACCTTGTAACCTCTCCAGTGCTTAGTACAGTGCTTTGCACATAGTAAGTGCTTAATAAATGCCATTATTATTATTATTAATAATAACCATTAGCGAGCACTGTTCATCTACCCACACTCCCTTGGAGAGCCTATTTGCTTGCATTTGTTCAGTCATATTTATTGAACACTTACTGTGTGCAGAGCACTGTACTAAGCGCTTGGGAAGTACAAGTTGGCAACATATAGAGACGGTCCCTGCCCAACAAGCAGCGTGGCTCGGTGGAAAGAGCCCGGGCTTTGGAGTCAGAGGTCATGGGTTATGTTGCCAACTTGTACTTCCCAAGCGCTTAGTACAGTGCTCTGCACACAGTCAGCGCTCAATAAATACGACTGAATGAATGAATGAATGGGTCCTGCCAATTGGCAGCTGGGTGACTTTGGGAAGCAGCGTGGCTCAGTGGAAAGAGCCCGGGTTCTGGAGTCAGAGGTCATGGGTTCAAATCCCGGCTCCGCCGATTGTCAGCTGGGTGACTTTGGGCAAGTCACTTCACTTCTCTGGGCCTCAGTTCCCTCATCTGGAAAATGGGGATGAATGTGAGCCCCCCGTGGGACCACCCGATCACCTTGTAACCTCCCCGGTGCTCAGAACGGTGCTTGGCACCTAGTAAGCGCTTAATAAATGCCACCATTATATTATTATTATTATTCTCAGTTCCTTCATTTGGAAAATGGGGATTAATGTGAGCCCCCCCATGGGACAACCCATGGTACCCATGGTACAGTGCTCTGCACATAGTAAGCGCTCAATAAATACGATTGATTGATTGACAACCTGATCACCCTGTAACCTCCCCAGCGCTTAGAACAGTGCTTGGCACATAGTAAGCGCTTAATACATGCCATCATTACATTATTCTTCTTCTTCTCTGGGCCTCAGTTCCTTCATCTGGAAAATGGGGATTAATGCGAGCCCCCTACGGGACAACCTGATCACCCTGTAACCTCCCCAGCGCTTAGAACAGTGCTTGGCACATAGTAAGCGCTTACTACACGCCATCACTATTATTATTATTTGCTTGCATTCATTCAGTCGCATTTATTGAGCGCTTCCAGTGTACTAAGCGCTTGGGAAGCCCGAGTCGGCAACATAGAGAGACGGTCCCTACCCGACAGCGGGCTGGTTGGTCGTCCGGCCGGCTCGGCGGAAAGAGCCCGGGCTTTGGGGTCCGAGGTCGTGGGTTCAAATCCCAGCTCCGCCACTTGTCAGCTGGGTGACTTTGGGCGAGTCACGTCTCTGGGCCTCACTTATCTCATCTGTAAAATGGGGATTAAGACTGTGAGCCCCAGAGCAGTGCTTTGCACATAGTAAGCGCTTGTACATATTTATTACTCTATTTGACTTGGACATTTCTATCCTACTTATTTTCTTTTGTTGGTACGTTTGGTTCCGTTCTCCGTCTCCCCCTTCTAGACTGTGAGCCCGCTGGTGGGTAGGGACTGTCTCTATGGGATGCCAATTTGTTGCTCTGCACATAGTAAGCGCTCAATCAATACGATTGATTGATTGATTGATTAACAAATGCCATTATTATTATTATCACTATCGGGGGGTCGGAAATGAGGCCTGGTGGCGAGGGCGGGACGTCCTCCTGCCCCCAGAAATGGGCCTTGAGGCCCTTCTGACCTTTCTCCCCCCATTGCGGGGGTCTCCCCCCAGATATCTGCCTGCGGCCCCCCAGCCACGGCCCCTGCTCGGACTCCGTCCGCCGCTTCCACTACGATCTCCGCACCCAGGCCTGCGAGAGCTTCACCTACGGGGGCTGCAAGGGGACGGAGAACAACTTCCTCAGCAAGGCCGGGTGCATGCAGGCCTGCAGCGGGGCCGGCGAGAAGGCCAGGTGCGTCCCCGGGGTCCGGGCCGCCCGGGGAGGGAGAGCGGGGGGACGGCGGCGCCCGGGGGGTCCGGCGGTCCCGGGGCGGCGGGCCTCGGTGGCTTCGACCGCCGCCTCCCTGAAGGTGCGAGGCTCGGGGGAGAGAGCGCGGGCTTTGGAGTGACTCTTCCATGTTACTTTCATTCATTCATTCATTCATTCATTCATTCATTCAATCGTATTTACTGAGCGCTTACTGTGTGCAGAGCACTGTACTGAGCGCTTGGGAAGTACAAGTTGCCACGCCCAGTGGGCACCCAATAAATGCAGTTACTACTAGTAGCAGCTCAGTGGAAAGAGCGCGGGCTTTGGAGCGACTGCAAGTTCCTTGTGGGCAGGGGGAACACATCTAATCCTTCCATGTTACCTTCATTCATTCATTCATTCATTCACTCATTCATTCAATCGCATTTATTGAGCCCTTACTGTGTGCAGAGCACTGTACTGAGCGCTTGGGAAGTACAAGTTGCCACGCCCAGTGGGCACTCAATAAATGCAGTTACTACTAGTAGCAGCTCAGTGGAAAGAGCGCGGGCTTGGAGTGACTACAAGTTCCTTGTGGGCAGGGGGATCATGTCTAATCCTTCCGTGTTACCTTCATTCATTCATTCATTCATTCATTCAATCGTATTTATTGAGCACTTACTCAATAAGGACTAAAAGTTCCTTGTGGGCAGGGGGAACATATCTAATCCTTCCGTGTTACTTTCATTCATTCATTCATTCATTCACTCATTCAATAGTATTTATTGAGCACTTACTCAATAAGGACTAAAAGTTCCTTGAGGGCAGGGGGAACATATCTAATCCTTCCATGTTACCTTCATTCATTCATTCATTCATTCACTCATTCATTCAATCGCATTTATTGAGCCCTTACTGTGTGCAGAGCACTGTACTGAGCGCTTGGGAAGTACAAGTTGCCACGCCCAGTGGGCACCCAATAAATGCAGTTACTACTAGTAGCAGCTCAGTGGAATGAGCGCGGGCTTTGGAGCGACTGCAAGTTCCTTGTGGGCAGGGGGAACATATCTAATCCTTCCATGTTACCTTCATTCATTCATTCATTCATTCACTCATTCATTCAATCGCATTTATTGAGCCCTTACTGTGTGCAGAGCACTGTACTGAGCGCTTCGGAAGTACAAGTTGCCACGCCCGGTGGGCACCCAATAAATGCAGTTACTACTAGTAGCAGCTCAGTGGAAAGAGCGCGGGCTTTGGAGCGACTGCAAGTTCCTTGTGGGCAGGGGGAACATATCTAATCCTTCCATGTTACTTTCATTCATTCATTCATTCATTCATTCATTCAATCGTATTTATTGAGCACTTAGTAAGGACTAAAAGTTCCTTGTGGGCAGGGGGAACATATCTAATCCTTCCATGTTACTTTCATTCATTCATTCATTCATTCATTCAATCGTATTTATTGAGCACTTACTGTGTGCAGAGCACTGTACTGAGCGCTTGGGAAGTACAAGTTGCCACGCCCAGTGGGCACCCAATAAATGCAGTTACTGCTAGTAGCAGCTCAGTGGAAAGAGCGCGGGCTTTGGAGCGACTACAAGTTCCTTGTGGGCAGGGGGAACATATCTAATCCTTCCATGTTACTTTCATTCATTCATTCATTCATTCATTCATTCATTCAATCGTATTTATTGAGCACTTACTGTGTGCAGAGCACTGTACTGAGCACTTGGGAAGTACAAGTTGCCACGCCCAATGGGCACCCAATAAATGCAGTTACTACTAGAAGCAGCTCAGTGGAAAGAGCGCGGGCTTTGGAGTGACTACAAGTTCCTTGTGGGCAGGGGGAACATATCTAATCCTTCCATGTTACTTTCATTCATTCATTCATTCATTCACTCATTCAATCGTATTTATTGAGCACTTACTCAATAAGGACTAAAAGTTCCTTGTGGGCAGGGGGAACATATCTAATCCTTCCATGTTACTTTCATTCATTCATTCATTCATTCAATCGTATTTATTGAGCACTTAATAAGGACTAAAAGTTCCTTGAGGGCAGGGGGAACATATCTAATCCTTCCGTGTTACTTTCATTCATTCATTCAATTGTATTTATTGAGCCCTTACTGTGTGCAGAGCACTGTACTGAGCGCTTGGGAAGTACAAGTTGCCACGCCCAATGGGCACTCAATAAATGCAGTTACTACTAGTAGCAGCTCAGTGGAAGGAGCACGGGCTTTGGAGTGACTACAAGTTCCTTGTGGGCAGGGGGAACATATCTAATCCTTCCGTGTTACTTTCATTCATTCATTCATTCATTCATTCAATCGTATTTATTGAGCACTTACTCAATAAGGACTAAAAGTTCCTTGAGGGCAGGGGGAACATATCTAATCCTTCCATGTTACTTTCATTCATTCATTCATTCATTCATTCAATCGTATTTATTGAGCACTTACTCAATAAGGACTAAAAGTTCCTTGAGGGCAGGGGGAACATATCTGATCCTTCCATGTTACTTTCATTCATTCATTCATTCATTCATTCATTCAATCGTATTTATTGAGCACTTACTCAATAAGGACTAAAAGTTCCTTGAGGGCAGGGGGAACATATCTAATCCTTCCATGTTACTTTCATTCATTCATTCATTCATTCATTCATTCAATCGTATTTATTGAGCACTTACTCAATAAGGACTAAAAGTTCATTGTGGGCAGGGGGAACATATCTAATCCTTCCATGTTACTTTCATTCATTCATTCATTCATTCACTCATTCAATCGTATTTATTGAGCACTTACTCAATAAGGACTAAAAGTTGCTTGTGGGCAGGGGGAACAAATCTAATCCTTCCGTGTTACTTTCATTCATTCATTCAATCGTATTTATTGAGCACTTACTGTGTGCAGAGCACTGTACTGAGCGCTTGGGAAGTACAAGTTGCCACGCCCAATGGGCACTCAATAAATGCAGTTACTACTAGTAGCAGCTCAGGGGAAAGAGCGCGGGCTTTGGAGCGACTACAGGTTCCTTGTGGGCAGGGGGAACATATCTAATCCTTCCATGTTACTTTCATTCATTCATTCATTCATTCACTCATTCAATCGTATTTATTGAGCACTTACTCAATAAGGACTAAAAGTTGCTTGTGGGCAGGGGGAACAAATCTAATCCTTCCATGTTACTTTCATTCATTCATTCATTCATTCAATCGTATTTATTGAGCACTTACTTACTCAATAAGGACTAAAAGTTCCTTGAGGGCAGGGGGAACATATCTAATCCTTCCGTGTTACTTTCATTCATTCATTCAATTGTATTTATTGAGCCCTTACTGTGTGCAGAGCACTGTACTGAGCGCTTGGGAAGTACAAGTTGCCACGCCCAATGGGCACTCAATAAATGCAGTTACTACTAGTAGCAGCTCAGTGGAAAGAGCACGGACTTTGGAGTGACTAAAAGTTCCTTGTGGGCAGGGGGAACATATCTAATCCTTCCATGTTACTTTCATTCATTCATTCATTCATTCATTCATTCAATCGTATTTATTGAGCACTTACTCAATAAGGACTAAAAGTTCCTTGAGGGCAGGGGGAACATATCTAATCCTTCCGTGTTACTTTCATTCATTCATTCAATCGCATTTATTGAGCGCTTACTGTGTGCAGAGCACTGTACTGAGCGCTTGGGAAGTACAAGTTGCCACGCCCAATGGGCACCCAATAAATGCAGTTACTACTAGTAGCAGCTCAGGGGAAAGAGCGCGGGCTTTGGAGTGACTACAAGTTCCTTGTGGGCAGGGGGAACATATCTAATCCTTCTATGTTACTTTCATTCATTCATTCAATTGTATTTATTGAGCACTTACTGTGTGCAGAGCACTGTACTAAGCACTTGGGAAGTACAAGTTGCCACGCCCAATGGGCACTCAATAAATGCAGTTACTGCTAGTAGCAGCTCAGTGGAAGGAGCACGGGCTTTGGAGTGACTACAAGTTCCTTGTGGGCAGGGGGAACATATCTAATCCTTCCGTGTTACCTTCATTCATTCATTCATTCATTCATTCACTCATTCAATCGTATTTATTGAGCACTTACTCAATAAGGACTAAAAGTTCCTTGTGGGCAGGGGGAACATATCTAATCCTTCCATGTTACTTTCATTCATTCATTCATTCATTCATTCATTCATTCAATCGTATTTATTGAGCACTTACTCAATAAGGACTAAAAGTTCCTTGTGGGCAGGAGGAACATATCTAATCCTTCCATGTTACTTTCATTCATTCATTCATTCATTCATTCATTCAATCGTATTTATTGAGCACTTACTCAATAAGGACTACAAGTTCCTTGAGGGCAGGGGGAACATATCTAATCCTTCCGTGTTACTTTCATTCATTCATTCAATTGTATTTATTGAGCCCTCACTGTGTGCAGAGCACTGTACTGAGCGCTTGGGAAGTACAAGTTGCCACGCCCAATGGGCACTCAATAAATGCAGTTACTACTAGTAGCAGCTCAGTGGAAGGAGCACGGGCTTTGGAGTGACTACAAGTTCCTTGTGGGCAGGGGGAACATATCTAATCCTTCCGTGTTACCTTCATTCATTCATTCATTCATTCATTCACTCATTCAATCGTATTTATTGAGCACTTACTCAATAAGGACTAAAAGTTCCTTGTGGGCAGGGGGAACATATCTAATCCTTCCATGTTACTTTCATTCATTCATTCATTCATTCATTCATTCATTCAATCGTATTTATTGAGCACTTACTCAATAAGGACTAAAAGTTCCTTGTGGGCAGGAGGAACATATCTAATCCTTCCATGTTACTTTCATTCATTCATTCATTCATTCATTCATTCAATCGTATTTATTGAGCACTTACTCAATAAGGACTACAAGTTCCTTGAGGGCAGGGGGAACATATCTAATCCTTCCGT
The DNA here is from genome assembly GCF_015852505.1 of Tachyglossus aculeatus. Lineage (NCBI taxonomy): Eukaryota > Metazoa > Chordata > Mammalia > Monotremata > Tachyglossidae > Tachyglossus > Tachyglossus aculeatus. Next base: position 34,163,331 of record NC_052073.1, read on the forward strand.
GTTACTTTCATTCATTCATTCAATTGTATTTATTGAGCCCTTACTGTGTGCAGAGCACTGTACTGAGCGCTTGGGAAGTACAAGTTGCCACGCCCAATGGGCACTCAATAAATGCAGTTACTACTAGTAGCAGCTCAGTGGAAGGAGCACGGGCTTTGGAGTGACTACAAGTTCCTTGTGGGCAGGGGGAACATATCTAATCCTTCCGTGTTACTTTCATTCATTCATTCATTCATTCACTCATTCATTCAATCGTATTTATTGAGCACTTACTCAATAAGGACTAAAAGTTCCTTGAGGGCAGGGGGAACATATCTAATCCTTCCGTGTTACCTTCATTCATTCATTCATTCATTCACTCATTCAGTCGTATTTATTGAGCACTTACTCAATAAGGACTAAAAGTTCCTTGTGGGCAGGGGGAACATATCTAATCCTTCCATGTTACTTTCATTCATTCATTCATTCATTCATTCGTTCATTCATTCAATCGTATTTATTGAGCACTTACTCAATAAGGACTAAAAGTTCCTTGTGGGCAGGGGGAACATATCTAATCCTTCCGTGTTACCTTCATTCATTCATTCATTCATTCACTCATTCAGTCGTATTTATTGAGCACTTACTCAATAAGGACTAAAAGTTCCTTGTGGGCAGGGGGAACATATCTAATCCTTCCATGTTACTTTCATTCATTCATTCATTCATTCATTCATTCAATCGTATTTATTGAGCACTTACTCAATAAGGACTAAAAGTTCCTTGTGGGCAGGGGGAACATATCTAATCCTTCCATGTTACTTTCATTCATTCATTCATTCATTCATTCATTCATTCAATCGTATTTATTGAGCACTTACTCAATAAGGACTAAAAGTTCCTTGTGGGCAGGGGGAACATATCTAATCCTTCCATGTTACTTTCATTCATTCATTCATTCATTCATTCATTCAATCGTATTTATTGAGCACTTACTCAATAAGGACTAAAAGTTCCTTGTGGGCAGGGGGAACATATCTAATCCTTCCATGTTACTTTCATTCATTCATTCATTCATTCATTCATTCATTCAATCGTATTTATTGAGCACTTACTCAATAAGGACTAAAAGTTCCTTGAGGGCAGGGGGAACATATCTAATCCTTCCATGTTACTTTCATTCATTCATTCAATCGTATTTACTGAGCACTTACTGTGTGCAGAGCACTGTACTGAGCGCTTGGGAAGTACAAGTTGCCACGCCCAATGGGCACTCAATAAATGCAGTTACTACTAGTAGCAGCTCAGGGGAAAGAGCGCGGGCTTTGGAGTGACTACAAGTTCCTTGTGGGCAGGGGGAACATATCTAATCCTTCCGTGTTACTTTCATTCATTCATTCAATCGTATTTATTGAGCACTTACTGTGTGCAGAGCACTGTACTGAGCGCTTGGGAAGTACAAGTTGCCACGCCCAATGGGCACTCAATAAATGCAGTTACTACTAGTAGCAGCTCAGTGGAAAGAGCGCGGGCTTTGGAGTGACTACAAGTTCCTTGTGGGCAGGGGGAACATAACCAGATCACCTTGTGGCCTCCCCAGCGCTTAGGACAGTGCTTGGCACATAGTAAGTGCTTAATAAATGCCATTATTATTATTATTATTATTATTATTATTATTATTATTATTAATTGGCGGAGCTGGGATTTGAACCCAGGACCGTGCTCTATCAACTAAGCCAATATACAGCACAGTTCGATGTGTCTCAAAGTTGTACCTCCCCAGCGCTTAGTACAGTGCTCTGCACACAGTAAGCGCTCAATAAATACGATTGAATGAATGAATCTAATCCTTTGATGTTACTTTCCCGAGTAATGGAGTGCCCCAATGGGCACTCAATAAGTGCAGTTACTACTAGTAGCAGCTCAGTGGAAAGAGCCCGGGCTTTGGAGTCGGAGGTCGTGGGTTCAAATCCCGGCTCCACCTATCGTCAGCTGTGTGACTTTGGGCGAGTCGCTTCGCTTCTCTGGGCCTCAGTGACCTCATCTGGAAAATGGGGATGAGGACTGGGAGCCCCCCGTGGGACAACCTGATCCTGGCTCCGCCAATTGTCAGCTGGGTGACTTTGGGCGAGTCACTTCGCTTCTCTGGGCCTCAGTGACCTCATCTGGAAAATGGGGATGAAGACTATGAGCCCCCCGAGGGACAACCTGATCACCTTGTAACCTCCCCAGCGCTTAAAACAGTGCTTTGCATGTAGTAAGTGCTTAATAAATGCCATTATTATTATTATTATTATTGTGGTACCCAAATCTACAGTGTTGCTCAGTGGAAAGAGCCCGGGCTTTGGAGTCAGAGGTCGTGGGTTCAAACCCCGGCTCCGCCAATCGTCAGCTGGGTGGCTTTGGGCAAGTCACTTCACTTCTCTGGGCCTCAGTTACCTCATCTGGAAAATGGGGATTAACACTGTGAGCCCCCCCGTGGGGCAACCTGATCCCGGCTCTGCCAATCGTCAGCTCTGTGACTTTGGGCAAGTCACTTCACTTCTCTGTGCCTCAGTTCCCTCATCTGTGAAATGGGGATGAAGACTGTGAGCCCCGGTGGGACAATCTGATCTCCTTGTAGCCCCTGCCCAGTGCTTAGAACAGTGCTTTGCACTTAGTAAGCACTTAATAAATGCTATTATTATCATCATTATTATTATTATCATTATTATTATTATTCTTAAGGACCTGGGTATAATCTCAGCTCTGCCACTTGGCTGTTGTGTGAACCTGGGGAAGTCACTTCTCCAGGCCTCAGTTCCCTCATCTGTAAAATGGGGATTAAGACTGTGAGCCCCCCGTGGGACAACCTGATCACCAGCTAACCTCCCCAGCGCTTAGAACAGTGCTTTGCACATAGTAAGTGCTTAATAAATGCCATTATTATTATTATTATTAATATTATTATTATTATTAAGGACCTGGGTTATAATCTCGGCTCTGCCACTTGGCTGTTGTGTGAATTTGGGGAAGTCACTTCTCTAGGCCTCAGTTCCCTCATCTGTAAAATGGGGATTAAGACTGTGAGCCCCACATGGCACAGGGACTGTGTCCAACATGGTTAGTATGTACCTACCCCAGCAGGAAGAACACTGCTTGCTACACAGTAAGTGCTCAACAAATACCATTATTATTATTATTACTACTGCTACTACTAATACTATTACTACTAGTAGTATTGTTACTCCTCCTCCCACTAATACTGCTGCTCCTCCTCCTCCTAATAATAATAATAATAATAATAATAGTAGTGTCATTACGGGGCTCCTACTAAGACTGTGAGCCCCACGTGGTGCAACTTGATCACCTTGTGTTCCCCCCAGCGCTTAGAACAGTGCTGTGCACATAGTAAGTGCTTAACAAATGCCATCATTATTATTATTATTATTACTACTATTTCTACTACTGTTCATTCAATCGTATTTATTCAATCAATGGTTTCAATCAATCAATCAATCAATCAATCGTTGAATTCATTCATTCAATCGTATTTATTCATTCAATCGTATTTATTGAGCGCTTACTGTGTGCAGAGCACTGTACTAAGCGCTTGGGAAATACAAGTTGGCAACATATAGAGCCGGTCCCTACCCAACAGTAGGCTCACAGTCTGGAAGGGGAGGACAGACGACAAAACATATTAACAAAATAAAATAAATAGAATAAATATGTGCAAGTAAAATAAATAGAGTAATAAATACGTACAAACATATATACATATATACAGGTGCTGTGGGGAGGGGAAGGAGGTAAGGCGGGAGGGATGGAGAGGGGGAACATATAGAGCCGGTCCCTACCCAACAGTAGGCTCACAGTCTGGAAGGGGAGGACAGACGACAAAGCATATTAACTAAATAAAATAAATAGAATAAATATGTACAAGTAAAATAAATAAATAGGGTAATAAATCTGTACAAACATATATGCATATATACAGGTGCTGTGGGGAGGGGAAGAGGTAAGGCGGGAGGGGGGAGAGGGGGAACATATAGAGCCGGTCCCTACCCAACAGTAGGCTCACAGTCTAGAAGGGGAGGACAGATGACAAAACATACTAACAAAATAAAATAAATAGAATAAATATGTACAAGTAAAATAAATTAATAGGGTAATAAATCCGTACAAACATATATACATATATACAGGTGCTGTGGGGAGGGGAAGAGGTAAGGCGGGAGGGATGGAGAGGGGGAACATATAGAGCCGGTCCCTACCCAACAGTAGGCTCACAGTCTAGAAGGGGAGGACAGACGACAAAACATATTAACAAAATAAAATAAATAGAATAAATATGTGCAAGTAAATAAATAGGGTAATAAATCCGTACAAACATATAAACATATATATAGGTGCTGTGGGGAGGGGAAGGAGGTAAGGCGGGAGGGATGGAGGGGGGAACATATAGATCCGGTCCCTACCCAACAGTAGGCTCACAGTCTAGAAGGGGAAGACAGACGACAAAACATATTAACAAAATAAAATAAATAGAATAAATATGTACAAGTAAAATAAATAAATAGGGTAATAAATCCGTACAAACATATATACATATATACAGGTGCTGTGGGGAGGGGAAGGAGGTAAGGCAGGAGGGAGGAGAGGGGCAACATATAGAGCCGGTCCCTACCCAAAAGTAGGCTCACAGTCTGGAAGGGGAGGACAGACGACAAAACATATTAACAAAATAAAATAAATAGAATAAATATGTGCAAGTAAATAAATAGGGTAATAAATCCGTACAAACATATAAACATATATATAGGTGCTGTGGGGAGGGGAAGGAGGTAAGGCGGGAGGGATGGAGGGGGGAACATATAGATCCGGTCCCTACCCAACAGTAGGCTCACAGTCTGGAAGGGGAGGACAGATGACAAAACATACTAACAAAATAAAATAAATGGAATAAATATGTACAAGTAAAATAAATAAATAGGGTAATAAATCCGTACAAACATATATACCTATATACAGGTGCTGTGGGGAGGGGAAGGAGGTAAGGCGGGAGGGATGGAGAGGGGGAACATATAGAGCCGGTCCCTACCCAACAGTAGGCTCACAGTCTGGAAGGGGAGGACAGACGACAAAACATATTAACAAAATAAAATAAGTAGAATAAATATGTACAAGTAAAATAAATAAATAGGATAATAAATCCATACAAACATATATACCTATATACAGGTGCTGTGGGGAGGGGAAGGAGGTAAGGCGGGAGGGGGGAGAGGGGGAACATATAGAGCCGGTCCCTACCCAACAGTAGGCTCACAGTCTGGAAGGGGAGGACAGACGACAAAACAAATTAACAAAATAAAATAAATGGAATAAATATGTGCAAGTAAAATAAATAAATAGGGTAATAAATCCGTACAAACATATATACATATATACAGGTGCTGTGGGGAGGGGAAGGAGGTAAGGCGGGAGGGATGGAGAGGGGGAACATATAGAGCCGGTCCCTACCCAACAGTAGGCTCACAGTCTGGAAGGGGAGGACAGACGACAAAACAAATTAACAAAATAAAATAAATAGAATAAATATGTACAAGTAAAATAAATAAATAGGGTAATAAATCCGTACAAACATGTATACCTATATACAGGTGCTGTGGGGAGGGGAAGGAGGTAAGGCGGGAGGGGGGAGAGGGGGAACATATAGAGCCGGTCCCTACCCAACAGTAGGCTCACAGTCTAGAAGGGGAGGACAGACGACAAAACAAATTAACAAAATAAAATAAATAGAATAGTAAATATGCAATATACGATTGAATGAGTGAATCCCGCACCTTGATCAGGTGCTATTGACCAGCTCGCTCTCTTCCTCCCTTCAAGGCCCTGCTGAGAGCTCACCTCCTCCAGGAGGCCTTCCCAGACTGAGCCCCTTCCTTCCTCTCCCCCTCGTCCCCCTCTCCATCCCCCCCATCTTACCTCCTTCCCTTCCCCACAGCACCTGTATATATGGATATATGGTTGTACATATTTATTACTCTATATTTCTTTATTTTACTTGTACATACCTATCCTATTTATTTTATTTTGTTGGGATGTTTGGTTTTGTTCTCTGTCTCCCCCTTTTAGACTGTGAGCCCACTGTTGGGTAGGGACTGTCTCTGTGTGTTGCCAATTTGTGCTTCCCGAGCGCTTAGTACAGTGCTCGGCACATAGTAAGCGCTCAATAAATACGATTGATGATGATGATGATGATGAGCAGGGAGCGGAGCAGACAAGCCCGCAGATGCCGCAGGTCCTTGGGGACCGTCTCCAGTGCCACCATTACTACTACTACATCTACCACTGCTACTTCTTCTACTACTACTACTACTACTACTACTACTAATTTTGGTATTTGTTAAGCGCTTACTATGCGCAAAACACTGTTCTAATAATAATAATAATGACGATGATGATGGTATTTGTTAAGCGCTTACTATGCACAAAGCACTGTTCTAATAATAATAATAATGGCATTTGTTAAGCACTTACTATGTGCAAAGCACTGTTCTAATAATAATAATAATGGTATTTGTTAAGCACTTACTATGCGCAAAGCACTGTTCTAATAAATAATAATAATGATGATGGTATTTGTTAAGCACTTACTATGCGCAAAACACTGTTCTAATAATAATAATAATAATAATGACGATGATGATGGTATTTGTTAAGCGCTTACTATGCACAAAGCACTGTTCTAATAATAATAATGGTATTTGTTAAGCACTTACTATGTGCAAAGCACTGTTCTAATAATAATAATAATGGTATTTGTTAAGCACTTACTATGCACAAAGCACTGTTCTAATAAATAATAATAATGATGATGGTATTTGTTAAGCACTTACTATGCGCAGAACACTGTTCTAATAATAATAATAATAATAATGACGATGATGATGGTATTTGTTAAGGGCTTACTATGCACAAAGCACTGTTCTAATAATAATAATGGTATTTGTTAAGCACTTACTATGTGCAAAGCACTGTTCTAATAATAATAATAATGGTATTTGTTAAGCACTTACTATGCGCAAAACACTGTTCTAATAAATAATAATAATGATGATGGTATTTGTTAAGCACTTACTATGCGCAAAACACTGTTCTAATAATAATAGTAATAATAATGATGATGGTATTTGTTAAGCGCTTACTATGCACAAAGCGCTGTTCTAATAATAATAATAATGGCATTTGTTAAGCACTTACTATGTGCAAAGCACTGTTCTAATAATAATAATAATGGTATTTGTTAAGCACTTACTATGCGCAAAACACTGTTCTAATAAATAATAATAATGATGATGGTATTTGTTAAGCACTTACTATGCGCAGAACACTGTTCTAATAATAATAATAATAATAATGACGATGATGATGGTATTTGTTAAGCGCTTACTATGCACAAAGCACTGTTCTAATAATAATAATGGTATTTGTTAAGCACTTACTATGTGCAAAGCACTGTTCTAATAATAATAATAATGGTATTTGTTAAGCACTTACTATGCACAAAGCACTGTTCTAATAAATAATAATAATGATGATGGTATTTGTTAAGCACTTACTATGCGCAGAACACTGTTCTAATAATAATAATAATAATAATGACGATGATGATGGTATTTGTTAAGGGCTTACTATGCACAAAGCACTGTTCTAATAATAATAATGGTATTTGTTAAGCACTTACTATGTGCAAAGCACTGTTCTAATAATAATAATAATGGTATTTGTTAAGCACTTACTATGCGCAAAACACTGTTCTAATAAATAATAATAATGATGATGGTATTTGTTAAGCACTTACTATGCGCAAAACACTGTTCTAATAATAATAGTAATAATAATGATGATGGTATTTGTTAAGCGCTTACTATGCACAAAGCGCTGTTCTAATAATAATAATAATGGCATTTGTTAAGCACTTACTATGTGCAAAGCACTGTTCTAATAATAATAATAATGGTATTTGTTAAGCACTTACTATGCGCAAAACACTGTTCTAATAAATAATAATAATGATGATGGTATTTGTTAAGCACTTACTATGCGCAGAACACTGTTCTAATAATAATAATAATAATAATGACGATGATGATGGTATTTGTTAAGCGCTTACTATGCACAAAGCACTGTTCTAATAATAATAATAATGGCATTTGTTAAGCACTTACTATGTGCAAAGCACTGTTCTAATAATAATAATAATGGTATTTGTTAAGCACTTACTATGCGCAAAACACTGTTCTAATAAATAATAATAATGATGATGGTATTTGTTAAGCACTTACTATGCGCAGAACACTGTTCTAATAATAATAATAATAATAATGACGATGATGATGGTATTTGTTAAGCGCTTACTATGCACAAAGCACTGTTCTAATAATAATAATAATGGCATTTGTTAAGCACTTACTATGTGCAAAGCACTGTTCTAATAATAATAATAATGGTATTTGTTAAGCACTTACTATGCGCAAAACACTGTTCTAATAAATAATAATAATGATGATGGTATTTGTTAAGCACTTACTATGCGCAGAACACTGTTCTAATAATAATAATAATAATAATAATGACGATGATGATGGTATTTGTTAAGGGCTTACTATGCACAAAGCACTGTTCTAATAATAATAATGGTATTTGTTAAGCACTTACTATGTGCAAAGCACTGTTCTAATAATAATAATAATGGTATTTGTTAAGCACTTACTATGCGCAAAGCACTGTTCTAATAATAATAATAATAATGGTATTTGTTAAGCACTTACTATGTGCAAAGCACTGTTCTAATAATAATAATAATGGTATTTGTTAAGCACTTACTATGTGCAAAGCACTGCTCTAATAATAATAATGATAATAATAATGCTATTTTGTTAAGCACTTACTATGCGCAAAACACTGTTCTAATAAATAATAATAATGATGATGATGGTATTTGTTAAGCATTTACTATGCGCAAAACACTGTTCTAATAAGAATAGTAATAATAATGATGATGGTATTTGTTAAGCGCTTACTATGCACAAAGCACTGTTCTAATAATAATAATGGTATTTGTTAAGCACTTACTATGTGCAAAGCACTGTTCTAATAATAATAATGATAATAATAATGCTATTTTGTTAAGCACTTACTATGCGCAAAACACTGTTCTAATAAATAATAATAATGATGATGATGGTATTTGTTAAGCACTTACTATGCGCAAAACACGGTTCTAATAATAATAGTAATAGTAATGATGATGGTATTTGTTAAGCGCTTACTATGCACAAAGCACTGTTCTAATAATAATAATAATGGTATTAAGCACTTACTATGTGCAAAGCACTGTTCTAATAATAATAATGATAATAATAATGCTATTTGTTAAGCACTTACTATGCGCAAAGCACTGTTCTAATAAATAATAATAATGATGATGATGGTATTTGTTAAGCACTTACTATGCGCAAAACACTGTTCTAATAATAATAGTAATAATAATGATGATGGTATTTGTTAAGCGCTTACTATGCACAAAGCACTGTTCTAATAATAATAATAATAATGGTATTTGTTAAGGAATTACTATGTGCGAAGCACTGTTCTAATAATAATAATAATAATGGTATTTGTTAAGCACTTACTATGTGCAAAGCACTGTTCTAACAATAATAAGAATAATGGTATTTGTTAAGCACTTACTATGTGCAAAGCACTGTTCTAACAATAATAATAATAATGGTATTTGTTAAGCACTTACTATGTGCAAAGCACTGTTCTAATAATAATAATGATAACAATAATGGTATTTGTTAAGCACTATGTGCAAAGCACTGTTCTAATAATAATAATAATAATGGTATTGGTTAAGCACTTACTATGTGCAAAGCACTGTTCTAATAATAATAATAATGGTATTTGTTAAGCACTTACTATGTGCAAAGCACTGTTCTAAAAATAATAATAATAATAATGGTATTTGTTAAGTTCTAATAATAATAATAATAATGGTATTGGTTAAGCACTTACTATGTGCAAAGCACCGTTCTAATAATAATAATGATAATAATAATGGTATTTGTTAAGCACTAACTATGTGCAAAGCACTGTTCTAATAATAATAATAATAATGGTATTGGTTAAGCACTTACTATGTGCAAAGCACTGTTCTAATAATAATAATAATAATGGTATTGGTTAAGCACTTACTATGTGCAAAGCACTGTTCTAATAATAATAATAATAATAATGGTATTGGTTAAGCACTTACTATGTGCAAAGCACTGTTCTAATAATAATAATAATAATAATAATAATAATGGTATTTGTTAAGCACTTACTATGTGCAAAGCACTGTTCCAATAATAATAATAATAATGGTATTGGTTAAGCACTTACTATGTGCAAAGCACTGTTCTAATAATAATAATAATGGTATTTGTTAAGCACTTACTATGTGCAAAGCACTGTTCTAATAATAATAATAATAATAATAATGGTATTTGTTAAGCACTTACTATGTGCAAAGCACTGTTCTAATAATAATAATAATAATAATGATGGTATTTGTTAAGTGCTTACTATGCGCAAAGCACTGTTGTAAGCGCTGAGGAGGTTACAAGGTGATCAGGTTGTCCCACGGGGGGCTCACATTAATCCCCATTTTACAGATGAGTGAACCGAGGCCCAGAGAAGTCAAGTGACTTGCCCAAAGTCACACAGCTGACAAGTGGCAGAGCTGGGATTTGAACCCGTGACCTCTGACTCCAAAGCCCGGGCTCTTTCCACTGAGCCACGCTGCTATTCTGTGCCTCAGTTCCCTCATCTGGAAAATGGGAATGAAGACTGTGAGCCCTCCCCCTCCCGTGGGACAACTTGATTCATTCATTCATTCATTCATTCATTCATTCATTCATATAATCGTATTTATTGAGCGCTTACTGTGTGCAGAGCACTGTACTAAGCGCTTGGGAAGTACAAGTTGGCAACATACTATTAGTAGTGCTATTACTGCTACTACTGGTACAGTTAACATATGTTGCCAACTGGTACTTCCCAAGCGCTTAGTACAGTGCTCTGCACACGTTAAGTGCTCAATAAATACGATTGAATGAATGAATGAATAAACTACAGTTTCTACTAGTGCTTCTACTGCTACTGCTTCTCTTCTACCACTAATAATAATAATAATAATAATAATGATTTCATTTATTAAGCGCTTACTATGTGCAAAGCACTGTTCTAAGCGCTGGGGAGGTTACAAGGTGATCAGGTTGTCCCACGGGGGACTCACAGTCTTAATCCCCATTTTACAGATGAGGGAACTGAGGCCCAGAGAAGTGAAGTGACTTGGCCAAAGTCACCCAGCTGACAATCGGCGGAGCCGGGATTTGAACCCATGACCTCTGACTCCAAAGCCCGGGCTCTTTCCACTGAGCCACGCTACTACTGGTACAACTACCATATGTTGCCAACTGGTACTTCCCAAGCGCTTAGTACAGTGCTCTGCACACATTAAGCGCTCAATAAATACGATTGAATGAATGAATGAACTACAGTTACAACTACTGCTTCTACTGCTACTGCTTCTCTTCTACCACTAATAATAATAATGATGGCATTTATTAAGTGCTTACTATGTGCCAAGCACTGTTCTAAGCGCTGGGGAGGTTCCAAGGTGATCAGGTTGTCCCACGGGGGACTCACAGTCTCAATCCCCATTGTACAGATGGGGGAACTGAGGCCCAGAGAAGTGAAGTGACTTGCCCAAAGTCACCCAGCTGACAATCGGCGGAGCCGGGATTTGAACCCATGACCTCTGACTCCAAAGCCCGGGCTCTTTCCACTGAGCCACGCTACTACTGGTACAACTACCATATGTTAACAACTTGTACTTCCCAAGCGCTTAGTACAGTGCTCTGCACACATTAAGCGCTCAATAAATACGATTGAATGAATGAATGAACTACAGTTACAACTACTGCTTCTACTTCTCTTCTACCACTAATAATAATAATAATGATGGCAGTTATTAAGCGCATACTATGTGCAAAGCACTGTTCTAAGCGCTGGGGAGGTTACAAGGTGATCAGGTTGTCCCACGGGGGACTCACAGTCTTAATCCCCATTTTACAGATGAGGGAACTGAGGCCCAGAGACGTGAACTGACTTGACCAAAGTCACACAGCTGACAGTGTGAGCCCACTGTTGGGTAGGGACCGTCTCTATATGTTGCCAACTTGTACTTCCCAAGCGCGTAGTACAGTGCTCTGCACATAGTAAGCGCTCAATAAATATGATTGAATGAAAGTGGCAGAGCCAGGATTTGAACCCATGACCTCTGACTCCAAAGCCTGGGCTCTTTCCACTGATATTGCAAGGGCCAGAGCAGAAGCTACTTCTACTACTACTACTAATAATAGTAATTTTGGTATTTGTTAAGCGCTTATTATGTAAAAAAACACTATTCTAGGCGCTGAGGAGGTTACAAGGTGATCAGGTTGTCCCATGGGGGGCTCACAGTCTTCATCCCCATTTTACAGATGAGGGAACAGAGGCTCAGAGAAGTTAAGTGACTTGCCCAAAGTCACTCAGCTGACAAGTGGCGGAGGCAGGATTTGAACCCATGTCCTCGGACTCCAAAGCCCGGGCTCTTTCCGCTGATATTGCAAGGGCCAGAGCAGAAGCGTGGCCCAGTGGAACGAGCCCGGGCTTGGGAGTCCTAGGTCAGGGGTTCAAATCCCGACTCCACCAATTGTCAGCTCTGTGACTTGTACTTCCCAAGCGCTTAGTACAGTGCTCTGCACACAATAAGCGCTCAATAAATACGATTGAATGAATGAATGAATATTATTATTACTATAATAATAATAATGGCATTTGTTAAGAGCCTACTATGTGCCAAGCACTGTCCTAAGCGCTGGGTGAGATACAAGGTAATCAGGTTGTCCCACACGGAGCTCCCGGACTTCATCCCCATTTTACAGACGAGGTAACTGAGGCCCAGAGAAGTGAAGTGACTTGCCCGAAGACACAGCAGACGAGTGGCAGAGCCGGGATTAGAACCCACGACCTCTGACTCCCAAGCCCGGGCTCTTTCCAGGCTGCTTTCCATCCTCCTCCTCATTGTTACTCATTCATTCAGTCGTATTTATTGAGCGCTTACTGTGTGCAGAGCACCGCGCCCCGTTCTCTGTCTCCCCCTTCTCGACCGTGAGCCCGCTGTTGGGTAGGGACCGTCTCTCTGTGTTGCCAACTTGGACTTCCCGAGCGCTTAGTACAGTGCTCTGCACACAGTAAGCGCTCAATAAATACGATTGATTGATTGATTGATTGATTGATGTTTCCTTTCAGCGTCCCAACTCCCCGAAAGGAGCTTCAGAACAACTAGAGTTCCCCCATTCCCGACACGCAGGCCGGAGAGGCGCACAGCCAGGATTTGGGAACTCCGGTCCCCCCCGCGCCTCCTCGGCGTCCACTCTACTACCCCGCTCGGGCCGGAGGACCGCGCGATGATGAGAAGGAGCAACCATGGAAAATACGGAAAATCTTTCCGTATTTCGACGGCCCAAATGTGGCGTCAATAATGCTCAACAAGCCCACACGCGCGCTACATAAGTTGGCTCCCAGAGACCGGATCTGGGAAGCCCCTTTTCCCATTTCTTCCTGGAATGGGCACCAACTGGGAGAACAATTCCACAGCCCGACGACGGCTGGGATTTCCCGCTTCCGTCCTCACCGTGCCGTAGACGACCACGCGCCTTGTGTCGGTTTCTGCGCGGAGCCTTTTCCCTTGGATTTCCTTGGCCGTTGGCGGTTTGTGGGACAAAATCCTTCCAACCTTTAATAATCCTTGGATCTTCTTTGCCACTGGCGGTGGCGATTAATTGGAAAGCATCCTTCCGACCTTGAATAATCAATCAATCAATCGGTGGCGTTTATTGAGCGCTTCCTGCACCAAATCCAGTACGGTAGAGTTTGTAGACACGATCCCAAGCCGGTCTGAATACCCTTCCTCAACAAGGTCTTATTATTATTATTATTATTATATTTGTATCAAATAACTATCACTTTGGCCACATGTTGAGGTTGCAAGGCGATCAGGTTCATTCATTCATTCAGGCAGTCGTATTTACGAGACTCACAATCGTCATCCTCATTTTACAAACGAGGTAACCGAGGCACAGAGAGGGTAGATGACTTGCTCAAGGTCACACAGGAAACGAGTGGTGGAGCTGGGATAATTACCATTATTGTCATTGTTCATTCATTCATTGATTCAGTCGTATTTATTGAGCGCTTACTGTGTGCAGGGCACTGTACTAAGCGCTTGGGAAGTCCAAGTTGGCGACATATAGAGACGGGCCCTACCCAACAGCGGGCTCGCGGCTCATTAAATGGGAGAGGGCGATACGGTGCCCATTGTTGAGGCCTCAGAGATCTTCCAATCCGTGCCTACAAGCGAAACCCATTCTCCCCTCCAGTCATTCATTCATTCATCCAATCGTATTTATTGAGCGCCTACTGTGTGCAGAGCACTGTACTGAGCGCTTGGGAAGTCCAAGTTGGCAGCAGTCGCTGTGCCGGGCAGGCTGCTGGAAACAGGAGGCCCGGGCAAGCGATAATGACAATCTAGACTGTGAGCCCGCTGTCGGGTAGGGACCGTCTCTATATGTTGCCAACTTGGACTTCCCAAGCGCTTAGTACAGTGCTCTGCACACAGTAAGCGCTCAATAAATACGATTGAATCAATGAATGAATGAACAATGACAATAATGGTTATTATTATCCCAGCTCCACCACTTGCTTCCTGTGTGACCCTGAGCAAGTCATCTACCTTCTCTGTGCCTCAGTTGCCTCATTTGTAAAATGAGGATTACGATCGTGAGTCTCGTGAGGCCCAGGGACCGTGTCCAACCTGATTATTTTGTATCAACCCAGAGTTTAGAACAGTGTCCGGCACATAGTAAATGCTTAACGAGTACAGTAACAGTGATAATAATAATAATATTAATAATTGTACTTATTATTCATTCATTCAATTGTATTTATTGATCACTTACTGTGTGCAGAGCACTGTACTATGTGCTTGTTATGTGCCCTGCTACAATACTGAGAACAAGTGTAGAAGCAGCATGGCTCAGTGGAAAGAGCCCTGGCTTGGGAGTCGGAGGTCATGGGTTCAAATCCTGGCTCAGCTGTGTGACTTTGGGCGAGTCACTTAACGCCTCTGTGCCTCAGTTCCTTCATCTTCTAGACTGTGAGCCCGCTGTCGGGTAGGGACCGTCTCTCTATGTGGCCAACTTGGACTTCCCAAGCGCTTAGTACAGTGCTCTGCACACAGTAAGCGTTCAATAAATACAATTGAATGAATGAATGAAGGAAGATAAGGTAACTGAGGCCCAGGAAAGTAAAGTGACTTGCCCAAGGTAACCCCGCAGACAAGTAGCAAATAGATACGGGTGAATCAGGTGGGGCACAATTCATATGGTCTCACTGTATTAGTCCCCATTTCAGGATAAGGTAACTGAGGCCCAGGTAACTGTGCTTACTTGGCACATAGTAAGCGCTTAACAAATACCATTATTATTATTATTATTATTATTATTATTATTATTACCTTCTCTGTGCCTCAGCTACCTCATTTGTAAAATGAGGATTACGATTGTGAGTCTCGTGAGGCCCAGGGGCCGTGTCCAACCTGATTATTTTGTATCAACCCAGTGTTTAGAACAGTGCCCGGCACATAATAAATGCTTGACGAGTACAGTAACAGTGATAATAATAATAATATTAATAATTGTGCTTATTATTCATTCATTCAATCCTATTTATTGAGCGCTCAATAAATACGATTGATTGATTGAAGTTAGGGGATTAATTTAGACAAATTAGGAATAATTTGGAAGACGAGAAGGAAGAGAAGATAGAAGAGGAGGAAGACGGGAAGGAGGAGTAGACAGGAGGAAGAGGAAGACTTTTTAAGCGCTTACTATGTGCCAAGCACTGTTCTAAGCGCTGGGGGAGATATAAGGTGATCAGTTTGTCCCAAATGGGGCTCACAGTCTTCATCCCCATTTTCCGGATGAGGTAACTGAGGCACAGAGAATGATAATAATAATAATGGCATTTTTTTAAGCGCTTACTATGTACAAAGCACTGTTCTAAGCGCTGGGGGAGATACAAGGTGATCATGTTGTCCCACATGGGGCTCATAGTATTCATCCCCATTTTCCAGATGAGGTAACTGAGGCACAGAGACGTTAAGTGACTTGCCCAAAGTCACCCAGCTGATAAGCGCCAGAGCCGGGATTAGAACCCATGCCCTCTGACTCCCAAGCCGGGGCTCTTTCCACTGAGCCACGCTGCTTCTCTAGGAGGAGGAGGGGGAACAGGGATTGAATCCCCATTTTGCAGATGAGGGAACTGAGGCACAGTGAAGTGAATATGTTAATGTGTTTTGTTTTGTTCTCTGTCTCCCCCTTCTAGACTGTGAGCCCGCTGTTGGGTAGGGACCGTCTCTAGATGTTGCCCACTTGGACTTCCCAAGCGCTTAGTACAGTGCTCTGCACCCAGTAAGCGCTCAATAAAGACGATTGAATGAATGGATAGCCGGGCCTGCTCGGGCTGGGGGGTGGAGGGCTTCTGGTGATGGTGGGGTCTCTGGGCTGGGCCAGTCTAGAAGGGGGAGACAGAGAACAAAACAAAACATATTAACATATTCACTTCACTGTGCCTCAGTTCCCTCATCTGCAAAATGGGGATTCTTTACACCAAATTTCCATTTACCCATATATTCAAAATTATGAAGGAAAGGAACATAATACCTTTCCGTACATTCCTTTTTTAGTTCCGCAGTGAACGTAATGAGACAAATTTCTTTACTCGGGCCATCATCTTTATACGGGCTGGATATAGGGATGAAAGTTTTTATTCAACTTGTTGATATATCCCTTTACCAAGTTGGCAAAATCTACATGCAGTTTACACAGTAGAATCTCTGACACAGTATTGGAAGTGCCACTGTCACCCGCTTTGCATTTTCACGCTTAACCAATTGAGAACTCACTTTTCCCTTAACGGGATCCACACTTCAAAATAAAGTGAGATGATCACTATTTGAGGGAGGTGCCTTTACTCAAAGAAATTTTCCCATCTGATCTCCTAAAGTGGTAGCTCCAACCACACCCTCAAGCCGTGGAGCTACACAAATTCCGTTAAGAATTCATCTCCTCCTCCACGCAGTACGTATTTCCACACAGACAGACGGGTTCAGTCTCTCCTTCCTGTCAAATGAGCATTGCCCTAGGTTTGTATCCTGGAATTCCTCCGCCGGGAATTCCTCACCCACCTCCGGGCACGGGCCACCCAGCCCAGCCTCCCCTCGTCCTCTTTTCTCTGGAGGCCTCTCCTGCCCTGGGCCTGATTTTTCTGGGCCAGCCAGTAGAACATCACTACCTGAGGCTGGCTCTGGGGAAACAACATGCTGGAGCTCCTCATATTTCTCCTTCCCCATCTTCTCCTTCTCGTCTTCCTCCTCCTCCTCTGTCTTCTCCTCCTTCTCATCTTCCTCCTCCTTCTCGTCTTCCTCCTCCTCCCCTATCTTCTCCACCTTCTCATCTTCCTCCTCCTCTTCTGTCTTCTCCTCCTTCTTGCCTTCCTCCTCCTTCTCGTCTTTCTCCTCCTCCCCTATCTTCTCCTCTTCCTCTGTCTTCTCCTTCTCATCTTCCCCCTCCTTTTCATCTTCCCCATCCTCCTCTGTCTTCTCCTCATTCTCGTCTTCCTTTTCCTCCTCAGTCTTAACCTCCTTCTCGTCCTCCTCCTCCTCTTCTGCCTTCTCCTTCCCGACTTCCTCCTCATCTTCTATCTTCTTCTCCTCCTCTTCAACTGTTCCGGCTAAGTTTTGTAGAGCACCGTCCACTATGGGGTATGCCCTGTGCTCGTAACTGTGGTGGTCAGAAGGATGAAGAATTAGGGACTGGGGACTCCTGGCATCCTCCCTCCACTGCCCCCATCTCCAGCCTGACCTGGGCGGAGTCTCTCTTTCAGCCCCCTGCCCCTAGCTGGCCCAAAGACATATCGGACCACTCCTCTGCCCCCGACCACCACCTCCTAGTAGGGAGCCCTGTCCCGCCCTTCCTCTTTCCCCGTACCCAACCCCTTCCCCAGAGCCCCTCCACCCTCTCTCTGACCCTATTACTCCCTGGGGCTCTGCCAGGCTCCTTGTCTGACACTCTCTGGGCGGTTCCTTCCCTCCTCTGACTCTCCCCCATTTGACTTTCACTTGTCTGATCTCTCCCCTGTCTGACTCTCCAGGGTTCTACTCTCTCTCCGTCTTATCTTCCTTCCATTTAATTCTCTAGTGTGACTCTTCCCGTCTGCTCTCGTACGACCTTTTCCCCTTCTGACTCGTCCCCATCTGACTCTGCCTTTTGTCCGAACTTTCCCCCGAACTGATTCTCCCGAGATCTGACTCTCCCCCTTCTGACTCGCCACCCCCCCTACACCAGTATGACTCTCCCCTCGTCTGACTCTCCTTCGTCTAACCCTTCCCCATCCGACTCTCCCCCTTCTGACATCACCCCATAGGACTCTCTCCTTACCTCCTCTCCCTGGTCTGATTCTCCCGCCTTCTGACTCTTCCCTCAACTCACACCCTCTCTGATCCTCCTCCATCTGACTTTCCAAACCTCTCACCTCTCCACGACTGGCATTTCTCCCCACGTCTGATTCTCTCCGCTCATCGTCCTCTCCGCTGGGCCTAAACCTTCCCTCCGGCTGACTCTCCCCAGGATCCCCGTCAGCTCAGGGTACCCGGGGGGTCGCGGAAGAGATCAGCATATGGCTCTGTACATAGTGAATGATCAACTGAAGGAGAGGATGGGGGACCGGGTCCGGGCCCGGTCCTCCACTTGGACTCCCCACTTTTCCCCCCTTCCCCCCAGGTCCGGAGCACCTCCAGGCCTTGTCTCTTCCCTGGACTTACTGCTTTCCCTCCTGGCACTTGGAGAATCTCTGCTGGCACCGGATCTTCCAGTACTGATCCACCGTGGGTATTCCAGGAAGAAACCTGCCGCGCGGGAAAACGTACTATCAGCGGGGATGGGCGGTGACCCCTCGCTCTCCACCACGTTTCTCCTTCCTCATGTTGTATCGGCCCCCGCTAGGGCTGCCCTTGTGTTCTGCTTTATTATTTCCTTGCTCCCGATGTGTCTACCCCAGGCCTCTCCCCCGCTGTAATTATTAGACCGGAAGACCCCAAGGGGTAAGGACCGGGCCTAATTCCCAGTCGGGGGTACTCACCCGGTGCTCATTTCAGTGTTCTTTCAATAGGAAGTGCCCCATCCATGTCGTCCCCGCCTTGCCGCCCCTGCACAGGGAACACTGCCCTTTAGACGGCAGACCCCAAAGAGGCCGGGAGCGAGACCCTCCCCCATCCCAACAACCCCGACCCTGAGGCCCCCATTTCCAGCCACTCCCCGGGACCCCCTTTCCGCCCCCAAATACACTGATGCTCCTCACCAGGGCCCGGATGGGTCCTGGACTCGGTGCTAGGCACAAAAGCATCAATACACGCAGGCTTCACAAAACCAAAGTGGATCCCGACTTGAGCCTAGTAGCAGCAGAGCTGCTCGTTCGTCTTTCTCAGAGAGACAGAGCCCAGAGTGGCGGGGTCGGAGGGAGGAGGCTCAGTTGCCATGCGTACCATTGTTGAAGGGTTTCGCTTAGTCAAAAGAGCGCGGGCTTTGGAGTCAGAGGCGTGGGCTCGAATCCCCTCTCCGCCACTTGTCAGCTGTGTGATTTCGGACAAGTCACTTCACTTGTCTGGGCCTCAGTTATCTCATCTGTAAAATGGGGATTAAGAATGTGAGCCCCACGTGGGACAACCCGATTCACTCATTCATTCAATCGTATTTATTGAGCGCTTACTGTGTGCAGAGCACTGTACTAAGCGCTTGGGAAGTACAAGTTGGCAACATATAGAGACGGTCCCTACCCAACAGTGGGCTCACAGTCTAGAAGGGGGAGACAGAGAACAAAACAAAACATATTAACAAAATAAATTAATTGAATAAATATGCACAAATGAAATAAATAAATAAATAGAGTAATAAATATGTACAAACATATATACATATATACAGGTGCTGTGGGGAGGAGAAGGAGATAAGGTGGTGGGGAGGGGGAGGAGGGGAGGAGGGGAAGAGGAAGGAGGGGGCTCAGTCTGGGAAGGCCTCTTGGAGGAGGTGAGCTCTCAGTAGGGCTTTGATGGGAGGACAAGCTAACTTGGTGGATGTGCAGAGGGAGGGCATTCCGGGCCAGGGGGTGGACGTGGGCGGGGTCGACGGCGGGACAGGCAAGAACGAGGCCCAGTGAGGAGATCAGTGGCAGAGGAGCGGAGGGTGCAGGCTGGGCTGTAGAAGGAGAGAAGAGAGGTGAGGTAGGAGTGGGCGAGGTGATGTAGAGCCTTAAAGCCCAGGGTGAGGAGTTTCTGCCTGATGCACAGATTGATTGGTAGCCACTGGAGATTTTTGAGGAGGGGAGTAATATGCCCAGAGCGTTTCTGGACAAAGACAATCCGGGCAGCGGCATGAAGTATGGATTGAAGTGGGGAGAGACAGGAGGATGGGAGATCGGAGAGGAGGCTCTTGCAGTAATCCAGACGGGATAGGATGAGAGCTTGAATGAGCAGGGTAGCAGTTTGGATGGAGAGGGAAGGATGGATCTTGGCGATGTTGCGGAGGTGAGACCCGCAGGTTTTGGTGATGGATTGGATGTGAGAGGTGAACAAGAGAACAGAGTCAAGTCTGACACCAAGGTTGCGGGCTTGTGAGACGGGAAGGATGGTAGTGCCATCAACAGTGATGGGAAAGTCAGGGAGAGGGCAGGGTTTGGGAGGGAAGACGAGGAGTTCAGTCTTGGACATGTTGAGTTCTAGATGGCGGGCAGACATCCAGATGGAGATGTCCTGAAGGCAGGAGGAGATGCGAGCCTGGAGGGAGAGAGAGAGAGCAGGGGCAGAGATGTAGATTTGGGTGTCATTGGTGTAGAGATGATAGTTGAAGCCGTGGGAGCGAATGAGGTCACCAAAGGAGTGAGTGTAGATCGATAACAGAAGGGGACCGAGAACTGACCCTTGAGGAACCCCTACAGTAAGGGGATGGGAGGGGGAGGAGGAGCCTGCAAAAGAGACTGAGAATGAACGGCCGGAGAGATAGGAGGAGAACCGGGAGAAGATGGAGTCTGTGAAGCCAAGGTTGGACAGCGTGTTGAGGAGAAGGGGGTGGTCCACAGTGTCGAAGGCAGCTGAGAGGTCGAGGAGGATTAGGATAGAGTATGAGGTTTAGGAGGATTAAGATAGGGTAGAGGCCATCAGATTTGAGAAGAATATGGGGCACTGGTTACCTTAAAGAGGACTGTTACCATGGAGTAAAAGGGGCAGAAGCCAGATTGGAGGGGATCAAGGAGAGAATTGGAGAAGAGGAAGTGGGGAGAGCTCGTGCAAACAACTCCTTCAAAGAGTTTGGAGAGGAATGGTAGGATGGAGATGGACATGGGGCAATAACTGCAGTCAAGGGTGGGTTTTTCAAGAATAGGGAAGATATGAAGAGAAGCAGCGTGACTTAGTGGCAAGAGCACGGGCTTGGGAATCAGAGGTCGTGGGTTCTAATTCCGACTCTGCCGCTTGTCTGCTGTGTGACCTTGGGCAACCCACTTAACTTCTCTATGCCTCATTTCCCTCATCTGTGAGCTCCACGTGGGACAACCTGATGCCCAGTGCTTGGAATAGTGCTTGGCACATACTAAGTGCTTACCAAAAACCATCTTTATTATTATAATATCATGTTGGAAAGCAATGGGGAAAATTCCATTGGCAAGTGAACCGTTGAAGATGGCGGTCCAGAAAGGAAGAAAGGAGAGGGCAAGTGTTTTGATAAGGTGTGACTGGATGGGGTCAGAGTTCAGACTTCGGGACAGGAACTGTGTCAATCATGACTACGTTGTATCTACCCCAGTGCTAAAAAAGAACTTGCCACACTGTAACCACTCAACAAATGCCACAATTAATTAAGTGGTTAATCAATCTTCAGAACCAATCTATGGGACATAAATACCAATCAATCTCCACAACCCTAGTCCAAGACAGTCCTAGTGCTTAGACTGTGAGCCTACTTGGGACCTGATTATCTTGTATCTATCCCCAAGCATAGTTTAGTGCTTGACACCTAGTAAGTGCTTAAAAAACTATTCTCATTACTATTAATATCATGATTATTATTACATAAACAGTGAGCCCCATGTGGAACTTGATTAGTTTGCATCTATCCCAGAACTATTACAGTGTATACTTGGTACAGCATTTAGTACACTACCCTTAATACACACAGTAAACACTTTACCAAAACCGTTGTTAGAATTCTTAATATTGTTAGTCTCAGGTTGATGGCAGATTGCTAGTGTCAATGGTCCTCAGTCCAGATGGGAAGCCACTTAGTAGTAGATTGAGAGATCACAATCTTTCCAGCTTGTCAGGGAGGATGTGAAGGAATCAACGGGCTGAGGAAATCCTAGATAAACTATTGATTATCTTGCCTTCTAATCCCCTTGCTATGCTTTCTTGTCCAATTGAACCTCTTGGCTTTTCAGAGGCCTTCCCCATTTAAGCCTTCTTTTCCCCAGCTCCTTCTCCCTTCTGCATCGCCTTGTTACCTTTGGGCATTTGATATCCCCCCACCATGCTCAACCCCACAGCATTTATGTACATGCCTTTAAATTATATATTATAAAATATTTATTTCTATTAATGTCTGTCTCCACCTCTGGACTGTAAGCCGTCATGGGCAGAAAACATGTCTACCAATTCTTTGGTATTGTACTCTCCCAAGCACTTGGTGTGGTGCTCTGCACATAGTAAACACTCAAATAATACCATTGATTGATTGATTGATTGATTCTGAGCTCTGAGATCATGACACTTCTTAACTCTTCTTATCTCCATCCTTCCCTTTCCTCTTATCTCCACCCTTCTCTGAACCCACATTCCTAGAAAAGCCAATCTCACTGTCTTTTCCAGGGGGATTAATTAGAGTCTGAAAATCCAAGCCTATCCTTAGGGCTACCTCCTTGGAGCCCTGGGATTAAAGTCTCCTGAAATATCTTGCAAGAGGTATGGTCCTCAGCCACTGAAGTCTTCACCCTCAGTGAGTTTCAAAGACCAAACAACCGGGTTCTATTTCAGCAAGAGGATAGAGAAGGCCGACCTCAAATCCCATTAATTTCCATCCTCCCGCACTGATGTCTTTAAGTCACCTGTATTTTCCAGACTCTACATCCATTATCCCAACGATGTTGACGGCACTGGAGAAATGGAAGAGGAATGGACCTGTGAGTTAAAGAACCTGGTACCCAGAAAGGTACAAGGGGGTTAGGAAAAGACTCAGATTCATCATTGCTACTGGTTTCCTAGAGCTGTAGACGCCAGCATTTGCTGTCAGGTAAGTTTACCACTTCCTTTATCCTGCTGGGACACAATGATGTGCAGACAGGTGGGAGCAAAAGAAGAAATTTCCCAATCATTCGTTTGGTTATGCGGTGGCCCAGGAAGTATTTCAAATCCAGGATTGAAGGTCTAGGGAGACATGAGTCCATAAGAAGGGCCATCACTGAAACAGATGATTGCCCATACAGCCCAGATTTATGTTTCTGGGTTGTTGTTGTTGTTGTTCGGTGGTTGGGGTTTTTTTGGTACTCCATTAATCTCTCATTCGGTGGTATTTATTTAGCTTTCAGGTGCAGAGCCCTTTGTTAAGCACTTACGTCGTTCCAGGCACTGTACTAAGCGCTGGGTACAACATGGGTGTGCAGTGTTAATCCCCATTTTACAGATGATGCAACCGAGACACAGAGAAGTGAGGTGACTTCCCAAGGACATAAAGCAGACAAGTGGTGGAGCTGGGATTAGAACCCAGATCATCTGAATCCCAGGCCCGTGGTCTTTCAATCAATCAATCAATCAATCGTATTGATTGAGCGCTTACTATGTGCAGAGCACTGTACTAAGCGCTTGGGAAGTACAAATTGGCATCACATAGAGACAGTCCCTACCCGATAGTGGGCTCACAGTCTAAAAGGGGGAGACAGAGAACAGAACCAAACATACCAACAAAATAAAATAAGTAGGATAGAAATGTACAAGTAAAATAAATAAATAAATAAATAAACAGAGTAATAAATATGTACAACCATATATACATATATACAGGTGCTGTGGGGAAGGGAAGGAGGTAAGACGGGGATGGAGAGGGGGACGAGGGGGAGAGGAAAGAAGGGGCTCAGTCTGGGAAGGCCTCCTGGAGGAGGTGAGCTCTCAGCAGGGCCTTGAAGGGAGGAAGAGAGCTAGCTTGGCGGATGGGCAGAGGGAGGGCATTCCAGGCCCGGGGGATGACGTGGGCCGGGGGTCGATGGCGGGACAGGCGAGAGCGAGGTACAGTGAGGAGATTAGTGGTGGAGGAGCGGAGGGTGCGGGCTGGGCAGTAGAAGGAGAGAAGGGAGGTGAGGTAGGAGGGGGCGAGGTGATGGAGAGCCTTGAAGCCCAGGGTGAGGAGTTTCTGCCTGATGCGCAGATTGATCGGTAGCCATTGGAGGTTTTTGAGGAGGGGAGTGATATGTCCAGAGCGTTTCTGGACAAAGATAATCCGGGCAGCAGCATGAAGTATGGATTGAAGTGGAGAGAGACACGAGGATGGGAGATCAGAGAGAAGGCTAGTGCAGTAGTCCAGACGGGATAGGATGAGAGCTTGAATTAGCAGGGTAGCGGTTTGGATGGAGAGGAAAGGGCGGATCTTGGCAATGTTGCGGAGCTGAGACCGGCAGGTTTTGGTGACGGCTTGGATGTGAGGGGTGAATGAGAGAGCGGAGTCGAGGATGACACCAAGGTTGCGGGCTTGTGAGACGGGAAGGATGGTAGTGCCGTCAACAGAGATGGGAAAGTCAGGGAGAGGACAAGGTTTGGGAGGGAAGACAAGGAGCTCAGTCTTCGACATGTTGAGCTTTAGGTGGCGGGCGGACATCCAGATGGAGATGTCCTGAAGGCAGGAGGAGATGCGAGCCTGGAGGGAGGGGGAGAGAGCAGGGGCAGAGATGTAGATCTGGGTGTCATCAGCGTAGAGGTGATAGTTGAAGCCGTGGGAGCGAATGAGGTCACCAAGGGAGTGAGTGTAGATTGAGAACAGAAGGGGACCAAGCACTGAACCTTGGGGAACTCCCACAGTAAGAGGATGGGAGGGGGAGGAGGAGCCTGCAAAAGAGACTGAGAAAGAACGACCGGAGAGATAAGAGGAGAACCAGGAGAGGACGGCGTCTGTGAAGCCAAGGTCAGATAACGTGTTGAGGAGAAGGGGGTGGTCCACAGTGTCAAAGGCAGCTGAGAGGTCGAGGAGGATTAGGACAGAGTATGAGCCGTTGGATTTGGCAAGCAGGAGGTCATTGGTGACCTTTGAGAGCGCAGTTTCCGTGGAATGAAGGGGACGGAAGCCAGACTGGAGGGGGTCGAGGAGAGAGTTGTTGTTGAGGAATTTCCATTTCCATTAAGCCGCATCACTTCCACCAGATGTAGCAACAAGAGGCTTTGGGGAACAATAGGAATGTGGACTTCCTGGACTCTATCCTACACTTTGGGGGAGTGGAAGAGGCACAGTCTGCTGGAATGTCTGAACCTAGGAGTCAGAAAACCTTAGTTCTAATCCCAACTCTACCATTTATCTGCTGTGTGATCTTGGTCAAGTCGTTTAATTTCTCTGTGCCTCAGTTTCCTCATCTGTAAAATGGGGATTCAGTGCCTTTCCTTTCCCCTTCTTAGACAATGAACCCAGGTGGAATAGGGACTGTTAGACCCGATTAACTTCTATCTAAATCAATCAATCAATCAATCGTATTTATTGAGCGCTTACTATGTGCAGAGCACTGTACTAAGCGCTTGGGAAGTACAAATTGGCATCACATAGAGACAGTCCCTACCCAACAGTGGGTAAAGTCCCTACCCAACATCTAAATGCTTGACACTCAGTAAACACTTAACAAATACCCTAATTTTTATCATTATTATGTACTGAGCAATTGTGGGAAGTTGCAGGGGAGCTATTCTTCTTTGGCTAGTCCTCATAGGTAGGGAGATTTGTTATGCTGAAGGGTCTTCAAGGCTGATGTCTGATTAGGGATTTTTTTAATGGTATTAAGCACTTACTATCTGTCAAGCATTGTGCTAAATCCTGGGGTAGATACAAGTTAATCAGGTTGGACAAAGTCTCTGCCCCACGTGGGGCTCACAGTCTTAGTAGGAGGGTGAGCAGGCATTGAATCTCCATTTTGCAGGTGAGGGAGCTGAGGCACGAAGAAGCTAAATGACATGTCCAAGGTGACACAGCAGCAAAGTGGTGGAGCTGGGATTAGAATCCAGGTTCTCTGACTCCCAGGACCTATTAGTCCACGCTGCTTCTCAATGCCGAACTAGGCGTTAGCCAAGTTCGAATGACAAATATGGTAGAAAGCAGAGAAGGTGACGTTGCTTCACCCTCTTGAGCTGAAAGAGGAGAATAAGAGTGAATGTGAAGTTGTTGGGTCCCCCTGAGAGAGCCAAAGGTTGCTGCTCAATGCTCATTGCTTTCTTTGTTCAGGACCCTAACAGACATGCTCGGAACCGTTTGTTCCAGGGAAGACCCTTTGTGCTACAAGACTCTCCACGAGTTTCCTAGGAACCCTAGTAGTTTTGAGGTGCAGCATGGCTTAATGGAAAGAGTATGGGCCAAGGGGAACAGAGGACTTATGTTCTAATCCATATGCCTGCTGTATCATCTCAGGCAAGTCACTTCACTTCTCTGTACCTCAGTATGCTCATCTGCAAAAGTGGGAATTCAAAGCCTGTTCTCCTTCCCCCATGTAAGCCCCATGGGGAACAGGGACTGTGACTAATATGATTACCATGGTTTTCCCCAGGGCTTAAAACAGTGCTTAACAAATAGTATTATTATTTATCTCTATTTATCTGACACATTCTGGGTATTCTTTGAGGTTCCTGCTCACATTTGTTTGCTGTTTCACAGCAGTAGTGAAAAGATCATTCTCTACATTGCACACATATGGACCATAAACCCATTGTGGGCAGGGAATGTGTTCCCCAATTTTGTGATATTGTACTCCCCCAATCACAGAGTATAGTGCTCTGTGCATAGTAAGTGCTCAATAATACCATTAAATAAATGAATGAACGGACACGCTCTCTGCCCATAATGATCTTACACTCTAATTGACAAGAGAGACATAAACATGTTTAGAACTAGGGCAGTAAAAATCAACGATTGGATGTACATTCAATCCATGGTATTTATTGAACACTTACTCTGTGCAGAGCACTGTACTAAGTTCTTGGGTAACTGGCCTGGGGCTGGAGTTGGTGCCAGCTGTTGGGGCCAATGCTACTAAGGTCAAAGGTCTCTGAGGGGGAGACTCACCAGAGAAAGATGGGAGGTGGTGTGAGTGACAAGGTTGTGAAGCAGAGAGGATGAATTGGTTTGGCTTTGAAGACCCATGCTCTCCAGATAAGGGGAACAGATAATAATGATAAATGAGGTTTTTTCAGGCACTTACTCTGGGCCAATCACTGTAACAATAATAATAATGATGATGGCTTTTGTTAAGCGCTTACTATGTGCCAAGCACCGTTCTAAGCACTGGGGGCGATACAAGGTAATCAGGTTGTCCCACATGGGGCTCACAGTCAACCCCATTTTACAGATGAGGTAACTGAGGCACAGAGAAGTGAAGTGACTTGCCCAAAGTCACACACCTGATAAGTGGTGGAGTCGGGATTAGAACCCATAACCTCTGACTCCCAAGCCCGGGCTCTTTCCACTAAGCCATGCTGCTTCTGTACCAAGCACTGGGGTAGATGTGTTATGTTCCAGGGCACTCTACTGAACACTAGGCTACTTAGAAGATAGTCAGGTTGGATTGTACTTCCCAAGCGCTTAGTACAGTGCTCTGCACACAGTAAGCGCTCAATAAATACGATTGATGATGATGATGATGATCCCACATGGGGCTCATAGTATTAATCCTCATTTTACAGATGAGGGAACTGAGGCACAGAGAAGTGGAGTTCTGTTCCCTGGGTCACACAGCAGACATGTGGAAGAGCCAGGATTAGACCCCAGGTCCTCTGACTCTCAGGCCTGATCTCCTTCCACTAGGACACAATACTTCACTGCTTCTCTTCATTTCTGAGTTCACACACTCCCTCCCTTCAAATTTTACGATATCTGCTCGTCTCTCTTCAAAAGGCATGACCCCTGCCCACAAGGAACTTACAGTTTAAAGAAAACAATACAAGTGAAGTGTTCTCCGATAGAGAATGCACATTCTTCTTATTTTCCTCAGCCATTAAGCAGCTCCAGAATTGTCACCGAAAAGCATTGCCTTTCCGTTCTCATTTTCCAGTCTCTTATTCCCCAGGGTGCCCACATCATTACCGAGGAGAGAATGTCCAACATCACCACCATGACAGAATTCATCCTCCTTGGGTTCTCAGAGGTCCAGGAACTGCAGCTGGTTCATGCCGCGCTATTCCTCCTTGTCTACCTGGCGGCCCTGATGGGGAATCTCCTCATCGTCGCCGTCACCACCCTCGACCGGCGCCTCCACACCCCCATGTACTTCTTCCTCAGGAACCTGTCCCTTATCGACCTCTGCTTCATCTCCACCACCGTCCCTAAATCCATCCTCAACTCCCTGAGCAATCGTCAATCTATTTCTTTCCTGGGCTGTGTTTCCCAAGTGTTTTCCTACCTGATGTTTGCCGCTACAGACCTGATCTTCCTCACGGTGATGTCCTATGACCGCTACGTGGCCATCTGCTGCCCTCTCCGCTATTATGTCACCATGGACCAAGGGGCGTGTTGGAAAATGGTGGTTGCCTCCTGGCTCGGCGGGGGCCTCTACGCCCTGATGAACACCACTGCCACTTTCTCTTGCCACTTATGTGGTCCTCGGGTCATCCACCAGTTCTTCTGTGACATCCCACAGTTGCTCAAACTCATATGCCCGGGAGAGGCCCAGGCAGAAATCTCTGCACTGGCAGTGAGTATCACTTTGGTTTTGTGCTGCTTTGTATCCATCTTTGTCTCTTATATCTACATTTTCAGGGCTGTGCTGAGGATGCCTGCCACCGAGGGCCGGGCCAAAGCCTTTTCCACCTGCCTGCCTCACCTCGCCGTTGTCTCTCTGTATCTTTTCACCGGTGTCTTTGCCCATCTGAAGCCAATTTCAGGTGGTCTATCTTATCTGGACCTGCTGGTGTCCGTGTTCTACGCCTTGGTGCCCCCCACCATGAACCCCCTCATCTACAGCCTGAGGAATCGGGACATGAAGGCCGCCCTGGGGAATATTTTCTCTGGCAACCTCATTTCAAACCGACCCTCTCTCTTTATGAGGCAATAGGAGCACGGATGGATCCACCTAAGGGAAGCAGCGTGTTATGGTGAAGAGCCTGAGCCTGGGGGGGCTGAGAACCTAAGTTTTAATTCTGCCTCTTTGGCTTGTCTGCTGTGTGACCTTGGGCAACTCACTTCACATCTCAGTGTCTCAGTTCCCTCATCTGCAAAATGGGGATTCAATCCCTGTTCTCTCTCCTACTTAAATTGTGAAATCTAAGTGGGACAGGGACTGTGTTCAATTTGAAGATCTTATATCTACCCCAGTGCTTAATAAAGAGCTTGGCACATAGCTAATACCATTATTATTATATTGATAGAGGGCTGTAGCCTCACTGGTCTAAAGGGAAGAGCTTTCCTTTTTTCCCTCCTCCCTCAACCCTTCCCAACCCTCCATTCCCTCTCATTCTTTTTTTTAATGGTATGTCTTAAACACTTATTAAATGCCAGGCACTGTACTAAATTCTGGAGTAGATACGAGCTAATCAGGTTGGACACAATCCATGTCCCACATGGGCTCAAAGTCGGAATCTCCATTTCACAGATGAGGTAGCCGAGGCTCAGAGAAGTGAAACGACTTGTCCAAAACCACAGAGGCAACAAGTGGCAGAGCCAGAATTAGAACCCAAATCCTCTGACTCTCGGGTCCGTTTTCTTCCCACTAGGCCAAGCTGGTACTCTTTCCCAACACTTAGCACACTGCTTGGCACATAGAAAGTGCTCAATAAAATACTCAGGCCACATGGCCTTAGCGAGTGCTGATTGGGCTCTGGACTTTTCCACCAAATAACCCTCAGATTCCCCTGGGATCTTGCTAAGCCCCAATCACAACTCCCAAGACCCTCAGTATGCTCTTTTTTTAAATGGCATTTGTTAAGTGAATGCAATGTGCCAGGAACTGCACTAAGCATTGGGGTTATGATGATAATGATAATGATTATTATGTGCCTTTGAGTCATTTCCAATTCGTAGTGACTCCACGGATATACTTCCTCCAGAACGCCCTGTCCTCTGCCATAATCCGCAACCTTTCTAATGGTTCTTCCGTTATCATCCTTATGGTATCTATCCATTTAGCTGCTTGTCTGCCTCTTCCACGTTTTCTTTGGATTTTTCCTAGCATGAGTTTCTTTTCCAGAGAATTAGTCCTCCTGATTATGTGTCCAAAATATGCTATCTAAGTCGAATTATTTGCCCTTCCCAAACACTTCGGTTTAATTTGCTTTAAAATCCACTAGTTTATTTTTCAGGAAGTCCATGGTATTAGCAAAAACCTTCTCCTACACCACATTTCAAAAGAATCGATGTTCTTTCTATCCTGTTTTTTCACTGTCCAGCTTTCTGATCCATACATTGTCACTGCAAACTCCATAAAGTTGGGGTAGATACAAGTTAATCGGGTTGAACGGAATCCTTGTCCCACTTGGGCTCACAGCCATAATTTACTTTTCACAGATAAGTTCACTGAGGCACAGAGATGTGACGTGACTTGCTGCAGGTTACAGCAGACAAATGGTGGAATCAGGATTAGAACCCAGGACCTCTGACTCCCATTGCCGTGTTCTTTCCACAGGGCTATGCTGCGCCTCAGTAATACAACTCCTCATACCATGAGCTACTTTAATAAAGATTAAATAGTAGTTTCATATCATTCATTACTAGAGAACATAGCACAAAATGGAATTTCATAATCCTTTACCATGGTTTCTGGAACAAATCCTAATGTAACACGTAAATCTATTAGAAAATCTATTCACTTTGATACTCATCCCAGCTCTGCAACAATTATGCACTTAACCTTATACTCTGTAATTTATTTTAATTTCTGTATCCCCCTTTATACTGCAAACTCTCTTTGTTATTTACTTTAATTTCTATCTCCTCCTGCACACTGTAAATTCCCTGTGAGCAAGTATTACATCTACCAACTCTGTTATATTGAGCTTTCCCAACTACTTAGTAGAGTGCTCTGCACATAGTAAGCGTTCAGTAAATACCAGTGAATGATTGCCTTAATAATTTAATTTGGCACATTCCTTTGGTGAAAGAGACAAAGTTGAGGCGTGAAATGATAAAGACCATCAAAATCAGGGCGGTGAGGAGAAACAGAGGGCTAAGGACACTAGAACCATTCCCAGAGGCTCCTGGTAGGAAAGGAAGACCACATCCTTCCGGATATACCGATATCTTAAAAGATTTGGAAATTCATCTTGGGGGCACTTGATGCATTGATCCATATCTGAAAGGAATAAATGGAATTTCACACCTCACCTAGGACAAGGCATTAAGTTCCCATCCCCGGGTAATGGAGGTTCACAATACAGATGCAATGAATGCAGAGAAGAGCAATCAGGAGACTCAGATGGATGGAGAAGCTGCTTTCAAATCCCTAGAACACATCTACCAAATCCTTTCTATTGTACTTTCCCAAGTGCTTAGTACAGAGTTCCGCACCCTGCAAACCTCCAATATATACCATTGATTGATTGGAATGATAAAATTGGCTCAAAATGCCAATTCACTTTTGCACTTGTATTTGTACCTCCACCTGCTAAGCCCCCAAGTCCTTTGTCCATATGCATAATTTATTTTCTCCTCTGTCTCCCCCTCTAGACTGGAAGCTCCATGAGGGCAGGGAATGTACCCACCAACTATCCATTACTAAATCCTGTCAGTCCCACCTTCACAACAATTGCTAAAATTCACCCTTTCCTCTCAGTCCAAACTGCTACCGTGTTAATACAATATCTCGTCCTATCCCACCTGGATTACTGAATCATCTCCTTGCTGACCTCCCATTCTCCTGCCTCTCCCCAGTCTAGTCCATACTTCACTCTGGTGCCTGCATCATTTTTCTACAAAAAACGTTCAAGACGTGCCTTCCCACTCCTCAAAAAACTCCAGGGGTTGCCCATCCACTTCCACATCAAATAAAAACTCCTCACCATAGGCTTTAAAGCATTCAATCACCTTACCCCCTCCTACCTTACCTTGCTACTCTCTTACTGTAATCAAGCCCGTACACTTCACTCCACTGATATTGACCTTCTCACTGTGCCTCAATCTCATTTATCTCACTGCCGACCCCTCACTACTACTACCACTACTCTCACCACTCTTCTTTCCGTTTCAGCCATTCAATCAGTGAACTCCCTATCTGCCCTTTCTGCCCTTATTAGGTCTTGAGTAGGATTTATTAACTGAGGAACAATTGTTACAATCTTTGCCCCACCCAACACAGTGTCCATTGTACCAGGAAGCATATCTGGTTTGGCTTGTAATTTTTTGAAGATTTGTAGGAATATACTGATACTATTATTTTTGACTCCTTCAGAAGGGGTCTTGAGTGACCTCATCATTGCCATCACCACCCTCCACTGGCACTTCCACTCCTATCCTTCCTCTGTTTTATCTTTGTCTCCATCCCCGAATCCTTCCTCAGTCGTCAACCCACCTCTTTCCTGGGCTGTGTTTCCCAAGTGTTTTCTTCTGTGATCATTAGTACTGAGGACCTGGGACTTCCTCACAGTGCTGTCCTATGACCACTGCATGGCCATTCATTCATTCAATCATATTCATTCAGTCAGTCATTCAATCATATTTATTGAGCGCTTACTGTGTGCAGAGCACTGTACTAGGCGCTTGGGAAGTACAAGTCGGCAACATATAGAGACAGTCCCTACTCAACAGCGGGCTCACAGTCTAGAAGGGGGAGACAGACAACAAGACAAAACATATTAACAAAATAAAATAAATAGAATAGTAAATACAACGTCCCAGAGTTACTCAAACTCATGTGCCCAGGGGAGGTCCAGGAAGAGGTCTGTGCTCTGGCAGTGACTATCACTTTGGTTCTGGGCTGCTTCGTATCAAATCATTGTCTCTCACGTACACATCCTCTCTCTCGCCTGTCCCGCCATCGACCCCCGGCCCACGTCATCCCCCGGGCCTGGAATGCCCTCCCTCTGCCCCTCCGCCAAGCTAGCTCTCTTCCTCCCTTCAAGGCCCTGCTGAGAGCTCACCTCCTCCAGGAGGCCTTCCCAGACTGAGCCCCTTCTTTCCTCTCCCCCTCATCCCCCTCTCCACCCCCCTGTCTTACCTCCTTCCCTTCCCCACAGCACCTGTATATATGTATATATGGTTGTACATATTTATTACTCTATTTATTTATTTATTTATTTATTTTACTTGTACATTTCTATCCTACTTATTTTATTTTGTTGGTATGTTTGGTTCTGTTCTCTGTCTCCCCCTTTCAGACTGTGAGCCCACTGTTGGGTAGGGACTGTCTCTATGTGATGCCAATTTGTACTTCCCAAGCGCTTAGTACAGTGCTCTGCACATAGTAAGCGCTCAATAAATACGATTGATTGATTGATTGATCTTCTGGGTGGTGCTGAAGATGCTGGCCACTGAGGGCTGGGCCAAACCCGTCTCCACCTGCTTGCCCCACCTCACTGTCATTACTTTATTCACAGCAAATGGTGCCTTTGCCTGCCCATACCTCAAGCTGTAGCGTGGCCCAGTGGAAAGAGCACGGGCTTTGGAGCCAGAGGTCATGCATTCAAATCCAGGCTCCTCCAATTGTCAGCTGTGTGACTTTGGGCGAGTCACTTCACTTCTCTGTGCCTCAGTTACCTCATCTGTAAAATGGGGATTAAGACTGCGGGCCCCCTGTGGGACAACCTGATCACCTTGTACTCTCCCCAGCAGTTAGAACAGTGCTTTGCACATAGTAAGCACTTAATAAATGCCATTATTATTATTATTATTAAGAAGGAACCTCAACTGGACACATAACATGGCCCAACAAACCATAAAAGGGAAAACTTGCCCATAGCTCTACTCTCAAGAGGTGATTTGACTGGACACAGAACATGGCTTAACATACAAGCTAAAGAGCAGCATGGCTTAGTGGATACAATATCCTCGAAAGTGAATCCTCAAAAATCTCCAGTGGCTACCAATCAACCTATTCATCAGGCAAAAACTCCTCACCCTCGGCTTCAAGGCTGTCCATCACCTCGCCCCCTCCTACCTCACCTCCCTTCTGTCCTTCTCCAGTCCAGCCCACACCCTCCGCTCCTCTGCCACTAACCTCCTCACTGTGCCTCGTTCTTGCCTGTCCCGCCGTCGACCCACGTCCTCCCCCTGGCCCGGAATGCCCCCAATCCCTCCGCACATCCGCCAAGCTAGGTCTCTTCCTCCCATCAAAGCCCTACTGAGAGCTCACCTCCTCCAGGAGGCCTTCCCAGACTGAGTCCCCTCCTTCCTCTCCCCCTCCTCCCCCTCCCCATCCCCCCTTTACCTCCTTCCCCTCCCCACAGCACCTGTATATATGTATATATGTTTGTACGTATTTATTACTCTATTTTATTTGTACATATTTATTCTATTTATTTTATTTTGTTAATATGTTTTGTTTTGTTGTCCATCTCCCCCTTCTAGACTGTGAGCCCGCTGTCGGGTAGGGACCGTCTCTACATGTTGCCAACTTGTACTTCCCAAGCGCTTAGTACAGTGCTCTGCACACAGTAAGCGCTCAATAAATGCGATTGATTGATTGAATGAATGAATATGGGGCTAGGAGTCAGGAGGAACTGGGTTATCATCCTGATTCTGCCTCTTTCTATTGTGTGATCTTGGGCAAGTCACTTCACTTTTCTGGGCTTCAGTTCCCTCATCTTTAAGCACTTGGCAAAGTACATGCAACAACAAACAGTTACATTACCTGCCCACAATGAGCTCACAGGCTAGTGTAGGGGAGACAGACATCAGTACAAATAAATAAAATTACAGATATCAATCAATCAATCAATCGTATTTATTGAGTGCTTACTGTGTGCACAGCACTGTACTAAGCGCTTGGGAAGTACAAGTTGGCAACATATAGAGACGGTCCCTACCCAACAGTGGGCTCACAGCCTAGAAGATATGCACATAAGTGCTTTGGGGCTGGGAGGGGGGAAGAGAAAAGTGATAAATAAAATTACAGATGTAATAATGATGGCATTTGTTAAGCACTTACTATGTGCCAAGCACTGTGCTAAGTGCTAGGATATATACAAGGTTATCTGGTTGTCCCACGTGGGGCTGACTGTCTTAATCCCCATTTTACAGATGAGATAATTTAGGCACAGAGAAGTTAAGTAATTCGACAAAAGTCACACAGTTGACAAGTGGCAGAGCCGGGATTAGAACTCATGATCTCTGACTCCCAAGCCTGCATTCTTTCCAATAAGCCATGCTGCTTCTCTAAGCAATGTACATAAGTACATAAGATACATAAGTGCTTTGGGGCTAGGAGTGGTGAAAGGAAGGAGAGCAAGTCAGGGTGATGAAGAAGGGAGTGAGAGATTAGGAAAAGTGGGGCTCAGTCTGGGAAGGCATCTTGGAGGAGATGTGCCTTCAATAAGGCTTGAAATGAGAGACAGTTGTTGTCTGCCAGATTATAGAAGGAAGGGCATTCCAGGCCAGCCGTGGGCCAGGGTTCGGCAGCGAGCCAGGTGAGATCGAGGCAGAGTGAGAAGGTTAGCACTAGAGGAGCAAAGTGTGTGGGCTGGGTTGTAGGAAGAGAGAAGTGAGATGAGGTAGCAGTGGGCAAGGTGATAGAGTGCTTTAAAGCCAATGGAGAGGAGTTTTTTTTTATTTAGAGGTGAATGGGCAACTGCTGGACTTTTTTGTCCGGAACATTTGTCCAGAACATTTTTTGTAGAAAAATGATCTGGGCAGCAGAGTGAAGTGTGGACTGGAGTGGGGAGAGACAGGAGGCTGGGAAGTCAGCAAGCAGGCTGATTCAGTAATCCAGGTGGGATAGGATGAATGATTTTATTAATGTAGTAGCAGTATGGATGAAGAGGAAAGGGCAGATCTTAGTGATGTTGTGAAGGTGGGACCAACAAGATTTGGCGACAGATTGAGAATGTGTGTTGAATGAGAGAGAGGAGTCAAGAATAACATCAAGGTTTCAGGCTTGTGAGATAGGAAGGATGGTGGTGCCATCTACAAGTGATGGGAAAGTCAGGGGGAGGACAGGGTTTAGGTGGAAAGATAAGGAGCTCCGTTGTGGTCATGTTAAGTTTAAGGTGACAGGAGGATATTCATTCATTGAATCGTATTTATTGAGCGCTTACTGTGTGCAGAGCACTGTACTAAGCGCTTGGGAAGTACAAGTTGGCAACATATAGAGATGGTCCCTACCCAGCAGTGGGCTCGAAGGCAGGAGAAGATGCGAGAATGGAGACAGGAGAGAGAACAAGGCTGGAGATGTAGATTTGGGTGTCATCTGCATAGAAGTGGTAGTTGAATACAATTTGACTATTCCTAATCTTTTGTATAATGGTCACATACCCTCCTAAGTTTTCATTCATTCATTCAATCATATTTACTGAGCACTTCCAGTGTGCAGAGCACTGTACTAAGCACTTGGGAAAGTACAATACAGCAATAAAGAGAGGCAATCCCTGTTCACAACGAACTCACAGTCTAGAGGGAAACCTCAAATGTTAGCCACCGTTAACAGTGACAGTACAGAATGCATTAAGGCTATTAATCTGTGAATATCACATATTTTTCCAAACAACTTTTTTTTCCATTTCCCCTAGCTATTGTATCCATGCTTCAGTCTTTACATTTGAAGACAATTAGT
Organism: Tachyglossus aculeatus; assembly: GCF_015852505.1. Taxonomy (NCBI): domain Eukaryota; kingdom Metazoa; phylum Chordata; class Mammalia; order Monotremata; family Tachyglossidae; genus Tachyglossus; species Tachyglossus aculeatus. The sequence continues at coordinate 34,200,477 of NC_052073.1, forward strand.
CTCCGACTTAGATTATCATAAGGTATCCAAGATGCTTCAAATAATAGTATATCACTACAAAGTATCAATGTGGTATGGCTTTTAAATTTGATAATAGTTAGTCAGGAGGAATTAGTGGAATCATTGCGGGATTGGTTTAAGAAAGTCAAGTTATTATTTTTTTATTGCATTTGTTAAGCTATGACTATATGCCAGGCACTATACTAAGCCCTGGGGTAGACACACAAGCTAATCAGTTTGGACACAGTCCATGTCCCACAAGGGATTCATAGTCTTAATCCCCGTTTTACAGATGAGGTAATTGAGGCTCAGAGAAGTGAAGTGACTTGCCCCAGGTCACACAGCAGACAAATGGTAGAGCTGGGATTAAAACCCATGTCCTTTTGATTCCCGGGTCCATGGTCTATCCACCAGGCCATTCTGATTCTCTGAAGGCATATATTTTATAGTCAACATAAATATTTATTTCTACTATTTGAACAAAGAACTACAGCGCTTCAATCAGGAAGATGGACTACTATCCATCTTTGTAAAGTGGGGATTAAGACTGTGAGCCCCACGTGGGACAACCTGATCACCTTGTATCCTCCCCAGCGCTTAGAACAGTGCTTTGCACATAGTAAGCACTTAACAATTGCCATCATTATCATTATATTAGTATCTGACTACCCCACTTGATGGGAGGGATCGTGTCAACAAACTCTGTTGTAGTCTCCCAGTAAGTTAGTACAGTGATCTGCGCAAAGTGCACAATCAATGCTATTGATAGACTGTGTCTCATCATGGAATTTTCATGTAGTAGATTTTTATTTTCTATTATGGCATGATAAGTAATACCAATTGTTAAAAATTTCCATACATACTAGGTGCATGAGTTGGAATATTGTCTTTAGTTCGGGATGTTGACAGATAAAAGCATAATATTTTCTCATATTCTTATTTCAAGTGGGTAATCATATTAGCATTATATTTCTCATACTGCTATTAGTAAAAAAGTAGTGTTATGACACAAATCAAATTTATGTTAGAATGTTAACCCAAATAGCCCCAATAAATTACAAGATCATGTGAATAGGAAAATGACAAAGTCATTGGATAGAGTACATTTATTATTAAGTAGCCAATGATTATACATATGTGATCAGTAAGAGCTGGATCTATCAACTTAATATTACAGAACACTAATATCAACTTATTTAAGGTTGCATTTGAGCTACCTTAAAATGGTTTTATTCCAGACAACTCTTTCAATATTTTTACTAATTTGCAGTTTAAATTTCACCAAACTATTTCTATGCTGAATGACATAAGCACACTATTGGAGTGGTCCACCTAAGGACAGCTGCATTTCTTCAATAGTAGTAAAATTATAGATAGATAAAGATGTCGATCTATATTCATTCATTCATTCAATCGCATTTATTGAGTGCTTACTGTGTGCAGAGCACTGTACTAAGCGCTTGGGAAGTACAAGTTGGCAACATACAGAGATGGCCCCTACCCAACAGTGGGCTCACAGTCTAGAAGGGGTTTATATATATATATATATATATTTGGATATATATCGATATATCTCTATATATCTACTACATATAGTACATATATGTATACTATATATCTATATCTACTATATTCATTCATCCAATCGTATTTATTGAGCACTTACCGTGTGCAGAGCACTGTACTAAGAGCTTGGGAAGTACAAGTTGGCAACATATAGAGACGGTCCCTACCCAACAGCGGGCTCACAGTCTAGAAGGGGGAGACAGAGAACAAAACAAAATCCTGGGCGAGTTGATGATGATGGGAAAGTTAGGAGCAAGAAAGCATTTGGGAGTGAAGTGAGGAGTTCAGTTTTGGACATTTTGAACTTGAGGTGCCAGTGGAGCATCTGTTTAGAAATGTCCAGAATGCAGGAGCAAATGTGAGTTTGCAGAGGAGAGAGGTAATCAGTATAGAGGTTGTAGGTGAATTGGTGTGAGCAATTAAGCTTCCCAAGAAGTGAATATGGATTACAATAGAAAGGGATCCAAAACTGAACATGAGGTAGTGCATGACAAGAAGAAGAACCAGCAAAAGTGAGGGCAGAGGAGTAACCAGAGTGATAGGTGAATGAAGAGAAGATGAGAAGATTCACATATTGAGTCTAATTGAATTAAAATAATTACATAACTAGGAAGTTGTCCTATCATTATCATCAACGGTATTTACTGGATGCTTACTGGATGCTTACTGTGTGCAGAGAACTGTACTAAGATGATATATAATGGAGTTGGTAGACTTGCTCCTTGCCTGCAATGAGTTTAAAGTCTATGCAGGGACAAAGACATCAATATAAATAAATATTTATTCAGTGACATTTATGGTACCTCTCATTGTGAAGTTCACCTAGGAGTGCATCTGTGGCTGAAAATCCCAATGCAGGACCTACAATTCTAGCCATATTCTGTACACAAAAAAGGTTTATGCTTACACTTACGTTAATGTGTGCAGTGTCCTACACTGTTTTCTTGTTTTCTTGTCTTTCAGTCCTTAAAAAGCTTTTTCTTGAAAAGGCCAATCTTTTCTAGATAGCAGGGTAAGGGCCAAACCGGTCTATCCTCAGCAACTGATTTCCAGTTTTCAGCTGGGATGCAGTATCGTATGAGGGTTTGTTATATCATCTCCTTGAAATGTCACCTCCTCTCTTGCTTTTTTTTCCCAAGTTCATTTCTCCATTCAACGGTCTGGATATCCTGCTGTCGTTCAGTCTTTTTATGCATCCCCACCCAGTGTAGTTGGGTGAAGGTGAGCATAGCTTCTATGTTAGAGACTAACTACATTCCAGAACTTCGTTATCCATTATCTTGTCTTCCCATTTGAGATTAAGTATGACCCGAGTGTCACTTGTAGAATTGCTTGAGCAGCCAGACGGGTGTTCCAACTCTTGCAGCTCCAGAAAAGGTAGGATAGCACAACAGGCTCTGATGTGGAGCCTGATATCCTAAAGGATGTGCTGGCTTTCTTGATCCAGTGAATGAAAATGAACTGTACAATCAGGGCATACTGGACACCTAGGAAATGAACAATAATAATAATAATAATGGTATCCGTTAAACGCTTACTACGTGCCAAGCACCGTTCTAAGCACTGGGGTAGATACAAGGTAATCAGGTTGTCCCACATGGGGCTCACGGTCTTCATCCCCATTTTCCAGGTGAGGTAACTGAGGCCCAAAGAAGAGAAGTGGCTTGCCCAGGGTCACACGGCAGACAAGTGGCGGAGCCGGGATTAGAACCCACGACCTCCGACTCCCAAGCCCAGGCATTTGCCGCTAAGCCCCGCTGTTTCTTAGGTTCAGCCAACGTGGTCAAAATGACAGATGAGTGTCTGGTGATGTACAGAGAAGCAACGTGGCACAGTGGCAAGAGCCCGGGCTTTGGAGCCGGTGGTCATGGGTTCAAATCCCGGCTCCGCCAATTGTCAGTCGTGTGACCTTGGGCAGGTCCCTTCACTTCTCTGGGCCTCAGTTCCCTCACCTGTAAAATGGGGATGAAGACTGTGAGCCCCACGTGGGACAAACTGATCACCTTGTATCCCCTCCTCGCAGAGCTTACAAGAGTGCTTCGCACATAGAGCCCGCTGTTGGGTAGGGACTGTCTCTATATGGTGCCAACTTGTACTTCCCAAGCGCTTAGTACAGTGCTTTGCACATAGTAAGAGCTTAACAAATACCATCATCATCATTCAATCATATTTATTGAGCGCTGTTCTAAACGCTGGGGGAGGTTACAAGATGATCAGGTTGTCCCACGTGGGGCTCACAGCCTTCATCCCCATTTTACAGATGAGGGAGCTGAGGCCCAGAGAAGTGAAGTGACTTGCCCAAAGTCACACAGCTGACAATTGGCAGAGCCGGGATTTGAACCCGTGACCTCTGACTCCAAAACCCGGGCTCTTGCCACTGAGCCACGCTGCTTCTCTGTGAATAGTAAGCGCTTCCTAAATGCCCTCATTATTACTGTGGTGAGGGCGAGGGGGGGAAGGGAAGGTACCCGAACCTTTAAGAAGGAGTGGTTGTCTTTTGGAGGAAACTGACGTCATTTTGACCGACTCCCCGTGGGCTGGGAATAAATACCATGCCACACCTCGGCTTGCCACCATTTTGAAGGGGTTTTTCCTTCCTTTTCGCTGCTGCCCTCCTGTCGCTGCCATCGTGGTGTGGGCCGACGTGAGGTGACCCGGCCGAGCTGCCCAGACAGGCCGAGGATCCGTCTGGTCGAGCTCGACTTCCCAGGTCCCTCCTGTCAGGGGCACCTTTGGGGCGACCATGTTTGGCGCCAACCTGAGGGAGATGCCAATCGAAGACAACCCGGCCCACCTGTGGGCCTTGGAGGGGGAGAAGATGGGGGCCGGACACCCGGCCCACGAAGTGGCCCCAGAGCCACCAGGCCTGGAGGAGGCCAAGAAGGGGGCGGCCAGGCCCGAGGCAAGCATGGCGACAAGGCCGGCGATAAGGCCAGCAGAGGCGGCGGGGCCTTCGGGCATCACCTCCGACCTCGGAAGCCTCCTGAAGCCCGGTGAGAAGACCTACACCCATCGCTGCCGCCTCTTCGTGGGCAACCTGCCCACCGACATCACCGAGGAGGTCTTCAAGGGCATCTTCAAGCGCTACGGGCAGCCCAGCGAGGTCTTCATCAACCGCGACCGCGGCTTCGGCTTCATCCGCCTGCAGTCCCGGGCCCTGGCCGAAATTGCCAAGGCAGAGCTCGACGGCGCTTTTCTGAACACCAGACCCCTCCGAATTCGCTTTGCCACCCAAGGGGCCGCCGTCACCGTCAAGAACCTCTCACCCGTGGTTTCCAACGAGCTTCTGGAACACGCGTTCTCTCGGTTCGGGCACGTGGAGAAAGCCGTCGTTGTGGTGGACGATCGAGGGAGAACGACGGGACAAGGTTTTGTGGAATTTGCGTCAAAGCCCTCAGCCCGGAAAGCTGTTGAAAGATGCGGAAATGGGGCGTTCTTGCTAACAACTTCTCCTCGCCCAGTCATCGTGGAACCCATGAAGCAATTTGATGATGAAGATGGATTACCGGAGAAACAAGTGCAGAAAAACCAACAATATTACAAGGAGAGAGAGCCGGTGCCACATTTTGCCCAGCCTGGGACCTTTGAATTTACGTATGCGTCTCGATGGAAAGCTCTTGAGAAGTTGGAAAAGCAACAGCGGGAGCAGCTTGACAGAAATATCCGAGAAGCCAGAGAGAAACTAGAAGCAGAAATGGAAGAAGTGAGACATGAACACGAGTTGATATTGATGAGGCAAGATCTGATGCAGCGCCAAGAAGAACTGAAAAGATTGGAAGAACTTAGAGTTACGGAGCTAAGGATCCGGAAGCAGATGCAGTTAAAACAGGACGAGGAACACTGGATTTGAGAAGAGGAGATGATACGTCATAGAGAACAAGAAGAAATGAGACGGCAGCAAGAAGGAGTTAAACTTTATGGAAAATGAGAGTACGGGAAATGAGAATGGGTGATATGGGTCCCTGTGGAGCAGTAAACGTGAGAATTGTATTTAGCCCAGCACCTGCTTGGTAACCAAGGTCCTCCTCCAATGATGGGTATGAATATGAACAACTGAGGAACTATCCCAAGCCCACCTCTGGGCCCTGGTTCGTAATAAGTAAATCACTTGAAAGACTTGAAATGTTCGTAGCGGCATCTTTGAGGTTTTACTAACTTCTATGTAAAGAGATTAAAACTTCTCGCATTCCTAGATGTAACGCAAAGAAATGCAGTGGTATGCCATTATAAGTTAGTCTGTTATTTGAGAGAAATGGTTTTGTTAATGTAGACTTGAAAAAGTCTTTTGTACGTTCCTAGGTTTTTGCATTTTTCTTCGCCCAAAGCCTTTTAGTTTAGAACTGAAACAATGAGAGTTATCATTGTGAACATCGAATGTGTGACTTCAGCTAAATTTAAAAATTCCACCATGCTGTATAACGTGTGCAATTATCTGATTTGATCGTAATAAGTAAATCACTTTAAAGACGAAATGTTCTTAGAGGTATCTTTATGATTTTACTAACTTTTATGTGAAATGGTAACATTGTGTGTACTCTGACTTAGTAAGCTAGCTCTCTAAGTCCCATGTCTTTTAGCTGTAACCCTGTGCAAAGAAGGGAGAGGAAGGCTAGAATAGCATTTGAAAACTATACATTTTTATATAAACCATTCATGTTCTGTAAAATGAAAGTTGTGATTGTATTGAGCAAAGTCAGAGTAGGGGTATCAAGAAAACGTGTTCAGTGTTGAATTTGACAGATAAACGTTTTGATTCTTGGGGAAAAAAGCTGTTTATCAGAAGGTAAATCTCCTTTGTGGTATAGTGTATTTACAGATTGTCCTAACATTTTTTATTTTAAAATCATTTTTCTGATAAGATTTAGACCTGAAGACCTTAATGGAGACCTGAAAAAATCTTTCTTTTGTAAGTTCTTAAGTTTTTGTGTTTTTCCTTTCGCCACAAGCCTTTTAGTTTAGCACTGAAACAATGAGAATTATCATTGTGAACATGGAATGTGTGACTTCAGCTAAGTTTAAAAATGCCACCATGCCATAAAACGTGTGCAGTTATTTGATCATAATAAATAAATCACTTTAAAGACTTGAAATGTTTGTAGAGGTATCTTTATGGCTTTGGTAATTTTTATGTTAAATGGTAACATTGTGTGTACCTCTGACTTAGTAAGCTAGCTCTCTAAATCCCATGCCTTTTAGCTGTAACCCTGTGCAAAGAAGGGAGAGGAAGGCCAGAATAGCATTTGAAAAATATACATTTTTATATAAACCATTCACATTCCATAAAATGAAAGTTGTGATTGTATAGAGCAAAGTCAGAAGAGGGGTGTCAAGAAAACATTTGTTCAGTGTTGAATTTTCCAAATGAACGTTTTGATTCTTGGGAAAAAAGAGCTGTTTCTCAATGATAAATCTCCTTTGTGGTACAGTGTATTTACAGATTGTCTTAACATTTTTTATTTTAAAATCATTTTCCTAATAAGATTTATGAAAAATTTACAAGGGCTAATGGGTTGGTGCGTGTTGGATTGCAATGGAAATTCCCCCCCAGGAATGCAGTGTGTAAGTTGTAAAACATATGAAACTGGGCCTGTTGTTGCAAATTGAAATAGACACTCCTTGGGTGTGGTAAATCGTGGGCAAGTGTGCCCCCCCGCCCCAGCCTCGTTTTAAAAAAACAAGACAAAAAATTTGGTGTGTCAGATCTCCGTTCATTTAACATTTGAAACGGCATAGCATATTGTATTGCCGAAAAACACTTAATATGTCGCAAAAATCCTTTGTTGAAATTGGGGGCTCAGATATACTGCAAAAATTGTATGCTTTTAACTGAAATTAAGTGGATTCAGATCATTTGCAACAATTCATTTGCAAATATAAAAGCATTCAATCCTCAGAAAAGGAAATTAAAATGCTCTAAAGACTCATATAAATAGATAAATTGGACTTATCAAACTACTGTGCCGGTTATTTGCTGGCCAGTGACTAATTGTGTCCCCAAAAATGTTTTCAGAGATTGTCTTTGCAGTACTTTGGGGATGAGAATGATATGCTGTCCATGGTTCTATGTGACGATTTTACAAATGTTTTCAAAGACCTTGGCTGTTATTATTAGTATTATTATTATTTGTCTTCTCCTCTAGCCTGGAAGCTTACTGTGGGTAGGGAATGTGTCTAATGACTCTATTGTAGTCTCCCAAGTGCTCAGTACAGTGCTATGCACATAGTAAGGTCTCAATAAATGCTATTGATTGATTGATTGTGAGATTAGCAGTTAGTTGAAACAAACGTCTGCATGGTCATCCTTTTACTCTAGTGCCCTAGAAAACTCAGGAACCATTAAAGTTAAGGGCAGCTACATCCCTAGGCCTTAAATTCAAATACTCACCACGGTGGAGCTTATAACTAGTGAAATTAATTCATTTACAAAGAAATTAATAGGATATTATACCAAAACATAACTATTTTTCAGATTCGATTCACGGTTATGGCAGTGTAAACAGATCCATGTGACGTATACCATCATTTAAACAATTGTCAATAATTAAGACATTAATAAAGCATTTACTGTGTTAACTGACATCAATCAATGGTATTTACTGAGCAGTTATTATGTGCAGATCACTGTACCAAGTGCTAGGGAGAGAACAGTACAATAGAATTAGTAGGCACGTTCCCTACGCATAATGGATTTATAGCCCACATGCAAGGATATCAGTCTGAACCACATGGGACTCAATCTATTTTATCTCTGTTATACTGACAAGGGAACTGAGGACCTGAGAGGTTGAATGACTTGTCCATAGTCACCAAATCAGCTAGTGGCAGAGCAGGGACTAGAATCCAGGTCAACTGTAGACTATAAGCTCCTTCTAGGCAAGGACCATGTCTACTGACTGTCTTGTATTGGACTTTCCCAAGCTTTTAGTACAGTGCTGTGCACACAGTAAACATTCAATAAATATCATTTACCGATTGATTGAACTGACTCCCAATTCTGTGCTCTTTCTACTAAACCAGGCTGCCTTGTAAACCGGGGATGGAAAGAAGGCTACCAGCGTTAACCAGTGAATGGATTCATTTGTATATCTAGATCTAAAGATATATAGTATAGTATATGCTTATATAGCATATATACTATGTATATAGTATATATACTATATATGTAGTATAGTATATACTATAGTATATACTATATATAGTGTATGCTTAGTCACACAGACAAATGGATTCATTTGTATATCTAGATCTAAAGATATATAGTATAGTATATGCACATTTTAAAGCAGTAGGAAAGAGATCCTGTTCCTCCTGGGTATTTTCTAACCTGATCCCACGAAGAGGCAGGGATCCGAAGGTTCAATTCCTTTGTCTTTTCTTAAAGTGGAAGTTGAAAAGCCTGGAAATTATAACCAATTGAAGTTGACATAATTTGGAACACAGATCAAAATTCAGTTCATTCCTAAACATGTCAGTTAAAAACCACCTTCATAAGTGTGTCCGTATCACACATCACACCCTTATATCCTCTGGACTTGAAAGCTCATCGTTGGCAGGGAATGTGTCTACCAGGTCTCTTATATCATTCTCTCCCAAGCACTTAGTACAGTGCTCGGCACACAGCTGGGATCCATAAATACGATTTATTGGCCGATTAATATCAGTTCCTTCACATACAAGACATTTTCCATTCATAAACGCCAAAGGCAAAGATAAGCGAATGGGCAGTAAGTGCTCAATAAATACTATCGAATGAATGAAATGGAAAGAAAAAGTATTCTTTGGCTGCAGACGTGCTAAGGCTTTCAAATCTTATTGAGAGTTCACCATTTGGGGAGTGGAGGTGGGCAGAGTTCCCATTGGGGCCCATCCCACTTCTCTTCCCCTTCTCTCCCCAGCCTTCTTGTAGGAAGCTCGTTCGTTCTCGGGTTCTTCCACGGCAGTTCTCACCAGCATGTCTGCATTAAAAGATTCCAGATGAGGATTTGGAAACCTGTTGTTGGCCCGGTCTGGGATATGCTCTACTGGCTTGAGGAACTGAATTGACTTACAGCCTGCGATGGTAGAGGGCTCATTCAGGGCCCTGGATCACGGCTGTCAAAACATCCCTCTCGCTCATTCCTACTCTTCCTGTGTCCAGTCCATTGCCTAGTGCTCCCAATCTCCTTTCCCCCGGGAACAATGTGGCAAAAAGCAGAGACTCCTAATTCTGTTTCCAAGCTCTTTCCCTACTAGGTCAAGCCTACTCTTCCATATTTACTTGAGGAATGGCTGCTGCTATGACTCCTCAGCCAGAGAGATGGAGTCGTTTCAGTGAATGTAAATTCGTACGTGGGAGAAAAGGACTCAAAACCTGATTCAAGCTGCGTGTCTTGGTGTTCTGCCCCCGAAGGTCAGAGGTCACAGGTATTTATATCAGCTGTGGCTTGGGCCATTCCCATTTCCATCCTCTGCTTGCTCAATCTCCACCCCTTTCATCCTCCATACCTTATTTGGTTGGCACGGAGGTGAGGGACACCTGTCTTTCCGCCCTGCTCCCCTCTGACCAGAGAAGTAACATCAGAGGTGGCATTTTGACCTTGGGATGGCCGATGCCCAGGGTCACCTTGGCAAAGAGGGTCAGTTCCCATTGGGACCCTCTCCCACTGTCCTTCCCCTTCCCTCCCCCTCCTTCTTCCAGGAAGCTTCATGAGTTCTGAGAAAAGGTTGCAAAAAGAAAAAAAATGAGGCAAATATTAACATTAAGAAACATTTTATTCGATTGTGTAGTTTATACCTTTACCTAGGGAAATAAGTGATGGTTTCAATTTAGAATAGAACTTGGAAGCCAACAGCGATTTGGAGCAATTTCCTCTACAAAGCTGCAATTCAGGTCAAATCCTTCACGATGCAACTTCAATTGGGTGAAATCCCTCAAGAAGATAGGTCCAAGTCTGCCCTTTTCAATGGCTTATGTTTGATGTTTTCCGAATTGGAATTCCCAGATTGCCCGATGGAGCGAGCAGGGGGCAGCTCTGGGGTCGAGGGGCAGAGAGACCTTCCGTGAACTATGGGAAGAAGGAACCCAGGTAGAACAAGGGCTGGGGCGGTGAGGGGAGGGGGATGAGGTTTCCTCCAAAACTGAAGTGTGTATAAGTGACCCTCGAACTGAACTCCGAAGAAGGGGGAATCATGGTTTAGGCCTCCGCAGTCAGGGCTCTGCCAGCTCCTCTGTGTGGTTCATGCTGCCTCAGGTCTGTCTATGAATTCATCAGCCCGGAGAGGGCAAAGCACTGAGGGAGGGGTGAGAGCCGGAGCTTGCAGAGAGAACAGGACTCTAGTCCCCATTTCACAGGAGGGGAAAGAAAAACGGAGAAAGAAAGGCCTGCCCAAGATCACGCAACAGGAATGAGGTCTGAGTGGGACTGGAACCTGGCTCTTCTGACTCCCGGTGTCGTGCTTTTTCCACCAAGTCACGCTGAGACCTGAATAGCCCACCCCTCGGACACAGTTGCTAATTGCATGCTCTCGGAGACATGGGGGCATGCGTGCCAGACGCGAGTCAAGGGTACTGTGTTTTCAAGAACCAGAGGTGATGGGATTTCTGAATCCCTCTGGGGTGGTGTCAGGGCGTGGAGCTGGAGACGTAGAAGGAATTGCTGTTCCCAATCCGTTTTAAGCAGAGTACGTACAGTGGGTTATGGAAGACTTCATCCTAAGGACAGACCGGGGACAAATACAAACTTTAGGCTAAGCGTTCAGAGACCAGGAAAGTAACACCACCCTCCATCCCCATGGGATCACGCGATCTGATAACAACCCTCCAACACCCCATCTCCCTTCCTGACCCCTAAAAACTCAGCCTCCATCCCATGTTTTCCCTTTCAGTCTCTCGAGTTTGCGGGTCACAAAGACATCTCTCTTCTTTTACCTCAGAGTGAAGTTAATGTCCCCCCACCCCACCCTCAGGCTCCAATCGCCCCTTGCCGCTCCACACACACTCCCTCCTCTTTCTCTGTGATTCAGGTTCGGCTTCTGCAGGCAAACAGCTTACACTCAGCATTGGTCTGTACAAGCCGCAGCCCCAATATTCCTGCTGTTCTGGTGATCCACCTGGCAAAAAGCATCATGGTGTGGACCAGAGCTAGGTGAATAATGACCAGGTCTGTGGGCTTTGGTTTGGAACCCAGGAGGAACGAGGTGAGGTAGAGCATGGTGAGAAGGGAGTTCCCCATGATACCTATTCCAGTCTGGGAGATGAAACAGACTTCCTGAGCCGTAACAAGGTTCATGGCTTTCTGATACAAGTATCTGCAGAAGCACTGGAGGAAGAAGGGTGGACCAGAGACTGTGAGAATTTCATTCCTGGAGCTGAAAAGAAAATTGGTAAAGGATCCAGAATGAAATGAGTATTTCAGTCAAATTGGTAGAGGATGGTCATGGATACTCAGCTGTGCTGCAATCCATTTGTATGTAAACTGTTGGTGTCAAAGGCTCTATGAAAATCTAAATCTACATATTTACTGGTCAATTGTAAGAACTCCAGCTAATGAGAAGGGCACAATTTCCCTTTGACACATGCCATGTTCTCTTACCCCCAGCAGCGAGTAATTTTCCAATGGCCCACCGGGCCTAAACCTTCTTACAGACTGCACCGATGTGCCAGGGTGACGCATTCACTCAAGCTAACCTCACACAAAATGATCAGAGCAGGAGACCTTCAGAAGTCCCTAATGCCAGTAGAAGCTCTCTTATGATGACCTCATGCCTGAATTCATTAAATTCATGTCTGAATTCATTAAGTTGTACCTCCACCTGAAACACAGGCATCTCAGGGGAAGATTGAGAAAAGGGGAAGGGGCTAATCAGTTGGGATGCCCCTCAAGCATTTTGAGTTAGAGATGGAACTGAGCAATCTCTCTCTCACCGTTGACAACTAGTCCACATCCTGCCTGTGGCCTGGAATGGCCTCCATAATCAAATCTGACAGACAATTACTCTTCCTCCCCCACATTTAAGCCTTTTTGAAGGCACATCCCCTCCAAGAGGCCTTCTCAGACTAAGCCCCACTTTTCCTCAGCTCCCACTCCCCTCTGCATCACCCTGATCTGTTCGTTTTGCTCTTCCCTGTCCCAGTGTTACAGCCTTTATGTACATATCTGTAATTTTGTTTATTCATATTGATAATAACAATAATAATGATGGTATTTATAAAGCACTTACTATGTGCAAAGCACTGTTCTAAACACTGATTTCTGCCTCTCCCCCTCTAAACTAAACTCTTTGTGAGCAAGGAATGTCACTGTTTATTGTACTGTTGTACTTTCCACAGTGCTTAGTAGAGTGCTCTGCACACATTAAGTGCTCAATAAATGCGATTGAATGAATGAATGAATGAATAACAATTTGAGCACAGTTAGGGATTAATCCAACTGTAACCACCTGAGAACAGCACACTGGGGCACAATCCCACTATCAGAAGCCACACACCCTCATCCCCCACCCTCACCCATATCCCACTTACTACTGTAGACTCATACCCTTATACCCAAGCAGCCAGTTTGGGATTGGGGGGATGTGTTTGAGGGTATAAGGTGAGACACTCCCCATTTTGTATACTTGATTCTTTGCTCTGATGTTCATTACAGAAGCAGGAGTATTGGATGGAGACAGGAATTCAGATTGTATTATAAGAGATGCAGCTGGGGAAAAGTCATGTACATTTCACTCAAAGTCTTGATCCCAAAGCCAGATACCAAATAATACAGACCTCTGACAACTGAGACATAAAAAATTAAGGGCTCACTTGTGAAGACCTTAGCTGTTAAACAGAGCCTGCGAGTTAACAAGCTTTCTTTCTCTCACTGTAAGATATATAGCTTTGTGTGTGTGTGTGTGTGTGTGAGAGAGAGAGAGAGAGAGAGAGAGAGAGAGAGAATAAAAGAGAGGGGGCTGAGGGTAGTGAAATGTTGGGAGTGAAAGTTTAATACAAACATTCAAATATTACAGCAAACTGCTTCTACCAATGTAGAAGCATCATTTGATCCTGTTTTGGACAGGAGACTTGAAGGGGAGGCAGATGCTTGTCGGTTACCCCGCTGTGAATTTTATGCTAAATCATCAGGTCCAAGGTCTAGACTGTGAGCCCGCTGTTGGGTAGGGACCGTCTCTATATGTTGCCAACTTGTACTTCCCAAGCGCTTAGTACAGTGCTCTGCACACAGTAAGTGCTCAATAAATACGATTGAATGAATGAATGAATGTGTGGATCAAATCAATGTGGAGAGAAACCTACTGTAACCTGGAAAGAACAGATAAATGATGAAAGACCAGATAAGAGATGAGAGAAGTCTCCCAGTCGGACAAATCGAGGAGACACAGCTAGTCAAATCCAGATAAGGCCACTATCTCAGTTGAGTAGCTTGGAGAGATAGTAAAAGGATGGGATGTAAGACCAGGATGCTTGCCGTGATAGCAAACTGCAAGGTCTGCCGTTAGACGGTTTATTGCCAGCAGGAAATAAAGCCCTGCTTGATTGAACTATAGCCTATTCTTCCCATTCTAGAAGAGCTCAACTGAGGGTTAGTGCAAATAACTTCTACTATTCCTACAACTGTTACTATAATATGTCCATTCTCCCACTTATTCATTCATTCATTCTCTCCATCATATTTATTGAGTGCTTATTTTATGCAGAACACTGTACTAAGCGCCTGGGCGAGTACAATGCGTACAATACGTACAATACATATATTGTTAGCCATATGTAGGATAGAGGCTATGCCCCAACATAGATCTTGCCAATCTTGGAGATCTTGCATGTCTTCAAACGTTGAATACATTGCCTGACCCTTAGCAAGAGCTTAGCAAAAACCACAATTACCATTATTATTACTATAATTATTATTATTGTTATTGGTATCACTAAGGGGTTAGTCCAGAGAGTGAGAAAAGTGTTATGGCCCAGCTGCTTCTGGCTTGTCACTATGATGGGCTGACACAAGCAGGGACTTGTCTGGTCACTGGGGACAAGTCATCTCCTGCTCTCATGTGAAAGTGTCAGGATCCTGCTAGTGACAAGAAAATCATTGGCCTGGAGGGGGATGAGGACATGAAAATTTTCCTTATAAATGTCACTCTGACCACCACAGAGGGGAGAGAGTGACTCAGGTCCCGTATCAAAGTGCAGCCTGGTGAGTGTCTCCATCTTTTTTTAATGATATTTCTTAAGTGCTTACTATGTGGCAGGCACTGGGGTAGATACAAGCTAGTCAGGTTGGTCACAGTCCGTGTCATACACGGGTCTCACAGTTTTATCCATCATTTTATAGAAGAAGGAACTGAGGCACAGAGAAGTGAAGTGATTTGCCCAAGGTCAACCAGTAGGCTAGTGGTGGAGTTGGGATTAGAATCCAGATCCTAACATCCAGGCCCGTGCTCTATCCACTAGGCAATGCTGCCTCTCACTAGGCCACACTGATTCTTGCTGGCTCTTTGGTCAGAGCAGAGGGGAGATCATCTTTTTCATAAGCCAGGGGGTCGATAGAGACATTGACCAGGAGAGGACTAGTAAGCAAGATCAAAAAGGAACATGACTGTGAGAAGTGGCCATTCCCTCACACCCTGATTAAAAGACACACCCCAGGCCCATCTCAAATGAGGTGAATTTCCCTTCCTGCCTCGGTCCCCCTACTCAATAGCTGTAGCAAAATAACTCCCTGCTCTTGGCCATATGCTGAGTCCCTTTCTCCATCCTATGCCTGACTCCCAGCTTTAGATTCAGCAAAGATTTCTGCCTCCCAGGCTTGGAGAGCTCTTCAAAACCCAAACCCCCACCTTTCAGCAGGTCTTTCCAGTTCCTGGTTGGGACACCGCTTTTCTCACACCTTGCCCATCTGCCCCTGGTCTTGGAGCTGCAGGGCTGTGTCTGCTAGAGCTCACCCCAGGACGGTCAGAGGAACAGGATGGAGCTGAGGTGTACTAGACTGGATATACGATTGATGATGAAATAAAAATATTTTTTTCTGTCTTTCTCTCTCATGACACCTGAAAGGCAGGCAAACTTTTTCCCCATAATTCTGCAACACAGAGAAACAGACAGTCACACACACAGACACACACACATGTCCCCAGGAACTTGGCAAACCAATTTAGGTTTCATTCATTTCCTTTCAGAAGCAACCTAGTCCCTGAAGAGTTCACTGGATTAAACTATCCTCAACTCTCCATAAGAATCATTTAATTTTCATATTTTTAACACTTGCATTGAAGGCTTTGAATTAGATTTGAACAATCTTTCAGGCTGCAGTTTAGTCTTCAAAAAATCAATTTCTCCCTATTTACTTCTCTCCTGTTTCACTGTGCTCCAGCAGGATGTGGAACATTCTCACTTAACTTACTTGAATTCAATTCCTCCCAAATCCTTGTCATTTATATCTGCTATTTAATCCTCAGTCAGTATCAGTTGTAACTGTTTTAAATTCCTCCTGGCGATTGGCCCCTGTAAATTATAATGCCCTAAAGTCATGAGGCCCCCTCCGTTAAAAAGGTCTTTATTCACCCCAAATACTTTGATTGTACCTAAAGGGGATTAAACTACGTAAATAAATTCTTGGCAATCTGGTCATAACTCAGCTTTCTCATTCCACCTCCGCTCACCATTTCCTATTCCACTGGTATAGTTTCCAAATTTCTGGAAACCTCATTCTGACTGTGACCATCAACTACTTAAAGAGCAATTTGATCATTTAATAATGTCATGCGGTAGGCATCCTAAGTTTGGAAGGAAGTATTCTTATCATCTTTATAATAACATGTGTAGAACATAATTACATTCACTTTGGAGCTATAACAGGCAATGCATAACTAATTCAAAGAATTGATTTCCTTTGCATATGAACTCTCCTTTGTGTTCTTTGATATTGTATATGGTCAGTTGGTTATATTTACCGAGTGCTTGGTGTTCATGGAGGCGGTTACAAATTGTTTGGTAGAGTACAATATAACAACATAGTAGATACATTGCCTTGCCCACAACAAGCTTACAGCTAGTAGAGAACGACATTAGTGCAAATAAATGTAAATGAATTTGAGTTTCTCCCTTCTCAACATGCTTTACCTCTCCTTGTTGCCCCTAGATTCCAAACTAAAGACTGGAGTGGCCTTCTCTTCCCTGTATTCCTTTGCTGCCCAGGCAGATTTGTTCCTTGGACCCCAAACAGCTAACTGAAGCACTATCCCAGCTATACAAAAAGGTCAGAGCACTACTAGATTACCTATACACAAATCGAAAGGATCTTTAACAAATGAATTGGCAAATACAAAATAATTCCCATAGAAGATACCTTGGCCTTTCCTCACCACCTTCAGTAGTATTTCTGAGTGCTTACTATGTGCAGAGCACTGCACAAAGCAATTGGGAGAGTATAATACAAGAGAGTTGGCAGACACATTCCGTGCCCAGAATGAGCTGTTATCTCACACACTTCCCTCCCCAGGACCCTACTTTTCCAGTATCCATCGTGCTGTCTGGTCCTTGCTCCTCAGCCTCTCAAGGAATCCCAGGTCTCAGGTACACCCTTTCCTGATTCTTCCTGATTTGCTCAGTCTGTCTCTTATTCAAAATGCTTCAGGGACATCCCAATTAATTTGCCCCTTCCTCTTTTTATTCAGTTTTCCTCTGAAATGGATGTGACCATCTTAGTGAGTTACCTCCTACCTTTTACTGAATTCAACTACCTATCCCTCGGGGAGGAGGTCATCAGGAGTGACCTACTACTAGCTGTAGCAACTTCTGATGGTCTTCCTCTCTAACCACTGTGTGTGAGGTTACCTTGAGTGACTGCCTCATCCTGGTACATCAGTGCAGTCTATAAGAAGGTCCCCGTCCAGCGGGTCCATGGAAAATCACTCTTTGCTGGGGGTAAGACAACATGGCACCTGTTAAGGGGAAATTGTGCTCTACTCATTTGCTGAGTTCATTTGAACTGACCAGTAAATACATAGATTTAGATTTTCATAGGGCCTTTGACACCAGTGGTTTACATATAAATCTATTTTTTTCATAACAATAAACATTAAAATTCCTTACCAATTAGACTGAAATACTCAATTCTTTCTGGATCCTTTGCTAATTTTCTTTGCTGTTCCAGGAATGAAATTCTAACAGTCTCTGGCCCACCCTTCTTCCTCCGGTGTTGCTGCAGATATTTGTATCAAGAAGCAATGAGCATTGACGTGGCTCAGGAAGTCTGTTTCCTCTTCCAGAACGGAGTAGGTATCATCGGGAACTCCCTTCTCAACATGCTTTACCTCTCCTCATTCCTCCTGGGTTCCAAACCAAAGCCCACAGACCTGGTCATCATTCATCTAGCTATAGTCCACACCGTGATGCTTCTTACCAGGTGGATTACCAGAACAGCAGGAATACTGGGGCTGTGGCTATTACGGACGAATACTGAGTGTAAGCTGTTTGCCTATGTCTACCGCATCACCCGGGGCCTCTCCATCTGTATCACTTCCCTACTGAGCGTGGTTCAGGCCATCACCATCAGTCCTACCACCGCCTACTTTTTCCAGCTCAAAGTTCACATCCCAACCTTCATCCTCCCAGTCTTAGCCATCTTGTGGATTCCAAACATGCTGATAAGCACCAACCTTTTGTACCAAGTGGTCGCTTCACATAATGCAACCAGCATTGAGGGCAATTGTTACATTGTGCCCTTAAACAAACTCCTTGAGGGTCAGATTCTCACCTTCATGGCTCTCCGTGACATCCCCTCTCTGGGGCTAATGAGCTGCTCTAGTGGCTACATGATCCTCCGCCTGCATCGACACAGGCACCAAGTCAAGCATCTCCACAGTAACAGCCAAGCCCATAAAACATCACCAGAAAGACGAGCCACCGAGACCATTGTGCTGCTTGTGAGCTGCTTTGTAGTCTTCTACTGTGGAGACTTTGTCCTTTCCCTCTTTATAGCTACATCCATGAAGAATAACATCATCTTCTTGAATATTAGCATGTTTGTGGTCAGTGGATACGCGACTGTCAGCCCCTTTGTCTTGCTCACCTGTGACAGAAGAGTCATCAAGTTCCTGGGTGATTTTCTGAGGAATAAGACCTGAAGGTCTCCTCAGACCATACTTCTGTCTGCAAACCCTCTTCGATATGGGAACTCAGTGATGATCCTGTATCTCAAGCAAAGAAGACCATGGAAGATGTCCCTCCGCACATCCACCAAGCTGGATCTCTTCCTTCCTTCAAGGCCCTACTGAGAGCTCGCCTCTTCCAGGAGGCCTTACCAGACTGAGCTCCCTCCTTCCTCTCCCCTTCCTCCTCATCCCCGCTCCCTACCTCCTTCCCCTCCCCACAGCACCTGTATATATGTTTGTACGTATTTATTACTCTATTTATTTTATTTGTACATATTTATTCTATTTATTTTATTTTGTTAATATGTTTTGTTTTGTTCTCTGTCTCCCCCTTCTAGACTGTGAGCCCACTGTTGGGTAGGGACCGTCTCTATATGTTGCAAACTTGTACTTCCGAAGCGCTTAGTACACTGCTCTGCACACAGGAAGCACTCAATAAATATGATTGAATGAATAATCCGGCATAGACAAGCCCAGCTAAGTGACCATTGGAGTCATCTTCAGCCTGAGCTAGGATGAAAAAAAAAATATTCATTGCATTATCATATTGTAATTATAATAATACACTATATCATCCTATTATAATTATGATTGTAAGTTATATTATCATAATTATAATACATTATATTATCATTATAATAATAAATTATTATGAGAGAGAGAGAGAGAAAGGGAAAGCTCAGCATCCCACAGGCACTTTCAGTACATTTGTCATATGGGATTTTTCTCCACCAATGAACCTTCATTTTTTCTGCCTCAGTTGTCAGAGACCTGAAATGGACAGTGTCTGACTTTGGGATCAAGACTTTAAATGAAATGTACGTGACTTTTTCCCAGTCACAACTCTGAAACTCCTGTCTCGGTTCCCATCTTGTGGCAAACAATCAATCCATCGATCACATTCATTGATCCCTTACTCTGGGCAGATCACTGTACTAAGCAATTGGAAGAGTATAATCTATCAGTTGGTAGACATAGTCCCTGCCCTCAGTGAGCCTACAGTCTAGAAGGAGAGACAGACATTAATATAAATGAATAAATTATGGTTTCGTACAAAAGTACTGTGGGCCTGAGGGAGAAATTCATTCAATCGTATTTATTGAGTGCTTACTGTGTGTAGAGCACTGTACTAAGCGCTTGGGAAGTACAAGTTGGCAACATATAGAGATGGTCCCTACCCAACAACGGGCTCACAGTCTGGGAGGGGGAGACAGACAACAAAAAAAAACATGTGGACAGGTGTCAAGTCGTCAGAGCAAAGAGAATTAAAGCTAAATGCACATCATTAACAAAATCAATAGAATAATAAATCTGTAGAAATGTAGAGCGGATTCAGCCACGAGGTGCAGCGCCCGAGATCCCGCGCACTCCCAGCAGGGGGCAGTGGCGAACTCAGCCACGCGGTGCAGCGCCCGAGATCCCGCGCCCTTCCACCAGGGGGCAGTAATGATAACGGTATTTGTTAAGTTCTTTGTGCCAAGCACTGTTCTAAGCGCTGGGGTAGACACAAGGCAATCAGGCTGTCCCACGTGGGCCTCACAGTCCTAATCCCTGTTCTACAGATGAGGTCACAGGCACAGAGAAGCAAAGTGACTTGCCCAATGTCACCTCACTGGCAAGTGGCGGAGCCAGGACTTATTCATTCATTCAATCGTATTTACTGAGCGCCCACTGTGTGCAGAGCACTGTACCAAGCGCTTGGAGATAAGAACTCACGATCCCTGACTCCCAAGTCCGGACCCTTTCCACTAAGCCACGCTGCTTCTCAGTGGAAAGTGTACAGAAGCAGAGTGGCTCAGTGGAAAGGGCACGGGCTTTGGAGTCGGAGGTCATCAATCAATCAATCAATCAGTCGTATTTATTGAGCGCTTACTGTGTGCAGAGCACTGTACTAAGCGCTTGGGAAGTACAAATTGGCAACATAGAGACAGTCCCTACCCAACATTGGGCTCACAGTCTAAAAGGGGGAGACAGAGAACAAAACCAAACATACTAACAAAATAAAACAAATAGAATAGATATGTACAAGTAAAATAAATAAATAAATAGAGTAATAAATATGTACAAACATATATACATATATACAGGTGCTGTGTGGAAGGGAAGGAGGTAAGATGAGGGGGATGGAGAGGGGGACGAGGAGGAGAGGAAGGAATCCCGGCTCCGCCACTTGTTAGCTATGTGACTTTGTGTAAGTCACTTAACTTCTTTGGGCCTCAGTTCCCTCATCTGTAAAATGGGAATTAAGACTGTGAGCCCCCCATGGGACAACCTCATCACCTTGTAAGCTCCCCAGCGCTTAGAACAGTGCTTTGCACATAGTAAGTGCTTAATAAATACTATCATTATTATAATTATTATTACTGGCTTTGGAGTCAGAGGTCATGGGTTCAAATCCCGGCTTCACCACTTGTCAGCTGTGTGACTTTGGGCAAGTCACTTCACTTCTCTGTGCCCGACTTGCACTTCTCAAGCGCTTAGTATAGTGTTCTGCACATAGCAAGTGCTCAATAAATACGACTGACTGAATGAATGAATGGGTTCTAATCCTGGCTCCGCCACTTATCTGCTGTGTGACCTTGGGCAAGTCACAACTTCTCTAGGCCTCAGTTCCCTCATCTGTAAAATGGCGATGAAGACTGTGAGCCCCACGAGGGACAACCTGATTACCTTGTGTCTCCCCTAGCGCCTAAAAAAGTGGTTGGCACATAGTAAGCGCTTAACAAATTCCAAAGTTATCATTATTATCCTCAATTGACTGCAGTTGTTCCGACCAATCAATCAGTTAGTGGCATAAATTGAGCACTTACTGTCTGCCTAGCAGTGTGGCCTAGGGGAAAGAGCCTGGGACTGAGAGTCTGAGATGTTGAGTTCTTATTCTGCCACTGCCATTTCCCTTTCCTGTGAACTTGAGCAGGTCACTTAATTTCTCTCCTTCCTCTGTTTCCACATCTGTAAAACGGGTTTTGATACCTGGTATCCCTCCTGCTTATGTTGTTAGCCACATGTAGGATAGGGGCTATGTCCCAACATAGATCTTGCAGGTGTTGGAGATCTTGCATGTCTCCAAATGTTTAATATATTGCCTGACCCTTAGTGAGAGCTTAGCAAAAACCACAATTACCATTATCATTATTATTATTATTATTGGTATCACTAAGGGGGTAGTCCAGAGAGTGAGAAAAGAGTTATGGCCCACTGTGGCCCATATGGCTTGTCACTATGATGGGCTGACACAAGCGGTTTCTGGTCACTGGGGACAAGTCATCTCCTGCTCTCACGTGAAAGTGTCAGGATTCTGCTAGTGACATGAAAATCATTGGCCTGGAGGGGGATGAGGACATGAAACTTTTCCTTATAAATGTCACCCTGGCCTCCACAGAGGGGAGAGAGTGACTCAGGTCCTGAATCAAAGTGCAGCCTGGTGAGTGTCTCCTTCTTTTTTTAATGATATTTCTTAAGTGCTTACTATGTGGCAGGCACTGTACTATGCATTGGGGCAGAAACAAGCTAGTCAAGTTCGTCACTGTCCGTGTCATACACGGGTCTCACAGCATTATCCCTCATTTTACAGAAGAAGGAACTGAGGCACAGAGAAGTGAAGTGATTTGCCCAAGGTCAACCGGTAGCCTAGTGGTGGAGTTGGGATTAGAATCCAGATCCTAACTTCCAGGCCCGTGCTCTATCCACTAGGCAATGCTGCCTCTCACTAGGCCACACTGATTCTTGCTGGCTCTTTGGTCAGAGCGGAGAGGAGATCATCATTTTCATAAGCCAGAGGGTCGATAGAGACTTGGACCGGGAGAGGACTGGTCAGCAAGATCAAAAAGGAACATGACTGTGAGAAGTGGCCATTCCCTCACACCCTGATTAAAAGACACACCCCAGGCCCATCTCAAATGAGGTGAATTTCCCTTCCTGCCTCGGTCCCCCTACTCAATAACTGTAGCAAAATAACTCCCTGCTCTTGGCCATATGCTGAGTCCCTTTCTCCATCCTATGCCTGACTCCCAGCTTTATATTCAGCAAAGCTTTCTGCCTCCCAGGCTCGAGGAGTTCCTTCAAAACCCAAACCCCCACCTTTCAGCGGGTCTTTCCAGCTCCTGGTTGGGACACCGCTTTTCTCACACCTTGCCCATTTGCCCCTTGTCTAGAGCTGCAGGGCTGTCTCTGCTAGAGCTGACCCTGGGATGGTCAGAGGAACAGGATGGGGCTGAGGAGTACTAGACTGGATATTTTGCTGAAATAAAAATATTTTTTTCTGTCTTTCTTTCTTATGACACCTGAAAGGCAGGCAAACTTTTTCCCCATAATTCTGCAACATGGAGAAACATACAGTCACACACACAAACACGCACACATGTCCCTAGGAACTTGGCAAACCAATTTAGGTTTCATTCATTTCCTTCCAGAAGCAACCTAGTCCCTGAAGAGTTCACTGGATTAAACTATCCTCAACTCTCCATAAGAATCATTTAATTTTCATATTTTTAACACTTGCATTGAAGGCTTTCAATTAGATTTGAACAATCTTTCAGGCTGCAGATTAGTCATCAAAAAGTCAATTTCTCCCTATTTACTTCTCACTGTGCTCCAGCAGGATGTGGAACATCCTCACTTAACTTACTTGAATCCAGTTCCTCCCAAATCCTTGTCATTTATACCTGCTGTTTAATCCTCAGTCAGTATCAGTTTTAATTGTTTTAAATTCCTCCTGCCAATTGTCCCCTCTAAATTGTAATGTCCTAAAGTCATGAAGCCTGCTCTGGAAAAAAAGGTCTTTATACACCCCAAATACTTTGACTAAAACCTAAAGGGGATGAAACTACGTAAATATATTATTGGCAACCTGGTCATAACTCAGCTTTCTCATTCCACCTCTGCCCACCATCTCCTATTCCACTAGTATAGTTTCCACACTTGCTGGAAACCTCATTCTGACTGTGACCATCAACTGCTTAAAGAGCAATTTGATCATTTAATAATGTCATGCGGTAGGCAGCCTATGTTTGGAAGGAAGCATTCTTTTCAACATTATAATAACATGTGTAGAATGTAATTACATTCACTTTAGAGCTATAACAGGCAATGCGTAACTAATTCAAAGAATTGATTTCCTTTGCAAATGAACTCTCCTTTGTGTTCTTTGATATTGTATTTGGTCAGTTAGTTATATTTACTGAGTGCTTGGTGTTCATGGAGGCGGTTACAAATTGCTCGGTAGAGTACAATATAACAACATAGTAGAAACATTGCCTTGCCCACAACAAGCTTACAGCTAGTAGAGAAAGACATTAATGCAAATAAATATAATATATATGTATGTAAGTTCTGTGGGGCTGGGAGTGGGTGAATAAAGGGAGCAAGTCAGGAAAATACAGAAAGGATGGAAGAAAAGGGGAAAAGGGCTTAGTCAGGGCAGTTATCTTGGAGAAAATGTGCCTTCAGTAAGGCTTTGAAGGGGACGTGAAGAGTGATATGAAGAGGAAAGGCATTCCAGGCCAGAGGCAGGATGAAGGTGAGAGGGCAGAGGCAAGATTCATTCATTCATTCAATCGGATTTATTGAGAGCTTACTGTGTGAAAAGCACAGTAGTAAGCGCTTGAGAGAGTGTATTTTATCAATAAAATAGATATTAAATACCCGTTCTCTCTCCTACTTAGACTGTAAGCCCCATTCACCACCCTCTCAAAGATCACCAATGATCTCCTTCTTGCGAAATCCAATGGCCTCTACTCCATCCTAATCCTCCTCGACCTCACAGCTGCCTTCGACACTGTGGGCCTCTCCCTTCTCCGGGAAACGTTATCCAATCTTGGCTTCACTGACACTGTCCTCTCCTGGTTCTCCTCTTATCTTTCTGGCTGTTCCTTCTCAGTCTTCTTGGTGAGCTCCTCCTTCGGCCCCCCATCCCCCCGAACTGTCAGAGTCCCTCAAGGTTCAGTTCTGAGAACAAGTTATATTCTCCAACTACATTCACTCGCTTGGAGAACTCACTAGCTCCCATGGCTTCAACTACCACCTCGATGCAGATGATACTCAAATCTACATCCCCAGCCCTGACCTTTCTCCCTCTGCCTCCAGTCTCACATCTTCTACTGCCTTCAAGACATCTTTCCTTGGATGTCCTCCTGTCACCTCTAACTTCACTTGCCTCAAAGAGAACTTCTCATCTTTCCACCCAAACCCTGTCCTACCCCTAACTTTCACTTCACTGATGTCTGTCTCCCCACTTCTAGATGGTGAGCCCGTTGTGGGCAGGGATTGTCTCTCTTTGTTGCTGAATTGTACTTTCCAAGCCCTTAGTACAGTGCTCTGCCCACTGTAAGTGCTCAATAAATATGATTAAATGAACGAATGAATGAATGGCACCACCACCCTTCCTATCTCACAAGCCTGCAGCCTCGACTCCTCTCTCTCTTTCAACCCACATATTCAATCCATCACTGAATCCTCTCCGTCCCACCTTCACGACATCGCTAAAATCTGCCCTTTCCTCTCCATTCAAACTGCTACCACATTTATACATCGCTCACCCTATTCCACCTGGATTACTGCATCAGCCTTCTTGCTGATCTCCAGGCCTCCTGTCTCTCCCCACTCCAGTTCATACTCCACTCTGATTCCTGGATCATTTTTCTTCAAAAAACATTCAGGATATATCACTCCACTACTCAAAAAACTCCAGTGGGTGCTCAGCCACCTCCACATCAAACAAAAACTCCTCACCATTGGCTTTAAAGCACTCCATCACCTTGCCCCCTCCTACCTCACCTCATATTTCTCCTTCTTCAACCCAGCCCACACACTTGGCTCATCTAGAGCTAACCTTTTCACTGTGCCTGGATCTCACCTATCTCGTTTCAAACCCCTAGCCCAAGTCTTGCCTCTGGCCTAGAAAATTCTGCTTATCAAATCCAACAGTCTTCCCCTTTTCAAAGTCTTATTGAAGGCATAGCTTCTCCCAGAGGCCTTCCCAGCCTAAGCCTCATCTTCCACTTCCTTCTGCATCAGTCTGACTTTCATTCATTCATTCATTCAATCGCACTTACTGTGTGCAGAGAACTGTACTAAGCGCTTGGGAAGTACAAGTTGGCAACATATAGAGACGGTCCCTACCCAACAGTGGGCTCACAGTCTAGAAGGGGGAGACAGACAACAAAACAAAACATATTAACAAATAAAATAAATAGAATAAATATGTACAACATACGACAGGCTGGCTCTCTTCCTGCCTTCAAAGCCCTACTGAGAGTTCACCTCCTCCAAGAGGCTTTCCCAGATAGAGCCCCCTTTGTCCTCTCCTCCTCCCCATCTCCCCCACCCTACCTCCTTCCCCTCCCCATGGTACCTGTATATATGTTTGTACATATTTATTACTCTATTTATTTTACTTGTACATGTTTACTATTCTATTTTTTTGTTAATGATGTACATTTAGCTTTAATTCTATTTATTCTGACGACTTGACACCTGTCCACATGTTTTGTTTTGTTGTCTGTCTCGCCCTTCTAGACTGTTAGCCCATTGTTGGGTAGGGAACGTCTCTATATTTGGCCAACTTGTACTTCGCAAGCATTTAGTCCAGTGCTCTGCGCACAGTAAGCACTTAATAAATTCATTCAATTCATTCAGTCATATTTATTGAGCCCTTACTGTGTGCAGAGCACTGGACTAAGCGCTTGGGAAGTACAAGTTGGCAACATAATGAATGAATTTGAGTTTCTCCCTTCTCAACATGCTTTACCTCTCCTCGTTGCCCCTAGGTTCTAAACTAAAGCCTGAAGTGGCCTTCTCTTCCCTGTATTCCTTTGATGCCCAGGCAGATTTGTTCCTTGGACCCCAAGGAGCTAACTGAAGCACTATCCCAGCTGTACAAAAAGGTCAGAGCACTACTGGATTCCCTATACACGAATTGAAAAGATCTTTAACAAATGAATTGGCCAATACAAAATAATTCCCGTAGACGATACCTTGGCCTTTCCTCGCCACCTTGAGTAGTATTTCTTGAGTGCTTACTATGTGCAGAGTGCTGCACAAAGCACTTGGGAGAGTATAATACAAGAGAGTTGGCAGACACATTCCCTGCTCAGAATGAGCTGTTATCTCACACATTTCCCTCCCCAGGACCCTACTTTTCCAGTATCCATCATGCTGTCTAGTCCTTGCTCCTCAGCCTCTCAAGGAATCCCAGGTCTCAGGTACACCCTTTCCTGATTCTTCTGTCAGGATTTTCTGAGACCAGTGCTAAAGGCTTTCCAGTCGACATGATCATTTTACTACCCCTGGGATAGTTGCCTGACTTCTCAGGGATCTTAACCACTTACCCACTTTTCCTATTCCCTGCCTCCCTGGGATTTGCTCAGTCTATGTCTTATTCAAAATGCTTAAGGGACATCCCAATTAATTAGCTCTTTCCTCTTTTTTCAGTTTTCCTCTGAGATGGATGTGACCACCTTAGTGAGTTACCTCCTACCTTTTACTGAATTCATCAGGAATGACCTACTACCAGCTCTAGCAACTCTGATGGTCTTCCTCTATGACCAGTTTGTGTGAGGTTACCTTGAGTGACTGCCTCATCCTGGTACATCAGTTCAGTCTGTAAGAAGGTTCAGGTCCAGTGGGTCCATGGAAAATCACTCTTTGCTGGGGGTAAGGCAACATGGCACCCGTTAAGGGGAAATTGTGCCCTACTCATTTGCTGAGATCATTTGAATTGACCAGTAAATACAGAGATTTAGATTTTCGTGGGGCCTTTGATACCAGTGGTTTACATATAAATCTATTTTTTCATAGCTCAATAAACATGACTATTCCTTACGAATTTGACTGAAATACTCAATTCTTTCTGGATCCTTTGCGAATTTTCTTTGCAGCTCCAGGAATGAAATTCTCACAGTCTCTGGCCCATCCTTCTTCCTCCAGTGTTGCTGCAGATGTTTGTATCAAGAAGCAATGAGCATTGATGTGGCTCAGGAAGTCTGTTTCCTCTCCCAGTCTGGAGTCGGTATCATGGGGAACTCCCTTCTCAACATGTTTTACCTCTCCTCGTTCCTCCTGGGTTCCAAACCAAAGCCCACAGACCTGGTCATCATTCACCTAGCTCTGGTCCACACCGTGATGCTTCTTACAAGATGGATCACTAGAACAGCAGGAATACTGGGGCTGCGGCTTGTACAGACCAATGCTGAGTGTAAGCTGTTTACCTATGTCTACCGTGTCACCCGGGGCCTCTCCATCTGTACCACTTCCCTACTGAGCATGGTCCAAGCCATCACCATCAGTCCTATCACCTCCTACTTCTTCCAGTTCAAAGTTCAGATCCCAAACCTCATCCTCCCAGTCTTAGCCATCTTGTGGATTCCAAACATGCTGATAAGCACCAACCTTTTGTACCAAGTGGTCGCTTCACATAATGCAACTACCATAGAGTGCAATTGTTACATCGTTCCCATAAACACTCTCCTCCAGGGGCTGATTCTCACCCTCATGGCTCTCCGTGACATCCTCTCTCTGGGGCTAATGAGCTGCTCTAGTGGCTACATGGTACTTCTCCTGCATCAACATAGACACCAAGTCAAGCATCTCCATAGTACCAGGCAAACCCCTGAAACATCACCAGAGAGACGAGCCACCGAGACTATTGTGCTGCTTGTGAGCTTCTTTGTAGTCTTCTACTGTGGAAACTTTGTCCTTTCCCTGTTTCTAGCTACATCCATGAAGAATAATGTCATCCTCTTGAATACTAACATGTTTGTGGTCAGTGGATATGCCACTGTCAGCCCCCTTGTCTTGCTCACCTGTGACACAAAAGTCATCAAGTTCCTGGGTGATTTTCTGAGGAATAAGACCTGGAGGTCGTCTCAGACCGTACATCTTTCTGCAAACCCTCTTTGATATGGGAACTCAGTGGTGATCCTGTGTCTCAAACAAAGAAGACCATGGAAGAGCAATGTCACCATTAAACCAAAGATATTCTTAGCTGTACTCCCTGGAGATAATCAGGGTTTCATTATTCATTCATTCATTCAATCAATCGTATTTATTGAGCACTTACTGTGTGCAGAGCACTGTACTAAGTGCTTGGGAAGTACAAGTTGGCAACATATAGAGATGGTCCCTACCCAACAGTGGGCTCACAGTCTAGAAGGGGAGAAAGAGAACAAAACAAAACATATTAACAAAATAAAATAAGTAGAATAAATATGTACAAGTAAAATAAATAGAGTAATAAATATGTACAAACATGTATACATATATACAGGTGCTGTTGGGAAGGGAAGGAGGTAAGGTGGAGGGGATGGAGAGGGGGAGGAGGTGGAGAGGAAGGAGGGGGCTCAGTCTGGGAAGGCCTCCTGGAGGAGGTGAGCTCTCAGTAGGGCCTTGAAGGGAGGAAGAGAGCTAGCTTGGCAGATGTGGGGAGGGAGGGCATTCCAGGCCACGGGGAGGACGTGGACCGGGGGTCGATGGTGGGACAGGTGAGAACGAGGCACGGTGAGGAGATTAGCGGCAGAGGAGTGGAGGGTGCGGGCTGGGCTGGAGAAGGAGAGATGGGAGGTGAGGTAGGAGGGGTTGAGATGATGGAGAGCCTTGAAGCCCAGGGTGATGAGTTTCTGCCTGATGCATAGGTTGATTGGTAGCCACTGGAGATTTTTGAGTACTGCAGTACTGTTAATTTCTACTCTAGAAGCTTTCCCAGACTTCTGGCTATGGTCCCTCCATCTCCTGTTTTGCTTTGCTAGATCTTTATGGCTAAAGATAGATGGCTGGATCTATGCACATGATGTTCTGCCTCCTCAGTTGATCTTTATCTGGATAGCAGCCTGGCCTAACGGTGCTGGGATTCAGAGGACCTGGACTCGTATCCCGACTCTGTCACTTCCCTGATGTGTGACCCTAGATAAGTCACCTAGCACTTCTGTGCCTCTGTTTCTTCCACTGTAAAATGTAGATTCAATATCACTTCTCCTTCCTACTTAGATTGTGAGTTCCCTGTGAGGCAGAGACTGTGCCCAACTTGATTAAGTTGTACCTACCCCAGCACTTAGAACTGTGTTTGACCCAGAGGAAGCACTTAAAAAAAGATATCATCATTATCACCAGAATTATGTTATTATCATTATTATTATTATTATCATTATTCTAACAGAAACCACTTGAGTTCCATGGAATCACCAGATTTTCATACTCCCTCATTTCTCCTCATCCTTTGTCATCTTCCCCATTTTCCTCCCTTAAAGCAGAATACAGAGACAAAGAGTTTACTAAAGATAGGGATAATAGTAATGATAATAACATTAATTGTGGTATTTGTTAAGTGCTTACTATGTGCCAGGCACTATACTAAGCACGGGGATGAATACAAGCAAATCGGGTTGGACACAGTCCCTGCCCTGTGTGGGGCTCTCAGTGTCTTAATCCCCATTTTACTGAGGCAGAGAGAAGTTAAGTAATTTGTCAAAGGCCAAACAGCACAGAACCCAGATCCTCTGTCTTCCAGATTTGTGCTCTTTCCACTAGGACAATAGGCCACACTTCAACGAGCCAGTATTTACCTATAGATAATATTACTAGTGATTATCACTCCATTCCTCAATGTATGTCTTTTGGTCTCCCCGCGTTAGATGGTAAACTATTTGAGGACACAGAAAGACCTTTACTTTTTTCATTCTCCTAAGCATCGTTCTGTACAATAAGTAATTTTAAATGAATGAGTCCTGAGAATGAATCAGGCATTCCCGCCCCTCCCTATGCACCAGTGCTCTCACAGCAGAAAAATCAGCATTTATTTGGGGGTCCAGAGAATCAAAGTGGCAGAATCACATAGACCATTGCCCTTGCCAGTTCTTTAACTCCCTCTTCAAATCCCCTGTCCTTGCCTCCCCCATGTCCTGTTCCTAATGACCTGGCTACGTGAAGCAGCGTGGCTCAGTAGAAAGAGCACGGGCTTTGGAGTCAGAGGTCATGGGTTCAAATCCCGGCTCCACCAACTGTAAGCTGTGTGACTTTGGGCAAGTTACCTCACCTGTGAAATGGAGATTAAAGCTGTGAGCCCCCCGTGGGACAATCTGATCTCCTTGTAATCTCCCCTGTCACATAGTAAGTGCTTAATAAATGCCATCATCATTATTATTTTTTTACCTACTTCGTTGAGAAAATTGAAAAGATCAGACATGATCTCCCTAAATCTTCCTTTGTTCCTCTCCAGTCCCTCCTGCCCCTTCTTCAACTCTGTCATAGTTCCCAGGGGTATCTCAAGAGGAGATCTCCTGTCTTCTCTCAAAATCCACCACCTCCACCTGCTCAAACGATCCCGTCCCTTAAAATCTTATCAACCCCCTGTGAT
The DNA here is from genome assembly GCF_015852505.1 of Tachyglossus aculeatus. Taxonomy (NCBI): domain Eukaryota; kingdom Metazoa; phylum Chordata; class Mammalia; order Monotremata; family Tachyglossidae; genus Tachyglossus; species Tachyglossus aculeatus. The sequence goes on from NC_052073.1 coordinate 34,231,516, forward strand.
TTGTCTTGTGGTCTGTCTCTCCCTTCTAGACTGTGAGCCCATTGTTGGGTAGGGACCGTCCCTATATGTTGCCGACTTGTACTTCCCAAGTGCTTAGTACAATGCTCTGCATACAGTGTTCAATAAATACAACTGAATGAATGAAAACACTTGCCCCTTCCTCTCTTCTCTCCTTGACTGTCATCTCCATCTGTTTACTCTCCAGTTGTTTCCACCCCACTGCTTGAAAACATGCCCATGTTTCCCCTATCTTGAAAAAAAACCTCCCTCGACCCCATTGCTCCATCCAGTTATCACCCCACCCCTCTGTTACCATTCCTTTCCAAACTCTTTTGGCGAGTTGTCTGCACCAGATATCTCAAGTTCCTCTCCTCTAATACTTGCCTTAACTCGCTCCAATCTGGCTTCTGTCCCTTTCACTTCACAGACACTGCTGTCTCAAAGGTCACAGATGATTGCTTTTTTGCCAAATCCAATGGCCTCTACTCCATCCTAACCTTCCTTGGCCTCTCAGATGCCACTGACATTGTGACCACCCCCTTTTCTGAAAACGTTTTCCAATGTTCTCTTACCCTGCTTCAGTCTATACTTCACTCTGCTGCCCAGATTATCTTTCTACAGGAATGTTCTGGGCATGTCACCACCCCCTCCTCAAAAATCTCCAGATTTTGCCTATGAACCTCAGCATGAAGCAAAAACTCCTCACTTGGTTTCAAAGCTCTCCATCACCTTGCCCACTCCTACCTCACCTCCCTTCTCTCCTCTACAGCCCAGCCTGCAGACTCCACTCCTCTGCCGCTAACCTCCGCTCCGCTGCCACTGGGTGTTGATGGCGAGACAGGCGAGAATGAAGCACAGTGAGGAGGTTAGTGGCAGAGGAACGGCTGGGCTGTAGAAAGAGAGAAGGGAGGTGAGCTAGGAGGGGGTGAGGTGATGGAGAGCCTTGAAGCCGAGAGTGAGGAGTTTTTGCTTGACTCGTAGGTTGACAGGCAGCCACTGGAGATTTTTGAGGAAGGAAATAACATGCCCAGTAACATGTTCATTCGGGCTCTTATCCTATCCCACCTTGATTACCGTATCAACCTCCTTGCAGACCTCCCTGGCTCCTGTCTCTCTCCACTCTCCTGTATCGCGTTTCTACAAATCATTCAGTCCATATTTTGCCACTCATCAAGAACATCCAGTGTTTGCCCATCCACTCCACTTCAAACAGAAACTCCTCATTGTCAGTTTTAAAGTACTCCATCACCTTCCCCTCTCCGACCTCACCTCACCACTCTCTTACTACAATCCAGCCTGCACACTTCGCTCCTCTAAGGCCAACCTACTTCCTGTACTTTGATCTCATTCATTCAGTCACTCAATTGTATTTATTGAGTGTTTACGGTGTGCAGAGAACTTTATTAAGCACTTGGAAAATCCAATTTGGCAACAGATAGAGATAATTCCTGCCCAAAAATGGGTTCACAGTCTAGAAAGGGGAGATAGACAACAAAGCAAAACAAAACAGTAGACAGGCATCAATAGCATTAAAATAGATAAATAGAATTATAGACATATACACATCATTATAAAATAAATAGAATAATAAGTATGTACAAAGTACACAAGGGCTGTGGGGTGGGGAAGCAGAGCAGAGCAGAGGGAGGGAGTAAGAGAGATGGGGAGGGGAGGATGGACAGAGGGGGGTAAGTTTGGGAAGGCGTCCTGGAGGAGGTGGGCTATCAGGAGGGCTTTGAAGGGAGGAAGAGAGATAGTTTGGGGGTTGTGAGGAGGGAGGGCATTCCAGGACAGGGGTAGGACACAAACCAGGGGTCGATGGTGGGACAGGTGAGAATGAGGCCCAGTGAGGAGGTTAGCGGCTGAGGAGTGGAGTCTGCAGGCTGGGCTGTAGAGGAGAGAAGGGAGGTGAGGTAGGAGTGGGCAAGGTGATGGAGAGCTATGAAGCCAAGTGAGGAGTTTTTACTTCATGCTGAGGTTCATAGGCAACCACTGGAGATTTTTGAGGAGGTGGGGTGACATGCCCAGGACGTTTCTGTAGAAAGATAATCCGGGCAGCAGAGTGAAGTATAGACTGAAGTAGGGAAAGAGAGGAGGTTGGGAGATCAGAATGAAAGATGATGCAATACTCCATTCGGGATAGGATGAGAGACTGAACCAACAAGGTAGCAGTTTGGATGGAGAGGAAAGGGAGGATCTTGGTGATGCTGTGAAGGTGAGACTGGCAGGTTTTGATGATGAATTGGATGTGTGGGGTGAATGAGAGACCGAAGTCAAGGATGACACCACGGCTGCAGGCTTGTGAGATGGGAAGGATGGTAGTGATGTCCACAGTGATGGGAAAGTCAGGGAGAGGACAGGGTTTGGGAGAGAAGAAAAGGAGTTCAGTCTTGGACATACTGAGTTTTAGATGGTGGGCGGCCATCCAGATGGAGATGTCCTGAAGGCAGGAGGAGATTTGAGCCTGGAGAGAGGGAGAGAGAACAGGGGAGGAGATGTAGATTTGGGTGTCATCTGCGTAGAGATGATAGTTGAAGCCGTGGGAGTGAATGTGGTCACCAAGGGAGTCTAGAGGGGGGAGACTCACGTTACTATAAACAAATGAATTACGATAATGAACATAAGTGCTATGGTGCTGGGGTGGGGGAATGAATAAAGGGAGCAAGTCAGGGCGATTCAGAAGGGTGTGGAAGAAATGGAAATGAGGGCTTAGTCAGAGAAGCAGCGTGGCTCAGTGGAAAGAGCACGGGCTTGGAAGTCAGAGGTCATGGGTTCAAATCCCAACTCTGCCAATTGTCAGCTGTGTGACTTTGGGCAAGTCACTTAACTTCTCTGTGCCTCAGTTACCTCATCTGTAAAATGGGGATGAAGACTGTGAGCCCCATGTGGGACAACCTGATCACTTTGTATCCTCCTCTGCGCTTAGAACAGTCCTTTGCACATAGTAAGCGCTTAACAAATGCCATCATCATCAGAAGTCCTTTTGAAGGAGATGTGCCTTCAATAAGGGTTTGAAGGTGGGAAGATGAATTGTCTGTTGGATAAGTAAATGGAGAGCAGGCATGGGGAAAGGGAATAGGGAGCAGGAATGGGGAGTGTTTCTGATAATCTCACTGTCAACATAAATCCCTTATGTGGATCCCTGAAAGGGAACTCACCAAAGCCACAACTGGCCCAGCTTCCCAGCGTGATTATCAAAAGAAAAAACACATTTTCCAGGAGGTGCCCATGGCCATTCCACACTGGCATGCTCACTGGTGGCCAAGTCCTTCGACCCACAAAGCCCTCTTTACCCTTCCACCATCTCACTATCCTCCCTGGTTCCACTCCCGAGACAAGTCTCCTCTGATGTCGTCTCTTGGTTGTTCTTGGGTGTACTGATGTTTTTCTGCACATTTTGCAACGTTCCTGCTTGGTGGTCACAGGTAGAGGAGGTGGGTATGATGTTATCTTCTCCCATCTCCCTCCTCGGAGATTCAAAAGATCACTGTTTGTTCAGATGCTATGAATGACCTCGTGTCCAGAGAACCCCCTTATCTCACAGTGTAGGGAGGGGGGTCTTCAATCCTTCCTGTTTCCTTTATAATCACTGTCCCTTCCACCCTGCTATTTTGATTCATAATCTATGCCCTTAACCCCCCTGTCCATTTTTCTGCTCCCTTTGTTATTACTGCCCTCTCCTTACTTGAAAATAATCTCCTTTTAATTTTTTTGATGGTATTATGTGTCAAACGCTGGGATAGAGACACATTAAACAGATGGACACAGCTCTGCCCAATTTGGGGCTTCTAGTCTAAATTGGAAGGAAGAAGATTTAATCCCCATTTTACAGATTAGGTAACTGAGGCACAGAGAAGTTAAATGACTCTTCCAAGGTCACAGGAGCAAACAAGTGGTGGAGCCAGAATTATCAATCAGGTCCTTTGACTCCCCGGCTTAACCTCTTTCCACTAGGTCTTGTTGTTTCCCAGCTCAGAATCACTGCTTCTTTCAGGTTATTCCTAAATCCTAAGCATTTGGCTCACAGTCTATTATCTCATTACTCTCCCCCACCTTCCATGCCCCTGTGTAACCCAAATGTCACAAACCTTACATCACAAAAAGCACCCCGCTACCCAATCCCACAGCACTTATGTACAAAACTGTAATTTATTTATTGGTATGAATGTCTGTCTGCCCCTCTAGGCTGTATGCTCCTTATGAGCAAGGAATGTGTCTGTTTATCATCATCATCATCATCAATCGTATTTATTGAGCGCTTACTGTGTGCAGAGCACTGTACTAAGCGCTTGGGAAGTACAAGTTGGCAACATATAGAGACAGTCCCTACCCAACAGTGGGCTCACAGTCTGAAAGAGTGGGCTCACAGTCTAAAATGTTTATCATTATAATATACTCTCCCAAGCACTTATTTCAGTGTTCTGCACACAATTAAGTGCACAACAGATATGATTGAATGAATGAATGAATACATTCATATTCATTCAGAATGATAATTACATCCCAAGTACTGGCTAGAAGCAGCATAGCCTATTGGCCTAGTGGAAGGAGGATGATTCTGGGAGTCAGAGGACCTGGGTTCTTATCCCTGCTTTGTTACATAGCTGCTGTGTAACCCTGGTCATGCCACTCAATGTCCCTGGAACTCAGGGAAATCTGCAAAATGGAGATTTAATACCTGTTCTCTCTCCTACTCAGATGGTGAGCCCCACGTGAGATCTGATTATCTTATACTTTCCCTAGCACTTAGCAGAGTGCTTGGCACAGAGTAAGAACTTAACTAATACCGCAATCGCTATTATAATTATTTTAATTAAGATAATGTAAATCCAAGACAGATTATACCCTTGAGGCTCACAATCTAAATAGTGGTAGGTAGCTGTGTAGAACAGTGATGGTGGACTGAAAAAAGATTAAATTGTAAATTCAGCTATTCAAGAGATCAGTGTTTAAACTAAGTAGCTTCGAGTGGTCCGGAAACCCTCGATTCTTCCTGGCTCCAGGTAACGGACTTTCAGTTCAGAATGGTGATTCAGGCAGTATTGCGTATTTGTAGACTTTGTGTCTCCTTGAGTGCTTAGCACAGTGCTGCCTCATAGTAAAAACTTAAAAAATACTATTGCTAGTGAACTTACCCCTGCAGCTGGTCACTAACAGGGTTAGTGCCTATGGTTCTTCCTATCTTCTTTACTTTGTTTATGATGGAGTAGTTATCAAAGTATGAGAAGCAGCACGGCCCAGTGGCAAGAACATGGGCTTGGGAGTCAGAGGACGTGGGTTCAAAACCCAGCCCCACCACTTGTCTGCTGTGTGACACTGGACAAGTCACTTAACTTCTCTCTGCCTCAGTGACCTCATCTGTAAAATGGGGATTAAGGCTTTGAGTCCCATATGGGCCAGGGACTGTGTCCCATCTGATTACCTTATACCAGTGCTTAGAACAGTGCTTGGCACATAGCGTTTAACAAAAACCGTAGAGAAAGAGAAATGAGAGAGTTTATAAATCTGACATGGGCCTCAACTGGACTCTTAAGTAATAATGATAATAATAATCAATGATGATGACGGTATTTGTTAAGTGCTACGTATGAGTCAAACACTGTTCTAAGCACTGAGGTACATATAAGTTAATCAAGTTAGACACAGGGTACTCACAGTCTAAGTAAGAGGGAGAAAAGGCATGGAATCCCCATTTTACAGTTGAGGGAATGGAGCTACAGTGAAGTAAATGACTTGCCCAAGATCACAGAGCAGACAAGCGGCAGAACTGGGATTAGCACACAGGATCCCTGTATCCCAGACTCATGCTCTTTCCACTAGGATTCTGTGCTTCCCACAATAAGATAAATGGAGGGCAGATCCAATGGACATTACAGAGAGATCTAACAAAGCACTGTGGGAGTTGCTAGAGCCACTATCGGGATTTTGGCCAAGAGACTAAGAAAGGTTCCAGAGGAGGGTTGGCAGGCCAGAAATTCTCAGAGCTGCAATTCTTCATCCCGCAATAAAGCCCTGATTTTCTCCATTCATTCATTCATTCATTCATTCATTCATTCAATTGGGCCTAGGAATGTCCTTCGTTTAATGGTGATACTGTTCTCCCAAGATCTCATTTCTTGTGAAACAATATCCCCACTTGGGTTTCCATATCAAAGAAGGCTTGCAGATTTCAGTATGGTCTGAGAGGATTTTAGGGTCCTATTCCCCAGAAAATCACCTAGGAACTTTGATGACTCTAGTGTCACAGGTGAGCAACACAAAGGGGTTGACAGTGGCATATCTACAGACCACAAACATGTTAACATTCAAGAGGACATACTTTTTCTCCATGGATGTCCCTAGAAACAGGGTAGAGACAAGATTTCCAAAATAGAAGATTACAAGGCAGCTCACAAACAGAACAATGGTCTGGGTGGCTCGTCTCTCTGGTGATTTTTCAGGGGCTCGGCTAATGGCTGTGAAGGTGCTGGACCTGGTGCCTGTGTCGGTGCAGGAGAAGGACCATGTACCCACTGCTGCAGTTCATGAGCCTCAGGGAGAGGATGTCGCAGAGGGCCATGAAGGTGAGCATCCGCCCCTGGAGGATTGTATTTATAGGCACCATGTAACAATTGGTCTCAATGTTGGTTGTATTTGGGGAGGTGAAAACCTGGAACTGCATCAGCCTCCTCTCTGATCTCCCATTGTCCTGTCTCTCCCTGGTTCAGTCTATACTTCACTCTGCCGTCTGGATTATCTTTGTACAGAAACGCTCTGGGCATGTTAGTCCCCTCCTCAAAAATATCCAGTGGCTGCCTGTCAACCTACGAATCAAGCAAAAACTCCTCACTCTCGGCTTCAAGGCTGTCCATCACCTCGCCCCCTCCTACCTCACCTCCCTTCTCTCCTTCTCCAGCCCAGCCCGCACCCTCTGCTCCACTGCCACTCACCTCCTCACTGTGCCTCGTTCTCACCCGTTCTGCCATAGACCCCCGGCCCACATCCTTCCCCTGGCCTGGAATGTCATCCCTCCACACATCCACCAAGCTAGCTCTCTTCCTCTTTTCAAAGTCCTACTGAGAGCTCACGTCCTCCAGGAGGCCTTCCCCGACTGAGCCCCCTTTTTCCTCTCCTCCTCCCCGTCCCCCCACCCTATCTCCTTCCCCTCCCCACAGCACTTGTATATATTTGTACAGATTTATTACTCTATTTATTTTACTTGTACATGTTTACTATTCTATTTACTTTGTTAATAATGTGCATACAGCTTTAATTCGATTTGTTCCGATGATTTTGATTCCTGTCTACGTGTTTTGTTGTGTTGTCTGTCTCCCCCTTCTAGACTGTGACCCCATTGTTGGGTAGGGACCGTCTCTATATGTTGCCAACTTGTACTTCCCAAGCGCTTAGTCCAGTGCTCTGCACACAGTAAGCGCTCAATAAATACGATTGAATGAATGAATGAATAAATTTTTTTGAGAGTACTGAGGGGGCACAGTGCCTGGTTTTAAAGTCAGGGTCACCATAGTTCCTAACAGTTTTACTTGCATTTCCCTATATTCCCCTGGAACAGGATATGGAGTCCCAGTTAGGATGGGAGCAAGTTGGCATGCCCCTAGTCCCATGACTATGGAGGAAGGGAATCCTAGCCCTCAGATGGCTAACACCGGAGGCAGCTCCAAAGCCACGGGCCCAGAGCAGGCTGGGGCCACGCCTGCCTCAGTTTCCCCCTTCTCCCATCGAATAACAATAATAATAATAATGTTGGTATTTGTTAAGCGCTTCCTATGTGCCAACCACTGTTTTAAGCGCTGGTGGGGGACACAAGGTAATCAAGGTTGTCCCACGTGGGGCTCACAGTCTTCATCCCCATTTTACAGATGAGGGAACTGAGGACCAGAGAAGTGAAGTGATTTGCCCAAAGTCACACAGCTGAGGAGTGTGACTCATCACACTCCCATCCCCCGGCCTCTCCATCCCCCCCGCCTTACCTCCTTCCCCTCCCCACAGCACCTGTATATATGTATACATGTTTGTACATATCGAGGGAAGCAGCGTCGCTCAGTGGAAAAGAACACGGGCTTTGGAGTCAGAGGTCATGGGTTCAAATCCCGCCCCGCCAACTGCCAGCTGTATGACTTTGGGCAAGTCGCTTAATTTCTCTGGGCCTCAGTTACCTCATCTGTAAAATGGGGATTAAGACTGTGAGCCCCCCGTGGGACAACTTGATCACCTTGTAACCTTCCCAGCGCTTAGAACAGTGCTTTGCATATAAGTAAGTGCTTAATAAATGCCATTATTATTTATTACTCTATTTATTTTATTTGTGCATATTTATTCTATTTATTTTATTTTGTTAATATGTCTTGTTTTGTTGTCTGTCTCCCCCTTCTAGACTGTGAGCCCGTTGTTGGGCAGGGATCATCTCTATAGGTTGCCAACTTGTACTTCCCAAGCGCTTAGTACAGTGCTCTGCACACAGTAAGCGCTCAACAAATACAATTGACTGATTGTTCTGACGACTTGACACCTGTCCGCATGTTTTGTTTTATTGTCTGTCTCCCCCTTCTAGACTGTGAGCCCGTTGTTGGGCAGGGACCATCTCTATAGGTTGCCAACTTGTACTTCCCAAGCGCTTAGTACAGTGCTCTGCACACAGTAAGCGCTCAGCAAATACAACTGATTGACTGATTGTTCTGACGACTTGACACCTGTCCGCCTGTTTTGTTTTATTGTCTGTCTCCCCCTTCTAGACTGTGAGCCCGTTGTTAGGTGGGGACCGTCTCCATAGGTTGCCAACTTGTGCTCTCCCAAGCGCTTAGTCCAGTGCTCTGCACACAGTAAGCGCTCAGTAAGTACCATTGAATGAATGAATGAATAATGAAGCCCTGAATGAATGAGTGGCGGGGGCGGGATTCGAACCGACGACGTCTGCCTCCCAAGTTCTCGCTCTTTCTGCTGAGCCACGTGGCTTCCCTCGATCCGCTCCGGAGGCCACGCCCCCTCGCCGAGGCCACGCCCCTTCCAGGAGGCCACGCCCCCCGGGCCCGAGGAGGAGGGCGTGCGCTCCCGGGCCCGAGCAAGTTGGCCGAGCCGAGAGAAGGCAATGTGCGCATGCGCGGGGAGGCCTCCCTTGCACGCGGGGTCCGTGACCCTCCGAAGCCTCGGGACCGTCGCCCTTCGTCCGGAGGTCAGAGGGGAGCGGTTCGGGCGCGGGAATCCAGACCCTCCCCTCAACGCCCCGCGCAATGTGCGGGCCAACAGGCGGCGTGTAGAGAAGCCACGTGACTCGATGGAAAAAGCCCGGGCTTTGGAGCCAGAGGTCACCGGTTCTAATCCCGGCTCCTCCCGTTGGCAGCTGTGTGACTTTGAGCAAGTCACTACACTTCTCTGGGCCTCAGTCACCTCCCTTGTCACATGGGTATTAAGACCGTGAGCCCCACCTGGAACAACCTGATCACCTTGGATCCCCCCAGTGCTTAGAACAATCAATCAATCAATCGTATTTATTGAGCGCTTACTGTGTGCAGAGCACTGTACTGAGCGCTTGGGAAGTCCAAGTTGGCAACATATAGAGACAGTCCCTACCCAACAGTGGGCTCGCAGTCTAGAACAGCACATAGTAAGCGCTTAACAAAGGGGACGTAGGGTAGGGAACCATCTTTATATGTTGCCAACTTGGACTTCCCAAGCGCTTAATACAGTGCTCTGCACACAGTAAGCGCTCAATAAGTACGATTGAATGAATGAATGCAATACCATTATTATTACTATGCGAACAACTCCCAGGACGGCCAAGCCTCAGGCGGCCTCCTTCCGTGCTGCCCAGGGGTAATTTGTTTTAGGAGACATTTGTGCGTGATGGAGGATGAGCCGGGGAAGGCCCCGCAGGAACTGTGGTTGTTGGGTCTATTTATTTATTTATTTTACTTGTACACATTTATTCTATTTATTTCATTTTGTTAATATGTTTTGTTTTGTTCTCTGTCTCCCCCTTCTAGACTGTGAGCCCACTGTTGGGTAGGGACCGTTCTGTATATGTTGCCAACTTGTACTTCCCAAGCGCTTAGTACAGTGCTCTACACACAGTAAGCGCTCAAAAAATACGATTGATTGATTGATATTTATTTATTTTACTTGTACATATCTATTCTATTTATTTCATTTTGTTAATATGTTTTGTTTTGTTCTCTGTCTCCCCCTTCTAGACTGTGAGCCCACTGTTAGGTAGGAACCATCTCTATATGTTGCCAACTTGTACTTCCCAAGCGCTTAGTACAGTGCTCTGCACACAGTAAGCGCTCAGTAAATACGATTGATTGATTGATATTTATTTATTTTACTTGTACATATCTATTCTATTTATTTCATTTTGTTAATATGTTTTGTTTTGTTCTTTGTCTCCCCCGTCTAGACTGTGAGCCCACTGTTAGGTAGGAACCATATCTATATGTTGCCAGCTTGTACTTCCCAAGCGCTTAGTACAGTGCTCTACACACAGTAAGTGCTCAATAAATACGATTGATTGATTTGGCCAAAATCTATGGAGAGTCTTCGGGAAAAAGCCTGCGAATTATCAGTACCCTTACAAAGACATCAAAGACATGGAGAGGTGGAAGCAGAACCTTCTGGAAGTCTGGCGAAGGAGCTAGGCGGATTTTGGCCAACATAAAAGTGCGCAAATTCCTGTTCAGAGGCTTATGGTTCGCCCTCAGAAACAGTGCCCATACCCAAAGGCAGCAGAAGGAGAAATAGGAGAGATAATCAATCAATCAATCGTATTTATTGAGCGCTTACTGTGTGCAGAGCACTGTACTAAGCACTTGGGAAGTACAAGTTGGCAACATATAGAGACAGTCCCTACCCAACAGTGGGCTAACAGTCTAGAAGTCAAGGAATTGGAAAAGGAAGGGGTAATCAAGAAGGTTAAAATTCCTTATAATGGCCTGGTCTGCCAGGTGTTAAATAATAATAATAATAAAGATGTCATTTATTAAGCGCTTACTATGTGCAAAACACTGTTCTAAGCGCTGGGGAGGTTACAAGGTGATCAGGTTGTACCACGTGCAGCTCACAGTCTTAATCCTCATTTTACAGATGAGGTAACTGAGGTACAGAGAAGTTAAGTGACTTGCCCAAAGTCACAGAGCTGACAGTTGGTGGAGTCAGGATTTGAACCCATGACTTCTGACTCCAAAGCCCGTGCTATTTCCACTGAGCCATGCTGCTTCTCTGGAGGTTGACGGTAGATTTCAGGAAAAAAGATGCTGCCACCCGAGTGACAGCTTCCAGTGTAGCAAGTATTCCTGAGGAGTTGGCATCATTAAATGTGAAAAGTTGTTTTCGGTCATTGAATTGGCAGATTGTTTCTTTGCCCGTCCCTTAACTCCTTTCTCCCAAGCATAATTGGCTTTTGCTTAAGAGAGAATATGATACATGTTTACATGAGGAACCCAGGGCTTTCACAGTGCACCTGCCATTGCTCATCACTTTGTCAAACAGATGCTAGATGAGTTAAACAAGACAGATCGGGTAAAGGTTTACTCTTATGTGGATGATATTTTGGTGACACGGAAAACTAAAGGAAAAGTAAAGGAGCGAACACCTAGGGTTTTGCCAAAAGTGGCTAGTATAGGATTCAAGGTAAGGTCTCAATTAGTACAGCAGTCAGTTAAGTATTTGGGGGTATTTCTGGGACAAAGGGAAGAAAGGTAAATAGACAAAATTGAAGCATTTTGCAATATTCCAGTACCTAAGTATCCATGAGAAATAAGAACATTACTAGGAGGATTGAATTTTATTAGAGTGCATAGCCATCACTTTTTTAAGAACTCTTTGGTCTGTTTTGGAACCTGCCGGAGAAAATGACTCAGGGGAATTAGGGAGAACATGACGAAGGCTTACATTCTTTAAAAATGCTAATGTTCGATGTTTTCAGCGTTTGCATTACTAGATCGCCCTACATGGCGAGCAGGGCTGACGCTGGGGAAGAGGGTGGAGGGATTTCCAGTGAAGTACGGGAGGAAGGAATCCAGGTTGATGAGAGGGTGCGAGTGGTTTTTCCCTAAAATGAAGCGTGATCAAACTGACCTCGGCAGCAGGGTGAACCCCGGTTTAGGACTCGGCAGCCAGGGCTCGCCCAGGCCTTCCAGAAGGTTCCTGCTTCCTGGGGTCTGTCTCCTCTCAATAGCAAAGAAAGTGGAAAGCACTGCGGGAGGGAAGGGAGTTGTAACTATAACTAGAAACGGGCCAGCTCTCTCATTTCCTGGTCTGAATTCTGGTGTGCAACTATCGCACTGTTTTCAGCGTTCTCCCCAAATGACGGGCCTGGAGCTCCCTGTAGTTACTTCAAGCGATGGTAGTCAGCACTCCCTGTCTCAGGAGAGTTTCCAGGAGTCTACCAGCCTTGACTAAGGGAGGGAGAATCAAGCAAAGGCAGTAGCAGTGGCTAGCGAGTAGAAGCTAGTGTGCTACAAGCCAAAACTCACTTATGCTTGGCAGCAGTGGCATGGGAAAGCGTCAAGGGTGGAGACTCATGTTTACTGCTCGGAAGAAGGCAGTGGTAAGCCCCCTCCAAATTTTTACCAAGAAAGCTCTGTGGCTACACTATCAGAACGATTGCAGATGGAGGTGGGGCGTTCTGAGATAAATGTGTCAATGGAGTTACTATGGGTTGGAGACGACTCGACAGCATAAGGCAAGACAGGTCAGCACTCAATTCACCTTCAATCTACTGATTAACTATGAGGAAATGGATTGGCAGTTAGAGGGTGAACTTTTGCCCAGGAGTGATATGGGCCCGCCCCCGGCCCCTGCTCTCTCTTCAACAGAACAACGGGGCCACGCGCTTCCTGTGGTGCATTCTCTCCACGAAGCGCCCATCTGGAAAGTGAAGTCTCTCCAACCAGCTGAAGTGCAAGCGGCGGATTTACACCACGTAATGCAGTCGGGGATACAGGGGAATTGTGGAATTGGAGCCAAATCAGCAGGAGTATGGCTTCCCGGCCTGGGTCCTTGGGAGAAGGCAGAGGAAAGCAGGGCAAAAGGAGCAGCATTGTATAGTGAGTGGATAGAGCATAGGCTGGGGACTCCAAAGGCCATGCGTTCTAATCCCAGGTCTGCCACTTGTCTTTTGTGTGGCCTTGAGCAAATGTTGCCAACTTGTACTTCCCAAGCGCTTAGTACAGTGCCCTGCACACAGTAAGCTCTCAATAAATACGATTAAATGAATGAATGAATGAATGAATGAACTTCTCTGTGCCTCAGTTACCTCATCTGTAAAATGGAGATTGAGGGGGATTGAGACTGTGAGCCCCATGTAAAACAGGGACTACTCCAACCTGAGTAACCTGTATCTACCCCAGTGCTTAGAACAGTGCTTGTCATAAGCTTAACACATATTATTATTATTATTATTACTATTCATTCATTGTCATATTTATTGAGTGCTTACTGTGTGTAGAGCACTGTACTAAGCGCTTGGGGAGTACAAGTTGGCAACATATAGAGACGGTCCGTACCCAACAACGGGCTCACAGTCTACTACTGTGCTGGTATCCCATGCAGGTGAATCAGTCCGTAGAAATGGTCCATCGCTAAATCGACTCAGCCCTCTGGAGCTGTCCAAAGGGAGCTATAGGCCAAATCTGCTCCCCAAGCAACGGTTGCCCTTTTTCCTTCAACTCCTCTCTTCTAAGGGTGTTGGTGGGCACGTGTGGCGGGAATGGGGAAAATAAGGTCTGGGCTGAGTGGTCTCCATTCTTTTCTCCTGCCGACTTCTCTTGCTGCCTGAAAACAACGCATCCCGTAGAGCCTTATTCAGGAGCTTTGTACAAGCGTTCCCAGAGGTCTCCCCGGTGGAAGTGGAAATGATGTCCTCAGCGATATTCCCGTTGTTCAAAGGTGACAAAGAGATCGACCGATTATGGAATGGGAACTACGCCCAGTCGGGCCGACATCCCCCAAGAAAGAACACCTCTCAAAGTTCAGGTATAGTGACAGAAAAGTTTGTGCCTGAATATCACTGCGTCTCCAGAGGAGGAGGGATGTAGCTGTGCCTACTGGGCGATGGCAGGGTGAGGGCTGGACGAGGGTCATAGACCTGCGGTATTCCATAACAGGTGTCTCCCAAGTACTCCACTCCCTGTTCATTTTGTGTCTCTTACAGCGCCTTTCTACCCTCCAGAACTACGAATGGCACCTCCAGATCAGGCACATGTGTCCGTGCCTTCCTGTGGATTCATCAACATTGTTGTAAACGAAGATGAAGGTGATGGAGTGGAAGAAACAGAGGAGGAAGGAAAGGAAAGCAACGCGGCCGAGACGAACTGGGTGGCGGTCCACAAAACCTCCCGGAATCGATGTGTGAGCAAGTCCATCATGGAAACCTTGTGGGCGACATTTAAAGTGAAACATCATATTAGGACCCCTGAAGCAATAAGACTGGCTGGAGATTTGGCTATCTCTGTTTCACAGGTAAGACACCAGCTTCTCCGTGGGCTTGATTTCCTTTGAGCAGACATCTGGTGGACTTTGTAGTTGATCGGTGGATGGGAGAAGAAGGGGATGTGGTATCGAGAATTAATCATCTGCTCAGAATTGAGATCTCTCGGTTCTTCTGCCCACCATCCACCCTCTCACCATGTTTCTCTATCACTCTCCCATCCAGTATCCCCGTCTCCCCCATTATTCATGTCATTTGATCAGATCAGCTACCTCCGCTGAACTGGCCTGAATAGATGTCATGGCCTGGAGGTGTGGTTGCCTGTCATCGCATCTCCGTGTTACAAGATGAGACCAAATGGCGCCTCTGCAAGTAAGGAGAGAGGTTTGCTGCGGCCCTTGCATCCTGAGGAAGCAGCGTGGCTCAGTGGAAAGAGTGCGGGCTTGGGAGTCAGAGGTCATGGGTTCGAGTCCCAGCTCAGCCACTTGTCAGCTCTGTGACCTTGAGGAAGCCACTCAACTTCCCTGTGCCTCAGTTCCCTTATTTGTAAAATGGGGATTAAGGCTGTGAGCCCCATGTGGGACAACCTGATCACCTTGTATTCCCCCCAGCGCTTAGAACAGTGCACCGCACATAGTAAGTGCTTAACAAATACCACCATTGTTATTGTTATTTCTAGACTGTGAGCCCATTGCTGGGTAGGGACCATCTCTATATGTTGCCGACTTGGACTTCCCAAGCAGTTAGTACAGTGCTCTGCACACAGTAAGTGCTCAGTAAATACGATTGAATAAATGAATGAATGAATCCTGCCCCCCCATCCCCGCCACACACAAACATATATGCACATGCACACACGCACGCACACACACACACACATATACTCTCTTGACCCTAATTAAATTTATTTTTCTGTCTACTTCCCGATACAGGTTACAGCCTGGTTCCGGCGCACCAGAAGGAAACACCGGGAAATGGCCAAGGGCCAGATGACGGCGACAGAAGTCTGCGCAGTTGAGTCATTATGGCAGAAAGTCTGTCCCTTGCACTAGCTGAACCTGATTCGCAGAGAAAGAGGAGGGAGCATGTGTGGAGCCGCAAGAGGGGAATGGAGCCTGATGGTGGGAGGGACTGAGCAAAAGGGGAGAGATTGCTTTGTGACCCTCATGCCCAAGACACTGAGCGGGACAAAAAGGGCTGGATGCTGATCGCAACTCTCCTTGGGCTGAGTTTTTGGGGTTAGGTAGGGAGATGGGGGTGTTGAAAGGTTGCTATGAGATAGTCCACTCTACCTCATGTATGCTGGGGTTCCCATGGAGATGCAAGGTGTTATTACATTCGTAGTCTCTAAATGCTAAACTGCTTTTAAACTTTATGTTCGTCTCTGGACTGTTCTTAGGATGAAGCTCCGCTTAAAACGGACTTCGAAGAGCCGTCACTTCTTTATCTCCAGCGCCTTGCCCTGACACCAGCTCAGAGGGATTCATAAGTTCCACTGCCCCCGATGCTCAGAAAGACAGTTTCACTGACTGTTCAGAAATGCCACCTCCCCCATGTCTCCATGGGCATTACGTTTGCAACCGTGTTGATGGGCTGGGTTGTTCAGGACTCGGGTTGAGCTGGAGGAAGGAGCACGACACTGGTGGAAAGAGCAGAACTGGATTCCAGTTCTTCGTCTACCTCATACCTGCTGCCTGATGTTGGGGAAGTCCCTTACCGTCTCTGTTCCTGTTGCCTCATCTATATATTGAGGATAAGAAGCCTGTTCTTTCCACGAGCTCCGGCTCCCTCCCCTCCGCGGTGTTTTTCATTCTGAAGAGGAGCCAGCAGAGTCCTGGCTGCAGATGCCTAAACCGGGGCTGCCTCTTCGGCAGCAGTCAGATCAAAGTTCAACTATATGCGATTAAGTTTCAGAGAAAACCACGTGCACCCCCGTGTTCTACCTGGATTCCTTCCTCCTATAGTTCACAGAAAGTCTCTCCTCCCTCTTGCCCAACGCCACCCCCTTCTAGCCATATCGGGCGATCTAGCAATCCAAACGCCAAAAATATCAAACATAAGCCATTATGACATGGGCGGGCTTTGTCATGTCTTAAAGGATTTCACCTGAATAAAGTTTCATGGTGAAAAATTTTTTGAACAACAATTTCCTAGAGGTAAGTGCTCCAAAGCCTTGTGGGCTTCCAAGTTGTATTCTAAATTGAAACCACCACTCATTTCCTTCTGTATATGTATATACAAAAACTATATTGGGTGTGATTCCGGTCAGTGAGGGCAACAGGCCTGAGTTGTACTGGTTGTGCCGTCAGAGAGACACCATGATACTGGCCTGGAATGTACCCGTTTGTGTCTGTGGGGAGGCAGGGCGGGGATGGAGGAATGGTGGGGAGTTTCGGCATTCCTGGGTTGCAAGAGAGCGCCATCAGTAGAAGATGATGGATCTGAAGGGGAGGGCCAAGACTGCCCTGTAGCTGGGATGTGGCCAGTGCGAGGGCGGGCGCATACTATGCATAAAGAAATGTCTGCCACAGGGCTGGCATCCCCGTCCACCTCTCCTTCAAGTTCAGAGTCCTGGTTTACGACCCCCCCCCCCAGCTTTATCCACTTCATCCCCTCTCGGCCCCACCCTCCCCGGGTGCTCCCTTTCTATGCCCTGAGATAGGAGGGGTGAGGGTCCAACGTTAACTCTTCACCTCTATCTAGGTCTCAATTCCCGGGGCCCAGCTGCAGGGTAACAGAGAACCCAGGATGGCAGGTCCTGGTGTACCCCCGAAGAGGAGCGAAAGCTGATGGTGAGGACCACTGATTGGCTGTCAGAACTGATTGACGTCCCAGCAACCATTGGAACAACATGGAGCTTTTAGGGGAGGGATTAGGTAACAGCACAAAACCCATAATAGGCCAGTTGTGTAGACGACACGTGCTCATTCATTCATTCAATCGTATTTATTGAGCGCTTACTGTGTGCAGAGCACTGTGCTAAGCGCTTGGGATGTACAAATTGGCAACATATAGAGCAACATATATATTTATTTATTTTATTTGTACATATCTATTCTATTTATTTTATTTTGTTAGTATGTTTGGTTTTGTTCTCTGTCTCCCCCTTTTAGACTGTGAGCCCACTGTTGGGTAGGGACTGTCTCTATCTGTTGCCAATTTGTACTTCCCAAGCGCTTAGTACAGTGCTCTGCACATCGTAAGCGCTCAATAAATACGATTGATGATGATGATATAGAGACGGTCCCTACCCAACAGTGGGCTCAGAGTCTAGAAGGGGAGACAGAGAACCCAACAAAACACATTAACAGAATAAAATACATAGAATAAATATGTACAAGTAAAATAAATAAATAAATAGAGTAATAAATATGTACAAAGATATATACATATATACAGGTGGTGTGGGGAAGAGAAGGTGGTAAGGCGGGGGGGGGTGGAGAAGGGGAGGAGGGGAGAGGAAGGAGGGGGCTCAGTCTGGGACGGCCTCCTGGGGGAGGTGAGCTCTCAGTAGGGCCTTGAAGGGAGGAAGTGAGCTAGCTTGGCGGATGTGCGGAGGGAGGGCATTCCGGGCCAGGGGGATGACATTGGCCGGGGGTCGATGGTGGGACAGGCGAGAATGAGGCCTAACGGTGAGGAGATTAGTGGCAGAGGAGCGGAGGGTGCGGGCTGGGCTGGAGAAGGAGAGAAGGGAGGTGAGGTAGGAGGGAGCGAGGGGATGGATGGACAGCCTTGAAGCCCAGGGTGAGGAGTTTCTGCCTGATGCGCAGATTGATTGGTAGCCACCAGAGATTTTTGAGGAGGGGAGTAACATGCCCAGAGCATTTCTGGACAAAGACAATCTGGGAAGCGGCGTGAAGTATGGATTGAAGTGGGGAGAGATAGGACGATGGGAGATCAGAGAGGAGGCTGATACAGTAATCCTGACAGGATAGGATGAGAGCTTGAACGAGCAGGGTAGCGGTTTGGATGGAGAGGAAAGGGCGTTTTATTATTATTCTATTCTATTCTATTCTATATTATATTATTCTATTCCTTTGAGAGGGTATACATTTAAGTAAGAAATAAAATTGTATATATTGTTTATACATAATAATAGTGGTATTTGTTAAGAGCTTACTATGTGCATAGCACTGTTCTAAGCGCTGGGGAGGTTATGAGGTGATCAGGTTGTCCCACGTGGGGCTCACAGTTTTAATCCCCATTTTACCGATGAGGGAATTGAGGCACCGAGAAGTTAAGTGACTTGCCCAAAGTCACACAGCTGACAGTTGGTAGAGTCGGGATTTGAACCCATAACCTCTGACTCCAAAGCCCAGGCTCCTTCCACTGAACCACAGCAAAACTCAGTAACTAAAGCACAACCAGATAGGACATTAAGCACCTTGTTAACTGAGGGGCCTGGATCTTTTATTCCAATCCCCACCCTTCATCATCTGCTAAAAACAAACAAAAAAACACCCCTCCACCCCCCAATTCAATCCACATCTCCTGTTTCCACACATACCGCAAGAATGCTTCCACCTAACCAAGGCAGAACCGCAGTGCTTTCGCTTTTTAGTTAACTTGAGCCGAAATGCACATTCTGGGACATAGTGGAGAAAAGTAAGCAAGCAGCCTCTCCCAGTGGAAAGAGCACAGGCCCAGGAGTTAGAGGACCTGGGTTCTAATCTCAGCCCTGCCAACTGCTTGCTGGGCAACCTGAGGCAAATCACTTCATTTCTCTGTGCCTCAAGTTTCTTCAATTGTAAAATGGTTAAGTTCTTATTCTCCGTCCTAATTAGACCGTGAGCCCCGTGTGACACAGGAACCTGTCTCTGCTCTGATACCCACCCAGGTCCTCTGATTTTCAGGCCCACGCTCTTCCCACCGCCCCCCTCACTACTTCCACACCCCTAAATCTGGTAAGGTTTAAGTAGCAATCCTATCCACCACCGAGCTGGAAATTCTTAGCCAGAGCATGGAGAGAGAGAGAGAGAGAGAGAGAGAGAGAGAGAGAGAAAGAGAGGGCAAGCCTACTACATATTTATGCTTATATATTTAATATTATATTATATTATATATTATATTATATATTATATTGTATATTATGAGTACATAATAATAATGTACTCATTGACTAATACTGATATATATATCTATATATATATATCAGTATTAGTCAATGAGTACATTAACAATGGCAGTAAAATATGTCCATATGTCTGCATGGTAGGGGAATAGAGAATCAGTTTCCCAGACCTGCTGTCTCAACTGATTGCAATTTTTCCAGTCAATCGATCAGTCAGTGGTATACATTGAGCACTTACTGTCTGCCTAGCGGTGTGGCCTAGGGAAAAGAGCCTGCGACTGGGAGTCAGGCAACTTGAGTTCTAATCCTGCCACTGTCATTTTCCTTCCCTGTGAACTTGAGCAGGTCACTTAGTTTCCCTGTGCCTACGTTTCTCCACCTGTAAATTGGGCTTTGATACCTGTTAACCCTCCTACTTATATTGTTAGCCACATGTAGGATAGGGGCTATGTCCCAGTTGATGATCTTGCATCTCTCCAAATGTTTAATACATTGTCTGACCCTTAGCAAGAGCTTAGCAAAACCCACAATTACCATTATTTTTATTTTTATTATTTATTTATTTATTTTATTATTATTATTATTATTATTATTATCACTGAGGGGTAGCCCAGAAAGTGAGAAAAGAGTTATGTACCAGCTGCTTCTGGCTTGTTACCATGATGGGCTGACACAGGCTGTTTCTGGTCACTGGGGACAAGTCATCTCCCGCTCTCCCCTGAAAGTGTCAGGATCCTGCTAGTGACAAGAAAATAATTGGCCTGGAGGGGGATGAGGACATGAAACTTTTCCTTATAAATGTCACCCTGGCCACCACAGAGGGAAGAGAGTGACTCAGATCCCGAATCAAAGTGCAGCCTGGTGAGTGTCTCCTTTTTTTTTAATGATATTTGTTAAGTGCTTACTATGTGGCTGGCACTGTACTATGCATTGGGGTAGATACAAGCTAGTCAGGCTGGTCACAGCCCGTGTCATACATGGGTCTCACAGCCTCATCCATCATTTTACAGATGAGGGAATTGAGGCACAGAGAAGTGAAATGATTTGCCCAAGGTCATCCAGTAGGCTAGTGGTGGAGTTGGAATTAGAATCCAGATCCTGACTTCCGGGCCCGTGTTCTATCCACTAGGCAATTCTGCTTCTCACTAGGCTACTCTGATTCTTCCTTTCTCTATGGTCAGAGCCGGGGGGAGATCATCTTTTTTGGAAGCTATAGGGTAGATGGAGACTTGGACCAGGAGATGACTGGTCCGCAGGATCAAAGGGGAACCTGACTGTTCGAAGGGGCCATTCCCTCACACCCTGACTGTAAGACACCCCCAGGTCCCTCTCAAATGCGGTGAATTTCCCTTCCTGACTCAGTCCCCCTACTCATTAGCTATAGCAAAATAGCTCCCTGCTCTTGGCCATATGCGGAGTGCCTTTCTCCATCCTATTCCTGCCTTCCTGCAGTACATTCAGTACAAGTTTCTTTCTCCCAGTCTTGGGGAACTCCTTCAAAACCCAAAACCCCACCTTTCAGCAGGTCTTTCCAGATCTTGGTTGGGACACCCCTTTTCTCACACTTTCCCCATCTGTCCCTGGTCTTAGCGCTGCAGGGCTGTCTCTGCTAGAGCTGACCCCAGGCTGGTCAGAGGAGAAGGATGGAGTTGAGGAGTACTAGACTGGATATTTTGCTGAAATAAAAAGATTTTTTCTGCCTTTCTCTCTCATGACACCTGAAAGGCAGGCAAACATTCTCCCCATAATTCTACAACACAGACAGACACACACACAGACACACTTGCATGTCCCTAGGAACTTGACAAACCAATTTAGGTTTCATTCATTTCCCGCCAGAAGCAACGTAGTCCCTGAACAATTCACTGGATTAAATTATCCTCAAATCTCCATAAGAATTATTTAATTTTCATATTTTTAACACTTTCATTGAAGGCTTTGAATTAGATTTGAACAATCTCTCAGGATGCAGTTTTATCTTCAAAAAATCAATTTCTCCCTATTTACTTCTTTCCTGTTAACACTGTGCTCCAGCAGGATGTGGAACATCCTCACTTAACTTACTTGAATCCAGTTCCTTCCAAATTCTTGTCATTTACATCTGCTGTTTAATCCTCAGTCAGTACGGTTTTAATTGTTTTAAATTCTTCCCGGAAATCTGCCCCTGCAAATTATAATGTCCTAAAGTCATGAGGCCTCCTCCAGAAAAAAGAACTTTATTACCTCCAAATACTTTGATTGTACCTAAAGGGGATTAAACTACGTAAAGCAATTATTGGCAATCTGGTCATAGCTCAGCTTTCTCATTCCACCTCTGGTCACCATCTTCTATTCCACTGGTTTAGTTTCCAAATTTGCTGGAAGCCTCATTCTGACTGTGATCATCAACTGCTTAAAGAGCAATTTGATCATTTAATAATGTCATGTGGTTGGAAGTAAATATTCTTTATATCTTTATAATAACGTGTAGAACATAATTACATTCACTTCAGAACTAGAACTGGCAATACATAACTAATTCAAAGACTTGATTTCCTTTGCAAATGATCTCTCCTTTGTGTTCTTTGATATTGTATTGGTCAGTTAGTCGGTTGTATTTACTGAGTGCTTGCTGTTCATGGAGCCAGGAAGAGTGTCTTAGTGGCAGGAGCCCGGGTTTGGGAGTCAGAGGTTGTGGGTTCTAATCCCAGCTCTGCCACTTGTCGGCTGTGTGACCTTGGGCAAGCCACTTAACTTCTCTGTGGCTCAGATACCTCATCTGTAAAATGGGGATGAAGACTGTGAGCCCCACGTGGGACCTTCTGATTATTTTGTATCTACCCCAGCCCTTAGAACAGTGCTTGGCACATAATAAGCACTTAGCAAATACCAACGTTATTATTAACAATATTTATTGTTTAGTAGGTTACAATATAGCAACATAGCAGACACATTGCCTAGCCTACAACAAGCTCACAGCCTAGTAGAGAAAGACATTATTATAAATAATTGTTACAGATATGTACATAAGTGTGGGGATGGGAGGGGGGTGAATAAAGGGAACAAGTCAGGGCAATACAGAAGGGATGGAAGAAAAGGGAAAGAGGGCTTAGTCAGGGCAGTTGTCTTGGAGAAGATGTGCCTTCAGTAAGGCTTTGAAGGGGACAGGAAGAGTGATGTGAAGAGGACAGGCATTCCAGGCCATAGGCAGAACGTAAGAGGGCAGAGGAAAGATTCATTCATTCATTCATTCATTCATTCAATGGGATTTATTGAGAGCTTATTGTGCGAAAAGCACTGTACTAAGGGCTTGAGGGAGAGCAATATAACAACAAATGGCCACATTCCTGTCCATAACAAGCTCACAGTTTAAAAAGGGAGAGAAACGTTAATATAACTAAGTAAATAAATAAATAGATAAACAAATGAATAAATAAATAAATAACAGAAATTCACATTTTGTATATGTATGTGCTGTGAGGATATGAAGCAGCGTGTGTCAGTGGAAAGAGCACCGGCTTTGGAGCCAGAGGTCATGGGTTCAAATCCCAGCTCCACCAATTCTCAACTGTGTGACGTTGGGCAAATCACTTCACTTCTCTGTGCCTCAGTTACCTCATCTGTAAAATGGGGATTAATACTGTGAGCCCCACGTGGGATAACCTGATTACCTTGTAACCTCCCCAGCATTTAAAACAGTGCTTTGCACATAGCAAGCACTTAATAAATGCCATTATTGTTATTATTATTACGTGAGGAAGGGTGAATGAAGATCAAGTTAAGAGCAGTGCAAAAGAGAGTGGGAGAAGAGGAGAGGAGGGCTTAGTCAGGGAAGGCTTCTTGGAGGAGATGTGTTTTCGATACGTTTTGAAGTGGGGGAGAGCAATTATCTGTCTGATATGAGGAGGAAGGATGTTCCAGGCCAGCGGTAGGAAGTGAGTGAGTGGTTTGTGGTGAGATAGATGAGATTGGGGTACAGTGAGAAGGCTAGCTATTAGAGGAACGAGGTATGCAGGCTGGGTTGTAGTTAGAGAGTAGGGAGGTGTGGGAGGAGAGGGCAAGATGATTAAGTGCTTTAAAACCAATGGTGAGGAGTTTTTGTTTGATGCAGAGGTGGGTGGGAAAGGACTAGTGGTTCTTGAGGAGTGGGGAAACATGGACTCAAAAGTTTTTGTAGAAGAATGATCTAGGCAGCGGAGTGAAGTATGGACTGGAGTGATAAGAGACAATAGTTAGTGGGGTCTTCAAGGATGCTGATAAAAGTAGGATAGGATAATTGTTTGGATTAACATGGTAGACGTTTGGATGGAAAGGAAAGGATGGATTTTTGGCGATGTTGTGAAGGTTGAACCAACAGGATCTAGTGATGGTTTGAATATGTGTTGGTTGAATGAGAGAGAGGAATCAAGGATAACACCAGGCTTATAGGCTTCTGAGACTGGAAGGATGGTGGTGCCATCTACAGTGATGAGAAGCCAGAGGAAGGACAGAGTTTGGGTGGGAAGATAAGAAGTTCTCTTTTATACATGTAAATTTGAGGTGAGAGTGGGATATCCAAGACCAGATGACTTGAAGGCAGGAGGAAAGGTGAGAATGCAGAAAGGGAGAGAGATGAGGGCTGGAGATAAAAATTTGGGAATCATCCACATAGAGGTGGTAGTTGAAGTCACGGGAGTGAATGATTCTTTGAAAGAGTGGCTGAAGATGGACAATTGAAGGGGATCCAGAACTAAACCTTGAGGGGCACCCACAGTTAGGGGTTGGTAGGTAGAGGAGGAACCTATGAAGGAAACTGAGAATGAGCATACAGAAAAAAAGGAATAGAAGCAGTAAAGGACAGTGGAAGTTCATTCATTCATTCAATTAATCAATCATATCTATTGAGTGCTTACAGTGTGCAGAGCACTGTACTAAGCGCTTAGGAAGTACAAATCAGCAACATAGAGAGATGGTCCCTACCTAACAACGGGTTCACAGTCGAGAAGTGAAGAGGTTGGATTTTTATTCCAGGAGAAGGGGGTGGTCCACAGTGTCAAAGGAAGCTGAGAGGTCTAGAGGGATTAAGATGGAGTAGAGGCAAATGGATTTGGCTAGGAGGAGATCACTAGTATCCTTTAAGAGGGTGGTGTCTGTGGAGTGAAGAGGACAGAAGCCAGATTGGAGGTGGGGGAAGGGGGGTCAAGGAGAGAATTGGAGGAGGGGAACAAAACCAGCTGTGATTCCATCTCTCCCATATTCCCTTCCTTTCACTTATATTACCCGACATAGACATGACATGGCTGTACTAAACGCTTGGAAGCATCCTATGCAACAGATTTCATAAACACATTATCTGCCTGTAAGCAGCACACAGTCTAGAATTTATTTACTCTTGTGCACTGCCTATCCATCTGCCCCTCCCTGTCCCCTTCACATGGCTGTACCCAGTACATTCCCTCTCTCAGTAGGTTATAAATCATGAAATGAGCAACAGAAGTGCAAAAATACAGGAATTAGTGCAATCTGGATGACACTTAAACCTTGGTGTACTAGGGAATACTAAGTGTTTCATCCACAGGCAGGTATTGGTATTCCCTACCAATTTGACTGAAATACTCAAATCTTTCTGGATCCTTTGCCAATTTTCTTAGCAGCTCCAGGAATGAAATTCTCACAGCCTCTGGCCCATCCTTCTTCCTCCAGTGCTGCTGCAGATATTTGTATCAAGAAGCAATGAGCATTGATGTGGCTCAGGAAGTCTGTTTCCTCTTCCAGAACGGAGTAGGTATCATCGGGAACTCACTTCTCAACATGCTTTACCTCTCCTCATTCCTCCTGGGTTCCAAACCAAAGTCCACAGACCTGGTCATCATTCACCTAGCTCTGGTCCACACCGTGATGCTTCTTACAAGATGGATCACCAGAACAGCAGGAATACTGGGGCTGCGGCTTATACAGACCAATGCTGAGTGTAAGCTGTTTGCCTATGTCTACCGCTTCACCCGGGGCCTCTCCATCTGTACTACTTCTCTTCTGAGCATGGTCCAGGCCATCACCATCAGTCCTACCACCTCCTATTTCTTCAAGTTCAAAGTTCAGATCCCAAACTTCATCCTCCCAGTCTTAGCCATCTTGTGGATTCCAAATATGCTGCTTTGCACCAACCTTTTGTACCATGTGGTTGCTTCACAAAATGCAACCACCATTGAGGGCAATTGCTACTCTGTGCCCTTAAACACATTCCTCCAGGGGCTGATTCTCACCCTAATGGCTCTCCGTGACATCCTCTTTCTGGGGCTAATGAGCTGCTCTAGTGGCTACATGGTCCTTCTCCTGCATCGACACAGGCACCAGGTCCAGCATCTTCACAGTACCAGCCAAGCCCCTGAAACATCACCAGAGAGATGAGCCACCGAGACCATTGTGCTGCTTGTGAGCTGCTTTGTAGCCTTCTACTGTGGAAACTTTGTCCTTTCCCTGTTATTAGGTACATCCATGAAGAATAGCATCACTCTCTTGAATGCTAACATGTTTGTGGTCAGTGGATATGCCACTATCAGCC
The DNA here is from genome assembly GCF_015852505.1 of Tachyglossus aculeatus. Classification (NCBI taxonomy): domain Eukaryota; kingdom Metazoa; phylum Chordata; class Mammalia; order Monotremata; family Tachyglossidae; genus Tachyglossus; species Tachyglossus aculeatus. The sequence goes on from NC_052073.1 coordinate 34,257,529, forward strand.
CCTTTGTCTTGCTCACCTGTGACACCAGAGTCATCAAGTTCCTGGGTGATTTTCTGGGGAATAAGACCTGAAAGTCTTCTCAGACCATGCTTCTATCTGCAAACTTTCTTTGATATGGGAACTCAGTGATGATCCTGTGTCTCAAGCAAGGAAGACCATGGAAGAGCAATAACACCATTAAACCAAGGACATTCATAGCTGTTCTCCCTGGAGATAATCAGGGTTTCAATAGTGGGTGAGGGTTTGCAGGACTGATAATTTCTACTCCTCTAGGAGCTTTCCCAGACTCTTGGCTACAGTCCCTCCATCTCCTATTTTGCTTTGCTAAATCTTAATGTAACGTTCAATGGCTGGATCTGTGTACAGCATGTTCTGTCTCCTCAGTTGATCTTTATCTGGATAGCAGCCTGGCCTAACAGTGCTGGGTTTCAGAGGATCTGGACTCTTATCCCGGCTCTGCCACTTCCCTGATGTGTGACCCTAGGTAAGTCACCTAGCACTAGTGACATAGTGCCTCTGTATTTTCCACTGTAAAATGTAGATTCAATATCATTTCTCCCTCGTACTTAGATGATGAGTCCCTGTGAGGCAGAGACTGTGCCCAACTTGATTAAGTTGTACCTACCCCAGCATTTAGAACAGTGTTTGATGCAGAGGACCATATCATTATTATTATTATTATTATTATAACATTATCATTATTATCATTATTATAACAATGACCAAATCATTATTATTACCATAATTGTGTTATTTTCATTATTATTATTATCATTATTATTCTAACAGAAACACTTGAGTCCCATGGAGCCACCAGATTTTCATACTCCTTCATTTCTCCTCATCCTTTGTCATCTTCCCCATTTTCCTCCGTTAAAGCAGAATACAGAGACAGTGAGTTTACTTAAAGACAGTGATAATAGTAATGATAATAACATTAATTGTGGTATTTGTTAAGTACTTATTATGTGCCAGGAACTATACTAAGCACCGGGATGAATATAAACAAATCGGACTGGACACAGTCCCTGCCCTGCATTGGGCTCTCAGTGTCTTAATCCCCATTTTACTGAGGCAAAGAGAAGTTAAGTACCTTGCCCAAGGCCACACAGCACAGAACCCAGATCCTTTGTCTCCCAGGCTTGGGCTCTTTCCACTAGGCCAATAGACTGCACTACAAGGAGCCAGTATTTACCATAAAGATAATATTATAAGTGAATTTCACTCCATTCCTCAATGTATGTCTTTTGGTCTCCCCACATTAGATGGTAAACTCTTTGAGGACACAGAAAGATTCCTAAGCATTGTTCTGTACAATAAATAGTTTTGAATAAATGATTCCTGAGAATGAATCAGTCTTTCCTGCCCCTCCCCATGCACCAGTGCTCTCACAATAAAAAATCAGTATTTGTTTGGCGGTCCAAAGAATCTGAGTGGCAGTACCACATAGACCATTGCCCTCTCTAGTTCTTCCAGTTGTTTAACTCCCTCTTCAAATCCCCTGTCCTTGCTTCCCTCATGTCCTGTCCCTAATGACTTGACTAAGTACTTTGTTGACAAAATTGAGACTATCAGACTTGATCTCCTTAAATCTTCCTTTGTTCCTCTCCAGTCCCTCCCTCCTCCTGCCCCTTCTGCAACTCTCTCATCTTTCCCAGGAGAAGAGAAGAGATCTGTCTTCTGTCAAAATCCACCACATCCACCTGCTCAAACGATCCCATCCCTTGACACTTTATCGAAACACTTGCCCCCTCTCTTCTTCTCTCCTTGATGGCCATCTTAGTCTGTTTACTCTCCAGTGGTTTCCACCCCACTGCTTGAAAACATGCCTATGTTTCCCCTACCCGAAGATAAACTTCGTTGACCCCATACTCCATCCTGTTATCACCCCACCCCTCTGCTACCATTCCTTTCCAAACTCCTTAGGCGAGTTGTCTACACCAGATATCTCGGGTTCCTCTCCTCCAATACTTACCAGGAGATTGCCCATGGCCATTCCACACGGGTATACTCACTGGTGGCCAAGTCCTTCCATTCACGAAGCCCTCTTTAATCTTTCCACCATCCCACTATCTTCCCTGGTTCCACCCCCGGGAAAGATCTCCTCTGATGTTGTCTCTCAGTTGCTCTGGGGTGTACTGATGCTTTTCTGTATATTTCGAGATGTTCTTGCTTGGTGGTCACGGGCAGAGGAGGCAGGTATGGTGTCATCTTCCCCCATCTCCCTCCTCGGAGTTTCAAATGGTCACTGTTGATTCAGGTGCTATGCATGACCTTGTGTCCAGAGAACCCCCTTATCTCACAGTGTAGGGAGGGGGTCTTCAATCCTTCCTGTTTCCTCGATAATTGATGCCCCTCCACCCTGCTATTTTGGTTCATAACAGAAGCCCTTAAATCCCCTGTCCACTTTTCTGTTCCCTTTGTTATTACCACCCTCTCCACACTTGAAGATAATCTCCTCTTAATTTTTTATAATGGTTTTATGTGTCAAACGCTGGGATAGACACATGTTAATCAGATGGGAGATAGCCCTGCCCAACATGGGGCTCACAGTCTAAATTGCAGGGAGGAAGATTTAATCCCCATTTTACAGATTAGGTAACTGAGGCACAGAGAAGTTAAGTGACTTGCCCAAGGTCACACAGCAAACAAATGATGGAGCCAGAATTAGCAACCAGGTCCTTTGACTCCCAGGTGTAACCTCTTTCCACTACATCCTCTTGCTTCCTAGCTCAGAATTACTGCTTCTTTCAGATTATTCCTAAATCCTAACCATTTGTTTTACAATCTATTACCTCATACCCCTTCCGCACCTTCTAAGTCCCTGTGTAACCCAAATATCACAAGCCTTATATCACAAGAAGTACCCCCAACCCTGTCCCACAGCACTTATGTAAAAAAACTGCAATTTATTTATTGGTATTAATGTCTGTCTGCCCCTTTAGACTATAAATCCCTTGTAGGCAAGGAATGTGTCTATTCATTATTATAATATACTCTCGCAAGCACATATTTCAGTGCTCTGCACACAGTTAAGAATGTAATAGATATGATTGAATGAATGAATGAATAAATTAATATTCATTAGGAGTGGTAATTATATACCAAGTACTGGCTAGAAGCAGCATGGCCTACTGCCCTGGTGGAAGGAGAATGATTCTGGGAGTCAGAGGACCTGGGTTCTTATCCCTGCTTTGTTACGTAGCTGCCGTGTAACCTTGGTCAAGTCACTTAATGTCCCTGGGTTTCAGGGAAATCTGCAAAATGGAGATTTAAGACCTGTTCTCTCTCCTACTCAGATGGTGAGCCTCATGTGAGATCTGATTATTTTATACTTTCCCTAGCACTTAGCAGAGTGCTTGGCACAGAGTAAGAACTTAACAAACACCACAATTGCTATTATAATTATTTTAATTAAACTAATGTAAATCCAAGACAGATTATACCCTTGAGGCTCACAATCTAAATTGTGGTAGGTAGCTATGTAGAGCAGTGATGGTGGACTAAAAAAAGATTAAATTGTAAATTCAGCAATTCAAGATAGTGTTTAAACTAAGTAGCTAAAAATCACACAGAAACCATCAGACTCTGCCTGGCAGAATAGACATTCGGCCTGGCAGAACTGCTGAACAGGCTTTCAGTTCAGAATGGTGATTCAGGCAGTATTGCGTATTGTGGAATTTTTGTCTCCCTGAGTGCTTAACACAGTGCTGCCTCATAATAAGAACTTAAAAAAATATTGTAACTAGTGAACTTATCTCTGCAGCTGGTCACTAACAGGGTTAGTACCTATGGTTCTTCCTATCTTCATTACTATGTTTATGATGGAGTAGTTGTCAAAGTATGAGAAGAATCAGCATGGCCTAGTGGAAAGAGCACGGGCTTGGGAGTCAGAGGACGTGGTTTCTAAACCCAGCTCCACCACTTGTCTGCTGTGTGACATTGGGCAAGTCACTTAACTTCTCTCTGCCTCAGTGACCTCATCTGTAAAATGAGGATTAAGGCTTTGAGTCCCATATGGGCCAGGGACTGTGTCCCATCTGATTACCTTATACCAGTACTTAGAACGGTGATTGGCACATCACCATATATAAAGTATAGAGTATATAGAGCATATGAATCTGACAATTCCATGGGCCTCAACTGGACTCTTAAATAAAAACGATAATAATAATCAATGATGATGACAGTCTTTGTTAAGTGCTACCTATGAGACAAACACTGTTCTAAGCACTGAGGTAGATATACTTTAGTCAAGTCAGACACCGTCCCTGTGCCACAGGGTACTCACAGTCTAAGTAAGAGGGAGCAAAGGCATGGAATCCCCATTTTGCAGTTGAGGGACTGCAGCTAAAGTGAAGTAAATGAGTTGCCCAAGATCACACAGCAGACAAGTGGCAGAGCTGGGATTAGCACGCAGGCCACTGTAACTCAGATTCATGCTCTTTCCACTAGGATTGTCTGCTTCCCACATTAAGATAAATGAAGGGCAGATCCATGGATATAACAGAAAGATCTAGCAAAGCACTGTGGGAGTTGCTAGAGCCACTAAAGGGATCTTGGCCACGAGACTAAGAAAGGTTCCAGAGGAGGGATGTCTGTCCAGAAATTCTCAAAGCAGCAACCCATCACCCCACAATAAAGCCCTGATTTTCTTCAGGCATTGGGCTTAGGAATGTCCTTTGTTCAATGGTGCCACTGTTGTCCCAAGATCTCATTTCTTGTGAAACAATTTCTACACTTGGGTTTCTATGTCAAAGAGGGCTTGCAGACTGCAGTATGGTCTGAGAGGATTTGAGGGTCTTCTTCCCCAGAAATCACCTAGGAACTTGATGACTCTAGTGTCACAGGTGAGCAACACGAAGGGGCTGATCCACTGACCACAGACATGCTAGCATTTAATAGGACAGCATTTTTCTTCATGGTTGTCCCTAGAAACAGAGTTGAGACAAGATTTCCAAATGATCTCCTTCTTGCCAAATCCAACATCTTCTACTCCATCCTAACCCTCCTCTACCTCTGCTGCCGTTGATACTGTCGACCATCTCCTTCTCTTGGAAATATTATACAACGTTGGCATCCCTGACCCTGTTGTCTCCTGATTCATCTCCAATTACTCTGCCTGTTCATTCCCAGTTTCCTTCCTGGGCCCAATCAATCGTATTTATTGAGTGCTTACTGTGTGCAGAGCACTGTACTAAGCGCTCGTCCTTTACCTTCCACCCCTTAGCACTGGGTGTCCTTCAGAAAGCAGTTCTGGGTCCCCTCCTATTCTTTATGTACACTCACTCCCTTGGAACACTCATTGATTACTGTATAAACCTCTTTGCAGACCTCCTTGCCTCCTGTCTCTCCCCATTCCAGTGCATACTTCACTATGATGTCTGGATCATTATTCTACAAAAATGTTCAGGCCAAGTTTCACCTCTCCTCAAGAACCTCCAGTGGTTGCCCATTTACCTCCTCATTAAAAAGAAACTACTGTTGACGTTAAAATTATTCACTCTCCTTAGCCCCTCCAACCTCACCTTACTATTCCCATTTTACAACCCAATTCACACACTTTGCTCCTCTAAAGTCATACTACTCACTGACCTCAACCTCATCTATTTTGTTGCTGACCTCTCATATATAGAACACCTTCCATCTACGTAACTGGCAGACAAAAACTCTCTCCCTCTTCAAAGCCTTATCACATCTCCTTCTCAAAAGGCCTTCCCTGGCTAGACCCTCTTTTCCTTATTATTATTCCTTTATTATCATTATTATCGCTGAAGGGGTAGTCCAGAAAGTGAGAAAAGACTTATGGCTCAGCTGTTTCTGGCTTGTTGCTATGATGGGCTGACACAAGAGGTTTCTGGTCACTGGAGACAAGTCATCTCCTGCTCTTGCTCAGAAGTGTCAGGATCCTGCTAGTGACAAGAAAATCATTGGCCTGGAGGGGGATGAGGACATGAAAATTTTCCTTATAAATATCACCCTGGCCACCACGGAGGGGAGAGAGTTATTCAGGTCCCGAATCAAAGTGCAGCCTGGTGAGTGTCTCCTTCTTTTTTTTAATGCTATTTGTTAAGTGCTTACTATGTGGGAGACACTGTACTATGTGTTGGGGTAGATACAAGCTAGTCAGGTTGGTCACACACAGTCCATGTAATACACGGGTCTCACAGTCTTATCCATCATTTTACAGAAGAAGGAACTGAGGCACAGAGAAGTGAAGTGATTTGCCCAAGGTCATCCAGTAAGCAAATGGTGGAGTTGGGATTAGAGTCTAGATCCTAACTTCCAGGCCCGTGTTCTATCCATTAGGCAATGCTGTCTCTCACTAGGCCACACTGATTCTTGCTGACTCTGGTCAGAGCGGAGAGGAGATCATCTTTTCCATAAGCCGATAGAGACTTGGACCAGGAGAGGACTGGTCAGCAAGATCAAAAGGGAACAAGACCGTTAGAAGTGGCCATTTCCTCACACCCTGACTATAAGACACACCCTGGGCCCCTCTCAAATGAGGTGAATTTCCCTTCCTGCCTCAGTCTCCCTACTCATTAGCTGTAGCAAAATAGCTCCCTGTTCTTGGCCATATGCTGAGTCCCTTTCTCCATCCTATTCCTGCATCCCAGCTGTATATTCAGCACAGATTTCTGCCTCCCAGTCTTGGGGAACTCCTTCAAAAGCCAAACCCCCACCTCTCAGCAGGTCTTTCCAGTTTCTGGTTAGGACACCCCTTTTATTTCTCATACCTTGCTCATCTGCCCCTGGTCTTGGAGCTGCAGGGCTGTCTCTGCTAGAGTTGATCCCAGGCTGGTCAGGGAAACAGGATGGAACTGAGGAGTACTAGACTGGGTATTTTGCTGAAATAAAAGGATTTTTTCTGCCTTTCTCTCTTATGACACCTGAAAGGCCCACGAACTTTCTCCCCATAATTCTACAACACAGACAGACACACACACTGACACACTTGCATGTCCCTAGGAACTTGACAAACCATTAGGTTTCATTTATATCCCACCAGAAGCAACCTAGTCCCTGAACAGTTCACTGGATTAAGCTATCCTCAAATCTCCCTAAGAATGATTTAATTTTCCTATTTTTAACACTTGCATTGAAGGCTTTGAATCAAATTCGAAGAATCTTTCATGCTGCAGTTTAAACTTCAAAAAATCAATTTCTCCCTATTTACTTCTTTCCTGTTTACACCGTGCTCCACCATGATGTGGAACATCATCACTTAATTTACTTGAATCCACTTCCTCCCAGATCCTTGTCATTTACATCTGCTGTTTAATCCTCAGTCAGTATCAGTTTTAATTGTTTTAAATAACTCCTGGCAATCGGCCCCTGCAAAACATAATGTCCTAAAGTCTTGAGATCTCTTCTGAAAATGACCTTTGTTCCTCCCAAATGCTTTGATTGTACCTAAAGGGGATTAAACTACGTAAATAAATTATTGGCAATCTGGTCGTAATTCAGCTTTCTCATTCCACCACTGCTCACCATCTTCTATTCCACTGGTTTAGTTTCCAAATTTGCTGGAAGCCTCATTCTGACTGTGACCATCAACTGCTTAAAGAGCAATTTGATCATTTAATAACGTCATGCAGTACGCAGCCTAAGTCTGGAAGGAAGTGTTCTTTTTATCTGTATAATAACATGTGTAGAACGGAATTACATTCACTTCGGAACTATAGCAGGCAGTCCATAACTAATTCACAGACTTGATTTCCTTTGCAAATGAACTCTCCTTTGTGTTCTTTGATGTCGTATTGGTCAATTAGTCAGTTGTATTTATTGAGTGTTTGCTGTTCACGGAGCTGGGTACTAATTGGTAGAGTACAATATAATAACAGCAGACACATTGCCTTGCCTACAACAAGCTTACAGCCTAGTAGAAAAAGACATTATGTTACATAAATGTTACAGATATGTACGTAAGTCCTGTGGGGCTGGGAGAGGGGTGAATAAAGGGAGCAAGTCAGGGTAATGCAGAAGGGATGGAAGAAAAGGGAAAGAAGGCTTAGTGAGGACAGTTGTCTTGGAGAAGATGTGCCTTCAGTAAGGCTCTGAAGGGGATGGGAAGAGTGATCTGAAGAGGAAGGGCATTCCAGGCCAGAGGCAGAACATGGTTAAGAGGACAGAGGCAAGATTAATTCATTCAATCAGATTTATTGAGAGCTTACTGTGTGAAAAGCATTGTACTAAGTGCTTCATAAAAACACATGGCCACATGCCTGCCCACAACGAGCTCACAGTTTAAAGAGGGAGAGAAACATTAATATAAGTAAATAAATAAATGAATATATAAATAGGTAAACAAATGAATAAATAAGTGAATCCATAAATTCACAGTTATATATGTATGTCCTGTGAGGATATGAGGAGGGATGAATGAACAGCAAGTTAAGAGCAGTGCAGAAGGGAGTGGGAGAAGAAGAGAGGAGGGCTTAGCCAGGGAAGACTTCTTGGAGGAGATGTACCTTCAATACGTTTTGAAGTGGGGGAGAGAAATTATCTATCTGTTATGAAGAGGAAAGGTGTTCCAGGCCAGCAGTAGGAGGTCAGTGGTGAGATAGATGAGATTGAGGTACAGTGAGAAGGGTAGCTATTAGAGGAATGAAGTATGCTGGTTGGGTTGTAGTTAGAGAGTAGTGAGGTGTGGGAGGAGAGGGCAAGATGATTAAGTGCTTTAAAACCAATGGTGAGGAGTTTTTGTTTGATGCAGTGGTGGGTGGGAAAGGACTAGAGGTTCTTGTGGAATGGGGAAACATGGACTCAGTTTTTGTAGAAGAATGATCTAGGCAGCGGAGTGAAGTATGGACTGGAATGATGAGAGACAAAAGTCAGTGGGGTCTTCAAGGAGGCTGATAAAAGGCAGGATAAAATAATTCTTTGGATTAATGTGGTAGACGTTTGGATGGAAAGGAAAGGATGGATTTTAGCGATGTTGTGAAGGCTGAACCGATAAGATTTAATGATGGTTTGAATATGTGTTGGTTGAATGAGAGAGAGGAATCAAGGATAACACCAGGCTTATAGGCTTGTGAGACAGGAAGGTTGGTGGTGCCATCTACAGTGATGAGAAAGTCAGAGGAAGGACAGAGTTTGGGTGGGAAGATAAGAAGTTCTCTTTTAGGCATGTTAAGTTTGAAGTGAGAGTGGGACATCCAAGACCAGAATGGGCATCTCTTAACTCCTCTGTGCTTCAGTTACCTCATCTGTAAAATGTGGATTAAGATCAAATGGGGATTAAGACTGTGAGCCCCCTGTGGGACTACCTCATCACCTTGTAACTTCCCCAGTGCTTAGAACAGTGCTTTGCACATAGGAAGTGCTTAATAAATGCCATTATTATTATTATTATTATTATTATTATTAGCTTCAAAGCACTCCATCACCTTGTACCCTCCTACCTCACCTCACTTTTCTCCTTCTACAGCCCAGCCCACACACTAAGCTCCTCTAGTGCTAACCTTCTCACTGTGCCTTGATCTCACCTATCTTGCAGCCAACTGCTAGCCTACATCTTGCCTCTGGCCTGGAACATTCTCCCTCATCAAATCTGACAGACAATTAGTCTCCCCCCTTTTCAAAGTCTTACTGAAGGCACAGCTTCTCCCAGAGGCCTTCCCAGCCTAAGCCCCACCTTTCCCCATCTCCCACTTGCTTCTGTGTCACTCTGACTTGCTCCCTTTGCTCTTCCCCCATCCCAGCCCTACAGCACTTATGTATGTATCTCTAATTTATTTACTTGTGTTGATTCTCTCTATGCCTCTAGACTGCAAACTCATTTTGGGCAAGGGATGTGTCTATTTCTTGCAGTAATGTACTCTCCAAAGCACATAGTACAGAGCTCTGCACACAGTAAACAGAACATATATATGATTGAATAAATGAATGAAGATTAAGTGGGAGGTTGGACATGTTATAGATTTGAAGTAGAAATAATAGAAATTATTATTAGCTCTTCATTCTCCTCCAGAATGGGAATAGGAGACCATATCATCATCATCAATCGTATTTATTGAGCACTTACTATGTGCAGAGCACTGTACTAAGCTCTTGGGAAGTACAAGTTGGCAACATATAAAGACGGTCCCTACCCAACAGTGGGCTCACAGTCTAGAATGGGTGAGACAGACAACAAAACAAAACATATTAACAAAATAAGATAAATAGAATAAATATGTACAAATAAAATAATTAAATAGAGTAATAAATATGCACAAACATATATACATATATACAGGTGCTGTGGGGAAGGGAAGGAGGTAAGATGGGGGGGATGGAGAGGGGGGACGAGGGGGAGAGGAAGGAAGGGGCTCAGTCTGGGAAGGCCTCCTGGAGGAGGTGAGCTCTCAGCAGGGCCTTGAAGGGAGGAAGAGAGCTAGCTTGGTGGATGGGCAGAGGGAGGGCATTCCAGGCCCGGGGGATGACGTGGGCCGGGGGTCGATGGTGGGACAGGCGAGAGCGAGGTACGGTGAGGGGATTAGCAGCGGAGGAGCGGAGGGTGTGGGCTGGGCTGGAGAAGGAGAGAAGGGAGGTGAGGTAGGAGGGAGCGAGATGATGGACAGCCTTGAAGCCCAGGGTGAGGAGTTTCTGCCTGATGTTTAAGCAAGGAGTGCTTTTATTTTCTACTGGCAATAAATGGTCTATCGGCAGCTCTTGCAGACTGCTAGCCCGGCAAGCAGCCTGGCCTTATATCCCATCCCTTCACTGTACCTAGAAATTACTCAACCAAGGTAGTGACCTTATCTAGATTGGGCTAGCTGTTTCTCTTTGATCTGTCTAACTGGGCAACTTCTCCCTTGTCTCTTATCTGGTCTCTCATCTTTTATCTGGTCCTTCCAGTATAAAGTAGGTTCCTCTTCACTGTCACTTGGTTCTCACATTTTTAGAAGCAGAGTGCTGTAATACGTGCATTAAGCCTTTCACTCCTAACATTTCACTACCCACAGCCCTCTGATTTATTCTCTCTCTCTCTCCCTCTCTCTCTCTCACACACACACACACACACAAACACACATACCCAGAACCATATACCTTAAAGAGTGAGAGAGAGAGTTCAGTATCCCACAGCTTTGTTTAACAGCTATGACTCCACCAGAGAACCCTCATTGTTTTCTGTCTCAGTTGTCAGAGGTCTGTGCTGTTTGGAGTCTGGCTTTGGGATCAAGACTTTGAGTGACATGTACATGACTTTTCCACAGCCGCAACTCTTATAATACAGTCTGAACTCCAGTCTCAGTTGTAATACTCTTGTTCTGTAATGAACACCAAAGCAAAGAACCAGGGTTACAAAATGGGGGAGTGTCTCATCCTACTCTCTCACACTCATCCCCCCAATCCCTAACTGGCTGTTTGGGTATAAGGGTGTGAGTCTACAGTAGTAAGCAGGTTATGGGCAAGGGTGAGAGATGAGGGTGTGTATCTTCTGGTAGTGGAATTGTGCCCCAGTGAATTGTTCTTAGGTGGATACGGTTGGATTAATCCCTACGTGAACTCGGGCTGTTATTCATTCATTCAATCAATCGTATTTATTGAGCACTTAATGTGTGTAGAGCACTCTAGTGAGCACTTGGGAAAGTACAACACAACAAAGAACTCCTGATTCTTCTGTCAGCATTTTCTGAGACCAGGGCAAAAGGCCTTCCCATTGATGTGATCGTTTTCCTACCCCTGGGATAGTTACCTGACTCCTCCAGGATCTTAACCTCTTAACCACTTTTCCTATCCCCTGCCTCCCCAAGATTTGTTCAGCCCATCTCTAACTCAAAATGCTTGAGGGGCATCCCAATTAATTAGCCCCTTCCTCTTTTCTCAGTTTTCCCCTGAGATGGCTGTGACCATCTTATTGAGTTACCTCTTACCTTTTACTGAATTCAATTACCTATCTGTCAGGGAGGAGGTCATCAGGAGTGAGCTACTACCAGCTCTAGCAACTTCTAATGGTCTTCCTCTCTGACGACTTTGTATGAGTTTAGCTTGAGTGACTGCCTCATCCTGGCACATCTGTCAAGTCTATAAGAAGGTTTAGGTACAGTAGGCCCATGGAAAATCGCTCTTTGCTGGAGGTAAGACAACATCATCATCATCATCAATCGTATTTATTGAGCGTTTACTGTGTGCAGAGCACTGTACTAAGCGCTTGGGAAGTACAAGTTGGCAACATATAGAGACAGTCCCTACCCAACAGTGGGCTCACAGTCTAAAAGGGGGAGACAGAGAACAAAACCAAACATACTAAGAAAATAAAATGAATAGAATAGACATGTACAAGTAAAATAAATAAGTAAATAAATAGAGTAATAAAAATGTACAAACATATATACCTATATACAGGTGCTGTGGGGAAGGGAAGGAGGTAAGATGGGGGAGATGGAGAGGGGGACGAGGGGGAGAGGAAGGAAGGGGCTCAGTCTGGGAAGGCCTCCTGGAGGAGGTGAGCTCTCAGTAGGGCCTTGAAGGAAGGAAGAGAGCTAGCTTGGCAGATGGGCAGAGGGAGGGCATTCCAGGCCCGGGGGATGACGTGGGCCGGGGGTCGATGGCGGGACAGGCGAGAACGAGGTACAGTGAGGAGATTAGCAGCAGAGGAGCAGAGGGTGTGGGGTGGGCTAGAGAAGGAGAGAAGGGAGGTGAGGTAGGAGGGGGCGAGGTGATGGACAGCCTTGAAGCCGAGGGTGAGGAGTTTCTGCCTGATGTGCAGATTGATTGGTAGCCACTGGAGATTTTTGAGGAGGGGAGTAATATGCCCAGAGCGTTTCTGGACAAAGATAATCCGGGCAGCGGCGTGAAGTATGGATTGAAGTGGGGAGAGACACGAGGATGGGAGATCAGAGAGAAGGCTGATGCAGTAGTCCAAACGGGATAGGATGAGAGCTTGAATGAGCAGGGTAGCGGTATGGATGGAGAGGAAAGGGCGGATCTTGGCAATGTTGCGGAGCTGAGACCGGCAGGTTTTGGTGACGGCTTGGATGTGAGGGGTGAATGAGAGAGCAGGGTCGAGGATGACACCAAGGTTGCGGGCTTGTGAGATGGGAAGGATGGTAGTGCCATCAACAGAGATGGGAAAGTCAGGGAGAGGGCAAGGTTTGGGAGGGATTCAGTCTTCGACATGTTGAGCTTTAGGTGGCGGGCAGACATCCAGATGGAGATGTCCTGAAGGCAGGAGGAGATGCGAGCCTGGAGAGAAGGAGAGAGAGCAGGGGCAGAGTTGTAGATCTAGGTGTCATCAGCGTAGAGATGATAGTTGAAGCCGTGGGAGCGAATGAGGTCACCAAGGGAGTGCTTGGCACCTGTTAAGGGGAAATTGTGCCTCACTTATTTGCTGGAGTTATTTGAATTGACCAGTAAATACGCAGATTTAGATTTTCATAGAGCCTTTGACACCAACGGTTTACATACAAATCGACTGAGCCCAGACTGAGCCCCCTCCTTCCTCTTCCTCTCCTCCCCCTCCCCATCTCCCCCGCCTTACCTCCTTCCCCTCCCCACAGCACCTGTATGTATGTATATATGTTTGTACGTATTTATTATTCTATTTATTTATTTTATTTGTACATATTTATTCTATTTATTTTATTTTGTTGATATGTTTTGTTTTGTTGTCTGTCTCCCCCTTCTAGACTGTGAGCCCGCTGTTGGGTAGGAACCATCTCTATACGTTGCCAACTTGTACTTCCCAAGCGCTTAGTACAGTGCTCTGCACACAGTAAGCAACAATAAATATTGATGAATGAATGAATGACTGTGGCATAACTGAATAAACATGACCATTCCCTACCAATTTGACTGAAATACTCAATTCTTTCCAGATCCTTTGCCAATTTTCTTTGCAGCTCCAGGAATGAAATTCTCACAGCCTCTGGCCCATCCTTCTTCCTCCAGTCTTGCTGCTGAAATTTGTATCAAGAAGCAATGAGCATTGATTTGGCTCAGGAAGTCTGTTTCCTCTTCCAGAACGGAGTAGGTATCATCGGGAACTCCCTTCTCAACATGCTTTACCTCTCCTCGTTCCTCCTGGGTTCCAAACCAAAGACCACAGACCTGGTTATCATTCACCTAGCTCTGGTCCACACCGTGATGCTTCTTACAAGATGGATCACCAGAACAGCAGGATTATTGGGGCTGAAGCTTGTACAGACCAATGCTGAGTGTAAGCTGTTTGCATATGTCTACCGCATCACCCGGGGCCTCTCCATCTGTACCACTTCCCTACTGAGCATGGTCCAGGCCATCACCATCAGTCCTACCACCTCCTATTTCTTCAAGTTCAAAGTTCAGATCCCAAACTTCATCCTCCCAATCTTAGCCATCTTGTGGATTCCAAACATGCTGCTTTGCAGCAACCTTTTGTACCATGTGGTTGCTTCACAAAATGCAACCACCATTGAGGGCAATTGTTACTCTGTGCCCTTAAACACATTCCTCCAGGGGCTGACTCTCACCCTTGTGGCTCTCCGTGACATCCTCTCTCTGGGGCTAATGAGCTGCTCTAGTGGCTACATGGTCCTTCTCCTGCAACGACACAGGCATCAGGTCCAGCATCTCCATGGTACCTGCCAAGCCCCCGATACATCACCAGAGAGACGAGCCACCGAGACCATTGTGCTGCTTGTGAGCTGCTTTGTAGCCTTCTACTGTGGAAACTTTGTCCTTTCCCTGTTACTAGGTACATCCATGATGAATAATATGACTGTCTTGAGTGTTAACATGTTTGTGGTCAGTGGATATGCCACTATCAGCCCCTTTGTCTTGCTCACTTGTAACACAAGAGTCATCAAGTTCCTAGGTGATTTTCTGGGGAAAAAGACCTGAAGGTCTTCTCAGTCCTTGCTTCTATCTGCAAACCCTCTTTGACTTGGGAGCTCGGTGATTATCCTGTGTCTCAAGCAAAGAAGACCATGGAAGAGCAATAACACCATTAAACCAAGGACATTCATAGCTGTTCTCCCTGGAGATAATCAGGGTTTCAATAGTTGGTGACGGTTTGCAGGACTGATAATTTCTAATCCTCTAGGAGCTTTCCCAGAATCTTGGCTACAGTCCCTCCATCTCCTATTTTGCTTTGCTAAATCTTTATGTAACGTTCAATGGCTGGATCTGTGTACAGCATGTTCTGTCTCCTCAGTTGATCTTTATCTGGATAGCAGCCTGGCCTAACAGTGCTGGGTTTCAGAGGATCTGGACTCTTATCCCGGCTCTGCCACTTCCCTGATGTGTGACCCTAGGTAAGTCACCTAGCACTAGTGACATAGTGCCTCTGTATTTTCCACTGTAAAATGTAGATTCAATATCATTTCTCCCTCGTACTTAGATGATGAGTTCCCTGTGAGGCAGAGACTGTGCCCAACTTAATTAAGTTGTACCTACCCCAGCATTTAGAACAGTGTTTGATGCAGAGGACCATATCATTATTATTATTATTATATCATTATCATTATTATCATTATTATAACAAAGACCATATCATTATTATTACCATAATTGTGTTATTTTCATTATTATTATTATCATTATTATTCTAACAGAAACACTTGAGTCCCATGGAGCCACCAGATTTTCATACTCCTTCATTTCTCCTCATCCTTTGTCATCTTCCCCATTTTCCTCCGTTAAAGCAGAATACAGAGACAAAGAGTTTACTTAAAGACAGTGATAATAGTAATGATAATAACATTAATTGTGGTATTTGTTAAGTACTTATTATGTGCCAGGAACTATACTAAGCACCGGGATGAATATAAACAAATCGGGCTGGACACAGTCCCTGCCATACATTGGGCTCTCAGTGTCTTAATCCCCATTTTACTGAGGCAAAGAGAAGTTAAGTACCTTGCCCAAGGCCACACAGCACAGAATCCAGATCCTTTGTCTCCCAGGCTTGGGCTCTTTCCACTAGGCCAATAGACTGCACTACAAGGAGCCAGTATTTACGATATAGATAATATTATAAGTGAATTTCACTCCATTCCTCAGTGTATGTCTTTTGGTCTCCCCACATTAGATGGTAAACTCTTTGAGGACCCAGAAAGATTCCTAAGTATTGTTCTGTACAATAAATAGTTTTGAATAAATGATTCCTGAGAATGAATCAGTCTTTCCTGCCCCTCCCCATGCACCAGTGCTCTCACAATAAAAAATCAGTATTTGTTTGGCGGTCCAAAGAATCTGAGTGGCAGTACCACATAGACCATTGCCCTCTCTAGTTCTTCCAGTTGTTTAACTCCCTCTTCAAATCCCCTGTCCTTGCTTCCCTCATGTCCTGTCCCTAATGACTTGACTACGTACTTTGTTGAGAAAATTGAAACTATCAGACTTGATCTCCTTAAATCTTCCTTTGTTCCTCTCCAGTCCCTCCCTCCTCCTGCCCCTTCTGCAACTCTCTCATCTTTCCCAGGAGAAGAGAAGAGATCTGTCTTCTGTCAAAATCCACCACATCCACCTGCTCAAACGATCCCATCCCTTGACACTTTATCAAAACACTTGCCCCCTCCCTTCATCTCTCCTTGACGGCCATCTTAGTCTGTTTACTCTCCAGTGGTTTCCACCCCACTGCTTGAAAACATGCCTATGTTTCCCCTACCCGAAGATAAACTTCGTTGACCCCATACTCCATCCTGTTATCACCCCACCCCTCTGCTACCATTCCTTTCCAAACTCCTTAGGCGAGTTGTCTACACCAGATATCTCGGGTTCCTCTCCTCCAATACTTACCAGGAGATTGCCCATGGCCATTCCACACGGGTATACTCACTGGTGGCCAAGTCCTTCCATTCACGAAACCCTCTTTAATCTTTCCACCATCCCACTATCTTCCCTGGTTCCACCCCCCGGAAAGATCTCCTCTGATGTTGTCTCTCAGTTGCTCTGGGGTGTACTGATGCTTTTCTGTATATTTCGAGATGTTCTTGCTTGGTGGTCACGGGCAGAGGGGGCAGGTATGGTGTCATCTTCCCCCATCTCCCTCCTCGGAGTTTCAAATGGTCACTGTTGATTCAGGTGCTATGCATGACCTTGTGTCCAGAGAACCCCCTTATCTCACAGTGTAGGGAGGGGGTCTTCAATCCTTCCTGTTTCCTCGATAATTGATGCCCCTCCACCCTGCTATTTTGATTCATAACAGAAGCCCTTAAATCCCCTGTCCACTTTTCTGTTCCCTTTGTTGTTACCACCCTCTCCACACTTGAAGATAATCTCCTCTTAATTTTTTATAATGGTTTTATGTGTCAAACGCTGGGCTAGACACACGGTAATCAGATGGGACACAGCCCTGCCCAACATGGGGCTCACAGTCTAAATTGAAGGGAGGAAGATTTAATCCCCATTTTACAGATTAGGTAACTGAGGCACAGAGATGTTTAGTCAAGTCAGACACCGTCCCTGTGCCACAGGGTACTCACAGTCTAAGTAAGAGGGAGCAAAGGCATGGAATCCCCATTTTGCAGTTGAGGGACTGCAGCTAAAGTGAAGTAAATGAGTTACCCAAGATCACACAGCAGACAAGTGGCAGAGCTGGGATTAGCACGCAGGCCCCTGTAACTCAGATTCATGCTCTTTCCACTAGGATTGTCTGCTTCCCACATTAAGATAAACGAAGGGCAGATCCATGGATATAACAGAAAGATCTAGCAAAGCACTGTGGGAGTTGCTAGAGCCACTAAAGGGATCTTGGCCACGAGACTAAGAAAGGTTCCAGGGGAGGGATGTCTGTCCAGAAATTCTCAAAGCAGCAACCCATCACCCCACAATAAAGCCCTGATTTTCTTCAGGCATTGGGCTTAGGAATGTCCTTTGTTCAATGGTGCCACTGTTGTCCCAAGATCTCATTTCTTGTGAAACAATTTCTACACTTGGGTTTCCATAACAAAGAGGGCTTGCAGACTGCAGTATGGTCTGAGAGGATTTGAGGGTCTTCTTCCCCAGAAATCACCTAGGAGCTTGATGACTCTAGTGTCACAGGTGAGCAACACAAAGGGGCTGATCCAATGACCACAGACATGCTAGCATTTAATAGGACAGCATTTTTCTTCATGGTTGTCCCTTGAAACAGAGTTGAGACAAGATTTCCAAATGATCTCCTTCTTGCCAAATCCAACATCTTCTACTCCATCCTAACCCTCCTCTACCTCTGCTGCCTTTGATACTGTCGACCATCTCCTGCTCTTGGAAATATTATACAACGTTGGCATCCCTGACCCTGTTGTCTCCTGATTCATCTCCTATTACTCTGCCTGTTCATTCTCAGTTTCCTTCCTGGGCTCAATCAACCGTATTTATTGAGCGCTTACTGTGTGCAGAGCACTGTACTAAGCGCTCATCCTTTACCTTCCACCCCTTAGCACTGAGTGTCCTTCAGAAAGCAGTTCTGGGTCCCCTCCTATTCTCTATGTACACTCACTCCCTTGGAACACTCATTGATTACTGTATAAACCTCTTTGCAGACCTCCTTGCCTCCTGTCTCTCCCCATTCCAGTGCATACTTCACTATGATGTCTGGATCATTATTCTACAAAAATGTTCAGGCCAAGTTTCACCTCTCCTCAAGAACCTCCAGTGGTTGCCCATTTACCTCCTCATTAAAAAGAAACTACTATTGACGTTAAAATTATTAGCTCTCCTTAGCCCCTCCAACCTCACCTTACTATTCCCATTTTACAACCCAATTCACACGCTTTGCTCCTCTAAAGTCATACTACTTACTGACCTCGACCTCATCTATTTTGTTGCTGACCTCTCACATATAGAATAACCTCCATCTACGTAACTGGCAGACAAAAACTCTCTCCCTCTTCAAAGCCTTATCACATCTCCTTCTCAAAAGGCCTTCCCTGGCTAGACCCTCTTTTCCTTATTATTATTCCTTTATTATTACTGTTATCGGTGAAGAGGTAGTCCAGAAAGTGAGAAAAGACTTATGGCTCAGCTGTTTCTGGCTTGTTACTATGATGGGCTGACACAAGCGGTTTCTGGTCACTGGAGACAAGTCATCTCCTGCTCTTGCTCGAAAGTGTCAGGATCCTGCTAGTGACAAGAAAATCATTGGCCTGGAGGGGGATGAGGACATGAAAATTTTCCTTATAAATATCACCCTGGCCACCACGGAGGGGAGAGAGTGATTCAGGTCCCAAATCAAAGTGCAGCCTGGTGAGTGTCTCCTTCTTTTTTTAATGTTATTTGTTAAGTGCTTACTATGTGGCAGGCACTGTACTATGCGTTGGGGTAGATACAAGCTAGTCAGGTTGGTCACAGTCCGTGTAATACATGGGTCTCACAGTCTTATCCATCATTTTACAGAACAAGGTCCAGAGAAGTGAAGTGATTTGCCCAAGGTCATCCAGTAAGCAAATGGTGGAGTTGGGATTAGAATCTAGATCCTAACTTCCAGGCCCGTGCTCTATCCATTAGGCAATGCTGTCTCTCACTAGGCCACACTGATTCTTGTTGACTTTGGTCAGAGCGGAGAGGAGATCATATTTTTCATAAGCCAGAGGGTCGATAGAGACCTGGACCGGGAGAGGACTGGTCAGCAAGATCAAAAGGGAACAAGACCGTTAGAAGTGGCCATTTCCTCACACCCTGACTATAAGACACAACCTGGGCCCCTCTCAAAAGAGGTGACTTTCCCTTCCTGCCTCAGTCTCCCTACTCATTAGCTGTAGCAAAATAGCTCCCTGTTCTTGGCCATATGCTGAGTCCCTTTCTCCATCCTATTCCTGCATCCCAGCTGTATATTCAGCACAGATTTCTGCCTCCCAGTCTTGGGGAACTCCTTCAAAACCCAAACCCCCACCTCTCAGCAGGTCTTTCCAGTTTCTGGTTAGGACACCCCTTTTATTTCTCATACCTTGCTTATCTGCCCCTGGTCTTGGAGCTGCAGGCTGTCTCTGCCCTGCAGGGCTGTTGATCCCAGGCTGGTCAGGGAAACAGGATGGAACTGAGAAGTACTAGACTGGGTATTTTGCTGAAATAAAAGGATTTTTTCTGCCTTTCTCTCTTATGACACCTGAAAGGCCCGCAAACTTTCTCCCCATAATTCTACAACACAGACAGACACACACACAGACACACTTGCATGTCCCTAGGAACTTGACAAACCAATTTAGGTTTCATTTATATCCCACCAGAAGCAACCTAGTCCCTGAACAGTTCACTGGATTAAGCTATCCTCAAATCTCCCTAAGAATGATTTAATTTTCCTATTTTTAACACTTGCATTGAAGGCTTTGAATCAAATTCGAAGAATCTTTCATGCTGCAGTTTAAACTTCAAAAAATCAATTTCTCCCTATTTACTTCTTTCCTGTTTACACCGTGCTC
This sequence comes from Tachyglossus aculeatus, assembly GCF_015852505.1. Classification (NCBI taxonomy): domain Eukaryota; kingdom Metazoa; phylum Chordata; class Mammalia; order Monotremata; family Tachyglossidae; genus Tachyglossus; species Tachyglossus aculeatus. The sequence goes on from NC_052073.1 coordinate 34,277,841, forward strand.
CACCATGATGTGGAACATCATCACTTAATTTACTTGAATCCACTTCCTCCCAAATCCTTGTCATTTACATCTGCTGTTTAATCCTCAGTCAGTATCAGTTTTAATTGTTTTAAATAACTCCTGGCAATCGGCCCCTGCAAAACATAATGTCCTAAAGTCTTGAGATCTCTTCTGAAAATGACCTTTGTTCCTCCCAAATGCTTTGATTGTACCTAAAGGGGATTAAACTACGTAAATAAATTATTGGCAATCTGGTCGTAATTCAGCTTTCTCATTCCACCACTGCTCACCATCTTCTATTCCACTGGTTTAGTTTCCAGATTTGCTGGAAGCCTCATTCTGACTGTGACCATCAACTGCTTAAAGAGCAATTTGATCATATAATAACGTCATGCAGTACGCAGCCTAAGTCTGGAAGGAAGTGTTCTTTTTATCTGTATAATAACATGTGTAGAACGGAATTACATTCACTTCGGAACTATAGCAGGCAGTCCATAACTAATTCACAGACTTGATTTCCTTTGCAAATGAACTCTCCTTTGTGTTCTTTGATGTCGTATTGGTCAATTAGTCAGTTGTATTTATTGAGTGTTTGCTGTTCACGGAGCTGGGTACTAATTGGTAGAGTACAATATAATAACAGCAGACACATTGCCTTGCCTACAACAAGCTTACAGCCTAGTAGAAAAAGACATTATGTTACATAAATGTTACAGATATGTACGTAAGTCCTGTGGGGCTGGGAGAGGGGTGAATAAAGGGAGCAAGTCAGGGTAATGCAGAAGGGATGGAAGAAAAGGGAAAGAAGGCTTCGTCAGGACAGTTGTCTTGGAGAAGATGTGCCTTCAGTAAGGCTCTGAAGGGGATGGGAAGAGTGATCTGAAGAGGAAGGGCATTCCAGGCCAGAGGCAGAACGTGGGTAAGGGGGCAGAGGCAAGATTAATTCATTCAATCAGATTTATTGAGAGCTTACTGTGTGAAAAGCATTGTACTAAGTGCTTCATAAAAACACATGGCCACATGCCTGCCCACAACGAGCTCACAGTTTCAAGAGGGAGAGAAACATTAATATAAATAAATAAATAAATAAATGAATAAATAAATAGGTAAACAAATGAATAAATAAGTAAATAACATAAATTCACAGTTGTATATGTATGTCCTGTGAGGATATGAGGAGGGATGAATGAACAGCAAGTTAAGAGCAGTGCAGAAGGGAGTGGGAGAAGAAGAGAGGAGGGCTTAGTCAGGGAAGGCTTCTTGGAGGAGATGTACCTTCAATACGTTTTGAAGTGGGGGAGAGAAATTATCTATCTGTTATGAAGAGGAACGGTGTTCCAGGCCAGCAGTAGGAGGTCAGTGGTGAGATAGATGAGATTGAGGTACAGTGAGAAGGGTAGCTATTAGAGGAACGAAGTATGCTGGTTGGGTTGTAGTTAGAGAGTAGTGAGGTGTGGGAGGAGAGGGCAAGATGATTAAGTGCTTTAAAACCAATGGTGAGGAGTTTTTGTTTGATGCAGAGGTGGGTGGGAAAGGACTAGAGGTTCTTGTGGAATGGGGAAACATGGACTCAGTTTTTGTAGACGAATGATCTAGGCAGCAGAGTGAAGTATGGACTGGAATGATGAGAGACAAAAGTCAGTGGGGTCTTCAAGGAGGCTGATAAAAGGCAGGATAAAATAATTCTTTGGATTAATGTGGTAGACGTTTGGATGGAAAGGAAATGATGGATTTTAGCGATGTTGTGAAGGCTGAACCGATAAGATTTAATGATGGTTTGAATATGTGTTGGCTGAATGAGAGAAAGGAATCAAGGATAACACCAGGCTTATAGGCTTGTGAGACAGGAAGGTTGGTGGTGCCATCTACAGTGATGAGAAAGTCAGAGGAAGGACAGAGTTTGGGTGGGAAGATAAGAAGTTCTCTTTTAGGCATGTTAAGTTTGCGGTGAGAGTGGGACATCCAAGACCAGAATGGGCATCTCTAACTTCTCTGTGCTTCAGTTACCTCACCTGTAAAATGGGGATTAAGATCAAATGGGGATTAAGACTGTGAGCCCCCTGTGGGACTACCTCATCACCTTGTAACTTCCCCAGTGCTTAGAACAGTGCTTTGCACATAGGAAGTGCTTAATAAATGCCATTATTATTATTATTATTATTATTATTATTATTATTATTAGCTTCAAAGCACTCCATCACCTTGTACCCTCCTACCTCACCTCACTTTTCTCCTTCTACAGCCCAGCCCACACACTCAGCTCCTCTAGTGCTAACCTTCTCACTGTGCCTGATCTCACCTATCTTGCTGCCAACTGCTAGCCTACATCTTGCCTCTGGCCTGGAACATTCTCCCTCATCAAATCTGACAGACAATTAGTCTCCCCCTTTTCAAAGGCTTATTGAAGGCACAGCTTCTCCCAGAGGCCTTCCCAGCCTAAGCCCCACCTTTCCCCATCTCCCACTTGCTTCTGTGTCACTCTGACTTGCTCCCTTTGCTCTTCCCCCATCCCAGCCCTACAGCACTTATGTATGTATCTCTAATTTATTTACTTGTGTTGATGTCTCTCTCTATGCCTCTAGACTGCAAACTCATTTTGGGCAAGGGATGTGTCTATTTCTTGCTGTAATGTACTCTCCAAAGCACATAGTACAGAGCTCTGCACACAGTAAACAGAACATATATATGATTGAATAAATGAATGAAGATTAAGTGGGAGGTTGGACATGTTATAGATTTGAAGTAGAAATAATAGAAATTATTATTAGCCCTGGATTCTCCTCCAGAATGGGAATAGGAGACCATAGTTTAAGCGAGGAGTGCTTTTATTTTCTACTGGCAATAAATGGTCTATCGGCAGCTCTTGCAGACTGCTATACCGGCAAGCAGCCTGGCCTTATATCCCATCCCTTCACTGTACCCACAAATTACTCAACCAAGATAGTGACCTTATCTAGATTGGGCTAGCTGTTTCTCTATGATCTGTCTATCTGGGAAACTTCTCCCTTGTCTCTTATCTGGTCTCTCATCTTTTATCTGGTCCTTCCAGTTTAAAGTAGGTTCCTCTTCATTGTCACTTGGTTCTCACATTTTTAGGAGCAGAGTGCTGTAATATGTGCATTAAGCCTTTCACTTCTAACATTTCACTACCCACAGCCCTCTGATTTATTCTCTCTCCCTCTCTCTCTCTCACACACACGCACACAAACACACATACCCAGAACCATATACCTTAAAGAGTGAGAGAGAGAGTTCAGTATCCCACAGCTTTGTTTAACAGCTATGACTCCACCAGAGAACCCTCATTGTTTTCTATCTCAGTTGTCAGAGGTCTGTACTGTTTGGAGTCTGGCTTTGGGATCAAGACTTTGAGTGACATGTACATGACTTTTCCACAGCTGCAACTCTTATAATACAGTCTGAACTCAAGTCTCAGTTGAATACTCTTGATTTTGTAATGAACACCAAAGCAAAGAACCAGGGTTACAAAATGGGGGAGTGTCTCATCCTACTCTCTCACACTCATCCCCCCAATCCCTAACTGGCTGTTTGGGTATAAGGGTGTGAGTCTACAGTAGTAAGCAGGTTATGGGCAAGGGTGAGAGATGAGGGTGTGTATCTTCTGGTAGTGGAATTGTGCCCCAGTGAATTGTTCTTAGGTGGATACGGTTGGATTAATCCCTACGTGAACTCAGGCTGTTATTCATTCATTCAATCAATCGTATTTATTGAGCACTTAATGTGTGCAGAGCACTCTAGTAAGCACTTGGGAAAGTACAACACAACAATAACGGTGACATTCCCTGCCCACAGTAAGCTTACAGTCTAGAGGGGGAAAGACAGACATCAATGCAAATAAATAAAATTGAAGATGTGTATGTACGTGCTGTGGGGCTGGGACGAGGGAAGAACAAAGGGAGCAAGTCAGGGTGATGCAGAAGGGAGTGGGAGATGAGGCACTGTGAGGAGGTTAGCACTAGAGGAGCAAAGTGTGCAGGCTGGGTTGTAGAAGGAGAGAAGTGAGGTGAAGTAGGAGGGGGCAAGGTTAAAGCCAATGGTGAGGAGATTTTGTTCATTATGGAGGTGGATGGGCAACCACTGGAGTTTTTTTGAGGAGCAGGGCGACGTGTTCTGAACGTTTTTGTAGAAAAAGGATGCGAGCAGCAGAGTGAAGGTTGAGTGAAGCAGCAGAGTGAAGGTGAGTGGGGAGAGAAAGTTGGCTGGGAGGTCAGCAAGGAGGCTGATGCGGCATTCCAGGCAGGATAGGATGAAGAATTCTATTAACGTGGTAGCAGTACAGTTGAAGAGGAAAGTGCAGATTTTAGTGAGGTTGTGAGGGTGGGATCGACAGGATTTGGTGACAGGTTGAATATGTGGGTTGAATGAGAGAGAGGAATCAAGGATACCACCTAGGTAATGGCGTTATGAGACAGGAAGGATGGTGGTGCCATCTATAGTGATGAGAAAGTCAGGTGGTGGACAGGGTTTGGGTGGGAAGATAAAGAGCTCTGTTTTGAACACGTTCAGTTTGAGGTGATGGGAATATATCCAAGAAGAGATATCTTGAAGGCAGGAGGAGTTGTGAGACTGGAGAGAGGGAAAGACGACAGGGCTTGAAATTTAGATTTGGGTATCAAGTGCATAGAGATGGTACTTGAAGCCATGGGAGGAAATGAGTTTTCCACGGGAGTGGGTTCATATGGAGAATAGAGGGGCATCTAAACTGAACTTTGCATCACTACCATCCACTAGCTGTCAGAATAAGCAGTCCCAAACAGTAATTGCATCATTTGAGTTTCTCCCTTTTCAACATGCTTTACCTCCCCTCGTTCCTCCTGGGTTCCAAACCAAAGCCTGGAGTGGCTTTCTCTTCCCCGTGTTCCTTTGCGGCCCAGGCAGATTTGTTCCTTGGACCCCAAAGAGCTAACTGAAGCACTCTCCCAGCTACACAAAAAGGTCAGAGTGCTACTGGATTACGTAAACACAAATTGAAAGGATCTTTAACAAATGAATTGGCCAATACAAAATCATTCCCATAGAAAATGCCTTGGCCTTTCCTCACCATCATCAGTAGTATTTCTTGAGTACTTATTATGTGCAGAGAACTAAACAAAGCACTTGGAAGAGTATAATACAAGAGAGTTGGCAGACACATTCCCTGCTCCCAGTGAGCTTCTATCTCACACATTTCCCTCCCCCTGGGCCCCACTTTTCCTGTATCCATCGTGCTGTCTTGTCCTTGCTCCTCAGCCTCTCAAGGAATCCCAGGTCTCAGGTACACCCTCCCCTGATTCTTCTGTCAGCATTTTCTGAGACCAGGGCAAAAGGCCTTCCCGTCGACATGATTATTTTCCTACCCCTGGGATAGTTACCTGACTCCTCCAGGATCTTAACCTCTTAACCACTTTTCCTATCCCCTGCCTCCCCAAGATTTGCTCAGCCCATCTCTAAATCAAAATGCTTGAGGGGCATCCCAATCAATTAGCCCCTTCCTCTTTTCTCAGTTTTCCCCTGAGATGGCTGTGACCATCTTACTGAGTTACCTCTTACCTTTTACTGAATTCAATTACCTATCTCTCAGGGAGGAGGTCATCAGGAGTGAGCTACTACCAGCTCTAGCAACTTCTGATGGTCTTCCTCTCTGATGACTTTCTATGAGTTTAGCTTGAGTGACTGCCTCATCCTGGCACATCTGTCAAGTCTATAGGAAGGTTTAGGTACAGTAGGCCCATGGATAATCGCTCTTTGCTGGAGGTAAGACAACATGGCAGCTGTTAAGGGGAAATTGTGCCTCACTTATTTGCTGGAGTTATTTGAATTGACCAGTAAATACGCAGATTTAAATTTTCATAGAGCCTTTGACACCAACGGTTTGCATACAAATCGACTGAGCCCAGACTGAGCCCCCTCCTTCCTCTCCCTCTCCTCCCCCTCCCCATCCCCCCCGCCTTACCTCCTTCCCCTCCCCACAGCACCTGTATGTATGTATATATGTTTGTACGTATTTATTATTCTATTTATTTATTTTATTTGTACATATTTATTCTATTTATTTTATTTTGTTAATATGTTTTGTTTTGTTGTCTGTCTCCCCCTTCTAGACTGTGAGCCCACTGTTGGGTAGGAACCATCTCTATACGTTGCCAACTTGTACTTCCCAAGCGCTTAGTACAGTGCTCTGCACACAGTAAGCGACAATAAATATTGATGAATGAATGAATGACTGTGGCATAACTGAATAAACATGACCATTCCCTACCAATTTGACTGAAATACTCAATTCTTTCCAGATCCTTTACCAATTTTCTTTGCAGCTCCAGGAATGAAATTCTCACAGCCTCTGGCCCATCCTTCTTCCTCCAGTCTTGCTGCTGAAATTTGTATCAGGAAGCAATGAGCATTGATTTGGCTCAGGAAGTCTGTTTCCTCTTCCAGAACGGAGTAGGTATCGTCGGGAACTCGCTTCTCAACATGCTTTACCTCTCCTCGTTCCTCCTGGGTTCCAAACCAAAGCCCACAGACCTGGTTATCATTCACCTAGCTCTGGTCCACACCGTGATGCTTCTTACAAGATGGATCACCAGAACGGCAGGAATATTGGGGCTGAAGCTTGTACAGACCAATGCTGAGTGTAAGCTGTTTGCATATGTCTACCGCATCACCCGAGGCCTCTCCATCTGTACCACTTCCCTACTGAGCATGGTCCAGGCCATCACCATCAGTCCTACCACCTCCTACTTCTTCAAGTTCAAAGTTCAGATCCCAAACTTCATCCTCCCAGTCTTAGCCATCTTGTGGATTCCAAACATGCTGATAAGCACCAACCTTTTGTACCACGTGGTTGCTTCACATAATGCAACCACCATTTGGAGCAATTGTTATGCTGTGCCCTTAAACACACTCCTCCAGGGGCTGATTCTCACCGTCGTGGCTATCCGTGATATCCTCTCCCTGGGGCTCATGAGCTGCTCCAGTGGCTACATGGTCCTTCTTCTGCACCGACACAGGCTCCAGGTCCAGCATCTCCATGGTACCTGCCAAGCCCCTGAAACATCACCAGAGAGACGAGCCACCGAGACCATTGTGCTGCTTGTGAGCTGCTTTGTATTCTTCTACTGTGGAGACTTTGTCCTTTCCCTGTTACTAGGTACATCCATGAAGAATAGCATCACTCTCTTGAATGCTAACATGTTTGTGGTCAGTGGATATGCCACTGTCAGCCCCTTTGTCTTGCTCACCTGTGACACAAGAGTCATCAAGGTCCTGGGTGATTTTCTGGGGAATAAGACCTGAAAGTCTTCTCAGACCACGCTTCTATCTGCAAACTTTCTTTGATATGGGAACTCCATGATGATCCTGTGTCTCAAGCAAGGAAGACCATGGAAGAGCAATATCAACATTAAACCAAGGACGTTGATAGATGTAGTCTCTGGTGATAATCAGGGTTTCATTAGTGAGTGAGAGTTTGCAGTACTGCTAATTCCTACTCCTCTAGGAGCTTTCCCATACTCCTGGCTATGGTCCCACCAGCTCCTATTTTGCTTTGCTAGATCTTGATGGCTGGATCTGTGCACAGCATGTTCTGTCTCCTCAGATGATCTTTATCTGGATAGCAGCCTGGCCTAACGGTGCTGAGATTCTGAGGACCTGGACTCTAATCCTGTCTCTGTCACTTCCCTGATGTGTGACCCTAGATAAGTCACTTAGAACTTCTGTGCCTCTGTTTCTTCCCCTGTAAAATGTAGATGCAATATCATTTCTCTCTCCTACTTAGATTGTTAGTTCCCTGTGGGGCAGAGACTGTGCCCAACTTGATTAAGTTACACTTATCCCAGCACTTAGAACAGTGTTTGACCCAAAGGAATCACTTAAAAAAGACCATATCATCATTATCACCAGAATTATGTTATTATTATTTTTATTATTATCATTATTATTCTAACAGAAACCACTTGAGTCCCATGGAGTCACCAGATTTTCATACTCCCTCATTTCTCCTCATCCTTTGTCATCTTCCCCATTTTCCTCCCTAAAGCAGAATACAGAGACAAAGAGTTTACTAAAGATAGGGATAATAATGATAATAACATTAATTGTGGTATTTGTTAATTAATTAATTCATTCAATCAATCGTATTTATTGAGCATTTACTGTGTGTAGAGCACTGTACTAAGCGCTTGGGAAGTACAAGTTGGCAACATATAAAGACGGTCCCTACCCAACAGTGGGCTCACAGTCTAGAAGGGGGAGACAGACAACAAAACAAAACATATTAACAAAATAAGATAAATAGAATAAATATGTACAAATAAAATAATTAAATAGAGTAATAAATATGCACAAACATATATACATATATACAGGTGCTGTGGGGAGGGGAAGGAGGTAAGGCGGGGGAGATGGGGACGGGGAGGAGAGGGAGAGGAAGGAGGGGGCTCAGTCTGGGAAGGCCTCTTGGAAGAGGTGAGCTCTCACTAGGGCTTTGAAGGGAGGAAGAGAGCTAGCTTGGCTGATGTGCGGAGGGAGGGCATTCCAGGCCAGGGGGATGATGTGGGCCGGGGGTCGACGGCAGGACAGCTGAGAATGAGACACGGTGAGGAGATTAGCCGCAGTGGAGTGGAGGGTGCGGGCTGGGCTGTAGAAGGAGAGAAGGGAGGTGAGGTAGGAGGGGCGAGGTGATGGAGAGCCTTGAAGACGAGGGTGAGGAATTTTTGCCTGATGCGTAGGTTGATTGGTAGCCACTGGAGATTTTTGAGGAGAGGAGTAACATGCCCAGAGCGTTTCTGGACAAAGACGATCCGGACAGCAGCATGAAGTATGGATTGAAGTGGGGAGAGACAGGAGGTTGGGAGATCGGAGAGGAGGCAGATGCAGTAATCCAGACAGGATAAGATGAGAGCTTGAATGAGCAGGGTAGCGGTTTGGATGGAGAGGAAAGGGCGGATCTTGGCGATGTTGCATAGGTGAGACCCACAGGTTTTGGTGACGGCTTGGATGTAAGGGGTGAACGAAAGAGCAGAGTCGAGGATGACACCAAGGTTGCGGGCCTGTGAGACGGGAAGGATGGTAGTACCGTCAACAGTGATGGGAAAGTCAGGGAGAGGGCAGGGTTTGGGAGGGAAGACAAGGAGTTCAGTCTTGGACATGTTGAGTTTTAGGCGGCAGGCAGACATCCAGATGGAGATGTCCTGGGAGGGGGAGAGAGCAGGGGCAGAGATGTAGATTTGGGTGTCATCAGCGTAGAGATGATAGTTGAAGCCATGGGAGCGAATGAGGTCACCAAGGAAGTGAGTGTAGATCGAGAACAGAAGGGGACCAAGAACTGAACCTTGAGGAACCCCCACAGTAAGGGGATAGAAGGGGGAGGAGGAGCCTGCAAAAGAGACTGAGAATGAACGACCGGAGAGATAAGAGGAGAACCAGGAGAGGACGGAGTCTGTGAAGCCAAGGTTGGATAGCGATAGTGGCAGGGTTCTAATCCTGCCTCTGCCACTTGCCTGCTGTGTGACCATGGGCAAGTCACTTCACTTCTCTTTGCCTCAGTTACTTCATCTGTAAAATGGGGATTGAGACTGTGAGCCCCATATAGGTGAGGGACTGTGCCTAACTTGATTTTCTTGTATCCTCCCCAGTGCTTAGTACAGGGACTGGCACAAAGTAAGCACTTAACAAATACCATCATTATTATTATTATTATTATTAGTATTAGTATTATTATCATATCCCTAAACATTAGGGTGGATCATCATCCATCACATGGTTTCTGTCAGCATCCTGGTACCACTGTTGGAGACAGACTTCTGGACATGCCCCAGAAATGGTAGTACTTATGGCCTAAAATTGCTTTTTTAACCCAATGGTTTGTGAGCAGAAATATCATCTTCGTAAAGCATTCTGGTATCCTCTCTCCTGTGAAGTAGTATTATCAGTAGTAATAGTAGTAATAATAGTCAGGACTGTAAGATCCTGTGTGGAGACAATGTGTCTATCAACTCTGTTATATTGTATTCTCCCAAGTGCTTAGAACATACAGTCCTTGGCACACAGTAAGAACTAAGTACATAACAATGATTGATTGATAGTAGTAGTACCTTGGAAACTACAGAATAAAGAGGTAACTCTTTAACAGGAGAGACAGACACAAAACCAGTTTCAACCGAAGAGGTCAAAAATAAAAATGGGTGTATGTACTTGAGTACTAGGAAGTGGGTAAATAAGTTTGTATGTACTAGAGTTGAGGGAAGGCATGATAATGACTCATGTGATTGCACCTACAGCTCAAAAATGGGGCCTATAATTGCTTACTTGAGAAGCAGCATGGCCTAGTAGACAGAGCGCAGGCCTGGGAGCCAGAAGACCTGGGTTCTAATCCTGGCTCTTTCACTTGTCTGCTGTGTAACCGTGGGCAAGTCAGCATCCTGGTGCCACTGTTGGCGACAGACTTCTGGACATGTCCCAGCAATGGTAGTACTTATGGCCTAAAATTGCTTTTTTAACCCAATGGTTTGAGAGCAGAAATATCATCTTCATAAAGCATTCTGGTATCCTCTCTCCTGTGAAGTAGTATTATCAGTAGTAATAGTAGTAATAATAGTCAGGACTGTAAGATCCTGTGAGGAGAGAATGTGTCTATCAACTCTGTTATACTGTACTCTCCCAGGTGCTTAGAACATACAGTGCTTGGCATACAGTAAGAACTCAGTACATACCACTGATTTATTGATAGTAGTAGTACCTGGGAAACTACAGAATAAAGAGGTAACTCTTTAACAGGAGAGACAGACACAAAAACAGTTTCAACCAAAGAGGTCAAAATAAAAATGGGTGTATGTACTTGAGTACTAAGAAGCGGGTAAATAAGTTTGTATGTGCTAGAGTTGAGTGAAGGGATGATATGACTCGTGATTGCACCTACAGCTCAAGAATGGGGCCTATAATTACTTACTTGAGAAGCAGTGTGGCCTAGTAGATAGAGCACAGGCCTGGGAGCCAGAGGACCTGGGTTCTAATCCCAGCTCTGCCACTTGTCCTCTGGGTGACCTTAGGTGAGTCACTTCACTTCTCTGAGCTTCAGTTACTTCATCTGTAAAATGAAGATTAAGGCTCTGGGACTCATGTGGGACATGGATTTTGTCAAACCTAATTAGCTTGTATCTACCCTACCTGGCCCAGCGTTTAGTATAGTGCCTGACACAGAGTAAACGATTAATAAATAGCATGAAAAATAGCAGAATCACCCTGACTCGTGGTCAGCATCATCAGTTTCATATAGGTGATAGAAATCATCCAGGACCACCCAGACTGTGAGCCCACTGTTGGGTAGGGACCGTCTCTATATGTTGCCAACTTGTACTTCCCAAGTGCTTAGTACAGTGCTCTGCACACAGTAAGAGCTCAATAAATATGATTGATTGATTGATTGATTGATTGTTGCAGTGCACCTACTGTGTACGTAACACTGTTGCAGAAACCCAGTACAGACCACTCTGCAAGACTCTCCAGAAATGCAATAATAGTCAAAGCTACAGTCTCTGCTCTTTAGGAACTAAGAAACTAAATTATCACCTGGAGATATTGCCTGCAAATGGGCGTAAATAATTTTACTTCATCAGTATTGTCCACTGAGCTCATCCCCTCCTATAAAATTGGAAATAGTTCTCAGATGGTAACACCTTTAAGCCATTCTGGTTTCAGGCCAGAACCTCAGAAGAGAAAACATTCAATGACACTTTTTGAGTGATTCATTCTCAGAGTTAAAAGTTGTAATGTTTTACCTGTAAAATGAATTCAACCTCAAAAAAGCAGCAGAGCCATGGACATTCTGAGAGACCTTAACTCCTCCAAAGAAAGTTAGTTATTTTGCCACAATAATCATGAAGACCTTTATCGTGGTAAAATGTTCCAGACATTTTCACAGCTGGAGGACCCTAGAATGAGAAAATGCATCTTCATAAAACAATTTGTTGGGGGCACATACCATTGTTTCATTGGTAAATCTACCATATATAATTGGTATGCACGTGAATAGATCCATCCATCCACTTCGACAATTCACTTAACTTCCCCATGCCTCAGTTTCTCCAACTATAAAATGGGGATAATAATCATACCTGACTCCTACCTCTTAGAGGTGTTGTGAGGTGTAAATTAAAACAACTAATGTATGGTGCTTTTGTAGTAAAAGCACTAAATGGAACCCAGGTAAGTGCTTAGTACAGTGATCTGCACACAAAAAGTTCTCAATACATACCACTGATTGAGTTTTTCAGAGCAGGAGTTCCACAGTCCATTGGATCACCATTCCAGATCTTTTTACTCATGCTCTATTTTGAGTCCAAAATGACATGAAATTTTTTGTCCAATCTCTACCTTAGTGGCACCTCCCAGTTGGATGGCTTATTAGGGGGAAGTATCAATTCACAAATATTTGAACTAGGTAATTGGGACTGTCCAAAAGTCTTGTACCAGCTCCAGTGGAGAGCTGACATGTCTGCAGGTGCACTCTGGCTCACTCAGCAGAGAATCCAAGGTGGACATGAAGTGCACTTTGCCTAAACCAGTGTTTTCTACAGTGGCCAGGGTATACAGCCATCGAAAGGTTACTAGCAGAGCATTTAGTTTCCATACTAAATAAACTAAAGCAAGTATTTAGTTTCCACAAGAAGTAATCTTGGAATTGACTGGTTCTTGGAGAAAAAAATCACTTGGCCGTTTTCCATTTGTCAAGTGGAAGGCCAGTGATGATTTCTCCTCTAAACAATGCTGATGACTGATTTTCAAACAGAAACAGCAAAGTGCTCTGCGAGGCTGGATTAATCTCTGGAATGTTGCCATAGGCGGCACTATAATCCTCATTATTTTAAGCAATGGGATGGGATCTTTACTTCTCAAATAATTGCGGATCAGCCAGGCCCAGGTCAATAGGGAGACCCAGTTGCTGAATTTCAAAACATTCATTTCTATGCATTTATTAAATCCAATCCTATTGTCTACCCATACCCAGAGATCATCATAGAGAGCCTCCAAAGATTAACGAAAAGAATGAGGACCTTCCTGTAGATGTGAATGACAGCCTTGAAAAAGTGAGAGAATGTTCTTTTAAAATAAAAACTGCTGCATCAAAGTTACAGACTGAGATTGACACAATTTTGGAAGTAGCATGAGTGGGTGGGGTCTAGAGGGGATCAGATGGAGAAGTGAGATAATGCAGAGAATGAATTTCACTCCCCATCCAATGGAGAAGCTGGCATATAGGGAGATCTGCAAAAAAATTGCATAGGATTTAAGTGCTTCTATATTTATACTAGAAGCCTAAGAATATAAAGTGAGGGAATTGGAATGGTTGGCAACTAAAGAGAAACTTGATATAACTGGCATCCCTGAGACTTGATGAAGGGAGGGATTTAATCGGTGGTATTTATTGAGCACTATGTGCAGAGCACTATACTAAGCACTTGGGGAAACCCGGTCGGTGGTATTTATTGAGCACTATGTGCAGAGCACTATACTAAGCACTTGGGGAAACCCAATGGGATCCAGGTTTTCCAGGCTATAAACATTATAGGGGAGTTGGGATGGATGTGCAGTAATGGTGTGACCCTTTGTGAGAGTAGCAAGATATACAGAGGTAGCAGAAACATTTTATTGGAAATTTCTGTGGGTCTAAACTCCAAACCTAAAACGATTATCATCATAGGACTGTCCTGTAGATCATCCGACCAGGATGAAGAAAGTGAGCAAGATAGGTTAGCATAATTGGAGAAATTATGAAACATGGGAACATAGCATGTCTATAAACATGTCTATAAAGCTGTACTCTCCCATGGGCTTAATACAACTGATCTTCACCCAGTAAGTATTTAATAAATGCCATGGATAGATAACAAGATTAGAAGTTTTCAGAATGAGAATTCAGTATTGTACTTTCCCAACCACATAGTACAGTGTTCTGCATGTAGTAAGTGCTCAATACATGTCATTGATTGAAAAATGACTTTTTCAAAGTAGCTAGTCCTTTAATTAATGTCAGTAGCATTTAATGACCATCTATTACATTCAGAGATCTTTATAAATTATACATGTACCAATGACACATATGTGTGTGTGTGTGTGTGTGTGTTAATGTCCGCCTCCCACTCCAGACTGTAAGCTCGTTATGGGAAGGGAACATATCTGCTAATTCTTTTGTAGTGTACTCTCTCAAGTGCTTAGTATAGTACTCTACATATAGTAAGAACTCAATAAATATCATTGATTGATTGATTGATATCAAGCATGTGGGAGAGTACACTAAGTGTTAAAGGATCCCTGCTCTCTAGGAGGTTACAGCTTTTAACTTCCTGGGAAATAGGCCTTACTGGGTTTAGCTCTGAAATGAGGACAAGCTCTGGTGTAGGAAGGTTATTTCAGCAAGTCAGGTGTGCAACTTTGTAAACTGTGGTTCCAACAAATAAAAAGCTTTCGGGGAACCTTTGTAGTTTAGATTCTTCCAATTAAAACACTGGAAGTTAGATGGTTATCCATGGTGTCCTACATTTTGCTCTTTATTCATTCATCTTTTTGCTTCTGTTTCTTTTTTTATATTTCTTCCTATGTTTTCACTCTTTTCCTCCTCCCCGCAGTACCCCAACATGCCTGATGCACACACACACACACACACACCACACACACACACACAATCGAGTCAAACAGTTAGAAATAGGGGTGCACTAAGTGCTCACAGTATGCAGAACACTGTATTAAGCACTTGAGAGAGTACCATGTAACAGAGTTGAAATGCTTCTTGCCCCCAAGGAACATACAGGGCAGACAGGGAGACAGACATTAAAATATATTGTGGATATATACATAAGTGCTGTGGGGCTGAGGATGGGGTGAATAAAGGGTACAAAGCATTGCAAGGGTGATGTAGGAGGGAGAGGAAATAGGGGAAATGAACGATTCCTAGGGGAAGGCCCCTTGGAGCATGTGATTTTCAAATTGATTTTGAAAGCAGGGTGAGGAATCGTCTGTCGGATATGGTTCCTGTTCTGATCTTATTAGATGTTGGAAAATAATTCCATGGCACCTGGAATCCTGAAGTCTTCTTGAGCCTCTCAAAGCCTGGGGTACCCTTTCAATCATGTAATGGAATTTATCGAGCCCTCACTGTGTGCAGGGAACTGTCCCGTGCTGTTAGAAGAGCTTACTTTTTCCTCTTAATTTTTTAAGGGTATTGCTTGAGCACTTACTCTGTGCCAGGCACTGTATTAACCGCCGGGATAGAAACAGGCTAATTATGTTGGACACGTGGAGCTCACAGTCTTAATCCCCATTTTACAGATGAGGTAACTGAGGCACAGAGAAGTTAAGGTCACCCAGCAGACAAGCACAGGAGCCAGGATTAGAGCCCAGGTACTTCTGACTCTCAAGCCTTTCTCTTCACATCACATGTGCAAAGTCCATCTGTACAACTTTTAGAAGTTGGAAACAGCTCACAACCCGGACTGTGACTGGGCTAGTTAGATGTCAGAAAATTAACTCCTCTAGTTACTTACATTGTTTCACGGTGGATATTTTGGATTGGTGAATTTTAAACTGATTAACTTTTGTTTGCAGTTTCTTCTCCTTGGTTGAAGAAACTGTCCTCACCAACTGATAGAGAACTGTAGGTTAACAGGTGAGAATGGGTTTACCGAGGAAATGGAAATATGGGAGCATGATGGATCGTAAACATCTGGCAATCTTTCCATCCACTTTCTTAAAAAAAAAAGTCAGAGTCCATTTTGGGACCTTTTAATCCACATAACAAGAGCCGTACTATTTTTCTTGGATCTTCTGAGAAGCCAGGAATAGTACTGTTGAGTCCAAAATAATATAAATCACGTCTCAGCAACACAAGACAAAGGGGCTTTTATTGCAATATTTAACACAGACCTGTATGGATGACGACAGACAGGGTCTATTGCTCTAAAAGCAGTTTCAACCTCATCCCTGAAAGGTGGAAGACTAGCTAGTATGTGTTGGGCGTGGCGTCCATTAACACTAACCACAAAGCAAAATCCAATTAAGTGTGGCTGAAATTGACGACAGGAGAAGGGTGCACTGAAATGCCACTGAAACATGATTTAGGAAAAAAAGGTAGATTAATGCGAACGGAGAATGGAAACAAAATGGAGTAAGGCAGGTTAAGAGTTGGTTTCCACATTCTACCCTTTCATGCCTCTTTGGCATAAACACAGAAAATTTTATAGTCAATTCCCTTCCAGCCGTACCTGGGGCAGTGACCCTGCTTAGGCCGTTTCCCTCCTCATGATCTCGAGCCGACCCGGTCTCCATCTTCATGGGGTAGTTGAGTGGACGGGTCCCTTTGATTTGATCATGAGGTGCTCTTTAGGACTCTATCTTCATGAGTCTTAGGATGTCTTTATCTCTGGCTGTTTTTTTGTCCTTCTCTTTCTTAAGGACTTGTGGAAACTATCTCTTCCAGTCTACTTGCAGGAGCAGACTGCTGCAGACATTTACAGCTATACTTAAAAGTGTTAAAAGCAACAAGAAAAAAAAGGTCATCAGGAGAATGGGGATTCCCAGACCAAGGACTGGAGTATGCTCTTAGCCCAGCCCTTCACATTGGAGAAACAAGACGTGATAATAGACCAACAGCTCTCCCCGTTCTTGGGAGATTTCACATGCTTCCTTTAGCCCCTTGGCTAACTGAGAAAGCCCCACTCATAGAGCTGAAAGCCTGCGAGAGTTATCGGGGATGTACACACAACATTGTCCACCAAGAACACTACAAACCCCCACCCTCAGCGGCAAGCAGCGTGTCTAAAACCATACGGTTCTGTAGGGCAACCAGGCGGGTGGCCTGTACTCCCTTTCTTTATAGATGGGGCTTTCGCATGTTTGGTTAAGAAAAGTCTCTGTTAATTTGTCGAAGCCAATTATGCCATCGCTGTCTCTAGCTGGTAGGGTGGAAAATCTCTGGTTGCCACAAATCCAGTACAACTCTGGGAGTGAGGGATTTGGGGCCCTGTCAGGTACAGATAGCAGATCCAACCAATGACTGGGGCCTCTATTAAGGATTCATTAGGGACTTTACAGAACCCAAGGAACAGTGCTAGCCCCAAGGTCAAGAGTCCCTGCTGAGTATCAATATCCCAATAGTTTTGTGGTTCCTCAAAAGAGTCGCTATTATTCGTAAGTTCATATGAACAGTGAAGCAGGGAGGCAGAGAAGCAGCTTGGCCTAGCAGCAAGAACATGCGTTTAGGTGTCAGAACTGCTGGGTTCTAATTTGGGCTCTGCTACTTGTCTTTATGTGACCTTGGGCAAGTTCTAGACTGTGAGCCCGTTGTTAGGTAGGGATTGTCTTTTGAGTGATTGATTGAGTGAATGAATAACTTCTCTATGCCTCAGTTACCTCACCTGTGAGCCTCAAGTGGGACAAACTGATCACCTTGTATCTACTCCAGTGCTTAGAACAGTGCTTGGCTTAGTAAGCACTTAACAAATACCCTAATCATTATTATTATTATTATTATGACTGCAGGGTCCTCTCCTGATGGCTGTGGAACCTGCTAAGTGTGAGTTGTTGTGGACCTAAGTTGTCTTCCACACTTTACTGCAGTTCCCATAATTAGCAACATGTGATATGGTTCCTTCCACCGTGGCTCCAGGGTGTGCTTTCATCTGAAGGACTCAAGAAGTACCCAATCACCTGGTTGGCATCTGTGGTTTTGTTTCGGGTCAGGTTTAGCCGTCACAGCTTGTTGCACCTGCAAAAATAAGGCTTTCAAACAATTAACAATTTACAATAATCCAATAAGGCATCATCAGTAAGGACTATGTTCCCTCTTTCCCAGTCCATAGGAGGGGAAAGACTGATACCCAGCACTTGTGTATATCCACAGTGCTTGTGTATATTTGTACCTATTTATTACTCTTATTAATGATGTGTATATATCTATGATTTTATTTATCTATTTTGATGGCATTGACGCCTGTCTACTTGTTTTGTTTTGTTGTCTGTGTCCCCTTTCTAGCCTGTGAGCCAGTTATTGGTTAGGGACCATCTCTATCTGTTGCCAAACTGTACTTCCCAAGCACTTAGTACAGTGCTCTGCCCACAGTAAGTGCTCAATAAATAAATACGATTGAATGGACTTCCCAAGTGCTTAGTATAGTGCTCTGCCTACAGTAAGTGCTCAATAAATAAATATGATTGAATGGACTTCCCCAGCACTTAGTACAGTGCTCTGCCCATAGTAGGTGCTCAATAAATAATGATAATAATAATGGCATTTGTTAAGCACTTGCTCTGTGTGAAGCGCTGTTCTAAGTCCTGGGGGGATACGAGGTGATCAGGTTGTCCCACGTGGGGCTCACAGTCTCAATCCCCATTTGACAGATGAGATAACTGAGGCTCAGAGAAGTGAAGTGACTTGCCCAAGGTCACACAGCAGCCATGTGGTGGAGCCAAAATTAGAACCCACAGCCTCTGGCTCCCAAGCCTGGGCTCTTTCCACTGAGCCATGCTGCTCCTCTGATTGAATGGACTTCCCAAGTGCTCAGTACAGTGCTCTGCCCACAGTAAGTGCTCAATAAATAAATATGATTGAATGGACTTCCTCAGCGCTTAGTACAGTGCCCATAGTAAGCACTCAATAAATAAATACGATTGAATGGACTTCATTATTATGGACTTCCTCAGCACTTAGTACAATGCTGTGCCCACAGTAAGCGCTTAATACATAAATACGATTGAATGGACTTCCCCAGTGCTTAGTACAGTGCTCTGCCCACAGTAAGCACTCAATAAATAAATACGATTGAATGGACTTCCCCAGCGCTTAGTACAGTCCTCTGCACACAGTAGGTGCTCAATAAATACTATTGAATGGACTTCCCCAGCGCTTAGTACAGTGCTCTGCCCACAATAAGTGCTCAATAAATAAATACTATTGAATGGACTTCCCCAGTGCTCAGTACAGTGCTCTGCACACAATAGGCACTCAGTAAATAAATATTCATTCATTCAATCATATTTATTGAGCACTTACTGTGTGGAGAGCACTGTACTAAGCACTTGGGAAGTACAAGTTGGCAACAAATATGATTGAATGGACTTCCCAAGCGCTTAGTACAGTGCTGTACCCACAGTAATCGCTCAATTAATACGACAGAATGAATGAATGAAGGGACCTAAGGAGGCGTGAGGTGTTTCCAATGGAATTTCACGTGGGCTCAAGTTTGACTTTCATAGGAGACGGAGGGACAAGCCGAGGTTTACCGGTTTGATCCGGTCTCCGTGTGTGCAGGCTGTGTGTATGTGTGTGTAGAGTGTGTTTTTGCAGGGTGTGTGTCTGTGCAGGGCGTGGGCGGCGTCTCACCAGCTCCGAAGCGCGGGAACGAGGCAGGAGAGCGCTGGGCCCCGGAGCGCTGGGCCCGGATTGCTGGACCGCGTTGGAGCAGGTCGGCCGGGACTGGCCACCGAAAGCCGGGACCATGTCAGATGGAACCGGGGCAGGACGGCCCGTGGCGAGGTCGGCAGCGGACCTGGGGTCAACCAGGCCCGTGGAGAGGTCAGCGATGGAGTTGGGGTCAGCAGGGCCCGTGGCGGGGTCAGCAATGGAGTTGGAGTCAGCCGGACACGTGGCGAGGTCAGCGATGAAGTTGGTATCAGCCGGACACGTGGCGAGGTCAGCGGCAGAGCAGGTGTCAGCCGGGCCCGTGGCGAGGTCAGCGATGGAGTTGGGGTCAGCCGGGCCCGTGGCGAGGTCAGAGGTGGCGTTGGAGTCAGCCGGGGCCGTGGTGAGGTCAGCGGCGGAGTTGGAGTCATTTGGGCCAGTGGCGAGGTCAGCGGCAGAGCTGGGGTCAGCCATGCCTGTGGCAAGGTCAGCGGTGGATCTGGGGTCAGCCGGGCCCGTGGCGAGGTCAGTGGCAGAGTTGGGGTCATTCGGGCCCGTGGCGAGGTCAGCGGTGGAGTTGGAGTCATTTGGGCCCGTGGCAAGGTCAGAGGTGGAGCTGAGGTCAGCCGGGCACATGGCAAGGTCAGCGATGGAGTTGGTGTCAGCCGGGCCCGTGGTGAGGTCAGCGTTGGAGTTGGGGTCATTCGGGCCCGTGGCGAGGTCAGCGGTGGAGCTGGCGTCAGCCGGGCCTGTGGTGAGGTCAGCAGCGGAGCTGGGGTCATTCGGGCCTGTGGTGAGGTCAGCGGCGGAACTGGGGTCATTCGGGCCCGTGGCGAGGTCAGCGGTGGAGCTGGGGTCAGCCGGGCCCATGGCGAGGTCAGCGGTAGAGTTGGGGTCATTCGGGCCCGTGGCGAGGTCAGCGGTGGAGTTGGGGTCATTCAGGCTCATGGCGAGGTCAGCGGCAGTGTTGGGGACGGCCAGGCTTGTGGTGAGGTCAGTGGCAGAGTTGGGGTCAGCCAGGCCCAGGGCGGGGTCAGCGGTGGGCAGCAAGAAGAAGCGCAAATCCAGCAAGTGCCTGTTAGGGAGCAGGGCCCCCGGGGGCCCTGACACCCCGCCGGGGGCCCCCCGGTCCGTGGGCAGACTCCTGAGCCAGCTGCTCAACACGCTGTGCACGCTCACCCTTGTCAGGAGGGGCCGGACGACGTCCGTCGCCAGCCGCCCTCCGCACCAGGCCCAGGCCCAAGCCTGGGTCCAGGCCCAGCCCTGCCCACATCATCATCACCATCATCAAATTCTGCCCATGCCCACGGCCCCGCAGTCCCGCACCCACCTCCCACCGTGGCACAGCCCAGGGATCCCCGTGCCCGGCGTGTCCAGCCTCCAAAACCACAGCAACACCTGCTTCATGAATGCCACCCTGCAGTGCCTGAGTAACACCGACCTGTTCACAGAGTACCTGGCGCTGGGGAGGTACCGGGATGGCCAGTGGGACGGCTAGCGGGATGGGGACCGAGCCGGGCCTGACCGGGGCACCCCCAAGACGCCCCCGCCCAGCCCGACCACCCACTGGCCAAGGGCGAGGTCACTGAGCAGCTGGGACATCTTGTGCGGGCGCTGGGGACCCTCGAATACACCCCCCAGCACAGCAAGGACTTCAAGGCTATCGTCTCCAAGAACGCGGTCCAGTATGAAGGGAATTCTCAGCAGGATGCTCAGGAGTTTTTGCTGTGGCTTCTGGATCGTGTGCATGAAGACCTCAACCAGGGCATGAAACAACGTAGCCGACTCCTGCTTAAGCCGAAGGGACTGACCTGTCTGGCTAGTAGCACTTTCGTACAAGAGGTTTTACAAGCCCAGTACAGGTCTTTAGTAACGTGTCTTCAGTGCCAGAAACGGAGCAACACCTTTGACCCTTTCCTCTGCATTTCTCTACCAATTCCTGTGCCCCTGACGAGGCCTGTGTACGTTACTATGGTCTATCGGGGGAATGTTCTTACTGGATGAGGATCGGCGTGGCGGTACCTCTGATTCGGACTGGGGTCTGGCTGCGAGAGGCAGTGTCCAATGAGACCAAGGTCCCCACTGACCAGATCGTGTTAACAGAGTTGTGCCACGATGGGTTCCGTCGTTCCTTTTGTGACTCAGATGATCTGGAGCTGGTACAAGGAATTGACTCCATTTTTGGCTTTGAGGTGCCTGAGATA
Source organism: Tachyglossus aculeatus (assembly GCF_015852505.1). NCBI lineage: Eukaryota > Metazoa > Chordata > Mammalia > Monotremata > Tachyglossidae > Tachyglossus > Tachyglossus aculeatus. Next base: position 34,299,432 of record NC_052073.1, read on the forward strand.
GTTACACCTGAGGAAATGCTCAGTGAAGGGGGAATGCGTTTAAGCCATGATCTGAACGATTTGAAGTACACTCCCGATCACCAGGGGATACCTTTACACTTGCAAGTGACAACGAGGCAAGAAGAAGCAGATTCGTCCTCCACAAGCGCGACAAGCGACAGGATGATTTTGCTGGTTTGTAACCGAGAGTCTACTGAGCAGAAGGACGAGAGGTTTGGACGACCCTTCGTGCTGCACCTAGAGAAGACCGTAGCCTGGGATCTTCTTCAGAAGGAGATATTAAAGAAGATGTGCTATGCCTTAAGAAAGCCGACCATTTCCAGTCAGGTCTGGCTGTTCAGTTTGCTAGTGGCCAGTTTTGCGGGAATCCAACAACCACTACCGCACAGGGAGCAACCCCTCTGCTACCCGAGGCATGGAAGTTGTGTAGATGTGGTGGCCCTGCTTATGTGAAATTGTTAGTAGAGTGGGACAGTGAGACAAAAGGGTACCTATATGTACATACCGAAAGTGAATATGTTCCAGATGCAGAGAGTGCCCGTCTGCAGAAGCAGCAATGTGAACAGTCTCAGACCTGCTGCATTCTCTCACAGTGTTTCCAGTTTTTCACCAAAGAGGAGCAGCTTTCTCCAGCTGATGCCTGGCGTTGTCCCCATTGTAAGAAGCTTCAGCAGGGGAGCATCACTCTGCGTCTGTGGACTTTGCCTGGTGTGCTTATCATATATCTGAAGAGATTTCGACAGGAAGCAGACAGGAGCATGAAGTTTCAGCACATGGTGACGTTCCCTCTGACTGGCTTGGACATGACTCCTTTTGTGGCAAAACGAAGCCAGGGTAGCTGGACTCTACCATCTCATTGGTCCCCATGGAGGCATCCTTCTGGGCCTGGGAGAGAGCCTAAGGACTGCATATATGATCTGTATGCCGTATGTAATCATCAGGGGGCCATGCAGTGGGGACATTACATGGCCTACTGTAAGAACTCAGTGGATGGGCTCTGGTACTGCTTTGACGACAGCAGTGTGCAGCAATTGTCTGAAGATGAAGTCTGCAAACAGATGGCTTATATCATCATCATCAATCGTATTTATTGAGCGCTTACTATGTGCAGAGCACTGTACTAAGCGCTTGGGAAGTACAAATTGGCAACATGTAGAGACAGTCCCTACCCAACAGTGGGCTCACAGTCTAAAAGGGGGAGACAGAGAACAAAACCAAACGTACTAACAAAATAAAATAAATAGAATAGATATGTACAAATAAAATAAATAAATAAATAGAGTAATAAACATGTACAAACATATATACATATATACAGGTGCTGTGGGGAAGGGAAGGAGGTAAGATGGGGGGATGGAGAGGGGGACGAGGGGGGAGAGGAAGGAAGGGGCTCAGTCTGGGAAGGCCTCCTGGAGGAGGTGAGCTCTCAGCAGGGCCTTGAAGGGAGGAAGAGAGCTAGCTTGGCGGATGGGCAGAGGGAGGGCATTCCAGGCCCGGGGGATGACGTGGGCCGGGGGTCGATGGCGGGACAGGCGAGAGCGAGGTACAGTGAGGAGATTAGCGGTGGAGGGTGCGGGCTGGGCTGGAGAAGGACAGAAGGCAGGTGAGGTAGGAGGGGGCGAGGTGATGGACAGCCTTGAAGCCCAGGGTGAGGAGTTTCTGCCTGATGCGCAGATTGATTGGTAGCCACTGGAGATTTTTGAGGAGGGGAGTAATATGCCCAGAGCGTTTCTGGACAAAGATAATCCGGGCAGCAGCATATCCTCTTCTACCAGCGGCAGACTGCCATCCCTTCGTGGTCAGCCAACAGCTCAGTTGCCAGCTCCACGAGATCTTCGCTGTGCGAACACTGGGTGAGCCGGATCCCTGGGGGCAAACAGGTTAGCATCTCCTCTGCCCCTTTTTCCCGACACTCATCTCTGGCTTTGCTCTCAGAATCAGTGGCGTTGACTGGTCAACGAGGCGAAGACGACAGTGTATTCTTTACTCTACCCTCCAGTTCCTCTGTCACCAGCCCTCTGGCCATCGACGAAGACCGTATGAAACTGTCTTGGTCGCCATCTCCTAAGCTGCAACTGCTTTCAAACTCTACATCCCTTTTCTCGGGGGAGTCTCCAGTTCATACCTCCTCCTCTACCTTGGAGAATAGCGATGAGGATGAAGAAAACAGACTTTTCGAATCCTGGTTCAGGAGCTTGAGTAGTCATTTCAGCAGCTTCATGGATTCAAGTGGCAGCGATAGCTGGCATAAACAGGAGGAGAGCGTTCCTCTTGCTGTTGTGCAAGAAGTATTTTGAGACGAATTGGTCATCAGGAAATCTGGCCCAAGCCTAGCGGACATGCAGAGGGTAAGTTCAGGACAAGGGGACAGGGTGCATCCTGTTTTAGATCCCTTTGCTAACAAGAATCAGATCGCCTTTGTGGATCAGAGTTCCTTTGTTGAGAGCTCTTTCATTGAAGAGAACGAACCGGCTGGTGGCACTGGCTTATCCCTGGAGAAATCAGACAGCACGATCAAAAAGTCTCCTGGCTCCCAAGGCATTCCTGGCCCAGATAAAAGCGTGAAGAAAGGAAGGACGGTCTGGGCAAATCAGGAGTCCTCTAATTCAAACACCCCATCTACAACTAGTGTGACTACTACTACTTCTCCTCCCCCTCTCCCCGTAAAAAGCTATCTGAAGACTTCCAGGGGCAAGGCCGATTCCATCGGGGCCAGTGGGCAACAGGCATCCCCTGCCCCTCCACTACCCAAGAAGAGGCTGGCAGTCAAACCCCAAGACTGCGTCATCAGCCGCTCATCAGGAGCAAAAGCCGACCTCCGGTCCGGCCCCACGGCCCCCCCATCCCTGCTAAAAAATGTGCCCTGGGCTGGGTCCCAGAGGGTCCCTCCTCAGGCAGCCAGAGCACGTCCTCAGACCGAAGCCTGGTTAGGGAAGGCTCCAAATCGTGCCTTGGATCGGACAAAGGCAACTCCGTCTTCACCTCCAAACCCGACTACCCTAAAGTCAGCCAGTTCAGAGGAGGCGAGAAAAGCGGGGACAGCAAGCAAGTGAGCGGTTCTTCGATGGCTAGCCTGCACTCTCCCAACCCAGACACCAACTCAGGCCTGAAGAGAGACAGTAAGCCAGAAGACAGTGGGCTTTCCTTTTTCAAATCCTCTCTGAGGCAGAAGGAGGCCCAGCAGTCTGCGGATCTTGGCAAAACCACCCTGCTTCCGAAAAAGGAGAGCGTCGGTTCCATCAGGTCTGTCTCTAGGAACCCAGGGGAGGACAGGCCTGAGAAGAGCAACCAGCCACCATCTTCCCAGCCTCCCGGCGTCAACACTGTAGCCGAAGAGCAGTTTGTCTCTAAGGATCTCACCTCGGTCAAACATTGGCCGCTGTCCTGAGGGGCCGTCTTCCCAGTTAAAACCAGGGACCCCGCTGTTCCCTGAGGGTAATCAAGATACCGAGAAACCTTTGAAGATCCTACCTTCCAGCCTGCACATATCTGCATGGCCTTCTCAAAAACCTCAGCGAGACATCTACAATCTGGGTGTTTTGCCTTCATAAAGAAAGATTCTTTATTCCTTGTGTTTTGGTATTTTTTTCTTGTGCTTTTGTTTTGTAAATTTGGTCCGTGTGCCTAAAAGTGTGTGTGTGTGCGTGCGTGTGGAAAACTTAACTGCCAATTGTTAAAGCACTGCCTCACTTTTGTCTGCCATCGAACCAAGTAGTAGCCATAGGCAAGGCATTGATGCCAGCCTAACTGGAGTAACTATAGACTTTAACCTGGATTACCTCATAGCACTTGTACGTACTTTTCTCTAGTGACATGCAATAACTCTTGTCATATGATAGGGTTTTGAAACCTTGTGAACCGGTTAGGCTGTAATGTGTGTATTGGGTAGAGCTGTGAAATACAACCTTGGTTTTAATGTGAGTCCATCCTCATTGCCTTGTGGATCGCTTTCTGGTGCTGCGAATTATAGAAAATGCTGCAGTACCAGTGGAGTTAGTGGGACTGTGGTCTCTTAGGCTCCCACCCCATTCTCTAAGCTTTATCTAGGGCAATATTTGAACACTAATGTTGCTTCTCATGTGCAGACTCAGCTAGTATAGGAGGGGTGAGCATCTGTGTTGTTTTGTTTTGTTGTCTGTCTCCCCCTTCTAGACTGTGAGTCGCTTGTTGGGTAGGCATTGTCTCTAACTTGCTGAATTGTACTTTGTGTAGACTCAGCTAGTATAGGAGGAGTGAGCATCTGTGTTGTTTTGTTTTGTTGTCTGTCTCCCCCTTCTAGACTGAGTTGCTTCTTGGGTAGGCATTGTCTCTAGGTGTTGCTGAATTGTACTTTCCAAGCGCGTAGTACAGTGCTCTGCACACAGTTCTCTGTGATCAATTCAGTGTTCTTTCAACAGGAAGCACCCCATGGATGTCCTCCCCACCATGCTGCCCCTGCACAGGGAGCACTAGCCTTTGGATAACAGGCCCCTGAGAGTTCCAGAGCGAGACCCTCCCCCAACTCACTCCAATCTTAATGCTGCCATTTCCAGCCACTTCCCAGGCTTCTCCATTTCCACCCCCTGCCCCCAGCCAGCCCTAAGACCTGGGAGCCAAAAAGACCAGAATTTTAGTCCTGGTTCCGCCACCTGCCTGTTGTGTGACCCTGTGACCCTGTCTCTTCACTTCTCTGTGCCTCAGTTACTTCTTCTGTAAAATGGGGACTAAGAGTGTGAGCCCTCTGTGGGACAGGGATTGTGTCCAACCTGATTACATTGTATCTACCCCAGCACTTAGTACAGCGCTTGGCACAAAGTAAGCACTTAAATAAATACTATGATTATTACTATCACTATTATTATTATTACCATCATTATTGTCCTCTGGCTCCCCCAAGACAGGTCTGCCAGCCCTGCTGCCGCGGGGTCCCCGGCAGGTGTCCGACAGGCAGGGCGACTGAGGAGACCTGGGGTTCTGGTGTGGGGGTAGGAGGTGGACGGCCCCCATCACATGACCGTCGGTGACTTCGCCAGCAGCCGGCCAGCTGGACACGGAGGAGACGGTGGGTGGGCTAAGCAGGGGGCCTAGTGGGGGGCCAGGATTGGGGGGCGGAGGGGAAGTCCCTGCCCTCGCTCCCCTCCCCATCAAGTCAGAGTGACCTTCTCCCCTTCTGACTCACTCCCATCAGATTCTCCCCAACTGATTCAACCTAGAGCTGACTCTTCCCCGTCTGATTCACCCCCGCCACCAGTATGACTCTCCCCTCCTCTAACTCTCCCCCATCTAACCCTCCCCCTTCTGACACTACCCCCAGGACTCTCCCCTTGTCTGCTGTCCCTCGTCTGACTCTCCCCTCTACCAGTCTGACCTCTTCCTCTCTGACCGTCCCCCACCTGACTCTCTAAACCTCTGACCTCCCCCCGACTGACTCTCCCCTCATCGGCCTCTCTGCTGGGCCTAACCCCCTCCTCCCCTCCCCTCCCCAAGCTGACTCTCCCCAGGATCCCCATCAGCTGAGGGTACACCGGGGCAGCGGAAGAGCTTAGTACTGTGCTCTGCATGCAGCGAGCGCTCAGTAAATACCTCGAGGGAATGATTGAAGGAGAGGATCAAGGGACCGGGCCCCCTGTCGCATTTGGAATCTCCCTTCCTCCCTTCCTTCCTCCCAGTTCTGGAGTGGTTCCAGGCCTTGTCTCCACCTTAGGCTTCCCTCCTTCCCTGCTGGCAGGTGCAGAATCTCTGCTGACACCAGACAAGCTAGTCCTGCTCCACCATGGCGGCTCTTGAAAGAAACTGACCAGAGGGAAAACCTACTGTTAGTGGGGATGGGTGGTGGCCTCTCGTTCTCTGCCACTTTTCTCTCTCCCTGTGTTGCATCGGCCCCCTCCAGGTCTGGCACTGCTTTATTGCTTCATCTTTCCTGATGGTTCTACCCCAGGCCCCTCCCCCAGCTGACACTGTTAGACAGGGAGACCCCGAGGGGCAAGGACCGGGCCTGATTCCCAGCCGGGAGTGCTCTCCCAGTGCTCGATTCAGTGTTCTTTCAACAGGAAACACTCCATGGATGCCCTCACCAGGGCCGGGACAAGTCCTGGACTCTGCACTAGGCACGAAAAAGTCAGTACACACAGGTTTCACTAGACCAAAATGGATCCCGCCTTGAGCCTAGTAGCAGCACAGCTGTTCATTGGACTCCCTCAGAGGGGCAAGGCCCAGTGGGGTGGGGGCGCAGTTGGAGGGAGGGGAATTCTGTCACGGTGAGTACCATTCTTGAAGAAGGGGCACCGTCAGGTGGGCGCGGGTCATGGGGATGATGTTCTGAAGGGGGCAGAGCTTGTCATGAGTGGGCGGGTGTCACCTGAACTTGGGCCCTGGAATGTGGCTAAAGAACCCAGGTCTGGAAATCAGTGAACCTGGACTCTAATCCCAGGTCTGTCACTGGTATGCTGTGTGACCTTGGACAAGTCACCTCACTTATCTAGGCCTCAATTCCCTCATTTGTAAAATGGGAGTTAAACTGTGAACCCCATGTTGGTCAGGGACTGTGTCTGACTTGATGATCTTGCATCTACCCTGGTGCTTGGTACAGTGGTTGGTGCATAGAAATGCTTAATAAACACCACAGTCATTGTTATTATTATTACTATTATAAAATAAAATAATAGTAATAATAATAAAGTTGTTCAGGCCCAGAGGCCCGAAGGCTGGTGGTGTAGCCTGGGGAGGGACTGTGGGCAGCTCCTAGCCAGAGTCCACATGGAGAATTTCCCCTTTCCCACCAGGACCCTACCTCCCCTCCCTAGCCTCTTGAGATATGCCTGGAAAAGATGAGAGAGTTGAAGAAGGGGCAGAAGGAGGGAGAGACTGGAAATGAAAAAAAGGAAGATTTAGGGAGATCATGTCTGTTAGTTTCAATTTTCTCAACAGAGTAGGTAACCAAGTCATTAGGGGCAGGACATGGGGGAGGCAGGGACAGGGGATTTGAAGAAGGAGCTAAACATCTGGAACAACTGGAGAGGGCAATGGTCTATGTGGTTCTGCCACTGTGATTCTTTGGACCCCCCGAAAAAAGCCAAATTTCTACTGTGAAAGCATTAATGCATGGGGAGGGGCAGGAATGACTGATTCATTCTCAGGAATCATTCATTCAAAACTATTTATTGTACAGAACAATGCCTAGGAGAATGAAAAAAGTAAGCCTTTCTGTGTCCTCAGTTTGCCATGTACAAACTGCATGGAGACCAAAAGACATACATTAAGAAATGGAGTGATATTCACTTGCAATATTAGCTATATGGTAAATACTGGTTTGCTGTGGTGTGGCCTATTGGCCTAGTGGAAAGAGCACAAACCTGGGAGACAGAGGTTCTGGGTTCTGTGCTGTGTGGCCTTGGACAAGTTACTTAACTTATCTTTGCCTCAGTAAAATGGGGATTAAGACACTGAGAGCCCAGTGTAGGGCAGGGTCTGTGTCCAAACCTGATTTGCTTGTATTCATCCCGGTGCTTAGTATAGTGCCTGGCACATAGTAAGCACTTAACAAATACCACAGTTAATTTTATTATTATTATTATTATTATTATTATTATTATTGTTATTATCTCTGTCTTTAGTAAACTCTTTGTCTCTGCATTCTGCTTTCAGGGAGGAAAATGGGGAAGATGACAAAGGATGAGGAGAAATGAGGGAGTATGAAAATCTGGCAACTCCATGGGACTCAAGTGGTTTCTGTTAGAATAAAAATAATAATAATAATAATACCATACTTCTGGTGATAATAACGATATGGTCTTTGTTAAGTGTTTCCTCTGGGTCAAACTGCTGGGGTAGGTACAAGTTAATCAGGTTGGGCACAGTCTCTGCCTTACAGGGAACTCATAATCTAAGTAGGAGGGACAAATTATATTGAATCTACATAGAGTGGAAGAAGCAGAGGCACAGAAGTGCTAAGTGACTTATCTAGGGTCACACATCAGGGAAGTGACAGAGCCGGAATAAGAGTCCATGCCCTCTGAATCCCAGCACAGTTAGGTCAGGCTGCTATCCAGATAAAGATCAACTGAGGAGACAGAACATGCTGAGCACAGATCAAGCCATCGAATGTTACATAAAGATCTAGCAAAGCAAAATAGGAGATGGAGGGACCCTAGCCAGGAGTCTGGGAAAGCTTCTAGAGGAGTAGAAATTATCAGTACTGCAAACACTCATGCACTAATGAAACCCTGATTATCTCCAGGGACTACAGCTATGAATGTCCTTCGTTTAATAGTGTTATTGCTTTTCCATGGTCTTCCTTGGTTGAAACACAGGATCATCACTGAGTTCCCATATCAAAGAGGATTTGCAGAAAGCAGCGTGGTTTGAGAAGACTTTCGGGTCTTATTCCCCAGAAAATCACCCAGGAATTTGATGACTCTTGTGTCACAGGTGAGCAAGACAAAGGGGCTGACAGTGGCATATCCATTGACCACAAACATGTTAGTATTCAAGAGGATGACATTATTCTTCATGGATGTAGCTAGAAACAGGGAAAGGACAAAGTCTCCACAGTAGAAGACTACAAAGTAGCTCACAAGCAGCACAATGGTCTTGGTGGCTCGTCTCTCTGGTGATGTTTCAGGGGCCTGTCTGGTACTATGGAGATGCTGGACCTGGTGCCTATGTTGACGCAGGAGAAGGACCATGTAGCCACTAGAGCAGCTCATTAGCCCCAGAGAGAGAATGTCACGGAGAGCCATGAGGGTGAGAATCAGCCCCTGGAGAAGAGTGTTTATGGGAATGATGTAACAATTGCCCTCTATGGTAGTTGCATTATGTGAAGCGACCACTTGGTACAAAAGGTTGGTGCTTATCAGCATGTTTGGAATCCACAAGATGGCTAAGACTGGGAGGATGAGGTTTGGGATCTGAACTTTGAACTGGAAGAAGTAAGAGGTGGTAGGACTGATGGTGATTGCCTGGACCATGCTCAGTAGGGAAGTGGTACAGATGGAGAGGCCCCGGGTGACACGGTAGACATAGGCATACAGCTTACACTCAGCATTGGTCTGTACAAGCCGCAGCCCCAGTATTCCTGCTGTTGTGGTGATCCATCTTGTAAGAAGCATCACGGTGTGGACCAGAGCTAGGTGAATGATGACCAGGTCTGTGGGCTTTGGTTTGGAACCCAGGAGGAACGAGGAGAGGTAAAGCATGTTGAGAAGGGAGTTCCCGATGATACCCACGCCGTTCTGGAAGAGGAAACAGTTCCTGAGCCACATCAATGCTCATTGCTTCTTGATACAAATATCTGCAGCAACACTGGAGGAAGAAGGATGGGCCAGAGACTGTGAGAATTTCATTCCTGGAGCTGCAAAGAAAATTGGCAAAGGATCCAGAAAGAATTGAGTATTTCAGTCAAATTGGTAGGGAATAGTCATGTTTATTCAGTTATGCCACGGTCAATTTGTATGTCAAAGGCCCTATGAAAATCAAATCTATGTACTAACTGGTCCATTCAAATAACTCCAGCAAATGAGTAGGGCACAATTTCCCCTTAACAGGTGTCATGTTCTCTTACCCCCAGCAAAGAGTGATTTTCCATGGGCCTACTGGGCCTAAACCTTCTTACAGACTGCACTGATGTGCCAGGATGAGTCAGTCACTCAAGCTAACCTCACACGAAGTGGTCAGAGAGGAAGACCATCAGACGTTGCTAGAGCTGGTAGTAGCTCACTCCTGATGACCTCCTCCCTGAGGGACAGGTAATTGAATTCAGTAAAAGGTAAGAGGTAACTCAGTAAGATGGTCACAGCCATCTCAGGGGAAAACTGAGAAAAGGGGAAGGGGCTGATTAATTGGGATGCCCCTCAAACATTTTGATTTAGAGATGGACTGAGCAAATCCTGGGGAGGCAGGGGATTAGAAAAGTGGTTAAGAGGTAAAGATCCCTGTGAAGTCAGGCAACTATCCCAGGGGTAGGAAAACCATCATGTCGACTGGAAGGCCTTTTGCCCTGGCCTCAGAAAATGCTGACTGAAGAATCAGAAGAGGGTGGACCTGAGACCTGGGATTCCTTGAGAGGCTGAGGAGCAAAGACCAGACAGCACGATGGATATAGGAAAAGTAGAGCCCTGGGGAAGGGAAATGTGTGAGATAGAAGCTCACTGTGAGCAGGGAATGTGTCTGCCAACTCTCTTGTATTGTACTGTCCCAAGTGCTTTGTACGGTGCTTAGTCTAGGTACCTGACCCTCCTGGGGTATTTTTCTTCCTAGCTGTCATTGGTTTAGGATTGTGCCTTCTGAGATTTCAAAGGACATCAGGAAGGGCAATGGGACACTCTGCCTTAACAGACAGTTCCTGCTAAGCGATCATCAGAGCCATCTTCGACTTGATCTGTGATGTAAAAGCTTCAGGAAAAGGTATGTGCTCCTGGCAGATCCAGGAAAGACAGGCACTGGCATCATCTGGAGAAAGATGGGAACTTCAAAACCACAAGGAAGCTGTGTTGCCTAATGGATAAAGCATGGGCCTGGGAGCCAGGGGACTGGATTCTACTCCTTGCTCTGCCACTTGCCTGCTGTGTGATCTGGGATAGTCACTTAAATTTTCTGTGCCTCAGTTTCCTCATCAGGAAAAAAGGGGGACTCACTACCTGATCTCAGTCCCACTTGATTGTGAGCCCCATTTAGTATAGGGCCTTTTTAATTAGAACCTACAGCAATCCTTAGACACCCACTGAGTGCTTTACAGATGCCATTAAAAAAGAGATATTTTTTTTTGGCTTGTTTCATATAATTGTTGGGTGGGTCTTTACTGACCTAAAATGTGAGTTTTAAGGATCAGAGACCCTGTATGGGATTTGCACGCAATCTTGTTGGAGTGGGGTGCAGTGGGCCACAGGACAAGATCATGGGGAGGTGAGGAAAGTGATTTTCAGCATGACATATTGAGAAGCAGCTTGGTGTAGTGAATAGAGCACCCATCCTGGGAGTCAGAAGGTCATGGATTCTAATCCCAGCTACACCATAGGTCTGCTGTGTGACCTTGGACAAGTCACTTTATTTCTCTGTGCCTCATTTACCTCATCTGTAAAATCAGATTTGCGACTGTGAGCTCCACTTGGGACAGTGACCATGTACAACCCAATTGGTTTATATCTACTCCTGAGCTTAGTACAGTGGCTGAAACAATTTGAGCATGACTACAGGAACGTTATGGTGGTGACATTCGGAGTGACAATTTGATTGTGGAGCTCCTTCGTGGGCTCCTTCTTTGCCTCCCATGTCCTGACTGTGAGGGTCCCTCAACGTTCAGTTTGGATCCCCTTCTATTCTCCATCTAAACCCACTCCCGTGGAGAACTCATTTCCTCCCATGGCTTCAAGTACCATCTCTATGCAAATGATACCCAAATCTACATTTCTAGCCCTGTCATCTCTCCCTCTCTCCAGTCTCACAACTCATCCTGCCTTCAAGATATCTCTACTTGGATGTACTCCCATCACTTCAAACTTAACATGTTCAAAACAGAGCTCTTTATCTTCCCACCCAAACCCTGTCCACCCCCTGACTTTCTCATCACTGGAGATGGCACCACCATCCTTCCTGTCTCATAACACCATCACCTAGGGTGATATCCTTGATTCTTCTCCCTCATTCAACCCACATATTCAACCTGTCACCAAATCCTGTCACTCCCACCTTCACAACTTCGCTAAAATCTGAACTTTCCTCTCCAACCATACTCCTACCACATTAATTCAATCCTTCATCCTATCCTGCCTGGATTGCTGCATCAGCCTCCTTGCTGACCACTCAGCCTCCTTTCTGTCCCCACTCCAGTCCATCCTTCACTCTGCTGCTTGCGTCTTTTTACTACAAAAACGTTCAGAACACGTCATCCCCTCCTTAAAAAAACTCCAGTGGTTGCCCATCCACCTCCGTATCGAACGAAAACTCCTCACCATTGGCTTTAAAGCATTCCATCACCTTGTCCCCGCCTACTTCATCTTGCTTCTCTCCTTCTACAACCCAGCCTGCACGCTTTGCTCCCCTAGTACTAACCTTCTCACAGTGCCTCATCTCCCACTCCCTTCTGCATCAGTCACCCTGACTTGCTCCCTTTGTTCTTCCCACATCCCAGCCCCACAGAACTTATGTTAGAGAAGCAGCGTGGCTGAGTTGAAAGAGCCACGCTCTTGGGAGTCAGAGGTCCTGGGTTCTAATTCCATCTCCGCCACATGTCTGCTGTGTTTTCTAGTCCTGACTTCAGGCTGGAGCTTGTCTCATAAGAGTTTTCTGTCCAACAATGTCATCAGTCACAAGACCACAGGATACTCAGAACAAAAGCCATGCAGACGTCCTTTTCATATTAGATTTGAGACTTGAAAAGCATTTTCTCAACATTTAAGGTAAGACCAAGTATTAAGTAAAATCAAATACGGAATCAAGAGTTAATGAAGTTTGAAAATGGAACACAATAATAACTTCCTCCTTGCACCCCAATCCTACTTTTGCAACAATACACTTCCCCCATCCCTTTTTTCCCCTTCCTTCAAAGTTCATATCATCAACCTCTATTACCACAAAATCAAGATTCAAGGAAGCAGCAGAGCCTGGTGGAAGAAGTGACTTAGGGGTACTGCTGTCCCATTAAAATCCAGCCCACATACCTCACTCCCCCAATGTCAATTTATACACTTGTACATCTCACTCACATCCCGCCACTGGCCTGGAAAGCCCTCCCTATTCTATCTGACACAATTACTCTCCCCACTTTCAGAGCTTTATTGAAGGCACATTTCCTTGGCCTGGGCTATATGATGGAAGTGGCTCGGTGCTCACTTCATTACAATGGAGCTCAACAACAAAGAAAACAAGTAAAAAAGGCTGCTATTAGTTGACCAGACAGAGCCTGCCTGTGGATGAAACACAGTATCGCCAAGTACTGTGCTACACTGAGGTAAAAGCAAAGCTGAGGTAAATGCAAGGTAATCACATCAGACACAGTCACTGTCCCACATGAGGATTACAGTCTAATGGGGAGAGAGAACAGGTAGCTCATACCCATTTTGTAGTTCTTGTTCCTCAAATAAAATGTGAATAGTAATTCAGACAATCAAGAATTGAACAGGTTTAGGTGTCGGCCAGATTGTACTATGTAAATCCTATATTTTTGCACTTCTCTTGCTTCATTCATGATTAATAACCTACTGAGATAGGGAATGGACAGGGTACAGACATGTGAAGGGGACAGGGAGGGGCAGATGGATAGGCAGTACACAAGAATAAACACACTTTAGACTGTGAGCTCCTTACAGGCAGGTAACATGTTTATGAACTCTGTTGCATAGGATGCTCCCAAGCATTTAATGCAGCCATGTCATGTCTTTGTCGAGTAATATATGTTAAAGGAAGGTAATATGGGAGAGATGGAATTGCAGCTGATTTTGTTCCCCTCCTCCAATTCTCTCCTTGACCCCACCAAATCTGGCTTCTGTCCTCTTCACTCCACAGACACCACCCTCTCAAAGGATACCAGTGATTTCCTTCTAGCCAAATCCAATTGCCTCTACTCCATCTTAATCCTTCTCGACCACTCAGGGATCTCTGACACTGTGGACCACCCCCTCCTCCTGGAATCATTATCCAACCTCAGCTTTGCTTCCACTGTCCTTTACTGCTTCTATTCCTATTTTTCCATCTGCTCATTCTCAGTTTCTTTCATGGGCTCCTCCTCGGCCTACCAACCCCCAACTTTGGGTGCCCCTCAAGCTTCAGTTCTGGGTCCTCTTCAATTCTCCATCTAAAGCCACTCTTTCGAAGAACTCATTCACTCCCATGGCTTCAACTACCACCTCTATGTGGATGACTCCCAAATTTACATCTCCAGCCCTGATCTCTCTCCCTTTCTGCAGTCTCACCTTTCCTCCTGTCTTTGAGACATCTGGTCTTGGATGTCCCACTCTCACCTCAAACTTAACATATCTAAAAGAGAACTTATCTTCCCACCCAAACTCTGTCCTTCCTCTGACTTTCTCATCACTGTAGATGGCACCACCATCCTTCTTGTTTCACAAGCCTATAAGCCTGGTGTTATACTTGATTCCTCTCTCTCATCCAACCAACACATATTCAAACCATCACTAAATCCTGTCGGTTCAACCTTCACAACATTGCTAAAATCCATCCTTTCCTTTCCATCCAAATGGCTACCATGTTAATCCAAACAATTATCCTATCCTTCCTTGTATCAGCCTCCTTGAAGATTCCATTGACTCTTGTCTTCCCCATTACTCTTGTCTCTCATCAATCCAGTCCATACTTAACTCTGCTGCCTGGATCATTCTTCTACAAAACCTTTGACTCCATGTTTCCCCACTCTGCTACTTTTCAGCTGTGTGACTTTGGGCAAGTCACTTAACTTCTCTGTGCCTCAGTTACCTCATCTGTCAAATGGGGATTAAGACTGTGAGCCCCATGTGGGACAACCTGATCACCTTGTATCCCCCCCAGCGCTTAGAACCGTGCTTCACACATAGAAAGTGCTTAACAAATATTATCATCATTATTAAAAATAGACAGCTGGGAGGCAGGAATAGGATGGAGAAAGGGACTCAGCATATGGCCAAGAGCAAGGAGCTATTTTGCTACAGCTAATGAGTAGGAGGACTGAGGCAGGAAGGGAAATTCACCTCATTTGAGAGGGGTCTGGGGGTGTCTGATGGTCAGGGTGTGAGGAAATGGCCACTTCTAACAGTCATGTTCCCTTTTGATCCTGCTGATCAGTCCTCTCCTGGTCCAAGTCTCCATCGACCCTCTGGCTTTCAAAAAAGATGATGATCTCTCCGCTCTGACCACAGAATAAGCAAGAATCAGTGTGGCCTAGTAAGAAGCAGCATTGTCTAGTGGATAGAACACAGGCCTGGAAGTCAGGGTCTGGATTCTAATCCCAACTCCACCACTAGCCTACTGGATGACCTTGGAGAAATCACTCAATTTCTCTGTGCCTCAATTCCTTCATCTGTAAAATGACAGATAAGACTGTGAGACCCATGTATGACACAGACTGCGACCAACCTGACTAGCTTGTATCTACCCCAATGCATAGTACAGTGTCTGGCACATAGTAAGCACTTAGCAAATACCATTAAAAAGAAGGAGACACTCACCCAGCTGCAGCTTGATTCCGGGACCTGAGTCTCTCTCACCCCTTTCTGGTAGCCACGGTGACATTTATAAGGAGAAGTTTCATGTTGTCATCTCCCTCCAGGCCAGTGATTTTCTTGTCACTTGCAGGATCCTGACAATTTCACGGGAGAGAGGGAGATGACTTGTCCCGAGTGCCCAGAAACCACTTGTGTCAGCTCATCACAGTAACAAGTCAGATGCAGCTGGGCCACAACTCTTTTCTCACTTTCTGAACTACTCCCTCAGCTATAAAAATCATAATGATAACAATGGGAATTGGGGCATTTGCTAAGCTCTTGCTAAGGGTCAGGCAATATATTAAACATTTGGAGAGATGCAAGATCATCAGTTGGGACATAGCCCCTATCCTACATGGGGCTAACAACATAAATAGGAGGGATGACAGGTATCAAAGCCTATTTTATAGGTAGGGAAATGTAGGCCCAGAGAAATTAAAGGACCTGCTCAAGTTTACAAAAAAAGGGAAATGACAGTGGCAGGATTAGAACTCAAGCTGTCTGACTCCCAGTCCCAGGCTCTTTCCCCTAGGCCACACTGCTAGACAGACAGTAACTACTCAATGTATACCAGCGACTGATTGAGTGATTGGGAAAACTGCAGTCAGTTGGGACAGCAGCAGTTGGGGAACTGATTCTCTCTTCCCCCACCATGCCGACCTATGGACGTATTTCACCGCCATTGTTAATGTACTCATTGACTAAAACTGTATGTAATTTTATTTCTTATGTCAGTGCAATCATTCATTCATTCAATCATATTTATTGAGCCCTTACTGTGGGCAGAGCACTGTTCTAAGCGCTTGGAAAGTACAATTCAGTAATAGAGACAGACAATCCTTACCCACACCGGGCTCACAGTCCAGAAGGGGGGAGACAGACATCAAAACAAGTAAACAGGCATCAATATAAATAAATAGAATCATAGATATATACACATCAAAACAAATTAACAGACATTGCTATAAATAAATAGCATTATAAATATGTACATATATGCACAAGTGCTGTGGGGCGAGGAAGGCGGGAAGAGGAAAGGGAGCGAGTCGGGGTGATGCAGAGGGGAGGGGGAACTGAGGAATAGGCGGGCTTAGTCTGGGAAGGCCTCTTGGAGGAGGAACACCTTCAGTAGGGCTTTGAAAGGGGGAAGAGTGATTGGCAGATTTGAGGAGCGAGGACATTCCAGGCCAGAGGTAGGATGTACACCCTCTCAAAGGAATCAAATAATATACATTATATATTATATCTCAAAGGATTTGAGATATGAATATATTGAGATATATGTGATATGTCTTGTCTTATGCTGACGAGTCTTTTCCAACCCATAGTGACACGACAGACACATCTCTCCCAGAATGCCCCGCTCTCCATCTGCAATCGTTTTGGTAGTGTATCCATAGAGTTTTTTGGTAAAAATACAGAAGCGGTTTACCATTGCCACCTTCCATGCTGTAAACTCGAGTCTCTGCCCTCGACTCTCTCCCACACCACTGCTACCCGGCATGGGTAAATTTTGATTGCAGCAGATTGCCTTCCACTCGCTGGCCACTGCCCAAGCTAGGAATGGAATGGGTAGGCCCCTGCTTGATTCTCCCTCCTGTAGCCATGGCTGGTAGAGTACTAGAAACTCTCCAAGTGTGACCCTGAGAGGGGTATGTGATATGTATCATATATATGGTGTATATGTTATATTGCCATTCCTTTGCGAGATAATGAGAAAGAGCAGCAAGAAGAAGTAACTTTCAGCTCATCCATATGTGAATGGAAGAGAGCTCTGAATGAATGAATTATCTTTTCTACTCCACTGTAAGAAATCACAGTCACTATTCCCGTGCACTCTAATGGCTTGTTTGCACTCATCTTTTCCCTAGGATTCCTAATAACCATAATGGTAATGATGGTATCTTTTAACACTTTCTATGTGACAAGCACTGCTCTAGACACTGGATACAAGTAGATACAAGTTAATCAGCTCAGAAGCAGCCCCTGTTCCATAGTCCAAGTAGGAGAGAGAACAGGCAATCTCATGAACAACCTGGCAGTGGAGGGAGAGTGGGGATTTCAGGTTAAAGGAGCCCTTGGCCAGCCAAGCTCACTTTCCTTCTTTCTTATGTGATTTGTTAAGCACTCACTATGTCCCAGGCACTGTATTTAGTCCTGGGTTAGTTACAATCTGAGCAAGTTGGAAACAGTACACGTCCCACATAGGGCTCACAGAAGTAACCATGTTTTACTGATGAGGTAACTGAGTCACAGAGAAGTTAAGTAACTTGCCTAAGGTCACCCAGCAGACAGAAGGCAAAGTCTGGATTAGAACCCAGGTTCTAAGAATCCCTCTATAGGAGGATTTGTTTCACTACAGCTGAGCTTCGAGTTTAGGTACAAAGAAACTCGGTTTGTCCAGGGTTGGGGGTGGGGGATGAAAGTGCTAAACCTTGCATAGAAATTGCTTTCAAATGGGCTCATGTATCCCAATGTATTCCCTATCCGAAGTAAACCCTCCCTTAACCCCATGTCTCCCTCCAGTTATCTCCCCATCTCCCTCCTACCATTCCTCTACAAACACCCTGAGCAAGTTGTCCAGATCCACTGCCTCCGCTTCCTCTCTTCCAATCACCAATTCTCTCCTTGAGCCCAGAGAATCAATGTTATTTGTTTAAGGTTTATTGGGTGTGGAGGACTATAATAAGTGCTATAATATTATAAGTGCTATAATAATGTAATAAGTATAATGAGGACTATAATAAGTCTAATAAGTACAATATTACAATATAACAAACACAATCTCTGCCAACAACAAGCTTACAGTCAAGAGAGGGAGGCAGACATTAATATAAATGAATGAATTATGGATATGTACGTAAGTGCTGTGGGGCTTAGGGGAGGAATGAATAAGAGGAGCAGAAGGGAGTGGAAGAAAAGGAAAAGAGGGTTTAGCCAGGGAAGGCCTATTGGAGGATATGTGACTTCAATAATGCTTAGAAGAGGGGGAGAGTTATTGTCTGTCAATTATGAAGAGGGAGGGAGCCCCATATTCGAGACATCAGCAACAAGATAGATGAGATTGAGGTCAGTGACTAGGTTGGCTTTAGAGGAGCGAAGTATGTGGGTTGGGTTATAGAAAGGGAGTAGTGAGGTGAGTTAGGAGGGGGGCAACGTGACTGAGTGCTTTAAATTCAATGGTAAGGAGTTTCTGTTTGATAAGGAGGTAAATGGGCAACCACTTGAGGTTCTTGAAAAGAGGAGAAACATAGCCTGAAAGTTTTTATAGAAAAATGAAGCTGGCAGCAGAGTGAAATATGAACATCAAGGGGGAGAGAGGAGGCAGGGAGGTCTACAAAGAGGCTGATAAAGTAATCAGTGAGTGTTCCAAGAGAGTGAGTGAGTATAGATGGAGGATAGGAGGGGACCTAGAACTGATCCTTGAAGGACACCCTCTGTTAGGGGGTGGTAGGTAAAGGAGGAATCTGTGAAAGAGACTGGGAATGGTCAGGCAGAGTGATAGGAGGAGAACCAGGAGAGAACAGGGCCAGGGATGCCAATATTGTATAATGTTTCCTAAAGAAGGAGATGGTTGACAGTGTTGAAGGTAGCTGAATGGCCAAGGAGGATTAGGATGGACTAGAAGCTGTTGGATTTGGCAAGAAAGATTTCATTTGTGAACCTTGAGAGGACAGTTTATTGGAGTAAAGGGGTCAGAAGCCAGTTGGAGGGGGCCAAGAAGAAAATTGGAGGAGAGGAACTTGAGGCAGCAGGTGTGGACACCTCAATCAAGGAGTTTGGAGAGGAATAGTAGGAGGTAGATGGAGTTATAACTATAAAGAGCTGTTGGGTCAAGGGAAGATGTTTTTAGGATAGGTGAGATGTGGGCATGTTTGAAAGCAGTGGGAAAGAAGTCATTGGAGAGTGAACAGTTGAAGATGGTAGTTAGGGAGGAAAGAGGGACGGGGCAAGCATTTTGATAAGGTGCAAAGGGATGGGGTAGAATGCGTGGGTAGATTTTGAGAGTATACAAAATTTTCCTCTTGAGATACTGCTGGGAAGGATGGGAGAGTTGAATAAGGGGCAAGAAGGGGGAGGAACTGGAGAGAAGATTTTTGGTAGATCACGCCTGATTGTTTCAATTTTCTCGATAAAATAGAGGGTCATGTCACTAGGGGCAAGATATGGGGGAGGTAGGGGGACAGGGGTTTGATGAGAGAGTTAAATGTCTAAAACAACTGTTGAGGTCAATGGGCATGGATGTCAGTAAGGATGGAGAAATAATTTTGCTGCACAGAGGAGAGGGCAGAGTTAAAAGCATGCAAGCATAAATTTGAAGTGGACAAGGTGGGCTTGATATAAGCAGTGTTCTGCTTCTTGTGCACAAGACTGAAGGAAGCAAATTGTAGCAGTGATCCAGGGCTGTGGGCTAGCGGTACGAGATCAATGAAGGGATAGGGGAATGAGCGAATTGAGCTCGGTAGATAGGTTAGTATTGAGGGCATCAATTTGGACATCAAGGGAAGGCCGAAAGAAAGAAAGTCATGATGACATGACTTGAGAAAATTGGATGGGGTCAAAAGATCGGAGGTCTCTGTGGGAGAGCAGTGCATATTTGCAGGGAGGAGTTGTGTGGAAGAGAGAGGTTTTGCGAAGATAGAGGGATTTCAGAGTTGGTGAGGGTAGAGGTAGGACTACACCTAGAACTCTGCCCTCTCCACTGCCTGGTAAAATTATTTCTCCATCCATATTGACAACCATGCCCATCGCTCTCGACAGTTGTTCTAGCCCCCTGACCCCCTGTCTCCCTTGCCCCCAATGACCTGGACACCTACTTTATTCAGAAAATTGAAACTATCAGGCGTGATCTCCCTAAAAGTTCCCCTGCCCCTCCCCAGTTCCTCCCTCCTCCGGCCCCTTCTTCAACTCTACCATCTTTCCCAGCAGTATCTCAAGCAGAGATCTCCTTGCTTCTCTCAATATCCACCACCTCCACCTGCGCCTCTGACCTTATTCTTTCACACTTTATCAAAATACTTGCCACCCTCCCTTCTTCCCTCACTCTCTGCCACCTTAAACTGTTCACTCTCCAGTGGCTTCTTCCCTACTGCTTTCCAACATGCCCATGTCTCCCCATCCTAAAAAAAAAAACCTTCATTGACCCCACAGCTCCCTCAAGTTATTGCCCTATCTGGGTCCCCATCTATTCTTCATCTACACACACTCCCTTGGAGAACTCATTCACCCCCATGGCTTCCACTACCACCTCTATGCAGATGATACCTAAAGTTACATCCCCAGCCCTTATCTCTCTCCCTGTCTGCAGTCTCACTTTTCCACTGGCTCTCGTGACATCTCTACTGGGATGTCTTCCTGTCACCTCAAACTTAACATGTCTAAAATGGAAGTTTTTATCTTCCTACCCAAACCCCATCCTCCCGCTCACTTTCCAATCCCTGTAGACAGCACCTCCACCCTTCCTGTCTCACAAGCCCATAACCCTGATGTTATCCTTGACACCGCTCTGTCATTCAACCCACTTACTCAAGCCATCACTAAATCCTGTCAGTCCCATCCTCACAAAATGGCTACAATCTGTCCTTTCCTCTCCATCCAAACTGCTACAACGTTAATACAATCACTTATCCTATCCTACCTAGATTACTCCATAAGCCTCCTTACTGACCTCCCAGCCTCCTTGACTCTCCCTACTCCAGTCCATAATTCACTCTGTGGTCCAGTTCATTTTTCTACTAAAACGATCAGGACTCATTTCCCCACTCCTCAGGAACACCCAGTGATTGCTCATCTACCTCCACGTGAAGCAAAAACTCCTCAATATTGACTTCAAAACACTCAATCATCTAATCCCCTCATACTTCATCTGGCTACCCTCCTACCCAACTTGCCCACTTTGCTCCTTACTGCTAATCTTCTCACTGTGCCTCAATTTTATCTGTCTCCCACCAACCCCTCGGGCTCACTGTGCCTCAATTTTAGCTATCTCCCACCAATCCCTCGGGCATGTCCAGCCTCTGGCCTGAGACACCCTCCCTCCCTCAAATCTAACAGACAATTACTGTCTCCCCCTTTGAAGCCGTATTGAAGGCATATTTCCTCTAAGAGGCCTTCCCTGTCTAAGCCCCCCTTTCATTCATTTAGTCATTGAATCGTATTTATTGAGCACTTACTGTGTGCAGAGCACTGTACTAAGCGCTTGGGAAGTACAAGTTGGCAACACACAGAGACGGTCCCTACCGTCTCACAGTCAACAGGCTCACAGTCTAGAAGGGGGAGACAGACAACAAAACAAAACATGTGGACAGGTGTCAAGTCATCAGAATAAATAGAAGTAAAGCTAGATGCACATCATTAACAAAATGAATAGAATAGTAAATACGGACAAGTACAATAAATAGAGTAATAAATCTGTACAAACATATATACAGGTGCTGTGGGGAAGGGAAGGAGGTAGGGCGGGGTGGGTGGGGAGGGGGAGAGGATAAGGGGGGCTGGGAAGGCCTCCTGGAGGGGGTGAGCTCTCAGTAGGGCTTTGAAGGGAGGAAAAGAGCTAGCTTGGAAGATGTGTGGAGGGAGGGCATTCCGGGCCAGGGGGAGGACGTGGACCGGGGGTGGACGGCGGGACCCCTCTGAGCGTTTCTCAGATGGGATCCTGAATCACTGAAATTGAGGCTTATTGGATGGCAGCTAGAGGGCTATTCCAACAGGGGCCAGCAGAGGGAGCCCGTCTCAAGTCCTATGATGAGTCGGTGGGGAGAGAGAGGCCTTTCATGCATTCATTCATTCATTTATTCATTCATTCAATCGTATTTATTGAACACTTACTGTGATGAAGGACTTAATATGGAAATCAGCGGTATGGTCCTGGACCCCACCAAGAGCTTTTCATTCATTCATTCATTCATTCATTCATTCATTCAATCAATCAATAGTATGAATTGAGCACTTACTGTGTGTAGAGCACTGTACTAAGCGCTTGGGAACTACAAGTTGGCAACATATAGAGACAGTCCCTACCCAACAGTGGGCTCACAGTCTAGAAGGGGGAGACAGAGAACAAAACAAAACAAAACATATTAACGATCACTGAATCACTCAAATTGGGGATTATTGGATGGCAGCTAGAGGGCTATTCCAACAAGTGCCAGCAGAGGGAGCCCGTCTCAAGTCCTGCGGTGGGTCGGTGGGGAGAGGGAGGCCTTTCATTCATTCATTCATTTATTCATTCATTCAATCGTATTTATTGAGCGCTTACTGTGATGAAGGCCTTGATATGGAAATCCACCCGGATGGTCCTGGACCCCACCAAGCGCTTTTCATTCATTCATTCATTCAATCAATCGAATTTATTGAGCGCTTACTGTGTACGGAGCACTGTACTAAGCACTTGGGAAGTACAGGTTCATTCATTCAATCGTATTTACTGAGTGCTCACTGTGTGCACAGCACTGTACTAAGCGCTCGGGAAGTACAAGTTGGCAACATAAAGAGACGGTCCCTACCCACCAGTGGGCTCACAGTCTAGAAGGGGGAGACAGAGAACAAAACAAACCATATTAACAGAATAAAATAAATAGAATAAATATGTACAAGTAAAATAAATAAATAAATAGAGTAATAAATACGTACAAACATATTTACAGGTGCTGTGGAGAAGGGAAGGAGGTAAAGCGGGGGGATGGAGAGGGGGAGGAGGGGGGGAGGTTGGCAACATCCAATAATAATAATAATAATAATAATAGCATTTATTAAGCGCTTGCTATGTGCAAAGCACAGTTCTAAGCGCTGGGGAGGATACAAGTTGATTACGTTGTCCCACGTGGGGCTCACAGTCTTCATCCCCATTTTACAGATGAGGTAACTGAGGCATAGAGAAGTTAAGTGACTTGTCCAAAGTCACACAGCTGACAGTATACAGGCGGTCCCTACCCAACAACGGGCTCACAGTCTAGAAGGGGGAGACAGACAACAAAACAAAACATATTAACAAAATAAAATAATTAGAATAGTAAATATGTACAAGTAAGATAGAGTAATAAGTCTATACAGACATATATACAGGTGGTGTGGGGAGGAGAAGGAGGTAGGGCAGGGGAAATGGGGAGGGGAAGAGGAAGGAGGGGGCTCAGTGTGGTAAGGCCTCCTGGAGAAGGTGAGCTCTCAGTGGGCTTTGAAGGGAGGAAGAGAGCTAGCTTGGCGGACGGGCAGAGGGAGGGCATTCCGGGCCAGGGGGAGGACGTGGGCCGGGGGTCGACGGCGGGACGGGCGAGAACGAGGCACAGTGAGGAGGTTAGCAGCAGAGGAGTGGAGGGTGTGGGCTGGGCTGGAGAAGGAAAGAAGGGAGGTGAGGTAGGAGGGGGCGAGGTGAAGGAGAGCCTTGAAGCTGAGAGTGAGGAGTTTTTGCCTGATGCGTAGGTTGACTGGTAGCCACTGGAGATTTTTGAGGTAGGTCCTCCAGTCCGTGTATTTGGCATGGATGGTCTGAGGAGGCACCAGGATCTTGCTGTTGATGGCACACCAGCCTATGGGGTGGATGTCCACGGTGCCCAGGTTACACCAGAAGTCGTGGCTGGCATCATTCTCGAAGCCTTCGTATCGCAGCAGGAGCCAGTACCCTGCAGTCTGGGTGACAGAGGCGATCCAGTACACCCGGCTGGGCAGGACCCCGTCATTGTTCAGCGCCTCTACCTTCATCCCTTTCACCACATCCTCCCATTGCTCAAACAGCAGGATGTTTTTGAAGCAGCTGACCGGAGCGGCTTTGTAACTGTGCTCCATCAGGAACTTGCCCCAGTTGAAGCCCAGAACCAGAGTGTCCTGTCCAGTGAGAGTCCCGTTTGCTAGTTGCCCAGTTCCCTGGGAGTCGAGGAAGGCTCCAATTTTGGCAGACCAGGCTGCCTTTCCTCTTCTCCTTCTCCCTTCTGTGTAGCCCTGACTTTCTCCCTTTCTTTTTTCCCCTCTCCCAGCCCCACAACACCTACTGTATATATCTGTAATTTATATTAATGTCTGTCTCCCCCGTCTAGACTGTAAGCTCGTGTGTCTGTTTATTGCTGTATTGTACTCCCCAAATGCTTAGTATAGTGCTCTGCACACAGTCAGGGCTCAATGACTATGATTGAATGAATGAATGAAAAATGATTCAGGCAGATGAGTGTAGTATAGATTAGAATGAGGAGAGAGGCAGAGAGGTCGGAGAGGATTTCAGCAAGGGGAGTGGGGATAAGATAAATGCTTGAATCATCATGGTAGCCCTTTGTGTAGAGAGGAAGTGGTGGATTTTAGCCATGTTATGAAGGTCAAAGCGATGGGATTTGGTGACAGACTGTGGCCGAGGATCTAGAAGCACTCTGATGCTTTGGTAGCTGACTGGAAAGATGGGTACTTGACTCCTAGAGGAAAGGGGAACACGGGCCGATGGCGTTCAGCACTTCCTTCCCCCATCCCCAACCTTGGATAAACAGTGAGTTTCTTGGGACCTAAATGTGAAGTTTGGCTGCGGTGATTCAAATCCCCCGAGTCGGTCAGTCAGCCATCAATCGTATTTATTGAGCACTCACTGTGTGCAGCGCTCTGTTCTAAGCACTTGGTAGAGTACAGCATAACAATATAACAGACACATTCCCAGACTGCAACAAGCTTAAAGGAGCTTACTGGGAGCTTGGCTGGCAAAAGGCCTCTTTATTCTGAAATCTCATTGTCTTTTTTATCTCCTGGTTTTCAGAGATGTGCATCTAATTCCCCCTTTATTCCTGGTTTCCATGTTCTAAGACTTTTTTTTACCTCAAGTAGTCCTGTGAAATATTAATCAATCGATGGTATTCATTGAGTGCTTACTGTGTGCAGACCACTGTTCTGCTTTTTCCTCTCCTCCTCCCTATCCCCCCCACCCTACCTCCTTCCCCTCCCCACAGCACCTGTATATATGTTTGTACAGATTTATTGCTCTATTTTACTTGTACATATTTACTATTCTATTTATTTTGTTAATGCTGTGCATATAGCTATAATTCTATTTGAATCAATCAATCAATTGTATTTATTGAGCGCTTACTGTGTGCAGAAGCACTGGTACTAAGCGCTTGGGAAGTACAAGTTGGCAACATATAGAGACAGTCCCTACCCAACAAGCGGGCTCACAGTCTAGAATAAATCAATCAATCTTATTTATTGAGCGCTTACTGTGTGCAGAGCACTGTACTAAGCGCTTGGGAAGTACAAGTTGGCTCCAGTGGCTATAGAGACAGTCCCTACCCAACAGTGGGCTCACAGTCTAAAAGCAGGAGACAGAGAACAAAACCAAACATACTAACAAAATAAAATAAATAGAATAGATATGTACAAGTAAGATAAATAAATAAATAGCGTAACAAATATCTACAAACATATACACAGACACAGGTGCTGTGGGAAAGGGAAGGAGGTAAGATGGGGGGGATGGAGAGGGGGACGAGGGGGAGAGGAAGGAAGGGGCTCAGTCTGGGAAGGCCTCCTGGAGGAGGTGAGCTCTCAGTAGGGCCTTGAAGGGAGGAAGAGAGCTAGCGTGGCGGATGGGCAGAGGGAGGGCATTCCAGGCACGCGGGATGACGTGGGCCGGGGATCGATGGCGGGACAGGCTTGAACGAGGTACGGTGAGGAGATTGGCGGCAGAGGAGAGGAGGGTGCGGGGTGGGCTGTAGAAGGAGAGAAGGGAGGTGAGGTAGGAGGGGGCGAGGTGATGGAGAGCCTTGAAGCCCAGGGTGAGGAGTTTCTGCCTGATGCGCAGATTGATTGGTAGCCACTGGAGATTTTTGAGGAGGGGAGTAACATGCCCAGAGCGTTTCTGGACAAAGACAATCCGGGCAGCAGCAAGAAGTCTGGATTGAAGTGGGGAGAGACACGAGGATGGGAGATCAGAGAGAAGGCTGATGCAGTAGTCCAGACGGGATAGGATGAGAGCTTGAACGAGAAGGGTAGCGGTGTGGATGGAGAGGAAAGGGCGGATCTTGGCAATGTTGCGGAGCTGAGACCGGCAGGTTTTGGTGACGGCTTGGATGTGAGGGGTGAACGAGAGAGCGGAGTCGAGGATGACACCAAGGTTGCGGGCTTGTGAGACGGGAAGGATGGTAGTGCCGTCAACAGAGATGGGAAAGTCAGGGAGAGGGCAGGGTTTGGGAGGGAAGACAAGGAGTTCAGTCTTGGACATGTTGAGCTTTAGGTGGCGGGCAGACATCCAGATGGAGATGTCCTGAAGGCAGGAGGAGATGCGAGCCTGGAGAGGGGGGGAGAGAGCATTATTCTCTGGGCCTCAGTTCCCTTATCTGTAAAATCGGGATGAAGACTGGGAGCCCCCCGTGGGACAACCTGATTACCTTGTAACCTCCCCAGTGCTTAGAACAGTGCTTTGCACACGGTAAGCCCTGTGGGCATTGTACTCTCCCAAGCATGTCATACAGTGCTCTACACATAATAAGTGCTCATTAAATATCATTGATTAACTGATTGATTGGGGCTGAGGGTGGGGTGAATATCAAGTGCTTAAAGAGTACAGATCCAAGTGCATAAGCCTCATAGGTGGGAGAGGGAGTAGGGGAAATGAAAGCTAATATCAGAGAGAGGAGATTTTAAATTTCCATCTTTTGGCTTCAGGTTTGAATTAATAGTCCTCAATTCCAGTCCATCAATTTTATTCCGGCTTTATTCCCAACAGATGGTCCAACATGAACCATCACCACTACTGCAGAAATAACTTAAGGTCTTGTTCTGCAGAAGATAGGATATTCCTTTCCCATCATAATGTTTGGGATCCCAACATCATTCACCCCAAATGATCAAGGACCAGAAACAATGAACTACCATATTTTCAAGTACATACTGGGCAAACGTACAAGAGTTTAACGCTCAATAAGACTCACTCTCATAGACATCATTAACCATGGACGTATCATTTTTGGATGGAAAAACAGCCTTGATGTGTGTGCATGTGACTATGGATGATATATATGAATATATTAAAGTTGAATGCCTTTGGTGTTTGTGATCACTTATTGCTACATTAAAAAAAATAGTATTCATTAGATGCTTCTTGTATGCCAGGCACTGTACTAATCAGTGGGGTAGGTACAAGATCATCAGGCAGGACACAGCCATATAATAAAGGGACTCACAGCTTTAACCCACTTTTTATGGGTGAGGTAGCTGAGGTATCGAAAAGTTAAGTGACCTACCTAAGGTCACACGGCAGATAAGTGGAAGAGTCATAATTAGAACCCAGGTCCTCTATTCCCAGGCTCAAGCTCTTTCTACTAGGCCAGACTTCTTGCTGATATTGATGTTGAGTTTGATTCAGACATTATACCAAAAGAACTGCTGAAGGAGTCACAGGAGTCATTTATGGAAGGACCATGTGCCATGACTTTAGGGAAGTTTGGACTTGGCTACACTTCTGTGGATCTTCAATTTGGGTGGAAGTGCATTACTTTGTGCAATTCTACCTCATTATCTCCTGAAGAAATAGGGACATATTCTCTCTCTTTTAAAATCTCCATACACCAACCCACACGGAACACGCATACATCTCTTCAATAGGGATATACTATGTATAGTACAGCATATATAGTGTATATAATAGTATATCCCTATATCCCTAGATGTACTATCAACTCACAATATAAGTAGGAGAGAGAAATGGTGTTAAATGTCCATTTTACAATGGAGGAAACAGAGGCACAGAAGTGCTAAGTTACTTAGGGTCACACATCATGTAAGTGGCAGAGCTGGGATTAGAGTCCAGGTCCACTGAGTCCCAGCCCCTTGTTCTTTCCATTAGGCCAGGCTGCTATCCAGACAAAGAACAACTGAGGAGATAGAAAGTGCTGTGCACAGATCCAGCCATCGAACATTACATAAAGATCTGGCAAAGCAAAACAGGTGATGGAGGGACTGTAGCCAGGAGTCTGGGAAAGCTTTTAGAGGAGGGATGTCTACAATAGAAATTATCAGTACTGCAAACCCTCACACTTTAATGAAACACTGATTATCTCCAGGGACTTAGTCCTCACCATCGGCTTCGAGGCGCTCCATCAACTCGCCCCCTCTTACCTCACCTCTCTTCCATCCTTCTACAGCCCAGCCCGCACCCTCCGCTCCCCTGCCGCTAACCTCCTCACTGTACCTCGTTATCGCCTGACCCGCCGTCGACCCCTGGCCCACGTCCTCCCCCTGGCCTGGAATGTCCTCCTTCCGCACATCCGCCAAGCTAGCTCTCTTCCTCCCTTCAAAGCCCTACTGAGAGCTCACCTCCTCCAGGAGGCCTTCCCAGACTGAGCACTCTCCTTGCTCTCCCCGTCCTCCCCCTCCCCTCCATCCCCTCCATCTTATCTACTTCCCCTCCCCACAGCACCTGTATATATTTTTGTACATATTTATTAGTCTATTTTACTTGTACATATTTGTTCTATTTATTTTATTTGGTTTATATGTTTAGTTTTGTTGTCTGCCTCCCCCTTCTAGACTGTGAGCCAGCTGTTGGGTAGGGACCGTCTCTATACGTTACAGACTTGTACTTCCCAAGCGCTTAGTACACTGATCTGCACACAGTAAGCACTCAATAAAT
Organism: Tachyglossus aculeatus; assembly: GCF_015852505.1. Taxonomy (NCBI): domain Eukaryota; kingdom Metazoa; phylum Chordata; class Mammalia; order Monotremata; family Tachyglossidae; genus Tachyglossus; species Tachyglossus aculeatus. The sequence continues at coordinate 34,328,196 of NC_052073.1, forward strand.
ATGATTGAATGAATGAATGAATTACTACAGCTAGGAATGTCCTTGGTTTAATGGTGATGTTGCTCTTCCATAGACTTCCTTGCTTGAGACACAGGATCGTCACTGGGTTCCCATCTCAAAGTAGGATGGCAGATAGCGGCATGGTCTGAGAAGACCTTCGGGTCTTATTCCCCAGAAAATCACCCAGGAACTTGATGACTCTGGTGTCACAGGTGAGCAAGACAAAGGGGCTGACAGTGGCATATCCATTTACCACAAACATGCTTGCATTCAGGAGGATGACATTATTCTTCATGGATGTCCCTAGAAGCAGGGAAAGGACAAAGTCTCCACAGTAGAAGACTACAAAGCAGCTCACAAGCAGCATAATGATTTTGGTGGCTCGTCTCTCTGGTGATGTTTCAGGGGCTTGGCCGGTACTGTGAAGATGCTGGACCTGGAGCCTGTGTCGGTGCAGAAGAAGGACCATGAAGCCACTGGAGCAGCTCATGAGCCCCAGAGAGAAGATGTCACGGAGAGCCATGAGGATGACAATCAGCCTCTGGAGGAGTGTATTTGAGGGCACAACATAACAATTGCTCTCAATGGTGGTTGCATTTTGTGAAGCAACCACGTGGTACAAAAGGTTGGTGCAAAGCAGCATGTTTGGAATCCACAAGATGGCTAAGACCGGGAGGATGAAGTTTGGAATCTGAACTTTGAACTTGAAGAAGTAGGAGGTGGTAGGACTGATGGTGATGGCCTGGACCATGCTCAGTAGAGAAGTAGTACAGATGGAGAGGCCCCGGGTGATGCGGTAGACATAGGCAAACAGCTTACATTCAACATCGGTCCGTACAACCCGCAGCCCCAATATTCCTGCTGTTCTGGTGATCCACCTGGTAAGAAGCATCACGGTGTGGACCAGAGCTAGGTGAACGATGACCAGGTCTGTGGGCTTTGGCTTGGAACCCAGGAGGAACGAGGAGAGGTAAAGCATGTTGAGAAGGGAGTTCCCCATGATACCTATTCCAGTCTGGGAGAGGAAACAGACTTCCTGAGCCATATCAGTGCTCATTGCTTTTTGATACAAATATCTGCAGCAACACTGGAGGAAGGATGGGCCAGAGACTGTGGCAGTTCATTCCTGGAGCTGAAAAGAAAATTGGCAAAGGATCCAGAAAGAATTGAGTATGTCAGTCAAATTGGTAGGGAATGGTCATGTTTATTCAGTAATGCCACAATCCATTTGTATGTAAACCATTAGTGTCAAAGGCTTTATGAAAATCTAAATCTACGTATTTACTGGTCAGTTCAAAGAACTCCATCCAATGAGTAGGGCACAATTTCCTCTTAACAGGTGCCTTGTTATCCTACCCCCAGCAGAGAGTGATTTTCCATCGGCCCACTGGGCCTAAACCTTCTTACAGACTGCACTGATGTGCCAGGGTGACACATTCACTCCAGCTAACCTCACGCAAAGTGGTCAGAGGGAAAGTGTCAGACATTGCTAGAGCCAGTAGTAGCTCACTCCAGATGACCTCCTCCCTGAGGGACAGGTAATTGAATTGAGTAAGAGGTAAGGGGTAACTCAGTAAGATGATAGCGGCCATCTCGTGAAGACTGCAAAAAGTGGAATAGGCTAATTAATTGGGATGCCCCTCAAGCATTTTGAGTAAGAGATGGGACTGAACAATCCTGGGGAGACAAGGGATATGAGAAGCGTTTAAGAGGTTAAAATCCCTGAGGATTCAGGAAACTATCTGAGGGGCAGGAAAATGATCATGTGGACCGGAAGGCCTTTTGCCCTGGTCTCAGAAAATCTTGACAGAAGAATCAGGAGAGGATGGACCTGAGACCTGGGAGTCCTTGAGAGGCTTGAGGGATAAGGAACCATACAGCCCGATGCATACAGGATAAGTAGAGTCCCGGGGAAGGGAAATGCGTGAGATATAAGCTCATTGTGAGCAGGGAATGTGCCCGTCAACTCTCTTGTAATATACTCTCCCAAGTGCTTAGTACAGTGTCTGCACATAGTAAGCACTCAAGAAATACTCTTGATGATGGTGAGGAAAGGCCAAGGAATTTTCTATAGGAATTATTTATTATTGGCCAATTCATTTGTTTAAGATTATTTCAATTTGCCCTACATTGTGATCTATCCCAATTTAGATTGTGAGGTATGTGTGTAACCTGTCTTGAATTTACTCTAGCCTAATAATAATAATAATAGTAACAATTGAGCCCACTGTTGGGTAGGGACCGTCTCTATATGTTCCCACCTTGTACTTCGCAAGCTCTTAGTACAGTGCTCTGCACACAGTAAGCACTTAATAAATGCGATTGAATGAATGAATGAATTGAGGTATTTGTTAAGGTCTTACTCTGTGTCAAGCACTCTGCTAAGCACTAGGGTAGGCAGAAGATAATCAGATCTCACATGAGACTCGCAGGTCTAAGTAGGAGAGAAAACAGGTATTAAATCCCCATTTTGCAGATGGGGATACTGAGCCACAGAGATATTAAGTGACTTGACCAGGGTCACATAGCACTAAGTGATGAAGCTGGGTTTAGAACTGACTCCCAGGATCATCCTGACTATGACTCCCAGGATCATCCTCCTTCTATTAGGCAAATAGGCCATGCTGCTTCCTGCCAGAACTTAGTGTACAAATACCATTCCTAATGAACATTCATTCATTGAATCGTATTTATTGAGCACTTGCTGTGTGCACAGCATGGTACTAAGCTCTTGGCAGAGTACTTTATAACAATAAACAGACACAATCCCCGCCCACAACGAGCTCACAATCTAGAGGGGGAGACAGACATTCATATCAATAAATAAATTACAGTTATAAACATATGTGCTCTGGGGCAGGGTTGGGGGATGCTTGTTGTGATATAAGGTTTGGGATATTTGGGTTGCAAAGGGGTCTGGAAGGTGAGTGAGGGGTATGAGGTAATAAGTCTGTAACCTGAGAACAAAGGACCAGGGACAGAAGGCTGAGTTTTATCCACAATTTGGATTCCAAGGGGGGAATTGAATTATTTTATTATATTTGACGTAGTGAATTGAACCTCCCTTTCTGGAGGAATATGACTATTTAATGATATTAGAGCTTCTCTATCAGGAGGAATATAATTACATGTTACTCACGTGTGACAAAGCACCTAGGTCCCATTCCAGGAGGAATTCACTTCTGCTTGGTTTGCACATGTTGAGGCAGCTAGCTCCCATCCAAGAGCACTTCCCACTTGGGAGGAATCCATTTAGGCGTTACACACCCATGGTGAAGTGCCCAGCTTCCAGCCCCATGATCGGTGAGACACTCACCCATCCCACGACCCCTCACTTTGTGCAGGGAGAGTGGGCATCCCATGCTCTGGGCAGTGATGACCCGCAGTCAGCTGCTGCAAGTGTTGATCTGCTACACAGAAGGTCAGAGGCCCCGGGGATTTATTACCTGTGCTCCTAGGCAATTCCAGCTTCCGGTCTCATTGTATCCAATCTCCAGCCTCCCAACTCCTCCATATCTAATTTGATGGGCACCGGGGCGAGGGACACCTTCTGAATTCCCGGCTTGGGCTGTCGATCCAGCAGTTTTGGTTGTGGGGGCCGTAGCCTACCCACGCTTCTGAGTTCCACCTTGCTGACTCGGGCAGTCACAAGATAACATTTGAAAGCAGCATGGCTTGGTGGGAAGAGCACGGGCTTGAGGGTAAGAGGATGTGGGTTCTAATGCCGGCTCTACCACTTGCCTGCTGTGCGACCTTGGGCAAGTCACTTAATTTCTCTGTGCCTCAGTGACCTCATCTGGAAAATGGGGACTTAAAATGTGAGCCCCACCTCATATAACCTGATAACCTTGAAAAAACCCCAGCGCTTGGAACAGTGCTTGGCACATAATAAGCACTTAACAAATACCATAATTATTATTATAAGGGGACCCCGAGTTCACCTTGGGACAAGGTCATGAGCTAAATGGTTAGGATGGAGGAATAACCTGAAAGAAGCAGTGAATCCACACTGGAAAGCAACAGGAGCTAGTGGAAAGAGGTTAGGCCTGAGAGTCAGAGGACCTGGGTGGTAATCTTGCTCCACCACTTGCTTGGTGTGTGACATTGGACACATCACTTAACTTCTCTGTGCCTCAGTTATCTCATCTGTAAAATGGAGATTAAATACCTTTAGTTCCTCCCCCTTGAACTGTGAACCCCATGTAAGACAGACATTGTGCCGGAACTAATCAATCAATCAATCAATTGTATTTATTGAGCATTTACTGGGTGCAGAACACTGTACTAAGCGCTTGGGAAGTAGACATTGGCAACATATAGAGACAGTCCCTACCCAACAGTGGGCTCACAGTCTAGAAGGGGGAGACAGAGAACAAAACCAAACATATTAACAAAATAAAATAAATAGAATAGATATGTACAAGTAAAATAAATAGTGTAATAAACATGTACAAACATATATACATATATACAGGTGCTGTGGAGAAGGGAAGGAGGTAAGACGGGGGGATGGAGAGGGGACGAGGAGGAGAGGAAGGAGGGGGCTCAGTCTGGGAAGGCCTCCTGGAGGAGGTGAGCTCTCGGGCATTGAAGGGAGGAAGAGAGCTAGCTTGGCAGATGTTGGGAGGGAGGACATTCCAGGCCAGGGGGATGACGTGGATCCCCCTGGATCTTGTAACATACAATGATACAAAATCATACAAAATCATACAAAATCATACAAATGATTTTGTATCTATCCTAGTGCTTAATACAGTGCATGTCAAACAGTAAAGACTTCATAAACATGACAATTGCGGTATTTGTTAATCATTTACCATGTGCCAAGCACTGTACTAAACGCTGGGGGGGATGCAAGCAAATCTGGTTGGACACAGTCCCTGTCCCGCATAATGGCTCACAGTCACAGTCCCCATTTTACAGATGAGGTAATTAAGGCCCAGAGAATAATAATAATAATAATAATGATATGTGTTAAGTGCTTACTATGTGCCAAGCACTTTTCTAAGTGGTGGGGGAGATATAAGGCAATCAGGTTGCCCCACGTGGGGCTCACAGTCTTAATCCCCATTTTACAGATGAGGGAACTAAGGCAAAGAGAAGTTAAGTGACTTGGCCAAAGTCACACAGCAGAGAAGTGGAGGAGCCAGGATTAGGACCCATGACCTCTGACTCCCAAGCCTGTGCTCTTTCCACTGAGCCATTCACGCTGTTTCTCAATGGTATTTAAGCGCTTGCTATGTGCCAAGCACTGTTCTAAGCACTGGGGGAGACACAAGGTAATCAGGTTGTCCCATGTGGGGCTCACAGTCTTAATCCCCATTTTACAGATGAGGGAACTGAGGCACAGAGAAGTGACTTGCCCAAAGTCACACAGCAGACAAGTGGCAAAGCCAGGATTAGAACCCATGACCTTCTGACTCCCCCATCCTGCCTCTGCCCTGGAATGCCCTTCCTCTTCACATCCAACATTGAAGGCACATCATCTCCCAAACACCTTCCCTGACAAAGCCTTCTTTCCCTTTAATTCCATCCCTTCTGTGTCACCGTGACTTGCTCCCTTTGTTCAACTCCTTCCCAGCCCCACAGCATGCATGTACATATCTGTAACCTATTCATTTATATTAATGTCTGTCTCCTCTTACAGACTGTAAGCTTGTTGTGGACAAGGGAATATCTGCTATGTTGTTATATTGTAATCTCCCAACCACTTGCTGGACACACAGTAACTGCTCAATAAATACTACTAACTGACCAATACAAGATCAAAGAACAAAAATTAGAGTTCATTTGCAAAGGAAGTCCTGTCTTTTAATTAGTTGTGTATTGCCTGTTACAGTTCAGAGGTGAGTGTAATTTTGTTCTGCACATGCTATTATAATGATAAAAAGAATACTTCCAAACTTGGCCTGCCTGCCACATAGCATTATTAAATGATCAAATTGGTCATGGTCAGAATGAGGTTTCCAGCAAATATGGAAATTAAACCACTGGAATAGAAGATGGTGGGCAGAGGTGGAATGAGAAACCTTAGCTATGACCAGATTGTCAATAATTTCTTTATGTCATTTAATCCTCTTTGAGTACAATCAAAGTATTTGGGGGGAATAAAGGTCTTTTTTGGGAGGTGGCATTATGACTTCAGGACGTTATAATTTGCAGGAGCAGATGGACAGAAGGAATTGGGAACATTTAAACATATCAAATGAGGATTAAATAGCAAATGCAAACTACACGGATTTGGGAGGAACTGCATTAAAGGAAGATGTGAGAATATTCACATGTTGCTGGGGAAAGTGCAAAGAGTAGAGAAGTAAATAGGGAGAAATGGATTGTCTTATATAAAACAGCAGACTGTAAGATTGTTTGAATCTAACTACAAGCCTTCAATGCAAGTCTTAAAAATTTTTTAAATGAAATAATTCTTGTGGAGATTTGGGAAGAGTTTTTCCAGTGAACCGTTCACGACCTAGTTTGCTTCTGGTGGGAGATGAACGAAACCTAAATTGGTTTGCCAAGTTCCTAAGAACTTGTGTGTGTTTGTGTGTGTGTATGAGACTGTCTGTGTTGGAGAAATATGGGGAGAAGGTTTGCCTGCCTCTCAGGGGACAAGAGACAGAAAGGTAGGAAAAATCTTTTTTATTTCAGCAGAACACCCAGTCTCGTGCCCAAAAGTCCCAACCTGTTCCCCTGACCAACCTGGTGTCAGCTCCAGTGGATACAGCTCTGCAGCTCCAAGACCAGGAGGTGGTTGTGGAGACGAGAGAAAAGGGGTGACCCTACCATGAATGGAAGAGATCTGCTGAAAGATGGGGGACTTGGGGCTTGAGGGAGCAGGGCTGACCCTATGCTGAGAGCTCCCCAAATCTGGGAGGCAGAACCCCATGTTGAGTATCCAGCTGGGAGGCAGGAATAGGATGGAGAAAGGGACTCAGAATGTGGCCAGCAGCAGGGAGTTATTTTACGATAGCTAATGAGTAGGGAGACTGAGGCAGGATGCGAAATTCACCTCGTTTGTGACGGGGCTGAGGGTGTCTCATGGTCAGGGTGTGGGGGAACAGTCACTTCTAACAGTCATTTTCCCTCTGATGCTGCTGACCAGTCCTCTCTTGGCCCAGGTCTCCAACGCCCCTCTGGCTTACAAAAAAGATGATCTTCTCTCTGTTCTGACCATAGAGTCAGCAATAATCAGGGTGGCCTAGAGAGAAGCAGCATTGTCTAGTGGATAGAGCATGGCCCTGGAAGCCAGAAGGATCTGGATTCTAATCCCGACTCCACCACTTGTCAGCTGTGTGATTTGGGGCAAGTGACTTCCCTTCTCTGGGCCTCAGTTACCTCATCTGTCAAATGGTGATTAAGACTGTGAGCCCCATGTGGGACAACCTGATTACCTTGTATTTCCCCCAGTGCTTAGAACAGTGCTTTGCACATAGTAAGCGCTTAACAAATGCCATTGTATATGCTGTGTGATCGTCAGCAAATCACATCATTTCTCTGTGCCCCAGTTTCCTCATCTGTAAAACGGAGGTTAAGACTGTGAGACCTATGTGCGATGTGGACTGTACCCAATCTGATTATCTTTTATCTACCCTAATGTATAGTACAGCCACTTGTCTGCTTTGAGACCTTGGGCAAGCCACTTAACTTCTCTGTGCTTCAGTAACCTCATCTGTAAAATGGGGATTAAGATCGTAAACCCCATGTGGGACAACCTCTTTACCTTGTATCTACCCCAGCAATTAGAACAGTGCTTGGCACACAGTAAGTACTTAACAAATACCATTATTAGTAGTATAATTATTATTACAGTACCTGACACATATTAAGCACTTAATAAATACCATTTTTAAAAAAAGAAGGAGACACTCACCATGCTGCACTTTGATTCTGGACCTCAGTCATTCTCACCCCTCTGTGGTGGCCAGGGTGACATTTATAAGGAAAGGTTTCATGTCCTCCTCTCCCTCCAGGCCAATGATTTTCTTTTCACTAGAGTGATCCTGACATTGTCAGGGGCAAGCAAGAGATGGCTTGTCCCCAGTGCCTAGAAATCACTTGGGTCAGCCCATCATAGTAACAAGCGAGAAGCAGCTGGGACAAAACTCTTTTCTCAATCTCTGGACTACCCCCTCAGTGATAAAAATAACAATAATAGCAATAACATCGATAATTGTGACATTTGTTAAACTCTTACTAAGTGCCAGGCAATGTATTCAACATTTGGAGAGATGCAGGATCATTAGGTGGGACATAGCCTCTACCTTCCATGGGGCTAAGAATCTAATTAGGAAGGATAACAGGTATCGAAACTCATTTTGGAGACGTGGAAATGGAGGCACAGAGGAATTAAGTGATTTGCTCATGTTCACAGAAGAGGAAAATGGCAGTAGGAGGATTAGAACTCAAGTGGTCTGACTCCCAGTCACCAGACTCTTTCCACTAGGCCACACTGCTAGGCAGGCAGTAGGTGCTCAATATATACCACTGACTGGTTGATTGACTGGGAAACTTGCAGTCAGTTGGAACAGCAGCTCTGGGAATCTGATTCTATATTTCCCCACCATGCAGAAATATGAGAAGCAGCATGGCTCAGTGGAAAGAGCATGCGCTTGGAGGTCAGAGGTCATGGGTTATAATCCTGACTCTGACACTTATAAGCTGTGTGACTTTGGGCAAGTCACTTCACTTCTCTGTGCCTCAGTTCCCTCATCTGGAAAATGGGGATTAAGACTGTGAGCCCTATGTGGGACAACCTGATTACCTTGTATCTCCCCGAGCGCTTGGAACAGTGCATGGCACATAGTAAGCACTTAACAAATACCAAAATTATTATTATTATTAAGCACTGTTCTAGGCACTGGATACAAGTAGATACAAGTTAATCTGGTTGGAACTGGAGCCTGCTCCATAGTCTAAATATAAGGGAGAACAGGTAATCCCATCAACAACCTGGCAGTGGAGGGAGAGTGGAAATTTCAGGGTAAAGGAGCCCTTGGCCGGCCAAACTCCCTCTCCTTCTTTTTTATGTGATTTGTTAAGCACTTCCCATGTCCCAAGCACTGTACTAAGTGTTGGGTTAGTTACAACCTAAACAAATTGGAGACAGTACATGACCTACATGGGACTTAAAGTAGTAATCACCATTTTAGAGATGAGGTAAATGAGGCACAAAGAAGTTAAGTGACTTGCCTAAGGTCACCCAGCAGAAGCAGGGCAGAGCCTGGATTCTAACCCAGGTCCTAAGAATTCCTCTAAAAGTGGGTTTGAATCACTGCAGTTGAGCTTCTAATTTAGGTCCAAAGAAAGTCTCTGTTTGTCCAGGCTTGGGGATGGGAATGACAGTGCTAAGCCCTGAGTACAAACGGCTTTCAAATGTGCTCATGTATCCCAGTGTACCGACCCCTTTTCCACATCCGCCCATTCGAAACCTTATTAAAAATCCATCTCCTCCAAGAGGCCTTCCCTGATTTAACCCCCCCTTTCCCTTTCTCACTCTTTCTTCTGTGTTGTCTATACATTTGGATCTGTACCTTTTAAGCATTTGATATTCACTCCACCCTCAGCCCCACATCACTTATGTACATATCCATAATTTAATTATATGAATGTCTGTCCCCTCCTCCAAATTCTAAGCTTCTTGCAGGCAAGAAATATTCTTAGAGAAGCAGTGTGGCTCAGTGGAAAGAGCCCGGGCTTGGGAGTCAGAGGTCATGGGTTCTAATCCCGGCTCCATCACCTGTCAGCTGTGTGACTTTGGGCAAGCCACTTCACTTCTCTGTGCCTCAGTTACCTCATCTGTAAAATGGGGATTAAGACTGTGAGCCCCATGTGGGACAACCTGACTATCATGTATCCTCCAAGTGCTTAGAACAGTTCTTGGCACATAGTAAGCGCTTAACAAATGCCATCATCATCATTCTTATTATTATCAACTCTGTAGTAATGTATCTTCCGGATGCTTAATACATTATTCTGAACTCACTACTTGCTTGATCAATGCCATTGATTAATTGATTGATACATTTCTTTGAGGTACAGTAAGTAAATTGGCAATAGAGGAGAAAAGTGTGTGTGCTGGGTTGTAGTAGCAAATCAGTGAGGTAAGTAATAAAGTAGGAGGGCTTTAAAGCTGATGGTAAGGCATTTCTGTGTGATGCGGTGGTGGGTGGGTTACCACTGGAGGTTCTTGAGGAATCCCCATTACTCCGCAGAAACCATACTCTCAAAGGTCACCAATGATCTCCTTCTTGCCAAATCCAGTGGCCTCTATTCCATCCTAATCCTTCTCAACCTCTCAGCTGCCACTGATATTGTCGACCACCCTCTTCTCCTGGAAACATTATCCTACCGAGGAGTCACTGATTCTGCCTTCTCCTGGCTCTCCTCTTATCTCTCTGGCCACTCATTCTCAGTTTTCTTCATAACCTTCTCCTCTGCTTCCTACTCCTAACTGTGGGTGCCCCTCAAAGTTCAGATATGGATCCCCTTCTATTCTCCATTCAATCAATCAATTAATCAATCAATCAATCGTATTTATTGAGCGCTTACTATGTGCAGAGCACTGTACTAAGCGCTTGGGAAGTACAAGTTGGCAACATATAGAGACGGTCCCTACCCAACAGTGGGCTCACAGTCTAGAAGGGGGAGACAGAGGAAAAAACAAAACATATTAACAAAATAAAATTAATAGAATAGATATGTACTAGTAAAATAAATAGAGTAATAAATATGTACATACATATATATATATATATATATATGTGCTGTGGGGAAGGGAAGGAGGTAAGGCGGGGAGGATGGAGAGGGGAAGGAGGGTGAGAGGAAAGAGGGGGCTCAGCCTGGGAAGTCCTCCTAACCTCCCTGGCACTTAGAACAGTGTCATCATCGTTATTAATAGTAGTATTTTCACGTAGTAAGCGCTTAATAAAAGTCATTATTATTATTATTATTATTATAATTATTCAACCCAGATATTGAATCCATCACTAAATTCTGTCGGTCCCACCTTCCCAACATCGATAAAATCCACCCTTTCCTCTCCATCCAAACTGCTACCACATTAATACAATCACTCATTCTATCCCATTGGGATTACTGCATCAGCCTCCTTGCTGACCACCCAGCTTCTTGTCTCTGTCCATTCCAGTCCACGCTATAGTCTGCTGCCCAGATCATTTTTCTACAAAAAATTTCGGAACATGTTCCCCATGTCCTGAACTACCTCTAGCAGTTTCCCATCCACCTCCACATGAAACAAAAACTCCTCCCCATTGACTTCATAGTACTCAATCACTTTACCCCCCCACCTCAACTTGCTACTCTCCTATCCAGCCCTCACACATCACTCCTCTGATGCTTCCTCACTGTGCCTCAGTCTCATGTGTCTCTCTGCCAACCCCTAGCCCCCAGCCAGCCTATGCCCTAGAATGCCCTCCCTTCTCAAATCTGAAAGACAGTTACTCTGCCTCCCTTCAAAACCTTACCAAAGGCATGTCTCCTCTAAGAGGGCTTCCCTGACAAAGCCTCCCCTTCTTCTTCTCCCTTTCCCTTCTGTCACCCTGACTTGCTACCTTTGTTCTCCTCCCCTCCCAGACCCACAGCACCTATGTAAATATCTATAATTTATTTGTTTAAATTAATTTCTTCCCCCCTCCCCCAGACTGTAAGCTCATTGTGGACAGGGAATGTGCCTGTTTATTGCGGTATTGTATTACCCAGCTGCTTAGTGCAGTGCTCTGTGCACAGTAAGCACTCAGTAAATATGACCCAATACATGAGTGAATGAATGACCCCTTTTAATCATTAGAAAAGAATTAGGCAGCAGAATGCAGTGTAGACTGGAGTGGGGAAAGACAGAAGGCAGAGAGGTCAGAGATGTGAGTATCAAGGGGGAATAGGATAAATGCTTGGATCATCATGGTAGCAGTTTGGAAGGAGAGGAAACAGCGATTTTAGGAATATTATGAAGGTCAAAGGAATAGGATTGGGTGACAGATTTTAGCCGAGGATCCAGAGCGCTCTGATGCTTTGGTAGCTGTCTGAGGAGGTGAGAACTTCACTCCCAGAGGAGAGGAGAACAGAACAGGGGCCGGTGGGATTCAGCACTTCCATCCCCCATTCCCAACCTTGGACAGAGACTTTCTTTGGATGTAAATGAGAAGCTCAGCTGTAGTGATTCAAATCCCCTGAAGTCAGTCAATCAGTGACTTTATTGAGCACTCATTGTGTGCAGAGCACTACACTAAATGGATGCAAGATTACAACATAACAATATAATGGGCACATTCCTTGCCTACAACCGGTTTACAGTCTAGAGGGAGCTTACAGGGAACCAGATGAAGGCCCCTTAATTCTGAAATCCCATGGCTTTTTCCCTTCCGCTTTTCAGAGATGTGCATCTGATTTCCTATTTATTCCTGGTTTCCATGTCTGAGATTTTGAAGTGTGTTGGAAATATTAATCAATCAATCAGTGGTACTCATTGAGGGCTTCCCTTGTGCAGAGCACCGTATTAATAGTGATAATAATGATGGCATTTGTTAAGTGCTTACTATGTGCAAAGCACTGTTCTAAGCGCTGGGGGGGATACAAGGTGATCAGGTTGCCCCACGTGGGGCTCACAGTCTTAATCCCCATTTTACAGATGAGGTAACTGAGGCTCAGAGAAGTGAAGTGACTTGCCCAAGGTCATACAGCAGACATGTGGCAGAGCCAGGATTAGAACCCATGACCTCTCACTCCCAAGCCCGGGCTCTTTCCACTGAGCCATGCTGCTTGGGAGAGTACAATACAACAGAGTTTGAAAGACATATTCTCTGCCCATGAGGAAATTACAGTCTAGATTGGGAGAGACATTAAAATAAATTACAATACGGATATAAGTCCTGTGGGCATTGTACTCTCCCAAGTGCTTTGTACAATGCTCCGCACATAGTAAGTGCTTACTAAAAACCATTGATTGATCGATTGATTGACTGGGGCTGAGGACTGGGTGACTATCAAGTACTGAAAGGGTACAGATCCAAGAAGAAGCAAAGTGGCTCAGGGGAAAGAGCTTTGGAGTCAGAGGTCGTGGGTTCAAATCCCTGCTCGCTACTGGTCAGCTGTGTGACTTTGGGCAAGTCACTTAACTTCTCTGAGCCTGTTACCTCATCTGTAAAATGGGGATTAAGACTGTGAGCCCCCCTTAAGACAACCTGATCACCTTGTATCCCCCCAATGCTTAGAACAGTGCTTTGCACATAGTAAGTGCTTAACAAATACCAAATCAGATTTGGGTTTTTCTCATTTCCCTTGGAAATTTTTAGCTGTTTTTTGGCTGCATGATGAATCTCTCAGCTTATGTTCATGGGATTGGCCGTAATACTGCCAAAGAGCAGTGGTGAAAACAGTGCATTTACCTCTACACCTGGACTCTCACAGGGTTGGTTAGTACCAAATGGGTATTCTTAGATGTGGATATGCCATGGGGAAGCTGTATTCTGTAGTGAGTAGAGCACAGGCTCGGGATTCAGAAGGTCATGGGTTCGTATCCTGACTCTGCCATATGTCTGCTGTGTGGCCTTGAGCAAGCCACTTAACTTCTCTGTACCTCAGTTACCTCCTCATCCGTAAAATGGGAATTAAGACACATCTGGACTCTCACGGGGTTAGTACTAAATGGGGATTCTTAGGTTTGCATATGCCAGGGGAAGCAGTATGGTTTAGTGAGTAGATCACAGGCTTGGGAGTCAGAAGTTCAGGGGTTCTTATCCTGACTCTGCCATATGTCTGCTGTGTGGCCTTGAGCAGGTCACTTAACTTCTCTGTACCTCAGTTGCCTCCTCATCCGTAAGATGGGAATGAAGACACTGAGAGCCCGAGGTGGAACAGGGACTGTGTCCTACCCGATTTGCTTGTATCCACCCCAGTGCTTAGTATAGTGCCTGGCACATAGTAGGCACTTAACAAATACCACAATTATTGTTGTCATTATTATTATTATTCCTAACTTTGTTAAACTCTTTGTCTCTGTATCCTCCTTTAAGGGAGGAAAATGGGGAAGATGACAAAGGGTGAGGAGAAATGAGGGAGTCTGAAATCCTGGTTACACCATGGGTCTCATTACAATAATAATGGTAATAATAATAATATGGTGATGATAATGATATGATCTTTAAGTGCTTCCTCTGAGTCATACACTGTTCTGCGTGCTGGGTAGCTACAATTTAATCAGGTTGGGCACGGTCTCTGATCACAGGAAAGTCACAATATAAATAGGAGAGAGAAATGGTGTTAAATGTCCATTTTACGATGGAGGAAACAGAGGCACAGAAGTGCAAAGTTACTTAGGGTCACACATCATGTAAGTGGCAGAGCTGGGATTAGAGTCCAGGTCCACTGACTCCCAGCCCCTAGTTCTTTCCTTTAGGCCAGGCTGCTAATCAGACAAAGAACAACTGAGGAGATAGAAAGCGCTGTGCACAGATCCAGCCATCGAACGTTCCATAAAGATCTAGCAAAGCAAAATAGGAGGTGGAGAGACCGTAGAGAGGAATCTGGGAAAGCTTTTAGAGGAGGGATGTCTACAATAGAAATTATCAGTACTGCAAAACCTCACACTTTAATGAAACTCGGATTATCTCCAGGGACTAACTCCTCACCCTCGGCTTCAAGGCTCTCTATCAACTCGCTCCCTCCTACCTCACCTCCCTTCTCTCCTTCTACAGCCCAGCCAGCACCCTCCGCTCCTCTGCCACTAATCTCCTCACCATGCCTCGTTCTCATCCATCCCGCCATCGACCCCTGGCCCACATCCTCCCCCTGGCCTGGAATGCCCTCCTTCCGCACATCCGCCAAGCTAGCTCTCTTCCTCCCTTCAAAGCCCTACTGAGAGCTCACCTCCTCCAGGAGGCCTTCCCAGACTGAGCCCCCTCCTTGCTCTCCCCCTCCTCCCCCTCTCCTCCATCCCCTCCGCCTTATCTACTTCCCCTCCCCACAGCACCTGTATATATGTATATATGTTTGTACATATTTATTACTCCATTTATTTTACTTGTACATATTTATTCTATTTATTTTATTTGGTTTATATGTTTTGTTTTCTTGTCTGTCTCCCCCTTCTAGACTGTGAGCCAGCTGTTGGGTAGGGACCATCTCTATATGTTGCAAACTTGTACTTCCCAAGCGCTTAGTACAGTGCTCTGCACACAGTAAGCGCTCAATAAATACGATTGAATAAATGAATGAATGACTACAGCTGGGAATGTCTTTGGTTTAATGGTGATATTGCTCTTCCATGGTCTTCCTTGCTTGAGACACAGGATTGTCATTGGGTTCCCATCTCAAAGTGGGATGGCAGATAGCAGCATGGTCTGAGAAGACCTTCGGGTCTTATTCCCCAGAAAATCACCCAGGAACTTGATGACTCTGGTGTCACAGGTGAGCAAGACAAAGGGGCTGACAGTGGCATATCCATTTACCACAAATGTGCTTGCATTCAGGAGGATGACATTATTCTTCATGGATGTCCCTAGAAGCAGGGAAAGGACAAAGTCTCCACAATAGAAGACTACAAAGCAGCTCACAAGCAGCATAATGATTTTGGTGGCTTGTCTCTCTGGTGATGTTTTACTAGCCTGGCCGGTACTCTGAAGATGCTGGACCTGGAGCCTGTGTCGGTGCAGAAGAAGGACCATGAAGCCACTGGAGCAGCTCATGAGCCCCAGAGAGAAGATGTCACGGAGAGCCATGAAGGTGACAATCAGCCTCTGGAGGAGTGTGTTTGAGGGCACAGCATAACAATTGATCCCAGTGGTGGTTGCATTATGTGAAGCAACCACTTGGTACAAAAGTTGGGTGCTTATCAGCATGTTCGGAATCCACAAGATGGCTAAGACCGGGAGGATGAAGTTTGGGATCTGAATCTTAAGCTGGAACAGGTAGGAGGTGGTAGGACTGATGGTGATGGCCTGGACCATGCTCAGTAGAGAAGTAGTACAGATGGAGAGGCCCCGGGTGATGCGGCAGACATAGGCAAACAGCTCACACTCAGCATTGGTCTGTATGAGCCGCAGCCCCAATATTCCTGCTGTTCTGGTGATCCACCTGGTAAGAAGCATCACGGTGTGGACCAGAGCTAGGTGAATGATGACCAGGTCTGTGGGCTTTGGTTTGGAACCCAGGAGGAATGAGGAGAGGTAAAACATGTTGAGAAGGGAGTTCCCCATGATACCTACTCCAGACTGGAAGAGGAAACAGACTTCCTGAGCCACATCAATGCTCATTGCTTTTTGATACAAATATCTGCAGCAACACTGGAGGAAGGATGGGCCAGAGACTGTGGCAGTTCATTCCTGGAGCTGAAAAGAAAATTGGCAAAGGATCCAGAAAGAAGTGAATATGTCTGTTAAATTGGTAGGGAATGGTCATGTTTATTCAGTAATGCCACAATCCATTTGTATGTAAACCATTAGTGTCAAAGGCTTTATGAAAATCGAAATCTACATATTTACTGGTCAATTCAAAGAACTCCACCCAATGAGTAGGGCTCAATTTCCTCTTAACAGGTGCCTTGTTATCCTACCCCCAGCAGAGAGTGATTTTCCACGGGTCCACTGGGCCTAAACCTTCTTACAGTCTGCACTGATGTGCCAGGGTGACACATTCACTCCAGCTAACCTCACGCAAAGTGGTCAGAGGGAAAGTGTCAGACATTGCTAGAGCCAGTAGTAGCTGAATCCAGATGACCTCCTCCCTGAGGGACAGGTAATTGAATTGAGTAAGAGGTAAGGGGTAACTCAGTAAGATGATAGCAGCCATCTCGTGAAGACTGCAAAAAGAGGAAGAGGCTAATTAATTGGGATGCGGGTTCTAATCCTCAGCTCTGCCACTTGCCTGCTGTGTGACCTTGGGCAAGTCACTTAATATCTCTGTGCCTCAGTGACCTCATCTGTAAAATGGGGACTTAAAGTGTGAGCCCCACGTGGGACAACCTAATAACCTTGAATAAACCCCAGTGCTTGGAACAGTGCTTGGCACATAGTAAGCGCCTAGCGAATACCACAATTATTATTCTAGGGGGTACCCCGGGTTCACCTTGGGACAAGGTCATGAGCCAAATGGTTAGGATGGAGGAATAACCTGAAAGAAGCAGTGAAACCACACTGGAAAGTAACAGGAGCTAGTGGAAAGAGGTTAGGCCTGAGAGTCAGAGGACCTGGGTGCTAATCTTGCTCCACCACTTGTTTGGTGTGTGACCTTGGACACGTCACTTAAATTCTCTGTGCCTCAGTTATCTCATCTGTAAAATGGAGATTAAATACCTTTACTTCCTCCCCCTTGAACTGAGAACCCCATGTAAGACAGACATTGTACTGAAACTAATGATTTTGTATTTACCCCAGTGCTTAATACAGTGCATGTCAAACATTAAAGGCTTCATAAGCATAACAATTTCGGTATTTGTTAATCACCATGTGCCAAGCACTGTACTAAATGCTGGGGTAGATGCAAGCAAATCTGGTTGGACACAGTCCCTGTCCCGCATATGGCTCACAGACATAGTCCCCATTTTACAGATGAGGTAACTAAGGCCCAGAGAATAATAATAATACTAATTAATACTGATATTTGTTAAGTGCTTACTATGTGCCAAGCACTGTTCTAAGCGCTGGGGGAGATACAAGGTAATCAGGTTGTCCCACGTGGGGCTCACAGTCTTAATCCCCATTTTACAGATGAGGTAACTGAGGCACAGAGCAGTGACTTGCCCAAAGTCACACAGCAGACAAGTTGCAAAGCCAGGATTAGACCCCAAAGCAGCACGGCTCAATGGACTAGAGCACGGGCTTTGGAGTAAGAGGTCATGGGTTCAAATCCCAGCTCCGACAATGGTCAGCTGTGTGACTTTGGGCAAGTCACTTCACTTCTCTGGGCCTCATTTCCCCCATCTGTAAAATGGGAATTAAGACTGTGAACACGGCGTGGGACAACCTGATCACCTTGTAACCTGCCCAGCGCTAAGAACAGTGCTTTGCACATAGTAAGAGCTTAATAAAGGCCATCAGTAATTAATTAATTAATTCTGACTCCCAGGCCTGTGCTGTATCCAGTCAGTCATATTTATTGAGTGCTTACTGTGTGCAGAGCAATGTACTAAGCGCTGGAGAGAGGACAACTCAACAATTATTCATTATCTAATTACACTGCATCTACCCCAGCACTTGACACATTTGCAAGTGCTTTACAAATGCTAAAATATTATTATCATTACTTAAAAGAAGGACTGTCCCCTCACAAAGCATTAACAGTTGCATCCTGCAAATGAGTTTTCCTTTCCTTTTCTACAAAAACGTTCAGTCCATGTTTCTCCACTCCTCAAGAACGTCCAGTTATTGCCCATCCACCTCTGCATCAAACAGAAACTCCTTACCTTTCGCTTTAAAGCACTCCATGACCTTGACCTCTCCTACTTAACCTCACTGCTGTACCAATACTATTTAGTCTGCTCACTTCTCTCCTCTAATGCCAATCTACGCACTATACCTAGACCTCATCCATCTCTCTGCCAGCCTCAAACCTCAAACCTCAAACCTAACATGTCTACAAGAGAACCCCTTGTCTTCCCACTCAAACTCTGTCCTTCCTGGGATTTTCTCATCACTGTAGATGGCACCTCCGTGCTTCCTGTCTCGCAAGTCTGTCACCCTGGCTTTATCCTTGACTCCTCTCTCTCATTCAACCCAAACTTATTCAATCCATCACTAAATCCTATCTCTTCAACCATCACAACATCGCTAAAATTTATCCTTTCCTTTCTATCCAAACTGCTACCATGTTCATCAAAGAAATTATCCTATCCTGCCTTGTATCTGCCTCCTTGAAGACCCCACCGACGCCTGTCTCTTATGGCTCTGGGCCATACTTCACTCTGCTTCCTGAATAATTTTTCTACAGAAACTTTCAGCCCATGTTTTCCCACTCCTCAAGATCCTCTAGTTGTTCTCCATCCATCTCCACATGAAACAGAAACTTCAACACACTCAATCACCTTGCCCCCTCCTACCTCACCTCCCTACTCCTCTACTACAACCCAGCCCACATACTTAGCTCCTCTAATGCTAATCTTCTCACTGTCCCTCGATCTTATCTACCTCACCTGTGCCCCCTCACCCACATCCTGCCTCTGCCCTGGAATGCCCTCCCTCTTCACATCCAACATTGAAGGCACATCGTCTCCAAAACACCTTCCCTGACAAAGCCTTCTTTCCCTTTAATTCCATCCCTTCTGTGTCACCATGACTTGCTCCCTTTGTTCAACCCCCTCCCAGCCCCACAGCATGCATGTACATATCTGTAACCTATTTATTTATATTAATGTCTGTCTTCCTCTTACACACTGTAAGCTTTTTGTGGGCAAGGGAATATCTGCAATGTTGTTATACTGTAATCTCCCAACCACTTGCTCAACCCACAGTAACTGCTCAATAAATACTACTAAGTAACTGACCAATACAAGATCAAAGAACAAAAATTAGAGTTCATTTGCAAAGGAAGTCCTCTCTTTTAATTAGTTGTGCATTGCCTGTTATGGTTCAGAAGTGAGTGTAATTTTGTTCTGCACATATTATTATAATGACAAAAAGAATACTTCCAAACTTGGCCTGCCTGGCACATAGCATAATTAAATGATCAAATTGGTCACGGTCAGAATGAAGTTTCCAGCAAATATGGAAATTAAACCAGTGGAATAGAAGATGGTGAGCAGAGGTGGAATGAGAAAGCTGAGCTATGACCAGATTGTCAATAATTACTTTATGTAGTTTAATCCTTTTTGAGTTCGATCAAAGTATTTGGGGGGAATAAAGGTCTTTTTTGGGAGGTGGCATCATGACTTTAGGACTTTATAATTTGCAGGAGCAGATTGACAGACGGAATTGGGACCATTTAAACATATCAAATGAGTATTAAATAGCAAATGCAAACTACAAGGATTTGGGAGGAACTGGATTAAAGGAAGATAAGTGAGGATATTCACATCTTGCCGGAGAAAGTGCAAACAGTAGAGAATTAAATAGGGAGAAATGGACTGTTTTATATAAAACAGCAGACTGTAAGATTGTTTGAATCTAATTACAAGCCTTCAATGCAAGTCTTAAAAATTTAAAAAATTAAATAATTCTTGTGGAGATCAGGGAAGAGTTTTTGCAGTGAACTGTTCAGGAACAGGGTTGCTTCTGGTGGGAGATGAATGAAACCTAAATTGGTTTGCCAAGCTCCTAAGGACTCGTGTGTGTTTGTGTGTGCATATGAGACTGTCTGTGTTGGAGAAACTCCTCACCCTCTGCTTCAAGGCTCTCCATCACCTTGCCCCCTCCTACCTCACCTCCCTTCTCTCCTTCTACAGCCCACCCTGCACCCTCCGCTCCTCTGCCGCTAATCTCCTCACCGTGCTGAGGGTGTCTCATGGTCAGGATGTGGGGGAAACAATAACTTGTAACAGTCGTTTTCCCTCTGATGCTGCTGACCAGTCCTCTCTTCGCCCAGGTCTCCAACGCCCCTCTGGCTTATAAAAAAGATGATCTTCTCTCTGTTCTGACCACAGAGTCAGCCATAATCAGGGTGGCCTAGAGAGAAGCAGCATTGTCTAGTGGATAGAGCACGGCCCTGGAAGCCAGAAGGATTTGGATTCTAATCCCGACTCCACCACTTGTCAGCTGTGTGACTTTGGGCAAGTCACTTAACTCCTCTGGGCCTCAGTTACCTCACCTGTTATATGGGGAATAAGACTGTGAGCCCCATATGGGACAACCTGATTACCTTGTATTCCCCCCAGCACTTAGAACAGTGCTTCGCACATAGTAAGCGCTTAACAAATGCCATTATATATACTGGGTGATCTTCGGCAAATCACTTCACTTCTCTGTGCCCCAGTTCCCTCATCTGTAGAACGGAGGTTAAGACTGTGAGACCCATGTGTGACGCGGACTGTATCCAATCTGATTATCTTGTATCTACCCCAATGCATAGTACAGCCACTTCTCTGCTATGAGACGTTGAGCAAGCCACTTAACTTCTCTGTGCTTCAGTAACCTCATCTGTAAAATGGGGATTAAGATTGTAAGCCCCATGTGGGACAACCTGATTACCTTGTATCTCCCCCAGCACTTAGAACCGTGCTTGGCACACAGTAAGTACTTAACAAAAACCATTATTATTATTATTATTATTATTACAGTACCTGGCACATAGTAAGCGCTTAATAAATAATATTTTTTAAAAAAGAAGGAGACACTCACCACTCTGCACTTTGATTCTGGACCTCAGTCATTCTCACCCCTCTTTGGTGGCCAGGGTGATATTTATAAGGAAAGGTTTCATGTCCTCATCTCCCTCCAGGCCAATGATTTTCTTGTCACTAGTGGGATCCTGACATTGTCAGGGGCAAGCCGGAGATTGTTTGTCCCCAGTGCCCAGAAACCACTAGGGTCAGCCCATCATAGTAGCAAGTGAGAAGCAGCTGGGACACAACTCTTTTCTCAATTTCTGGACTATCCCCTCAGCGATAAAAAGAACAATAATAGCAATAACGATAACTGTGGCATTTGTTAAACTCTTACTAAGTGCCAGGCAATGGATTCAACATTTGGAGAGATGCAAGATCATTAGGTGGGACATAGCCTCTACCTTCCATGGGGCTAACAATACAATTAGGAAGGATAACAGGTATCGAAACCCATTTTGGAGATGTGGAAATGGAGGCGCAGAGGAATTAAGTGACTTGCTCAAGTTCACAGAAGAGGAAAATGGCAATAGGAGGATTAGAACTCAAGTGGTCTGACTCCCACTCACCAGACTCTTTCCACTAGGCCACACTGCTTACTGCTAGGCAGGCAGTAAGTGCTCAATACATGCGCTACTTTTCCGCAGATCTTCAGTTTGGATGTAAATGCATTACTTCATGCTGTTCTACCTCATTATCTCTCAAAGAAATTGGAATATATTATCTCTCTTTTTGTCACCTGTCGTCTGGGGATGGGTTCGTTCAGTGATAGGCGAGGCGAGAGAGAGAGGCCGGGGATGGAAAGCCTGAGTTTTATATAAACTTTATTCCACGAGGCATACTAAATTTATGTAATTGTTTAGGCGCAATGGATTGAACTTCCTTTTCGGGAGGATTGTAATCAATTAGCAATATTAGAGCTTCCCTACACGGGAAGAACACAACCATATGTTAATTGCGTGTGAGTGAGGTGGCTAGCTCTCACCCATGTGCACTTCCCTCTCGGGAAGAATCCACTTACTTTCCCCCATGGGAAGAATTCATTCCATTCCCTGTGCACGTGGTGGGCAGCTAGCTCTCACCACGTGCTGTCCCTACGTGGGAGGAATCCACTCATGATTCCCATCAGCAGCGGGGTTCCTGGGTCCCACCCACGAGACACTCACCATCCTGCGGCCCTTGCCTCAGTGTGTTGGTTCTGGTTGCAGAGCGGGCATCTGGCCTTCTGGGCAGAGAGAGACATGTGGGTTGCTGCTGCTGCTGCTGCTGTTGCTGCTATGTCTTGATGTTCTGACCCTGAAGGTAAGAGGCGACAGGCATTTATCGCCTGTGCCCCAAGCCATTTCAGCTTCCGGCCTCAGTTTATCCAATCTCTGCCCTCTCCACTCCTCCATACCTAATTTGATTGCCACAGGGGCGAGGGACACCATCTGTATTCCCGGCTTGGGCTGTCAATCTAGCGGTTCTAGCATACCGCCCCTTGGCCCTCGCCATCCGTGCTCCCCTGACCTCACCTCTTCCTGCGTCCCCTCCATGTCGCATAGTGGTGGGGTTGCACTGGAAGTCGGGCCTTCCGGCGCTGTCCCTCCCCTGAATTCATGGGCCGATGACCTCCCTGGCTTGCCGGGCTTGTACGAAACTCCTCTGGTGGTGTGGACTCCTCGTTAGCTGCATGGTACACTGCCAGAGGTCATCGTGTCCAATTGTCCAGAGTCACTGGAATGAGGGGACGAGAAGCACCGGTCATGTTGAAACAGGAACAGGTCACCTGGTAGAAACAGGTTCCCTTCCCTGATGCTGTCACACCACGGCTAAGACTGAAGACAGGCTCTCCAGGAGGCAGTTCAGTGATGATTCATTTGCTGGACCTGTCTGGAAGTCAGGCAATCCTGACCATAGAATTGTGAGGCAGAGAAGTACCCAGGAGCATCATATAGCCGGATACGGTTGATAGGGTTTGAAATGATAGCTTTTTCCTAATAATATTAAACAATTATTCTTAACTCATTTTTTTAAAAAAACTACTAACAATTTTAATAATTTTTTCAATTATTCTTCTGTTGCTTTCCAAATCCTTGGGATATGGTGACTAAACCTTTCCAGTCCCTTAAGAGGAAACAATCGCAAAGACAAAGTAGATATCCAGGTCTGTACCTGGATATTTTTGCCCCTTAGCTAGGCTACAGCAGAGACAACACACAGAACTTGCATTGTCAACCCTTAACATAATTAAAATTTTATATTAAAGACCGTTTGAAACAATTTAACAAGCAAAGATGAACAAACTCCAGTTCTAATACATTCAATTTATAATATGCAGCAATTAAATCTGGACTTTGTGTGTCCTAAGAATATTTAACACGTAAAGTGACGCGCAGGCCAAGCAGTTTCATAGAGCGATGTTTCGTCATTCCCCTTCTCCCAGGCGTGGTGTCTGCCAAAGAGAAGGGTTTATCTAGGTCTTAGAGGATCTCCAAGCCTCTACCAAAGTTAGTAGGCAACCCTCACTGGTATTAGTTGTACAGGTTTGCCCAGTCAGATTGTGAGAAGCAGCGTGGCTTAGTGGAAAAGAGCGCGGGTTTGGGAGTCAGAGGTCGTGGGTTCGAATCCCTGCTCTGCCACTTGTCAGCTGCGGGACTTTGGGCAAGTCACTTCATTTCTCTGTGCCTCAGTTCCCTCATCTGTAAAGTGGGGATAAAGACTGTGAGCCTCCCCACGGGGGGTTGACAACCTGATCACCTTGCAACCTCCCCACTGCTTAGAACAGTGCTTGGTGTATAGTAAGTGCTTAACAAATACCAGTATTATTGTATTATTGTTATTAATATTATTATTGTCAGCTGTGTGACTTTGGGCAAGTCACTTCACTTCTCTGGGCCTCAGTTCCCTCATCTGTAAAGCGGGGATAAAGACTGTGAGCACCCCTCGTGGGACAACCTGATCACCTTGGAACCTCCCCAGCGCTTAGAACACTGCTTTGCACATAGTAAGCGCTTAACAAATGCCATAATTATTATTACTATTATTATTCATTTCAAATATATCAGAATGACTTTCGTATTTGATTTACTTTTACCTTCTAATAATATAGCAAAATTGAAGGTAGCAGTTCAGAAATAATGATTAAATCACCACCCCTCCAGCTGTTTCTAGGCTGGGAGAACAATGGCAAGTTCACTTCCAATTCACTCCTAATTACCGCCGTTGTAGTTTCTAGGGGGAGGTGCCTTAGATTGAGGGAGGCAACCCCTTGCTGGAGGGAGGTGCCTTCCCTCAAAGCAATTCCCTTTTTATCTCTCAATCTGCTAGCTCTCGCCCTGAAGGCAAAGTGGTTATGTTTCCTACCCCCACGCTTTAGCTGGCAAATTTCTTGAGGAGCTGGGTGCTCGGGTGACGGGAAGGGCCCCCCCGTTTCCCAGTAACCCCAATTATGGAATTATTTCCTGTAACTGATGGTTGGCCTCCTTGCCAAGCATCCTTCCTCATCACAGATATCCGGGCCCTGGTGTCTACCGGTAAGGAGACCTTCTGACGATGATTTACTTGGACGGTCATATGCGGGGGACACCCGGGTTGTGAGAGGTCCGGGCCCGCCGGATTCCCCTTCTAATTTCCCTGCTCCGTGGTGGTTGGGATATGTGTGGCTTCAGGATATGTGTGGGCAGCCCATCCAGCTCGTCCAGAGGAAATCCCGGCTCCCTTAACTCCCGCCATCTGGCCACCCATTCTCCTGGGCCCAGTCTTCCTGAGCCGACCCGCTGTGGGTGTCGGTGGTTGTCCCTTTTACTCTTCGTTGGAACCGGCTTTACCCTCCCGAACCCCAGGCCTTTCCTAATCATGGCTGCTACACGCTGGCACCTCAGGGGACTGGAATAGGGACCAGTCACTGTTGACCACATTGGCCAAAGTGCCCCAGGTTTGTACCCCAGTGGCCCTATTCCTCAAACGGTGGGCCAGCCCATGCTCTGGCCCTGGGGGTGCACCCATTCCCATTGCACGAAGTAGGCCCTAATAATAATAATAACGATAGCATTTATTAAGCTCTTACTATGTGCAAAGCACTGTTCTAAGTGCTGGGGAGGTTACAAGGTAATCAGGTTGTCCCACGGGGGGCTCACAGTCTTCATCCCCATTTTACAGATGAGGGAACTGAGGCCTAGACAAGTGAAGTGACTTGCCCAAAGTCACACAGCTGACAACTGGTGGAGCTGAGATTTGAACCCATGACCTCTGACTCCAAAGCCCGGGCTCTTTCCACTGACCCACGCTGCTTCTCGAGGAAGCAGCCCTCTTGAACGGGGAGGGACATGGGGCCATTCATTCATTCAATCGTATTTATTGGGCGCTCACTGTGTGCTGAACACTGTACAAAGCGTTGGGAACTACAAGTTTGCAACATACAGAAACGGTCCCTACCCAACAGCGGGCTCACAGTCCATATGTTGCCAACTGGTACTTCCCAAGCGCTTAGTACGGTGCTCTGTACACAGTAAGCGCTCAATAAATACGATTGAATGAATGAATAGAAGATGGTTGGCTAGGTTCCTGAGTTTTCTCCCTCTCATCCGGCAGTTGTTCCATTCCAAGCACCAGGAGATGCTGGTTTAATGTAGCTGGGTCGGTCCAGTGGAAGGTGCCAGCTCTTCCCTGTTCACTCCGGGGAACTGTCCGAGCCCAATGGACCGCGAGGGTCCTGAGGGTACGACCTTGAGTGTGAGTGGGCGTCCCATCCCGCCCTGGGCCCAAATCGAGGCGGCTGCTTTCAGCAGCGTGGCCCAGTGGCAAGAGCCCGGACTTTGGAGTCAGACGTCATGGGTTCAAATTCCGGCTCCGCCAATTGTCAGCCGTGTGACTTTGGGCGAGTCGCTTCACTTCTCTGTGCCCCAATTCCCTCACCTGTAAAATGGGGATTAAGACTGTGAGCCCCACGTGGGACAACAAGATCACCTTGTATCCCCCCAGCGCTTAGAACAGTCCTTTGCACATGGTAAGTGCTTAACAAATACCATCATTATTATTATTATTTGGGCTGAGGTCCACCCGGACGGCTGCTCCCTTCCATCCCCTGGCCAGCCAGCCTATTACCGGTTCCCCGGGATCCCGGGGAAACTCTCTAGAAAGCTGTCTGAACTCAGTGGCTGTGAAGCTTGTAATTTGGGTGGTGACCTTCCCCTGAGAATTCCGCTCTTCCTTGATAATGGGGTAGAGGGGGCTTGGGCTGCCACTCGGGGTTCTGCGGGGGCACCTCCCAATCCCGCGGGGAAGAGGCTGGTTCCAGTTGTGGTAGGGAATCGGGATCCCCCTTCTCCTCCTTAGAGGAATTCTTTCCCCCCAAGCTCTGCGTACATGACCCGCTTGACCTCCTGCTCAGTTACGGGAAGTTTCCTCCGTTATTCCAACTCATTAGCCTAGTGTGGCTCAGTGGAAAGAGCCTGAGCTTTAATAATAATAATATCATAATAATAATGGCATTTATTAAGCGCTTACTATGTGCAAAGCACTGTTCTAAGCGCTGGGGAGGTTACAAGGTAATCAGGGTGTCCCACAGTTAATCTCCCTTTTACAGATGAGGTAACTGAGGCACAGAGAAGTTAAGTGACTTGCCCTAAGTCACCCAGCAGACAGTTGGCGGAGTTGGGATTTGAACCCCTGACCTCTGAATCCAAAGCCCGTGCTCTTTCCATTGAGCCACGCTGATTTGGAGTCAGGGATCAGGGGTTCAAATCCCGGCTCTGCCAACTGTCAGCTGGGTGACTTTGGGCAAGTCAGCGTGGCTCAGTGGAAAGAGCACGGGCTTTGGAGTCAGGGGTCGTGGGTTCGAATCCCACATGTCTGCTGTGTGACCTTGGGCAAGTCACTTAACTTCTCGGAGCCTCAGTTACCTCATCTGTAAAACGGGGATGATGACTGTGGGCCCCACGTGGGACAACCTGATCACCTTGTATCCCCCAGCGCTTAGAACAGTGCTTTGCACATAGTAAGCGCTTAACAAATGCCATTATTATTATTAAGTCACTTAACTTCTCTGTGCCTCAGTTCCCTCATCAGTAAAATGGGGATTAAGACTGTGAGCCCCCCGTTGGACAAACTGATCACCTTGTAACCTCCACAGCGCTTAGAACAGTGCTTTGCACATAGTAAGCGCTTAAGAAATACCATCATCATTATTATTATTATTAGCCACCCAGGGTGCCAATTTCTGCTCTAAAAGTTTCGCCTGCTGCATTTTTACCTCGGCCGCTGTCTGCAATAAGAGGCATTTCGTCTCCCGTTCCTTTAGTTTGGCTTCTAGGGCGGCCTTCTCCTGCCGCCACCGCCGTTGCTAGGAGACCGAGGAGGGCGGCCTTTCCTTTCTTTTTCCTGATTTGGGTAGCCTCCCGCCAATCCCAAAATTCCCTCACCAGATTGTCCGGATCCTCCCGGTGCTCCTCCACCCAGCGGCTAGCCCACCTCGGGGTTTTCCATCCCTGATCCGCGAGGAATTCCAACAGCCCTCTCGGCTCTCTGTCGCCTACCGCTCATCCCATCCTCGTCCCCGTCGTCCGGGGACGGATTCGTTCAGTGATCGGCGAGGCGAGAGAAGGCCGGGGACGGAAAGCCTGAGTTTTACATAAAATTTTTTCCGCGAGGCGAATTGAATTTATGGAATCGTTTAGGCGCAATGGATTGAACTTCCCTTTCAGGAGGAATATAATCAATTAGCAATATCAGAGCTACCCTACATGGGAGGAACACAATCGTACGTTAATCGCGCGTGGGTGAGGCGGCTAGCTCTCACCCGTGTGCACTTCCCACTC
The DNA here is from genome assembly GCF_015852505.1 of Tachyglossus aculeatus. Classification (NCBI taxonomy): domain Eukaryota; kingdom Metazoa; phylum Chordata; class Mammalia; order Monotremata; family Tachyglossidae; genus Tachyglossus; species Tachyglossus aculeatus. The sequence goes on from NC_052073.1 coordinate 34,356,255, forward strand.
GGGAAGAATCCACTTACTTTCCCCCATGGGAAGAATTCATTCCATTCCCCGCGCACGTGGCGGCCGGCTAGCTCTCACTATGTGCTCTCCCTACGTGGGAGGAATCCACTCATGATTCCCATCAGCAGCCGGGTACATGGGTTCCACCCACGAGACACTCACCCGTCCCGTGGCCCTTGCCTCAGTGTGTTGGTTCTGGTTGCAGAGCAGGCATCTGGCCTTCTGGGCAGAGAGAGACACGTGGGTTGCTGCTGCTGCTGCTGCTGCTGTGTCTTGGTGTACTGACCCCGAAGGTCAGAGGTGACAGGTATATATCGCCTGTGCACCTAGGCCATTCCAGCTTCCAGCCTCAGTCTATCCAATCTCTGCCCTCCCCCGTCCTCCATACCTAATTTGATTGTCACGGGGGCAAGGGACAACTTCTGTATTCCCGGCTTGGGCTGTCAATCTGGCAGTTTGGGTTGTGGGGGCAGCATCCCACCCTCACTTCCCTCACATTTATTGAATCGTATTCAATAAATACGATTGAATGAATGAATGAACTTCCGAGTTCCGCCTGCTGGCTCGGGTGGTCACGAGATAGTGTTTGACCTTGAGGTGGCCGGTACCCCACGGTCACCTCGGGACACTTTTACAATTTCCGTACATATATATCTCACACATGTAGCTCTGTTCAATAGGGATATACCATGACATGTATACTAATGTATGTACGTGTATATCTCTATCCCTTTGAGTTATTTACAGATTGGTATAAATCAATGAGTGCATTACTAAAGTCATTATAATACATCTGAATGTCTGCATGGTGGGGAAATACAGAATCACTTTCTCAGATCTGCCATCCCAGAGGCCTTCCCAGACTGAGCCCCCACCTTCATCTCCTCCTCCTCCCCCTCCCCACCCCCCCGCCTTACCTCCTTCCCCTCCCCACAGCATCTGTATATATGTTTATGTGTTTGTATGTATTTATTACTCTATTCATTTTATTTGCACATATTTATTTTATTTATTTTATTTTATTAATATGTTTTGTTTTGTTGTCTGTCTCCCCCTTCAAGATTGTGAGCCCTCTGTTGGGTAGGGACCGTCTCTATATGTTGCCAACTTGTACTTCCCAAGTGCTTAGTACAGTGCTTTGCACACAGTAAACGCTCAATAAATACGATTGAATGAATGAATGAATGAACCAATCAACGATATTTATTCAGTGCCAACTATGTGCAAAATGGTGTTGTCTAGTGGAAACTGCCCGGGGCTGGGAGTCAGAGGACCTGGGTTAATAATAATAATTTTGGTATTTGTTAAGCGCTTGCTATGTGCAAAGCACTGTTCTAAGCGCTGGGGTAGATACAAGGTATCAGGTTGTCCCACCTGGGGCTCACAGTCTTAATCCCCATTTTACAGATGAGGGAATGGAGGACCAGAGAAGTGAAGTGACTTGCCCAAAGTCACACAGCTGACAAGTGGCAGAGGTGGGATCTAATCCTTGCATTGCCATTTTCCTGCTGTGTGACCATTGACAAATCACGTAACTTGTCTATGCCTCAGTTTCTACATTTATAAAATGGGGATTCAATATCTGTTCTCTCTCCTACTTAGACTGTGAGCGCCACGCGGGATATGGAATGTGTCTGACCAGATGATCATATATCTGCACCTGGAACCTTGTAAGAGCGTAACAAATATCATTATGATTATCATTAGTATTCTCATAATTATCATCGCTATTATAATTCTTATCCTTATCATTACTATTAGGATTGGGTCCAGAAAGCCAGAAGAGTTATGGCCCAGCTGCATCTGGCCAGTTGGTATGATGCACTGACACAGGTGTTTCCTGTGGACTGGGGACTACCCATCTCCTGCTCACCTCTGACAGTGTCAGGATCCTGTTAGTGAAAAGAAAATCACGGGCCTGGAGGGAGATGAGCTCATGAAGTCTTTCCCAATAAATGTCACTCTGGCCACCACGCGGGGCTCAGAGTAGCTCCATTCCGGAATCAAATCACAGAATGGTGAGTTTCTCCTTCTTGCTGACTCTCTGGTAGGACAGGAGAGGAGATCATTTTTTTTGTGAGTCAGAGGGGTCACGGAGATCTGGAGCAGGAGAGGGCTGAGCTACAGAATCAGTAGGGAACATGACTGGTGGAAGTAGCCATTCCTCCACACCCTAACAATGACACTACCCTGACCCCTAACGAGACAGAAGATTTATCATCCTTCCTTGGTCCCTCTACTCTCTAGCAGTTGACCTGCCATATTGAGAGGCAAAATTTTGCCATATTCATCAGGCAAAACTCCTCACCCTCGGCTTCAAGGCTGTCCATCACTTCGCCCCCTCCTACCTCACCTCCCTACTCTCCTTCTCCAGCCCAGCCCGCACCCTCCGCTCCTCTGCCGCTAACCTCCTCACTGTGCCTCGTTCTCGCCCATCCCACCGTCGACCCCCGACCCACATCCTCCCCCTGGCCCGGAATGCCCTCCCTCCGCACATCTGCCAAGCTAGCTCTCTTCCTCCCTTCAAAGCCCTACTGAGAGCTCACCTCCTCCAGGAGACCTTCCCAGACTGAGCACCCCTCCTTCCTCTCCCCCTCCCCATCCCCCCGCCATACCTCCTTCCCCTCCCCACAGCACCTGTGTATATGTTTGTACAGATTTATTACTCTATTTTACTTGTACATATTTACTATTCTATTTATTTTATTTTGTTAATATGTTTTGTTACGTTGTCTCTCTCCCCCTTCTACACTGTGAGCCCGCTGTTGGGTAGGGGCCGTCTCTATATGTTGCCAACTTGTACTTCCCAAGCGCTTAGTACAGTGCTGTGCACACAGTAAGCGCTCAATAAATATGATTGAATGAATGAATGAATGAGAGAGCTCCCTGCTTCAGGCTGATTCTTGAGCCCATTTCTCCATCATTTTCCTGTCTCCCAGCTACACATTCAGCATGGGCTTCTCCCTCCCAGATTTGGGGACCCCTCAAGAGAGCCAGCCCTGCTTCCAGGATACGTACACACCACCACCACCTTCCCCGAGATTTTCAGCAGGTCTCTCCAGTTTGTGGTTGAAACAACTGCCTTCTCACATCTCACTGTTCCTCTGATGGTCCCAGAGCTGCAGGGCACCTAAGCTGGGGCTGGCCATAGGCCAAGCGGAGGAACAGGACAGGTTGTAGGACCACTAGATTGGATCTTTTCCTGAAATGAAGATGTTATTGCTGCTTTTCTCTCTCTCTCTCTCTCTCTCTCTCTCTCTCTCTCTCTCTCTCTCTCTCTCTCGCTATGCCTGAGGCACAGACCAACTTTGTCCCCTAAACACTCTAACCCAGCCAGATTCACACACCCACACACACTCACATATAATTACTTTCTCATTTCATCGCCCACTGGAAGCAATTTAGTCCCCCAACAGTTCACTGGATTCAACTATTCCCAAATCTCCATAAGAATGATTCAATTCTGTATATTCTTAAGACTTGCATTTAAGGCTTTGAATAGATTTGAATAATCTTTCAGGCTGTGATTTTATCTTAAAGAATCTACTTCTCCCTATTTCCTTCTCCTCTGTTTACCCTGAGCTTCAGTAGGTGTGGAATGCCTTTCATTGAATCATATTTATTGAGCGCTTACTGTGTGTAGAGCAGTATACTAAGTGCTTGGGAGAGTACAAGTCTTCACTAATATTCCTTGAATCCAGTTCCTTCTAAGGCCTTATTATCAACATCTCCTGCTAAACCTTCACTGAGTATCCATTTCAACAGTTTCTGATTCCTCCTAATGATCTACCTAAACATGCCATAACATCCTAAGGTCTTGATGCCAGCTCCCCAAAAAAGAACTTTATTTCTCCTCAATATTTTTCATTGAACATAAAAAGGGTTACTCTAACTTTAAGAAATTATCGGTAATCTGATCATACCACAGCCTGGTCATTGCGCCTCTGTTCATCATCTTCTATTCCACTGGTCTAATTTCTAGATTTGCTGGAAGCCTCATTCTGACAACTGGTAACAATCCAACTGTTTAAAGAGTGATTTGATAAATTAATAATGCCGTGTGGTAAGTAGACCTAGTCTTGGATGTGAGCATTTTTTTATACATTTTTAATAATATGTGTAGAACATATTTACATTCACTTCTAAACTGTACCAGGAACTACGTGAGTAATTCAAAGACAGGATTTGCTTTGTGACTGAACTCTAGTTTCTGTTCTTTGATCTTGAACGGGTGCAAACTTGTGTAGTTATATGACCTTAATCAGTATAGATTGATTTTTGTGATTTTACTTAATACTTGGCTCAACGTCAAGCTTTTGCAAAATGCTTTTCAAATCATATTTCTTATATAATGTGGAAGTCTCTCTGACTTGTTTTCTGGTATGTCCTCGGGTCTTGTGTTTGAGCACATGGTGGGACAGAAAACTTTCTGAGATCAGCTCTCTCTCCAGTCATAGGTCAGTAGTAGACAGAAAATGGCATCCAATGGTGCATGCCGGATTGGAGTGAAATAATAATAACCATTAATAATTATGGTACTTGGAATGGTGGTGGAGAATGAGGGCCGAGTGTTCTAAGGATGGTGTTAGCTATTTGGAGCTCTGGAGTCATGCTGAATATATATATATATATATGTTGGTACATATTTATTACTCTATTTATTTGTTTTACCTGTACATATTTATTCTATTTATTTTATTTTGTTAATATGTTTTGTTTTGTTCTCTGTCTCCCCCTTCTAGTCTCTGAGCCCGCTGTTGGGTAGGGACCGTCTCTATATGTTGCCAATTTGTACTTCCCAAGCGCTTAGTACAGTGCTGTGCACACAGTAAGCGCTCAATAAATATGATTGAATGCATGAATGAATGCTATAGTCTGAAAAGGTTGAGAGAGAGAGGGAGAGAGAGAGAGAGAGAGAAAGCTCAGCATCCCACAGGCACTTTCAGTACATTTGACATCTAATATTATGCTCCAGCAATCTGTCTCCATCATCAGAAGCCTGCATTGGATAGTGCCTGGCTTTGGAATCAAGACTTTAAGTGAAATGTACATGACTTTGCCCCAAGATGGGAAGTGAGAATGGCCTCTCAGGGTTGTAGCTGGGGAAAAACAATTAATCTATCAGCCCCATTCATTGAGCCCTTACTGTGGGCAGAGCACTGTACTAAGTGCTTGGGAGAGTATAATTAACAGTTGATAGACACGTTCCTTGCTCACAATGAGCATACAGTCAAGAGGGAGAGACAGACATTAATATAATTGAATTATGGATTTGTACGAAAGTGCTGTGATCCTGAGGAAGGAGTGAATAAAGAGTAAAAATCCAAGTGGCAGGGTGGTGCAGAAGGGAGTGTGTCCAGAACTCCTACTTTTACATTTAATGCCAAGAATCAGAAATTAAATACTGGGTGTGTCTCACCCCACCCTCACATACCCTACCTCCAAATCCCGAACTGACCACTTGGGTCTGAGCCTCCAGCAGTGACCTTCACACCATCAGTGTGATATGGAGATAGCGGGATGGCTTTTCTACTAGTGGAATTGTGTCCCATTGAGTGGTGCCCAGGCTGAGACAGCTGGATTAATCACCAGCTGTGCTTACACTGTCACCGGTCACCGCCAAATCATTCTTGTATTCATGCTCAAATTGTTGAAGATGAATCACCTTCTTCTCCTCCCTTTGATCCCAGTCCTGTGTCCAATTGCTGATCAATTCAGCAAAATGACAAGCAAATCCCGTACAGGGTATCTGATTATGTGCCAGGCACCCTCCCAAGCATTGGGTGAATACAAGCAAATCGGGTTGGAATCAGTCCCTGTCCCTCATGGGGCTCACAGTCTTAATCCCCATTTTGCAGATGAGGTAATTGAGGCACAGAGAAGTGAAGTGACTTGCCCAAGGCCACACAGCATACAAGTGGCAGAGCCGGGATTACAACCCATGACCTTCTAACTCTCAGCCCCATGATCTGTTATGACATGCTACTTCCCTTCTCTGATCTTCCCCACAAACAGTTCAGGGTAATAACGACCCACCAACATTTATGTAAAGTAATCCAACCAACAATAAAATATATCCTTGTGATTTTGAAGTCCCCATCTTTCTCCAGATGATGCCAGTGGCTGTTTTACCTGGACCAGGTGGTCTGCTTGGAATACGCCCCTTATTCTGATGTTTTCATATCCCAGCTCAGGCTGAAGGTGACTCCGTTGATCACTTAACTGGGATTGTCTGTTAAGGTAGAGTATCCTGTTGCCATCCAGTACAGTGCTCTGCTCACAGTGAGCACTCAATAAATACAATCGAATGAATCAATCAATCAATCGTATTTATTGAGCGCTTACTATGTGCAGAGCACTGTACTAAGCGCTTGGGAAGTACAAATTGGCATCACAATGAATGAATGAATCCCTGATGTCTCCAAAATCCTAGGAAAGTTCAATCCTACCAAATGATTGCTAGGCACAGAAACGCCCTGCTGGTTCAGGTACTTAGACGGAGTTGGTAAAATCTGAAGCAACTCTTTCCTGATCATACTCCATATCACAAAATGACCCTTCTTTGCTACTAACTAAATCCTAGGAATCCACATCCTAGAGAAGGAGCAAGACTTAGCAGATCAAGTCCAGGCCTCAGAATCAGAAGGACCTGCATTTTAAGGGTTTAGAACTCTATGTCTCCTGGGTGACCTTGGGCAAGTCACTTCACTTCTCTGGGCTTGAGTTACCTCATCTGTAAAATTGGAATTGAGATTAAAACTGTGAGCCCCACGTGGGACAGGGACTGTATCCAACCTGATTAAATTGGATCTTCCTCAGTGCTTAGAAGAGTGCTTAGAACAGTCAATAAATCAATGGTATTGTTTGAACACTTACTGTGTGCAGAGCACTCTTCTAAGAGTTTGTTCAGGGTCACTGTGCCCGACTCATGTGCTGGAATTCTTTGAATTGACCATTCAGTATGTAGATGTCAGGTAACCAGTGGGCATAATATTTGGCACTAATGATTGATAAAAATGGATTGTGGAATAACAGAGTAAACGTGACCATTTCCTACCCATTTGACAGAGATACTCAACTCATTTTAATAATAATAATGGCATTTGTTAAGCGCTTACTATGTGCAAAGCACTGTTTGCAAGTTTTCTTTTCATCTCCAAGTACCAATTCTCATAGTCTCTGGTCCCTCCTGCTTCTTTCAGTGATTCTGTGGAAATTTGTATCAAGAAGTGATGACCATTGTGGCTCAGGGAGTCTGTTTCCTCTCCCAGTCTGCAGTAGGTATCCTGGGGAATTCTCTCCTCATCACATTCTACCTCTCCTCATTCCTCCTGGGTTCCAAACCAAAGCCAACAGACCTGACCATCATCCACCTGGCCCTGGTCCACACCGTGATGCTTCTTCCAAGGTGGATCATTGTAGCAGCAGGGACACTGGGGCTGCAGCTTGTACAGAACGATGCTGAGTGTAAGCTGTTCGTCTATCTCTACCGCATCACCCGAGGCCTCTCCCTCTGCACCACCTCCCTCCTGAGCGTGATCCAAGCAATCACCATCAGTCCTACCACCTCCTATCTGTTCCAGCTCAAGGTTCAGATCCCAAACGTCATCTTCCCAGTCTTAGCCATCCTGTGGATTCCCAACACGCTGATAAGCGCTAACCTTCTGTTCCAAGTAGTCGCCTCCTCCAATACAACCAACACCTATACCAATTGTTATATGGTGCCTATAAACACACTCCTCCAGGGGCTGATTCTCACCTTCATGGCTCTCCGTGACATCCTCTCTCTAGGGCTCATGAGCTGCTGCAGTGGGTACATGGTCCTTCTCCTCCACCGATACAGGCACCAGGTTCAGCATCTTCACAGCCCCAGCCAAGCCCTTGAAAACTCTCCCGTGAGACGAGCCACCCAGACGATTGTGCTGCTTGTGAGCTGCTTTGTAGTCTTCTACTGTGGAGACCTTTTCTTTTCCCTCTTTCTAGGGACATCCACGAAGAGAAATGCTGCTGTCTTGAATACTGCCATGTTTGTGGTCAGTGGATATGCCACTGTCAGCCCCTTTGTGTTGCTCACCTGTGACACAAGAGTCGTCAAGTTCCTGTGTGATTTTCTGGGGAATAAGACCCTCAAATCCTCTCAGACCACACTGCTATCTGCAGTCCCTCTTTGATACGGAAACTCAAGTGGAGATCTTGTTTCCAAAGCAGTGAGATCTTGGGAGAACAATATCACCGTTAAACCAAGGACGTTGGCAATTGTTTGGAGTTTCTGGCAATGCGAAGTCTTAACATAAGGGTACTGATCTCGAATATGTGATTGATCTCATTTGTTTCTGGGTAGCAATTATGTGGTGAAGGTTGAAGGTTGAATCTCCCAAGTTTTCGTCCAGGTAATAATAATGATAATGATGGTATTGGTTAAGTGCTTACTATGTGTCACACACTGTTCTGAACACTGGGGTAGATACAAGCTAATCAGATTGGAAACAGTCCTTGTCCCACATGGGGCTCACAGTCTTAATTCCCATTTTTACATCTGAGTTAACCAAGGCACAGAGAAGTTAAGTGACTTGGCCAAGGTCACACAGCAGACGTGTGGCAGAGTTGGGATTAGAACTCAGGTCCTTCTGATTCCCAGGCCCATTCTCTATCCTCTAAGCCATACCGCAGGTCTTGGGCGACCACAGGACACCCTGACTCTGTCTGCGCCTTCAGCCTTAAATGTGCTGCAAAAACATCAGGAAAAGGGGCGGTTTCCTCCTCTGAAAAATGGAGATTACTTTTTCTCCCTCCCTCTTGAACTGTGAGCCTCATGTGGCACGGACACTGAACCCGATGATCTTGTGCTTGGCACGCAGTAAGGGCTTAACAAACATGAGATTTATCCATTATCTGAATAGACTGCATCTACCCCAGCTACTACTAAAATATCATTATCTTTACTTCGAAGAGGGAAGGTTCCCTCACAAATCCGTAACAGTTCCATCCTGTCAATTATCTTCCTTTCTGTCTTCTACAAAAACGTTTAGTCCACGTTTCACCACTCCTCAAGAACGTCCAGTGGTTGCCCATCAAATTCCACGTGAAACATTAAAAGTCATTACCCTCGGCTTTAAAGCACTCAATGACCTTGCCTTCTCCTACCTTAGGTCACTGCTTTCTGACAACAAGCTAGCCTGCATACTTGGCACCCCTAAATGCCAACTTATGCACTGTACCTAGAATTCACCTACCTCTGCCAACCTCTCACTCACATCCTGCCACTGGCCTGGAAAGGCCTCCCCTTACTATCTGACAGACAATTTCTCTCCCCACCTTCAAAACCTTATTGAAGGCACATCTCTTCCAAGAGGCCTTCCATGTCTAAACCCTACTATCTTCTTCTCCCACTCCCTTCTGCATCACCCTTAAATTTAGATTTATTCCTTTTTTCACCCCTCCCTCAGAACACAGCTCTTATGTACATATCTGTAACTGAAGATCATGGGTTCTAATCCCGGCTCCGCCGCTTGTCAGCTGTGTGACTTTGGGCAAGTCACTTAACTTCTCTGTGAGCCCACTTTCTAGACTGTGAGCCCACTGTTGGGTAGGGACTGTCTCTATATGTTGCCAACTTGTACTTCCCAAGTGCTTAGTACAGTGCTCTGCACAGAGTAAGCGCTCAATAAATACGATTGAAAGAATGAATGAATTCTCTGTGCCTCAGTGACCTCATCTGTAAAATGGGGATTAAGATTGTGAGCCCCACAAGGGACCACCTGATGAGCTTGTATCCTCCCCAGCGCTTAGAACAGAGCTTTGCACATAGTAAGCGCTTAAGAAATACCAAATTATTATTAATGTCTGTCGGTTTCCCCCTGTAGACTGTAAGCTTATCGTGGGCAGGGAGTGTGTCTACCAGCTCTGTTGTACTCTCCCAAGAGTTTAGTACGGTGTTCTGCACATAGTAAGCTCTCAATAAATTCAAATGATCGATTGTTTCATTGATTCTGAATTCAGTCTGGACTAGTGCAAAACAACCAGACACTAAATAATAATAATATTCTCCCCCTTCTAGACTGTGAGCCCGCTGTTGGGCAGGGACCGTCTCTATATGTTGCCAACTTGTACTTCCCAAGCGCTTAGTACAGTGCTCTGCACACAGTAAGCGCTCAATAAATACGATTGAATGAATGAATGAATGAATAATAACTTTGGCATTTGTTAAGTGCTTACTATGGAGGAGGTGGGGAGAAGAGGGGGAATGAGGAGAAGCAATTGCAGCAACTTGCGGGTGTCTCGTAGAAGCATCAGTTCCACGTGTGGGGCCCCATGGCGCCAGGAAGAGGTCAGGGAAGGAGGATGCTGGGAGGCATAGTGACTTGGCACGGGCTACGTGGTGGAACTCACCACAGGGCTATTACTCTATTTATTTATTTATTTTACTTGTACATATCTATTCTATTCATTTTATTTTGTTAATATGTTTTGTTTTGTTCTCTGTCTCCCCCTTCTAGACTGTGAGCCCACTGTTGGGTAGGGACTGTCTCTATATGTTGCCAACTTGTACTTCCCAAGCGCTTAGTACAGTGCTGTGCACATGGTAAGCGCTCAATAAATACGATTGATAGTGGAGCTCAAGACCAAGGAAGACAAGTAGAAGGGGCCAACATTAGGAGCCAGACAGGACTTGACTGTGGGTGTAACGCTTAGTATCACCATGTACTTTGTTAAATACTGAGATAAATGCAAGATTATCATATCAGACATAGTCCCTGTCCCACATGGGGATCACAGTCTATGGAGTAATAATAATTCATTGATTCAGTCAGTGATATTTATTGAGCGCTTACTGTGTGCAGAGCACTGTACTAAGCGCTTGGGAAGTACAAGTTGGCAGCATCTAGAGATGGTCCCTACCCAGCAGCGGGCTTATGGTCTAGAACAGTGCTTGGCTCATAGTAAGCGCTTAACAAATACCATCATCATTATTATTAATACCACTAATGGGGAAAGGGGTGGTTATTAATTCATTCAATCGTATTTATTGAGCGTTTATCACTAGACTGAGCGCCCTTCCCCCCCCAACGACCCAAGACGAGGGGCGACGTGAGGAAAGAAGTAGTTCTGGGTCCCAGGCCGGTGTGGCTCCGCCGGCCGCTTCTCCTCTCCTTCTCCTCACACGGGCCCGAGAAAGGAGCGTGAGGAAAAAGAGTCCCCTGGGAATGTGGCCTCCTTCTTCATTCATTCAATCATTCATTCATTCATTCAGTGGTATTTATTGAGCGCTTACTGTGTGCAGAGCACTGGACTAAGCGATTGGGAAGTACAAGTGGGCAACAGATACAGTCCCTTCCCCACAATGGGCTCACAGTCTAGAAGGGGAGAGACAGACACCAAAACAAGTAGACACCAAAACAAGTAGACAGGTGTCAATAGCATCAGAAATAAATAGAATTATAGCTATATTCAATCATTCAATCGTATTTATTAATAATAATAATGGTATTTGCTAAGCTCTTACTACGTGCCAAGCATTATTCAAAGCACTGGTGGTGGTGGGCGGGGGGAGAATACAAGGTTCCCCATGTGGGGCTCACAGTCCTAATCCCCATTTTACAGATGAGGTAACTGAGGCACAGAGAATTTAAGTGACTTGTCCAAAGTCACACAGCTGACAAGTTGTGGAGCCAGAATTAGAACCCAAGACCTCTGACTCCAAAGCCCAGTGCTCTTTCCACTGAGCCACACTGCATCTCTAGAAAGAACAGGAAGCTCGCCCTCATTTTATAGTTCCTTTTCTACATTAAATCAAATGTGAATAGCACTTCAGGAAGTCAATAATTTAACAGTTTAGGTGTCAGCCACTATGTCCTGAGTAATTCCTGTATTTTTGTACTTCTCTTGCTACTTTCATGGTTTTTAACCTAGTGAGAGAGGGGATGAATAAGGTACAGACATGTGATGGGGACTGGAAGGGGCAGATGGACAGACAGTAGACACCAATAAATACCGTCTAGACTGTGAACCCTTTATGGGCAGGGAATGTGTCTACCAACCCTATTGTACTGGACGCTCCCAAGCGCTCAGAACAGCCATGTCATGTCTTTGCTGGGCAAGACAAGTTAAAGGAAGAAAATGTAGGAGAGATGGAATCTCAGATGATTCTGTTCCACAGAGGAGAGAAAAATAGGTCCTCATAGACTATCGGGAGAGCCAGCCTCGTGATCTGGGAGAGTTTCTGGAATGATGGGAAGAATTGTAACCTGGAATCTCAGCGTGGGAAACTTCCCAGTGGAAGGATGTTTGCAGCAGCAGTTCCGTACATCTTTCATCTCTTAATGAAAACCTGATTATCTCTGGGGATTTTCATTCATATATAACTTGTACTTCCCATTCATTCATTCATTCAATCGTATTTATTGAGCGCTTACTGTGTGCAGATCACTGTACTAAGCGCTTGGGAAGTACAAGTTGGCAACATATAGAAACGGTCCCTACCCAACAGTGGGCTCACAGTCTGGAAGGGGGAGACAGAGAACAAAACAAAACATATTAACAAAATAAAATAGAATAAATATGTACAAATAAAATAAATTAATAAACAGAGTAATAAATAAATCAATCAGTGGTGTTTACTGAGGGCTTATTGTTTGGAGAGCACTTTATTATATGCTTTGGGGTGTACAATAGAGTAATGGAGTAAGTCGACATGGATCCTGCTCTCAAGGAGCACACAATCTTGGGGACCAGATGTGTTGTTCATCAGAAGCAGATAATGTTCTATCATTGTATCCTGAGTGTGCTTGTGTGGGAGCTTCACAGAGCTCCTGGGGTAAACAAAAAGGATTTGCACATAGCTACCGGATCTGTTTCGATATATAAAATTACCCAGGAATTATATGAGAAAAATGAAGGTACAGGGGAGGGAGAGACTTCTAAGAGTCCTGGGCTCCCCGTGGGCTGTTGAATGTGCCACTAACTCACAGCAGAGCAGGAAGTGACTACTCTGGAGGTCCCGTAGTTCTTTGCGATCTGGTGCAGTTCATGGGCTGTGCAGAAAGGGTCAAGTGCAAAGCGCATGACGTAGTCTGATAGAGTCTGATAAGTTAAAGTAAGTCTGTAAGTCCTTAAGTCAGAATTTAAACAAGTCTTTAAGTCCTGTAAGTCAGGTCCTTCTGGCACCCAGACCATAGTCCCACGGTCTGATCAGCTAAATACTGTGGGCAGAGTTCTCAGGTGGTAGGAGTTGGGGAATGATTTGTAGTTTCAAGACGGCCCATTAACAAGAGAGTGAAGGTCTTTTGGGCAGCGTGTCTTAGTGGATAAAGCACGGGACGAGGAGTCAGAATGAGTAAGTACCAGAAAGCATCAAGCGATCCACCCGGAGGGGCAGAGCAGGACATCAAGGGTCCCAGCCTAGGCGTCGATGAGCCCTCCGGAAGCATCGGGCTGAGCTTCTTCTGGGAACCCGAGGGAGCTGCAACTTGTGGAGGGAGACAGCTGGGGAAGAGGAGACCATGGAGATGAGACCCAAGTCCTCAGATCTGGCACTGGGCTGTACTGCAAAGGTGAGGAGACACAGATTGGCCTCTTGGTCCGACTTCAGGGCGGAGCCATCCATCCAGCCGTGTGGGGACCTCCAGTCCTGACCGCTGGGAGCCAAAGAATCTCTGGAAGGCCACCTCTAGTTCATTCACATTGATTGGTTCAGTACCTGGGAGAACCTGTGGGAAGAGGTGACAGAAAATGCAGTCATTAACGAGAACAAAGCAACAACCTGATCACATCCCAAAGTGCTTCTAGACCCTTCTCGAGGGAGGAAGAATTTATAAGGAAAAGAGTGACCCAAAACATTTTTCTCAGGAAAATAATAATGATATTTGTTAAGCGCTTATTATGTGAGAAGCACTGTACTAAGCGCTGTCGTGGATACAAGCAAATCAGGTTAGACACAGTCCCTGTCCTGCATAGGGCTCACAGACTTAATCCCTGTTTTACATATGAGGGAACTGAAAACGGAGAAGTTCAGTGACTTACCCACGGTCACACAAAATAATAATAATAATAATGATGGCATTTGTTAAGCTCTTACTATGTGCGAAGCACTGTTCTAAGTGCTGGAGATGAGGTAACTGAGGCATAGAGAAGTTAAGTGACTGGCCTAAAGTCACACAGCTGACAAGTGGCGGAGCAGGGATTTGAACCCATGACCTCTGACTCCAAAGCCCATGCCCTTTCCACTGAGCCATGCTGCTTCTACTCACAAAAGACATTTCTACCCAAGTAAAGTGACAGAAAAATGTATCTCTGCTGGCCTGATGACTTTGTTCCATAATCCTACTGGGGTGGTGCAGGGCCCGGGACTTAGAGTCCCCCTCTTTTGAACCTAACGCCCCTTTTCCACCGAGGACTTGTACCCTATGGCAGTAGCTATTCTTCCGAGCAATCCGAACAGTAGGGAGGGAGGGAGGGAGGACTCACCTGGGGTGGCACTGGGCTTCTGATGGACAAGATGGAGCCTGTCTTCCTGGGTACAGACGTCATGAGGGTCATGCCATCTGTAAACAGATTATTAGTATCATTATTATTAGTTATTATGGTACTTGTTAAGTGCTTACTATGTTTCAAGCATTGTTGTAAGCGCTGCGTGGATACAAGTTAATCAAGTTGGACACAGTCCCTGTCCCACGTGGGGAGCACAGTCTTAATACCCAGGTAACTGAGGCCCAGAGAAGTGAAGTGACTTGCCCAAGGTCACACGGCAGACATGTGACAGAGCCTGGATTAGAATCCAGGTCCTTCTGACTCCTGGGCCCATGCCCTATCCAGTAAGCCACATTGCTTCTCAAAAATACAAAAATTGTTTTGAGATAGTATCAGGTACTGGACCAATAAATCCACACCCATTTCCGCATGGCAGGAGCAAGAAAAGCAAAGGAGACAGGGCTGGAGGGAGGATTGCTTTCCGGTGGAATTGGGACTTGACCCTCAAGGGAAAAGAGGATGTAGGGGGTAAGAGATAAGGAAAAGCAACAGGACAGAATGATTGCTGCGTATCTGGAGCCGCCTGGGCACAGAGCTGGCAAGCCAAGGATGAAGAAGAGTTTGAACGAAGAAGCTTGGCTTTGAGGTCGGCATTGCAAGGGCCTTGGGAACAGCCCAAGAGAAACTATAAAAGAAATCTGATTGGGGCAGGCGAAGGAACGGGGCTACCGGGAGCAACAGGCTAGGAGGTGGCTAAATTAAATTATGCAAGGGGAGAGACAGAGAGAGAGAAAGAGACAGAAATGCATAGAAAAAGAGAGACAGAGATAGAGAAAGAGAGAGGGGGAGCCTATAGCTCCTGCTGCCTTATACAGGAGAGAGGTGCTTGCTTCACAGGAAGGAGAGGGGAGGAAGAAACAGATGAGGGAGAAAAATGGAGCCAAAGGAAGCAAGGGAGGAAAGGAGAAAGAGGCCCGGGTGCTGGGCTCTGAACCTACCTGCTGCCAGCAGAGAGATCCAGACACAGCGGCGCTTGGGAGCCTGCACTTGGGAGCCTGCAGTCCATCCTTGTCAGAGCTGGAAGGAAAAAGGAATGGAGGGGATTGTTCCATCTCGGGCCTGGAGGAGTTTCCCAGGCCTAGTTTCTGTTTCGCCTGGATTCCAGGAGAGCAGATCCTGCTCTTCGAGGGAGAACCCATTTCCACGCTAGCAGGGCTGGCTACAGGGGCCATCCTGGGGGACCGAAGGTTCTGGGCTCCCGGACCACCACTCCTGCTTCCTAGAGACACAGACCCCTTCCCACGGCTCCCTGTGGGGCTGGGTCGGTGGTGAGCGGGGCTGGCCATCCTGCGAGCGAGATCCAAAAGTGTGGCCCAGCTCTCTGGCTGACTGAGCTTTATCTCCTGACTTAAAGCGGAGTCCGAGACCCTTAAAGGCAATGTCACCACAAATTCCTAAGATTATCGTTTTCTCAGGTCATTACTGGGAGTCCTCACGGTTCCCCCCACCCTCCTGCTGGCCAAGGGTGAGCAAATGTGTACACGGCAACGTTACACGGAGGGGAGCGGAGGTAAGTGTGAAATGAGTTTATTGTGGGAGGAGTGACAGGGAGTGGGAGACATCTTCATCCTCAGTGATTTTCGGCATGGCTCAATGAAAAGTGTTCGGGCTTTGGCGCGAGAGGTCATGGGACAGGGACTCTGTCCAACCTGATTAGTTCATGCCTATTTTGGGATTTCTCGGGATTAGGAGACCTTCCCAGACTGAGCCCCCTCCTTCCTCTCCCCTCTTCTCCCTCTCCATCCCCCCCCGCCTTACCTCCTTCCCTTCACGACAGCATCTGTATATATGTATATATGCTTGTACGTATTTATTATTCTATTAATTTTACTTGTACTTATTTATTCTATTCATTTTATTCTGTTAATGTTTTGTTTTGTTCTCTGTCTCCCCCTTCTACACTGTAAGCCCACTGTTGGGTAGGGACCGTCTCTATGTGTTGCCAACTTGTACTTCCCAAGCGCTTAGTACAGTGCTCTGCACACAGTAAGCACTCAATAAATGCGATTGAATGAATGAATGAATGATTTTGCACAGTTCCTGTCACATAGTAATAATAATAATAATGATGATGGTATTTGTTAAGCGCTTACTATGTGCAAAGCACTGTTCTAAGCGCTGGGGGGATACAAGGAGATCAGGTTGTCCCACGTGGGGCTCATAGTCATAATCCCCATTTTACAGATGAGGTCACTGAGGCACAGAGAAGTGAAGTGACTTGCCCAAAGTCACCCAGCTGACAATTGGCGGAGCTGGAATTTGATCCCATGACCTCAGACTCCAAAGCCTGGGCTCCTTCCATTGAGCCATGAGCCACGCTGCTTCACTTCTACACAGCATAAACATTAAACACACATTTCCCCATTTTATTCGCTATCAATTTCATGACTTCTCCCAACCTAGGAATCTACAGGCTTCCTCCCGGAAATGAAGACCTAGGAACAGGGGAGGTGGGTGATTAGAGAAAGGGAAGAGTGGGGGAGGTGGAATGGGGAGGGACTGGGGAGGGACAAGGAAGCCAACTCCTCCCCCTTTCCCAGAGAGTCTAATGATAATAATAATGGTATTTGTTAAGCGCTTACTATGTGCCAAGCACCATTCTAAGCACTTGGGTAGATACAAGATAATCATGTTGTCCCACGTGGGGCTTACAGTCTTAATCCCCATTTGATACATGAGGTAACTGAGACCCAGAGAAACTAAGTGACTTGCCCAAGGTCACACAGAGGACAAGTGGCAGAGCCAGGTTTAGAACTCATGTCCTTTGACTCCCGTGCTCTTTTTTTTTTGATGGCATTTATTAAGCGCTTACTATGTGCAATGCACTGGTCTAAGCGCTGGGGAGGTTACGAGGTGATCAGGTTGTCCCACGAGGGGCTCGCAATCTTAATCCCCATTTTGCAGATGAGGTAACTGAGGCACAGAGAAGTTAAGTGACTTGCCCAGAGTCACACAGCTGACAATTGGCAGAGCCGGAATTTGAACCCATGACCTTTGACTCCAAAGCCCGGGTTCTTTCCACTGAGCTACGCTGCTTCTCTGCCACTAATAATAATAATAATGGCATTTATTAAGCGCTTACTATGTGCCAAGCACTGTTCTAAGCGCTGAGGAGGTTACAAGGTGATCAGGTTGTCCCATGGGGGGCTCACAGTCTTTATCCTCATTTTACAGATGAGGTCACTGAGGCCCAGAGAAGTTAAGTGACTTGTCCAAAGTCGCACAGCTGTCGACAGTTGGCAGAGCCGGGATTTGAATCCATGACCTCTGACTCCAAAGCCCGTGCTCTTTCCACGAAGCCATGCCGCTCCTCTGAGCAATATCTCCCGAGAAATTCTCCTCTCAAAATCCACTACTTCCACCCGTACATCCTACCCCATTCCTTCGCACCTTATCAAAACACTTGTTCACTCTCCAGTGGCTTCTTCCTCACGGCGTTCAAACAGGCCCATGCCTCCCCTATCCTAAAAAAAACCCCTTCCTTCAGTTATCGCCCCATCTCCCTCCAACCGTTCCTCTCCGAACTCCTTGAGCCAATGTCTACACCTGCCGTCTCGAATTCCACTCCTCCAATTCCCTCCTTGACCCCCTCCAATCTGGCTTCCATCCCCTTCACGCCACAGAAACCTCCCTCTCAAAGGTCACCCATGATCTTGCCAAATCCAGTGGCCTCCACTCCATCCTAATCCTCCTCGAACTCTCAGCGGCCCTTGATACTGTTGGCCACCCCACGATCCTGGAAATGTTATCCAACCTCGGCTTGACTGAAACTATCCTCTCCTAGTTCTCCTCTTATTTCTCCGGCTGCTCATTCTCAGCCTCTTTTGCAGGCTTAATAATAACACTAATAATAATAATGGCATTTATTCATCATCATCATCATCGATCGTATTTATGGAGCGCTTACTATGTGCAGAGCACTGTACTAAGCGCTTGGGAAGTACAAATTGGCAACATATAGAGACAGTCCCTACCCAACAGTGGGCTCACAGTCTAAAAGGGGGAGACACAGAACAAAACCAAACATACTAACAAAATAAAATAAATATCTATTTATTTATTTATTTATTATTTATATATTATATATTTATATATTTTATATATTATATAAAGTATATTATATATATTATATATAGTATATTATATTATTTTTATATATTTATATATTATATATTTATATGTTTTTATATATTGTGTTTATGTTTATATATATAAATATATTATATATTTCATATTATATTTATATTATATTTTATATTATATTTTATATCCTATATTTTATATATTATATATTTTTATGTATAATGTATTATATATATTATATTTATATATAAAAATATATTTATGAATGTATTTATATATTTATAAATATAAATATTTATTTATTTATTTTTATGGATTTATTAAGCACTTTACTATGTGCGAAGCACTGCTCTAAGCGCTGGGGATGTTACAAGGTGATCAGGTTGTCCCACGGGGGCTCACAGTCTTAGTCCCCATTTTACAGACGAGGCAACTGAGGCACAGGGAAGTTAAGTGACTTGCCCAAAGTCACACAGCTGACAACTGGCAGAGCCAGGATTTGAACCCGTGGCCTCTGACTGCAAAGCCCGGGCTCTTTCCACCGAGCCACGCTGCTTCTCACGCTGCTTGTGAATGAAGGGGCGATGTGGTTGACGGCAGCGTTGACTTTGGATTTTATGTCTAGCAGGACATAATGCTGAATTCTGTGGTGAAAATATTGGGCAGCATCTCGCTTCGACTGTATATTGACAAGATGACAAGTCAATAAGCGAGATACGGACTAAAGATGGGAAAAAATAACAAAACACAGTAACAAAGGGGTCAAGCATAGATCATTCATTCATTCATTCATTCAGTCGCATTTATTGAGCGCTTACTGTGTGCAGAGCACTGGACTAAACGCTTGGGAAGTACAAGTTGGCAACATATAAAGACGGTCCCTACCCAACAGTGGGCTCACAGTCTAGAAGGGCGAGACAGACAACAAAACCAAACATATAAACCAAATGAAATAAATAGAATAAATATGTACAAGTAAAATAATTCTCTGGGCACACAAGGCGTACCGTTGCCGTGACACACATGAGTGGAACACCACGAGGACCAGTGAGCACTTACTGTGTGCAGAGCACTGTACTAAGCGCTTGGGAAGTACAAGTTGGCAACACATAGAGACAGCCCCTACCCAACAGCGGGCTCACAGTCTAGAAGGGGAGACAGACAACAAAACCAAACATATAAACCAAATAAAATAAATAGAATAAATATGTACAAGTAAAATAATTCTCTGGGCAGACAAGGCGTACCGTTGCCGTGACACATGTGAGTGGAACAGCGTGGCTCAGTGGAAAGAGCACGGGCTTTGGAGTCAGAGGTCATGGGTTCGAATCCCGACTCTGCCACATGTCTGCTGGGTGACCTTGGGCAAGTCACTTAACTTCTCTGAGCCTCAGTTACCTCATCTGTAAAATGGGGATTAAGACTGTGAGCCCCACGTGGGACAATTTGATCACCATGTACCCCCCCCCCAGCGCTTAGTACAGTGCTCTGCACATAGTAAGCACTTAACAAATGCCATCATTTGTTATATATGTTTGTACATATTTTTTACTCTATTTATTTATTTATTTATTTTATTTGTACATATCTATTCTATTTATTTTATTTTGTTAGTATGTTTGGTTTTGTTCTCTGTCTCCCCCTTTTAGACTGTGAGCCCACTGTTGGGTAGGGACTGTCTCTATATGTTGCCAATTTGTACTTCCCAAGCGCTTAGTACAGTGCTGTGCACATAGTAAGCGCTCAATAAATACGATTGATGATGATGATGATGATGATCAAAAAAAAAAAAAAAGAGGACCAGTGTGACCTAATGGAAAGAGCTCGAGACTGGGAGTCAGAGGATCTGGGTTCTGTTCCGAGCTCAGCCACTTGTCTGCTGTGTGACCTTGGGCAAGTCACTTTACCCCTCTAGGCCTCAGTTTCCTCATCTGTTCAAGGAGGACTCAGTAATAATAATTATAATTATGGTATTTGTTAGGCACTTACTATTTGTCAAGCACTGTGCTAAGCGCTGAGGTAGATGTAAGATCATTCATTCTTTCAATCGTATTTTCGCCGATTGTCAGCTGTGTGACTTGGGGGAGCCATTTAAACTTCTCTGTGCCTCAGTCACCTCATCTGTAAAAATGGGGATGAAGACTGTGAGCCCCCCGTGGGGCAACCTGATCACCTTCTAACCTCCCCAGCGCTTAGAACAGTGCTTTGCACATAGTCAGCGCTTAATAAATGCCATTATTATTGAGGGCGCCTCTCCTCCAAGGGGCCTTCCCTGATTAAGCCCTCCTTTCCACTTCTCCAGCTCCCTTCCGCATCACCCTGACTTGCTCCCTTTGTTCCCTTTCTAGCCCCACAGCGCTTATGTACATATCAGCGCTTAGAACAGTGCTTTGCACATAGTAAGCGCTTAATAAATGCCATTATTATTATATCTGTAATTGATTTCTTTATATTAATGTCTGTCTCCCCCCTTCTAGACTGCAAGCTTCTGGTCCGCAGGAAGTGTGCCTGTTTATTGTTGTATTCTAGTTTCCCAAGCGCTTAGTACAGTGCTCTGAGCACAGTGAGCGATCAATAATTGAGTAAACAAATGAATGGTCTTTCCCAGGAACCCACCACCCCTGCAGAAGGTGTCCAGAGCTTTGTAGGTGAGAATCCCAGCCCCCCATTCCCAGATCCCACCGGACACCCACACTTTGGCGGGTAGTTTGTGGATGAGTAGTATAGTAGTATATGTATATGGGTATATGGTATATGGGTATATGGGTAGTATATGTTGCTGACTTGTACTTCCCAAGCGCTTAGTACAGTGCTCTGCACACAGTAAGCGCTCAATAAATATGATTGAATGAATGAATGAATGAATGAATGAGAAGACGGGCGCCCCGATTCCCCCGGCCTCCTGCCAGGCAACCCATTCCCAGGCAGTCAGGGTGTCCAGGGGGTTGTTGGGGAGATGCCCGGCCCCCCATTCCCAGCCCCCTGGAGTTTTCCCCACAGACCTTCTAATTACCTTGTATCTACCCCAGCGCTTAGAACAGTGCTTTGCACATAGTAAGCGCTTAATAAATGCCATCATCATCATTATGATTATTATTAAAGCCTTCGGACCCATCGCCTGACAGGGGTCTGGGTGCTTTGTGGGGGAGAAGCCCGGCCCCCCGTACCCTTCCCTTGCCGGGCAGTGTTTCAGGGGGTTTTGTGGGAGAGAAGACCACCCCCTCACTCTGAGCTTCCGAGTTTAAAGGCCCCTCAAGGACTTCCCGCCCAAGCCCCCTGTAGACTCCCGGGCAGGGTCCTAACTTGGCCCTAGCACTGTCTTCCCGGAGAGAGAAATCATTCCTCAGTGATAGACTCTGATTATTCACTCATTCGATCGTATTTATTGAGCGCTTATTGTTTGCAGAGCACTGTACTAAGCTCTTGGGAGAGTACAGTGAAGCAGTGTGGCTCGGCGGCAACAGCGTGGGCTTGGGAGCCAGAGGACGTGGGTCCCAATCCCGACTCCCTTGGGAGGCCTTCCCAGACTGAGCCCCTTCATCATCATCAATCGTATTTATTGAGCGCTTACTATGTGCAGAGCACTGTACTAAGCGCTTGGGAAGTACAAATTGGCAACATATAGAGGCAGTCCCTACCCATCAGTGGGCTCACAGTCTAAAATACAGCCCCTTCCTTCCTCTCCCCCTCGTCCCCCTCTCCATCCCCCCCATGTTACCTCCTTCCCTTCCCCACAGCACCTGTATATATGTATATATGTTTGTACATATTTATTACTCTATTTATTTATTTATTTTACTTGTACATATCTATTCTATTTATTTTATTTTGTTAGTATGTTTGGTTTTGTTGTCTGCCTCCCGCTTTTAGACTGTGAGCCCACTGTTGGGTAGGGACTGTCTCTATATGTTGCCAGCTTGTACTTCCCAAGCGCTTAGTACAGTGCTCTGCACACAGCGCTCAATAAATACGATTGATTGATTGATTGATCTCCCTCTCCATCCCCCCCATGTTACCTCCTTCCCTTCCCCACAGCGCCTGTATATATGTATATATGTTTGTACATATTTATTACTCTATTTATTTATTTATTTTACTCGTACATATCTATTCTATTTATTTTATTTTGTTAGTGTGTTTGGTTTTGTTGTCTGCCTCCCCCTTTTAGACTGTGAGCCCACTGTTGGGTAGGGACTGTCTCTATATGTTGCCAACTTGTACTTCCCAAGCGCTTAGTACAGTGCTCTGCACACAGTAAGCGCTCAATAAATACAATTGATGATGATGATGATGACTCCGCCGCTCATCGGCCGGGTGACCTGGGGCAAGCCGCTTAACTTCTCTGGGCCTCAGCTACCTCATCTGCAAAATGGGGATTAAGACGGCGAGCCCCGTGTGGGACAACCTGATTCCCCTGTATCTACCCCAGGGCTTCAAACAGTGCTTGGCACATAGTAAGCGCTTAACAAATACCATTATTATTATTATCACAATAGAACAATAACCGGTCACAGTCCCTGCCCACAACGAGGTAGAATGGGGGGGGATGGACATCAACACAAATAAATAAAATTACAGATATGTATGTGAGTGCCGTGGGGCTGGGAGGAGGGGAAGAGAGGAAAGGGAGCGAGTCAGGGCGACGCAGAAGGGAGTGGGAAATGAGGAAAAGGGGGGTTTAGTCTGGGAAGGCTTCTTGTATATATGTATATATGTTTGTACATATTTATTACTCTATTTATTTTACTTGTACATATCTATTCTAATTATTTTATTTTGTGAGTATGTTTGGTTTTGTTCTCTGTCTCCCCCTTCTAGACTGTGAGCCCACTGTTGGGTAGGGACTGTCTCTATATGTTGCCAACTCGTCCTTCCCAAGCGCTTAGTCCAGTGCTCTGCACACAGTAAGCGCTCAATAAATACGATTGATTGATTGATTGATTCTTGGAGGAGATGGGCCTTCAGTAAGGCTTTGAAGAGTATCCCCACAATCCTCTCGAACGTGTATTAATTAGAGCGTCCCCGTTAGAACAGTACCGATCCATCCCAATGGCGGCTAGTACAGAGCTCGGCGCTCAGCCTAGTGCTCGGCGGTCAGTGCCGTACGGGGGGTCCAGCACAGTGTTTGGCGGCCCAGCACGGTGCTCAACACACAGTAAGCACTTAATAAATATTCTCTTCCACTAGTGTGACCTGGAGGCAGTGTGGTCTAATG
Source organism: Tachyglossus aculeatus (assembly GCF_015852505.1). NCBI lineage: Eukaryota > Metazoa > Chordata > Mammalia > Monotremata > Tachyglossidae > Tachyglossus > Tachyglossus aculeatus. The sequence continues at coordinate 34,380,079 of NC_052073.1, forward strand.
GGAAGAGACCAGGCCTGGGAATCAGAATAATAATAATAATAATAATAATGGCATTTATTAAGCGCTTACTATGTGCAAAGCACTGTTCTAAGTGCTGGGGAGGTTACAAGGTGATCGGGTTGTCCCACGGGGGGCTCCCAGTCTTCATCCCCATTTGACAGATGAGGTCACTGAGGCACAGAGAATAATAATAATAATAATGATGATGGTATTTGTTAATAATAATAATAATAATCAGAAGACCTGTGGGTTCATTCATTTATTCAGTCGTATTTATTGAACGCTTACTGTGTGCCGAGCACTGTACTGAGCACTTGGCAGAGTACAATACAGCAATAATCCCAACTCTATCACGTACCTTGGGCAAATCCCTCTGTGCCTCAGTGCCCTCATCTGTAAAATGAGGATTCAATACCTGCTCTCCCTCCTACTTATTCTGTGAGCCCCATGCAAGAATAATAATAATAATAATGATTGTGGTATTTGTTACACGCTTACTATGGGCCAGGCACTGTACTAAGCGCTGGGGTGGATACAAGATAATCGGGTTGGACACAGTCCTTGTCACACTTGGGGCTCACAGTCTTAATCCTCATTTGACAGATGAGGTAACTGAGGCCCAGAGAAGTTAAAGTGACTTGCCCAAGGTCACACAGCAGACAAGTGGCGGAGCCATGATTAGAATCTAGGTCCTGATGATGCTGTGTCTACCCCAGCACTTAGCAAGTGCTTAACAAATACCATAATTCCTATTAATTCATTCAATCATATTTATTGAGCGCTTACTGTGTGCAGAGCACTGTACTAAGCGCTTGGGAAGTACAAGTTGGCAAGATATAGAGATGGTCCCTACCCAACAGCGGGCTCACAGTCTATTATAATTATTATTATTATTATTATTATTAAGCAGCATGGCTCAGTGGAAAGAGCACTGGCTTTGGAGTCAGAGGTCATGGGTTCAAATGCTGAGTGACTTTGGGCAGGTCACTAAACTTCTCTGTGCCTCAGCTACCTCATCTGTAAAATGGGGATGAAGACCGTGAGCCCCCCATGGGACAACCTGATCACCTTGCAACTTCCCCAGGCTTAAAACAGGGCTTTGCACATAGTTATGTTGCCAATTTGTATTTCCCAAGCGCTTAGCACAGTGCTCTGCACACAGTAAGCGCTCAATAAATACAATTGAATGAATGAATGAATAGTAGGCGCTTAATAAATGCCATCGTCATTATTATTATTATTAGGAGGAGGGAAATTTGTGGAATGAAAATTCTCCCGATTTTCTGCACCCAGTGTGTGCTTAATAAATGCCAGACAGCATGTGCTCAGTAAATACCACTGGTGGACTGAATAATTGATGGAATTCCTGGTTTATTTATTCAGATTCCATGGGCTTCACATGGGTTGGATTTCACATTCACTTTGAGTAAGGATTTGAGCTGGGGTGATGACCCTGGGCTGGAATCAACTCTTGTGCCGATCTTTCCAGCCCCTGGAGCAATTTCGAAAGCCATGGAGTTTTTGAATTTGGAAAATTTTGAAAACCAGGGCATCCCGGGCCTGTCTTGTCCTTCCGTTTGAATTGTTTTACGGCATTTGTTAAGTGCTTCCCATGTGCCAGGCACTGTGCTAAGCACTGGGGCAGATACCAGCTCTTCAGGTTGGACTCCGTCCCACGTGGCGCTCACAGTCTTAATCCCCATTTTTACAGATGAGTTAACTGAGGCACAGAGAAGGGAAGTGACTTGTCCAGGGTCACTTAGCAGACAGGTGGCAGAACCAGGATTAGAACCCAGGTCCTTCCGACACCCAGGCCTCAGCTCTTTCCACAGTTCGACTGACTGATTGATTTAGTGCTATTATGGCTCCCCAGTCTTATATATTAGACTGTGATCTGGGCAGGGAACGGGATAACTAATTCTGTCGTATTAAACGCTTACAAGCGCTTAGTACCCCCCATTTTCCTCGGCTCCCTCTTCCATCTGCATCAACTCCACTCGCTCCCTTTGCTCTCCCCCCGACCCCGCGGCAGCAGCGTGGCTCAGTGGAAAGGGCATCGGCTTTGGAGTCGGAGGACACGGGTTCAAATCCCGGCTCCGCCAACTGTCGGCTGTGTGACTCTGGGCAAGTCACTTCACTTCTCTGGGCCTCAGTTACCTCATCTGTAAAATGGGGATTAAAACTGGGAGCCCCCCGTGGGACAAGCTGATCCCCTTGTAACCTCCCCAGCGCTTAGAACAGTGCTTTGCACATAGTAGGTGCTTAACAAATGCCATCATTATTATATGTATAATTCTATTTATTTGTATTGATGCCTATTTACTTGTTTTGATGTGTATAGATCTATAATTCTATTTATTTATATTGGTGCCTGTTTCCTTCTTCCCCCGCAAGGCCGCTGTAAACTCCTGGGCAGGGCCCTAATTTTGGACCTAGCATTGTCTTCCTGGAGAGAGAAATCTTTCCTCAGTGATAGACTCTGATTATTCATTCATTCATTCATCCACCCATTTATATTGATGCCCATTTACTTGTTTTGATGTGCACAGATCTATAATTCTATTTATTTATATTGGTGCTTGTTTCCTTGTTTTGATGTCCGTCTCCCTCCTCTACACTGTAAACCCAATGTGGGCAGGGATGGCCTCTTTTTATTGCTGAATTGGACTTTCCAAGTGCTTAGTACAGTGCTCCATTCATTCATTCATTCAACCGCATTTATTGAGCGCTTACTGTGTGCAGAGCACTGTACTAAGCGCTTGGGAAGTACAAATTGGCAACTTATAGAGACAGTCCCTACCCAACACACAGTAAGCACTCAATAAATACAATTGAATGAATGAACGAACGAATACAATGCTCTCCACATAGAAAGCGCTCAATAATTACCACTGATTGATTGCGCACTCTAATCGCTCAATAAATACCGCTGAATCATTGCTGTATTGTAATAGTAACAACAATAATTACGGTATTTGTTAAGCGCTCACTAGAAGCAGCGTGGCTCGGTGGAAAGAGCCCGGGCTTTGGAGTCAGAGATCACGGGTTCAAATCCCGGCTCTGCCAGTTGTCAGCTGGGTGACTTTGGGCAAGTCACTTGACTTCTCTGGGCCTCAGTTCCCTCATCTGTAAAATGGGGATGAAGACTGTGAGCCCCCCGTGGGACAACCTGATCACCTTGTAATCTCCCCAGTGCTTAGCACATAGTAAGCGCTTAATAAATGCCATTATTATCATTATTATTGTTAATGATAAAAAGAATAATAACGATCATAATGATAGTCGGTGTGGTGTTTGTTAAGTGCTTACTATGTGCCAAGCACTGGGGATTATCAGATTATCAGATGTCACGTGGGGCTTACAGTCTAAGTAGGAGGGAGACGGGGGAGCACATCCCCATTTTGCATTGAGGAAACTGAGGCCCGGAGGAGGGAAGTGACCCGTCCAAGGTCACGCAGCAGCCTCGTCGTGGAGCCGGGATGAAGGTCCTCTGACCCCCAGGCCGGGGTTCTTTCCTCCGGGCCATATTGTTTCTGGGTGTTTGTTTTATGTGAGGTCACTGAGGCCCAGGGGAGGGAAGTGACTCACCCAAGGTCACCCCGCCAACAAGTGGGGGGCCGGGATGAGACCCCAAGTCCTCTAACTAACTCCCAGGCCTGGGCTCTTTCCTCTGGGCCACATTGCTTCTCTATATGTTGCCAATTCGTACTTCCCAAGCGCTTAGTACAGTGCTCTGCACATAGTAAGCGCTCAATAAATACGATTGATGATGATGATGATGATGATGATTGCTTCTGGGTGTTTCTTTTATATGAGGTCACTGAGGCCCAGAGGAGGGAAGCAGCGTGGCTCAGTGGAAAGAGCATGGACTTTGGAGTCAGAGGTCACGGGTTCAAATCCCGGCTCCGCCAATTGTCAGCTGTGTGACTTTGGGCCAGTCCCTTAACTTCTCTGTGCCTCAGTTACCTCATCTGTAAAATGGGGATGAAGTCTGTGAGCCCCACGTGGGACCAGTTGATCACCTTGTAACCTCCCCAGTGCTTAGAACAGTGCTTTGCACATAGTAAGCGCTTAATAAATGTCATGATTATTATTAGTTTACAGTCTAGAGGAGAGACTTTGCACATAGTAAGCGCTTAATACATGCCATTATTATTACATTATTAGTATCATTATTACTAGTTTACAGTCTAGAGGGGAGATGGACATTAATGTCAATTAATAAATTACGGATACGGACGTAAGTGCCGTGGTAAGCCCTTAATAAATGCCATTATTATTATTAACAATCTAATCGCGTTGATGGACACTAGTTTACAGTCTAGAGGAGAGACGGACGTTAATGTCAATTAATAAATTACGGATACGGACGTAAGTGCCGTGGTAAGCGCTTAATCAATGTCATTATTATTATTAACAATCTAATCGCGTTGATGGACACTAGTTTACAGTCTAGAGGGGAGATGGGCATTAATGTCAATTAATAAATTATGGATACGGACATAAGTGCCATGGTAAGCGCTTAATAAATGCCATTATTATTATTAACAATATAATCGCGTTGATGGACACTAGTTTACAGTCTAGAGGAGAGACGGACGTTAATGTCAATTAATAAATTATGGATACTAACAATCTAATCGCATTGATGGACACTAGTTTACAGTCTAGAGGAGAGACAGACGTTAATGTCAATTAATAAATTACGGATACGGACGTAAGCGCCGCGGGGCTGAGCGTGGGACCAGTACTAAATGCCCAAAAGTCACAGACTCCAGTGCACAAGCGACGCAGAAGGGAGAGGGAACCGGGGAAGGGAAGACTGAATCGGGGAAGGCTTCCTGGAGGAGGTGTGGCCTTGGGAGGACTATGAAGGTGGGGCAAATATGGCAAATATCTTCGGATGTTTGGTTTTGTTCTCGGTCTCCCCCTTTTAGACTGTGAGCCCACTGTTGGGTAGGGCCTGTATATGTTGCCAACTTGTACTTCCCAAGCGCTTAGTACAGCGCCCTGCACACAGTAAGCGCTCAATAAATACGGCGACTGATTGATTGATGGATGGATGGAGGGGGACGGAGTTCCACAGGGCGCGGGTGAGGGGTCAGCGGCGGGATTGACGAGGCGCGGGGCGTAAGCTGGCGCTGGAGGAGTCCAGTATGGAGCCTGGGCTGTAGTCCATCAGGGAAAAGAGGTTGGAGGGTGAACCGGTTGAAGGTTTGAAAGCCGACGGCGAGGACGCGGAAGTGGAGGGGCAATTTGCCGGAGCCACTTGAGGAGGGGGGACTGAACGTTTTTGTAGAAAAACGATCCGGGCAACCAATCTCAGCCCTACTAAGAACTCACCTCCTCCAGGAGGCCTTCCCAGACTGAGCCCCCTCCTTCCTCCCGCCTCACCTCCTTCCCCTCCCCGCAGCACCTGTATATATATTTGTACGGATTTATTACTCTATTTATTTGTACATATTTATTCTATTTCTTTTATTCGGTTGATATATTTTGTCATCTGTCTCCCCCTTCTAGCCTGCGAGCCCGCTGTCGGGTAGGGACCATCTCTAGATCAATCAATCAATCGTATTTATTGAGCGCTTACTATGGGCAGAGCACTGTACTAAGCGCTTGGGAAGTACAAATTGGCAACATATAGAGACAGTCCCTACCCAACATTGGGCTCACAGTCTAAAAGCTCTTATTACTAAGAGCTCCCCTCCTCCAGGAGGCCTTCCCAGACTGAGCCCCCTCCTTCCTCCCGCCTCACCTCCTTCCCCTACCCACAGCACCTGTATATATATTTGTACAGATTTATTACTCTATTTATTTGTACATATTTATTCTATTTCTTTTATTCGGTTGATATATTTTGTCATCTGTCTCCCCCTTCTAGCCTGTGAGCCCGCTGTCGGGTAGGGACCATCTCTAGATCAATCAATCAATCAATCAATCGTATTTATTGAGCGCTTACTATGGGCAGAGCACTGTACTAAGCGCTTGGGAAGTACAAATTGGCAACATATAGAGACAGTCCCTACCCAACATTGGGCTCACAGTCTAAAAGCTCTTATTACTAAGAGCTCACCTCCTCCAGGAGGCCTTCCCAGACTGAGCCCCCTCCTTCCTCCCACCTCACCTCCTTCCCCTCCCCACAGCACCTGTATATATATTTGTACAGATTTATTACTGTATTTATTTGTACATATTTATTCTATTTATTTGATTCGGTTGATATGTTTTGTCGTCTGTCTCCCCCTTCTAGCCTGCGAGCCCGCTGTCGGGTAGGGACCATCTCTAGATCAATCAATCAATCAATCAATCGTATTTATTGAGCGCTTACTATGGGCAGAGCACTGTACTAAGCGCTTGGGAAGTACAAATTGGCAACATATAGAGACAGTCCCTACCCAACATTGGGCTCACAGTCTAAAAGCTCTTATTACTAAGAGCTCCCCTCCTCCAGGAGGCCTTCCCAGACTGAGCCCCCTCCTTCCTCCCGCCTCACCTCCTTCCCCTCCCTACAGCACCTGTATATATATTTGTACGGATTTATTACTCTATTTATTTGTACATATTTATTCTATTTCTTTTATTCGGTTAATATATTTTGTCATCTGTCTCCCCCTTCTAGCCTGCGAGCCCGCTGTCGGGTAGGGACCATCTCTAGATCAATCAATCAATCAATCAATCGTATTTATTGAGCGCTTACTATGGGCAGAGCACTGTACTAAGCGCTTGGGAAGTACAAATTGGCAACATATAGAGACAGTCCCTACCCAACATTGGGCTCACAGTCTAAAAGCTCTTATTACTAAGAGCTCACCTCCTCCAGGAGGCCTTCCCAGACTGAGCCCCCTCCTTCCTCCCGCCTCACCTCCTTCCCCTCCCCACAGCACCTGTATATATATTTGTACGGATTTATTACTCTATTTATTTGTACATATTTATTCTATTTCTTTTATTCGGTTGATATATTTTGTCATCTGTCTCCCCCTTCTAGCCTGTGAGCCCGCTGTCGAGTAGGGACCATCTCTAGATCAATCAATCAATCGTATTTATTGAGCGCTTACTATGGGCAGAGCACTGTGCTAAGCGCTTGGGAAGTACAAATTGGCAACATATAGAGACAGTCCCTACCCAACATTGGGCTCACAGTCTAAAAGCTCTTATTACTAAGAGCTCACCTCCTCCAGGAGGCCTTCCCAGACTGAGCCCCCTCCTTCCTCCCGCCTCACCTCCTTCCCCTCCCCACAGCACCTGTATATATATTTGTACGGATTTATTACTCTATTTATTTGTACATATTTATTCTATTTCTTTTATTCGGTTAATATATTTTGTCATCTGTCTCCCCCTTCTAGCCTGCGAGCCCGCTGTCGGGTAGGGACCATCTCTAGATCAATCAATCAATCAATCAATCGTATTTATTGAGCGCTTACTATGGGCAGAGCACTGTACTAAGCGCTTGGGAAGTACAAATTGGCAACATATAGAGACAGTCCCTACCCAACATTGGGCTCACAGTCTAAAAGCTCTTATTACTAAGAGCTCCCCTCCTCCAGGAGGCCTTCCCAGACTGAGCCCCCTCCTTCCTCCCGCCTCACCTCCTTCCCCTCCCCACAGCACCTGTATATATATTTGTACGGATTTATTACTCTATTTATTTGTACATATTTATTCTATTTATTTGATTCGGTTGATACGTTTTGTCGTCTGTCTCCCCCTTCTAGCCTGCGAGACCGCTGTCGGGTAGGGACCATCTCTAGATCAATCAATCAATCAATCAATCGTATTTATTGAGCGCTTACTATGTGCAGAGCACTGTACTAAGCGCTTGGGAAGTAGAAATTGGCAACATATAGAGACAGTCCCTACCCAACAGTGGGCTCACAGTCTAAAAGGGGGAGACAGAGAACAAAACCAAACATACTAACAAAATAAAATAAATAGAATAGATACGTACAAATAAAATAAATAAATAAATGGATGTTGCCAACTTGGACTTCCCAAGCGCTCAGTCCAGTGAGCGCTCGATAAATACGACGGAATGAATGAATGAATGAATTTGTACTGCCCGAGCGCTTAGGACAGTGCTCTGCACACAGGAAGCGCTCAATAAATACGATCGAATGAATGATCGAAATACGGACTGGTGTGCAGAGAGGCGGGAGGCAGGGAGGTCAGCGAGGAGGCCGAGGTGGCGGTCGAGACGGGACAGGATGAGCGTTTGGATCGACACAGTAGGAGTTTGGATGAAGAGGAAAGGGCGGATCTTAACCATAATAATAATAATAATGGTATTTGTTAAGCGCTTACTATGTGCAAATAATAATAATAATAATGATGGCATTTGTTAAGCGCTTACTATGTGCAAAGCACTGTTCTCAGAGCTGGGGGGATACAAAGTGATCAGGTTGTCCCACATGGGGCTCACAGTCTTCATCCCCATTTTATAATAATCATAACGATGGCATTTATTAAGCGCTTACTATGTGCAAAGCACTCTTCTAAGCGCTGGGGAGGTTACAAGGTGATCAGCTTGTCCCGCGGGGGGCTCCCGGTCTTCATCCCCATTTCCCAGATGAGGGAACTGAGGCCCAGAGAAGTGAAGCCACTCGCCCAAAGTCACCCAGCTGACAGTTGGCGGAGCCGGGATTTGAACCCACGACCTCGGACTCCAAAGCCCGGGCTCCTTCCACTGAGCCACGCCGCTTCTCCGGGGTAAAGGGAGAACGGACAGGATTCGGTGACGGGGAATCTGTGGGGGTTGAGTGACAGAGGACAACGCCAAGGTTATGGGCTTGGGAGATGGGCAGGACGGTTGTTTGGTCTACAGTGATGGGAAAGACAATGGGAGGACAGGCTTTGGGCGCTTAGTCCAGTGCTCTGCACACAGTAAGTGCTCAAGAAATACGATTGAATGAATGAATGAATGAATGTTCTGTTTCGAACATGCTTAGTTTTAGATAATAATAATGATAACATTTATTAAGCACTTACTATGTGCAAAGCACTGTTCTAAGCGCTCAGTGCACACAGTAAGTGCTCAAGAAATACGATTGAATGAATGAATGACTGAATGTTCTGTTTTGAACGTGCTTAGTTTTAGATAATAATAATGATAGCATTTATTAAGCGCTTACTATGTGCAGTGCACTGTTCTAAGCGCTCAGTGCACACAGTAAGCGCTCAAGAAATACGATTGAATGGATGAATCACTGAATGTTCTGTTTTGAACGTGCTTAGTTTTAGATAATAATAATGATAACATTTATTAAGCGCTTACTATGTGCAAAGCACTGTTCTAAGCGCTCAGTGCGCACAGTAAGCGCTCAAGAAATACGACTGAATGAATGAATAAATGAATGGTCTGTTTTGAACGTGCTTAGTTTTAGGTAATAATGATAGCATTTATTAAGCGCTTACTATGTGCAATGCACTGTTCTAAGCGCTCAGTGCACACAGTAAGCGCTCAAGAAATACGACTGAATGAATGAATGACTGAATGTTCTGTTTCGAACGTGCTTAGTTTTAGATAATAATAATGATAGCATTTATTAAGCGCTTACTATGTGCAAAGCACTGTTCTAAGCGCTCAGTGCACACAGTAAGTGCTCAAGAAATACGATTGAATGAATGAATGACTGAATGTTCTGTTTTGAACGTGCTTAGTTTTAGATAATAATAATGATAGCATTTATTAAGCGCTTACTATGTGCGAAGCACTGTTCTAAGCGCTCAGTGCACACAGTAAGCGCTGAAGAAATACGACTGAATGAATGAATGAATGTTCTGTTTTGAACGTGCTTAGTTTTAGATAGTAATAATGATAGCATTTATTAAGCGCTTACTATGTGCAAAGCACTGTTCTAAGCGCTCAGTGCGCACAGTAAGCGCTCAAGAAATACGACTGAATGAATGAATGAATGAATGGTCTGTTTTGAACGTGCTTAGTTTTAGATAATAATAATGATAGCATTTATTAAGCGCTTACTATGTGCAAAGCACTGTTCTAAGCGCTCAGTGCACACAGTAAGCGCTGAAGAAATACGACTGAATGAATGAATGAATGTTCTGTTTTGAACGTGCTTAGTTTTAGATAGTAATAATGATAGCATTTATTAAGCGCTTACTATGTGCAAAGCACTGTTCTAAGCGCTCAGTGCGCACAGTAAGCGCTCAAGAAATACGACTGAATGAATGAATGAATGAATGGTCTGTTTTGAACGTGCTTAGTTTTAGATAATAATAATGATAGCATTTATTAAGCGCTTACTATGTGCAAAGCACTGTTCTAAGCGCTCAGTGCACACAGTAAGCGCTCAAGAAATACGACTGAATGAATGAATGAATGAATGTTCTGTTTTGAACGTGCTTAGTTTTAGATAATAATAATGATAGCATTTATTAAGCGCTTACTATGTGCAATGCACTGTTCTAAGCGCTCAGTGCACACAGTAAGCGCTCAAGAAATACGATTGAATGAATGAATGAATGACTGTTCTGTTTTGAACGTGCTTAGTTTTAGATAATAATGATAGCATTTATTAAGCGCTTACTATGTGCAAAGCACTGTTCTAAGCGCTCAGTGCACACAGTAAGCGCTCAAGAAATACGATTGAATGGATGAATCACTGAATGTTCTGTTTTGAACGTGCTTAGTTTTAGATAATAATAATGATAGCATTTATTAAGCGCTTACTATGTGCAAAGCACTGTTCTAAGCGCTCAGTGCACACAGTAAGCGCTCAAGAAATACGACTGAATGGATGAATGACTGAATGTTCTGTTTTGAACGTGCTTAGTTTTAGATAATAATAATGATAGCATTTATTAAGCGCTTACTATGTGCAGTGCACTGTTCTAAGCGCTCAGTGCACACAGTAAGCGCTCAAGAAATACGATTGAATGGATGAATCACTGAATGTTCTGTTTTGAACGTGCTTAGTTTTAGATAATAATAATGATAACATTTATTAAGCGCTTACTATGTGCAAAGCACTGTTCTAAGCGCTCAGTGCGCACAGTAAGCGCTCAAGAAATACGACTGAATGAATGACTGACTGAATGTTCTGTTTCGAACGTGCTTAGTTTTAGATACTAATAATGATAGCATTTATTAAGCGCTTACTATGTGCAAAGCACTGTTCTAAGCGCTCAGTGCACACAGTAAGCGCTCAAAAAATACGATTGAATGAATGAATGAATGACTGTTCTGTTTTGAACGTGCTTAGTTTTAGATAATAATGATAGCATTTATTAAGCGCTTACTATGTGCAAAGCACTGTTCTAAGCGCTCAGTGCACACAGTAAGCGCTCAAGAAATATGATTGAATGAATGAATGAATGACTGTTCTGTTTTGAACGTGCTTAGTTTTAGATAATAATGATACCATTTATTAAGCGCTTACTATGTGCAGTGCACTGTTCTAAGCGCTCAGTGCACACAGTAAGCGCTCAAGAAATACGATTGAATGGATGAATCACTGAATGTTCTGTTTTGAACGTGCTTAGTTTTAGATAATAATAATGATAACATTTATTAAGCGCTTACTATGTGCAAAGCACTGTTCTAAGCGCTCAGTGCGCACAGTAAGCGCTCAAGAAATACGACTGAATGAATGAATGAATGTTCTGTTTTGAACGTGCTTAGTTTTAGATAATAATAATGATAGCATTTATTAAGCGCTTACTATGTGCAAAGCACTGTTCTAAGCGCTCAGTGCGCACAGTAAGCGCTCAAGAAATACGACTGAATGAATGAATGAATGAATGGTCTGTTTTGAACGTGCTTAGTTTTAGATAATAATAATGATAGCATTTATTAAGCGCTTACTATGTGCAAAGCACTGTTCTAAGCGCTCAGTGCACACAGTAAGCGCTCAAGAAATACGACTGAATGAATGAATGAATGAATGTTCTGTTTTGAACGTGCTTAGTTTTAGATAATAATAATGATAGCATTTATTAAGCGCTTACTATGTGCAAAGCACTGTTCTAAGCGCTCAGTGCACACAGTAAGCGCTCAAGAAATACGATTGAATGAATGAATGAATGACTGTTCTGTTTTGAACGTGCTTAGTTTTAGATAATAATGATAGCATTTATTAAGCGCTTACTATGTGCAAAGCACTGTTCTAAGCGCTCAGTGCACACAGTAAGCGCTCAAGAAATACGATTGAATGGATGAATCACTGAATGTTCTGTTTTGAACGTGCTTAGTTTTAGATAATAATAATGATAGCATTTATTAAGCACTTACTATGTGCAATGCACTGTTCTAAGCGCTCAGTGCACACAGTAAGCGCTCAAGAAATACGACTGAATGGATGAATGACAATGTTCTGTTTTGAACGTGCTTAGTTTTAGATAATAATAATGATAACATTTATTAAGCGCTTACTATGTGCAATGCACTGTTCTAAGCGCTCAGTGCACACAGTAAGCGCTCAAGAAATACGATTGAGTGGATGAATCACTGAATGTTCTGTTTTGATCGTGCTTAGTTTTAGATAATAATAATGATAACATTTATTAAGCGCTTACCATGTGCAAAGCACTGTTCTAAGCGCTCAGTGCACACAGTAAGCGCTCAAGAAATACGATTGAATGAATGAATGACTGAATGTTCTGTTTTGAACGTGTTTAGTTTTAGATACTAATAATGATAGCATTTATTAAGCGCTTACTATGTGCAAAGCACTGTTCTAAGCACTCAGTGCACACAGTAAGCGCTCAAGAAATACGATTGAATGGATGAATGAATGAATGTTCTGTTTCGAACGTGCTTAGTTTTAGATAATAATAATGATAGCATTTATTAAGCGCTTACTATGTGCAATGCACTGTTCTAAGCGCTCAGTGCACACAGTAAGCGCTCAAGAAATGCGATTGAATGGATGAATGAATGAATGTTCCGTTTTGAACGTGCTTAGTTTTAGATAATGATAATGATAGCATTTATTAAGCGCTTACTATGTGCAAAGCACTGTTCTAAGCGCTCAGTGCACACAGTAAGCGCTCAAGAAATACGATTGAATGAATGACTGAATGTTCTGTTTTGAACGTGCTTAGTTTTAGATAATAATAATGATAGCATTTATTAAGCGCTTACTATGTGCAAAGCACTGTTCTAAGCGCTCAGTGCGCACAGTAAGCGCTCAAGAAATACGATTGAATGAATGAATGACTGAATATTCTGTTTTGAACGTGCTTAGTTTTAGATACTAATAATGATAGCATTTATTAATGCAGTGGGGAAGCAGTGGGGCGCATCGGAAAGAGCCCGGGCTTTGGAGTCGGAGGTCATGGGTTCGAGTCCCGACTCCGCCACATGTCCGCTGTGTGACCTTGGGCAAGTCACTTAACTCCTCTGGGCCTCAGTTCCCTCATCTGTAAAATGGGGATGAAGACCGTGAGCCACACGTGGGACAACTTGATCACCTTGTATCCCCCCCAGCGCTTAGAACAGTGCTCTGCACATAGTAAGCACTTAACAAATGCCATTATTATTATTATGATTATTATTATTATTATTAAGCGCTTACTATGTGCAAAGCACTGTTCTAAGTGGTGGGGAGGTTACAAGGTGATCGTGATGTCCCACGGGGCGCTCCCAGTCTTCATCCCCATTTTCCGGCCGAGGGAACTGAGGCCCAGAGAAGTTAGGTGACTTGCCCAAAGGCACACAGCTGACGAGTGGAGGAGCCGGGATTTGAACCCATGACCTCCGACTCCAAAGCCCGGGCTCTTCCCACTGAGCCACGCTGCTTCTCTTGGATGCTGGCAAGTAGAGACGTCAAGTAGACGCCAAGTAGAGACGTCCTCACTTCAGGAGGAAAAACCCGAGAACGCAGGGAAGGAGAAGCAGCGGGGCCCAGTGGATAGAGCACAGGCCTGGGAGTAGGAAGGACCTGAGTTCTAATCCTGCCTCCGCCACTTAATAATAATACTAATCATGGCATTTATTAAGCACTTCCTATGTGCAAAGCGCCGTTCTAAGCACTTGTCTGCTGTGTGACCTTGGACATGTCGCCTCACTTCTCTGGGCCTCAGTTTCCTCATCCGGAAAATGGGGTCTAAGACCGTGGGCCCCACGCGGGACAGGGACTGTGACCAACACAATTACTTTCTATCTACCCCAGTGCTTAGGACAGTGCCTGGCGCATAATAAGTGCTGAGCAAATAGAGAAGCAGCGTGGCTCAGTGGAAAGAGCCCGGGCTTTGGAGTCCGAGGTCATGGGTTCAAATCCCGGCTCCGCCAACTGTCAGCTGTGTGGCTTTGGGCGAGTCGCTTCACTTCCCTGGGCCCCAGTTACCTCAATCTGTCAAATGGGGATGAAAACTGTGAGCCCCCCCCGCCGTGGGACAACCTGATCACCTTGTAACCTCCCCAGCGCTTAGAACAGTGCTTTGCACATAGTAAGCGCTTAATAAATGCCATTATTATTATTATTATTAATAATAAATACCATATAAAAAAAGAAAAGGGAGTGAGGTCAGGGCTGGAGATGTAGTTTTGCTATTATTACTACTGCTATTCTGCTATTACTACTGCTGTATAGAAGCGGCGTGGCTCAGTGGAAAGAGCCCGGGCTTTGGAGTCGGAGGTCATGGGTTCAAATCCTGACTCCACCAAATGCCAGCTGTGTGACTCCGGGCAAGTCACTTCACTTCTCTGTGCCTCAGTACCCTCATCTGTAAAATGGGGGTTAAGCTTGTGAGTCCCCTGTGGGACAACCTGATCACCTTGTATCCTCCCCAGCGCTTAGAACGGTGCTTTGCACATAGTAAGCGCTTAACAAATACCATTATTATTATTATTATTATTATTGCTACTACTTCCACTGTTACCGCTTCTAGGACCGCCGTGTGACCTTGGACAAGTCACTTCACTTCTCGGGGCCCGAGTTACCTCATCTGTAAAATGGGGATCGAGGCTTTGAGCCCCACGTGGGACAAGGGACTGCGTCCAACCCCATTTGCTTGTATCCACCCCAGCGCTTAGTACAGTGCCTTGCACATAGTAAGCGCCTAACAAATAATAATAATAATGACAGTGCATGGCGCATAGTTAGTGCTTAATAAATACCACAATTATAAGAAGCGGCATGGTGAAGTGGTTAGAGCCCGGGCCTGGGAGTAAGAAGGTCATGAGTTCTAATCCCGGCTCGGCCACTCGGCTGCTGTGTGACCTTGGACAAGTCACTTCGCTTCTCTGGCCCTCAGTCACCTCACCTATAAAATGGGGATTGAGATTGTGAGCCCCACAGGGGGACAGGGGCTGTGTCCGACCCGTTTCGCCCCCCCCCCCCCAGTGCTTAGTACAGTGCCTAGCACGTAGTAAGCGCTTAATAAATACCGTAATTTATTAAGGGAAGCAGCGTGGCTCAGTGGAAAGAGCCCGGGCTTTGGAGTCAGAGGCCATGGGTTCCAATCCCGGCTCCGCCACTCGCCAGCTGTGTGACTTTGGGCGAGTCGCTTCACTTCTCTGGGCCTCAGTTCCCTCATCCGGAAAATGGGGGTGAAGACTGTGAGCCCCTCGCGGGACAACCTGCTTACCTTGCATCTACCCCAGTGCTTTGCACCTAGTAAGCGCTTAGCAAATACCAACATTAGCATTATTATCGTAATTATCATCATTGTGTTGCCGGCTTGTACTTCCCAAGCGCTTCGTCCGGCGCTCTGCACACAGTGAGCGCTCAATAAATACGATTGTATCATCATCAATTGTACTTATTGAGCGCTTACTGTGTGCAGAGCGCCGGACGAAGCGCTCGGGAAGTCCAAGTTGGCAACATATAGAGACCGTCCCTACCCAACAGTGGGCTCGCCGTCTAAAAGATTGATCATCGCTATAACCACTACTACCGCTATCACTGCTACTATTGCTACTACTTGAGCCCCTCTTCTGAGGCCCGGGACCACCCGCGCCACAGGGTTGTCTGGGTCGGGATGCTGAATACGAGGAAGAGTGGGGGGACCCCGGCGGGACTCGCGGGGCTACCGGGGGAGCGTGCTTTTCCGGGGGGGGGGGGGGGTCTCTGTGCGCTTCAGGGGTCCCGGGCAGCCCCCCGAAACACCGGGGCCTCCGGCCGGCGACGGGACGTCCCCAAACCCCTTCTCTGACAGCCGTCCGCCCACCAGCTGCCGGGGGGATCCGGCGGGCGCTTCCCAGGCGCTTAGTACAGTGCTCTGCACGTAGTAAGCGCTCAGTAAATACGACTGATGAAGAAGGAGCCCAGGCGGAAGCCGCAGGAACGCTTTTATTGCCAACCACCCCCGAGTGGCGGAAATATCGGCGGGGCCCGGGGCCCGGTCGGTCCATCGGAGCGAGGGGGTCCCCGTGGGCCGCGGATGGGGGGGTCTCACACCTCCTCCGGGCCCTTCCGGTCCCCGCGGCCCCTGTCCCGGCCCCGGGCCGCACACGCTGCCTGGCAGCTCTCCCGATCCACGAAGTTATTTGGGTTGCCCTTGCAGCCTCCGTAGAAGAACTCAGCGCACCGGCGGGTGACGGAGTCGTAGAAATAGCGGGGGATTTTGGCCTGGCAGGGCCCCTCGACGGGGGGCAGGAAGCACAGGTCTGCGGGGTGGGAAGGGGCGGCCGTGAGGGGTCCGCCGCCTGCCCCTCTGACCGTCCCCCCCGGCCGCCCGGGCCTCAGTTTCCTCGCCTGTGAGACGGGCCTCGCCTCCCGCGGTCGCAGCCGGAGAGGTCGCGCCGGTCTCGGCTACGGGAGGGAGGGTCGGGCCGAGGCCTACCCCGCTCGGGCAGCGGCCGGCGAGCGGAAGGCCGGCCGCCGCGAGTCCAAATCAATCAATCGTATTTCTTGAGCGCTTCCGGTGTGCAGAGCACCGTACTAAGCGCTTGGAGCCAACTCCCGCCCCGCGCCGGGCAGCAGCGGGCCGGGAGAGAGGGGCCAGGGCGGAGACGCCGGTTGGCCGCGCGGGAGGCGGAGATGGTCAGCCGCTGCCAGATTTTTACCAAGACAGCTCTACGGATCCGCGGCCGGAAGAGCGGGACATTGTGGGAGAGATGGCTCGACGGCGTGGGACGAGACAAAAAGATGGACCCATTCTCCCCCCCCGCTTAGGCCGCGGGCCCCGAGGAACCGCGTCTGACCCGTTATCTCGTGTCGACTCCGGCACCGAATCAACACCACTCTTAGCGTCACTTCTCCGGGCCTCAGTTTCCTCGTCCGTAAAACGGGGGGTTAAGAGCGTGAGCCCCGTGCGGGACAGCCTGATTGGCTTGTAATATACCCCAGCGCTTAAAACAGTGCTTGGGCACATAGTACGCGCTTCACTAAGAAGCGGCGTGCCTTCAGGGGCACAATCCCGGGCTTGGGAGCCGGAGGCCGTGGGTTCGAATCCCGGCCCTGCCCACCCGTCTGCTGTGTGACCCTGGGCAAGTCACTTACCTTCTCTGGGCCTCAGTGACCTCACCTGTCAAACGGGAATGAAGACGGCGAGCCCACCGTGGGAGAACCTGCTTACCTTGTATCTTCCCCAGCGCTTAGAACAGGGCTTGGCGCAAAGTAAGCGCTTAACAAGTACCATCGTTATTATTATTGTCGCCGATATTCATCATTGATTATTTATCACTGCTCTCCCTCCAGCTGGTCGCGCCTCCTCTCTCCGGTTGCCCCCCGCCCCACCCCATTCTCCGGGCCCTTTCCTCGGGCTCCTGCCCCATCCGTTAGATTGGCAACTTCCCGAGGGGAAAGAGTGAACTTTCCACATCCGTTGTCCTTTTCCAAGTGCTCTGCACAAAGTGGGCGCTTGATAGGCCCTACCGATCGACTGGCAGCTCCTTCCGGGCAGGGACTGTGTCTACACACGCGTTTGGACTCTCCCAGGTGCTTAGTACAGTGATCTGCACACCGTAGGCGCTCAACACGTAGTATGGACTGAGAGGCTCTTTGAGGGTAGAGCTCAGGGGTCCCTTCCCGAGCGCTCAGTACAGTGCTCGACACCCGGTAGAGGCTCCATTGATGATGGCATTTGTTAAGTGCTCACTATGTACAAAGCACTGTTCAAGCGCTGGGGGGATAATAATACTAATAATAGTAATAATGATGGCATTTGTTAAGCGCTTACTATGTGCGAAGCACTGTTCTAAGCGCTGGGGGGGATAATAATAATAGTAATAATGATGGCATTTGTTAAGCGCTTACTATGTGCAAAGCACTGTTCTAAGCATTGGGGGGGATAATAATAGTAATAATGATGGCATTTGTTAAGCGCTTACTATGTGCGAAGCACTGTTCTAATCGCTGGGGGGATAATAATGATGATGGCATTTGTTAAGCGCTTACTATGTGCGAAGCACTGTTCTAAGCGCTGGGGGGATAATAATAATGGTAATAATGACGGCATTTGTTAAGCGCTTACTATGTGCGAAGCACTGTTCTAAGCGCTGGGGGGATAATAATAAAAATAGTAATAATGATGGCATTTGTTAAGCGCTTACTATGTGTGAAGCACTGTTCTAAGCGCTGGGGTAATAATAATAGTAATAATGATGGCATTTGTTAAGGGCTTACTATGTGCGAAGCACTGTTCTAAGCATTGGGGGGGATAATAATAATAATAGTGATAATGATGGTATTTGTTAAGCGCTCACTATGTTCGAAGCACTGTTCTAAGCGCTGGGAGAGTAATAATAGTAATAATGATGGCATTTGTTAAGGGCTTACTATGTGCGAAGCACTGTTCTAAGCGCTGGGGGGATAATAATAATAATAGTAATAATGATGGCATTTGTAAGCGCTTACTATGTGCGAAGCACTGTTCTAAGTGCTGGGAGGGATAATAATAATAGTAATGATGGCATTTGTTAAGCGCTTACTATGTGCGAAGCACCGTTCTAAGCGCTGGGGGGGATAATAATAATAGTAATAATGATGGCATTTGTTAAGCGCTTACTATGTGCGAAGCACTGTCCTAAGCGCTGAGGGGATAATAATAATAGTAATAATGATGGCATTTGTTAAGTGCTTACTATGTGCAAAGCACTGTTCTAAGCGCCGGGGGGATAATAATAAAAATAGTAATAATGATGGCATTTGTTAAGCGCTTACTATGTGCAAAGCACTGTTCTAAGCGTTGGGGGGGATAATAATAGTAATAATGGTGGCATTTGTTAAGCGCTCACTGTGTGCGAAGCACTGTTCTAAGCGCTGGGGTAATAATAATAGTAATAATGATGGCATTTGTTAAGGGCTTACTATGTGCGAAGCACTGTTCTAAGCGCTGGGGGGATAATAATAATAATAGTGATAATGATGGTATTTGTTAAGCGCTCACTATGTTCGAAGTACTGTTCTAAGCGCTGGGAGAGTAATAATAGTAATAATGATGGCATTTGTTAAGGGCTTACTATGTGCGAAGCACTGTTCTAAGCGCTGGGGGGATAATAGTAATAATGATGGCATTTGTAAGCGCTTACTATGTGCGAAGCACTGTTCTAAGCGCTGGGGGGATAATAATAATAGTAATAATGATGGCATTTGTTAAGCGCTTACTATGTGCGAAGCACCGTTCTAAGCGCTGGGGGGGATAATAATAATAGTAATAATGATGGCATTTGCTAAGCGCTTACTACGTGCGAAGCACCGTTCTAAGCGCTGGGGGGATACAAGGCGACCGGGTCGTCCCACGTGGGGCTCACGGTCCTCATCCCCATTTTGCAGCTGAGGCCGCCGAGGCTCCGGGGAGTTACGCGACCTGCCCCAGGTCACGCGACGGCCGTGTGGCGCTTAGTCCAGTGCCCTGCACATAGCAAGCGCTCCATAAACACGCCTGATGATGTGGCGGAGCCGGGATCCGAACCCATGACCTCTGGCTTTGGGAGCCACGCCGGTCCTCTTCCCTCCTCTCCGCCCTCCCGTCCCCCCGGCCCGCTCACCCAGCTTCCGACACACGTGCCGGCACTCGGCCTCGCTGGGGAAGTTATTCCGGTTCCCTCGGCAGCCGCCGTAGATGAACCTCTCGCAGCGCGTGGTGGCCACGTTGAAGAAGAAGCGAGGCATCCAGGCCTTGCAGGGCCCCGTGACGAAGGGCAGGGTGCAGAATTTGGGGCGCCGAGGGGTCGGGCCCCCCTGCCCGGGCCCGGGGCGGGGTGGCGGGCCGGGGCGGGAGGGCTCTGGAAAGGGGGGAAGGCCCCGGGGGGTGGGCCGGGGGCATGGCGGGCCCCATCTGGGGCCAGGGCCGGCCCGCCGGCTCCACGCACTTGAGGCCGCAGCGGCGGTAGCAGCATCTCTTCGGGTCCAGGCAGTCGTCGTCGCTCCGGCACTGGTCCGGCTCCGGGCGGACGCAGCGGATGGCCTCCGGCGGGCAGCGGCCGGGGCGACCTGAGGAGAGGACGGGTCCGGCCTCGAGGCCTGCGACCGGCCGACGGGGAGGCCCCGACTCCTCGCCCTCGGGGAGGGCGGGGGCCAGAAGGACTGCCCAGGCCGGGCTCGGGCCCGGCGTTCCCGGGATACGATGCCCTCTGGGATCCTGGGGTGGGAAAAATGCGGCTCTCCTTCTCCAGCCCAGCCCGCACCCTCCGCTCCTCCGCCGCTAATCTCCTCACCGTACCTCGTTCTCGCCCGCCCCGCCGTCGACCCCCGGCCCGCCTCATCCCCCGGGCCCGGAATGCCCCCGATCCCTCTTCCTCCCTTCAAGGCCCTGCTGAGAGCTCACCTCCTCCAGGAGGCCTTCCCAGACTGAGCCCCTTCCTTCCTCTCCCCCTCGTCCCCCTCTCCATCGCCCCCATCTTACCTCCTTCCCTTCCCCACAGCACCTGTATATATGTAGTTTGTACATATTTATTACTCTATTTATTTCACTTGTACCTATCTATTCTATTGATTTTATTTTGTTAGTATGTTTGGTTTTGTGCTCTGTCTCCCCCTTTTAGACTGTGAGCCCACTGTTGGGTAGGGACTGTCTCTATGTGATGCCAATTTGTACTTCCCAAGCGCTTAGCACAGTGCTCTGCACACAGTAAGCGCTCAATAAATACGATTGAATGAATGAATGAATAGTAGGCGCTTAATAAATGCCATCGTCATTATTATTATTATTAGGAGGAGGGAAATTTGTGGAATGAAAATTCTCCCGATTTTCTGCACCCAGTGTGTGCTTAATAAATGCCAGACAGCATGTGCTCAGTAAATACCACTGGTGGACTGAATAATTGATGGAATTCCTGGTTTATTTATTCAGATTCCATGGGCTTCACGTGGGTTGGATTTCACATTCACTTTGAGTAAGGATTTGAGCTGGGGTGGTGTGACCCTGGGCTGGAATCAACTCTTGTGCCGATCTTTCCAGCCCCTGGAGCAATTTCGAAAGCCATGGAGTTTTTGAATTTGGAAAAATTTGAAAACCAGGGCGTCCCGGGCCTGTCTTGTCCTTCCGTTTGAATTGTTTTACGGCATTTGTTAAGTGCTTCCCATGGGCCAGGCACGGTGCTAAGCACTGGGGCAGATACCAGCTCTTCAGGTTGGACTCCGTCCCACGTGGCGCTCACAGTCTTAATCCCCATTTTTACAGATGAGTTAACTGAGGCACAGAGAAGGGAAGTGACTTGTCCAGGGTCACTTAGCAGACAGGTGGCAGAACCAGGATTAGAACCCAGGTCCTTCCGACACCCAGGCCTCAGCTCTTTCCACAGTTCGACTGACTGATTGATTTAGTGCTATTATGGCTCCCCAGTCTTATATATTAGACTGTGATCTGGGCAGGGAACGGGATAACTAATTCTGCCGTATTAAACGCTTACAAGCGCTTAGTACCCCCCATTTTCCTCGGCTCCCTCTTCCATCTGCATCAACTCCACTCGCTCCCTTTGCTCTCCCCCCGACCCCGCGGCAGCAGCGTGGCTCAGTGGAAAGGGCATCGGCTTTGGAGTCGGAGGCCACGGGTTCAAATCCCGGCTCCGCCAGCTGTCGGCTGTGTGACTCTGGGCAAGTCACTTCACTTCTCTGGGCCTCAGTGACCTCATCTGTAAAATGGGGATCAAAACTGGGAGCCCCCCGTGGGACAAGCTGATCCCCTTGTAACCTCCCCAGCGCTTAGAACAGTGCTTTGCACATAGTAGGTGCTTAACAAATGCCATCATTATTATATGTATAATTCTATTTATTTGTATTGATGCCTATTTACTTGTTTTGATGTGTATAGATCTATAATTCTATTTATTTATATTGGTGCCTGTTTCCTTCTTCCCCCGCAAGGCCGCTGTAAACTCCTGGGCAGGGCCCTAATTTTGGACCTAGCATTGTCTTCCTGGAGAGAGAAATCTTTCCTCAGTGATAGACTCTGATTATTCATTCATTCATTCATCCACCCATTTATATTGATGCCCATTTACTTGTTTTGATGTGCACAGATCTATAATTCTATTTATTTATATTGGTGCTTGTTTCCTTGTTTTGATGTCCGTCTCCCTCCTCTACACTGTAAACCCAATGTGGGCAGGGATGGCCTCTTTTTATTGCTGAATTGGACTTTCCAAGTGCTTAGTACAGTGCTCCATTCATTCATTCATTCAACCGCATTTATTGAGCGCTTACTGTGTGCAGAGCACTGTACTAAGCGCTTGGGAAGTACAAATTGGCAACTTATAGAGACAGTCCCTACCCAACACACGGTAAGCACTCAATAAATACAATTGAATGAATGAACGAACGAATACAATGCTCTCCACATAGAAAGCGCTCAATAATTACCACTGATTGATTGCGCACTCTAATCGCTCAATAAATACCGCTGAATCATTGCTGTATTGTAATAGTAACAACAATAATTACGGTATTTGTTAAGCGCTCACTAGAAGCAGCGTGGCTCGGTGGAAAGAGCCCGGGCTTTGGAGTCAGAGATCACGGGTTCAAATCCCGGCTCTGCCAGTTGTCAGCTGGGTGACTTTGGGCAAGTCACTTGACTTCTCTGGGCCTCAGTTCCCTCATCTGTAAAATGGGGATGAAGACTGTGAGCCCCCCGTGGGACAACCTGATCACCTTGTAATCTCCCCAGTGCTTAGCACATAGTAAGCGCTTAATAAATGCCATTATTATCATTATTATTGTTAATGATAAAAAGAATAATAACGATCATAATGATAGTCGGTGTGGTGTCTGTTAAGTGCTTACTATGTGCCAAGCACTGGGGATTATCAGATTATCAGATGTCACGTGGGGCTTACAGTCTAAGTAGGAGGGAGACGGGGGAGCACATCCCCATTTTGCATTGAGGAAACTGAGGCCCGGAGGAGGGAAGTGACCCGTCCAAGGTCACGCAGCGGCCTCGTCGTGGAGCCGGGATGAAGGTCCTCTGACCCCCAGGCCGGGGTTCTTTCCTCCGGGCCATATTGTTTCTGGGTGTTTGTTTTATGTGAGGTCACTGAGGCCCAGGGGAGGGAAGTGACTCACCCAAGGTCACCCCGCCAACAAGTGGGGGGCCGGGATGAGACCCCAAGTCCTCTAACTAACTCCCAGGCCTGGGCTCTTTCCTCTGGGCCACATTGCTTCTCTATATGTTGCCAATTCGTACTTCCCAAGCGCTTAGTACAGTGCTCTGCACATAGTAAGCGCTCAATAAATACGATTGATGATGATGATGATGATGATGATTGCTTCTGGGTGTTTCTTTTATATGAGGTCACTGAGGCCCAGAGGAGGGAAGCAGCGTGGCTCAGTGGAAAGAGCATGGACTTTGGAGTCAGAGGTCACGGGTTCAAATCCCGGCTCCGCCAATTGTCAGCTGTGTGACTTTGGGCCAGTCCCTTAACTTCTCTGTGCCTCAGTTACCTCATCTGTAAAATGGGGATGAAGTCTGTGAGCCCCACGTGGGACCAGTTGATCACCTTGTAACCTCCCCAGTGCTTAGAACAGTGCTTTGCACATAGTAAGCGCTTAATAAATGTCATGATTATTATTAGTTTACAGTCTAGAGGAGAGACTTTGCACATAGTAAGCGCTTAATACATGCCATTATTATTACATTATTAGTATCATTATTACTAGTTTACAGTCTAGAGGGGAGATGGACATTAATGTCAATTAATAAATTACGGATACGGACGTAAGTGCCGTGGTAAGCCCTTAATAAATGCCATTATTATTATTAACAATCTAATCGCGTTGATGGACACTAGTTTACAGTCTAGAGGAGAGACGGACGTTAATGTCAATTAATAAATTACGGATACGGACGTAAGTGCCGTGGTAAGCGCTTAATCAATGTCATTATTATTATTAACAATCTAATCGCGTTGATGGACACTAGTTTACAGTCTAGAGGGGAGATGGGCATTAATGTCAATTAATAAATTATGGATACGGACATAAGTGCCATGGTAAGCGCTTAATAAATGCCATTATTATTATTAACAATATAATCGCGTTGATGGACACTAGTTTACAGTCTAGAGGAGAGACGGACGTTAATGTCAATTAATAAATTATGGATACTAACAATCTAATCGCATTGATGGACACTAGTTTACAGTCTAGAGGAGAGACAGACGTTAATGTCAATTAATAAATTACGGATACGGACGTAAGCGCCGCGGGGCTGAGCGTGGGACCAGTACTAAATGCCCAAAAGTCACAGACTCCAGTGCACAAGCGACGCAGAAGGGAGAGGGAACCGGGGAAGGGAAGACTGAATCGGGGAAGGCTTCCTGGAGGAGGTGTGGCCTTGGGAGGACTATGAAGGTGGGGCAAATATGGCAAATATCTTCGGATGTTTGGTTTTGTTCTCGGTCTCCCCCTTTTAGACTGTGAGCCCACTGTTGGGTAGGGCCTGTATATGTTGCCAACTTGTACTTCCCAAGCGCTTAGTACAGCGCCCTGCACACAGTAAGCGCTCAATAAATACGGCGACTGATTGATTGATGGATGGATGGAGGGGGACGGAGTTCCACAGGGCGCGGGTGAGGGGTCAGCGGCGGGATTGACGAGGCGCGGGGCGTAAGCTGGCGCTGGAGGAGTCCAGTATGGAGCCTGGGCTGTAGTCCATCAGGGAAAAGAGGTTGGAGGGTGAACCGGTTGAAGGTTTGAAAGCCGACGGCGAGGACGCGGAAGTGGAGGGGCAATTTGCCGGAGCCACTTGAGGAGGGGGGACTGAACGTTTTTGTAGAAAAACGATCCGGGCAACCAATCTCAGCCCTACTAAGAACTCACCTCCTCCAGGAGGCCTTCCCAGACTGAGCCCCCTCCTTCCTCCCGCCTCACCTCCTTCCCCTCCCCGCAGCACCTGTATATATATTTGTACGGATTTATTACTCTATTTATTTGTACATATTTATTCTATTTCTTTTATTCGGTTGATATATTTTGTCATCTGTCTCCCCCTTCTAGCCTGCGAGCCCGCTGTCGGGTAGGGACCATCTCTAGATCAATCAATCAATCGTATTTATTGAGCGCTTACTATGGGCAGAGCACTGTACTAAGCGCTTGGGAAGTACAAATTGGCAACATATAGAGACAGTCCCTACCCAACATTGGGCTCACAGTCTAAAAGCTCTTATTACTAAGAGCTCCCCTCCTCCAGGAGGCCTTCCCAGACTGAGCCCCCTCCTTCCTCCCGCCTCACCTCCTTCCCCTACCCACAGCACCTGTATATATATTTGTACAGATTTATTACTCTATTTATTTGTACATATTTATTCTATTTCTTTTATTCGGTTGATATATTTTGTCATCTGTCTCCCCCTTCTAGCCTGTGAGCCCGCTGTCGGGTAGGGACCATCTCTAGATCAATCAATCAATCAATCAATCGTATTTATTGAGCGCTTACTATGGGCAGAGCACTGTACTAAGCGCTTGGGAAGTACAAATTGGCAACATATAGAGACAGTCCCTACCCAACATTGGGCTCACAGTCTAAAAGCTCTTATTACTAAGAGCTCACCTCCTCCAGGAGGCCTTCCCAGACTGAGCCCCCTCCTTCCTCCCACCTCACCTCCTTCCCCTCCCCACAGCACCTGTATATATATTTGTACAGATTTATTACTGTATTTATTTGTACATATTTATTCTATTTATTTGATTCGGTTGATATGTTTTGTCGTCTGTCTCCCCCTTCTAGCCTGCGAGCCCGCTGTCGGGTAGGGACCATCTCTAGATCAATCAATCAATCAATCAATCGTATTTATTGAGCGCTTACTATGGGCAGAGCACTGTACTAAGCGCTTGGGAAGTACAAATTGGCAACATATAGAGACAGTCCCTACCCAACATTGGGCTCACAGTCTAAAAGCTCTTATTACTAAGAGCTCCCCTCCTCCAGGAGGCCTTCCCAGACTGAGCCCCCTCCTTCCTCCCGCCTCACCTCCTTCCCCTCCCTACAGCACCTGTATATATATTTGTACGGATTTATTACTCTATTTATTTGTACATATTTATTCTATTTCTTTTATTCGGTTAATATATTTTGTCATCTGTCTCCCCCTTCTAGCCTGCGAGCCCGCTGTCGGGTAGGGACCATCTCTAGATCAATCAATCAATCAATCAATCGTATTTATTGAGCGCTTACTATGGGCAGAGCACTGTACTAAGCGCTTGGGAAGTACAAATTGGCAACATATAGAGACAGTCCCTACCCAACATTGGGCTCACAGTCTAAAAGCTCTTATTACTAAGAGCTCACCTCCTCCAGGAGGCCTTCCCAGACTGAGCCCCCTCCTTCCTCCCGCCTCACCTCCTTCCCCTCCCCACAGCACCTGTATATATATTTGTACGGATTTATTACTCTATTTATTTGTACATATTTATTCTATTTCTTTTATTCGGTTGATATATTTTGTCATCTGTCTCCCCCTTCTAGCCTGTGAGCCCGCTGTCGAGTAGGGACCATCTCTAGATCAATCAATCAATCGTATTTATTGAGCGCTTACTATGGGCAGAGCACTGTGCTAAGCGCTTGGGAAGTACAAATTGGCAACATATAGAGACAGTCCCTACCCAACATTGGGCTCACAGTCTAAAAGCTCTTATTACTAAGAGCTCACCTCCTCCAGGAGGCCTTCCCAGACTGAGCCCCCTCCTTCCTCCCGCCTCACCTCCTTCCCCTCCCCACAGCACCTGTATATATATTTGTACGGATTTATTACTCTATTTATTTGTACATATTTATTCTATTTCTTTTATTCGGTTAATATATTTTGTCATCTGTCTCCCCCTTCTAGCCTGCGAGCCCGCTGTCGGGTAGGGACCATCTCTAGATCAATCAATCAATCAATCAATCGTATTTATTGAGCGCTTACTATGGGCAGAGCACTGTACTAAGCGCTTGGGAAGTACAAATTGGCAACATATAGAGACAGTCCCTACCCAACATTGGGCTCACAGTCTAAAAGCTCTTATTACTAAGAGCTCCCCTCCTCCAGGAGGCCTTCCCAGACTGAGCCCCCTCCTTCCTCCCGCCTCACCTCCTTCCCCTCCCCACAGCACCTGTATATATATTTGTACGGATTTATTACTCTATTTATTTGTACATATTTATTCTATTTATTTGATTCGGTTGATACGTTTTGTCGTCTGTCTCCCCCTTCTAGCCTGCGAGACCGCTGTCGGGTAGGGACCATCTCTAGATCAATCAATCAATCAATCAATCGTATTTATTGAGCGCTTACTATGTGCAGAGCACTGTACTAAGCGCTTGGGAAGTAGAAATTGGCAACATATAGAGACAGTCCCTACCCAACAGTGGGCTCACAGTCTAAAAGGGGGAGACAGAGAACAAAACCAAACATACTAACAAAATAAAATAAATAGAATAGATACGTACAAATAAAATAAATAAATAAATGGATGTTGCCAACTTGGACTTCCCAAGCGCTCAGTCCAGTGAGCGCTCGATAAATACGACGGAATGAATGAATGAATGAATTTGTACTGCCCGAGCGCTTAGGACAGTGCTCTGCACACAGGAAGCGCTCAATAAATACGATCGAATGAATGATCGAAATACGGACTGGTGTGCAGAGAGGCGGGAGGCAGGGAGGTCAGCGAGGAGGCCGAGGTGGCGGTCGAGACGGGACAGGATGAGCGTTTGGATCGACACAGTAGGAGTTTGGATGAAGAGGAAAGGGCGGATCTTAACCATAATAATAATAATAATGGTATTTGTTAAGCGCTTACTATGTGCAAATAATAATAATAATAATGATGGCATTTGTTAAGCGCTTACTATGTGCAAAGCACTGTTCTCAGAGCTGGGGGGATACAAAGTGATCAGGTTGTCCCACATGGGGCTCACAGTCTTCATCCCCATTTTATAATAATCATAACGATGGCATTTATTAAGCGCTTACTATGTGCAAAGCACTCTTCTAAGCGCTGGGGAGGTTACAAGGTGATCAGCTTGTCCCGCGGGGGGCTCCCGGTCTTCATCCCCATTTCCCAGATGAGGGAACTGAGGCCCAGAGAAGTGAAGCCACTCGCCCAAAGTCACCCAGCTGACAGTTGGCGGAGCCGGGATTTGAACCCACGACCTCGGACTCCAAAGCCCGGGCTCCTTCCACTGAGCCACGCCGCTTCTCCGGGGTAAAGGGAGAACGGACAGGATTCGGTGACGGGGAATCTGTGGGGGTTGAGTGACAGAGGACAACGCCAAGGTTATGGGCTTGGGAGATGGGCAGGACGGTTGTTTGGTCTACAGTGATGGGAAAGACAATGGGAGGACAGGCTTTGGGCGCTTAGTCCAGTGCTCTGCACACAGTAAGTGCTCAAGAAATACGATTGAATGAATGAATGAATGAATGTTCTGTTTCGAACATGCTTAGTTTTAGATAATAATAATGATAACATTTATTAAGCACTTACTATGTGCAAAGCACTGTTCTAAGCGCTCAGTGCACACAGTAAGTGCTCAAGAAATACGATTGAATGAATGAATGACTGAATGTTCTGTTTTGAACGTGCTTAGTTTTAGATAATAATAATGATAGCATTTATTAAGCGCTTACTATGTGCAGTGCACTGTTCTAAGCGCTCAGTGCACACAGTAAGCGCTCAAGAAATACGATTGAATGGATGAATCACTGAATGTTCTGTTTTGAACGTGCTTAGTTTTAGATAATAATAATGATAACATTTATTAAGCGCTTACTATGTGCAAAGCACTGTTCTAAGCGCTCAGTGCGCACAGTAAGCGCTCAAGAAATACGACTGAATGAATGAATAAATGAATGGTCTGTTTTGAACGTGCTTAGTTTTAGGTAATAATGATAGCATTTATTAAGCGCTTACTATGTGCAATGCACTGTTCTAAGCGCTCAGTGCACACAGTAAGCGCTCAAGAAATACGACTGAATGAATGAATGACTGAATGTTCTGTTTCGAACGTGCTTAGTTTTAGATAATAATAATGATAGCATTTATTAAGCGCTTACTATGTGCAAAGCACTGTTCTAAGCGCTCAGTGCACACAGTAAGTGCTCAAGAAATACGATTGAATGAATGAATGACTGAATGTTCTGTTTTGAACGTGCTTAGTTTTAGATAATAATAATGATAGCATTTATTAAGCGCTTACTATGTGCGAAGCACTGTTCTAAGCGCTCAGTGCACACAGTAAGCGCTGAAGAAATACGACTGAATGAATGAATGAATGTTCTGTTTTGAACGTGCTTAGTTTTAGATAGTAATAATGATAGCATTTATTAAGCGCTTACTATGTGCAAAGCACTGTTCTAAGCGCTCAGTGCGCACAGTAAGCGCTCAAGAAATACGACTGAATGAATGAATGAATGAATGGTCTGTTTTGAACGTGCTTAGTTTTAGATAATAATAATGATAGCATTTATTAAGCGCTTACTATGTGCAAAGCACTGTTCTAAGCGCTCAGTGCACACAGTAAGCGCTGAAGAAATACGACTGAATGAATGAATGAATGTTCTGTTTTGAACGTGCTTAGTTTTAGATAGTAATAATGATAGCATTTATTAAGCGCTTACTATGTGCAAAGCACTGTTCTAAGCGCTCAGTGCGCACAGTAAGCGCTCAAGAAATACGACTGAATGAATGAATGAATGAATGGTCTGTTTTGAACGTGCTTAGTTTTAGATAATAATAATGATAGCATTTATTAAGCGCTTACTATGTGCAAAGCACTGTTCTAAGCGCTCAGTGCACACAGTAAGCGCTCAAGAAATACGACTGAATGAATGAATGAATGAATGTTCTGTTTTGAACGTGCTTAGTTTTAGATAATAATAATGATAGCATTTATTAAGCGCTTACTATGTGCAATGCACTGTTCTAAGCGCTCAGTGCACACAGTAAGCGCTCAAGAAATACGATTGAATGAATGAATGAATGACTGTTCTGTTTTGAACGTGCTTAGTTTTAGATAATAATGATAGCATTTATTAAGCGCTTACTATGTGCAAAGCACTGTTCTAAGCGCTCAGTGCACACAGTAAGCGCTCAAGAAATACGATTGAATGGATGAATCACTGAATGTTCTGTTTTGAACGTGCTTAGTTTTAGATAATAATAATGATAGCATTTATTAAGCGCTTACTATGTGCAAAGCACTGTTCTAAGCGCTCAGTGCACACAGTAAGCGCTCAAGAAATACGACTGAATGGATGAATGACTGAATGTTCTGTTTTGAACGTGCTTAGTTTTAGATAATAATAATGATAGCATTTATTAAGCGCTTACTATGTGCAGTGCACTGTTCTAAGCGCTCAGTGCACACAGTAAGCGCTCAAGAAATACGATTGAATGGATGAATCACTGAATGTTCTGTTTTGAACGTGCTTAGTTTTAGATAATAATAATGATAACATTTATTAAGCGCTTACTATGTGCAAAGCACTGTTCTAAGCGCTCAGTGCGCACAGTAAGCGCTCAAGAAATACGACTGAATGAATGACTGACTGAATGTTCTGTTTCGAACGTGCTTAGTTTTAGATACTAATAATGATAGCATTTATTAAGCGCTTACTATGTGCAAAGCACTGTTCTAAGCGCTCAGTGCACACAGTAAGCGCTCAAAAAATACGATTGAATGAATGAATGAATGACTGTTCTGTTTTGAACGTGCTTAGTTTTAGATAATAATGATAGCATTTATTAAGCGCTTACTATGTGCAAAGCACTGTTCTAAGCGCTCAGTGCACACAGTAAGCGCTCAAGAAATATGATTGAATGAATGAATGAATGACTGTTCTGTTTTGAACGTGCTTAGTTTTAGATAATAATGATACCATTTATTAAGCGCTTACTATGTGCAGTGCACTGTTCTAAGCGCTCAGTGCACACAGTAAGCGCTCAAGAAATACGATTGAATGGATGAATCACTGAATGTTCTGTTTTGAACGTGCTTAGTTTTAGATAATAATAATGATAACATTTATTAAGCGCTTACTATGTGCAAAGCACTGTTCTAAGCGCTCAGTGCGCACAGTAAGCGCTCAAGAAATACGACTGAATGAATGAATGAATGTTCTGTTTTGAACGTGCTTAGTTTTAGATAATAATAATGATAGCATTTATTAAGCGCTTACTATGTGCAAAGCACTGTTCTAAGCGCTCAGTGCGCACAGTAAGCGCTCAAGAAATACGACTGAATGAATGAATGAATGAATGGTCTGTTTTGAACGTGCTTAGTTTTAGATAATAATAATGATAGCATTTATTAAGCGCTTACTATGTGCAAAGCACTGTTCTAAGCGCTCAGTGCACACAGTAAGCGCTCAAGAAATACGACTGAATGAATGAATGAATGAATGTTCTGTTTTGAACGTGCTTAGTTTTAGATAATAATAATGATAGCATTTATTAAGCGCTTACTATGTGCAAAGCACTGTTCTAAGCGCTCAGTGCACACAGTAAGCGCTCAAGAAATACGATTGAATGAATGAATGAATGACTGTTCTGTTTTGAACGTGCTTAGTTTTAGATAATAATGATAGCATTTATTAAGCGCTTACTATGTGCAAAGCACTGTTCTAAGCGCTCAGTGCACACAGTAAGCGCTCAAGAAATACGATTGAATGGATGAATCACTGAATGTTCTGTTTTGAACGTGCTTAGTTTTAGATAATAATAATGATAGCATTTATTAAGCACTTACTATGTGCAATGCACTGTTCTAAGCGCTCAGTGCACACAGTAAGCGCTCAAGAAATACGACTGAATGGATGAATGACAATGTTCTGTTTTGAACGTGCTTAGTTTTAGATAATAATAATGATAACATTTATTAAGCGCTTACTATGTGCAATGCACTGTTCTAAGCGCTCAGTGCACACAGTAAGCGCTCAAGAAATACGATTGAGTGGATGAATCACTGAATGTTCTGTTTTGATCGTGCTTAGTTTTAGATAATAATAATGATAACATTTATTAAGCGCTTACCATGTGCAAAGCACTGTTCTAAGCGCTCAGTGCACACAGTAAGCGCTCAAGAAATACGATTGAATGAATGAATGACTGAATGTTCTGTTTTGAACGTGTTTAGTTTTAGATACTAATAATGATAGCATTTATTAAGCGCTTACTATGTGCAAAGCACTGTTCTAAGCACTCAGTGCACACAGTAAGCGCTCAAGAAATACGATTGAATGGATGAATGAATGAATGTTCTGTTTCGAACGTGCTTAGTTTTAGATAATAATAATGATAGCATTTATTAAGCGCTTACTATGTGCAATGCACTGTTCTAAGCGCTCAGTGCACACAGTAAGCGCTCAAGAAATGCGATTGAATGGATGAATGAATGAATGTTCCGTTTTGAACGTGCTTAGTTTTAGATAATGATAATGATAGCATTTATTAAGCGCTTACTATGTGCAAAGCACTGTTCTAAGCGCTCAGTGCACACAGTAAGCGCTCAAGAAATACGATTGAATGAATGACTGAATGTTCTGTTTTGAACGTGCTTAGTTTTAGATAATAATAATGATAGCATTTATTAAGCGCTTACTATGTGCAAAGCACTGTTCTAAGCGCTCAGTGCGCACAGTAAGCGCTCAAGAAATACGATTGAATGAATGAATGACTGAATATTCTGTTTTGAACGTGCTTAGTTTTAGATACTAATAATGATAGCATTTATTAATGCAGTGGGGAAGCAGTGGGGCGCATCGGAAAGAGCCCGGGCTTTGGAGTCGGAGGTCATGGGTTCGAGTCCCGACTCCGCCACATGTCCGCTGTGTGACCTTGGGCAAGTCACTTAACTCCTCTGGGCCTCAGTTCCCTCATCTGTAAAATGGGGATGAAGACCGTGAGCCACACGTGGGACAACTTGATCACCTTGTATCCCCCCCAGCGCTTAGAACAGTGCTCTGCACATAGTAAGCACTTAACAAATGCCATTATTATTATTATGATTATTATTATTATTATTAAGCGCTTACTATGTGCAAAGCACTGTTCTAAGTGGTGGGGAGGTTACAAGGTGATCGTGATGTCCCACGGGGCGCTCCCAGTCTTCATCCCCATTTTCCGGCCGAGGGAACTGAGGCCCAGAGAAGTTAGGTGACTTGCCCAAAGGCACACAGCTGACGAGTGGAGGAGCCGGGATTTGAACCCATGACCTCCGACTCCAAAGCCCGGGCTCTTCCCACTGAGCCACGCTGCTTCTCTTGGATGCTGGCAAGTAGAGACGTCAAGTAGACGCCAAGTAGAGACGTCCTCACTTCAGGAGGAAAAACCCGAGAACGCAGGGAAGGAGAAGCAGCGGGGCCCAGTGGATAGAGCACAGGCCTGGGAGTAGGAAGGACCTGAGTTCTAATCCTGCCTCCGCCACTTAATAATAATACTAATCATGGCATTTATTAAGCGCTTCCTATGTGCAAAGCGCCGTTCTAAGCACTTGTCTGCTGTGTGACCTTGGACATGTCGCCTCACTTCTCTGGGCCTCAGTTTCCTCATCCGGAAAATGGGGTCTAAGACCGTGGGCCCCACGCGGGACAGGGACTGTGACCAACACAATTACTTTCTATCTACCCCAGTGCTTAGGACAGTGCCTGGCGCATAATAAGTGCTGAGCAAATAGAGAAGCAGCGTGGCTCAGTGGAAAGAGCCCGGGCTTTGGAGTCCGAGGTCATGGGTTCAAATCCCGGCTCCGCCAACTGTCAGCTGTGTGGCTTTGGGCGAGTCGCTTCACTTCCCTGGGCCCCAGTTACCTCAATCTGTCAAATGGGGATGAAAACTGTGAGCCCCCCCCGCCGTGGGACAACCTGATCACCTTGTAACCTCCCCAGCGCTTAGAACAGTGCTTTGCACATAGTAAGCGCTTAATAAATGCCATTATTATTATTATTATTAATAATAAATACCATATAAAAAAAGAAAAGGGAGTGAGGTCAGGGCTGGAGATGTAGTTTTGCTATTATTACTACTGCTATTCTGCTATTACTACTGCTGTATAGAAGCGGCGTGGCTCAGTGGAAAGAGCCCGGGCTTTGGAGTCGGAGGTCATGGGTTCAAATCCTGACTCCACCAAATGCCAGCTGTGTGACTCCGGGCAAGTCACTTCACTTCTCTGTGCCTCAGTACCCTCATCTGTAAAATGGGGGTTAAGCTTGTGAGTCCCCTGTGGGACAACCTGATCACCTTGTATCCTCCCCAGCGCTTAGAACGGTGCTTTGCACATAGTAAGCGCTTAACAAATACCATTATTATTATTATTATTATTATTGCTACTACTTCCACTGTTACCGCTTCTAGGACCGCCGTGTGACCTTGGACAAGTCACTTCACTTCTCGGGGCCCGAGTTACCTCATCTGTAAAATGGGGATCGAGGCTTTGAGCCCCACGTGGGACAAGGGACTGCGTCCAACCCCATTTGCTTGTATCCACCCCAGCGCTTAGTACAGTGCCTTGCACATAGTAAGCGCCTAACAAATAATAATAATAATGACAGTGCATGGCGCATAGTTAGTGCTTAATAAATACCACAATTATAAGAAGCGGCATGGTGAAGTGGTTAGAGCCCGGGCCTGGGAGTAAGAAGGTCATGAGTTCTAATCCCGGCTCGGCCACTCGGCTGCTGTGTGACCTTGGACAAGTCACTTCGCTTCTCTGGCCCTCAGTCACCTCACCTATAAAATGGGGATTGAGATTGTGAGCCCCACAGGGGGACAGGGGCTGTGTCCGACCCGTTTCGCCCCCCCCCCCCCAGTGCTTAGTACAGTGCCTAGCACGTAGTAAGCGCTTAATAAATACCGTAATTTATTAAGGGAAGCAGCGTGGCTCAGTGGAAAGAGCCCGGGCTTTGGAGTCAGAGGCCATGGGTTCCAATCCCGGCTCCGCCACTCGCCAGCTGTGTGACTTTGGGCGAGTCGCTTCACTTCTCTGGGCCTCAGTTCCCTCATCCGGAAAATGGGGGTGAAGACTGTGAGCCCCTCGCGGGACAACCTGCTTACCTTGCATCTACCCCAGTGCTTTGCACCTAGTAAGCGCTTAGCAAATACCAACATTAGCATTATTATCGTAATTATCATCATTGTGTTGCCGGCTTGTACTTCCCAAGCGCTTCGTCCGGCGCTCTGCACACAGTGAGCGCTCAATAAATACGATTGTATCATCATCAATTGTACTTATTGAGCGCTTACTGTGTGCAGAGCGCCGGACGAAGCGCTCGGGAAGTCCAAGTTGGCAACATATAGAGACCGTCCCTACCCAACAGTGGGCTCGCCGTCTAAAAGATTGATCATCGCTATAACCACTACTACCGCTATCACTGCTACTATTGCTACTACTTGAGCCCCTCTTCTGAGGCCCGGGACCACCCGCGCCACAGGGTTGTCTGGGTCGGGATGCTGAATACGAGGAAGAGTGGGGGGACCCCGGCGGGACTCGCGGGGCTACCGGGGGAGCGTGCTTTTCCGGGGGGGGGGGGGGTCTCTGTGCGCTTCAGGGGTCCCGGGCAGCCCCCCGAAACACCGGGGCCTCCGGCCGGCGACGGGACGTCCCCAAACCCCTTCTCTGACAGCCGTCCGCCCACCAGCTGCCGGGGGGATCCGGCGGGCGCTTCCCAGGCGCTTAGTACAGTGCTCTGCACGTAGTAAGCGCTCAGTAAATACGACTGATGAAGAAGGAGCCCAGGCGGAAGCCGCAGGAACGCTTTTATTGCCAACCACCCCCGAGTGGCGGAAATATCGGCGGGGCCCGGGGCCCGGTCGGTCCATCGGAGCGAGGGGGTCCCCGTGGGCCGCGGATGGGGGGGTCTCACACCTCCTCCGGGCCCTTCCGGTCCCCGCGGCCCCTGTCCCGGCCCCGGGCCGCACACGCTGCCTGGCAGCTCTCCCGATCCACGAAGTTATTTGGGTTGCCCTTGCAGCCTCCGTAGAAGAACTCAGCGCACCGGCGGGTGACGGAGTCGTAGAAATAGCGGGGGATTTTGGCCTGGCAGGGCCCCTCGACGGGGGGCAGGAAGCACAGGTCTGCGGGGTGGGAAGGGGCGGCCGTGAGGGGTCCGCCGCCTGCCCCTCTGACCGTCCCCCCCGGCCGCCCGGGCCTCAGTTTCCTCGCCTGTGAGACGGGCCTCGCCTCCCGCGGTCGCAGCCGGAGAGGTCGCGCCGGTCTCGGCTACGGGAGGGAGGGTCGGGCCGAGGCCTACCCCGCTCGGGCAGCGGCCGGCGAGCGGAAGGCCGGCCGCCGCGAGTCCAAATCAATCAATCGTATTTCTTGAGCGCTTCCGGTGTGCAGAGCACCGTACTAAGCGCTTGGAGCCAACTCCCGCCCCGCGCCGGGCAGCAGCGGGCCGGGAGAGAGGGGCCAGGGCGGAGACGCCGGTTGGCCGCGCGGGAGGCGGAGATGGTCAGCCGCTGCCAGATTTTTACCAAGACAGCTCTACGGATCCGCGGCCGGAAGAGCGGGACATTGTGGGAGAGATGGCTCGACGGCGTGGGACGAGACAAAAAGATGGACCCATTCTCCCCCCCGCTTAGGCCGCGGGGCCCCGAGGAACCGCGTCTGACCCGTTATCTCGTGTCGACTCCGGCACCGAATCAACACCACTCTTAGCGTCACTTCTCCGGGCCTCAGTTTCCTCGTCCGTAAAACGGGGGTTAAGAGCGTGAGCCCCGTGCGGGACAGCCTGATTGGCTTGTAATATACCCCAGCGCTTAAAACAGTGCTTGGGCACATAGTACGCGCTTCACTAAGAAGCGGCGTGCCTTCAGGGGCACAATCCCGGGCTTGGGAGCCGGAGGCCGTGGGTTCGAATCCCGGCCCTGCCCACCCGTCTGCTGTGTGACCCTGGGCAAGTCACTTACCTTCTCTGGGCCTCAGTGACCTCACCTGTCAAACGGGAATGAAGACGGCGAGCCCACCGTGGGAGAACCTGCTTACCTTGTATCTTCCCCAGCGCTTAGAACAGGGCTTGGCGCAAAGTAAGCGCTTAACAAGTACCATCGTTATTATTATTGTCGCCGATATTCATCATTGATTATTTATCACTGCTCTCCCTCCAGCTGGTCGCGCCTCCTCTCTCCGGTTGCCCCCCGCCCCACCCCATTCTCCGGGCCCTTTCCTCGGGCTCCTGCCCCATCCGTTAGATTGGCAACTTCCCGAGGGGAAAGAGTGAACTTTCCACATCCGTTGTCCTTTTCCAAGTGCTCTGCACAAAGTGGGCGCTTGATAGGCCCTACCGATCGACTGGCAGCTCCTTCCGGGCAGGGACTGTGTCTACACACGCGTTTGGACTCTCCCAGGTGCTTAGTACAGTGATCTGCACACCGTAGGCGCTCAACACGTAGTATGGACTGAGAGGCTCTTTGAGGGTAGAGCTCAGGGGTCCCTTCCCGAGCGCTCAGTACAGTGCTCGACACCCGGTAGAGGCTCCATTGATGATGGCATTTGTTAAGTGCTCACTATGTACAAAGCACTGTTCAAGCGCTGGGGGGATAATAATACTAATAATAGTAATAATGATGGCATTTGTTAAGCGCTTACTATGTGCGAAGCACTGTTCTAAGCGCTGGGGGGGATAATAATAATAGTAATAATGATGGCATTTGTTAAGCGCTTACTATGTGCAAAGCACTGTTCTAAGCATTGGGGGGGATAATAATAGTAATAATGATGGCATTTGTTAAGCGCTTACTATGTGCGAAGCACTGTTCTAATCGCTGGGGGGATAATAATGATGATGGCATTTGTTAAGCGCTTACTATGTGCGAAGCACTGTTCTAAGCGCTGGGGGGATAATAATAATGGTAATAATGACGGCATTTGTTAAGCGCTTACTATGTGCGAAGCACTGTTCTAAGCGCTGGGGGGATAATAATAAAAATAGTAATAATGATGGCATTTGTTAAGCGCTTACTATGTGTGAAGCACTGTTCTAAGCGCTGGGGTAATAATAATAGTAATAATGATGGCATTTGTTAAGGGCTTACTATGTGCGAAGCACTGTTCTAAGCATTGGGGGGGATAATAATAATAATAGTGATAATGATGGTATTTGTTAAGCGCTCACTATGTTCGAAGCACTGTTCTAAGCGCTGGGAGAGTAATAATAGTAATAATGATGGCATTTGTTAAGGGCTTACTATGTGCGAAGCACTGTTCTAAGCGCTGGGGGGATAATAATAATAATAGTAATAATGATGGCATTTGTAAGCGCTTACTATGTGCGAAGCACTGTTCTAAGTGCTGGGAGGGATAATAATAATAGTAATGATGGCATTTGTTAAGCGCTTACTATGTGCGAAGCACCGTTCTAAGCGCTGGGGGGGATAATAATAATAGTAATAATGATGGCATTTGTTAAGCGCTTACTATGTGCGAAGCACTGTCCTAAGCGCTGAGGGGATAATAATAATAGTAATAATGATGGCATTTGTTAAGTGCTTACTATGTGCAAAGCACTGTTCTAAGCGCCGGGGGGATAATAATAAAAATAGTAATAATGATGGCATTTGTTAAGCGCTTACTATGTGCAAAGCACTGTTCTAAGCGTTGGGGGGGATAATAATAGTAATAATGGTGGCATTTGTTAAGCGCTCACTGTGTGCGAAGCACTGTTCTAAGCGCTGGGGTAATAATAATAGTAATAATGATGGCATTTGTTAAGGGCTTACTATGTGCGAAGCACTGTTCTAAGCGCTGGGGGGATAATAATAATAATAGTGATAATGATGGTATTTGTTAAGCGCTCACTATGTTCGAAGTACTGTTCTAAGCGCTGGGAGAGTAATAATAGTAATAATGATGGCATTTGTTAAGGGCTTACTATGTGCGAAGCACTGTTCTAAGCGCTGGGGGGATAATAGTAATAATGATGGCATTTGTAAGCGCTTACTATGTGCGAAGCACTGTTCTAAGCGCTGGGGGGATAATAATAATAGTAATAATGATGGCATTTGTTAAGCGCTTACTATGTGCGAAGCACCGTTCTAAGCGCTGGGGGGGATAATAATAATAGTAATAATGATGGCATTTGCTAAGCGCTTACTACGTGCGAAGCACCGTTCTAAGCGCTGGGGGGATACAAGGCGACCGGGTCGTCCCACGTGGGGCTCACGGTCCTCATCCCCATTTTGCAGCTGAGGCCGCCGAGGCTCCGGGGAGTTACGCGACCTGCCCCAGGTCACGCGACGGCCGTGTGGCGCTTAGTCCAGTGCCCTGCACATAGCAAGCGCTCCATAAACACGCCTGATGATGTGGCGGAGCCGGGATCCGAACCCATGACCTCTGGCTTTGGGAGCCACGCCGGTCCTCTTCCCTCCTCTCCGCCCTCCCGTCCCCCCGGCCCGCTCACCCAGCTTCCGACACACGTGCCGGCACTCGGCCTCGCTGGGGAAGTTATTCCGGTTCCCTCGGCAGCCGCCGTAGATGAACCTCTCGCAGCGCGTGGTGGCCACGTTGAAGAAGAAGCGAGGCATCCAGGCCTTGCAGGGCCCCGTGACGAAGGGCAGGGTGCAGAATTTGGGGCGCCGAGGGGTCGGGCCCCCTGCCCGGGCCCGGGGCGGGGTGGCGGGCCGGGGCGGGAGGGCTCTGGAAAGGGGGGAAGGCCCCGGGGGGTGGGCCGGGGGCATGGCGGGCCCCATCTGGGGCCAGGGCCGGCCCGCCGGCTCCACGCACTTGAGGCCGCAGCGGCGGTAGCAGCATCTCTTCGGGGTCCAGGCAGTCGTCGTCGCTCCGGCACTGGTCCGGCTCCGGGCGGACGCAGCGGATGGCCTCCGGCGGGCAGCGGCCGGGGCGACCTGAGGAGAGGACGGGTCCGGCCTCGAGGCCTGCGACCGGCCGACGGGGAGGCCCCGACTCCTCGCCCTCGGGGAGGGCGGGGGCCAGAAGGACTGCCCAGGCCGGGCTCGGGCCCGGCGTTCCCGGGATACGATGCCCTCTGGGATCCTGGGGTGGGAAAAATGCGGCTCTCCTTCTCCAGCCCAGCCCGCACCCTCCGCTCCTCCGCCGCTAATCTCCTCACCGTACCTCGTTCTCGCCCGCCCCGCCGTCGACCCCCGGCCCGCCTCATCCCCCGGGCCCGGAATGCCCCCGATCCCTCTTCCTCCCTTCAAGGCCCTGCTGAGAGCTCACCTCCTCCAGGAGGCCTTCCCAGACTGAGCCCCTTCCTTCCTCTCCCCCTCGTCCCCCTCTCCATCGCCCCCATCTTACCTCCTTCCCTTCCCCACAGCACCTGTATATATGTAGTTTGTACATATTTATTACTCTATTTATTTCACTTGTACCTATCTATTCTATTGATTTTATTTTGTTAGTATGTTTGGTTTTGTGCTCTGTCTCCCCCTTTTAGACTGTGAGCCCACTGTTGGGTAGGGACTGTCTCTATGTGATGCCAATTTGTACTTCCCAAGCGCTTAGCACAGTGCTCTGCACACAGTAAGCGCTCAATAAATACGATTGAATGAATGAATGAATAGTAGGCGCTTAATAAATGCCATCGTCATTATTATTATTATTAGGAGGAGGGAAATTTGTGGAATGAAAATTCTCCCGATTTTCTGCACCCAGTGTGTGCTTAATAAATGCCAGACAGCATGTGCTCAGTAAATACCACTGGTGGACTGAATAATTGATGGAATTCCTGGTTTATTTATTCAGATTCCATGGGCTTCACGTGGGTTGGATTTCACATTCACTTTGAGTAAGGATTTGAGCTGGGGTGGTGTGACCCTGGGCTGGAATCAACTCTTGTGCCGATCTTTCCAGCCCCTGGAGCAATTTCGAAAGCCATGGAGTTTTTGAATTTGGAAAAATTTGAAAACCAGGGCGTCCCGGGCCTGTCTTG
Organism: Tachyglossus aculeatus; assembly: GCF_015852505.1. Taxonomy (NCBI): domain Eukaryota; kingdom Metazoa; phylum Chordata; class Mammalia; order Monotremata; family Tachyglossidae; genus Tachyglossus; species Tachyglossus aculeatus. The sequence goes on from NC_052073.1 coordinate 34,421,279, forward strand.
TCCTTCCGTTTGAATTGTTTTACGGCATTTGTTAAGTGCTTCCCATGGGCCAGGCACGGTGCTAAGCACTGGGGCAGATACCAGCTCTTCAGGTTGGACTCCGTCCCACGTGGCGCTCACAGTCTTAATCCCCATTTTTACAGATGAGTTAACTGAGGCACAGAGAAGGGAAGTGACTTGTCCAGGGTCACTTAGCAGACAGGTGGCAGAACCAGGATTAGAACCCAGGTCCTTCCGACACCCAGGCCTCAGCTCTTTCCACAGTTCGACTGACTGATTGATTTAGTGCTATTATGGCTCCCCAGTCTTATATATTAGACTGTGATCTGGGCAGGGAACGGGATAACTAATTCTGCCGTATTAAACGCTTACAAGCGCTTAGTACCCCCCATTTTCCTCGGCTCCCTCTTCCATCTGCATCAACTCCACTCGCTCCCTTTGCTCTCCCCCCGACCCCGCGGCAGCAGCGTGGCTCAGTGGAAAGGGCATCGGCTTTGGAGTCGGAGGCCACGGGTTCAAATCCCGGCTCCGCCAGCTGTCGGCTGTGTGACTCTGGGCAAGTCACTTCACTTCTCTGGGCCTCAGTGACCTCATCTGTAAAATGGGGATCAAAACTGGGAGCCCCCCGTGGGACAAGCTGATCCCCTTGTAACCTCCCCAGCGCTTAGAACAGTGCTTTGCACATAGTAGGTGCTTAACAAATGCCATCATTATTATATGTATAATTCTATTTATTTGTATTGATGCCTATTTACTTGTTTTGATGTGTATAGATCTATAATTCTATTTATTTATATTGGTGCCTGTTTCCTTCTTCCCCCGCAAGGCCGCTGTAAACTCCTGGGCAGGGCCCTAATTTTGGACCTAGCATTGTCTTCCTGGAGAGAGAAATCTTTCCTCAGTGATAGACTCTGATTATTCATTCATTCATTCATCCACCCATTTATATTGATGCCCATTTACTTGTTTTGATGTGCACAGATCTATAATTCTATTTATTTATATTGGTGCTTGTTTCCTTGTTTTGATGTCCGTCTCCCTCCTCTACACTGTAAACCCAATGTGGGCAGGGATGGCCTCTTTTTATTGCTGAATTGGACTTTCCAAGTGCTTAGTACAGTGCTCCATTCATTCATTCATTCAACCGCATTTATTGAGCGCTTACTGTGTGCAGAGCACTGTACTAAGCGCTTGGGAAGTACAAATTGGCAACTTATAGAGACAGTCCCTACCCAACACACGGTAAGCACTCAATAAATACAATTGAATGAATGAACGAACGAATACAATGCTCTCCACATAGAAAGCGCTCAATAATTACCACTGATTGATTGCGCACTCTAATCGCTCAATAAATACCGCTGAATCATTGCTGTATTGTAATAGTAACAACAATAATTACGGTATTTGTTAAGCGCTCACTAGAAGCAGCGTGGCTCGGTGGAAAGAGCCCGGGCTTTGGAGTCAGAGATCACGGGTTCAAATCCCGGCTCTGCCAGTTGTCAGCTGGGTGACTTTGGGCAAGTCACTTGACTTCTCTGGGCCTCAGTTCCCTCATCTGTAAAATGGGGATGAAGACTGTGAGCCCCCCGTGGGACAACCTGATCACCTTGTAATCTCCCCAGTGCTTAGCACATAGTAAGCGCTTAATAAATGCCATTATTATCATTATTATTGTTAATGATAAAAAGAATAATAACGATCATAATGATAGTCGGTGTGGTGTCTGTTAAGTGCTTACTATGTGCCAAGCACTGGGGATTATCAGATTATCAGATGTCACGTGGGGCTTACAGTCTAAGTAGGAGGGAGACGGGGGAGCACATCCCCATTTTGCATTGAGGAAACTGAGGCCCGGAGGAGGGAAGTGACCCGTCCAAGGTCACGCAGCGGCCTCGTCGTGGAGCCGGGATGAAGGTCCTCTGACCCCCAGGCCGGGGTTCTTTCCTCCGGGCCATATTGTTTCTGGGTGTTTGTTTTATGTGAGGTCACTGAGGCCCAGGGGAGGGAAGTGACTCACCCAAGGTCACCCCGCCAACAAGTGGGGGGCCGGGATGAGACCCCAAGTCCTCTAACTAACTCCCAGGCCTGGGCTCTTTCCTCTGGGCCACACTGCTTCTCTATATGTTGCCAATTTGTACTTCCCAAGCGCTTAGTACAGTGCTCTGCACATAGTAAGCGCTCAATAAATACGATTGATGATGATGATGATGATGATGATTGCTCCTGGGTGTTTCTTTTATATGAGGTCACTGAGGCCCAGAGGAGGGAAGCAGCGTGGCTCAGTGGAAAGAGCATGGACTTTGGAGTCAGAGGTCACGGGTTCAAATCCCGGCTCCGCCAATTGTCAGCTGTGTGACTTTGGGCCAGTCCCTTAACTTCTCTGTGCCTCAGTTACCTCATCTGTAAAATGGGGATGAAGTCTGTGAGCCCCACGTGGGACCAGTTGATCACCTTGTAACCTCCCCAGTGCTTAGAACAGTGCTTTGCACATAGTAAGCGCTTAATAAATGTCATGATTATTATTAGTTTACAGTCTAGAGGAGAGACTTTGCACATAGTAAGCGCTTAATACATGCCATTATTATTACATTATTAGTATCATTATTACTAGTTTACAGTCTAGAGGGGAGACGGACATTAATGTCAATTAATAAATTACGGATACGGACGTAAGTGCCGTGGTAAGCCCTTAATCAATGCCATTATTATTATTAACAATCTAATCGCGTTGATGGACACTAGTTTACAGTCTAGAGGAGAGACGGACGTTAATGTCAATTAATAAATTACGGACACGGACGTAAGTGCCGTGGTAAGCGCTTAATCAATGTCATTATTATTATTAACAATCTAATCGCGTTGATGGACACTAGTTTACAGTCTAGAGGGGAGATGGGCATTAATGTCAATTAATAAATTATGGATACGGACATAAGTGCCATGGTAAGCGCTTAATAAATGCCATTATTATTATTAACAATATAATCGCGTTGATGGACACTAGTTTACAGTCTAGAGGAGAGACGGACGTTAATGTCAATTAATAAATTATGGATACTAACAATCTAATCGCATTGATGGACACTAGTTTACAGTCTAGAGGAGAGACAGACGTTAATGTCAATTAATAAATTACGGATACGGACGTAAGCGCCGCGGGGCTGAGCGTGGGACCAGTACTAAATGCCCAAAAGTCACAGACTCCAGTGCACAAGCGACGCAGAAGGGAGAGGGAACCGGGGAAGGGAAGACTGAATCGGGGAAGGCTTCCTGGAGGAGGTGTGGCCTTGGGAGGACTATGAAGGTGGGGCAAATATGGCAAATATCTTCGGATGTTTGGTTTTGTTCTCGGTCTCCCCCTTTTAGACTGTGAGCCCGCTGTTGGGTAGGGCCTGTATATGTTGCCAACTTGTACTTCCCAAGCGCTTAGTACAGCGCCCTGCACACAGTAAGCGCTCAATAAATACGACGACTGATTGATTGCTGGATGGATGGAGGGGGACGGAGTTCCACAGGGCGCGGGTGAGGGGTCAGCGGCGGGATCGACGAGGCACGGGGCGTAAGCTGGCGCTGGAGGAGTCCAGTATGGAGCCTGGGCTGTAGTCCATCAGGGAAGCGAGGTTGGAGGGTGAACCGGTTGAAGGTTTGAAAGCCGACGGCGAGGACGCGGAAGTGGAGGGGCAATTTGCCGGAGCCACTTGAGGAGGGGGGACTGAACGTTTTTGTAGAAAAACGATCCGGGCGGCCAATCTCAGCCCTACTAAGAACTCACCTCCTCCAGGAGGCCTTCCCAGACTGAGCCCCCTCCTTCCTCCCACCTCACCTCCTTCCCCTCCCCACAGCACCTGTATATATATTTGTACAGATTTATTACTGTATTTATTTGTACATATTTATTCTATTTATTTGATTCGGTTGATATATTTTGTCGTCTGTCTCCCCCTTCTAGCCTGCAAGCCCGCTGTCGGGTAGGGACCATCTCTAGATCAATCAATCAATCAATCAATCGTATTTATTGAGCGCTTACTATGGGCAGAGCACTGTACTAAGCGCTTGGGAAGTACAAATTGGCAACATATAGAGACAGTCCCTACCCAACATTGGGCTCACAGTCTAAAAGCTCTTATTACTAAGAGCTCCCCTCCTCCAGGAGGCCTTCCCAGACTGAGCCCCCTCCTTCCTCCCGCCTCACCTCCTTCCCCTCCCTACAGCACCTGTATATATATTTGTACGGATTTATTACTCTATTTATTTGTACATATTTATTCTATTTCTTTTATTCGGTTAATATATTTTGTCATCTGTCTCCCCCTTCTAGCCTGCGAGCCCGCTGTCGGGTAGGGACCATCTCTAGATCAATCAATCAATCAATCAATCGTATTTATTGAGCGCTTACTATGGGCAGAGCACTGTACTAAGCGCTTGGGAAGTACAAATTGGCAACATATAGAGACAGTCCCTACCCAACATTGGGCTCACAGTCTAAAAGCTCTTATTACTAAGAGCTCCCCTCCTCCAGGAGGCCTTCCCAGACTGAGCCCCCTCCTTCCTCCCGCCTCACCTCCTTCCCCTCCCCACAGCACCTGTATATATATTTGTACGGATTTATTACTCTATTTATTTGTACATATTTATTCTATTTATTTGATTCGGTTGATACGTTTTGTCGTCTGTCTCCCCCTTCTAGCCTGTGAGACCGCTGTCGGGTAGGGACCATCTCTAGATCAATCAATCAATCAATCAATCGTATTTATTGAGCGCTTACTATGTGCAGAGCACTGTACTAAGCGCTTGGGAAGTAGAAATTGGCAACATATAGAGACAGTCCCTACCCAACAGTGGGCTCACAGTCTAAAAGGGGGAGACAGAGAACAAAACCAAACATACTAACAAAATAAAATAAATAGAATAGATACGTACAAATAAAATAAATAAATAAATGGATGTTGCCAACTTGGACTTCCCAAGCGCTCAGTCCAGTGAGCGCTCGATAAATACGACGGAATGAATGAATGAATGAATTTGTACTGCCCAAGCGCTTAGGACAGTGCTCTGCACACAGGAAGCGCTCAATAAATACGATCGAATGAATGATCGAAATACGGACTGGTGTGCGGAGAGGCGGGAGGCAGGGAGGTCAGCGAGGAGGCCGAGGTGGCGGTCGAGACGGGACAGGATGAGCGTTTGGATCGACACAGTAGGAGTTTGGATGAAGAGGAAAGGGCGGATCTTAACCATAATAATAATAATGATGGTATTTGTTAAGCGCTTACTGTGTGCAAATAATAATAATAATAATGATGGCATTTGTTAAGCGCTTACTATGTGCAAAGCACTGTTCTCAGAGCTGGGGGGATACAAAGTGATCAGGTTGTCCCACATGGGGCTCACAGTCTTCATCCCCATTTTATAATAATCATAACGATGGCATTTATTAAGTGCTTACTATGTGCAAAGCACTCTTCTAAGCGCTGGGGAGGTTACAAGGTGATCAGGTTGTCCCGCGGGGGGCTCCCGGTCTTCATCCCCATTTCCCAGATGAGGGAACTGAGGCCCAGAGAAGTGAAGCCACTCGCCCAAAGTCACCCAGCTGACAGTTGGCGGAGCCGGGATTTGAACCCACGACCTCGGACTCCAAAGCCTGGGCTCCTTCCACTGAGCCACGCCGCTTCTCCGGGGTAAAGGGAGAACGGACAGGATTCGGTGACGGGGAATCTGTGGGGGTTGAGTGACAGAGGACAACGCCAGGGTTGGGAGATGGGCAGGACGGTTGTTTGGTCTACAGTGATGGGAAAGACAATGGGAGGACAGGCTTTGGGCGCTTAGTCCAGTGCTCTGCACACAGTAAGCGCTCAAGAAATACGATTGAATGAATGAATGAATGACTGAATGTTCTGTTTCGAACGTGCTTAGTTTTAGATAATAATAATGATAGCATTTATTAAGCACTTACTATGTGCAAAGCACTGTTCTAAGCGCTCAGTGCACACAGTAAGCGCTCAAGAAATACGACTGAATGAATGAATGACTGAATGTTCTGTTTCGAACGTGCTTAGTTTTATATAATAATAATGATAGCATTTATTAAGCGCTTACTATGTGCAAAGCACTGTTCTAAGCGCTCAGTGCACACAGTAAGTGCTCAAGAAATACGACTGAATGAATGAATGAATGTTCTGTTTTGAACGTGCTTAGTTTTAGATAGTAATAATGATAGCATTTATTAAGCGCTTACTATGCAAAGCACTGTTCTAAGCGCTCAGTGCGCACAGTAAGCGCTCAAGAAATACGACTGAATGAATGAATGAATGAATGGTCTGTTTTGAACGTGCTTAGTTTTAGATAATAATAATGATAGCATTTATTAAGCGCTTACTATGTGCAAAGCACTGTTCTAAGCGCTCAGTGCACACAGTAAGCGCTCAAGAAATACGATTGAATGAGTGAATGAATGACTGTTCTGTTTTGAACGTGCTTAGTTTTAGATAATAATGATAGCATTTATTAAGCGCTTACTATGTGCAAAGCACTGTTCTAAGCGCTCAGTGCACACAGTAAGCGCTCAAGAAATACGATTGAATGGATGAATCACTGAATGTTCTGTTTTGAACGTGCTTAGTTTTAGATAATAATAATGATAGCATTTATTAAGCGCTTACTATGTGCAAAGCACTGTTCTAAGCGCTCAGTGCGCACAGTAAGCGCTCAAGAAATACGACTGAATGAATGACTGACTGAATGTTCTGTTTCGAACGTGCTTAGTTTTAGATACTAATAATGATAGCATTTATTAAGCGCTTACTATGTGCAAAGCACTGTTCTAAGCGCTCAGTGCACACAGTAAGCGCTCAAGAAATACGATTGAATGAATGAATGAATGACTGTTCTGTTTTGAACGTGCTTAGTTTTAGATAATAATGATAGCATTTATTAAGCGCTTACTATGTGCAAAGCACTGTTCTAAGCGCTCAGTGCACACAGTAAGCGCTCAAGAAATACGACTGAAGGAGTGAATGACTGAATGTTCTGTTTTGAACCTGCTTAGTTTTAGATAATAATAATGATAGCATTTATTAAGCGCTTACTATGTGCAAAGCACTGTTCTAAGCGCTCAGTGCACACAGTAAGCGCTCAAGAAATATGACTGAAGGAATGAATGACTGAATGTTCTGTTTTGAACGTGCTTAGTTTTAGATAATAATAATGATAGCATTTATTAAGCACTTACTATGTGCAATGCACTGTTCTAAGCGCTCAGTGCACACAGTAAGCGCTCAAGAAATACGACTGAATGGATGAATGACTGAATGTTCTGTTTTGAACGTGCTTAGTTTTAGATAATAATAATGATACCATTTATTAAGCGCTTACTATGTGCAAAGCACTGTTCTAAGCGCTCAGTGCGCACAGTAAGCGCTCAAGAAATACGACTGAATGAATGACTGACTGAATGTTCTGTTTCGAACGTGCTTAGTTTTAGATACTAATAATGATAGCATTTATTAAGCGCTTACTATGTGCAAAGCACTGTTCTAAGCGCTCAGTGCACACAGTAAGCGCTCAAGAAATACGATTGAATGAATGAATGAATGACTGTTCTGTTTTGAACGTGCTTAGTTTTAGATAATAATGATAGCATTTATTAAGCGCTTACTATGTGCAATGCACTGTTCTAAGCGCTCAGTGCGCACAGTAAGCGCTCAAGAAATACGACTGAAGGAGTGAATGACTGAATGTTCTGTTTTGAACCTGCTTAGTTTTAGATAATAATAATGATAGCATTTATTAAGCGCTTACTATGTGCAAAGCACTGTTCTAAGCGCTCAGTGCACACAGTAAGCGCTCAAGAAATACGATTGAATGAATGAATGACTGAATGTTCTGTTTCGAACGTGCTTAGTTTTAGATAATAATAATGATAGCATTTATTAAGCGCTTACTGTGCGCAATGCACTGTTCTAAGCGCTCAAGAAATACGACTGAATGAATGACTGACTGAATGTTCCGTTTTGAACGTGCTTAGTTTTAGATAATAATAATGATAGCATTTATTAAGCGCTTACTATGTGCAAAGCACTGTTCTAAGCGCTCAGTGCACACAGTAAGCGCTCAAGAAATACGATTGAATGGATGAATGACTGAATGTTCTGTTTTGAACGTGCTTAGTTTTAGATAATAATAATGATAGCATTTATTAAGCGCTTACTATGTGCAAAGCACTGTTCTAAGCGCTCAGTGCACACAGTAAGCGTTCAAGAAATACGACTGAATGAATGACTGACTGAATGTTCCGTTTTGAACGTGCTTAGTTTTAGATAATAATAATGATAGCATTTATTAAGCGCTTACTATGTGCAAAGCACTGTTCTAAGCGCTCAGTGCACACAGTAAGCGCTCAAGAAATATGATTGAAGGAATGAATGACTGAATGTTCTGTTTCGAACATGCTTAGTTTTAGATAATAATAATGATAGCATTTATTAAGCGCTTACTATGTGCAATGCACTGTTCTAAGCGCTCAGTGCGCACAGTAAGCGCTCAAGAAATACGATTGAATGAATGACTGAATGTTCTGTTTTGAACGTGCTTAGTTTTAGATACTAATAATGATAGCATTTATTAATGCAGTGGGGAAGCAGTGGGGTGCATTGGAAAGAGCCCGGGCTTTGGAGTCAGAGGTCACGGGTTCGAGTCCCGACTCCGCCACATGTCCGCTGTGTGACCTTGGGCAAGTCACTTAACTTCTCTGAGCCCCAGTTCCCTCATCTGTAAAATGGGGATGAAGACCGTGAGCCCCACGTGGGACAACTTGATCACCTTGTATCCCCCCCAGCGCTTAGAACAGTGCTCTGCACATAGTAAGCACTTAACAAATGCCATTATTATTATTATTATTATTATTATTATTATTATTATTATTATTATTATTAAGCGCTTACTATGTGCAAAGCACTGTTCTAAGTGGTGGGGAGGTTACAAGGTGATCGTGATGTCCCACGGGGCGCTCCCAGTCTTCATCCCCATTTTCCGGCCGAGGGAACTGAGGCCCAGAGAAGTTAGGTGACTTGCCCAAAGGCACACAGCTGACGAGTGGAGGAGCCGGGATTTGAACCCATGACCTCCGACTCCAAAGCCCGGGCTCTTCCCACTGAGCCACGCTGCTTCTCTTGGATGCTGGCAAGTAGAGACGTCAAGTAGACGCCAAGTAGAGACGTCCTCACTTCAGGAGGAAAAACCCGAGAACGCAGGGAAGGAGAAGCAGCGGGGCCCAGTGGATAGAGCACAGGCCTGGGAGTAGGAAGGACCTGAGTTCTAATCCTGCCTCCGCCACTTAATAATAATACTAATCATGGCATTTATTAAGCGCTTCCTATGTGCAAAGCGCCGTTCTAAGCACTTGTCTGCTGTGTGACCTTGGACATGTCGCCTCACTTCTCTGGGCCTCAGTTTCCTCATCCGGAAAATGGGGTCTTAGACCGTGGGCCCCACGCGGGACAGGGACTGTGACCAACACAATTACTTTCTATCTACCCCAGTGCTTAGGACAGTGCCTGGCGCATAATAAGTGCTGAGCAAATAGAGAAGCAGCGTGGCTCAGTGGAAAGAGCCCGGGCTTTGGAGTCCGAGGTCATGGGTTCAAATCCCGGCTCCGCCAACTGTCAGCTGTGTGGCTTTGGGCGAGTCGCTTCACTTCTCTGGGCCCCAGTTACCTCAATCTGTCAAATGGGGATGAAATCTGTGAGCCCCCCCGTGGGACAACCTGATCACCTTGTAACCGCCCCATCGCTTAAAACAGTGCTTTGCACATAGTAAGTGCTTAATAAATGCCATTATTATTATTATTATTATTAATAAATACCATATAAAAAAAGAAAAGGGAGTGAGGTCAGGGCTGGAGATGTAGTTTTGCTATTATTACTACTGCTATTCTGCTATTACTACTGCTGTAGAGAAGCGGCGTGGCTCAGTGGAAAGAGCCCGGGCTTTGGAGTCGGAGGTCATGGGTTCAAATCCTGACTCCACCAAATGCCAGCTGTGTGACTCCGGGCAAGTCACTTCACTTCTCTGTGCCTCAGTACCCTCATCTGTAAAATGGGGGTTAAGCTTGTGAGTCCCCTGTGGGACAACCTGATCACCCTGTATCCTCCCCAGCGCTTAGAACAGTGCTTTGCACATAGTAAGCGCTTAACAAATACCATTATTATTATTATTATTATTATTATTATTGCTACTACTTCCACTGTTACCGCTTCTAGGACCGCCGTGTGACCTTGGACAAGTCACTTCACTTCTCGGGGCCCGAGTTACCTCATCTGTAAAATGGGGATCGAGGCTTTGAGCCCCACGTGGGGCAAGGGACTGCGTCCAACCCCATTTGCTTGTATCCACCCCAGCGCTTAATACAGTGCCTTGCACATAGTAAGCGCCTAACAAATAATAATAATAATACAGTGCATGGCGCATAGTTAGTGCTTAATAAATACCACAATTATAAGAAGCGGCATGGCGAAGTGGTTAGAGCCCGGGCCTGGGAGTAAGAAGGTCATGAGTTCTAATCCCGGCTCGGCCACTCGGCTGCTGTGTGACCTTGGACAAGTCACTTTGCTTCTCTGGCCCTCAGTGACCTCACCTATAAAATGGGGATTGAGATTGTGAGCCCCACAGGGGGACAGGGGCTGTGTCCGACCCGTTTCGCCCCCCCCCAGTGCTTAGTACAGTGCCTAGCATGTAGTAAGTGCTTAATAAATACCATAATTTATTATGGGAAGCAGCGTGGCTCAGTGGAAAGAGCCCGGGCTTTGGAGTCAGGGGCCATGGGTTCAAATCCCGGCTCCGCCACTCGCCAGCTGTGTGGCTTTGGGCGAGTCGCTTCACTTCTCTGGGCCTCAGTTCCCTCATCCGGAAAATGGGGGTGAAGACCGTGAGCCCCTCGCGGGACAACCTGCTTACCTTGCATCTACCCCAGTGCTTTGCACCTAGTAAGCGCTTAGCAAATACCAACATTAGCATTATTATCGTAATTATCATCATTGTGTTGCCGGCTTGTACTTCCCAAGTGCTTCGTCCGGCGCTCTGCACACAGTGAGCGCTCAGTAAATACGATTGATTGCATCATCATCAATCGTATTTAGTGAGCGCTTACTGTGTGCAGAGCGCCGTACTAAGCGCTTGGGAAGTCCAAGTTGGCAACATATAGAGACCATCCCTACCCAACAGTGGGCTCGCAGTCTAAAAGATTGATTATCGCTATAACCACTACTACCGCTATCACTGCTACTATTGCTACTGCTTGAGCCCCTCTTCTGAGGCCCGGGACCACCCGCGCCACAGGGTTGTCTGGGTCGGGATGCTGAATACGAGGAAGAGTGGGGGGACCCCGGCGGGACTCGCGGGGCTACCGGGGGAGCGTGCTTTTCCGGGGGGGGGGGGTCTCTGCACGCTTCAGGGGTCCCGGGCAGCCCCCCGAAACACCGGGGCCTCCGGCCGGCGACGGGACGTCCCCAAACCCCTTCTCTGACAGCCGTCCGCCCACCAGCTGCCGGGGGGATCCGGCGGGCGCTTCCCAGGCGCTTAGTACAGTGCTCTGCACGTAGTAAGCGCTCAGTAAATACGACTGATGAAGAAGGAGCCCAGGCGGAAGCCGCAGGAACGCTTTTATTGCCAACCACCCCCGAGTGGCGGAACCATCGGCGGGGGCCGGGGCCCGGTCGGTCCATCGGAGCGAGGGGGTCCCCGTGGGCCGCGGTTTGGGGGTCTCACACCTCCTCCGGGCCCTTCCGGTCCCCGCGGCCCCTGTCCCGGCCCCGGGCCGCACACGCTGCCTGGCAGCTCTCCCGATCCACGAAGTTATTTGGGTTGCCCTTGCAGCCTCCGTAGAAGAACTCAGCGCACCGGCGGGCGACGGAGTCGTAGAAATAGCGGGGGATTTTGGCCTGGCAGGGCCCCTCGACGGGGGGCAGGAAGCACAGGTCTGCGGGGTGGGAAGGGGCGGCCGTGAGGGGTCCGCCGCCTGCCCCTCTGACCGTCCCCCCCCGGTCCCCCGGGCCTCAGTTTCCTCGCCGGTGAGACGGGCCTCGCCTCCCGCGGTCGCAGCCGGAGAGGTCGCGCCGGTCTCGGCTACGGGAGGGAGGGTCGGGCCGAGGCCTACCCCGCTCGGGCAGCGGCCGGCGAGCGGAAGGCCGGCCGCCGCGAGTCCAAATCAATCAATCGTATTTCTTGAGCGCTTCCGGTGTGCAGAGCACCGTACTAAGCGCTTGGAGCCAACTCCCGCCCCGCGCCGGGCAGCAGCGGGCCGGGAGAGAGGGGCCAGGGCGGAGACGCCGGTTGGCCGCGCGGGAGGCGGAGATGGTCAGCCGCTGCCAGATTTTTACCAAGACAGCTCTACGGATCCGCGGCCGGAAGAGCGGGACATCGTGGGAGAGATGGCTCGACGGCGTGGGACGAGACAAAAAGATGGACCCATTCTCCCCCCCGCTTAGGCCGCGGGCCCCGAGGAACCGCGTCTGACCCGTTATCTCGTGTCGACTCCGGCACCGAATCAACACCACTCTTAGCGTCACTTCTCCGGGCCTCAGTTTCCTCGTCCGTAAAACGGGGGTTAAGAGCGTGAGCCCCGTGCGGGACAGCCTGATTGGCTTGTAATATACCCCAGCGCTTAAAACAGTGCTTGGGCACATAGTACGCGCTTCACTAAGAAGCAGCGTGCCTTCAGGGGCACAATCCCGGGCTTGGGAGCCGGAGGCCGTGGGTTCGAATCCCGGCCCTGCCACCCGTCTGCTGTGTGACCCTGGGCAAGTCACTTACCTTCTCTGGGCCTCAGTGACCTCACCTGTCAAATGGGGATGAAGACGGCGAGCCCACCGTGGGAGAACCTGCTTACCTTGTATCTTCCCCAGCGCTTAGAACAGTGCTTGGCGCAAAGTAAGCGCTTAACAAGTACCATCGTTATTATTATTGTCGCCGATATTCATCATTGATTATTTATCACTGCTCTCCCTCCAGGTGGTCGCGCCTCCTCTCTCCGGTTGCCCCCCGCCCCACCCCATTCTCCGGGCCCTTTCCTCGGGCTCCTGCCCCATCCGTTAGATTGGCAACTTCCCGAGGGGAAAGAGTGAACTTTCCACATCCGTTGTCCTTTTCCAAGTGCTCTGCACAAAGTGGGCGCTTGATAGGCCCTACCGATCGACTGTCAGCTCCTTCCGGGCAGGGACTGTGTCTACACACGCGTTTGGACTCTCCCAGGTGCTTAGTACAGTGATCTGCACACCGTAGGCGCTCAACACGTAGTATGGACTGAGAGGCTCTTTGAGGGTAGAGCTCAGGGGTCCTTTCCCGAGCGCTCAGTACAGTGCTCGACACCCGGTAGGGGCTCCATTGATGATGGCATTTGTTAAGCGCTCACTATGTACAAAGCACTGTTCAAGCGCTGGGGGGATAATAATAATAATAATAGTAATAATGATGGCATTTGTTAAGCGCTTACTATGTGTGAAGCACTGTTCTAAGCGCTGGGGGATAATAATAATAGTAATAACGATGGCATTTGTTAAGCGCTTACTATGTGCGAAGCACTGTTCTAAGCGCTGGGGGGATAATAATAATAGTAATAATGATGGCATTTGTTAAGCGCTTACTATGTGCGAAGCACTGTTCTAAGCGCTGGGGGGATAATGATAATAGTAATAATGATGGCATTTGTTAAGCGCTCACTATGTTCGAAGCACTGCTCTAAGCGCTGGGGGGATAATAATAATAATAATAGTAATAATGATGGCATTTGTTAAGCACTTACTATGTGCGAAGCACTGTTCTAAGCGCTGGGGGGATAATAATAATAGTAATAATGATGGCATTTGTTAAGGGCTTACTATGTGCGAAGCACTGTTCTAAGCGCTGGGGGGATAATAATAATAATAGTAATAATGATGGCATTTGTAAGCGCTTACTATGTGCGAAGCACCGTTCTAAGCGCTGGGGGGGATAATAATAATAGTAATAATGATGGCATTTGCTAAGCGCTTATTATGTGCGAAGCACTGTTCTAAGCGCTGGGGGGATGATAATAATAGTAATAATGATGGCATTTGTTAAGCGCTTACTATGTGCGAAGCACTGTTCTAAGCGCTGGGGGGATAATAATAATAGTAATAATGATGGCATTTGTTAAGTGCTCACTATGTGCGAAGCACTGTTCTAAGCGCTGGGGGGGATAATAATAATAGTAATAATGATGGCATTTGTTAAGGGCTTACTATGTGCGAAGCACTGTTCTAAGCGCTGGGGGGGATAATAATAATAGTAATAATGATGGCATTTGTTAAGCGCTTACTATGTGCGAAGCACTGTTCTAAGCGCTGAGGGGATAATAATGATGATGGCATTTGTTAAGCGCTTACTATGTGCGAAGCACTGTTCTAAGCGCTGAGGGGATAATAATAATAGTAATAATGATGGCATTTGTTAAGCGCTAACTATGTGCAAAGCACTGTTCTAAGCGCTGGGGGGGATAATAATAATAGTAATAATGATGGCATTTGTTAAGGGCTTACTATGTGCGAAGCACTGTTCTAAGCGCTGGGGGGGATAATAATAATAGTAATAATGATGGCATTTGTTAAGCGCTTACTATGTGCGAAGCACTGTTCTAAGCGCTGAGGGGATAATAATGATGATGGCATTTGTTAAGCGCTTACTATGTGCGAAGCACTGTTCTAAGCGCTGAGGGGATAATAATAATAGTAATAATGATGGCATTTGTTAAGCGCTTACTATGTGCAAAGCACTGTTCTAAGCGCCGGGGGGATAATAATAAAAATAGTAATAATGATGGCATTTGTTAAGCGCTTACTATGTGCAAAGCACTGTTCTAAGCGTTGGGGGGGATAATAATAGTAATAATGATGGCATTTGTTAAGCGCTTACTATGTGCAAAGCACTGTTCTAAGCGCTGGGGGGATAATAATAAAAATAGTAATAATGATGGCATTTGTTAAGCACTTACTATGTGTGAAGCACTGTTCTAAGCGCTGGGGTAATAATAATAGTAATAATGATGGCATTTGTTAAGGGCTTACTATGTGCGAAGCACTGTTCTAAGCATTAGGGGGGATAATAATAATAATAGTGATAATGATGGTATTTGTTAAGCGCTCACTATGTTCGAAGCACTGTTCTAAGCGCTGGGAGAGTAATAATAGTAATAATGATGGCATTTGTTAAGGGCTTACTATGTGCGAAGCACTGTTCTAAGCGCTGGGGGGATAATAATAATAATAGTAATAATGATGGCATTTGTAAGCGCTTACTATGTGCGAAGCACTGTTCTAAGCGCTGGGGGGATACAAGGCGACCGGGTCGTCCCACGTGGGGCTCACGGTCCTCATCCCCATTTTGCAGCTGAGGCCGCCGAGGCTCCGGGGAGTTACGCGACCTGCCCCAGGTCACGCGACGGCCGTGTGGCACTTAGTCCAGTGCCCTGCACATAGCAAGCGCTCCATAAACACGCCTGATGATGTGGCGGAGCCGGGATCCGAACCCATGACCTCTGGCTTTGGGAGCCACGCCGGTCCTCTTCCCTCCTCTCCGCCCCGGGACCCCCGGCCCGCTCACCCAGCTTCCGACACACGTGCCGGCACTCGGCCTCGCTGGGGAAGTTATTCCGGTTCCCTCGGCAGCCGCCGTAGATGAACCTCTCGCAGCGCGTGGTGGCCACGTTGAAGAAGAAGCGAGGCATCCAGGCCTTGCAGGGCCCCGTGACGAAGGGCAGGGTGCAGAATTTGGGGAGCCGAGGGGTCGGGCCCCCTGCCCGGGCCCGGGACGGGATGGCGGGCCGGGGCGGGAGGGCTCTGGAAAGGGGGGAAGGCCCCGGGGGGTGGGCCGGGGGCATGGCGGGCCCCATGTGGGGCCAGGGCCGGCCCGCCGGCTCCACGCACTTGAGGCCGCAGCGGTGGTAGCAGCATCTCTTCAGGTCCAGGCAGTCGTCGTCGCTCCGGCACTGGTCCGGCTCCGGGCGGACGCAGCGGATGGCCTCCGGCGGGCAGCGGCCGGGGCGACCTGAGGAGAGGACGGGTCCGGCCTCGAGGCCTGCGACCGGCCGACGGGGAGGCCCCGACTCCTCGCCCTCGGGGAGGGCGGGGGCCAGAAGGACTCCCCAGGCCGGGCTCGGGCCCGGCGTTCCCGGGATACGATGCCCTCTGGGATCCTGGGGTGGGGAAAATGCGGCTCTCCTTCTCCAGCCCAGCCCGCACCCTCCGCTCCTCCACCGCTAATCTCCTCACCGTACCTCGTTCTCGCCCGTCCCGCCGTCGACCCCCGGCCCGCCTCATCCCCCGGGCCCGGAATGCCCCCGATCCCTCTTCCTCCCTTCAAGGCCCTGCTGAGAGCTCACCTCCTCCAGGAGGCCTTCCCAGACTGAGCCCCTTCCTTCCTCTCCCCCTCGTCCCCCTCTCCATCCCCCCCCATCTTACCTCCTTCCCTTCCCCACAGCACCTGTATATATGTAGTTTGTACATATTTATTACTCTATTTCTTTCACTTGTACCTATCTATTCTATTTATTTTATTTTGTTAGTATGTTTGGTTCTGTTCTCTGTCTCCCCCTTTTAGACTGTGAGCCCACTGTTGGGTAGGGACTGTCTCTACGTGATGCCAATTTGTACTTCCCAAGCGCTTAGTACAGTGCTCTGCACATAGTAAGCGCTCAATAAATACGATTGATTGATTGATTGATTGGGAGCCCGCTGTTGGGTAGGGACTGTCTCTAGATGTTGCCAACTTGGACTTCCCAAGCGCTTAGTCCAGTGCTCTGCACACAGCAAGCGCTCAATAAATACGATTGATGATGATGATGCAGCTGCGACGACGGAGCGTCGCCTTAGCGAAGGCACATCTCCTCCAAGCAGGCCATCCCGGAGAAGCAGCGTGCCTCGGGAGCAGGAGCCCGAGCTTGGGAGTCGGAGGGCATGGGTTCGAATCCCGGCTCCGCCACTCGTCAGCTGGGTGGCTTTGGGCGAGTCACCTAACTTCTCTGGGCCTCAGTGACCTCATCTGGAAAATGGGGCCTAAGACGGTGAACCCCACGTGGGACAACCTGATAACCTGGTGTCTGCCCCAGCGCTTAGAACAGTGTCTATATGTATACAGAACACCTGTATATATGTATATATGTTTGTACGTATTTATTACTCTATTTTATTTGTACATATTTATTCTATTTATTTTATTTTGTTAATATGTTTCATTTTGTTGTCTGTCTCCCCCTTCTAGACTGTGAGCCCGCTGTTGGGTAGGGACCGTCTCTAGATGTTGCCAACTTGGACTTCCCAAGCGCTTAGTCCAGTGCTCTGCACACAGTAGGCGCTCAATAAATACAATTGAATGAATGAATGAATGAATGAATGAATGGACAGTGCTTGGCACCTAGTAAGCGCTTAAAAAACAATGCCATTATTATTAATTTATTTGGTTGATGATGTACAGCTAGCTTTAATTCTATTTGTTCTGACGACTTGACACCCGTCCACGTGTTTGGTTTTGTCGTCCGTCTCCCCCTTCTAGACTGTGAGCCCGCTGTTGGGTAGGGACCGTCTCTATAAGTGGCCGACTTGTACTTCCCAAGCGCTTAGTACAGCGCTCCGCACACAGTAAGCGCTCAATAAATACGACTGAAGGAATGAATGGACAGTGCTTGGCACCTAGTAAGTGCTTAAAAAACAATTCTATTATTATTAATTTATTTGGTTGATGATGTGCCTCTAGCTTTAATTCTATTTGTTCTGACGACTTGACACCCGTCCACGTGTTTGGTTTTGTCGTCCGTCTCCCCCTTCTAGACTGTGAGCCCGCTGTTGGGTAGGGACCGTCTCTATAAAGTTGCCGACTTGTACTTCCCAAGCACTTAGTACAGCGCTCCGCACACGGTAAGCGCTCAATAAATACGATTGAATGAATGAATGAATGAATGAATGAATGGACAGTGCTTGGCACCTAGTAAGCGCTTAAAAAACAATGCCATTATTATTAATTTATTTAGTTGATGATGTACAGCTAGCTTTAATTCTATTTGTTCTGACGACTTGACACCCGTCCACGTGCTTGGTTTTGTCGTCCGTCTCCCCCTTCTAGACTGTGAGCCCGCTGTTGGGTAGGGACCGTCTCTATAAGTGGCCGACTTGTACTTCCCAAGCGCTTAGTCCAGTGCTCCGCACACAGTAAGCGCTCAATAAATACGACTGAAGGAATGAATGGACAGTGCTTGGCACCTAGTAAGCGCTTAAAAAACAATGCCATTATTATTAATTTATTTGGTTGATGATGTACAGCTACCATTAATTCTATTTGTTCTGACGACTTGACACCCGTCCACGTGTTTGGTTTTGTCGTCCGTCTCCCCCTTCTAGACTGTGAGCCCATTGTTGGGTAGGGACCGTCTCTATAAAGTTGCCGACTTGTACTTCCCAAGCGCTTAGTCCAGCGCTCCGCACACAGTAAGCGCTCAATAAATACGATTGAATGAATGAATGAATGAATGGACAGTGCTTGGCACCTAGTAAGTGCTTAAAAAACAATGCCATTATTATTAATTTATTTGGTTGATGATGTGCCTCTAGCTTTAATTCTATTTGTTCTGACGACTTGACACCCGTCCACGTGTTTGGTTTTGTCGTCCGTCTCCCCCTTCTAGACTGTTAGCCCGCTGTTGGGTAGGGACCGTCTCTATATGTTGCCGACTTGTACTTCCCAAGCGCTTAGTACAGCGCTCCGCACACTGTAAGCGCTCAATACAACTGAATGAATTAATAAGCCCTCCTTTCTTCTTCCCCCACTCCCTTCTGCCCTGACTTGCTCCCTTTATTCTCTCCCGCTCCCAGCCCCACGCCACTTAAATCCAAACCGGTCGTTTATTTCTAGACCGTAAGCCCGCCGTGGGCAGGAAGTGTACCCGTCCACCGTCACGCTGCACGTTCCCGGGCTCGACCGTAAGCTCCTCGGGGGCGGGGATAACGTCTAACAACTCCACCGGCCTCTCCCCAGCGCTTAGGACAGCGTGAGCACTCCGCCACCAGCCCCGGCCGAGGGGTTACCTAGGACGGGCACCGTGCAACGAAGGTGGCAGGCGTAGTAGCAGCATTTCTGGCGGAGCGGGCAGTGGCTGTCGCTGAAACAGAGGGGACGGCCAGGCTGGGGGCAGCTTCGGGTGTCCAGCGGGCAGACCCCGGGCTTGTCTGCCAAAAAGCGATCGGGGACGGGGGGCCGCGCGGAGCGGGGTCAGGATTATTACCGGCGACGATAACGATAAACCATAATTTTGCAAAGTGGCCCCGACGATAAAGCGTCATTTTGCAAGGTGGCCCCGCGTCAGAAAAACCAGGGGTGGTGGGAAGGATAGGCCATGTGCCTAATCCCAGCTCTGCCCCCCTCCTGCTGCGTGACCTTGGGTAGGTCACTTCCCTAGGCCTCAGTTCCCTCAGCTGCAAAATTACCTGGTCTCCCTCCGACTTATACTGGGAGTCTCCTGCGGGATCTGATGACCTCCCACCCACCCCAGACTCAGCACAGTGCTTGGCACATAGTAAGGTCTTCTCAAATACTATTATTATTATTATTACGAGTCTCCTGCGGGATCTGATGACCTCCCACCCACCCCAGACTCTGCACAGTGCTTGGCACATAGTAACGTCTTCTCAAATACTATTATTATTATTATTACAAGTCTCATGGGGGACCTGATGACCTCCTACCGACCCCAGATTCAGCACAGTGCTTGGCACATAGTAAGGTCTTCTCAAATACTATTATTATTATTATAATTACAAGTCTCCAGCAGGATCTGATGACCTCCTACCCACCCCAGACTCTGCACAGTGCTTGGCACATAATAAGGTCTTCTCAAATACTATTATTATTATTATTATTATGAGTCTCCTGCGAGACCTGATGACCTCCTACCCACCCCAGACTCAGCACAGTGCTTGGCACATAGTAAGGTCTTCTTAAATACTATTATTATTATTATTACTATTACTAGTCTCCAGCGGGACCTGATGACCTCCTACCCACCCCAGACTCAGCACAGTGCTTGGCACATAGTAAGGTCTTCTCAAATACTGTTATTATTATTATTATTATTATGAGTCTCCAGCGGGATCTGATGACCTCCCACCCGCCGCAGACTCAGCACAGTGCTTGGCACATAGTAAGGTCTTCTCAAATACTATCATTATTATTATTATTATTATTACGAGTCTCATGGGGGACCTGATGACCTCCTACCCACCCCAGACTCAGCACAGTGCTTGGCACATAGTAAGGTCTTCTCAAATACTATTATTGTAGTATTTATAGTATAGTTTAGTAGTATATGGTATATATGTATACTATATATATCTATACTATAGATAGTATAGATATATATAGTATAGTATATAGTATATACTATACTATATATATGTCTATACTATCTATATATCTATACTATCTATAGTATAGGTATATATAGTATAGTATATAGTATATATAGCATATAGTATATATAGTATATAGCATATATAGTATATATATAGTATAGTATATAGTATAGTATACTATATAGTATACAGTAGTATGTAGTATATAGTATAGGCCCTACTGAGAGCTCACCTCCTCCAGGAGGCCTTCCCAGACTGAGCCCCTTCCCTCCTCTCCCCCTCGTCCCCCACTCCATCCCTCCCATCTTACCTCCTTCCCTTCCCCACAGCACGTGGATATATGTATATATGTTTGTACATATTTATTACTCTATTTATTTATTTATTTTACTACATATCTACTCTATTTATTTTATTGTGTTAGTATGTTTGGTTTTGTTCTCTGTCTCCCCCTTTTAGACTGTGAGCCCACTGTTGGGCAGGGACTGTCTCTATATGTTGCCAACTTGCACTTCCCAAGCGCTTAGTACAGTGCTCTGCACACAGTAAGTGCTCAATAAATACGATTGATTGATTGATTGATTGATATTATTATTATTACGAGTCTCCTGCGAGACCTGATGACCTCCCACCCACCCCAGCCTCAGCACAGTGCTTGGCACATAGTAAGGTCTTCTCAAATACTATTATTATTATTATTATTATTATTACGAGTCTCCTGCGAGACCTGATGACCTCCTACCCACCCCAGAATCAGCACAGTGCTTGGCACATAGTAAGATCATCTCAAATACGATTTTCATTATTATTGTGATTATTATTGGCAAGCATTGAAAAGCAGCGAGGTTTAGTGGAAAGAGCCCGGGCTTTAGGAGTCAGAGGACGTGGGTTCTAATCCCGGCTCCTCCGCCGCTTGTCTGCCGTGTGACCTCGGGCAAGTCACTTAACTTCTCTGTGCCTCAGCTACCTCATCTGTAAAATGGGGATTAAGAATACGAGCCCCGCGGGGGACAACCTGATTACTCTGTATCTACCCCAGCGCCTAGAACAGTGCCTGGCACATAGTAAGCGCTTAACAAATACCATTATTATTATTCCCCCCCTTCTAGACCGTGAGCCCGTTGTTGGGCAGGGATTGCGGCTACTTGTTGCTGAATTGCAGCGTGGCTCAGTGGAAAGAGCCCGGGCTTTGGAGTCAGAGGTCACGGGTTCAAATCCCGGCTCCGCCAATTGTCAGCTGTGTGACTTTGGGCGAGTCACTTCACTTCTCTGGGCCTCAGTCACCTCATCTGTAAAATGGGGATTAAGACTGTGAGCTCCCCGTGGGACAACCTGATCACCTTGTGACCTCCCCAGTGCTTAGAACAGTGCTTTGCACCTAGTAAGCACTTAATAAATGCCATTATTATTATTATTATTTGTAATCATAATGATGGCATTTGTTAAGCACTTACTAGGTGCAAAGAACTGTTCTAATTGTACTTTCCAAGTGCTTAGTACAGTGCTCTGCACACAGTAAGCCCTCAATAAATATGATTGAATGAATGAATAATAATAACAATAATAATGATGGCATTTATTAAGCGCTAACTGGGTGGAAAGCAATGTTCTAAGCACTGGGGAGGTTACAAGGTGATCAGGTCATCCCACGGGGGGCTCACAGTTTTAATCCCCATTTTCCAGATGAGGTAACTGAGGCCCAGAGAAGTGAAGTGACTTGCCCGGAGTCACACGGCTGACAATTGGCAGAGCCGGGATTTGAACCCACGACCTCTGCCTCCAAAGCCCGGCCTCTTTCCACTGAGCCACGACAACCTGATTACCTTGTATCTACCCCAGCGCTTAGAACATAGTAAGCGCTTAACAAATACCATTATCATTATGACTACTACTACTAATAATAATAATAATGATGGTATTTATTAAGCGCTTACTATGTGCAAAGCCCCGTTCTAAGCGCTGGGGAGGTTACAAGGTGATCAGGTTGTCCCACGGGTCATCCCCATTTTACAGATCAGGAAACGGAGGCCCAGAGAAGTGAAGTGACTTGCCCAGAGTCACACAGCTGACAATTGGCAGAGCCGGGGTTTGAACCCACGACCTCTGCCTCCAAAGCCCGGGCTCTTTCCACTGAGCCACGACAACCTGATTACCTTGTATCTACCCCAGCGCTTAGAACATAGTAAGCGCTTAACAAATACCATTATCATTATGACTACTACTACTAATAATAATAATAATGATGGTATTTATTAAGCGCTTACTATGTGCAAAGCCCCGTTCTAAGCGCTGGGGAGGTTACAAGGTGATCAGGTTGTCCCACGGGTCATCCCCATTTTACAGATCAGGAAACGGAGGCCCAGAGAAGTGAAGTGACTTGCCCAGAGTCACACAGCTGACAATTGGCAGAGCCGGGATTTGAACCCACGACCTCTGCCTCCAAAGCCCGGGCTCTTTCCACTGAGCCACGACAACCTGATTACCTTGTATCTACCCCAGCGCTTAGAACATAGTAAGCGCTTAACAAATACCATTATCATTATTACTACTACTACTACTAATAATAATAATGATGGTATTTATTAAGCGCTTACTATGTGCAAAGCCCCGTTCTAAGCGCTGGGGAGGTTACAAGGTGATCAGGCCGTCCCACGGGGGGGCGCTCACAGCTTTAATCCCCATTTTCCAGAGGAGGGAACCGAGGCCCAGAGAAGTGAAGTGACTCGCCCAGAGCCACACAGCTGACAACTGGCAGACGACCGGGACCTCTGCCTCCAAAGCCCGTGCTCTTTCCACTGAGCCGCGACAGCCTGATTACCTTGGGTCTACCCCAGCGCTTAGAACATAGTAAGCGCTTAACAAACACCATTACTATTATCATTACTACTACTAATAACAGCAGGGGAGGCGCGTAGGGCAGAGCAAGAGAAGAACAGGGGCAGAGGGCCGTGGGCTGGGGTCTAAGCCGGGGAAGAAGAGACGGGAGGAGGCAGAGGAGGAACCCAGGCGCCTTCCCGGAGGAGGGGCGATCACTCACTGAACACCGGGAACTTGCAGACGAGGCCACAGCCATTGCTGCAGCACTTCGTGCTGCCCTTGCAGTCGTGGTCGGAGCGGCACTGCAGTCCACAGTTCCCAGTGGTCCCCAACGGCGCCTCCGGGCAGGCCCCGGGCTTACCTGTAGCTGAGATACTGTTTGGCCGACCCATTCCCCTGCCCCCAGGTCCACCCCCGCCCATGGGGGGGTCCAGCTGGGCCGGCCCCCAGTCCCCCTACCCCAAAGGGCGGGGGTGCCGGGCCCATCACGTACCGAAGACGCGGGGACCCGGAATCGAGACTGGCACCTTCTGCATCTTGGCGGGCTCCAGGGGGTCATCTTCTGCAGGACAGCCCGGGGGGGGGGGAGCTGGGGTCAATCTGGGGGGGCCCCTCGAAGGGACCGGGCCAAGGGAGGGGCCGGATGGGATTCATTCACTCAACCGTACCTAGCGAGCGCTTACACAGTGCAGGGCACTGTACTAAGCGCTTGGGAGAGCTCACCTCCTCCAAGAGGCCTTCCCAGACTGAGCCCCCTTTTTCCTCTCCTCCTCCCCATCCCCCCCGCCTCCCCACAGCCCCTGTATATATGTTTGGACAGATTTACTGCTCTATTGTACATATTTACTATTCTATTTATTTTATTAACCAATCAATCAATCAATCGTATTTATTGAGCGCTTACTATGTGCAGAGCACTGTACTAAGCGCTTAATAATGGCATTTATTAAGCGCTTACTATGTGCAAAGCACTGTTCCAGCTGCTGGGGAGGTTACAAGTGAGCGGGTTGTCCCACGGGGGGCTCACAATCTTAATCCCCATTTTACAGATGAGGTAACTGAGGCACAGAGAAGTGAAGTGATTTGCCCAAAGTCACACAGCTGATAATTGGCAGAGCCGGGATTCGAACCCATGACCTCTGACTCCAAAGCCCATGCTCTTTCCACTGAGCCAGTGCTTATTAACGTGCATATAGCTATAATTCTATTTATTCTGACAGTATTCGCACCGGTCCGCATGTTTTGTTTTGTTGTCCGTCTCCCCCTTCTAGGCTGTGAGCCCGCTGTTGGGTAGGGACCGTCTGTATATGATGATGATGATGTTTGTTAAGCGCTTACTATGTGCAAAGCGCTGTTCTAAGCGCTGGGGAGGTGACAAGGTGATCAGGTTGGCCCGGGGGGGCTCGCAGTTTTAATCCCTGTTTTACAGAAGAGTTAACTGAGGCACAGAGAAGTGAAGAGACTTGCCCAAAGTCACACAGCTGACAGTTGGCGGAGCCGGGATTCGAACCCATGAACTCTGACTCCAAAGCCCAGGCTCTCTCCACTGGGCCACGCCGTTCCCAAGCGCTTAGTACAGCGCTCTGCACACGGTAAGCGCTCAATAAATACGACTGAATGAACGAGAGTGCAATAGAACAATGAACGGACACATTCCCCGCCCACAACGAGCTTACAGTCTAGAGGGGGAGACGGCCACCGATATAACTAAATAAATTGCCAGTGTTGCCAATTTGTACTTCCCAAGCGCTTAGTACAGTGCTCTGCACATAGTAAGCGCTCAATAAATATTGATTGATTGATTGGATTGTAACACGAGCGATGGAGGGGAAGACGTGTACATAAGCGGCGAGGGGCTGGGAAGGGCGATGAATAAACGGGGCAAATCGGGGCGACGCGGAAGGGTGTGGGAGAAGAGGAAAGGGGGATTTAATCAGGGAAGGCCTCTCGGAGGAGGAGGCGGCCTTCAACAAGGCTTTGAAAGCGGGGAGAGTCAGTGTCGGTCATTTGGTTTTGGTCTCTGTCTCCCCCTTTTTAGACTGTGAGCCCGCTGTTGGGTAGGGACTGTCTCTCGATGTTGTCAATTTGGACTTCCCAAGCGCTTAGTACAGTGCTCTGCACATAGTAAGCGCTCAATAAATACGATTGATGATGATGATGATGATGATTTGAGGAGGGAGGGCTTTCCAGGCCAGAGGGAGGATGAGGCTGAGATGGAGGTACAGTGAGAAAGTGGGCATCAGAGGAGCGAACCGGGCGGACTGGGCCGTAGACGGAGAGGAGCGAGGTGAGAGGAGGCGAGGGAGGTGGACGGCTTTAAAGCCAAAGGTGAGGAGTTTTAATTTGATGCGGAGGTGGATAATAATAATACTAATAATAATGGTACTTGTTAAGCGCTTACTACTACTAATAATAACGGCATTTATTAAGCGCTTCCTACGTGCAAGGCACTGTTCTAAGCGCTGGGGAGGTTACAAGGTGATCTTACCTCCTTCCCTTCGCCACAGCACCTGTATATATGTATATATGTTTGTACATATTTATTCCTCTATTTATTTATTTATTTATTTTACCCGTACCTATCTATTCTATTTATTTTATTTTGTTAGTAGGTTTGGTTTTGTTCTCTGTCTCCCCCTTCTAGACTGCGAGCCCACTGTCGGGTAGGGACTGTCTCTAGATGTTGCCAACTCGTACTTCCCAAGCGCTTAGTACAGTGCTCTGCACACAGTAAGCGCTCAATAAATACGATTGATTGATTGATCAGGTTGTCCCACAGGGGGCTCACAGTCTTAATCCTCATTTTTCAGATGAGGTAACTGAGGCACAGAGAAGTGAAGTGACTTGCCCGAAGTCACACAGCTGACAATCGGCAGAGCCGGGATTTGAACCCATGACCTCGGACTCCAAAGCCCGGGCTCTTTCCACTGAGCCACGCCGCTCCTCTATGGGATGGATGGGAAACCAATGGAGACTCCTGAGGAGCGGGGAGACCCGTCCTGGACGTTTTTGCGGCAAAATGATTCGGGCGGGAGGGCGAGGTATGGATCAGAGAGGGGAGAGACAGGAGGCTAGGAAGGTCGGCGAGGAGGCCAATACAGTCATCAAGGCGGGACAGGA
Organism: Tachyglossus aculeatus; assembly: GCF_015852505.1. Classification (NCBI taxonomy): domain Eukaryota; kingdom Metazoa; phylum Chordata; class Mammalia; order Monotremata; family Tachyglossidae; genus Tachyglossus; species Tachyglossus aculeatus. The sequence continues at coordinate 34,447,624 of NC_052073.1, forward strand.
TGAGTGATTAATAATAATGATGGCATTTGTTAATAATAATAATAATAATAATGGCATTTATTAAGCGCTTACTATGTGCAAAGCACTGTTCTAAGCGCTGGGGAGGTTACAAGGTGATCAGGCTGTCCCACGGGGGGCTCACAGTCTTAATCCCCATTTTCCAGATGAGGTCACTGAGCCGCAGAGAAGTGAAGTGACTTGCCCAAGGTCACACAGCCGACAAGGCCACGTAACTTCTCTGTGCCTCAGTGACCTCATCTGTAAAACGGGGCTGAAGACTGTGAGCCCCACGTGGGACAACCTGATTACCGTGTGCCTACCCCAGCGCTTAGAACAGCGCTTGGCACATAGTGAGTGCTTAACAAATACCATCATTCTCATTATTTAGTATTATCCTGTGGTGAAAATCCTCAGAATTAGGAGAGAGAGCCATCTGGCTCAGCGGGTTTCTGAACGTGGTGATCTTTTAGACCGTGAGCCCACTGTTGGGCAGGGACTGTCTCTATATGTTGCCGATTTGTGCTTCCCAAGCGCTCAGTCCAGTGCTCTGCACACAGTAAGCGCTCAATAAATACGATTGATGATGATGATGATGATGAATTGGCGGAGCTGGGATTTGAACCCGTGACCTCCGACTCCAAATCCCGTGCTCTTTCCAGTGGGCCACGCTGCTTCTCATAGTTAAGCATACATACATACATATGTATACATACATACATACATACATATTTATTACTCTATTTATTTATTTATTTTACTTGTACATTTCTATCCTACTTATTTTATTTTGTTGGTATGTTTGGTTCTGTTCTCTGTCTCCCCCTTTTAGACTGTGAGCCCACTGTTGGGTAGGGACTGTCTCTATGTGATGCCAATTTGTACTTCCCAAGCGCTTAGTACAGTGCTCTGCACATAGTAAGCGCTCAATAAATATGATTGATTGATTGATTAAGCGCTTACTATGTGCGAAGCCCTGTTTTCTAAGCGCTGGGCACTGTTCTAGGCGCTGGACGTTGCCGATGGTGCCAATTTGTACTTCCCAAGCCTTAGTACAGCGCTCTGCACATAGCAAGCGCTCAATAAATATTGATTGATTGATTGATTGGATTGTAACATGAGCGATGGAGAGGAAGGGGAGGATTTTAGCCCCCCCAGACTGACAACCTCTTCGCCCAGACCCCCCCGGACAACCAGCCCGTCCCTCCTCCGGCCCCCACGGACCCCCCTCTCCTCCGGCCAGGCCCCGGGGGAGCCCCTCACCCGGCTTCCTGCTGCAGGCCCACAGACAGGCCTCTCTGGTCTCGAAGTTGTTGCCGTTCCCGTGGCAGCCGCCGAAGATGAAGCGCTCGCACCTCTGGGATGCGGGGTTGTAGAAGAAGCGCAGGACGAAGGCCAAACAGGGCCCCGGCCAGCGGGGCAGCAGGCACACTCCTTGGGGGGGAACCCAGCCCATGGGGACCACAGCGGGCGGGGGGTCAGGGCAGGGGCAACGGCAGGGGGCGCTCTACCGACCTCTACCGACTGCCAGCAGGGGGCGCCACGCCGCGCTCAGGCACGTGGCAGCAGGGGGCGCCGCACCGCATCTGCCCCGGGACAGCAGGGGGCGCTAAACCGCGCTCAGACACGTGGCAGCAGGGGGCGCTAAACCGCGCTCAGCCGCTCTTGCAGCAGGGGGCGCTAAACCGCGCTCAGACACGTGGCAGCAGGGGGCGCCGCACCGCGCTCAGACACGTGGCAGCAGGGGGAGCTATGCCGCGCTCAGACACGTGGCAGCAGGGGGCGCCACACTGCGCTCAGACACGTGGCAGCAGGGGGCGCCGCACCACGCTCAGACACGTAGCAGCAGGGGGCGCCACACCGCGCTCAGCCCCTTTTGCAGCAGGGGGCGCTATGCTGCGCTCAGCCACTTGGCAGTAGGGGGCGCCACACCGCGCTCAGCCACGTGGCAGCAGAGGGCGCCACACCGCACTCAGACACGTGGCAGCAGGGGGCGCCATGCCGCGCTCAGCCACTTTTGCAGCAGGGGGCGCCACACCTCATCTGCCCCGTGACAGCAGGGGACGCCACACCGCGCTCAGACACTTTTGCAACAGAGGGCGCTATGCCGCACTCAGCCACTTGGCAGCAGGGGGCGCCACACCGTGCTCAGCCACTTGGCAGCAGGGGGCGCCACACCGTGCTCAGCCACTTGGCAGCAGGGGGCGCTATGCCGTGCTCAGCCACTTGGCAGCAGGGGGCACCACACCGCGCTCAGCCACTTGGCAGCAGGGGGCGCCATACCGTGCTCAGACACGTGGCAGTAAGGGGGCGCCACACCGCGCTCAGCCACTTTTGCAGCAGGGGGCGCTACGCCCCACTCGGCCATTTGGCAGCAGGGGGCGCTACGCCCCACTCGGCCATTTGGCAGCAGGGGGCGCCACACCGCATCTGCCCCGTGACAGCAGGGGGCGCCACACCGCGCTCAGACACGTGGCAGCAGGGGGCGCCACGCCACGCTCAGCCACTTTTGCAGCAGGGGGCGCCACACCGCATCTACCCCGTGACAGCAGGGGGCGCCACACCGCACCTGCCCCGTGACAGCAGGGGGCGCCACACCGCGCTCAACCACTTTTGCAGCAGCGGGCGCTGTGCCGCGCTCAGCCACTTGGCAGCAGGGGGCGCCAGAGGGCGCTCAGCCACTTTTGCAGCAGGGGGCGCCACACCGCATCTGCCCCGTGACAGCAGGGGGCGCTATACCGCGCTAAACCACGTGGCAGCCACGTGGCAGCAGGGGGCGCCACACCGCGCTCGGCCCCTTGGCAGGGAGCGCTACACCGGGCTCAGCCCTTTGACAGCAGGGGGCGCCACAGCAGGCTGAGCCCCGGGTTAAAAAGGCGGGGGATATCAGGGCCGAGGTCAGCAATGGGTCAAGGCCCTCCCTCCACCCCGCTCTCTCTCCATCATCAATCGTATTTACTGAGCGCTTACTGTGTGCAGAGCACTGTACTAAGCGCTTGGGAGAGCACAAGTCGGTAACATATAGAGACAGTCCCTACCCAGCAGTGGGCTTACAGTCTAAAAGGGGGCTCCAGCCCCCCGGGGTTCTCTCCTCCTCTACATTCCTCACCTTCTGCCTCCCCGGATACCTGCCCCCGTCCTCCCCTTCCTCACCCCCTTCCCCACTTCCGTGGCTCGGTGGAAAGAGCCCGGGCTTTGGAGTCAGCGGTCGTGGGTTCCAATCCCAGCCCCGCCAATTGTCAGCTGTGTGACTTTGGGCGAGTCACTTCACTTCTCTGGGCCTCTCATCTGTGGGGATGAAGGCTGGGAGCCCCACGTGGGGCAACCTGATCACCTTGGAACCTCCCCAGCGCTTAGAACAGTGCTTTGCACATAGTAAGCGCTTAATAAATACCAAAATTATGATTATTCCCCACCCCCTGTCCTCCCTCTCCCACCCCATCCCCCTGTCACCGGCCCCCATCTTCTCCCCCCTCCCAGTCCCCTCTGCAGCCCCCCTGGCGCCCCCTGACAACCCAGCATGACTCAGTGGAAATAGCCCGGGCTTGGGACTCGGAGGTCATGGGTTCGAATCCCGCCTCCGCCACATGCCTGCTGTGTGGCCTTGGGCACCTCACTTCACTTCTCTGAGCCTGTTCCCTCATCTGTAAAATGGGGATGAAGATGGTGAGCCCCACGTGGGGCAACCTGATCACCTTGGATTCCCCCAGCGCTTAGAACAGTGCTTTGCACATAGTAAGCGCTTAACAAATGCAAAAAAAAAAACACCCTGGCGACCCCCGGCGGGCAGTCCCTGGTGGTGCAGTGTCCCCCCCCACACCCGAGCGCCCCCTGGCGGTGTCCCCCCGGCAGTGCGGTCTCCCCCTCCCGCGGTGTCCCCGCCCGGTGGAGCGCTCTGGCGCCCCCTGGCGGTGCGCTCTGGCGCCCCCTGGCGGCGTCCCCCCGAGGGTGCGGTCTCCCCCAGCGGCGGTGCGGTCCGGTGCCCCCTGGCGGTGTCCCCCAGGAGGTGCGCTCTGGCGCCCCCTGGCGGCGTCCCCCCGAGGGTGCGGTCTCCCCCCGGGGGTGTCCCCCCGTCCCCGGCGGTGCGCTCTGGCACCCCCTGGCGGTGTTCCCCCGGCGGTGCGCTCTGGCGCCCCCTGGCGGCGTCCCCCCGAGGGTGCGGTCTCCCCCCTGGGGGTGCCCCCCCTCCCGGCGGTGCGCTCTGGCGCCCCCTGGCGGTGCCCCCCAACCCGCGGCGGTGCGGTCTGGTGCCCCCTGGCGGTGTCCCCCAGGCAGTGCGCTCTGGCGCCGTCCCACCGAGGGTGCGGTCTCCCCCGTGGGGGTGTCCCCCCCTCCCCGGCGGTGCGCTCTGGCACCCCCTGGTGGTGTCCCCCCGGCGGTGCGCTCTGGCGCCCCCTGGCGGCGTCCCCCCGAGGGCGCGGTCTCCCCCCTGGGGGTGTCACCCCCCCCCCCGGCGGTGCGCTCTGGCACCCCCTGGCGGTGTCACACACACAAACCCCCCCCCGGTGGTGCGCTCTGGCACCCCCTGACGGTGTCCCACCGGCGGTGCGCTCTGGCACCCCCTGGCGGTGTCCCCCCGGCGGTGCGCTCTGGCGCCCCCTGGCGGCGTCCCCCCGGCGGTGCGCTCTGGCGCCCCCTGGCGGCGTCCCCCCGAGGGTGCGGTCTCCCCCCTGGGGGTGCCCCCCCACCTCCCGGCGGTGCGCTCTGGCACCTCCTGGCGGTGTCCCCCGGGCGGTGCGGCCTCCCCCCGGCGGTGCGTTCTGGCGCCCCCTGGCGGTGTCCCCCTGGCGGTGCGGCGTCCCCCCTGGCGGTGCGCTCTGGTACCCCCTGGTGGTGTCCCCCCGGCGGTGCGCTCTGGCGCCCCCTGGCGGTGTCCCCCCGGCGGTGCGCTCTGGCGCCCCCTGGCGGCGTCCCCCCGGCGGTGCGCTCTGGCGCCCCCTGTTGGCGTCCCCCGGGCGGTGCGGCCTCCCCCCTGGCGGTGCGCTCTGGCGCCCCCTGGCGGCGTCCCCGGGGCGGTGCGGCCTCCCCCCGGCGGTGCGCTCTGGCGCCCCCTGGCGGCGTCCCCCCCGGCGGTGCGGCCTCCCCCGGCGCCCCCTGGCGGCGTCCCGCCATCCCCGTCCACCCACCGCCGCCGGCCCTGCCGTCCGCGGGCGCCCGGTGTGTTTGTGTGTGTGTGTGTGTGCCCGGTGTGTGCCCGGTGTGTGTGTGCCCGGTGTGTCTCACCCCAGACGGGGCTCTGGCACCTCCGTCCGCAGCCGTTGCTGCAGCACTTCCTCTTGGCGGGGCAGTCGAGGTCGGCCTGGCAGCTGGTGAGGCAGGGGCCCCGCACGCGGCCGGGCAGAGCCGGGCAGGCCCCGGGCTTCTCTGCAACAACGACAAGGGGGGTGGGGGGGGGCCGCACCCCCCCCCGGACCCTGGCACCCTCACGCACCCACCCCCGGGGGACCCCACCCCCCACCGAGGGGCACGGCAGGAGGAGGAGGACGCTGATGGCATGTGATAAGCGCCTACCATGTGCCAAGCACCGCTCTAAGAGCTGGGGAGGTTACAAGGCGATCAAGTGGGCCCACGGGGGCCTCACAGTTTCCATCCCCATTTTACAGATGATGATGCTGATGATGGCATTTGTTAAGCGCTTACTATGTGCCAAGCACCGCTCTAAGAGCTGGGGAGGTTACAAGGCGATCGAGTGGGCCCACGGGGGGCTCACAGTCTCCGTCCCCATTTTCCAGATGATGCTGCTGATGGCATTTGGTAAGCGCTTACTATGTGCCAAGCACCGCTCTAAGAGCTGGGGAGGTTACAAGGCGATCAAGTGGGTCCACAGGGGGCTCACAGTTACAGATGATGATGCTGATGGCATTTGGTAAGCGCTTACTATGTGCCAAGCACCGCTCTAAGAGCTGGGGAGGTTACAAGGCGATCAAGTGGGCCCATGGTGGGCTCACAGTCTCCATCCCCATTTTCCAGATGATGCTGCTGATGGCATTTGTTAAGCGCTTACCATGTGCCAAGCACCGTCCTAAAAGCTGGGGAGCTTACAAGGCGATCAAGTGGGCCCGCGGGGGGCTCCCAGTCTCCATCCCCATTTTCCAGATGAGGGAACTGGGGCCCAGAGAAGCCAAGTGACCCGCCCAAAGTCACCCAGCTGACAAGTGGAGGAGCCGGCATTTGAACCCGTGCCCTCTGACTCCAAAGCCCGGGCTCTTTCCACTGAGCCCCGCTGCTTCTCAGAAGGAGGGCGAGGGAAGGCCGGGAGCCAGGGCGATGCCAGGGGTGGGGGATAGGGCAGGGTGGGGCGGGGGCCGGGCCAGGGGGCAAAGCTGGGTAATGCCAGGGGCAGGGGCCGGGCCAGGGGGCAGTTCAGGGGGCAGGGGCAGGGCCGGGGGCCGGGCCTTACCCTGGGCGGGCTCCAGGCAGACCCACCCGCAGCCGTTGCTGCAGCACTTGCCGACCCCCGGGCAGTCCTCGTCCTTCAGGCAGAGCACCATGCACTGGGCGAACTGGTCCCCGGCGGCCAGCGGGCACACGCCCCGCTTCGCTGCGTGGCGCCCGGCCCGCCGAGCGGGTCAGGGTAATAATAGTTTGGGTATTTATTAAGCGCTTACTATGTGCAAAGCACTGGTCTAAGCGCTGATAATAATGATGGTGTTTGTTAAGCGCTTACTATGTGCAAATCCTTGTTCTAAGCGCTGGGGAGGTTACGAGGTCATCAGGTTGTCCCACGGGGGGCTCACAGTTTTCATCCCCATTTTCCGGATGAGGCCCAGAGAAGTGAAGTGACTTGCCCAAAGGCACCCAGCAGACAGTTGGTGGAGCTGGGATTCGAACCCATGACCTCGGACTCCAAAGCCCGGGCTCTTTCCACTGAGCCACGCTGTTCTGCTTAACAGGATCCCCCGGCGTGGCCCCGGCCCGCCCGCCCAGGCCTCCCCCCGGGGCCACCGAGGCCGGGCCTCGGAGTCGGGGGACCCGCGTTCCCGTCCCGGCCCCGCCGCTCGTTGCCCGCGTGACCTTGGGTGATTCAATTTTTCCTAACGTGCAAAGCACTGTTCTAAGCGCTGGGGAGGTTACAAGGTCATCAGGTTTCCCACTCACAGTCTTCATCCCCATTTTACAGATGAGGTCACTGAGGCCCAGAGAAGTGAAGTGTCTTGCCCGAGGTCGCACAGCAAACAAGCGGGGGCGCCGGGATTAGAATCAATCACTCTCCCAAGCGCTTTATACGGTGCACTCAGTAAGTATCACTGATAATAATAATAATTATGGCATTTATTAAGCGCTTCCTATGGGCAAAGCACTGTTCTAAGCGCTGGGGAGGTTACAAGGTCATCAGGTTTCCCACTCACAGTCTTCATCCCCATTTTACAGATGAGGTCACTGAGGTCCAGAGAAGTGAAGTGCCTTGCCCGAGGTCACACAGCAAACAAGCGGGGGGGGGCCGGGATTAGAATCAATCACTCTCCCAAGCGCTTAATACGGTGCACTCAGTAAGTATCACTGATAATAATAATAATTATGGCATTTATTAAGCGCTTACTATGGGCAAAGCACTGTTTTAAGCACTGGGGAGATTACAAGGTAATCAGGTTGTTCCACGGGGGGGCTCACAGTCTTCATCCCCATTTTACAGATGAGGAAACTGAGGCTCAGAGAAGTTAAGGGACTCGCCCAAAGTCATACAGCAGACAGTTGGCGGAGCCGGGGTTTGAACCCGTGACCTCTGACTCCAAAGCCTGGGCTCTTTCCACTGAGCCACGCTGCTTGACACGTAGTAAGCACTTATCAAATTCTGTAATTATCATTATTATCATTATTACTTTCCCAAGTGCTTAGTGCAGTGCTCTGTACAGAGTAAGCGCTTCCCTAAGCAATCATCATCATCATCATCAATCGTATTTATTGAGCGCTTACTATGTGCAGAGCACTGTACTAAGCGCTTGGGAAGTACAAATTGGCAACATATAGAGAAGCAATGTGGCCCAGAGGAAAGAGCCCGGGCCTGGGCGTTAGTTAGAGGACTTGGGGTCTCATCCCGGCCCCCCACTTGTTGGCGGGGTGACCTTGGGTGAGTCATTTCCCTCCCCTGGGTGACCTCACATAAAACAAACACCCAGAAACAATATGGCCCGGAGGAAAGAACCCTAGCTTGGGGGTCAGAGGACCTTCATCCCGGCTCTACCACGTGGCCGCTGCGTGACCTTGGACGGGTCACTTCCCTCCTCCGGGCCTCAGTTTCCTCAGTGCAAAATGGGGATGTGATCCCCCGTCTCCCTCCTACTTAGACTGTAAGCCCCACGTGGCATCTGATAATCTAGTATCACCCCCAGTGCTTGGCACGTAGTAAGCACTTAACAAATACCGCGCCGATTATCATTATTATCGTTATTATTCTTATTATCATTAGCCCAGCCCCAGCGGTGGTAATAATAACGATGGTATTTATTAAGCGCTTACTATGTTCCAAGCCCAGGGGAGGTCACAAGGTGATCAGGTTGTCCCGGGGTGGGGGCTCACAGTCGTCATCCCCATTTTACAGAGGAGGTCACTGAGGCCCAGAGAAGTGAAGCGACTCGCCCAGTGTCACCCGGCTGACAATTGGCGGAGCCGGGATTCGAACCCGTGATCTCTGACTGCCAAGCCCGGGCTCTTTCCACTGAGCCACGTCGCTTCTCCTGGTGATGGCCAGGAATTGGGGGGCTCAGAGGGGGTTCATTTATCCCGGAAGGGAAGGAGGGGGACGGGTTAACGTCACCCAGGAGTAGGGCCTAGAGCGTCAAAAGGTCATGGGTTCTAATCCCGCCTCCGCCATTTATCTACTGTGTGGCCTCGGTCAAGACACCTCACGTCTCTGAGCCTCACTTCCCTCGTCTGTGAAATGGGGATTAAGACTGTGAGCCCCGCGTGGGACAGGGACTCTGTCCAACCCAATCTGCCTGTACCCAACCCAACGCTTAGTACAGTGCCTAGTAAGCACTTATCAAATTCTGCAATTATTATTATTATCATCATTACTTTCCCAAGCGCTTAGTGCAGTGCTCTGCACACAGTAAGCGCTCAATAAATACGATTGATGATGATGATGCAGTGCTCTGTACACAGTAAGCGCTCAATAAATACGATTGAAAGAATAGATACTAGTTACTAGCATTTATGCTTTTATTTCATTAGGGGAAGCAGCGTGGCTCGGTGGAAAGAGCCCGGGCTTTGGAGTCAGAGGTCACGGGTTCAAATCCCGACTCCGCCGATTGTCAGCTGTGTGACTTTGGGCGAGTCACTTCACTTCTCTGGGCCTCAGTGACCTCATCTGTAAAATGGGGATTAAGACAGTGAGCCCCCCGTGGGACAACCTGATCACCTTGTAACCGCCCCAGCGCTTAGAACGGTGCTTTGCACATAGTAGGCGCTTAATAAATGCCATTATTATTATAATAATAATGATAGCATTTATTAAGCGCTTACTATGTGCAAAGCACCGTTCTAAGCGCTGGAGCATTGTTCTAAGTACTAGCATTTATTCATTCATTCAATTGTATTTACTGAGCGTTTACTGTGTGCAGAGCACTGTACTAAGCGCTTGTTGAAGCTCCTACTATGTGCCCAGTGCTGTGCTAAGGTCTGGGAAAGAATACACCCCCCAACAGGGTTGTGAGGAGGAAATTCCAGCTGGACTGAGCTACAAGATTCTTGGCTCCGTCGAATAATAATCGTTATTATTAATAATAATAATTGTAGTATTAATTAAGCCCCTACTATGTGCCAAGCACTGGGCTATATTCAAGATGAACAGATCAAGCACAGTCCCTGTCCCTCATGGGGCTTACAGTCTCAGGGAGAAGGAGAGAAAGAAGCAGCGCGGCTCAGTGGAAAGAGCCCGGGCTTGGGAGCCAGAGGTCGTGGGTTCAAATCCCGGCTCCGCCGCTTGTCCGCCGTGTGACCTTGGACAAGTCACTTCGCTTCTCGGTGCCTCAGTTACCTCATCTGTAAAACGGGGATTGAGACTGTGAGCCCCCCATGGGACGACCTGATCACCTTGTAACCTCCCCAGCGCTTAGAACAGTGCTTTGCACATAGTAAGCGCTTAATAAATGCCATTATTATTAGATGAGGTAATGAGGCCCAGGGAAGCGAAGTAATAATAATAATCATGGCATTTGTTAAACGCTTAGTATGTGCCAAGCTCCGTTCTAAGCGCTGGGGTGGATGCAAGTTAATCAGGTCGTCCCACTTCATCCCCATTTTACAGATGGGGTAGCCGAGGCCCAGAGAAGCGACCTCTCTGTGCGCGCGCATCTGGCGCAACGGATAGCGCGTGGGACTTCTAGTGTAGAGGAGGCAACTCAAAGGTTGTGGGTTCGAGTCCCACCAGAGTCGTGTTTCTTTCTTTTAGACCGTGAGCCCGCTGCTGGGTAGAGACTGTCTCTATGTGTACTTCCCGAGCGCTTAGTCCAGTGCTCCGCACACAGTAAGCGCTCAATAAATACGATTGATCGATTGACTTGTCCAAAGTCACACGGCTGATAAGTGGCAGCGCCGGGATTCGAACCCACGACCTCTGACTCCAAAGTCCGGGCTCTCTCCGCCCCGCCACGCCGCTTCTCGGTCGAATGACCGTTCCCGTGGCTGCCCGAACGAAGGACCCCGGAATGGCGGGGGGCCCCGGGATCGCCCCGGAAATTCCTGAGCACCTCCTCCTCCCTCCCAGGATGAAGCTGGGTCTAAAAACGGGGCTCCTGGGCCGGCGAAGCGAGGGCCGGGGCCATTGTGAGCGGAGAACAATAGGAGAACTTTATCAGATGGGCACATCATCATCAATCGTATTTATTGAGCGCTTCCTGTGTGCAGAGCACTGGACTAAGCGCTTGGGAAGTCCAGGTTGGCAACATCTAGAGACGGTCCCTACCCCACAGCGGGCTCGCGGTCGAAAAGGGGGAGACAGGGAACAAAACCAAACTTACTAACATGTTGCCAATTTGTACTTCCCGAGCGCTTAGTACAGTGCTCTGCACATAGGAAGCGCTCAATAAATACGATTGATGATGATGATAGATACGTACAATACGTACAAGGCACGGGGAGGTGGAAGACACCAGGGTAGGAGTGGGCAGAGAAGCAGCGCGGCTAGAGAAGCAGCGTGGCTCAGTGGAAAGAGTCCGGGCTTTGGAGTCAGAGGTCATGGGTTCAAATCCTGGCTCCACCTAGTGTCAGCTGTGTGACTTTGGGCGAGTCACTTAACTTCTCTGTGCCTCAGTTACCTCATCTGGAAAATGGGGATTGACCGTAAGCCCCCTGTGGGACAACCTGATCACCTTGTAGCCTCCCCAGCGCTTAGAACAGTGCTTTGCACATCGTAAGCGCTTAACAAACGCCGTCATCATCATCATCACGGAAGAAGCCGAGGGGACCCGTCTCCGGAGCGGGCACGGATCACCGGCCGCGGCTAGTGGGCCCCGGACCTCGGGAGGGTGCGGGGACGGGGGGAGAGAGAGGGGCCGGGGGTCGGGGGTGCCCCTCGAAAGACTGCCAGGGCTCAGCGAGGCATTAGTATTTATTGAGCGCCTACCGTGTGTGCAGAGCACTGGGCTAAGCGCTTGGGAGAGGACCAGGAATTTAGGATGATGATGACGACGGTATCTGTTCTCAGCACTGGCATAGATACGAGGTCATCGGCTTGTCCCACGTGGGGCTCACAGTCTTCGCCCCCATTTGGCAGACGAGGAGACTGAGGCACGGAGTTGCCCAAAGTCACGCAGCTGATAAGTGGGGGAGCCGGGATTAGAACCCACAACCTCGGACTACTAAACCCGGGCTCTTTCCATTGGGCCTTCTAGACTGCGAGCCCGCTGTTGGGTAGGGACCGTCTCTATATGTTGCCAACCTGTACTTCCCAAGCGCTCAGTACAGTGCTCTGCACACCGTAAGTGCTCAATAAATACAATTGAATGAATGAATTGGGTCATGTTAGGAGACATGATCCCTGCCCTCACAGAGCTGCCAATAAATAAATCAGCACAGAGCCGTAGGGCATCTTCTGCGTGCAGAGCACTGTACTAAACTCCAGAGCGAGTGCGATATTCATTCACTCGTATTTATTGAGCGCTTACTGTGGGCAGAGCACTGTACGAAGCTCTTGAGCAAGTAAAATAGAGCTGAGAGGCGTAATCCCTACCCTCAAGGAGGTTACAATCAAAAAATAGCAATCGGGGGGCTTCTGCGTGCGAAGCACTGTAATAAATGCTTGAGAGAGCACAAAAATGAAGCAGTGTGGCCTAGTGGAAAGAGCATGGGCCTAGGACCTGGGTTCTAATTTCAGCTCTATCGATCTTGGGCTAATCGCTTCACTTCTCTGTGACTCAGTTTCCTCATCTGCACTGTACTAGGCGCTTAGAGCCGTAGTATACTCTCCCGAGCACTCACCACGGCGCTCGACGTACAGTACGCGCTCAATAAATACGGCCGATTGGGGGTTTTATGGCATTTGTTGAGCGCTTACTATGTTCCAGGCGCTGTACTAAGTGCTGGGGTAGATACAAACTAGTCAGGTTGGACCCACGTGGGGCTCACAGTCTCCACCCCCGCTTTCCAGATGAGGTCACTGAGGCCCAGAGAAGTGATATTTCTTTATTTTACTTGTACGTATTTATTCTATTTATTTTATTCTGTTAATATGTTTCGTTTTGTTGTCTGTCTCCCCCTTCTAGACTGTGAGCCCGCTGTCGGGTAGGGACCGTCTCTATATGTTACCAATTTGGACTTCCCAAGCGCTTAGTACAGTGCTCTGCACACAGTAAGCGCTCAATAAATACGATTGAGTGAATGAATGAATGAATGAAGTTCAAATCCTGGCTCCGCCAGTTGTCAGCTGTGTGACCTTGGGCAAGTCACTTCACTTCTCTGGGCCTCAGTTCCCTCATCTGTAAAATGGGGGTTGACTGAGCCCCCCGTGGGACAACCTGATCACCTTGGATCCCCCCAGCGCTTAGAACAGCGCTTTGCACATAGTAAGCGCTTAATAAATGCCATCAAAAAAGAAAAAAAGTGGCTCTCCCAAGGTAGCACGGCAGGCACGTGGCGGAGCCGGGATCAGAACCCAGGCCCGTCTGGCTCTCAGGCCCGGGCTCTGATCCTCTCGCCTGCTGTGTGACCTTGGGCGAGTCACTTAACGTCTCTGAGACTCAGTTCCCTCATCTGTTAAATGGGGACCGATTAAGGACCAAACCTGCCCTCCTTGTATCTACCCCGGCGCTTAGAACGGCGCTGGGCACATGGTGAGTGCTTAATATCATCATTATTATTGTTATTAGTAATATTAAGGACCAAACCTGCTCTCCTTGCATCTACGCCGGCGCTTAGAACGGCGCTGGGCACATGGTGAGTGCTTAATATCATCAATATTATTGTTATTATTAATATTAAGGACCAAACCTGCTCTCCTCGTATCTACCCCGGCGCTTAGAACGGCGCTGGGCACATGGTGAGTGCTTAATATCATCATTATTATTGTTACTATTAATATTAAGGACCAAACCTGCTCTCCTTGTATCTACCCCGGCGCTTAGAACGGTGCTGGGCACATGGTGAGTGCTTAATATCATCATTATTATTGTTATTAGTAATATTAAGGACCAAACCTGCTCTCCTCGTATCTACCCCGGTGCTTAGAACGGCGCTGGGCACATGGTGAGTGCTTAATATCATCATTATTATTGTTATTAGTAATATTAAGGACCAAACCTGCTCTCCTCGTATCTACCCCGGCGCTTAGAACGGCGCTGGGCACATGGTGAGTGCTTAATATCATCAATATTATTGTTATTATTAATATTAAGGACCAAACCTGCTCTCCTCGTATCTACCCCGGCGCTTAGAACGGCGCTGGGCACATGGTGAGTGCTTAATATCATCATTATTATTGTTACTATTAATATTAAGGACCAAACCTGCTCTCCTTGTATCTACCCCGGCGCTTAGAACGGCGCTGGGCACATGGTGAGTGCTTAATATCATCATTATTATTGTTATTAGTAATATTAAGGACCAAACCTGCTCTCCTCGTATCTACCCCGGCGCTTAGAACGGCGCTGGGCACATGGTGAGTGCTTAATATCATCATTATTATTGTTATTATTGATATTAAGGACCAAACCTGCTCTCCTCGTATCTACCCCGGCGCTTAGAACGGCGCTGGGCACATGGTGAGTGCTTAATATCATCATTATTATTGTTATTAGTGATATTAAGGACCAAACCTGCTCTCCTTGTATCTACCCCGGCGCTTAGAACGGTGCTGGGCACATGGTGAGTGCTTAATATCATCATTATTATTGTTATTAGTGATATTAAGGACCAAACCTGCTCTCCTCGTATCTACCCCGGCGCTTAGAACGGTGCTGGGCACATGGTGAGTGCTTAATATCATCATTATTATTGTTATTATTGATATTAAGGACCAAACCTGCTCTCCTCGTATCTACCCCGGCGCTTAGAACGGCGCTGGGCACACGGTGAGTGCTTAATATCATCATTATTATTGTTATTAGTGATATTAAGGACCAAACCTGCTCTCCTTGTATCTACCCCGGCGCTTAGAACGTAGCGCGTGCTTAACAAATATCATCATTGTTATTCATATTATTCCTGACGGATGGATCGAGTGGTTGGTTGGGAGTCAGGAGACACGATCCCTGCCCTCCAGGATCTTACCATCATCCGGCGGGAGGGACCGCCTCACGGGCCTGCCCTTGTCGGGGGGTTTTTGCTGGAAATCTCCGACCGGGATGGGTCCCCCCACCTCCTTTCCTCTCCCCCTCTGGGGAACCGCGGAACCCGAACCCCTCCGAGGGCAGGATGGGCAGAGCTGCGGATGCCCACCCCCCGACTCACCGGTGACATCGTGGCCCTCGAGGGAGGGCACCGCAGCGCAGAGGAGCAGCAGGGAGAGGCTGGCGGGCTGCATGGCACTGCCCTGGCTCCGGCCGGAGGCCGCACTTATACCTTCCCGGGGTGGAGGAGGAGGGAGGGTGGGGCCGCAACACCCTGCCAGTGGGTCCCATCCCCCCGGGGGGGGGCCAGAAGAAATCTCAAAGCCCTCGGGACCCTCCCCCGGTCTCGGGGGGACCAGCGGGCCTCGCCCCGGGGCCCGGCCGAGGCCCGGCTCGGAGCGAGGCGGGGGGCCGGGAATCGGATTTTGAGCGGCTCAAGGGATAAGGGGGCGGGCGGGGGTCCCTGAGTTGGGGGGAAGGGGTGGGTCCGGGCCCGGGCCTGCCACTCCCCCCACGGTGGAGCCCCGAACGCTGCCACGTCAGCCCCGTGAGCAGGTCAGTGCCACCTGCAGTAGGCACGGGCTGTTCCTGAGGACATCAAGGGCCTCTCGCCCTGCCGCCCTCCCTTCCTGTCCTGTCCTGCAGTCAGCCCCTGGGGGGGCGGGGATGGGGGGGAGACGGGGAAAGGGCTTTTGAGGCGTCGTGCGACTCCCCCCACCAGCGGCCTACCCCGCCTCCCGGCCCTCCCTGGGCCCACCAGCCCCCCACTCGCTCCTCTCGGGGGTACCCCAACCCAGAGGTGCCAGCTGTTCATTGTGAGCGATGGGGCGGGACTTTCCGGGGTGAGGCCGGGGCGAGCCGCCATTCCGGACCGTTCCGGGCGGCCACCGGAGCTCCCGGGCGAACAAATCTGGGAGTCCGGCCTCGGAGCCGTCGGGGGGACCGTCACCCCCCGACCCCCGTACCCTCGCCGCTCAGCGGCCGAGACGCCAGCCCACCCCCGGGCTCGTCCGCGGGACCGGGCCTTCTCCGGCCGGCTTTCCTCGGGGCCGCCGAGCCGGGCCCGGCCTGTGCCCTGACGCTTACCCACTCGCAGCCCCGGGGACTTAAGCTATCGGGGGGCGCACCTCTGGATGCCCTGATCCCGGGGTCTTCCTCATCCGACGGGCTGAGGGAAGACCTATCAGCGTGGCCTAGTGGCAAGGACCCGGGGCCTGGGTCAGAAGGACCCGGGTTCTAATCTCAACTCCGGCACCCGTCTGCCGGGTGACCCTGGACAAGTCACTTCACCCCTCTGGGCCTCGGTTCCCTCGTCTGTAACATGGGTACTAAGAACGTGAGCCCTCGGTGGGACGGGGACTGTGTCCAACCCGATTATCTTGTATCTACCCCCATGCTTAGAACAGTGCTCGGCATCTTTTAGATCTTTCCCCCTCTTAGACTGTGAGCCCACTGTTGGGTAGGGACTGTCTCCTTATGTTGCCAATTTGTACTTCCCAAGCGCTTAGTCCAGTGCTCTGCATGCAGTAAGCGCTCAATAAATACGATTGATGATGATTGATGATGATCTAGAAAGCGTTTCACAAAAGCCACAATTCTTCTTATTAAAGGCCCTTCTTGGCTTTAACCCTCACGAATGCCCTTTTCTGGTGGATTAGAACCCGTGACCTTCTGACCCCCATGCCCGGGCTCTATCCACCTCTGCTATACTGTGTTGAGAATCATCACAGTAACTTGTACTTCCCAAGCGCTTAGTACAGTGCTCTGCACACAGTTAGCGCTCAATAAATACGATTGATGATGATGATGATGATCACGGCCTAGAGCAGATGGGGGAGGCCTGGTAATCAAAGGTCCTGGGTTCTAATTCCGGCTCCGCCGCCTGTCTGCTGTGTGACCTTGGGCAAGTCACCTCACTTCCCTGGGCCTCAGTTCCCTCATCTGTAAAATGGGATCAAGACCATGAGCCCTTTGTGGGACAGGGACCGTGTCCAATCTGATTTGCTTGTATGCACTCCAGTACTTAGGAAAGTGCTTGGCACATAGTGAGCACTTAACATATTCCACAATTATTATTATGATGCTGTGGTACGTGAACTGTTTCCAACCTGATTGTCCTGTGCCTACCCCAGTGCTTAGATCAGTGCTTGGCACATAGTAAGTGCTTAACAGATACCACAGTTATTATAATTATGGTATTTATTAAGCGCTTACTATGTGCCAAGCACTGAACAAACACCACAGTTATTATAATTATGGTATTTGTTCAGCGCTTACTATGTGCCAAGCGCTGATCTAAGCACTGGGGTAGTTACAAGGTAATCGGGTTGTCCCACGTGGGGCTCACGGTCTTCATCCCCATTTTCCAGATGAGGCACCTGAGGCACAGAGAACTTAAGCGACTCGTCCCCGGTTACCCAGCAGACGAGTGGCGGAGCCGGGATTAGAACCCATGTCCTAGATGATTCTTTTAGACTGTGAGCCCACTGTTGGGTAGGGACTGTCTCTATATGTTGCCAATTTGTACTTCCCAAGCGCTTAGTACAGTGCTCTGCACATAGTAAGCGCTCAATAAATACGATTGATGATGATGATGATGTCCTCTGACTCCCAAGTCCGCGCCATTTCCGCTAAGCCATGCGGCTGCTATCGTAATTATTATTATTATTATTATTATGTGGGACATGGACTGTATCCCACCTGATGGTCTTGGATCTACCCCGAAGCGTAGTACGGTGCTTGGCACATAATAAGCGCTTCACAAATACTGTAAAATCGGATGAAAAAGGACCGTCTGATCTTACCATCTTACATCTACCCCAACGCTCGGCACCTAGAAGGTACTTGATAAGTATCTTCCTTACCATTAGACCCCTCTCCTTCCCAGGGCTCCCCCCAAACGCCATCGCCCCACATTCAAGCAGCCCCCCGCCCCCCGTCAGGCCTCTGACCAGCCCAGGTAACAGCTGCAGGGCATCAATCTTTATTGGGAGAAACAGATTTAAGCTCTTTTAAACGCCTCAGAAAATCAGAGAGGGGGGGAAAAAGGGAAGGGAGCCGAGAAGAGGCGGGGAATATGAGGCCTGCTGTCCCTGGGTGGGTCTTGAGGGCTCCGGGAAGCCATTCTTGCCTTCACCGCGGAGATTGTTACCTCCAGGGAGATGGAAAAAGCCCGGCAGGGCAGCTACGGGACTTCGACTCCTGCAGGGAGATAGAGAGAGATATAAACAGAGAGAGAGAGAGAGAGAGCACATCTCTCAAGTAGGGCTTCTGGGCGACTCCACCGTGTTCCCGTGGTAACCGTATTTACTAAGCGCCCGTGGAAGTACGACACGGGGAAGCGTCGCGTTCCCCGCCCGCGAGGAGCCTCCACTCTTAACGGGGGAGATGGGCATAAAAACATTTCCAGCCTCATCAATAATGGCAGGGGAAATCGAATCAATGTATCCCTGCGGGGGCCGGGGGGTGGGTGTACTTGAGTGGGAAAGGCCTGAGGAGGATTTTTGGCCATTCCCCTTTGGTGACCTTTTTTGTTTCTCTGGCCTAGGGCTTTGGGTTGAATCGGTCGGTCGGCTCATCGTATTTACCGAGCGCTTGCCGCGTGCGCTTGGGAGAGAATGGTAGGGCAATGTAACTGACACATTCCCTGCCCACAGGGAGCTTACAGTCTAGAGGGGCAGACTGGCCTTAATAGAAATAAATAAAATGACGGTTTTGTACATATTTATTACTCTATTTTACTTGTACATATCTATCCTATTTATTTTATTATGTTAGTATGTTTGGTTTTGTTCTCTGTCTCCCCCTTTTAGACCGTGAGCCCACTGTTGGGTAGGGACCGTCTCTAGATGTTGCCAATTTGTACTTCCCAAGCGCTTAGTACAGTGCTCTGCACATAGTAAGCGCTCAATAAATACGATTGATGATGATGATGATGACACAAGCGGCGTGGGGCTGGGAGGGAGGGATGAATAAAGGGAGCGAGTCGGGGCGACGCAGAAGGGAGTGGGAGAAGAGATGAAGGAGGGCCATTGTGGGGTCTGGGAGAGGGGAAGGAAACCGTTGGTGTCTATTTGTTTTGTTTTGTTGTCTGTCTCCCCCGCTTCTAGATTGTGACCCCATTGTTGGGTAGGGATTGTCTCTCTTTGTTGCCGAATTGTACATTCCAGGCGCCTAGGACAGAGCTCTGCACGCGGTAAGCGCTCAATAAATACGATCGAATGAATGAATGAAACAGACAGGGAAAGGAAAAGAGGCCTATCTGTTTATCCCTGGCCTATTCCGGCCCCGATCCTCCCCATCCTCAGCCCTTAGAGGGGACAGACAATGGGGTCTAGACTGTGACCCCATTGTTGGGTAGGGATTGTCTCTTTTTGCTGCCGAATTGTACATTCCAGGCGCTTAGGACAGTGCTCTGCACGCGGTAAGCGCTCAATAAATACGATCGAATGAATGAATGAAACAGACAGGGAAAGGAAAAGAGGCCTGTTTATCCCTGGCCTATTCCGGCCCCGATCCTCCCCATCCTCAGCCCTTAGAGGGGACAGACAATGGGGTCTAGACTGTGACCCCATTGTTGGGTAGGGATTGTCTCTCTTTGTTGCCAAATTGTACATTCCAAGCGCTTAGGACAGTACTCTGCACGCGGTAAGCGCTCAATAAATACGATCGAATGAATGAATGAAACAGACAGGGAAAGGAAAAGAGGCCTATCTGTTTATCCCTGGCCTATTCCGGCCCCGATCCTCCCCATCCTCAGCCCTTAGAGGGGACAGACAATGGGGTCTAGACTGTGACCCCATTGTTGGGTAGGGATTGTCTCTCTTTGTTGCCGAATTGTACATTCCAGGCGCTTAGGACAGTGCTCTGCACGCAGTAAGCGCTCAATAAATACGATCGAATGAATGAATGAAACAGACAGGGAAAGGAAAAGAGTCCTATCTGTTTATCCCTGGCCTATTCCGGCCCCGATCCTCCCCGTCCTCAGCCCTTAGAGGGGACAGACAATGGGGTCTAGACTGTGACCCCATTGTTGGGTAGGGATTGTCTCTTTTTGCTGCCGAATTGTACATTCCAGGCGCTTAGGACAGTGCTCTGCACGCGGTAAGCGCTCAATAAATACGATCGAATGAATGAATGAAACAGACAGGGAAAGGAAAAGAGGCCTATCTGTTTATCCCTGGCCTATTCCGGCCCCGATCCTCCCCATCCTCAGCCCTTAGAGGGGACAGACAATGGGGTCTAGACTGTGACCCCACTGTTGGGTAGGGATTGTCTCTCTTTGTTGCCGAATTGTACATTCCAGGCGCTTAGGACAGTGCTCTGCACGCAGTAAGCGCTCAATAAATACAATCGAATGAATGAATGAAAGACAGGGAAAGGAAAAGAGACCTATCTGTTTATCCCTGGCCTATTCCGGCCCCGATCCTCCCCATCCTCAGCCCTTAGAGGGGACAGACAATGGGGTCTAGACTGTGACCCCATTGTTGGGTAGGGATTGTCTCTCTTTGTTGCCAAATTGTACATTCCAAGCGCTTAGGACAGTAAGCGCTCAATAAATACGATCGAATGAATGAATGAAACAGATAGGGAAAGGAAAAGAGGCCTATCTGTTTATCCCTGGCCTATTCCGGCCCCGATCCTCCCCATCCTCAGTCCTTAGAGGGGACAGACAATGGGGTCTAGACTGTGACCCCATTGTTGGGTAGGGATTGTCTCTCTTTGTTGCCGTATTGTACATTCCAAGCGCTTAGGACAGTACTCTGCACGCGGTAAGCGCTCAATAAATACGATCGAATGAATGAATGAAACAGACAGGGAAAGGAAAAGAGGCCTGTTTATCCCTGGCCTATTCCGGCCCCGATCCTCCCCATCCTCAGCCCTTAGAGGGGACAGACAATGGGGTCTAGACTGTGACCCCATTGTTGGGTAGGGATTGTCTCTCTTTGTTGCCAAATTGTACATTCCAAGCGCTTAGGACAGTACTCTGCACGCGGTAAGCGCTCAATAAATACGATCGAATGAATGAATGAAACAGACAGGGAAAGGAAAAGAGGCCTATCTGTTTATCCCTGGCCTATTCCGGCCCCGATCCTCCCCATCCTCAGCCCTTAGAGGGGACAGACAATGGGGTCTAGACTGTGACCCCATTGTTGGGTAGGGATTGTCTCTCTTTGTTGCCGAATTGTACATTCCAGGCGCTTAGGACAGTACTCTGCACGCAGTAAGCGCTCAATAAATACGATCGAATGAATGAATGAAACAGACAGGGAAAGGAAAAGAGGCCTATCTGTTTATCCCTGGCCTATTCCGGCCCCGATCCTCCCCGTCCTCAGCCCTTAGAGGGGACAGACAATGGGGTCTAGACTGTGACCCCATTGTTGGGTAGGGATTGTCTCTCTTTGTTGCCGAATTGTACATTCCAGGCGCTTAGGACAGCGCTCTGCACGCGGTAAGCGCTCAATAAATAAGATCGAATGAATGAATGAAACAGGGAAAGGAAAAGAGGCCTATCTGTTTATCCCTGGCCTATTCCGGCCCCGATCCTCCCCATCCTCAGCCCTTAGAGGGGACAGACAATGGGGTCTAGACTGTGACCCCATTGTTGGGTAGGGATTGTCTCTCTTTGTTGCCAAATTGTACATTCCAAGCGCTTAGGACAGTAAGCGCTCAATAAATACGATCGAATGAATGAATGAAACAGATAGGGAAAGGAAAAGAGGCCTATCTGTTTATCCCTGGCCTATTCCAGCCCCGATCCTCCCCATCCTCAGCCCTTAGAGGGGACAGACAATGGGGTCTAGACTGTGACCACATTGTTGGGTAGGGATTGTCTCTCTTTGTTGCCGTATTGTACATTCCAAGCGCTTAGGACAGTACTCTGCACGCGGTAAGCGCTCAATAAATACGATCGAATGAATGAATGAAACAGACAGGGAAAGGAAAAGAGTCCTATCTGTTTATCCCTGGCCTATTCCAGCCCCGATCCTCCCCGTCCTCAGCCCTTAGAGGGGACAGACAATGGGGTCTAGACTGTGACCCCATTGTTGGGTAGGGATTGTCTCTTTTTGCTGCCGAATTGTACATTCCAGGCGCTTAGGACAGTGCTCTGCACGCGGTAAGCGCTCAATAAATACGATCGAATGAATGAATGAAACAGACAGGGAAAGGAAAAGAGGCCTATCTGTTTATCCCTGGCCTATTCCGGCCCCGATCCTCCCCATCCTCAGCCCTTAGAGGGGACAGACAATGGGGTCTAGACTGTGACCCCACTGTTGGGTAGGGATTGTCTCTCTTTGTTGCCGAATTGTACATTCCAGGCGCTTAGGACAGTGCTCTGCACGCAGTAAGCGCTCAATAAATACAATCGAATGAATGAATGAAAGACAGGGAAAGGAAAAGAGACCTATCTGTTTATCCCTGGCCTATTCCGGCCCCGATCCTCCCCATCCTCAGCCCTTAGAGGGGACAGACAATGGGGTCTAGACTGTGACCCCATTGTTGGGTAGGGATTGTCTCTCTTTGTTGCCAAATTGTACATTCCAAGCGCTTAGGACAGTAAGCGCTCAATAAATACGATCGAATGAATGAATGAAACAGATAGGGAAAGGAAAAGAGGCCTATCTGTTTATCCCTGGCCTATTCCGGCCCCGATCCTCCCCACCCTCAGTCCTTAGAGGGGACAGACAATGGGGTCTAGACTGTGACCCCATTGTTGGGTAGGGATTGTCTCTCTTTGTTGCCGTATTGTACATTCCAAGCGCTTAGGACAGTACTCTGCACGCGGTAAGCGCTCAATAAATACGATCGAATGAATGAATGAAACAGACAGGGAAAGGAAAAGAGGCCTGTTTATCCCTGGCCTATTCCGGCCCCGATCCTCCCCATCCTCAGCCCTTAGAGGGGACAGACAATGGGGTCTAGACTGTGACCCCATTGTTGGGTAGGGATTGTCTCTCTTTGTTGCCAAATTGTACATTCCAAGCGCTTAGGACAGTACTCTGCACGCGGTAAGCGCTCAATAAATACGATCGAATGAATGAATGAAACAGACAGGGAAAGGAAAAGAGGCCTATCTGTTTATCCCTGGCCTATTCCGGCCCCGATCCTCCCCGTCCTCAGCCCTTAGAGGGGACAGACAAAGGGGTCTAGACTGTGACCCCATTGTTGGGTAGGGATTGTCTCTCTTTGTTGCCGAATTGTACATTCCAGGCGCTTATGACAGTGCTCTGCACGCAGTAAGCGCTCAATAAATACGATCGAATGAATGAATGAAATAGACAGGGAAAGGAAAAGAGGCCTATCTGTTTATCCCTGGCCTATTCCGGCCCCGATCCTCCCCATCCTCAGCCCTTAGAGGGGACGGGATTAATCCGTGCAGGTTTATACGTCCTAAATCCCCCCCTTTCTCCCGGTGGCTAAAGGAGAAAGGACCAGGCGTTTCCGGAGCAGAGAAGCTTCTCGCTCCCCAGAGCCCCTCCTGAAGGAGACGGCGTCTCGCTGGACGTCGCTCGGCCAAAGCCAATGATAGAGGACGAAGAAGAGGAGGAGGAGGAGGAGAGCAGAGTGGGCTAGTAGCCCCAGGGCCACCCTGGATACCAAGAGGACCATTGGGGGAGGCAGGGGGGTGGTGGTGGTCTCCCATTTTGGGTGTTTGCAAGATTGTGAAGCCAGTGTTCCCCAGAAAGCCTGAGGGCCCGGGGAAGAAGCCAACGAGGAAACAACACGGCCTAGTGGCTAGAGCCCGGGCCTGGGAGACAAAAGGACCTGAGTTCTAATCCTGGCTCTGCCACTTGTCTGCTGTTTGATCGAGAGCAAGTTGCTTCGCTTCTCTGGGCCTCACTTCCCTCCTCTGTAAAATGGGGATTAAGACTGTGAGCCCCATGTGGACAGAGACTGTGTCCAACCCGATTATACCCCCCCCCCACTATGATAAGCAGCGTGGCTCAGTGGGAAAAGCATGGGCTTTGGAGTCAGAGGTCACGGGTTCAAATCCTGGCTCCGCCAATTGCCAGCTGTGTGACCTGGGGCAAGTCACTTAACTTCTCGGAGCCTCAGTTACCTCATCTGTAAAATGGGGGTGATGACTGTGAGCCCCACGCGGGACAACCTGATCACCTTGTATCCCCCCCCAGCGCTTAGAACAGTGCTTTGCACATAGTAAGCGCTTAACAAATGCCATCATTATTATTATTATTATTATTATTATTATTATTATTATTATTATTATTCTCTGTGCCTCAGTTACCTCATCTGTAAAATGGGGGTGAAGACCGTGAGCCCCCCGTGGGATGACCTGATCACCTTGTAACCTCTCCAGTGCTTAGAACAGTGCTTTGCACATAGTAAGCGCTTAACAAATGCCATCTTTATTATTATTATTATTATTATTATTATTATTATTATTATTATTATTATTCTCTGTGCCTCAGTTACCTCATCTGTAAAATGGGGGTGAAGACTGTGAGCCCCCCGTGGGATGGCCTGATCACCTTGTAACCTCCCCAGCGCTTACAACAGCGCTTTGCACATAGTAAGCACTTAATAAATGCCATCATCATCATCAAGAACAGTGCTTGACGCGTAGCAAGCACTTAAACACCATTAATATTATTATTATTTAGCTATAGGACAGTGGGTTTTATCAAACACGGAAAAGGCAACTAATTTGAAGCTGTTGTTCGAGAGGCCTTCCCTGACTCAGTTCTCCTTTCCTCTTCTCCCACTCCCTTCTGCGTCGCCCTGACCCGCTCTCTTTATTCATCCCTCCCTCCCAGCCCCACACCGCCCGTCCGTATCCGTCATTTACTCATCGTTACTAACGTCTGTCTCCCCCCTCCAGACTGTCAGCTCACTGTGGGCAGGGATTGTATCTGTTTGATGTTATCCGGAACTCGCCCAAGGCCTGAGTACAGTGCCCTGCACAGAGTAAGCACTCAATAAATAGGATTGAATGAACGAATGGACTCCCGCGGCTGTTAAAAATCCTTCCCCGAGCAGGTCTGGGTTGCTTGGAACCATCGGGAGACTTGTTTTCTCAGGGTGGAAGAGGTGGAAGGGGAGATGGGGATGGCGGCCGTATTTCCAACCCTCGGTAGCCGGAGCAGCAGAAGGAAATAGGACAGTGGGTTTTTATCAAACACGGAAAAGGCAACTAATTTGAAACTGTTGTTCAAGAGGCCTTCCCTGACTCAGTTCTCCTTTCCCGCCATCCGGGGACCCCCAGATCCAAACGTCATCACCATCATCAATCGTATTTATTGAGCGCTTACTGTGTGCGGAGCACTGTACTAAACGTCAATCAATCAATCAATCAATCTTATTTATTGAGCGCTTACTATGTGCGGAGCACTGTACTAAGCGCTTGGGAAGTACAAATTGGCAACACATAGAGACAGTCCCTACCCAACAGTGGGCTCACAGTCTAAAAGGCGGAGACAGAGAACAGAACCAAACATACCAACAAAATAAAATAGGATAGAAATGTACAAGTAAAATAAATAAATAAATAAATAAATAAATAGAGTAATAAATATGTACAACCATATATACATATATACAGGTGCTATGGGGAAGGGAAGGAGGTAAGATGGGGGGATGGAGAGGGGGACGAGGGGGAGAGGAAGGAAGGGGCTCAGTCTGGGAAGGCCTCCTGGAGGAGGTGAGCTCTCAGCAGGGCCTTGAAGGGAGGAAGAGAGCTAGCTTGGCGGAGGGGCAGAGGGATTGGGGGCATTCCAGGCCCGGGGGATGACGTCGAGGGATGGCGGCACCGACCCAGAGGGGACGACGCCGGAGAACGCCGACCCCGGCGGGGAAGACCTGGGGGAGCGGCGACCCCGAGGTTGGCGGCCCCCACCCGGGGCCCGGAGACCACCCGGCCCCGGCTGGCGGGCTGGGAGTGCGGGTGCCGACCTACCTGCGGGCTTGGGCCTGGGGCAGGTGCTCTCGCAGCCGGTGCTGCAGCACTTCTGCCCGCTCGGACAGGATTCGTCCCCCTGGCACGGGTCCTTGCACAAAACCGCGTTCATAGCGCATTCGCTCCCCTTAGCTTGTTCTGAGGGGAAAGAGCGTGGGCCGGGGGTCAAAGGTCGCCTCTACTCCCCGTCGCCTCGGACTTAACGTGTCCAAATCATCTTCCCCCCCAAAATCCGTCCTCCTCCCGACTTTCCCGTCACCGTAGACGGCGTCGCCGTCCTTCCCCCCTCTCACGAGCCCGGAACCGTGGCCTTCTCCTTGACTCCTCTCTCTCATTCAACCCGCGTATTCAGTTCAATCCTGTCGGTCCAACCTTCGCAACATCGCTCAAATCCTCCCTTTCATTCAGTCATATTTACGACCGAATGTTATGACATGTTTCATTCGTGCTTACAGAGCAGCAGTGTGGCTCAGTCGGAAAAAGCCCGGGCTTGGGTTCTAATCCCGGCTCCTCCACACGTCTGCTGTGTGACCTGTGTGAAGTCACTTCACTTTTCTGAGCCTCAGTGACCTCATCTGTAAAATGGGGATTAAGACTGTGAGCCCCCCCGTGGGACAATCTGATCACCCAGCGCCTAGACGGTGCTTTGCACATAGTAAGTGCTTAACAAAGGCCATATTTACTGAGCGCTTGCTGTGTGCCGAGCCCCGTACTAAGCGCTCTTCTCTCCAGCCAAACTGCTACCGCGTTCATCCAAGCATTTATCCCATCCCGCCTCGATTACCGGATCCAACCCAGCCCGCACGCTCTGCTCCTCCTGGGATGCTGATAATAATAATAATGTTGGTATTTATTAAGCGCTTACTATGTGCAAAGCACTGTTCTAAGCGCTAGGGTAGATACAAGGTAATCAGGTTGTCCCACGTGGGGCTCACAGTCTTCATCCCCATTTTACAGAAGAGGGAACTGAGGCCCAGAGAAGTTAAGTGACTTGCCCAAAGTCACACAGCTGACAAGTGGCGGAGCCGGGATTTGAACCCACGACCTTCTCACGGTACCTCGATCTCGTCTCTCTCGCCGCCGCCCCCTCGCCCGTGTCCTGCCTCTGGCCTGGAAGGCCCTCCCTAGCAGAGAGAGCCCAGGCCCGCGAGTCGGGGAGGCTCAGGTTCCAACACTAGCTACGCCCCGTGACCTTGGGCAAGTCCCTTGACTTCCCTGGGCCTCGGTTTCCTCTTCCGTAAAATGGGGATGAGACACCTGTCCCTTTTAGAATGAGTTCCATCCGGGACAGGGACTACTGAGCCTCAATAATAATAATAACGATAGCATTTATTAAGTGCTTACTATGTGCAAAGCACTGTTTTAAGCGCTGGGGAGCTTACAAGGTGATCAGGTTGTCCCACGGGGGGCTCACAGTTTTAATCCCCATTTTACAGATGAGGGAACTGAGGCCCAGAGAAGTGACTTGCCCAAAGTCACACAGCTGACAGTTGGTGGAGTGGGGATTTGAACCCATGACCTCTGACTCCAAAGCCCGGGCTCTTTCCACTGAGCCACGCTGCTTCTCTAGATTGTAAGCTCTTTGTGGGCAGGGAATGTGTCTGTTCAGTGCTGTACTGTACTCTTCCAGGCGCTTAGTACGGTGCTCTGCACACAGTAAGCGCTCAATAAATACAGTTGGACGAATGAACGAATACTTGCTTATATTGCTTCCACCCCAGCGCTTAGGACGGTGCTTGGCACATCAATCAATCGACCAATCGACCAATCACAGCTCTGCCACTCGTCTGCCAGGTGACCTTGGACAAGTCACTTCACTTCTCCGTGATTCCATTTTCTCCGCTTTAAAACGGGGATTCAATATCCGTTCTCCTTCCTACTTCCATGTGGGACAGGGGCTCCAACCTGATGATCTTGTATCTACCCGGCGCACAGAACGGTATCTACCCCAGTGCTAAACGAGTACCGTAATTATGATTATCAATGCTATCACGCGACAGATAACTGACGTGGCGCGTTCTTCTAGACTGTGAGCCCACTGTTGCGTAGGGACCGTCTCTATATGTTGCCAACTTGTACTTCCCAAGCGCTTAGTACAGTGCTCTGCACACAGTAAGCACTCAATAAATATGATTGATTGATTGATTCCCGGATAGCGACACTCCCCTCTCCCCACCCCCCGGCCCCGGGGCTGGAACTCTTCCCCCTTCTCTTGGGAGTCAGAGGTCGCGGGTTCTAATCCCTGCTCCGCCACGCATCAGCTGTGTGACTTTGGGCAAGTCACGTCCCTTCTCTGTTCCTCAGGTGGCCTCGTCTGGAAAATGGGGATTGAGACTGTGAGCCCCACATGATGACCTCGTATCTACCCCGGCGCTTAGAACAACGGTGCTAGGCGTCATTGCTATTATTATTATTATTATCATCATCATTATTATTCTCTGGCCTGGGTGCGAGAGACCCCTCCCGTACGTCCCCTCCCCAGAGGTTCCCAAGGGGGCCAGTGCTTGGACTTACCTACAGCCCCCCAGGACACTAGGACTCTAAAGGAGAGGACCATTGCGAGAAACAAGAGGTGGCCGGACTTCATACCACACTGCAAGGAACAGATCTGAGATACAAGCGGAGAGACAGGTCAGAGACGTAGCCCGTTGGTCGGTTAATATTTCTTGAGCGCTGGGAGTGTACAATATAGCAATCAGCAGGCGCATTTCCTGTCCGCAACGAGCTGACAGTCCAAAGGGGATCATTGTGGTATTTGTTAAGCTCTTACTACACGCCAGGCACCGTACGAAGCACTGGGGCGGCGGGGGGTTTCAAGAAAATCAGGTTGGACACGGTCCCTGTCCCACTTGGGGCAGATGAGGAAACGGAGGCACAGAGAAGTGAAATGACTGGCCCAAGATCGCACAGCAGACAAGTGTGAGCCCCATGGGGGACAGGGACCGTGTCCAACCTGATTATCTTGTATCTTGTAACCGTTTAGTACAATGCTTGTCACATACCAAGAACCACTTTTTAAAAGTAGGCCTCTAGACTGTAAGCTCGTTGTGGGTGAGGGATGTGTCTATTTCTTCTTATATTGTCCTCTCCCAAGCGCTTAGTACAGTGCTCTGCACTCAGTAAGCGCTCAATAAATACGATTGAATGAGCGAAAAAAGGGCTTTTAATGCATTAGCCGATTTCCCCAACTTCCAAGTATAAACTCCATTTCTCTCCCAGAGAAAAGTCGAAGCCCGTGACTGAATCGAAAGAGATCTCGGTTCCCTTTTCTCGTCCCCGCCGACTCTCATTTAAGCCGTCCGCTCCCCGTCCTGGGACAATACCGAGACGTCCATTTCTCTTGGAATTCCTTGACCGTCCGTTTCGAGTCTCCACACCTGCTCCCTCCTTTCCTATTTTTACTTTCTTCACTCCCTCGTCTTCCAAGCTAACCTTTATAATAAGTGTGGTTAGGCACACTTACTCTGTGCCTGGGGTAGATCTAAAAGCATGGCCTAGTGGATAGAGCACGGAGTCAGAGGTCATGGGTTCTAATCCCGGCTCTGCCACGCGTCTGCTATGTGGCCTTGGGCAAGTCACTTCACTCCTCTGGGCCTCAGTTAACCTCATCTGTAAAACGGGGATTAAGACAGCGAGCCCCGCGTGGGACAGGGACAGCGCCCAACCTGATTTGCTTGTATCCACTCCAGCGCTTAGTACAGCGCCTGGCACATAGTAAGCGCTTAACAAATACCACAATTATTATTATTATTATTGCATAAGATAATCAGGTCAGACACAGTCCCTGTTCCCACCCAGGACTCGTGGTCTAAGCGGGAATCTTCATTTTACAGATGAGGAAATTTAGATACAGAGCAAGGGCATACAGCAGGTAAGAGGAAGAGCCGGAATTAGAACCCGGGTCCTCTGATTCCCAGGCCCTGGCCTTTTCATTTAGGCCTCACTGTTTCTCCAAATTTCTTATTAGGCCTCACTCTTCACACTCCCTGACCTTCCAGCCTTCTGCTTACCTCCTTCCTAGAACTCAAACCCCCTTTGAAATCCTCGAGACCACAGCCTCTCTACCTTCAAAGCCCGGCTAAAATCAATTAATCAATCAATCAGTGAGCACTTTCTGCGTGCAGAGCACTGTACTAAGCGCTTGAGTCCAATAGAACGACACACAGATGCATTCCCTCTCCACAAGGAGCTTAGAGGGGGAGACAGACATTAATAAAATCGAATTAAAGAAATTAATTCATTGCCTCTTCCCCAAATAAGTGCACCTTCGCTAGGTCCTGTCTATCAGGAGAAGCAGCGTGGCTCAGTGGAAAGAGCCCGGCCTTGGGTTCTAATCCCGGCTCCGCCACTTGTCAGTTGTGTGACTTTGGGCAAGTCACTTCACTTCTCTGGGCCTCAGTGACCTCATCTGTAAAATGGGGATTTAGACTGTGAGCCGCCCCCCGTGGGACAACCTGATCACCTTGCATCCCCCCCCAGCGCTTGGAACAGTGCTTCGCACATAGCAAGCGCTTAACAACTGCCATTATTATTATCAAACCGTCATCCTAATCGCCAAAGTTTACGTTGATTTAGTTCTATTTATTTAATCACTAGTAGATATTGCACTTTATTGCTTAGTACAGTGCTCTCCACACAGTAAGTGCTCAATAAATACGATTGATTGATTTGCGGCCTGGCCTGGTGGAAAGAACCCTGGTCAGAGGACTGAGTTCTACCCCTTGCCTGCTGAGTGACCTTGGGCCAGTCACTTCACCTCTCTGGCCCTTAGTTTCCTCACCTGTAAAATGGAGATTAAATCCTACTCCGTCCCAATTAGACCGGGACCCCCAGGGGCTGTTTGTCTACCAGGGCTTTAGTTTAGTTCTCGGCCCTTGACAAGTATTATTATTATTGTTATTATTCTTAGCAGTTCCCCTCTAGACTGTAAGCTCGCTGTGGGCAGGGGATGTGTCTGTTTGTTGTATCGTACGCGCCCAAGCGCTCAGTACAGTTCTCCGCACACGGTAAGCACTCGATACGATTGTAACCGAATCCCTTTAGCGCAACGGTATTGAGAAGCTACTAGGGAGAGGGCACTGGAGAAAAAGTCCACGGATGGAAAATGATAATAAAAAGAGTCTCTGACCTCCAGAGTGCTCCTAGTCTGAGATTAAGGGGGACGGATCCCGAAGGAAAGGTGAAAATGACAAAAAGCAAAACGGAAGAGCGGCAGAGGAAGGGAAAAGAGAATAAAATACCATCAGAGTTACACTTATACGCTCTTCGCCACGGAGGCAGGGCCGTCCAGAGACCAACGGTCAAAACAGCCACTGCCCCAAGAACTCTCCAGCCCCGTCGTTCCAAACGTTGACGAGTCTTTAGGCTGCTTCTTCTCACGGGGTGTTGTGGCGGGATTCATTCATTCAATCGTATTTATTGAGCACTCACTGTGCGCAGAGCACTGGACTGAGCACTTGGAAAGTACAAAGAGACAATCACTACCCAGCAACGGGCTCACAGTCTAGATACACATCATTAATATAAATATGTACATGTATACACAAGTGCTGTGCGGAGGGAGGTAGAGAAAAGGGAGCGAGTTGGGGCGATGGGGAGGGGAAGAAGAGGAAAAGGGGGGCTTAGTCTGGGAAGGCCTCCTGGAGGAGATGAGCCTTCAGCAGGGCTTTGAAGAGGGGGGAAGTATGATCGTTTGGCAGATCTGAGGAGGGAGGGGAAGCCGGGCCAGAGGTAGGACGTGGGCCAGGGGTCCACGGCGGGACGGGCGAGAACGAGGCAGAGTGAGAAGGTTGGCGGCAGAGGAGCGGGAGGTATCCAGCCGTTTGAGATGAGTTTCCGTAGAAAGTTTCCCCAAAAGGGTTTTCAACTCCCGACTGGCACGTTCCACCTTTCCCGAACTCCGGGGATGGTACGGTGCATGTGAAGAACGTTCGATTCCGAGTGATCGGTACATTTCAGATAGAACTGACTCAGTAAAATGTGATCCCTGATCAGAATCAATGACGGCAGGTGGCCCGGACCGGGGAATGACTTCCCGCAAGAGACATTTCGCCACCGTAAGAGCGGCTGCCCGAGGGGAAGGGAGAGCCTCAATCCACCCAGCCAGGTGATGGACAACAACGACCAGCCCTCGGAATCGGCCTGCAAACCCTCGAAGGGGGAAGAGACCCAAGGGCATCCCCCGCAAGGGAACCCGGCGACCAGGATGAGCATTAAAGCTCTGGCAAGTAGCGCAACTGGCTGCGACACGCTGGGCAACGGGATGGATACCTGGGACAAACCAGACTCGGAGGACTGTGGCCGCCAAGGCGTCTGCCCCAAAGTGGCTCTCCTGGTGAAGGCTCAGGCAAACTGGTCGCAGCGCAGCGGCGGGCAGTATAGGGCGTCCATCAGGGACCCAAAAGCGTCCATCTCATTCCAGCGCCTCAAATTGCCACTCGGCTCTTTCCTTATCGGTAGTCAGGGTGGGCGACTGACTGCCAGGCATAGACGTAGGGGCCAGGGCCATAACAGGAGCTACACGAACATGGGGTGGGCATGCCGGGCTGCCCAACGAGAGGCCTCGTCGGCTCGGCGATCGCCCAGACTCGGGGAATCCCTTCCTCGGGTGTGAGCACGCACATGCACGACCGTCACCTCGACTGGGAGCTCAATACGATCCCCATTAGCAACCTGACGGCCTAAAGCGACCCTCCTGATGACAATAAAAGCAACATCCCGCGGATACAGGTGTGCCCACAGGCAGGACTTTAGCGGCGTTAGTGGATTTCATATTCTGAACATGACGCGCGATCTCCCTCAGTTCGGGCAGAGGTTTTGCCGCCCATCCGGGAATATACTTATCAAAATGGTCAGCAAATCTTCCCTGTTTCACATGAAGGTGGCCAGAGCCCTAGCATCTCTTTCGTTCTCCGGGCTCAATTGTACTCACGTCTTGGCTCCCTCGCTACGCAGGGTGAAAAATTTATTTATTATTTTCCCCTTCCTCCTGGAACAATCCATGAAAGGAGTCCCAATCAGCCCAATTCTCTGATGGCAGCCAAGCGGGTTGGCGAAGAGCTTGAAGGTCAAAAGACCCTCTCTCGGGCCAGAAATAACGACCCCGTGGGTCTCGGAACCGGGTCCAGACTTCGTGACACCCTACAAGTTGTTTCTTAGACGTTCCTTTAGCTACGGGCAGGTGACCCTCGTCCCAAGATGGGAGAATTTTAGTCCAGACACGAGTCCGTTTCAGAGTGACTCGAGCCCATGGTCCCAACAACCGGGACCCCCTTTCCGCTTAACTGG
Organism: Tachyglossus aculeatus; assembly: GCF_015852505.1. Taxonomy (NCBI): domain Eukaryota; kingdom Metazoa; phylum Chordata; class Mammalia; order Monotremata; family Tachyglossidae; genus Tachyglossus; species Tachyglossus aculeatus. The sequence continues at coordinate 34,480,585 of NC_052073.1, forward strand.
GAAAGAACCCCCAGGACGTCTCGTAGGCCCCTCAGGACGTCTTCTGGGGTCGACAACCCGCTTACCCCTTAACCCAAGGGGCGCACCTCCCTCCCGCTCCCAATTAAGCGCTTAGTACAGTGCTCTGCACACAGTAAGCGCTCAAAATACAATTGATTGATTGATTGAATTAGGGAGGGGAAATCCGCTCACTCAGAACCTCACTGGCCCACCCAAATTAACAACCCACAAGGAGAGAAGGGGAGACTCGGACCCTAAAAGCGGATCCTTACTTACAGATTATCCGAGCATTCCCCCTTTTAGACTGTGAGCCCACTGTTGGGTAGGGACTGTCTCTGTATGTTGCCAATTTGTACTTCCCAAGCGCTTAGTACAGTGCTCTGCACACAGTAAGCGCTCAATAAATACGATTGATGATGATGATGATGGTAGAGTCAGCCGTTCTCACCCACGGAGGTTGTTCCTATCCCGATCGCAGCACTCGGGTCCCTTCGTGGTCGCCAGCCACTTGTCAGCTGTGTGGCTTTGGGCAAGTCACTTCACTTCTCCGGTCATGGGTTCAAATCCCGGGTCTGCCAGTTGTCAGCTGTGTGACTTTGGGCAGGTCACTTAACTTCTCTGTGCCTCAGTGACCTCATCTGTAAAATGGGGATTGACTGTGAGCCCCCCGTGGGACAACCCGATCAGCTTGTAACCTCCCCAGCGCTTAGAACAGTGCTTTGCACATAGTAAGCGTTTAATAAATGCCATCATTATTATTATTATTCTCTGTGCCTCAGTTCCCTCATCAGTAAAATGGGGATTGACTGTGAGCCCACCGTGGGACAACCCGATCACCTTGTAACCTCCCCAGTGCTTAGAACAGTGCTTTGCACATAGTAAGCGCTTAATAAATGCCATCATTATTATTATTATTCTCTGTGCCTCAGTTCCCTCATCAGTAAAATGGGGATTGACTGTGAGCCCACCGTGGGACAACCCGATCACCTTGTAACCTCCCCAGTGCTTTGCACATAGTAAGCGCTTAATAAATGCCATCATTATTATTATTCTCTGTGCCTCAGTTCCCTCATCAGTAAAATGGGGATTGACTGTGAGCCCCCCGTGGGACAACCCGATCACCTTGTAACCTCCCCAGCGCTTAGAACAGTGCTTTCCACATAGTAAGCGCTTAATAAATGCCATCATTATTATTATTATTCTCTGTGCCTCAGTTCCCTCATCCGTAAAATGGGGATTGACTGTGAGCCCCCCGTGGGACAACCCGATCACCTTGTAACCGCCCCAGCGCTTACAACAGTGCTTTGCGCATAGTAAGCGCTTAATAAATGCCATCATTATTATTATTATTCTCTGTGCCTCAGTTCCCTCATCAGTAAAATGGAGACTGGAGCCCCACGTGGGACAACCTGATCACTTTGTATCCCCCCCCCAGCGCTTAGAACAGTGATTTGCCCATAGTAAGCGCTGACCAAATACCATTATTATTATTATTATTATTAATTAATTAATTATATTATTATTATTATTATTAGACTCAGCCAATAGACCTGCGTCTAATCCCTAGTTCTGCCACTTTCCTGTTGTGTGACCTTAGGTAAGTCACTTCTCAGTACCTCCATTTCGAGGGACTGTCTCCATATGTTGCCAATTTGTACTTCCCAAGCGCTTAGTACAGTGCTCTGCATGCAGTAAGCGCTCAATAAATACGATTGATGATGATGATGACATCTGAAATGGAGATTTAATAACTGATCTCCTTACTGCTTAGACTGCAAGCCCCATATGGGACAGGGGTGGTCTCTACCCTAATTGACTTGTATCTACTCCAGGGTATGCAGCAGTGATTGACACGTTATACGTGCTTAACAGATATTATTATTATTGTTATTACCGGGTATTTAAATTTAAAATACTGGACATAAAGGTAGACAGTGCCATATGAATACTAGATCAGGGACAAACCAGGCAAAAACCAGACTATTTGGTATAAAAGAAGATCGATGGCCACACCACTGGAGATGCAGGGAGAGTGACTGACATGCCATCCTTAATTAGAGTTCAACCTCCTAATACAACTGTCTTACCTCTTACTGTCTTACCTCTTTCCCCTCCCCACAGCACCTATATATATGTATATATGTTTGTATGTTATATATAAGTTACTGTTATCGAAAGTAGGGGGCAAAACAAGTTAACCGGTGTAAATCGGCCGCAGGGTTCGAGAACCCAAGGTGGTGACGCAGATAGGAGAAATAACTCGGAGATTTTGAGTTCAGGTAGAGACTGAGCCCCCTTTTTCCCAGACCGAATCCCCCTTTTTCCCAGACCGAATCCCCCTTTTCCTCTCCTCCTCCCCATCCCCCTGGCCCTACCTCCTTCCCCTCCACCCTGTATATATGTTTGTCCAGATTTATGGCTCTATTTATTTTACTTGTGCATATTTACTATTCTATTTATTTTGTTAATGATTTGCAAGAAGCAGCGTGGCTCACGGGGAAGAGCACGGGCTTTGGAGTTAAAGGTCGTAGGTTCGAATCCCGGCTCCGCCACACGTCTGTTGTGTGACCTTGGGCAAGTCACTTCACTTCTCTGAGCCTCAGTTGCCACATCTGTAAAATGGGGATTAAGACTGTGAGCCCCGCGTGGGCTTTGGAGTTAAAGGTCGTAGGTTTGAATTCCGGCTCCACCACACGTCTGTTGTGTGACCTTGGGCAAGTCACTTCACTTCTCTGAGCCTCAGTTACCTCATCTGTAAAATGGGGATTAAGACTGTGAGCCCTACGTGGGACAACCTGATCACCTTGTATCCCCCCCAGCGCTTAGAACAGTGCTTTGCACATAGTAAGTGCTTAACAAATACCATCATTATTGTTATTATCTAGTTTTACTTCTATTTATTCTGATGACTTGACACCTGTCCACATGTTTTGTTTTGTCATCTGTCTCCCCCTTCTAGACTGTGAGCCCGTTGTTGGGTAGGGACCGTCCCTCTATGTTGCCAACTTGGACTTCCCAAGCGCTTAGTACAGTGCCCTGCACACAGTAGGCGCTTAACAAATGCTATTATTATTATTATGTAGCTTTACTTCTATTTATTCTGACGACTTGACACCTGTCCACATGTTTTGTTTTGTCGTCCGTCTCCCCCTTTTAGACTATGAGCCCGTTGTTGGGTAGGGACCGTCTCTCTATGTTGCCAACTTGGACTTCCCAAGCGTTTAGTACAGTGCTGTGCACACAGTAAGCGCTTAACAAATGCCATTATTATTATCTAGCTTTACTTCTATTTATCCTGATGACTTGACACCTGTCCACAGGGGAAAGAGCACGGGCTTTGGAGTCAGTGGTCATGGGTTCAAATCCCGACTCCGCCAATTGTCAGCTGTGTGATTTTGGGCAAGTCACGACTTCTCTGTGCCTCAGTTACCTCATCTGTAAAATGGGGATTGACTGGGAGCCCCCCGGGGGACAACCTGATCACTTTGAATCCCTCCAGCGCTTAGAATAGTGCTTTGCACGTAGTAAGCGCTTAATAAATGCTATTATTATTATCATTGTTTTGTTGTCCGTCTCCCCCTTTTAGACTGTGAGCCCACTGTTGGGTAGGGACTGTCTCTATATGTTGCCAACTTGGACTTCCCAAGCGCTTAGTCCAGTGCTCTGCACATAGTAAGCGCTCAATAAATACGATTGATGATGATGACGATTGTCGTGGCCGCTACTATAGCAGGCGCTTGAGAAATGGCAGGAAAATTAAAAGGCCTCAGCGGGCCGGACGGCGTTTCTCCTCCCCCCCCCCCCGCTCCGTCACCGCGGCGGCGTTGCCGTGGTAACCCCCGGACGGCGGTTTCTCCGCCCCCTCCGCCGCCGGCGGTCCGTCACCGCGGCGGTGTTGCCGTGGTAACCCCCGGACGGCGGTTTCTCCTCCCCCTCCGCCGCCGGCGGCCCGTCCCCTTGGCGGCGCTGCCATGGTAACCCCCGGACGGCGGTTTATCCACCCCCCCCCCCCGCTCCGTCACCGCGGCGGCGTTGCCGTGGTAAGCCCCGGACGGCGGTTTCTCCTCCCCCCCCTCCGCCGGTCCGTCACCTTGGCGGTGTTGCCATGGTAACCCCGGACGGCAGTTTCTCCTCCCCCCCGCTCCGTCACCGCGGCGGCGTTGCCGTGGTAAGCCCCGGACGGCGGTTTCTCCTCCCCCTCCGCCGCCGGCGGCCCGTCCCCTTGGCGGTGTTGCCATGGTAACCCCCGGGCGGCGGTTTCTCCCCCCCCGCTCCGTCACCGCGGCGGCGTTGCCGTGGTAAGCCCCGGACGGCAGTTTCTCCTCCCCCTCCTCCCCCTCCGCCGCCGGCGGCCCGTGCCCTTGGCGGTGTTGCCATGGTAACCCCGGACGGCGGTTTCTCCTCCCCCCCCGCTCCGTCACCGCGGCGGTGTTGCCGTGGTAACCCCCGGACGGCGGTTTCTCCTCCCCCCACCGCTCCGTCACCGCGGCGGCGTTGCCGTGGTAACCCCCGGACGGCGGTTTCTCCTCCCCCCCCCGCTCCGTCACCGCGGCGGCGTTGCCGTGGTAACCCCCGGACCGCGGTTTCTCCTCCCCCCCCTCCCTCCGCCGCCGGCGGTCCGTCACCGCGGCGGTTTCCCCCCCCCCGCTCCGTCACCGCGGCGGCGTTTCCATGGTAACCCCCGGACGGCGGTTTCTCCTCCCCCCCCGCTCCGTCACCGCGGCGCCGTTGCCGTGATAACCCCCGGACGGCGGTTTCTCCTCCCCCCCCGCTCCGTCCCCGCGGCGGCGTTGCCGTGGTAACCCCCGGCCGGCGGTTTCTCCTCCCCCCGCCCCGCTCCGTCCCCGCGGCTTCGTTGCCGTGGCAACCCGCGTCCGGCGGTTTCTCCTCCCCCCCGCCCCCCCCGCGCTCCGTCACCGCGGCGCGCGCCGATGACACGGGCCTGTTCCCTTCCGCGCTGCTCCGCGCCGGTCACCGGTCCGCCATGGGGGCCGCCCGGGGGGCCGGACGGGCCCGGGGGGCCGAGCCCGGGGGCGACGGACCCAACGGGACCCCGGTAAGGACCGGGACGGGGGGCGGGAACATGGCGAATCATTCAGTCAATCGATCAATCAATCAATCGTATTTATTGAGCGCTTCCTGTGTGCAGAGCACTGGACTGAGCGCTTGGGAAGCGCTTAGAAATCTATTCTATTTTATTTTGTTAGTACGTTTGGTTTTGTTCTCCGTCTCCCCCTTTTAGACTGTGAGCCCACTGTTGGGTAGGGACTGTCTCCAGATGTTGCCAACTTGGACTTCCCAAGCGCTTAGTACGGTGCTCTGCACACAGTAAGTGCTCAATAAATACGATTGATGATGATGATGATGATGAAGGACTGGTGGGCAACATCTAGAGACGGTCCCTACCCAACAGTGGGCTCACAGGCTAGAAGGGGGAGACAGACAACAAAACCACAGGGTAAATGGCGAGTCAGTCAGTCATCATCGGGGAAGTGGGGAGTCATTCAGTCAGTCATTCATTCATCGGGGAAATGGGGAGTCATTCAGTCAGTCAACGGAAAAATGGGGAGTCATTCAGTCATTCAGTCAGCGGGGAAATGGGGTGTCATTCAGTCAGTCTTCGTCGGGGAAATGGGGAGTCATTCAGTCAGCACTGGGGAAATGGGGTCATTCAGTCAGGCAGTCATTCAGTCAGTCAGACATTCATCGGGGAAATGGGGAGTCATTCAGCCATTCATCAAAGGGGAAATGGGGAGTCATTCATTCAGTCAGTCATTCATCATCGGGGAAATGGGGAGTCAATCAATCAAACAGTCGTATTTATTGAGCGCTTACTGTGTGCAGAGCACTGTACCAAGCGCTTGGGAAGTGCAAGTTGGCAACATAATCATTCATTCATCGGGGAAATGGGGAGTCAGTCAGTCAGCGGAAAAATGGGGAGTCATTCAGTCAGTCATCATCGGGGAAATGGGGAGTCATTCAGTCAGGCAATCATTCAGTCATCATCGGGGAAATGGGGAGTCTTTCAGTCAGGCAATCAATCAGTCATCATCGGGGAAATGGGGAGTCAGTCACTCATTCATCGGGGAAATGGGGAGTCATTCAGTCAGTCAGCGGGGAAATGGGGAATGTCAGTCAGTCATTCATTCATTGGGGAAATGGGGAGTCATTCAGTCAGTCATCATCAGGGAAATGGGGGGGTCATTGTCAGGCAGTCATTCAGTCATCATCGGGGAAATGGGGAGTCATTCAGTCAGTCATTCATTCATTGGGGAATGGGGAGTCATTCAGTCAGCCAGTCAATGTCGGGGAAATGGGGAGTCATTCAGTCAGTCATCATTGGGGAAATGGGGAGTCATTCAGTCATCATTGGAGAAATGGGGTCATTCAGTCAGGCAGTCATTCAGTCATCGGGGAAATGGGGGGTCATTGTCAGGCAATCACTCAGTCATCATCGGGGAAATGGGGAGTCATTCAGTCAGTCAGTCAGTCAGCGGGGAATGGGGAGTCATTCAGTCAGTCAGCGGGGAAATGGGGAGTCATTCAGTCAGCCAGTCAATGTCGGGGAAATGGGGAGTCATTCAGTCAGGCAGTCATTCAGTCATCGGGGAAATGGGGAGTCATTCAGTCAGTTAGTCATTCATTGGGGAATGGGGAGTCATTCAGTCAGTCAGCAGGGAATTGGGGAGTCATTCAGTCAGCCAGTCAATGTCGGGGAAATGGGGAGTCATTCAGTCATCATTGGGGAAATGGGGAGTCATTCAGTCAGGCAGTCATTCAGTCATCGGGGAAATGGAGAGTCATTCAGTCATTCATCGGGGAAATGGGGAGTCATTCAGTCATTCATCAAAGGGGAAATGGGGAGTCATTCAGTCAGTCATTCATCATCGGGGAAATGGGGAGTCAATCAATCAGTCGTATTTATTGAGCGCTTACTGTGTGCAGAGCACTGTACCAAGCGCTTGGGAAGTGCAAGTTGGCAACATAATCATTCATTCATCGGGGAAATGGGGAGTCAGTCAGTCAGCGGAAAAATGGGGAGTCATTCAGTCAGTCATCATCGGGGAAATGGGGAGTCATTCAGTCAGGCAATCATTCAGTCATCATCGGGGAAATGGGGAGTCATTCAGTCAAGCAATCATTCAGTCATCATCGGGGAAATGGGGAGTCAGTCATTCATTCATCGGGGAAATGGGGAGTCGTTCAGTCAGTCAGCGGGGAAATGGGGAATGTCAGTCAGTCATTCATTCATTGGGGAAATGGGGAGTCATTCAGTCAGTCATCATCAGGGAAATGGGGGGGTCATTGTCAGGCAGTCATTCAGTCATCATCGGGGAAATGGGGAGTCATTCAGTCAGTCAGTCATTCATCGGGGAATGGGGAGTCATTCAGTCATTCATTGGGGAAATGGGGAGTCATTCAGTCAGCCAGTCATCGTCGGGGAAATGGGGAGTCATTCAGTCATCATCGGGGAAATGGGGTCATTCAGTCAGGCAGTCATTCAGTCATCGGGGAAATGGAGAGTCATTCAGTCAGTCATTCATCGGGGAAATGGGGAGTCATTCAGTCATTCATCAAAGGGGAAATGGGGAGTCATTCAGTCAGTCATTCATCATCGGGGAAATGGGGAGTCAATCAATCAGTCGTATTTATTGAGCACTTACTGTGTGCAGAGCACTGTACTAAGCGCTTGGAAAGTACAAGTTGGCAACAATCATTCATCGGGGAAATGGGGAGTCATTCAGTCATTATCGGAGAAATGGGGAGTCATTGTTATCGAAAAGTAGGGTGCAAAGTAGGTTAATCGGTGTAAATCGGCCGCAGGGTTGGAGAACCCAAGGTGGTGACGCAGATAGGAAAAATGACTCGGAGACCGTGAGTTCAGATAGAGCAGTAAAGAAGGAAAGTTGACTACCTGCCCGTTCACCTCCCGAAAAAGGTACGAGTGACAAGGAGCCCCGATCCCATTCCCACTGTGGCTTTTATTGAGTTACAGCAAAGTGGGGGCGAGCAATTGGGAATTTCAGGAATCCAGTTAGGACGACAGGATGCTATAAATTCTCATTATTCTCTGTTTTCACTGTCTTGTGCAGGGTGTTATCTGCCCCATGACCTTGCATAGATAGGTGTTACTTGTTACTGGCCTTGAAGACATTCTGTTGTTGAGCCTTGCATAAAATATAAAAAGGAGTTGTTCTCTCGGCCTGCACAAAATGGAGGGTTACTGTCGGTATGTGCAAAATGGAGTCAGTCATGTCAAGTCCGCTAGTGGACAATAGTCATTCAGTCAGTCAGTCAGTCAGTCATCATCGGGGAAATGGGGAGTCATTCAGTCAGTCAGTCATGCAGCGTGGCTCAGTGGAAAGAGCCCGGGCTTTGGAGTCAGAGGTCATGGGTTCAAATCCCGGCTCAGCCACTTGTCAGTTGTGTCACTTTGGGCAAGTCACTTCACTTCTCTGGGCCTCAGTTACCTCATTTGGAAAATGGGGGTGAAGACTGTGAGCCCCCCGTGGGACAACCTGGTCACCTTGTAATAATGATGGTATTTGTTAAGCGCTTACTATGTGCAAAGCACTGTTCTAAGCGCTGGGGAGGTTACAAGGTGATCAGGTGACCTTGTAACCTCCCCAGAGCTTAGAACAGTGCTTTGCACATAATAAGCCCTTAATAAATGCCATCATTATTATTATTATTATCACAGGGGAAATGGGGAGTCATTCAGTCAGTCAATCATTCATTCATCATCGGGGAAATGGGGTCATTCAGTCATCATCGGGGAGATGGGGAGTCATTGTCAGTCAATCATTCATTCATCATCGGGGAAATGGGGAGTCATTCAGTCATAAGCGCTTAGTCCAGTGCTCTGCACACAGTAAGCGCTCAATAAATACGATTGAGTGAATGAATTCAGTCATCATGGAGAAATGAGTCATTCAGTCGGTCGTTCATGGGGAAATGGGGAGTCATTCAGTCAGCCAGTCAATCATTCATTCATCGGGGAAATGGGGAATCTTTCAGTCATTCAGTCATCCATTCATTCATCGGGGAAATGGGGAGTCATTCAGTCAATCAATCATTCATTCATCATCGGGGAAATGGGGAGTCAGTCATTCAGTTATCATTGGGGAGTCAATCAGTGAATCGTATTTGTTGAGCGCTTACTGTGTTCATTCAATTGTATTTATTGAGCGCTTACTGCGTTGGTTCATTCATTCAGTGGTATTTATTGAGCGCTTAGTGTGTTCGCCCCTTCTAGAGTGTGAGCCCGTTGTTGGGTGGGGGCCGTCTCTATCTGTTGCCGACTTATACTTCCCAAGCGCTTAGTGCAGTGCTCTGCACACAGTAAGCGCTCAGTTTTTGCTGTTGGATGCCCAATTATGTATTCTGGTTACTTTACTTGTAAATGTTTTTATAACAGTCACCCCCATTAGAATATAAACTCCTTTTTGTTAGGGAACAAATCACTATATTCTACACTTTCCAAGTGCTTAATACAGTGCATTCACCCTGGAGGAACTCAAATGCTACTACTGGTATCATCCCTATATGTTGCCAACTTGTACTTCCCAAGCGCTTAGTACAGTGCTGTGCACACAGTAAGCGCTCAATAAATACAATTGAATGAATGAAAGTAAATATGATTGAATGAATGAATGTTCGGCAGACATTCAATCGTATTTATTGAGTGCTTACTGTCTTCGTTCATTGTCAGTCGTATTTATTGAGCGCTCACTTATTCATTCAGTCAGTCGTATTCAGCGCTTACAGTATTTGTTCGTTAATTCAATCAATCGTATTCATTGAGCACTTACTGTGTCCATTCATTTAATCATATTTATTGAGCACTTACTGTGTTCGATCATTCATTCAGTCGTATTTATTGAGCACTTACTGTGTTCATTCAGTCGTATTTATTGAGCGCTTACTGTGTTCATTCATTCATTCGATCATATTCATTGAGCGCTTACTGTGTTCGTTCATTCATTCAATCGTATTCATTAAGCGCTTACTGTGTTCGTTCATTCATTGTCGTATTCATTGAGCGCTTACTGTGTTCATTCAATCGTATTTATTGAGCGCTTACTGTGTTCATTCATTCAGTTGTATTCATTGAGCGCTTACTGTGTTCATTCTTTCATTCAATAGTATTTATTGAGCGCTTACTGTGTTCGTTCATTCATTCAGTCGTATGAAAGAACCTTGTCTGTTCACTCATTCAGTCTTATTGAGCGCTTCCTGTGTTTGTTCATTCAGTCGTATTTGAGCACTTACTGGGTGCAGAGCACTGTCCTAAGAGCTTGAGAGAGTACAGGCGAACTGAGGGGCTAAAGTTATAGTTAGGTGGTAACTTTATCGTAGTAATTATTATCGTTATTATAGTGTTTGTTATTAATAATAATAATAAGATCAGCTGTGAGACTTTGGGGAAGTCACTTCACTTCTCTGGGCCTCAGGTACCTCATCGGTAAAATGGGGATTCATTCGATCGTATTTATTGAGCGCTTACTGTGTCTGTTCATTCATTCGTATTTATTGAGCTCTTACTGTTTTCATTCATTCATTCAGTCGTATTTATTGAGCATATACGGAGTGCAGAGCACTGTACTAAGCACTTGGGAGAGTCCAGTTCAGCAACAAAGAGAGATGATCCCTGCCCACACCGGGCTCACTGTCTAGAAGGGGGAAGACAGACATTAAAACAAGCAAACAGACATCAGTATAAATAAATAGAATTATAGATCTATGCACGTCAAAACAAGTCAACAGGCATCAATATAAATAAATAAAATTATAGATACATAAATAGATAAATAAGGGCTATGGGGCCGGGGGAGAGAGCAAAGAGAGTGAGTCGAGGTGACGGGGAAGGGAGGAGGAGATGAGGAAAAAGGGGACTTAGTCTGGGAAGGCCCCTTGGAGGAGGTGAGTCTTCAGTAGGGTTTTGAGGGGGGGCGGTGATTGCTAATCGCCTACTATGTGCCAGGCACTGTACTAGGCGCTGGGGTGGATACAAGCAAATCAGGCTGGATACAGTCCCTGCCCCACCTGAGGCTCACAGTCTGAATCGACTCACCTCCTCCAAGAGGCCTTCCCAGACTAAGTCCCCTTTTTCCTCATCTCCCTTCCACATCACCTCGACTCACTCTCTTTGCTCCCCGCAGCCCTTATTTATCTATTTATGTATCTATTTATCTGCTTATTTATATTGCTGCCTGTTTACTTCTTTTGATGTGTATATATCTATAATTCTATTCATTTATATTGATGCCTCCTGGCTTGTTTTGACGTGCATAGATCTATAATTCTGTTTATTTATACTGATGTTAGAGAAGCAGCGTGGCTCAGTGGAAAGAGCCCGGGCTTTGGAGTCTGAGGTCATGGGTTCAAATCCCAGCTGTGTGACTTTGGGCAAGTCACTTCTCTTCTCTGGGCCTCGGTTATCTCATCTGTAAAATGGGGATGAAGACTGTGAGCCCCCCCGTGGGACAACCTGATCACCTTGTAACCTCCACAGCGCTTAGAACAGTGCTTTGCACATAGTAAGCGCTTAATAAATGCCATCACTATGATTAATCTCCATTTTCCAGATGAGGTAACTGCGGCTCGGAGAAGGGAAGTGACTGGCCCAAGGTCACACAGCAGGCGCGTGGCAGAGCCCGGATTAGAACCCATGACCTTCCAACTCCCAGGCCTGTGCGCTAGCCTTTATGCCCCATTGCTTAGTGCAGTGCTCTGCACACAGTAAGGGCTCAATCGATTCGATTGAAGGATTGAACAGATAAATCCGATTGATGGATCAATTGGGAAGATAAGGAGCCCTGTTTTGGACACCTTAAGTCGGAGCTGTCAGACGTCCTTGAGGAGACGTCCCAAAGGCAGGGGGTGATGCGAGAAGGAGAAGGATCAGAGCTGGAGAGGGAGATTTGGGAATCGTCCGCGGAGAGATGGTCGTTGAACGTAGGGGAACGAATGAGTTCTCCGAGGGAGCGGGGGTAGACGGAGAAGAGAGGGGGACCCAAGATGGAGCCTTGATGGACCCCCACAGTGAGGGGGTGGGAGGCAGAGGAGGAGCCCCTGAAGGACACGGAGAACCGGGAGAGGACGACGGCGGCTGTGAAGCCGACGTTGGATAACGTTTCCGGGAGAAGGGGGTGATGATTCACAGTGTCGGAGGCAGCCGTGAGGTCGAGGCGCTTAATACAGTCCCTCTCGACTATCAGCTCGTTGTAGGCAGGGACTGTCTGTGTATTGTCCTATTGGACTTTCCCCAGTGCTTAATACAATGTCCCGCCCACCCAACAGCAGCATGGCAGAGAGGCTAGAGCCCGGGCCCTAGAGTCAGAAGGACCTGGGTTCTAATCCCGGCCCACCGCTTGTCTGCCGGGTGGCTTGGGGCAAGTCACCGCACTTCTCTGGGCCCCAGCGACCTCATCTGGAAAACGGGGGGTTGAGGCCGTCAGCCCCACGTGGGACAGGGACTGTGTCCAACCCGATTTTCTGCTATCCACCCCAGCGCTTAGTACAGTGCCCGGCACATAGTAAGCCCTTTACAAACACCACAATTATTATTAGGAGTGATAATAATAATAAATACATTTGACTGACTGAGGATTAGGACAGAGTAGAGGCCGTTGGATTTGGAAGAAGCAGATCATCGGGGCCCGATTTCCAGCGCGGGGACAGTTTCCGGGGAGCGAAGGGGGCGGAAACCAGATTGGAAGGGGTCTTAGAGAGGAGGGTGTAGGGTGTAGACCACCACCGGTGTGCGGAGGGCGGGGAAGGGGCCTCTCCCTGGCGTGTTACCGCGGCTGCTGGCGGACCCCCGGCCCGGCGGGGACCCACCTTGCAATCCCAACGGCAGTGGCTTCATCATCATCATCATCAGTCGTATTTATTGAGCGCTCACCGTGTGCAGAGCACTGTACCAAGCGCTTGGGAAGTACAGGTTGGCAACAGATTCTCATTCATTCGGTCGTATTTACTGCGCGCTCACTGTGTGCTGAGCAGTGGACGAAACGCTTGGAAAGTACAGTTCGGCAACGGATAGAGACGATCCCTGCTCGACACCGGGCTCACAGCCTAGAAGGGGGAGACAGACAATATGTATATATGTTTGCACATATTTATCACTTTATTTATTTATTTATTATTATTATTTATTTATTTTACCTGTAAACATCTATTCTATTTATTTTATTTTGTTAGTACGTTTGGTTTTGTTCTCTGTCTCCCCCTTTTAGACTGTGAGCCCACTGTTGGGTAGGGACCGCCTCTATAGGTTGCCAACTTGGACTTCCCAAGCGCTTAGTCCAGTGCTCTGCGCACAGTAAGCGCTCAATAAATGCGATTGATTGATTGAAACAAGTCGACAGGCATCGCTACGATCAAAATAGATAAATGGAATCGGAGATATATATACACATCATTGGTAAAATAGAGTAATAAATATGTGGAAATATATCCGAGTGCCGTGGGGAGGGGAAGGGGGAGTAGAGACGATGGGGAGGGGAGGAGGAGCAGAGGGAAAGGGGGGCTCAATCTGGGAAGGCTCTCAGGAGAGCTTTGAAGGGGGGAAGAGAGCTAGTTTGGCGGATTTGCGGAAGGACGGCGTTCCGGACCACGGGAAGGACGCGGGACGGGCGAGAACGAGGCCCGGTGAGGAAGTGAGCGGCGACAGAGGAGCGGAGGACGCGGGCTGGGCCGGAGAAGGCCAGAAGGGAGGTGAGGGAGGAAGCGGCGTGGCCTAGCAGCTAGAGCCCCCACCTGAAGTCAGAAAGTCACGGGTTCTAATCCCGGCTCCGCCACCTGCCCGCTGTGTGACCTTGAACCGGTCACTTCACTTCTCCGTGCCTCAGTTCCCTCACTTGGAAAAGGGGGATGGAGACGGCGAGCCCCACGGGGGACACAGTTGGGTAGGGCCCGTCTCTATATGTTGCCAATTTGTACTTCCCAAGCGCTTAGTCCAGTGCTCTGCACACAGTAAGCGCTCAATAAATACGATTGATGATGATGATGATGATAGGGATCGCGTCCAGCGGAATAAATAGGACGATGACCGTTCCTCCGTGTCCGCAGAGCCCCTGGAACGTGATGATCAAGCACAGGCAGGTTCAGCGGCGGCGGCGGCGGTCCCAGATGACTACCAGGTGAGAGGCCCTGGGGAAGGGGCGGGATGGGAGCGGGCGGGAAGGGAGGGAAGGGAAAAGCTCAGTCCCGGAGGGATCGGAAGGCCTGCGGTCCAATCCCGGCTCCGCCGCTCTGCTCGATCACCGGTACTTATTGGGCGCTTGACCGCGTGCGGAGTGCCCGGGAGCGTCCGGCGGAACGGAGTCGGTCGGGCCCGCTCCCCCTCCACGGCGAGCGTCCAGTCCGGAGAGGTTGTCCGATTCCCAGCGGCTACGGCCCGAGCCGGGTCAGAAGGACCCGGGTTCCGATCCCGGCTCCGCCACCGGTCCGCTGCGTGACCCTGGGCCAGTCATTTCTCTGGCCTCCGGTTCCCACGTCTGGAAAATGGGGATTAAGGCGGCCGCGGCCGACCCCACTTGCGTGTATCCGGCCGGCGCTCGGTACGGTGCCTGGCACGCAGCAAGGCAGAGGTCGTGGGTTCTAATCCCGGCCCCACTGCCTACGGGCTGGGGGACTTTGGGCAAGTCACCTAACTTCTCTGTGCCCGTTACCTCATCCGTAAAATGTGGATTAAGACTGTGAGCCCCACGTGGGGCAGCCTGATGGTCTCGTCTCTACCCCAGCGCTTAGGACAGTGCTCGGCACATAGTAAGCGCTTAACAAATACCGTGATTATTATAATGATTCCCCCTTTTAGACTGTGAGCCCACTGTTGGGTAGGGACTGTCTCTATGTGTTGCCAATTTGTACTTCCCAAGCGCTTAGTACAGTGCTCTGCACATAGTAAGCGCTCAATAAATACGATTGATTGATTGATTGATTGATAAGCACGGAGAAGCAGCGTGGCTCAGTGGAAAAGAGCCCGGGCTTTGGAGTCAGAGGTCACGGGTTCAAATCCCGGCTCCGCCAATTGTCAGCTGTGTGACTTCGGGCGAGTCACTTCTCTGGGCCTCAGTGGCCTCATCTGTAAAATGGGGATTAAGACTGTGAGCCCCCCGGGGGACCATCTGATCACCTTGTAACCTCCCCAGCGCTTCAAACAGTTCTTTGCACATAGTAAGCGCTTAATAAACGCTATCGTTATTATTATAATTATTATTATTACCCCAGCGCTTAGAACAGCTTAACAAACACTATCATTATTACTACTATTAAAGATTATTCAGTCATTCATTCATTCAGTCGTAGTTATTGAGCGCTTACTGTGTGCAGAGCACTGTACTAAGCGTTTGGGAAGTACAAGTTGGCAACATCTAGAGACTGTCCCTACCCAACAGTGGGCTCACAGTCTAGAAGGGGGTGACAGAGAACAAAACAAAACATATTAACAAAATAAAATAAATAGAATATGTACAAGTAAAATAAATCAATAAATAATAAAGTAATAAATCCGTACAAACGTATATACATATATACAGGTGCTGTGGGGAAGGGAAGGCGGTATGGAGGGGGGAGGAGGGGGAGATGATGATGATGATGACGGCATTTATTAAGCGCTTACTATGTGCAAGGCACTGTTCTAAGCGCTGGGGAGTTTACAAGGTGATCAGGTTGTCCCACGTGGAGCTCACAGTCTTAATCCCCATTTTCCAGATGAGGTCACTGAGGCCCAGAGAAGTGAAGTGACTCGCCCCGAGTCACCCAGCTGACAGTCGGCGGAGCCGGGATTTGAACCCGTGACCTCTGACTCCAAAGGCCGGGCTCTTTCCGCTGGGGCTCAGCCTGGGAAGGCCTCCAAGATTAGGGAGCGGGAGGAACAGCCGAGGAGAAGGATATGGAGATGGGCCCCGCCTCGCTCCCTTGGCACTCTATGTCTGTAGCGGTCATTTATTGATCTTTATCATCATCATCAATCGTGTTTATTGAGCGCTTACTGTGTGCCGAGCACTGTACTAAGCGCTGGGGAGTTTCCAAGGTGATCACGTTGTCCCACGTGGAGCTCACAGTCTTAATCCCCATTTTCCAGATGAGGTCACTGAGGCCCAGAGAAGTGAAGTGACTCGCCCCGAGTCACCCAGCTGACAGTCGGCGGAGCCGGGATTTGAACCCGTGACCTCTGACTCCAAAGGCCGGGCTCTTTCCGCTGGGGATCCGTCTGGGAAGGCCTCCAAGATTAGGGAGCGGGAGGAACAGCTGAGGAGAAGGATATGGAGATGGGCCCCGCCTTGCTCCCTTGGCACTTTATGTCTGTAGCGGTCATTTATTGATCTTTATCATCATCATCAATCGTGTTTATTGAGCGCTTACTGTGTGCCGAGCACTGTACTAAGCGCTGGGGAGTTTCCAAGGTGATCACGTTGTCCCACGTGGAGCTCACAGTCTTAATCCCCATTTTCCAGATGAGGTCACTGAGGCCCAGAGAAGTGAAGTGACTCGCCCCGAGTCACCCAGCTGACAGTCGGCGGAGCCGGGATTTGAACCCGTGACCTCTGACTCCAAAGGCCGGGCTCTTTCCGCTGGGGCTCAGCCTGGGAAGGCCTCCAAGATTAGGGAGCGGGAGGAACAGCTGAGGAGAAGGATATGGAGATGGGCCCCGCCTCGCTCCCTTGGCACTTTATGTCTGTAGCGGTCATTTATTGATCTTTATCATAATCATCAATCGTGTTTATTGAGCGCTTACTGTGTGCCGAGCAGTGTACTAAGCGCTGGGGAGTTTCCAAGGTGATCACGTTGTCCCACGTGGAGCTCACAGTTTTAATCCCCATTTTCCAGATGAGGTCACTGAGGCCCAGAGAAGGGAAGTGACTCGCCCCGAGTCACCCAGCTGACAGTCGGCGGAGCCGGGATTTGAACCCGTGACCTCTGACTCCAAAGGCCGGGCTCTTTCCGCTGGGGCTCAGCCTGGGAAGGCCTCCAAGATTAGGGAGCGGGAGGAACAGCCGAGGAGAAGGATATGGAGATGGGCCCCGCCTTGCTCCCTTGGCACTCTATGTCTGTAGCGGTCATTTATTGATCTTTATCATCATTATCAATCGTGTTTATTGAGCGCTTACTGTGTGCAGAGCACTGTACTAAGCGCTTGGGAAGTCCAAGTTGGCAACATAGAGAGACGGTCCCTACCCAACAGTGGGCTCACAGTCTAAAACACAGTCTTTATCAGCGTCCGCCTCCCGCTCTAGACACGTCAGCTCCTGCGGGCAGGGACCGTGTCTGGTCCAGCGGACCCTCCCAGAGCGCTCAGTAAATACGCCCGCGGCCAGCCGGGACATGGGGGGGTTGCCTCCGGCCTCTCCGGGGGGCGGCGGATGGCAGGAGGGGGGATGGCGAACTGTCGGGGTCCGGCCCGCGGCCTGACCGCCTCCGCCCCCCGTCCGGCCCTCGGTCCGCGGCCGACCCGGCGCCAGCTTCACGGACCCGGCCGTCTCCATGGACCTGCTGCGAGCCGTCCTCCAGCCCAGCATCAACGAGGAGATCCGCTTGGTGTTCAATAAGTACATGAAGGTGAGCCGCCCCCTCCCTCCCCCCCTCCCGGCCTGAGCTACCGACTGAGCGTCTGCTGCGGGCCGGGCGAGAAAAACGATCATAATAATCGTGGTGTCCCGCGGCTTAAAGATCGCGGGCTTGGGAGTCGGAGGTCTTGGGTTCTCGTCCCGTCACTCTTCATTCGTTCATTCAGTCGTATGTATTGAGCGCTCACTGTGTGCAGGGCACTGTCAATCAATCAATCAATCAATCAAGCATATTTATTGAGCGGTTACTATGTGCAGAGCACTGTCAGCTCACTTGTCAGCTGGGTGACTCCGGGCGGGTCGCTTCACTTCTCTGTGACCTCATCTGGAGAAGCAGCGTGGCTCAGTGGAAAAAGAGCCCGGGCTTTGGAGTCAGAGGTCATGGGTTCAAATCCCGGCTCCACCACTTGTCAACTGTGTGACTTTGGGCAAGTCACTTAACTTCTCTGGGCCTCAGTTCCCTCATCTGCAAAATGGGGGTGAAGACTGTGAGCCCCATGTGGGACAACCTGATCACCTTGTAAATTCCCCGGCGCTTAGAACAGTGCTCTGCACATAGTAAGTGCTTAATAAATGCCATTATCTGGAAAATGGGTTTTAAGGCCGTAAGCCTCACGTGGGACAACCCGATGACCTTGGCCGTCTCCCAGCGCTTAGAACGGCACATAGTAAGCGCTTAACAAATACCATCGTTATTATTATTATTATTACTGAGCGCCGGGGTAGGCGCCGGAATACGATAACTCGATTGTACCTTTCCTTCTTCCTCCTGTTTGTAAATTATCAATCAGTCAATCAATCAGTCGTATTTATTGAGCGCTTACTGTGTGCAGAGCACTGGACTAAGCGCTTGGGAACCACTCACCTCCTCCAGGAGGCCTTCCCAGACTGAGCCCCTTCCTTCCTCTCCCCCTCGTCCCCCTCTCCATCCCCGCATCGTACCTCCTTCCCTTCCCCACAGCACCTGTATATATGGATATATGGTTGTACATATTTATTACTCTATTTATTTATTTATTTTACTTGTACATTTCTATCCTATTTATTTTATTTTGTTGGTATGTTTGGTTTTGTTCTCTGTCTCCCCCTTTTAGACTGTGAGCCCACTGTTGGGTAGGGACTTTCTCTATGTGTTGCCAATCTGTACTTCGCAAGCGCTTAGTACAGTGCTCTGCACATAGTAAGCGCTCAATAAATACGATCGATTGATTGATTGATTGGGAAGTACAAGTTGGCAACATATAGAGACAGGCCCTACCCAACATCATCATCATCATCATCAATCGTATTTATTGAGCGCTTACTGTGTGCAGAGCACTGGACTAAGCGCTTGGGAAGTCCAAGTTGGCAACCTATAGAGACAGTCCCTACCCAACATCATCATCATCTTCAATCGTATTTATTGAGCGCTTACTGTGTGCAGAGCACTGAACTAAGCGCTTGGGAAGTCCAAGTTGGCAACCTATAGAGACAGTCCCTACCCAACATCATCATCATCTTCAATCGTATTTATTGAGCGCTTACTGTGTGCAGAGCACTGGACTAAGCGCTTGGGAAGTCCAAGTTGGCAACCTATAGAGACGGTCCCTACCCAACATCATCATCATCAATCGTATTTATTGAGCGCTTACTGTGTGCAGAGCACTGGACTAAGCGCTTGGGAAGTCCAAGTTGGCAACCTATAGAGACGTTCCCTACCCAACATCATCATCATCATCAATCGTATTTATTGAGCGCTTACTGTGTGCAGAGCACTGGACTAAGCGCTTGGGAAGTCCAAGTTGGCAACCTATAGAGACGGTCCCTACCCAACATCATCATCATCAATCGTATTTATTGAGCACTTACTGTGTGCGGAGCACTGGACTAAGCGCTTGGGAAGTCCAAGTTGGCAACCTATAGAGACGGTCCCTTCCCAACATCATCATCATCATCAATCGTATTTATTGAGCGCTTACTGTGTGCAGAGCACTGTACTAAGCGCTTGGGAAGTACATGTTGGCAAGATATAGAGACGGTCCCTACCCAACCGCGGGCTCACAGTCTAATAGGGGGAGACAGAGAACAAAACCAAACATGCTAACAAAAGAAAATAAATAGAATAGATATGTACAAGTAAAATAAATAAATAAATAGAGTAATAAATATGTACATACGTATATACAGGTCTTTTGGTCTGTTGGGCTCACAGTCTAAAAGGGGGAGACAGAGAACAAAAGCAAACATACTAACAAAATAAAATAAATAGAATAGATATGTACAAGTAAAATAAATAAATGAATAGAGTAATAAATATGTACATACCTATATACAGGTCTTTCGGTCTGTCTTCTCTGCCCGATGGAAGACTGTTTGAAAGCAATGTGAGCCCGCTGTTGGGTAGGGACCGTCTCTAGATGTTGCCAACTTGTACTTCCCAAGCGCTTAGTACAGTGCTCTGCACACAGTAAGCGCTCAATAAATACGATGGAATGAATGAATGAACGAATGAACCGTTCCCTTGGCTCATCGGCCCGGCCACCTTGCGAGGCCTCAACGGAGCCGGCCCAGCGGCGCGGCGTCTGACGCATAGTAAGCGCTGAACAAATACCATGGTTCATTCATTCAGTTGCATTTACTGAGCGCCTACTGTGTGCAGAGCACTGTACTAAGCGCTTAGGAAGTACAAGTTGGCAACCTATAGAGACGGTCCCTACCCCACAACGGGCTCACAGTCTAGAAGGGGGAGGCAGACAACAAAACAAAACAAGTGGACAGGTGTCGTTGCCAGCGCTCAGAACAGTGCAGCGCTTAGAACAGCGCTTTGCACATAGTAAGCGCTTAATAAATGCCATCAAAAAAACAAAAAAAACGCACATCATTAACAGAATAATATTAGTGGCAATAGGGATCGAGTGCCCTCTGAGGGCGACGCGCTGTACCGTTCATTTAATCGTATTTATTGAGCACTTACTAGGTACAGAAGCACTGTACTAAGCGCTTGGGAGCGTACAGTACGACAGTAAACCAGGCACATCCCCTTCCCACAAGGAGCTTACGGTCAAGAGGCGGAGAAAGACGTTAAAGAAATTACCAGACCCTCCGAAAGTCCAAAGTGTGAGCCCCACGTTGGACGGGGACTGTCTGCAGCCCGATTTTCTTGTATCCACCCTAGCGCTTAGTACAGTGCTTGGCACATAGTAAGCGCTTAGCAAATACCACCATTATTATTATTAATACAGGACCCAGGCAGACCACGATCCCGCCTCCCGGCACGGCCCGAATCACTTTGTGCGCGGAGGGGCCCACGCTCCGCCGCCCCGCCCGAGCCAGCCAGCCAGCTGGGCTACTTACTGAGCACTCCCTCTGTGCAGAGCACCAGTCTGAGCACTCGAGCGAGCCCGGCGGAGTTGGCAGGCGCGGTCCCTGCCCACGAGGAGCTGCCCGTTTCTCAGTCGTCCAACCAGTCGTCCGTTGCTGGTCTTTACCGAGCCCTTGCCGTGCGCAGAGCACTGTACTGAGCGCTCGGGAGAGTCCAGTACAGCAGGACGGGTAGCCCCGTTCCCTGTCCGGAAGGAGTCCGGGGGCAGGGGAAGGACAGAATTCCAGTGGGGCAGAAGGTGGGATGAAAACCGAGAGCTTAAAAGGGATGGAGTCATTCATTCAGTCCTATTTATTATTATTATTATTATTGTTATTATAGTATTTGTTAAGCGCTTACTATGTGTCAGGCACTGTAATAATAATATAATAATAATGATGGCATTTATTAAGCGCTTACTATGTGCAAAGCACTGTTCTAAGCGCCGGGGACAACCTGATCACCTTGTATCCCCCCCCACCTGGGGCTTAGAACAGTCCTTGGCACATAGGAAGCGCTTAACAAATAGCCCTCATTGCTGTTGTTGCTTTTCTCTGGGCCTCAGTTACCTCATCTGGAAAATGGGATTAAGACTGTGAGCCCCACGTGGGACAACCTGATCACCGTGTATCCCCCAGCGCTTAGAACAGTGCTTTGCACATAGTAAGCGCTTAATAAATGCCATTATTATTATTATTATTGTCTGGAGAATGAGGAATAATAATAATAATAATGGCATTTATTAAGCGCTTACTATGTGCAAAGCACCGTTCTAAGCGCTGGGGAGGTTACAAAGTGATCGGGTTGTCTCACGGGGGGCTCACAGTCTTAATCCCCATTTTCCAGATGAGGGAACCGAGGCCCAGAGGAGTGAAGTGACTCGCCCAAAGTCACCCAGCTGACCGGGATTTGAACCCGTGACCTCTGACTCCAAAGCCCGGGCTCTTTCCACTGAGCCCCGCTGCTTCAAAGTAGCACAGAAGGCCCTGGTGAGATTTGAACTCGCGACCCCCGGCTTACAAGACCAGCGCGCTCAACCTCGTGCTATAGGGCCACTTACTGTACTAAGCGCTGGGGCCCATCTCGACCCCCATTTTCCAGATGGGGGAACTGAGGCCCAGAGAAGTGAAGTGACTGGCCCAAGGTCACACAGCAGACGAGCTGGGATTTGAACCCCGGACCCTCTGATTCCCAGGCCCGGGCTCTACGGCCACTATGCCGTGCGCTTATTGAGCGCTTACTGTGTGCAGAGCACTGTACTGAGTGCTCGGGAGAGAACAGGAGAACAGTAAGCAGCCACAGTCCCTGCCCACATGACGGTCAAGAGGGGGAGATTCATTCATTCAGTCGTACTTATTGAGCGCCTACTGTGTGCAGAGCACTGAGCTAAGCACTGGCGATCCAAGGACGAGGGCGACTCAGAAGGGAGAGTCATGGGAAGGAACGATAGATGCCCCGGGCCTGTCTTGAACATTTATTTCCTTCTCTTAATAAATGAAGAAAGACATAATTTAAGCGCTTACTATGTGCCAGGCACTGTACTGAGCGCTGGGGCAGATCAAAGCAATTCAAGTTGAGCGCAGTCCCTGCCCCACTTAGGGCTCTCAGTCTTAGAGAAGCAGCGTGGAAAGAGTGCGGGCTTTGGAGTCAGAGGTCACGGGTTCAAATCCCGGCCCCGCCAATTGTCAGCGGAGTGACTTTGGGCGAGTCATTTCACTTCTCTGTGCTTTGCACGTAGTAAGCGCTTAACAAATACCACCATTATTATTATTATTATTATTATTATTATTCTCTGTGCCTCAGTTACCTCATCTGTAAAAGGGGGATGAAGACGGGGAGCCCCCCGAGAGACAATGTCATCACCTTGTAACCTCCCCAGCGCTTAGAACAGTGCTTTGCACGTAATAAGCGCTTAACAAATACCATCATTGTTATTATTATTGTTATCGAATGAACGAATGCGGCGCTCCGCACACCGTAAGCGCTCAGTAAATAGGATTGAATGAATGAATGCGGTGCTCCACGCACCGTAAATGCTCAGTAAATAGGATTGAATGAATGAATGCTGTGCTCCGCACACCATTAACGCTCAGTAAATAGGATCAAATGACTGAATGTGGCGCTCTGCACACCGTTAATGCTCAGTAAATAGGATCGAATGAGTGAATGCGGCGTTCCGCACACCGTAAACGCTCAGTAAATAGGATCGAATGAATGAATGCTGTGCTCCACACACCGTAAACACTCAGTAAATAGGATCGAATGAATGAATGCGGCGCTCCACACACCGTAAACGCTCAGTAAATAGGATCAAATGAATGAATGCGGTGCTCCGCACACCGTAAACGCTCAGTAAATAGGATCGAATGAATGAATGCGGCGCTCCGCACACTGTAAACGCTCAATCAATAGGATCGAACGAATGAATGCGGCGCGCTGCGCACCGTAAACGCTCAGTAAATAGGATCGAATGAATGAATGCGGCGCTCCACACACTGTAAACGCTCAGTAAATAGGATTGAATGAATGAATGCGGTGCTCCGCACACCATAAATGCTCAGTAAATAGGATTGAATGAATGAATGCTGTGCTCCGCACACTGTAAATGCTCAGTAAATAGTATCGAACGAATGAATGTGGCGCGCCGCACACCGTAAACGCTCAGTAAATAGGATTGAATGAATGAATGCTGTGCTCCGCACACTGTAAACGCTCAGTAAATAGGATTGAATGAATGAATGTGGTGCTCCACACACTGTAAATGCTCAGTAAATAGGACCGAATGAATGAATGCGGCGCTCCGCACACTGTAAACGCTCAGTAAATAGGATCGAATGAATGAATGTGGCGCTCCGCACACCGTTAATGCTCAGTAAATAGGATTGAATGAATGAATGCTGTGCTCCGCACACTGTAAACGCTCAGTAAATAGGATTGAATGAATGAATGTGGCGCTCCGCACACTGTAGGCGCTCAGTCAGTAGGATTGAGTGAACGCGTGGAGAAGCAGCGTGGCCCAGTGGAAAGAGCCCGGGCTTTGGAGTCAGAGGTCACGGGTTCAAATCCCGGCCCCGCCAGTTGTCAGCTGGGTGACTTCGGGCCAGTCGCTTCACTTCTCTGTGCCTCAGTTGCCTCATCTGTAAAAGGGGGATGAAGACGGGGAGCCCCCCACCGTGGGACAATCACCTTGTAACCTCCCCCGCGCTTCGAACAGTGCTTTGCACGTAGCAAGCGCTTCAGAAATGCCGTTGTTATTATTATTATTATAACGCGGTGCCCGGCCCACAGTAGGCGCTCAGTAAGTACGAGCGCAGTAGGGCGGGCGGGGGTCCCTGAAGGCCGCGGCTCGGCCCCCCTCTGTCCAGTTCTTTCAGAAGGCGGCCCTCAACGTGCGGGACAACGTCGGAGACGAGGTGGAGGCCGAGAGGCTGATCCAGGAGGCCTGCCGCAGTTCTCTGGAGCAGGTGGGCTCCCCCACTCCCCCCGCCCCCCAATTTTCAGTCCATCAGGCCTACTGTCTGAGCGCCCACGGCGGGCAGCCCGCCAAACCGACCTCCCCTCGCCCCTAACCCTCGGCGCCCCGCTCCCTCTCCTCTCCCGCCGGGAGTGGGTTAGAACCCGTGGCCCGGCGGCAAGAAGCCGGGCTGGGGGGGTCACGGGGCACGGGTTCGAATCCCGGCTCCGCCGCGGCACCCTGGGCGAGCCGCTTCGCTTCCCTGGGCCTCGGTCGCCTCCTCTGGGAAATGGGGGTGAAGACGGGTAGCCCCACGGGGGACTGTCTCTGTATGTTGCCAGTTTGTACTTCCCAAGCGCTTAGTACAGTGCTCTGCACATAGTAAGCACTCAGTAAATACGGTTGATGATGATGATGATGACAACCGGATGACCACGCCGGCGCTTTGAACAGGGCTTGGCACAGAGTGAGCGCTTACTAAGCGCCCCGATCACCATCAGCAACCCAGGTCGAGGGTTCTAATCCCGGCTCCGCCGCTCGTCGGCCGCGTGACCTTGGATGAGTCACTTCACTCCTCTGTGCCTCGGTCACCTCCTCTGGAAAATGGGGGTGAAGACGGGTAGCCCCACGGGGGACTGTCTCTGTATGTTGCCAGTTTGTACTTCCCAAGCGCTTAGTACAGTGCTCTGCACATAGTAAGCGCTCAATAAATACGGTTGATGATGATGACAACCGGATGACCACCCCGGCGCTTTGAACGGGGCTTGGCACAGAGTGAGCGCTTACTAAGCGCCCGGATCACCATCAGCAACCCAGGTCGAGGGTTCTAATCCCGGCTCCGCCGCTCGTCGGCCGCGTGACCTTGGATGAGTCACTTCACTTCTCTGTGCCTCGGTCACCTCCTCTGGAAAATGGGGGTGAAGACGGGTAGCCCCACGGGGGACTGTCTCTGTATGTTGCCAGTTTGTACTTCCCAAGCGCTTAGTACAGTGCTCTGCACATAGGAAGCGCTCAATAAATACGGTTGATGATGATGACAACCGGATGACCACCCCGGCGCTTTGAACGGGGCTTGGCACAGAGTGAGCGCTTACTAAGCGCCCCGATCACCATCAGCAACCCAGGTCGAGGGTTCTAATCCCGGCTCCGCCGCTCGTCGGCCGCGTGACCTTGGATGAGTCACTTCCCTTCTCCGTGCCTCAGTTCCCTCATCTGTAAAATGGGGATGGAGACCCTGAGCCCCGTGTGGGACGGGGACTGCATCCGGCCCAATTTGCTTGCATCCACCCCAGCGCTTAGTACATAGTAAGCGCGTAGCAAATACCGCAGTTACTATTAATTATTATCACGATGACACGTTTGGCATTACCGACTGAGGAAATTCGTTCCGAGCTCGGATACCCCGGCGTACCTCCGCTTTATTAAAATCCAGGTTTGGATTTTAAGGAATAATTTCCTTCCCGACGTTCTACGCCGGGAGAAGCCGCGCTGGTGGCCGGACCCCGGGCCTGGGAGGGAGTCCGAAGGCCCCGGGTTCTAATCCCGACTCCGCCACTCGTCTGACCTCGGGCCAGTGGCTTCACTTCTCCGGGCCTCAGTTCCCTCATCGGGAAAACGGGGATGGAGACCGGGAGCCCCACGCCGTGAGCCCGACTTGCTCGTATCCACCCCGGCGCTCAGTACATAGCAAGCGCTTAACAAATGCTACCATTATCGGCATCACTCTGACCGTCGGCTTTAAAGGACTCGGTCGGCTCGCCCCGCGTGGGACAGCCGGGTGATCTTGTATCTCCCCTGGCGCTTAGAACAGCGCTTGGCACATAGTAAGCGCTTAACAAGTACCACCATTATGACCTGTGACCTTTGGACATTTGCTATTGTCCCCCCGCCCCCCAACCCCTTAGCCCTTTTGTACAGGTCTTTAAATGATATATTATTCTTCCTTTCAGTCATATCTAGTGAGCGCTTACTGTGTGCAGAGCACTGTACTAAGCGCTTGGAAAGTACCATTCGGCAGCAAATAGAGGCATTCCCTGCCCACGGCGGGCTCCCGTGTAAATTATGATTTACTCAGATTAATATCCGCCTCCTCCTTCGAGACTGAGCCCGTTGTGGGCCGGGATTGTCTCTCTTTGTTGCCGAATGGGACTTTCCGAGCGCTTAGTACAGCGCCCTGCACGCAGTAAGCGCTCAGTAAATACAAGCAGAGCAGCTTACACACGGTCCCCGTCCCCCCATAGGGCTCCGGATCTCCATCCCCATCCTTCCAGGTGGGGAAACTGAGGCCCAGAGAAGTGTAGCGCCTTGCCCGAGGTCACGCGGCGGAGGAGCGGCGGGGCCGGGATTAGAACCCAGGTCCTTCCGACTTCGGGGGCTCCCGGATTTCCCGGCCCCCTCCCGATTCCCTCAGCCGGCGGGGGAAATCACGGACTTCCGATTTCCGAAACTCCACCCTCCCTCCCGACAGGCCAAGCTTCTGTTTGCCACGGAAGAGAAACCCATTCCCAGATTCAGCCACGAAGCGCTCGCGGGAAAGGTAGGTGGCGGCGGCGGCGGCTCCCGGGAATATTAGCACCGGGAGGGGACCCGGATTCCGATCCCGGCTTGGCCGCGTGACCTCAGGCCGGCTGCTTCACTCCTCTGGGCCTCGGTTCCCTCATCCGGGAAACGGGAATGCCGAGCAGATCCGGAACGGCGCCGGGCGGGTCGGAAGCGCTTATTAAACGCCGTGACTATTAATCGATTAGTAAGGAGCTTCCGGCCGAGACGGGCGCTTCACGCAGGGTAAGCGCGGACCGAGGAGCGCCCCGCTCTCCGTCATCCTGTCTGTCTTCCCAGCACGGCCGGCAGATGGAAGAAGAAGGAATTTACCAAGGAAGTCCCGTCTACAAAAAGGTAGGAATTCCCCCCCAACGGCGGCCTGGGATAAGAGGGAGTCACCAACGGCAGAATCCCAGGCGTGGATTCGGCCGGGGGGGGGGGCGGCGTTATCATTATTAATACTAATAATAATAATAATAATTGGGGTATTCGTCAACCGCTCACTGTGCGTCAAAACCGTCCCGAGCGCCGGGTTGGAGAAGAGACAATCAGGTCGAATACAGGCCTCGTCTCACCTGGCTCTCAGCCTTAGTTGTTTATTATATCATCATCATCATCAATCGTATTTATTGAGCGCTCACCGTGTGCCGAGCACTGTGCTAAGCGCCTGGGAAGGACAAGTTGGCAACATCTAGAGACAGGCCCTACCCAACAATCAATCAATCAATCACTCAATCAATCGTATTTATTGAGCGCTTACTATGTGCAGAGCACTGTACTAAGCGCTTGGGAAGTACAAATTGGCAACACAGAGAGACAGTCCCTACCCAACAGCGGGCTCACAGTCTAAAAGGGGGAGACAGAGAACGGAACCGAACATACCAACAAAATAAAATAAATAGGATAGAAATGTACAAGTAAAATAAATAAATAAATAGAGTAATAAATATGTACAACCATATATACAAATATACAGGGGCTGTGGGGAAGGGAAGGAGGTAAGATGGGGGGATGGAGAGGGGGACGAGGGGGAGAGGAAGGAAGGGGCTCAGTCTGGGAAGGCCTCCTGGAGGAGGTGAGCTCTCAGCAGGGCCTTGAAGGGAGGAAGAGGGATTGGGGGCATTCCGGGCCCGGGGGATGACGTGGGCTCACATCTGTCAATACTAGTGATCGTGGTATCCGTTAAGCGCTTAATACGCGCCAATCACTGAGCACCGGGGCTAGAGACCGGATAATCAGGTCCCTCGGGGACCGAACCCCCGCCTAGTAAATTAAGCCCTTACTCTGTGTTAAGCGCCGTTCCGAACACCGGGCCACGCTGCTTCTCCTACGCTTGATTCGATTCCAGTACCGTACTTTCCAAACGCTTAGCGCGGTGCTCAGTGGGCGCTCAGTAAATACGACTGAACGAATACGCTCGTCCTTGGGCCCCCTCCTTCAATCAGCCGCTCGATCGACCGACCCGTGGATGATTCCACTTTTTGCTCCGGGCATCACCTGCTGATTTTAGGGCTGCCGTGGCGTGTTAGCTGTTAGCCGCTCTCGGGGCTGTCATTTATCCCGCTGACCTCACCATGACCTCTCGCTTCCCCTGCTCCCTTCTCCCCATCCCAGTCCTCACTTTCCCCATCCCCGCTCGCACCCAGCTCTTTCCCTCCCCTTGCTCCCTCCCTGGAATCCCACTGGCCCGGCGCCCACCCTCGTCCCATCCCAGTCCTCACTTTCCCCATCCCCACTCGCACCCACCTCTTTCCCTCCCCTTGCTCCCTCCCTGGAATCCCACTGGCCCGGCGCCCACCCTCGTCCCCCTACGCAATTCCCCGCCAAACCCCTCCCTTCCAACCCCTTCCGTCCCCCCGTCTCATCGCCCCCCCCCCATAATAATAATGGCATTTATGAAGCGCTCACTACGTGCCAAGCGCTGTTCTAAGCACTGGGGAGGTTACACGGTGATCAGGTTGTCCCACGGAGTGGCTCACGGTCTTCACCCCCATTTTCCAGGGGAGGTCACCGAGGCCCAGAGAATAATAATAATGATAATAATAATAATGGCATTTATTAAGTGCTTACTACGTGCCGAGCACGGTTCTAAGCGCTGGGGAGGTTACACGGTGATCAGGTTGTCCCACGGAGTGTCCCATTTTCCAGGGGAGGTCACCGAGGCCCAGAGAATAATAATAATAATGATGGCATTTATTAAGCGCTTACTACGTGCCAAGCGCTGTTCTAAGCGCTGGGGAGGTTACACGGTGATCAGGTTGTCCCACGGAGTGTCCCATTTTCCAGGGGAGGTCACTGAGGCCCAGAGAATAATAATAATAATAATGATAATGGCATTTATTAAGCGCTTACTACGTGCCAAGCACGGTTCTAAGCGCTGGGGAGGTTACACGGTGATCAGGTTGTCCCACGGAGTGTCCCATTTTCCAGGGGAGGTCACCGAGGCCCAGAGAATAATAATAATAATAATAATGATGGCATTTATTAAGCGCTTACTACGTGCCGAGCACGGTTCTAAGCGCTGGGGAGGTTACACGGTGATCAGGTTGTCCCACGGAGTGTCCCATTTTCCAGGGGAGGTCACCGAGGCCCAGAGAATAATAATAATAATAATAATGATGGCATTTATGAAGCGCTTACTAGGTGCCGAGCACTGTTCTAAGCGCTGGGGAGGTTACACGGTGATCAGGTTGTCCCACGGAGTGTCCCATTTTCCAGGGGAGGTCACTGAGGCCCAGAGAATAATAATAATAATAATGATGGCATTTATTAGGCGCTTACTACGTGCCGAGCACGGTTCTAAGCGCTGGGGAGGTTACACGGTGATCAGGTTGTCCCACGGAGTGTCCCATTTTCCAGGGGAGGTCACCGAGGCCCAGAGAACAATAATAATAATAATAATAATGATGGCATTTATTAAGCGCTTACTACGTGCCGAGCACGGTTCTAAGCGCTGGGGAGGTTACACGGTGATCAGGTTGTCCCACGGAGTGGCTCACGGTCTTCACCCCCATTTTCCAGGGGAGGTCACCGAGGCCCAGAGAATAATAATAATGATAATAATAATAATGGCATTTATTAAGTGCTTACTACATGCCGAGCACGGTTCTAAGCGCTGGGGAGGTTACACGGTGATCAGGTTGTCCCACGGAGTGTCCCATTTTCCAGGGGAGGTCACCGAGGCCCAGAGAATAATAATAGTAATAACAATGATGGCATTTATTAAGCGCTTACTACGTGCCAAGCACGGTTCTAAGCGCTGGGGAGGTTACACGGTGATCAGGTTGACCCACGGAGTGGCTCACGGTCTTCACCCCCATTTTCCAGGGGAGGTCACCGAGGCCCAGAGAATAATAATAATAATAATGATGGCATTTATGAAGCGCTTACTACGTGCCGAGCACGGTTCTAAGCGCTGGGGAGGTTACACGGTGATCAGGTTGTCCCACGGAGTGGCTCACGGTCTTCACCCCCATTTTCCAGGGGAGGTCACCGAGGCCCAGAGAATAATAATAATGATGATGGCATTTATTAAGCGCTTACTACATGCCAAGCGCTGTTCTAAGCGCTGGGGAGGTTACACGGTGATCAGGTTGTCCCACGGAGTGTCCCATTTTTCAGGGGAGGTCACCGAGGCCCAGAGAATAATAATAATAATAATGATAATGGCATTTATTAAGCGCTTACTACGTGCCGAGCACGGTTCTAAGCGCTGGGGAGGTTACACGGTGATCAGGTTGTCCCACGGAGTGTCCCATTTTCCAGGGGAGGTCACCGAGGCCCAGAGAATAATAATAATAATAATAATGATGGCATTCATTAAGCGCTTACTACGTGCCGAGCACGGTTCTAAGCGCTGGGGAGGTTACACGGTGATCAGGTTGTCCCACGGAGTGTCCCATTTTCCAGGGGAGGTCACCGAGGCCCAGAGAATAATAATAATAATAGTAATGATGGCATTTATTAAGCGCTTACTACGTGCCGAGCACGGTTCTAAGCGCTGGGGAGGTTACACGGTGATCAGGTTGTCCCACCGAGTGGCTCACGGTCTTCACCCCCATTTTCCAGGGGAGGTCACCGAGGCCCAGAGAATAATAATAATAATAATAATGATGGCATTTATTAAGCGCTTACTACGTGCCAAGCACGGTTCTAAGCGCTGGGGAGGTTACACGGTGATCAGGTTGTCCCACGGAGTGGCTCACGGTCTTCACCCCCATTTTCCAGATGAGGTCACCGAGGCCCAGAGAAGTGAAGCGACCTGCCCGCAGTCACACAGCTGGCAGTTGGCGGAGCCGGGATTTGAACCCATGACCCCTGACTCCCGAGCCCGTGCTCTTCCCACTGAGCCACGCTGCTTCTTTAACCCCTCTCTCCCCGCCATCTCATTCCCCTCCAAACCCCCACAAAGACCTCCCACCGCGTTCCTTCTCTCTCCCCTCCCTCCGCAGCAGCTGCCGCCCAGTGTGGCCTAAGGAACCCCCAGCTCCATTCTAGGTAAGCTCCCTTTCATCCCATGCCAATTTGTACTTCCCAAGTGCTTAGTCCAGTGCTCTGCACATAGTAAGCGCTCGATAAATACGATTGATTGATTGATTGATCCCTGACCCGGCCCTCTCCGGCCCTCTCCTCCTCCCCTTCAGCGAGCCCTGGCTCACCCCGGACGACTCGGTCTCCCCCTCCGCCCTCTCCGGCGGAGGCCTGGGACCCTGAGCAGACGAGCGGCGGCGCCGGGATCCGAACCCCGGCCCTCTGAGCGGAGAAGCAGCCCGCTCGACCCGGAAGAACCCGGGCCCTGGGTTCGGATCCCGGTTCCGCCACTTTCCCGCCGGGTGACCTCGGCCGAGCCGCTTCCGGGCCCCGAGCCTCAGTTTCCCCAGCCCTGAAATGGGGATTCAGTCGCCGTTCTCCCTCCTGTTCAGGCCGCGAGCGGGACAGAGCCCGGGTCCCGCTCGATGATCTTGGTCCTACCCCAGCACTTAGGACAGTGCTTGGCACATAGTAGGCGCCTAACAAATACCACCGGTAAAAAAGGAGGCCGAGTCCTCACCGCTTCTTTTCTCTTCCTGGGAAAGAGGGGAGAGCAAGCCCCGCGTGGGCAGGGATTGTCTCCCGTTAACTGCCGAAGCCGAATTGTACTTTCCAAGCGCTTAGTACAGTGCTCCGCACACGGTAAGCGCTCAATAAATTCAGTTGGATGAACGAATGCAAGAAATGCAGCTCGCTGTTGCCATCAGCGGTACTTACCGAGCGCTCTTTGCCTGCTGGGACTGTGCTCAGCGCCTGGGAGCGTCCAGTACAGTTCCTGCCAGCCAATCCCCACTTGCTACTGCTGCCATCAGGGGCGGGGGGCCGTGGGAGAAGCGAAGAAGCGTCCATTCTGTCCGTGGGTGGGCTGTACTGAGCGCTTCCTGTGTTCAGGGCACTGTACTGAGCGCTTGGGAAAGGCCAGCGCAACGGAATAAGTAGGCACGATCCGGTCATTCTTTCAGTCGTATTTACTGAGCGCCTCCTGCGTGGGAGGGTACGTTGTAACAAGCAGCGTGGCCTAGCGGGAAGAGGCCGGGGTTGGGAGTCAGAGGTCGTGGGTTCGAATCCCGGCCCCGCCACTTCATCATCATCATCAATCATATTTACTGAGCGCTTCCTGTGTGCAGAGCACTGTACTGAGCGCTCGGGAAGTACGAGTTGGCAACACATAGAGACAGTCCCTACGCAACAGTGACCCCGGGCGAGGCACGTCACTTCTCCGTGCCTCAGTTTCCTCATCTGTAAATCAGGGATTGAGGTCGCGAGCCCCACGTGGGACGGCCTGATCACCTCGTATCTACCCCGGCGCTTAGACCAGTGCTTGGCACATAGTAAGCGCTTAACGAGCACCATCAGCAGCAGCAGCACACAGACACATTCCCTGCCCGCAACGAGCGGACAGTCTAGAGGGGGAAACAGACATTAATACAAATAAATGAATAAATCACCGTCGTATACATATATACGTTCATTGATTCAATTAATTGTACTAAGCGCTTCCTGCGTGCCGAACGCTGTACTGAGCGCTTGGGAGAGCACAACAATAAGCAGATTCCATGCCCACGATGGGCTGTCGGTCTAAAGGGGGGAACAGATATTAATAGAAATAAATTATGGATGTATACATTCATTCAATTAATCATATTTAGCGCGTCCTACGTGCAGAGCGCTGTACTAAGCGCTGGGGAGAGTACAACTCAACAACAAACAACTTCCCTTGCCCACAATGAGCTAACAGACGTTAATATAAATAAGTCAATCACAGATGTGCACATATTCCCGTACATTCGTGCCGGTAATCGGATTTAGCGCTTCCTAACCGCAGGGCGCTGTACTGAGCGCCTGGGAGAGGCACTTTCCCTGCCCACAACGAGCTGACCGTCTAGAGGGGGAAACAGACATTAATACAAATAAATGAATAAATCACCGTTGTGTACATACAGACGTACATTCAGTCATTGATTCAATTAATTGTACTTAGCGCTTCCTGCGTGCCGAACGCTGTACTGAGCGCTTGGGAGAGCACAACAATAAGCAGATTCCATGCCCACGATGGGCTGTCGGTCTAAAGGGGGGAACAGATATTAATAGAAATAAATTATGGATGTTTACATTCATTCATTCAGTTAATCATATTTAGTCCTACTTGCAGAGCACTGTACTAAGCGCTGGGGAGACGCAGAAGGGGGCGGGAGAAGAGGAAAGGGGGGGGGCGCAGTCAGGGAAGGCTTCTGGGAGGAGGTGAGCCCGGTCGTCCCTGCCTGTTTTCCGAGCGCTCAGCACAGTGCTCTGCAGGCAGTAAGCGCTCAGTAAATCCCCGCGATCGACGGATCAAATCCCGGCTCCATCAGCCGCGTGACTTCGGGCAAGTCGCTTCGCTGGGCCTCAGTTCCCTCATCTGGAAAATGGGGATGAAGACTGTGAGCCCCCCGTGGGACAACCCGATCACCTTGTAACCTCCCCAGCGCTTAGAACGGTGCTGTGCACGCAGTAGGCGCTCAATAAATCCCCGCGACCGACGGATCAAATCCCGGCTCCGCCAGCCCTCCGCCGCGTGACTTCGGGCAAGTCGCTTCGCTGGGCCTCGGTTCCCTCACCTGGAAAATGGGGATTAAAACCGATCACCTTGTAACCTCCCCAGCGCTTAGAACAGTGCTGTGCACGCAGTAGGCGCTCAATAAATCCCCGCGACCGACGGATCAAATCCCGGCTCCGCCAGCCGCGTGACTTTGGGCAAGTCACTTCGCTGGGCCTCGGTTCCCTCATCTGGAAAATGGGGATTAAAACCGATCACCTTGTAACCTCCCCAGCGCTTAGAACAGTGCTGTGCACGCAATAGGCGCTCAATAAATCCCCGCGACCGACGGATCAAATCCCGGCTCCGCCAGCCGTCCACCGCGTGACTTCGGGCAAGTCACTTCGCTGGGCCTCAGTTCCCTCATCTGGAAAATGGGGATTAAAACCGGGAGCCCCCCCCCCCGTGCGGGACAACCCGATCACCCTGCAACCTCCCCGGCGCTTAGAACAGTGCCTTGCACATAGTAAGCGCTTAATAAATGCCAGCGTTATTAATTACCTCTCTCCTGACCGTAGAGGAAGGGGCGGCCTCCGGGACACTTCGGCTCCAACGACCGGGCGGCCTCGTCGGTGGCGCTGTGAGTAGGGCCGGGCGGTCACCCCTCTGTAGTGAGCGCCTCCTGGGAGCGTCCGATCGAGTCGGTCCCCATCGATGAACGGAGCGTATTAACGTGCCGCGCGCCGCACGCTGTGCTGAGCGCCCGGGACGGCCGGGAGGGTCGGCCTCGATCCCTCCCCGGTCCCCGTCGACTGCGCGCAGGGCGCTGCCCGAAGCGCTCGGGAGCGTCCAGTAGAGTCGCCGGCGTGGCTCAGTGGAAAGAGCCCGGGCTTTGGAGTCAGAGGTCGTGGGTTCGTATCCCGACTCCGCCACGTGTCTGCTGTGTGACCTTGGGCAAGTCGCTTAACTTCTCTGAGCCTCAGTTGCCCCGTCTGTAAAATGGGGATTAAGACCGCGAGCCCCACGTGGGACAACCTGATCGCTTTGTATCCCCCCCAGCGCTTAGAACGTAGTGAGCGCTTAAGCAATACCAACATTATTATCATTATTATTCAGAGGAGCGGCGTGGCTCAGCGGAAAGAGCCCGGGCTCTGGGGTCGCCGGTCGTGGGTTCGTATCCCGACTCCGCCACGTGTCTGCTGTGTGACCTTGGGCAAGTCGCTTAACTTCTCTGAGCCCCAGCTGCCTCGTCTGTAAAATGGGGATTAAGACCGCGAGCCCCACGTGGGACAACCTGATCGCTTTGTATCCCCCCAAGCGCTTAGAACATAGTGAGTGCTTAACCAATACCAACATAATTATTATTATTATTCAGAGGAGCGGCGTGGCTCAGCGGAAAGAGCCCGGGCTCTGGGGTCGGCGGTCGTGGGTTCGTATCCCGACTCCACCACGTGTCTGCTGTGTGACCTTGGGCAAGTCGCTTAACTTCTCTGAGCCTCAGTTGCCCCGTCTGTAAAATGGGGATTAAGACCGCGAGCCCCAAGTGGGACAACCTGATCGCTTTGTATCCCCCCGAGCGCTTAGAACGTAGTAAGCGCTTAACCAATACCAACATTATTATTATTATTATTCAGAGGAGCGGCGTGGCTCAGCGGAAAGAGCCCGGGCTCTGGGGTCGGCGGTCGTGGGTTCGAATCCCGGCCCCCGCCGTAGTAAGCGCTTAACCAATACCAACATTATTATTATTAGTATTCAGAGGAGCGGCGTGGCTCAGCGGAAAGAGCCCGGGCTCTGGGGTCGGCGGTCGTGGGTTCGAATCCCGGCCCCCGCCGCTCGTCAGCTGGGTGGCTTCCCTGGGCCTCATGCGGCAAGCCCCCCGTGGGCGCTTTGCGCATAGTAAGCGCTTGATAAAGGCCGTTATAATTGTCGTGATTATTACCGGGCGCTTATCGTGTGCTTTCCGAGCGCTCGAATGGGACGTCCCGTACGGGGGGCGCGCTCTCTGCCCCTCTCTGCGGGGGGCCGGCTTGACCTCTGACCCCTGACCTCTCCCCCCTTCCCCCCCAGGTGTAAGCCCAAGGTCTGCGAGCTCATCCGACGGGACGGCCCCAAGGTACCGTGGCGGCGGGGGCGCGGGGGCGGAGCGGGGGCGCGGGGGCGTCCAAACAAGTGACCCCCCCCTTCCTCCCTGCGTCCATCCGTCCAGTGGGATCCGGACCGCCTCAAAAGCAACACCACCTTCGTGCTGGGATCGTGCGCCAACAAGTGAGTCGGCCGGGGCGGGGGGGGGGGGGGGGTCTAATCCCAGCTCCGCTCCTCCGGGCCTCGGCGATCCCGCCCGGGAAAGGGGTCGGCTGGCGTCCGCCCCGGCGCTTAGTACGGTGCCCGGCACGTAGTAAGTGCTTAAAGAACACTTCCCGGGCCTCGGTGACTTCATCATCATCATCATCATCATCATCAATCGTATTGATTGAGCGCTTACTGTGTGCAGAGCACTGGACTAAGCGCTTGGGAAGTACTTCATCTGGAAAATAATAATAATGACGGCGTCTGTTAAGCGCTCACTATGCGCCGAGCACCGTCCTGAGCGCCGGAGGGGCGATCAGGTTGTCCCCCGCGGGGCTCCCGCTCTTCATCCCCATTTTCCAGATGGGGGAAGTGAGGTGGCGTGCCCGGAGTCCCCCAGCCGGCAGTCGCAGGGGCCGGGATTTGAACCCGCGACCTCTTCCCACTGAGCCCGCGCCGCTTCTCCGGAAAAGGGGGGGATGGAAACCGCGAGCCCCGCGGGGGGCGGGGACCGGAAGCCCACCCCCTTTGCCGTAGTCACGGAAGCAGCGGGGCTCGGTGGAAAGAGGCCGGGTTTTGGAGTCAGAGTCGTGGGTTCGAATCCCGGCGCCGCCAGTCGTCAGCCGGGTGACTTTGGGCGAGTCACTTCACTTCTCTGGGCCTCAGTTCCCTCATCTGGAAAACGGGGATGAAGACTGGGAGCCCCCCGTGGGACCACTTGATCACCTTGTAATAATAATAATAATGATGATGGCATTTATTAAGCGCTTACTATGTGCAGAGCACTGTTCTAAGCGCTGGGGAGGTTACAAGATTATCAGGTGGTCCCTCGTGGGGCTCCCAGTCTCCATCCCCATTTTCCAGATGAGGGAACTGAGGCCCAGACAAGTGAAGTGACTCGCCCAAAGTCACCCAGCTGACAAGCGGCGGAGCCGGGATTTGAACCCACGACCTCGGACTCCAAAGCCCGGGCTCTCTCCTGCCGAGCCCCGCTCCATCGGTCCCGGGTTCTAATCCCGGCTCCGCCGCTTGGCAGCTGGGTGACTTGGGGCAAGCCCCTTCACTTCTCGGAGCCTCAGTTACCTCATCCGGAAAACGGGGATTAAGACTGAACCCCACGTGGGACAACCTGATCACCTTGTATCTCCCCCAGCGCTTAATAATAATAATAACGATGGCATTTGTTAAGCGCTTACTATGTGCCAAGCACTGTTCTAAGCGCTGGGGGGATTCAAGGTGATCAAGGTGTCCCACGTGGGGCTCACAGTCTTCATCCCCATTTTACAGTTGAGGTAACTGAGGCTCAGAGACGTGAAGTGACTTGCCCCGGGTCACACGCAGTGGAGCTGGGATTCGAACCCATGACCTTCGACTCCAAAGCCCGGGCCCTTTCCACTGAGCCACGCTGCTAATGAATGCCACCGTTATTATTATTATTATTAGCCGGAATGATAACGACGGGACTTGCGAGGCGCTCACTACGTGCCCGGCACTGTCCTAAGCGCCGGGGGAGATGCGAGGTCATCGGGTCGCCCCACGTGGGGCTCACGGTCTCAATCCCCGTCTTACGGGTCGGGTCCCTGAAGCGCAAGAGAAGTTAAGTGTCCGCTCCGGCGCTTAGTACAGTGCTGGGCACATAGGAAGCGCTCAATAAATACGATTGATGATGATTATTGTTGTTTTCAGGGCCCTCGGCATGGGGGGCACCAGGGGCCGAATCTACATCAAACACCCGCATCTCTTTAAGGTGAGAGGCGCCCGCCCTCCGGGTCCCCGGGAGGGAAGCCGGGTAGTTATCCGTCGGAAAAACGGTACTCGGGAAGCGCTTACTGTGTACTGAGCGCCGTTCCGAGCCCTGGGGAAGATCCGAGGCCATCGGGTTGCCCCCCGTGGGGCTCACGGTCCGACGGAGGAGGCCACCGAGGCCCGGAGAAGCGGCGGACGGGAAGCCGGGCCCCGCTCGCCCGCCCGTCGGGGGGATTCCCCGAGCGCTTCCCGGGCGCGGGGCGCTGTACTGAGCGCCGGGGGCGAGGACGGTACGGTCTAAGCCCTTTGGAGTCGGGCGGGCGTACTCACGGGGCGCTTGCTGCGGGCGGGGGGCACTGTACTGAGCGCTCCGCCCGCCATCTCCCCCTTTTAGACCACCGTGAGCCCACTGTTGGGTAGGGACCGTCTCTTTCTGTTGCCGATTTGGACTCCCCAAGCGCTTAGTACAGCGCTCTGCGCATAGGAAGCGCTCAATAAATACGATTGATGAGGAGGATGAGGATGATCTCCGCCTCCCGGCCCCTCCGCTTCCCTGCTGGGTGTTCTCGGGCAAGTCGCTTCACCTCTCTGGGCCTCAGTGACCTCGTCTGGAAAATGGGGACGGAGACCGGGAGCCCCCGGCGGGACGGGGGACTGGGGCCCACCCCGGCGCTTAGCACAGTGCCCGGCACGTAGTAAGCGCTGAACCGACGCTCTAATTATCATCGATAATAATAATAATAATAATAGGAACGTCCGCC
The DNA here is from genome assembly GCF_015852505.1 of Tachyglossus aculeatus. Classification (NCBI taxonomy): domain Eukaryota; kingdom Metazoa; phylum Chordata; class Mammalia; order Monotremata; family Tachyglossidae; genus Tachyglossus; species Tachyglossus aculeatus. The sequence goes on from NC_052073.1 coordinate 34,519,334, forward strand.
GTGTGACCTCGGGCAAGGCTTGAGAGGCAGCGGTCACGGGTTCTAATCCCGCCTTGTCATCTGGGTGACTTTGGGCAAGCCCCTTCACTTCTCTGAGCCTCAGTTCCCTCATCTGGAAAATGGGGATTAAGGCTGTGAACCCCACGGGGGACAGCCTGATCACCTTGCATCTCCCCCAGCGCTTAGAACAGTGCTTGGCACGTAGTAAGCGCTTAACGAACACCAAAATTATCATTATTAGAGAAGCAGCGTGGCTCAGTGGAAAGAGCCCGGGCTTTGGAGGCAGAGGTCACGGGTTCGAATCCCGGCTCCGCCACATGTCTGCTGTGCGACCTCGGGCAAGTCACTTAACTTCTCTGAGCCTCAGCTACCTCATCTGTAGAATGGGGGTTAAGATTGTGAGCCCCACGTGGGACAACTTGATCCCCTTGCATCCCCTCCCAGCGCTTAGAACAGTGCTCTGCACATAGTAAGCGCTTAACAAATGCCATCATTATTATTATTATTATTATTATTATTATTACTATTATTATTATTATTATTTAGGAAGCGCTTAACAATCACCGACGTCATTATTACTATTAAGTCACTTTCGCTTCTCTGGGCCTCAGTGACCTCATCTGTGAAGTGGGGATTGAGACCGTGAGCCCCAAATCGTGCGTCCAGCCCGATTTGCCGGTGCCCACCCCGGCGCATAGTACAGCGCCTTGGCACGTAGTAAGCGCTTAACAGATACCACGATTAAATAATCCTAATTAGTTAATAATTAGGATTACATAATCCTAATTAGTTTTAAATACTCCTAATTAGTACTTCGCTTCCCAAGCGCTTAGTCCAGGGCCCTTTTGGCGCTCAGTAAATAGATGGGGTCGGGCCACGCGCAGCCCCGGCGTGTTCATCATAATTAGGGGCATTTGCTGAGCGCCTACTGTGTGCTAAGCACCGAGCACGGGACGTGCGGGGGCGGATAGATCCCGGCCCCGCCGCTTTTCGTTCGTTCGTATTTACTGAGCGCTTCCTGAGTGCAGAGCACTGTACTGAGCGCTTGGGAGCGGACAGTACGACCGCAAGCAGGCCTCTTCCCTGCCCACAGGGAGTTGACGGTCTAGAGGGGGCGAGACGGACATTGCTAGAAATCAACTCATTCATTCATTCATTCATTCAGTCGTATTTATTGAGCGCTTCTGTGCGCAGAGCACTGTACTGAGCGCTTGGGAAGTCCAAGTCGGCAACATAGAGAGACGGTCCCTACCGCTCTTCCCTGCCCACAAGGAGTTGACGGTCTAGAGGGGGAGAGAGGGACATTGCTAGAAATCAGCTCATTCATTCATTCAGTCGTATTTATTGAGCGCTTCTGTGCGCAGAGCACTGTACTGAGCGCTTGGGAAGTCCAAGTCGGCCACATAGAGAGACGGTCCCTACCGCTCTTCCCTGCCCACAAGGAGTTGACGGTCTAGAGGGGGTGAGACGGACATTGCTAGAAATCAATTCATTCATTCAGTCGTATTTATTGAGCGCTTACTGTGCGCAGAGCACTGTACTAAGCGCTTGGGAAGTCCAAGTCGGCCACATAGAGAGACGGTCCCTACTGCTCTTCCCTGCCCATGAGGAGTTGACGGTCTAGAGGGGGCGAGACGGACATTGCTAGAAATCAACTCATTCATTCATTCAGCCGTATTTATTGAGCGCTTACTGTGCGCGGAGCACTGTACTAAGCGCTTGGGAAGTCCAAGTTGGCAACATAGAGAGACGGTCCCTACCGCTCTTCCCTGCCCACAAGGAGTTGACGGTCTAGAGGGGGCGAGACGGACATTGCTAGAAATCAACTCATTCATTCATTCAGCCGTATTTATTGAGCGCTTACTGTGCGCGGAGCACTGTACTGAGCGCTTGGGAAGTCCAAGTCGGCCACATAGAGAGACGGTCCCTACCGCTCTTCCCTGCCCACAAGGAGTTGACGGTCTAGAGGGGGCGAGACGGACATTGCTAGAAATCAGCTCATTCATTCATTCATTGTCGTATTTATTGAGCACTTACTGTACGCAGAGCACTGTACTGAGCGCTTGGGAAGTCCAAGTCGGCAACAGATAGAGACGGTCCCTAGGCTCCCAACAGAACAAAACCTGTGGACGGGGGTCCTGGAAGAGACGGCGGGCCTTCCCCAAGGCTCTGAAGGAGGGGCCGGGTGGTATCCGACTTGAGGACCTCGGGCAAGTCACTTCCCCGCTCTGGGCCTCAGTTTCCCCATCCCGAAAACGGGGGTTAAGACTGTGAGCCCCACGTGGGACGGGGACCCCGTCCGCCCCAGTGCTCAGCACGGCGCCCGCTACGCAGAGAAGCCGCGCGGCTCAGTGGGAAAGAGCCCGGGCTTTGGAGCCAGAGGTCATGGGTTCAAATCCCGGCTCTGCCTGTTGTCAGCTCCGTGACTTTGGGCGAGTCACTTGCCTTCTCCAGGCCTCAGTGACCTCATCTGTCAAATGGGAATGACGACTGTGACCCCCCTGTGGGACAACCTTGTATCCTCCCCAATGTTGAGAACGGTGCTTGGCACATAGTAAGCGCTTAATAAAAATGTCATTATTATTATTATTATTATTATTATTATTATTATTATTACGTAGTAAGCACCAGATACCCCAGCCCCTCCCGCGGGACCGCTTCTCTGCTTATCCTAATTATTCGACCCTATTGCCTCCCCATCTCCGGCGGCTCGGGTCACCTGGGGGGGAGCGGGTCGAGCCCGGGCGCCGGGGGGGTCCCGGGTTCGAATCCCGCCCCGCCACCTGTCAGCCGGGCGACTTCAGTTTCCCTCGTCTGGAAAACGGGAGTGGAGCCCGTGGGCCCCGCGGGGGGACAACCTGATGGCCTCACGTCCCTCCCGGCGCCTGACATGTAGTGAGCGCTTAGCGGATACCAAAGTGAGCCCTCAATAAGTACGACCGAATGAATGAATGAATCGTAATTATCATTATTATTATTATTATCACTCGGGCGGTGACCGTCTCCGGCCTGGTTAACTTGCCTCTCACCCCGGTGCTTAGTACAGTACTTGACGCCTAGTAAGCGCCTCACGAATACCGGGAGAGCGAGAGCCATCGGACAGGGTGGGAGGTAGCGGAGGCGGCGCCTCTCCCAAGCGCTTAGCACAGCACTCTGCGCCCCGAAAGCGCTCAATAAATACGAACGAACGCGGGGCGGCCGCCCCAGGAGCGGGGAAGGGCCCCGGGGTCCGAGGCGACCTTGGACGAGTCGCCGCACCTCTCCGGGCCTCGGTTTCCCGCTCCGGGAAACGGGGATTCGATCCCCGTGGCCCCTCGTACGCCGACTGAATGGGGCCCGAGGATCTCGTGGGTACCCCGGCACTCAGTACAGCCGCCGGGCACGTATTAAGCGCTTAATGAGCACAGAGTTCCCAGCGCTTTGGTTACCGCGAGCCGGAACCGGGACCCGGGGAAGATCAGAGAAGCAGCGGGGCACAGTGGAAAGAGCCCGGGCTCCGGAGTCCGAAGTCGTGGGTTCAAATCCCGGCTCCGCCACTTGTCAGCTGGGTGACTTGGGGCGAGTCACTTCACTTCTCTGGGCCTCAGTGCCTCATCTGGAAAATGGGGATGAAGACTGTGAGCCCCCCGTGGGACAACCTCATCACCTTGTAACCTCCCCAGCGCTTAGAACAGTGCTTTGCACATAGTAAGCGCTCAATAAGTGTCATTATTATTATTATTAGGAACAGGGATTGGGGTTCTGGTCCCGATCCGCCGCCTGTGTGCCGTGTGACCTCACTTTTCTGGGCCTCAGTTGCCTCGATGGTCATAGTAATAAGAAGAATAGTGACGATGATGCATTTGTTAATCAATCAGTCATATTGATTGAGCGCTTACTGTGTGCAGAGCACTGTACTAAGCGCTTGGGAAGTACAAGTTGGCAGCATAGACAGTCCCTACCCAACAGTGGGCTCACAGTCTAAAAGAGCGCTTACTATGTGTCAAGCACCGAGCCTGGGGTACGCGCAAGCTCACCAGGTTGGACCCAATCCCCGTCCCCTGTCTCCGTCCCCATTTTCCAGATGAGGGAACTGAGGCCCGGAGAAGGGAATAACAATAGCTTTGGTATTTGTTAAGCGCTTGCTATGCGCAAAGCACTGTTCTAAGCGCTGGGGAGGATGCAAGGTGATCAGGTTGTCCCATGGGGGGCTCGCAATCTTAATCCCCATTTTACAGATGAGGGAACTGAGGCCCAGAGAAGCGAAGTGACTTGCCCAAAGTCGCACAGCTGACAATAATAATAATAATAATGGCATTTATTAAGTGCTTAGTATGTTCAAAGCACTGTTCTAAAGTGCTGGGGAGGATACAAGGCGATCAGGTTGTCCCATGTGGGGCTCACAATCTTAATCCCCATTTTACAGATGAGGGAACTGAGGCCCAGAGAAGTGAAGTGACTTGCCCAAAGTCGCACAGCTGACAATAATAGTAATAATAATAATGGCATTTATTAAGCGCTTACTATGTGCAAAGCACTGTTCTAAAGTGCTGGGGAGGATACAAGGTGATCAGGTTGTCCCATGTGGGGCTCACAATCTTAATCCCCATTTTACAGATGAGGGAACTGAGGCCCAGAGAAGCGAAGTGACTTGCCCAAAGTCGCACAGCTGACAATAATAATAATAATAATAATGGCATTTATTAAGCGCTTAGTATGTTCAAAGCACTGTTCTAAGCGCTGGGGAGGATCCAAAGTGATCAGGTTGTCCCGTGTGGGGCTCACAATCTTACTCCCCATTTTACAGATGAGGCCCAGAGAAGTGAAGTGACTTGCCCAAAGTCACCCAGCTGACAAGCGGCGGAGCCGGGATTTGAGCCCACGACCTCTGACTCCAAAGCCCGGGCTCTTTCCACCGAGCCGTGCCGCTTCCCTGGAAAACGGGGATTAGGATGGTGAGCCCCGTGGGGGACAGGGACTGTGTCCAACCCGATTACCCTGTATGTCCCCCGGCGCTTAGAACAGTGCTTGGCACGTAGTAAGCGCTTAACAAGTACCATAATCATTAGTATTATTAAGGATTATTAATTATTAGTAGTATTAAGGAGAACTGGGGGATTTGGGGATAAAGAAGCGGCAAGAGCGCGGGCTAGGGAAGCGGCGTGGCTCGATGGAAAGAGCCCGGGCTTGGGACTCAGAGGTCATGGGTTCAAATCCCGGCTCCGCCGCTCGTCAGCTGTGTGACTCCGGGCCAGTCACTTCACTTCTCTGGGCCTCGGTTCCCTCATCTGGAAAATGGGGATGAAGACTGCGAGCCCCCCGCGGGACAACCTGATCACCCTGTAAACTCCCCAGCGCTCAGAACAGTGCTTTGCACGTAGTGAGCGCTTAAGAAATGCCGTCATTAAAACAAATGCCGTCATTATTATTCTCATGGGGAGTCGGTGGTCGTGGGGTCTAATCCCACCTGCCTGCTGTGTGACCTTGGGCAAGCCGCTTCTCTGGGCCTCAGTTGCCTCACCCGTCAAATGGGGATTAAAACTCTGAGCCCCGCGGGGGCCAACCTGATGATCTTGGGTCTCCCCCAGCACTTAGAACAGTGCCCGGCGCGAAGTCAGCGCTTAACGAACGCCATCATCACCGTCGTTGGCATGGCGACGCGGCCGGATCCCGGGAGCCGGGAGGCCGCGGGGTGACCTTGGGCCGGTCACTTCCCTGAGTCCCAGCTCCCTCCCCTGGAAAATGGAGACGGAGACCGGGAGCCGAAATGTTGGGGGGCCGGGGGACCGGGTCCGACCCCATTGGTTTGTAGCCGCCCCGGCGCTTAGAACGGCGTCCGGCACATAGTAAGCGCTTAACCAATGCCACCCGCTGTTATTATTATTGAGAAGGGGGAGAAAGGAAGGAGTTGGAGGGGGGTGGGGAGGGAACCGGACGCCCCCACGGACCCCTCTGTGTTCCCCGGCCCCCCCCAAAACAGTACGCCGCCGACCCCCAGGACAAGCACTGGCTGGCAGAGCAGCATCACATGAGGGCCACGGGAGGCAAGATGGTAAGCGGCCCCCCGGTTCCAGCCGATCGGGGCGAGGGGGTTGGGGGGGGACGGGGCGGGGGGCTCCGGGGGTCCCCAGGGCCGACCTGCCCTCTGACCCCCCCCCAGGCCTACCTCCTCATCGAGGAGGACGTCCGCAATCTGGCCGCCAGCGACGATTACAGGTGAGACCCCAGGCCCCCTCCTCCCCGTCCCCGACTTATTTTCTTAAAACAATATTCATTGAGCGCTCACTACGTGCCGGGCACCGTGCAGGCGCCGGGGGGATCGCCTTATTAACGGTGGCACTCGTTAAGCGCTTACTACGTGCCCAGCACCGTAGCGGGGGCTGAGGGAAGTCGTCAGTAGCGGTACTGGTTAAGCGCTCGCCGAGCGCCAGGCACCGCGCTGAGCGTCGGGGTGGACGCAGTCCCCGTCCCCCGGCCTCCGTCCCCATTTTGGAGTCGAGGGAACTGAGGCCCGGAGACCCGGTGAGTCGGGTCGGGCGCGGTCCCCGTTGGGCGCGAGGCTCGCCCTCCGAGCTGCGAGGGGGTAGGGGTTAACCCCCGTTTCGCCCGGGAGGCCACCGAGGCACGGAGGAGGGCGAGCGGCTTGCCGACGGTCGAGCGGCGGAGGCGGGATTAGAACCCAGGGCCTTCCGTCTGCCGGGCCCAAGCGCTCCCTGGAGAAAGAGAGGCCCGACTGGAAATTATTATTAGGGTGCTTTTTTAAGCTCTTACTACATGCCGAGCAATCAATCAATCAATCAATCGATCATATTTATTGAGCGCTTACTATGTGCAGAGCACTGCACTAAGCGCTTGGGAAGTACAAATTGGCAACACAATCAATCAGTCAATCAATCAATCGTATTCATTGAGCGCTTACTATGTGCAGAGCACTGCACTAAGCGCTTGGGAAGTACAAATTGGCAACGCATACAGACAGTCCCTACCCAACGGTGGGCTCACAGTCTAAAAGGGGGAGGCAGAGAACAGAACCAAACATACCAACAAAATAAAATAAATAGGATAGAAATGTACAAGTAAAATAAATAAATAAATAAATAAATAGAGTAATAAATATGTACAACCATATATACATATACATATATACAACAGCACTGTTGTAAGCCCTGGGGTAGATCCCTTCTAGCCTGGGAGCCCACTGTCGGGTAGGGACCGTCTCTAGATGTTGCCAACTTGGACTTCCCAAGCGCTTAGTACAGTGCCCCGCACACAGTAAACGCTCAGTAAATACGATTGATCGATTGATTGATCCAGGGAAGCAGCGTGGCTCAGTGGAAAGAGCCCGGGCTCTGGAGTCGGAGGTCATGGGTTCAAACCCCGGCTCCACTAATTGTCAGCCGGGTGACCTTGGGCAAGTCACTTGTGTGCTCTGCACCCAGTAAGCGCTCAATAAATACGATTGAATGATCTTAAGTTCTCTGGGCCTCGGTTACCTCATCTGTAAAATGGGGATTAAGACTGTGAGCCCCCCCCCGCCGAGGGACAACCCGATCGCCTTGTAACCTCCCCAGCGCTGAGAACAGTGTTTTGCACGTAGTAAGTGCTTAATAAATGCCCTTATTATTATCATCCAGGCTAGTCAGGTTGGCCCACGTGGGGTTCACGGCCCCCTTTGCCAGATGAGGGAACGGAGAAGCGAAGCGGGTTGCCCGGGGTCACACAGCAGACCGGAGGCGGGATTAGAACCCACGTCCTCCGACCCCAAGCCCGGGCTCGGACCGCCGCGCCGCTTCTCTGGGGAACCTGGGGGTCACGAGCCCCTGCGGCCCTCGGGGTCCTCATCCGGAAAGCGGGGCTAGGGTCCCGATCCTCCCTCCCCGTTCCCGCGGAGCGTCGGGCGGGTGGCGGGGAGGACAGGGCGGGATCGGAGCCCGGCTGAGGGAGAGGGCGGGCTGCTCCGTGGGAGGGCGCAGGCAGGGAAGACCTCTCGGAAGAGGCGCCTCCGATAAGGCTTCGAGGTCGGGGGGCGGGTTTGAGGACGGGGGCCGGGACCCTAACCCCAGCCACCCTCCCACCCAGGGACTGCCAGGACCTGAAGATGGAAGAGCTCAGCTCTTTCGTCCCGCCGGCGTGGATGGCCGAGAAGATGCGCAAATACATGGAGACCCTGCGCACGGAGAACGAACAGCGGCCCGGTGAAGCCCCCCCCGAGACCTGACCCCCGCCCCGAACCCCCTTCCCGAGACAGACCGGTGCCGAAGGGCCCGGAGTCGGTCCGGGGCCGAAATCTATTAAATGATGCCCCGGAAACCCGGGTGTCGGCGGTGGCGGTGGTGGATCGACCGAGCGCCGGACGGCAGCGTGACGGATACGTTCCCCTGCCCGCAGCGGAGACGGACGTTAATGGAAGGGGACGGGTTAGAGCCACGGGGCCGGGACGGGGCGGGGGGATAAAGGGAGCCAGTCGGGGGGACGACGGAGGAAAGGGGGGGCTTAGCCTCGGAGGACGGGGCGGGCCCTCGATGGACCGCCCGCCTTCGGGGGCCGTCCGAAGGCGCGCGGAAGCGACGGTCTTCGTCCTTTCCGTCGTATCATCGAGCGCTCACCGTGCGCGGAGCACTGGTCCCAAGCGCTTGGGAAAGCGCGGCGGTAAACGGCGCCGTTCCCTGCCCGCGGCGAGCTCACGGACGAGGGGAGACGGACGTCGACGCGGAGCAAGTGACAGATGCGGGGGCAGGCCCTGCGGGGCCCGGAGGCGGGGAGGGCCAAGGGAGGAAGTCGGGGCGACCGCGGGAGTTTCTTGAGGAGTAGGGACACGCGTCCTGAACGTTTTTGTAGAAAAACCATGGGGACAGCTGACATTCCTGGAGCGGAGCGGGGGAGAGACGGGAGGCCGTCGTCCGGGCCGGAGAGGACGGGCGGGCGTATCAACGATGGGGAGGAAAGGGCGGATTGTAGCCGTGGCAAGGCGGGACCGACGGGAGTTGCCAATTTGTTGCCAATTTGCACTTCCCAAGCGCTTAGTACAGTGCTCTGCACGTAGTAAGCGCTCAATTAAATACGATTGATGATGATGACTTGGTGACGGCGCGAACGCGTGGGCCGAACGAGAGGCGTCAGGGGTGACGCCGAGGTTACGGGCCCGCGAGACGGGGACGTCAGGGGTGGGACGGGGTTTGGGTGGGAGGATGAGGAGCTCGGAGGTGACGGGAGGACGTCCGAGCGGAGGCGTCTCCAAGGCGGGAGGAGATGCGAGTGGCCTCCGCAGAGAGGTGGGAGTTGAAGCCGAGGGGGAGGAAAAAAGGGGACCCCTGAGCTGAGCCTTGAGGGACCCCCACGGTTCGGGGGCGGGAGGCGGAGGAGGAGGAGCCCGCCAAGGAGACGGAGAACGAACGCCCGGAGAGACGGGAGGAGAACCGGGAGAGGACGGAGTCGGGGAAGCCGAGGTTGGATAACGTTTCCGGGAGAAGGGAGTGGTCCGTAGTGTCCACGGAGCGCTTGGGAGAGTACGATACACAGACACATTTCCTGCACATGGTAAGCGCTCAATAAACACGATCGATGACGATTGATGATTTCCTGCCCAAAATGAGCTGACGGTCTAGAGGGGTGAAGGGCGTGAAGAAGTCTCGACAGACAACACGAGGTGTTGGACCCGGGCCCCGTCCCCCGTGGGGCTCACTGTCTTAATCCCCATTTTCCAGATGGAGGCCCGGGGAAGTGAAATGACTGGCCCAAGGTCACACAGCGGGCGCTGCGATTAGAACCCGGGTCCTTCTGACTCCCAGGGGCGCTTACTGTAACGCAGGGCGCTATACTGAGTGCTGGGAGGAAACCCCCCGGGGGGGGAAGAGTAAAATAATACCTCGGGTTTCCCCTGCAGCGTTGTTTTGACCCTCGTATTTACGGTAATTTTGTTTTCCAGGTGCCTGCCGCGCGCCAAGCGCTGTACTGAACGCCGGTCCGGCTGCAGTACGATCCCGTCGGACGTGGTCCCCGACCCAGTGGGGCCCGAGGAAGGGAGAACGGGTGTTGAATCCCTATCGGGTAGATGAGGAAACCCGGGCACAGGACGGTCAAGTGCTTTCCCTAAGGTCACACAGCAGACGAGCGGCAGGGCCGGGATTGGAACCCGGGTCCTCCGACTCCCCAGCCGGAGCTCTCACCAGGAGGCTCCGCTGCTTCCCTCCCTCTTCGTTTTACCGAATCGGGGCGGAGGACCTCAGTCGTCCGGAACATTTATTGAGCACCTCCTCTGTGCTGAGCACTTGGGAGAGGACTAGAGAGTGAGTACGACACTCAAGGAGCGCGACGTCTAGCACAGGAGACAACGCTAAAATCACTTCCGGATGGGAGGAACAAGGAAAAGCGGATTCACAGATGAGCGCTTAAATAATAACAATAAATAGCGTTCGTTAAGCGCTTACGGTTCGCCAGGCACTGTGCTAAGCGCTGCGGGGGGGGGATGCCAGCACATGCGTTTACACCACAGTCTCCATCCCCGTTTTCCAGGTGAAGTAACTTAAGAATAATAATAATAATAACGGCATTTAGTAAGCGCTTACTATGTGCAGAGCACTGTTCTAAGCGCCGGGGAGGTTACTAGGTGATCAAGTTGTCTCACGGGGGGCTCACAGTCTGAATCCCCATTTTCCAGATGAGGTCACTGAGGGACAGAGAAGTGACTTGTCCAAGGTCACACGGCAGACAGGCGGCAGAGCGCGGCATTAGAACCCATGACCTGGCGGCTCAGGCCCGGGCCCTATCCACTACGCCATGCCCCTTCTCGTTGTTTTCCTCTGTTTTTTAATGGTATCCTCTAAGCGCTTACTCTGTGCCCAACGCTGTACTGAGCGCCGGGGTGGATACGAGCTAATTGGGGCGGGCACAGTCCGCGTCCCCCGTGGGGCTCAGTCTTCATCCCCATTTTCCGGGTGAGGGAACTGAGGCCCAGAGATGTGAAGTGACTTGCCCAGGGTCTCACAGCAGACCGCTGGCAGAGTCGGGATTAGAACCCAGATCTCTCTAGAAACAATGTCGCCCAGTGGATAGAGCCCGGGGGCCTGGGTTCTAATCCCGGCTCCGCCACTTAACAACAATAAGAATAATCATAGTAGTGTTTGTTGAGCGCTTACTATGTGGCAAGCACTGTACTAAGCGCCGGGGTGGCTACAAGCAAATCGGGTCGGGCACCGTCCCTGTCCGGCGTGGGGCTCCCAGTCTTCATCCCCATTTTCCTGATGAGGGAACTGAGGCCCAGAGATGTGAAGTGACTTGCCCAGGGTCTCACAGTAGACCGCTGGCAGAGTCGGGATTAGAACCCAGATCTCTCTAGAAACAATGTCGCCTAGTGGATAGAGCCCGGGGGCCTGGGTTCTAATCCTGGCTCCGCCACTTAACACCAATAAGAATAATCATAGTAGTATTTGTTGAGCGCTTACTCTGTGGCGGGCGCTGTACTAAGCGCCGGGGTGGCTACAAGCAAATCGGGTCGGACACCGTCCCTGTCCGGCGTGGGGCTCCCAGGCTTCATCCCCATTTTCCTGATGAGGGAACTGAGGCCCAGAGACGTGAAGCGACTGGCCCAAGGTCACCCAGCTGACCAGGTGGCGGGGGTGAGATTAGAACCCAGGTCCACTGACTCCCAGAGTATAACCAGAAGAGGTTCTTGGGGTTGGGGGAGAGAAGAAGAAAAAGAAAGAAGCTTTGGGAGGTGCCAATTATCTCCTGGTTCTGAAGGTTAGAGGAAACTAATTTGAAAAATAATTATAATAATATATGTTGCCATCTTGTACTTCCCAAGCGCTTAATACAGTGCTCTGCACACAGTAAGCGCTCAATAAATAGACTGTGAGCCCACTGTTGGGTAGGGACTGTCTCTGTATGTTGCCAATTTGTACTTCCCAAGCGCTTAGTACAGTGCTCTGCACATAGTAAGCGCTCAATAAATACGATTGATGATGATTGATGATTGATTGGTTGATTGATGCTCGTTCAGCGCCTACTATGTGCCGAGCGCTGTAGTAAGCGCTGGGAGAGAAACAAGATCATCACATTCCACGTGGGATTCCCAGCCTAAGCAGAGTAAGAAGAGCTTTATAAGAATAATAATAATTATTTTTATCCCAACGCTTAGAACAGTGTCTGGCACATAGTAAGTGCTTAATAAGAACCACTATAATTAGTATTATTACCTCAGCGCTTAGGACAGTGCCTGGCACTTAAAGAGCGCTTATTAAGGATTATTAGTATTATTATAATTATCCTGGCAATTGGAACAGTGTTTGACCCATAATAAGCGCTTAAAAAATGGTGTCCTCATCGGCCTCGTCAATTCCATCCCCTCAACCCGCTGCCCCCTTTAAGGCCCGGCGCAGGCGCAGAGCCGCCGTGCTGGCGGCCGGGCCCCCGGCCAATGGCGGCGCGGGGCAGGACGCCGACCGGACCAATGGCGGCGCGGGGCCGGGCTCCGGTCCGACCAATGGTGGCGCGGGGCAGGACGCCGGTCCCACCAATGGCGGCGCGGGGTAGGACGCCGGCCGGACCAATGGCGGCGCGGGGCAAGATACCGGCCTCTCGACCAATGGTGGCGCGGGGCAGGACGCCTGCCGGACCAATGGCGGCGCGGGGCAGGACGCCGACCGGACCAATGGCGGAGAGTGGCAGGACGCCGGGCCGGTAAATGGCGGTGAGGGGCAGGACGCTGGCCCGACCAATGGCAGTGCGAGGCAGCACAACGACCCGACCAATGGCGGCGCGGGGCCGGACGCCGGCCCCTTGACCAATGGCGGCGCGGAGCCGGACGCCTGACGGACCAATGGCGGCTCGGGGCAGGATGCCGGCCGGACCAATGGCGGCGCGGGGCAGGACGCCGGCCTCTCGACCTATGGTGGCGCGTGGCAGGACTCAGGCCGGACCAATGGCGGCGCGGGGCCAGACGCCGTTCCGGCCAATGGCGGTGCGGGGCAGCACGCCGGCCGGTCCAATGGCGGTGCGGGGCAGCACGCCGGCCCGACCAATGGCGGCGCGGGGCCGGACGCCGGCCTCTCGACCAATGGAGGCGCGTGGCAGGATGCCGGCCGGACCAATGGCGGAGCGGGGCCAGATGCCGGTCCGGCCAATGGCGGTGCGGGGCAGGACGCCGGCCCGGCCAATGACGGTGCGGGGCAGGACGCCGGCCGGACCAATGGCAGTGCGTGCCAGCACGCCGGCCAGACCAATGGCGGCGCGGAGCAGGACGCCGGCCCCTCAACCAATGGCTGCGCGGGTCCGGGCGCAGGCCCGACCAATGGCAACGCGGGGCCGGACGCCGGTCCGACCAATGGCGGCGCGGGGCAGGGCGCCGGTCCGACCAATGGCGGCGCGGGGCAGGACGCCGGCCCCTCGACCAATGGCTGCGCGGGGCCGGACGCCGGCCGGACCAATGGCGGCGCGGGGCCGGACGCCGGCCCCTCGACCAATAGCTGCGCGGGGCCGTACGCCGGCCGGACCAATGGCGGCGCGCGTCTGGGTGGGCGGGGGTCGGTTGCCGGGCGTCCGGGCGCGTCGGCGCGGGCCATTGGCCGGATCAAACCCGAGCGCGCCTCCGATTGGTCGGCTCGGCCGGCGGGGCCCGATTCAAACGCGGGCGGGCGGGCGGGAGGGAAGGCACTTTCTTGCCGCCGTCGGGCCGTGCGTGTGTCCGGTTGTGTCCCGCTCCGATGGCCTCGCAGAACCGCGATCCCTCCGCCGCCGCCGCCAGCGCCGCCCACAAAGGGCCCGAGCCCCCGGGGGCCGCCGCCCGGGGCTCCGTCGGCAAGAGGTCACGCACCCCGCTCCCATTCCCATTCCCCCCCATTCCCGTTTTTCCCGTTGTTTTCCCCCCTGACTTCCCGCCGCCTCCCTGTCCCCGCAGGTTGCAGCAGGAGCTGATGACGCTGATGGTGAGCCGCCCTCGGAATCCTCCACACTCTGCTTCCGGATCCTCGGACACCCCCTGCTCCTGCCTCAGTTTCCCCTCTGGACCCCCCCCCCCTCCACGCGCGCGCGGTGGAAAGAGCCCGGGCTTGGGAGCCTCGAGGTCGTGGGTTCGAATCCCGCCTCCGCCAATTAGGACTTCGGCCCAGTCACGTCTCTGGGCCTCGGTTTCCTCATCTGTCAAATGGGGATGAATAATAATAATAATAATGATGGCGTTTGTTAAGCGCTTACTATGTGCGGAGCACTGTTCTAAGCGCTGGGGGGGATACAAGGTGAGCAAGTTGTCCCCCGTGGGGCTCCCAGTCTTCATCCCCATTTTCCAGATGAGGGAACTGAGGCTCAGAGAAGTGACTTGCCCAAGGTCACGCAGCAGGCACGTGGCCGAGCCGGGATTCGAACCCGTGACCTCTGACTCCGGAGCCATTCGTTGTTAAGCCACACGAGAAGCAGCGTGGTAATAATAATAATAATGGCGTTTGTTAAGCGCTTACTATGTGCGGAGCACTGTTCTAAGCGCTGGGGGGGATACAAGGTGAGCAAGTTGTCCCCCGTGGGGCTCCCAGTCTTCATCCCCATTTTCCAGATGAGGGAACTGAGGCTCAGAGAAGTGACTTGCCCGAGGTCACGCAGCAGGCACGTGGCTGAGCCGGGATTCGAACCCATGACCTCTGACTCCAGAGCCATTCGTTGTTAAGCCACACGAGAAGCGGCGTGGCCCGGTGGGAAAGAGCCCGGGCTTGGGAGTCGGAGGTCATGGGTTCAAATCCCGACTGTGGGCCAGTCACTTCGCTTCTCTGGGCCTCAGTTACCTCATCTGGAAAAGGGGGGTGAAGACTGTGAGCCCCCCGTGGGACAACCTGATCAGCTTGTCCCCTCCCCGGCGCTTAGAACAGTGCCTTGCACATAGTAAGCGCTTGATAAATACCATCATTATTATTATTAAGCGCTTACTATGTGCAGTGCACTGTTCTAAGGGCTGGGGAGGGGGATACAAGGCGATCAGGTTGTCCCATGGCGGGGGCTCACAGTTTTATAATCCCCATTTTACAGATGAGGTCACTGAGGCTCAGAGAAGCGACGTGACTCGCCCAAGGTCACACAGCAGACGTGTGGCGGAGTCAGAATTCGAACCCATGACCTCTGACTCCAAAGCCCGGGCTCTTTCCACTGAGCCACGCTGGATGAAGACTGGGAGTCCCCCGTGGGACAACCTGACAACCCTAAGCGCTTAGTACAGTGCTCTGCACACAGTAAGCGCTCAATAAATACGATTGATTGATCACCTTGTATCCTCCCCCCGCGCTGAGAACGGTGCTTGGCACGTAGTAAGCGCTTAATAAATGCTATTATTATTATTATCTTCGCCTTGGATGCGGATGACGTGCCCGGGGAGTGGGCAGGGAATGTCTCTATTTTTAAATTGGACTCCCCCCAGGCGCTTAATACAGTACTCTGCACACAGCAAGCACTCAATAGGCAATAATGCGGCGAGTCACTTAACTTCTCTGGGCCTCAGTTACCTCATCTGTAAAATCAATCAATCAAACCTATTTATTGAGCGCTTACTGTGGGCGCAGCACTGTACTAAGCGCTTGGGAAGTACAAGTTGGCAACATATAGAGACGGTCCCTAAGACCGTGAGCCCCCTGTGGGACAACCTGATGGCCTTGTAACCTCCCCGGCGCTTAGAACAGTGCTTTGCACATAGTAAGCGCTTAATAAATGCCATCATTATTAGTATTATTGTTGTGAGCCCACTGTTAGGTAGGGACCGTCTCTATATGTTGCCAACTTGTACTTCCCAGGCGCTTAGTACAGTGCTCTGCACATAGTAAGCGCTTAATAAATGCCATCATCATTATTATTATTATTATTATTATTGTGAGCCCACTGTTGGGTAGGGACCGTCTCTATCTGTTGCCAACTTGTACTTCCCAGGCGCTTAGTACAGTGCTCTGCACATAGTAAGCGCTTAATAAATGCCATCATTATTATTATTATTATTGTGAGCCCACTGTTGGGTAGGGACCGTCTATATGTTGCCAACTTGTACTTCCCAAGCGCTTAGTACAGTGCTCTGCACATAGTAAGTGCTTAATAAATGCCATCATTATTATTATTATTATTGTGAGCCCACTGTTGGGTAGGGACCGTCTATATGTTGCCAACTTGTACTTCCCAAGCGCTTAGTACAGTGCTCTGCACACAGCGCTCAGTAAATACGATTGATTTGTTAAGTGCTTACTATGTGAGCCCGTTGCTGGATAGGGACCGTCTCTATCTGTTGCCGCCTTGCCCTTCCCAAGCGCTTAGTACGGTGCTCCGCCCACCGTGAGCGCTCAATAAATACGATTGAATGAATGAATGTGCCAAGCACCGTTCTAAGCACTGGGGGAGATACAAGGCGGCGAGGTTGTCCCCGTCCCCATTTTCCAGATGAGGGAACCGAGGCCCGGGGAAGCGAAGTGGCTCGCTCGAGGTCACCAAGGGGGCAGGATTAGAACCCACATCCTCCGACTCCCGAGCCTAAAGCCGCCCCTCTCTTCTGCTTCTTCCAGATGTCCGGCGACAAGGGCATCTCCGCCTTCCCCGAGTCGGACAACCTCTTCCGATGGGTCGGGACCATCCACGGGGCCGTGGGCACGGTGGGTCTCCCCTCATCTTACCTCCTTCCCTCCCCGCAGCACCTGTATATATGTATATATGTTTGTACATATTTATTACTCTATTTATTTTACTTGTACATATCTATTCTATTTATTTTATTTTGTTAGTATGTTTGGTTTTGTTCTCCGTCTCCCCCTTTTAGACCGTGAGCCCACTGTTGGGTTGGGACCGTCTCTATACGTTGCCAATTTGTACTTCCCAAGCGCTTGGTACAGTGCTCTGCACATAGTAAGCGCTCAATAAATACGATTGGTGACGATATGTTTGTACATATTTATTACTCTATTTATTTTACTTGTACATATCTATTCTATTTTATTTTGTTAGCATGTTTGGTTTTGTTCTCCGTCTCCCCCTTTTAGACTGTGAGCCCACTGTTGGGTAGGGACCGTCTCTATACGTTGCCAATTTGGACTTCCCAAGCGCTTAGTCCAGTGCTCTGCACATAGTGAGCGCTCAATAAATACGATTGATGATGATATGTTTGTACATATTTATTACTCTATTTTACTTGTACATATCTATTCTATTTCTTTTATTTTGTTAGTATGTTTGGTTTTGTTCTCCGTCTCCCCCTTTTAGACTGTGAGCCCACTGTTGGGTAGGGACCGTCTCTATACGTTGCCAATTTGGACTTCCCAAGCGCTTAGTCCAGTGCTCTGCACATAGTGAGCGCTCAATAAATACGATTGATGATATGTTTGTACGTATTTATTACTCTATTTTACTTGTACATATCGATTCTATTTATTTTGTTAGCATGTTTGGTTTTGTTGTCTGTCTCCCCCTTCTAGACTGTGAGCCCACTGTTGGGTAGGGACTGTCTCTATACGTTGCCAATTTGGACTTCCCAAGCGCTTAGTACAGTGCTCTGCACATAGTAAGCGCTCAATAAATACGATTGATATGTTTGTACATATTTATTACTCTATTTTACTTGTACATATCTATTCTATTTATTTTATTTTGTTAGTATGTTTGGTTTTGTTCTCCGTCTCCCCCTTTTAGACTGTGAGCCCACTGTTGGGTAGGGACCGTCTCTATACGTTGCCAATTTGGACTTCCCAAGCGCTTAGTCCAGTGCTCTGCACATAGTGAGCGCTCAATAAATACGATTGATGATGTTTATACGTATTTATTACTCTATTTTACATGTACATATCTATTCTATTTCTTTTATTTTGTTAGCATGTTTGGTTTTGTTCTCTGTCTCCCCCTTCTAGACTGTGAGCCCACTGTTGGGTAGAGACTGTCTCTAGACGTTGCCAGTTTGGACTTCCCAAGCGCTTAGTCCAGTGCTCTGCACATAGTAAGCGCTCAATAAATACGATTGATGATATGTTTGTACGTATTTATTACTCTATTTTACTTGTACATATCTATTCTATTTTGTTAGTATGTTTGGTTTTGTTGTCAATCTCCCCCTTTTAGACTGTGAGCCCACTTTTGGGTAGGGACTGTCTCTATACGTTGCCAATTTGGACTTCCCAAGCGCTTAGTACAGTGCTCTGCACATAGTAAGCGCTCAATAAATACGATTGATATGTTTGTACATATTTATTACTCTATTTTACTTGTACATATCTATTCTATTTATTTTATTTTGTTAGTACGTTTGGTTTTGTTCTCCGTCTCCCCCTTTTAGACTGTGAGCCCACTGTTGGGTAGGGACCGTCTCTATACGTTGCCAATTTGGACTTCCCAAGCGCTTAGTCCAGTGCTCTGCACATAGTGAGCGCTCAATAAATACGATTGATGATGATATGTTTGTACATATTTATTACTCTATTTTACGTGTACATATCTATTCTATTTCTTTTATTTTGTTAGTATGTTTGGTTTTGTTCTCCGTCTCCCCCTTTTAGACCGTGAGCCCACAGTTGGGTAGGGACTGTCTCTATACGTTGCCAGTTTGTACTTCCCAAGCGCTTAGTCCAGTGCTCTGCACATAGTAAGCGCTCAATAAATACGATTGATATGTTTGTAAATATTTATTACTCTATTTTACTTGTACATATCTATTCTATTTATTTTATTTTGTTAGCATGTTTGGTTTTGTTCTCTGTCTCCCCCTTTTAGACCATGAGCCCACTGTTGGGTAGGGACTGTCTCTAGATGTTGCCAATTTGGAATTCCCAAGCGCTTACTTCAGTGCTCTGCACACAGTAAGCGCTCAATAAATACGATTGATGATATGTTTGTACATATTTATTACTCTATTTTACTTGTACATATCGATTCTATTTATTTTGTTAGTATGTTTGGTTTTGTTCTCTGTCTCCCCCTTCTAGGCTGTGAGCCCACTGTTGGGTAGGGACTGTCTCTATATGTTGCCAATTTGGACTTCCCAAGCGCTTAGTCTAGTGCTCTGCACATAGTAAGCACTCAATAAATACGATTGATGATGATATGTTTGTACATATTTATTACTCTATTTTACTTGTACATATCGATTCTATTTATTTTGTTAGTATATTTGGTTTTGTTGTCTGTCTCCCCCTTTTAGACCGTGAGCCCACTGTTGGGTAGGGACCGTCTCTATACGTTGCCAATTTGGACTTCCCAAGCGCTTAGTCCAGTGCTCTGCACATAGTAAGCGCTCAATAAATACGATTGATGATATGTTTGTACGTATTTATTACTCTATTTTACTTGTACATATCTATTCTATTTTGTTAGTATGTTTGGTTTTGTTGTCCATCTCCCCCTTTTAGACCGTGAGCCCACTGTTGGGTAGGGACCGTCTCTATACGTTGCCAATTTGGACTTCCCAAGCGCTTAGTCCAGTGCTCTGCACATAGTAAGCGCTCAGTAAATACGATTGATGGTATGTTTGTACGTATTTATTACTCTATTTTACTTGTACATATCTATTCTATTTTGTTAGTATGTTTGGTTTTGTTGTCCATCTCCCCCTTTTAGACCGTGAGCCCACTGTTGGGTAGGGACTGTCTCTATACGTTGCCAATTTGGACTTCCCAAGCGCTTAGTCCAGTGCTCTGCACATAGTAAGCGCTCAATAAATACGATTGATGATATGTTTGTACATATTTATTACTCTATTTTACTTGTACATATCTATTCTATTTTATTTTGTTAGCATGTTTGGTTTTGTTCTCCGTCTCCCCCTTTTAGACCGTGAGCCCACTGTTGGGTAGGGACCGTCTATACGTTGCCAATTTGGACTTCCCAAGCGCTTAGTCCAGTGCTCTGCACATAGTGAGCGCTCAATAAATACGATTGATGATGATATGTTTGTACATATTTATTACTCTATTTTACTTGTACATATCTATTCTATTTATTTTATTTTGTTAGTATGTTTGGTTTTGTTCTCCGTCTCCCCCTTTTAGACCGTGAGCCCACTGTTGGGTAGGGACTGTCTCTATACGTTGCCAATTTGGACTTCCCAAGCGCTTAGTCCAGTGCTCTGCACATAGTGAGCGCTCAATAAATACGATTGATGATGTTTGTACGTATTTATTACTCTATTTTACGTGTACATATCTATTCTATTTCTTTTATTTTGTTAGCATGTTTGGTTTTGTTCTCTGTCTCCCCCTTTTAGACCGTGAGCCCAGTGTTGGGTAGGGACCGTCTCTATACGTTGCCAATTTGTACTTCCCAAGTGCTTAGTCCACTGCTCTGCACACAGTAAGCGCTCAATAAATACGATTGATGATATGTTTGTACGTATTTATTACTCTATTTTACTTGTACATATCGATTCTATTTATTTTGTTAGCATGTTTGGTTTTGTTGTCTGTCTCCCCCTTCTAGACTGTGAGCCCACTGTTGGGTAGGGACTGTCTCTATACGTTGCCAATTTGGACTTCCCAAGCGCTTCGTCCAGTGCTCTGCACATAGTGAGCGCTCAATAAATACGATTGATGATGATATGTTTGTACATATTTATTACTCTATTTTACTTGTACTTCTTTTATTTTGTTAGTATGTTTGGTTTTGTTGTCCGTCTCCCCCTTGTAGACCGTGAGCCCACGGTTGGGGAGGGCCCGTCTCTCGATGGTGCCAACTTGGACTTCCCAAGCTAAGCTTAGTCCGGTGCTCTGCACACAGTAAGCGCTCAATAAATCCGATCGATTGATTGATGGATTGATTCCGTCCTCCCTCCCCCGCCAGGTGTACGAAGACCTGCGCTACAAGCTGTCCCTGGAGTTCCCCAGCGGGTACCCCTACAATGCCCCCACGGTGAAGTTCGTCACCCCCTGTTACCACCCGAACGTCGACACCCAGGGCAACATCTGCCTGGACATCCTCAAGGACAAGTGGTCGGCCCTGTACGACGTCCGGACCATCCTGCTGTCCATCCAGAGCCTGCTGGGAGGTGAGCGGGGGGCCGCGGGCGGGCGGGCGGCCGCGCGGGGGGCTTCCCCCGTCTCGTCCCGGGCTTCTCGTCGACCCCCCGGCTTCCCCTGTCCCCCCGCAGAGCCCAACATCGACAGCCCCCTGAACACCCACGCCGCCGAACTCTGGAAGAATCCCACGGGTGAGTGTCGGGGCTTGTCGTCCAAACCCGGGCGGTGGCTTCTGCCCACTGTTGAGTAGGGACCAACTTGTCCTTCCCGAGCGCTTAGTACAGCGCCCTGCACACAGGAAGCGCTCAATAAATACGACCGATTGATCGAAAACCTCCGGCGGCGCGGGAGACCCCCCAGTGCGGCCGAGCGGAGAGAGCCCGGGGTCGGAACGACCTGGGTTCTAACCCCGGCTCCACCATGTGATGATAACCACGGTATCTAATTAAATAATTAATGATGGCATTAAGCACTTAATATTTATTGAGCGCTTACTGTGTGCAGAGCACTGTACTAAGCGCTTGGGAAGTCCAAGTTGGCAACATCTAGAGACGGTCCCTACCCAACAGTGGGCTTACAGTCTAGAAGGGGGAGACAGAGAACAAAACAAAACATGTTAACAAAATAAAATAAATAGAATAAATATGTACAAATAAAATAGAGTAATAAATACGCACATACATATATACAGTGCAAAGCACTGTTCTAGGCGTTGGGGAGGTTACAAGGTGACCAGATATATTAGTTGCCAACTTGTACTTCCCAAGCACTTAGTACAGTGCTCCGCACACAGTAAGCACTCAATAAATACAACTGAATAAATGAATGAATCAGATTGTCCCAATAAATACGACTGATTGATCGAAAACCTCCCTCTATATGTTGCCAATTTGAACTTCCCAAGCGCTTAGTACAGTGCTCTGCACATAGTAAGCACTCAATAAATATGATTGATCTAGAGACGGTCCCTACCCAACAGTGGGCTCACAGTCTAGAAGGGGGAGACAGAGAACAAAACAAAACATGTTAACAAAATAAAATAAATAGAAGAAATATGTACAAATAAAATAGAATAATAAATACGCACAAACATATATACAGTGCAAAGCACTGTTCTAAGCGTTGGGGAGGTTACAAGGTGACCAGATATATATGTTGCCAACTTGTACTTCCCAAGCGCTTAGTACAGTGCTCTGCGCACAGTAAGCGCTCAATAAATTCATTCATTCAATCGTATTTGAATGAATGAATGAATGAATCAGATTGTCCCACCGAGGGGTCACGTTCTTCATCCCCATTTTCCAGATGAGGTCACTGAGGCCCGGAGAAGTGAAGTGACTTGCCCAGGGTCACGCAGCTGACCATTGGCGGAGCCGGGATTTGAACCCATGACCTCCGACTCCAAAGCCCGGGCTCCAGCGGGGCTCGCCGTCCCCATCCCCGCTTGACAGATGAGGGAACCGAGGCCCAGGGAAGGGAAGCGACTTGTCCAAGGTCACGCGGCAGACGAGTGGCGGAGCCGGGATTAGAACCCGGGTCCTTGGGCCTCCTCCCCTAAGCCACGCTGCTTCTCCACTTGTCCACGGTGTGACCACGGGCAAACTACTCCTCTGTGCCTCGGTTGCCTCATCTGTACGATGGGGATCGAGTCCGTGAGCCCCGGGGGGGCCCAACCTGATTATCGTGGCTCGACCCCAGTGTTTAGGGCAGTGTTTGGCACATCGCGCTTAACCAGTATCGTAATTATTCATCAATACCACCAACAGAGACCCCCCACCTCAACTCTGGCTCTTCTGAATCCATCCATTCATACATTCAATGGTATTTATTGAGCGCTTCCTGTGTGCAGAGCACTGTACTAAGCGCTTGGGAAGTCCAAGTTGGCAACCTCTAGAGCCGGTCCCTACCCAACAGCGGGCTCACGGTCTAGAAGGGGGAGACAGACAACAAAACAAAACATATTAACAAAATAAAATAAATAGAATAAATATGTGCAAATAAAATAGAGTAATAAATACGTACATTTTCATTCATTCATTCATTCAATCGTATTTACTGAGCGCTTACTGTGTGCAGAGCACTGGACTAAGCACTTAACAAAATAAAATAAATAAATACAGACCATCCCATCTTCCCCAGGCCGAACATAACCGGACGCTTTCAGTTTCCTCCATTCGGTAGCATTTACGGAGCACTCGCTGTCAGTCAGTTGTATTTATTGGGCGCTTACTGTGTGGAGAGCACCGTACTAAGCGATCGGGGCCGTCTATTGTACTGCCCGAGCGCTTAGTCCAGTGCTCTGCACATAGTAGGCGCCCAATAAATACGACTGAACGAATGAATATAACAGTACATTAAGAGGGCAAAAGCAACCATAAGGCTCTTTGACTGGAAGCTCGCTGTGGGCAGGGAATGTGTCCGCTAATTCTGTTCCTTGTCGTATTTATTGAGCGCTTCCAGCGTGCAGAGCGCTGTCCTAGGCGCTTAGCACTGTCGTATTCTCCCAAGCGCTCAGTACAGTGTTCCACACATAGTAAGCGCTCAAATACGCTTGATTCGTCCCTGAGCGTCGGCTGTAGATCGTAAATTCCCTGTGGGCAAGAATCACATTCAACCACTCGACCCCCATTGTCCTTTCTCCAGCAGTCCGGTGCTCCGCGCACAGAAAGCACCTTTGGGCTGGGTGACCTTGGGCAAGTCACTTTACTTCCCTGGGCCTCGGTTTCCTCACCTGGAAAATGGGAATTAAGACCGTGACAGTGTCCATCCTGATGGTCTTGTATCTACCCAAGCGCTTAAAACAGTGCCTGGCGCGTAGTTAAGCATCTAACAAGTACCATAATTATTATTAATTATTAAGCACTTGATAAATACCATTGATACTGAGAATTTGGCAGGGTAGAAGAGAACCCTTTGCTAGGATCCCTGCCCTCGAGGAGTTTATTAATAATAATAATAATGGTATTTGCTAAGCACTTATTATGTGCCAAGCATTGTTCTAAACCCTTGTCTTTCCACTAAGCCATGCTGCTTCTGTACCATCTAAAGAGTTAAAGGGGTAAAATAATTTTATTCATTCATTCAGTCGTATTTATTGAGCGCTTACTGTGTGCAGACCACTGGACTAAGCGCTTGGGAAGCTATATAATGGCATTTATTAAGTGTTTACTATGTGAGCTGAACGGAAGGGGGTTTCAACACCACGGCAGCACCAGAATGTGCTATTTAGGCGCTCACTATGTGCCAAGCACTGTACTAAGCCCTGGGGCGGATGCAGGTTAATCGGGCCTCGTGTCCTCGGGAGGGAGAATCCCCATTTTGCAGATGAGGGGACTGAGGCGCCCAGGGCGGGGAAATGACTTACCCAAGGTCACACAGCGGACGCGTGGGGATTGAGGATGTTTTTTAGAATGTCGCCGGCGAAGGAGCGGGCCGTTTCTCGGCTTCCGTCCATCCAACCGGACGTCACGGGACTTATTGAGCGCCTACTGTGCGCGGACCACTGGCGTGAGCTGTAGAGAGAACGGGAGGAAGGTGTCTAGACGCTTTCCCCGAGCGGCGACCCTGTCCGTCCCGCTCCAACGGGCCCAGAGACTCCGAAATAAATGAGCTGAGCAGAGGTAGCTGCTTCCCTTAGTGTGTTTAAGTACTTATTGGGCGTCAAACGCTGTTCTAAACACTGGGGTAGATACAATCAATCAGGACCCACCCGGTATTAAAGAAGGGAGACCGGGCGTTGAATCCCCATTTTGCAGTGGAAGAAACTGAGGCAAAGCGGAGTGACTTGCCCAAGGTCACACGACAGGGAAGAGGCGGAGCGGGATTAGAACTCGGGTCCTCTGGACAGCCGGCTCGAGCTCTTTCCAGTGCTCCTCGCTTTGGGCGGGCACCGGCTTTGCTGTCCGTCTCCCCTCTTTTTAGACTGTGAGCCCGCCGTGGGCAGGGATTGTCTCTCTCTGTTGCTGAACTGTACTTTCCGAGCGCTTAGTACAGCGTTCTGCCCCCAGTCAGCGCTCAATAAATGCGATTCAGTGAACGAGTGAAGTGAGAAAAAGCAGCATGACGCAGTACCTAGAGCCCGGGCCTGAGAGGCGGAATCAATCAATCAATCAATCGAATTTATTGAGCGCTTACTGTGTGCAGAGCACTGTACTAAGCACTTGGGAAGTACAAGTTGGCGGAAGGTCGTGGGTTCTCATCCCGGCTCTGCCGCTTATCAGCTGTCTTGCCTTGGACAAGTGGCTTCACTTCTCTGGGCCTCAGTTTCCCTCATCTGGAAAATGGGGATGGAGACTGCGAGCCCCATATGGGACTGTATCCAACCTGAGTAGCTTGTATGCACCCCAGCGCTTAGCACAGTGCCTGGCACATAATAAGCGCTTAACAAATACCATGATTATTATTACTACTTGAGTGAGGGAGAGGTTACAGCGCATTTCATTCATTCAGTCGTATTTATCGAGCGCTTACTGGGTGCAGAGCGCTGTACTAAGCGCCCGGGAAGTACAAATTGGCAACATATAGGGACGGTCCCTACCCAAAAACGTGTTTGGTCTCAGCCTAAATTTGCGGGGAGGGTAATAATAATGATAATAATGATAATGATGGTGTTAACGTGACTTAGTGGAAAGAGCCCGGGCTTGCGAGTCAGAGGTCGCGGGTTCTAATCCCGGCTCTGCCGCTTGCCAGCTGTGAGACTGTGGCCGAGTCACTTCACTTCTCTGGGCCAGTTCCCTCATCTGTAAAACTCTATTTTACTCTATTTATTTATTTTATTTGTACCTATCTATTCTATTTATTTTCTTTTGTTCGTACGTTTGGTTTTGTTCTCCGTCTCCCCCTTTGAGACTGTGAGCCCACTGTTGGGTAGGGACCGTCTCTAGATGTTGCCAACTTGGACTTCCCAAGCGCTTAGTCCAGTGCTCTGCACATAGTAAGCGCTCAATAAATACAATCAGTGATGATGATGATAAAACGGGGATGAAGATGGTAAGCCGCACGTGGGACAACCTGATCGCCTCGTATCGACCCTGGCGCTTCGAACAGTGCTTGGCACATAGTAAGTGCTTAACAAATATCATCATTATTATTATTACGTGCCAAGCAGTGTTCCAAGCATCAGGATCGATACAAGGTCGTCAGATTGTCCCACACGGGGCTCCCCGTTTTCCAGCTGTGGTCACCGAGGCCCAGAGAAGTGACCTACCCAAGGTCACCCAGCAGACGAGTGGCGGAGCCGGGATTAGAACCCCGAACCCTTCGCCCCCCGTTTGATTTTCCCCTAAGGCCGAGGCGCGGCGGCTCATCTGGCTTCTCTTTATTCCTTCCCCGAAGCCTTCAAGAAGTACCTGCGAGAAACTTACCCGAAGCAAACGAGCGGCCAGGAGCCCTGATCCCGCCCGCGCTCGTGGGCCGTCTCCGTCGTCTCCGTCTCTTTTTATGGCTTCACTCTTCTCTGTCCCGCACGGGTCTCTGTATCATAGACTGTCCTTTAAATTAAACGCTCCGGTCGAGACGTTCGATGTACAAATAAAACGTGGTTTTGTTAAAACGGCGACGCTCCGTTCTGCGGCCGAGGCTCCCCTCTGGGCGGGCGGTGTTCAGATCGGTCAAGGGGTGCTATCAGGCGCTCGGTACGGTGCTCTGCCCTCAATGAATGAATGAATGATGACGGTATTCGTTAGGCGCTTACTATGTGCCAAGCGCTGAGGTGGGTACGAGGTCATCAGGTTGTCCCGTGTGGGGCTCACGGTCTTCATCCCTATTTTACAGATGAGGGAACTGAGGCGCGGAGAAGCGAATGGGGCGCGATGAGAAAATGGGATGGGGTCTAAAAATCGGAGGTCTTTGGCGGGGGGAACAGTAGGGATTTACGGGGAGGAGGTTGTGGTCAGAGAGAGTGGGTTTTCAGAGTTGGTGAGGGGGAGAGATGTGGAGCAGGAGGTCAGCGGAGTTGAGGGAGTGATGGAAGGCGGGAAGCAGATATTGAAGTTCCCAAGGATCGGTGTAGGCATGGAGAAAGAGAGGAGGAAGGCGAGAAAGGGGTCGGAACGGTTGAAGTTGGAGTTGGGAGGCGGGAGAATCCGGAAGGGGTGGTAGGGGGGCTTCAAAGGAGAGGGAAGGGGGAGGTGGGATGGAGTGAAAGCGGCATTGGGGAGCGAGAAGGAAGCCAACATCTTTCCCGGTATCTGGGAGGGTGGAGAGAGCAGCATTCATTCATTCAATCGTATTTATTGAGCACTTACTGTGTGCAGAGCACTGTACTAAGCGCTTGGGAAGTACAAGTTGGCGGCCCCTAACCCGACAATGGGCTCACAGTCTAGAAGGGGGAAGAATTGTGGGAAGGGGGAAGAAGGGGGAAGGGGGAAGAATTGTGGACATTGTGGGAAGGGGGAAGAATTGTGGGGGGAAGAAGGGGGAAGGGGGAAGAATTGTGGACATATTTTGTCCACAAAACAAAGTATGTGGACAGGCGTCAAGTCGTCAGATGGAAATAAAGCTAGATGCACATCATTAGCAAAATAAATAGAAGAGTCAATATGGACAAGTGAAATCAATAGGGTGATAAATCTGTAGAAACATATCTATAGGTGCTGTGGGGAGGGGAAGGAGGTAGGGCGGGGGGATGGGAAGGAGGAGAGGAAAAAGGGGGCTCAGTCTGGGAAGACTTCTTGGAGGAGGTGAGCTCTCCGTAGGGCTTTGAAGGGAGGAAGAGAGCGGAAATGTGCGGAAGGAGGGCATTCCGGGCCGGGGGAGGACATAGGCTGGGGGTCGACGGCGGGACGGGCGAGAACGAGGTACAGGGAGGAGGTGAGCGGCAGAGTTAGGTTAGAAGTTAGAGTCCTCTAGACTGTAAGATCCTTACGAGCAGGGAACGTGTCTACCAACTCTGCTATACTGTAGTAATAATAATAATGATGGCATTCATTAAGCACTTACTATGTGCAAAGCACTGTTCCGAGCAGCAGGAGAGACCGGGTCATCGGGGGCCAGAAAAGTTTCAGCAATGGTGAGAAGGAGGAGCGATTGAGTCAGGAACAGGTCAAGGATGACGGGGAGCTTCCCCATGACGGAGCGCGGGGGCCACGGGCCGCATTTGGTCGAAAGCGGACAAAGCAAAGGAACGGCGAGGGGTCGCTTGGGAATGAGCTGCTGTGGGAAGGGGACGAGGGACTAGGACAGGGATGGGGTGGGGAGGAATGGGGGGGACCGAGCAAGGAGTGGGAATGGGGTTGGAAGTTTGAGGGGGCAGGAATGGTGCGGTGGGAGGGGAGGACTGGGGTGGGCGGCCTGCAGGGGGGAGAGGGAAGGGTCGTGGCGGGGCTGGTGAAGTTTCAATCTTGTAGTTGAGGGAAAAGCAGTAATTATTTCATCCCGTGATACCCCGAGGGGACGGCTGAATGGTCCTTGGGGCCTTGAGAGGGGAGAGGCCGGAGATTAGGAGAACCCCGAGGAGATGGCCGGATTGTCCTTCGGGCCTTGAGAGAGAAGAGGCCGGAGACGAGGAGTAAACAGACTGGGTTGGGGTGAACGTAGGAGACAGCAGGAGTTTAGTCGGCGTGGAGGCTGAAGATCTCGACGTCCTCGGACGGCGTTGGGTCTCGGTCCCGGGCCGTGGTCCGGGCCAGTTTTTAAATACCGTGGATTGATCGATGAAGGCCGAGGCCCAGAAAGCGTAAGTGACTTGGCCAAGGTCGCACAGCAGGTAGGCAGGTATTTTACTTGTACATATCTATTCTATTTTATTTTATTTTGTTAGTATGTTTGGTTTTGTTCTCTGTCTCCCCCTTTTAGACTGTGAGCCCACTGTTGGGTAGGGACTGTCTCTATACGTTGCCATCTTGTACTTCCCAAGCGCTTAGTACAGTGCTCTGCACACAGTAAGCGCTCAATAAATACGATTGATGATGATGCTGATTGATTGGTGGAACATTAGAACCCAAGGTCTGTGACTGTCAAGCCCGGGTTCTTTCCACTTGGCCAAATCCAGTGGATTTCCATTCATTCATTCATTCATTCATTCATTCAATCGTATTTATTGAGCGCTCACTGTGTGCAGGGCACTGTACTAAGCATTTGGGAAGTACAAGTTGGCAACATATAGAGACGGTCCTAATCCTCCTTGGTCTTTCCCACCACCTCTGATGCAGGACCACTCAGTGCTCGGCACCTAGTAAGCGCTTAACAAACACCATCGTTATATTCACTGAAAATAATCGTAATAATTGGGGTATTTGTTAAACACTCACTACGTACCAAGCACTGGAGCGGATACAAACTAATCTGGTTAGACACAGTCCCAGTCCCCCACTGGGGCTCTCTGTGTAAGCGGGAGGGAGAATAAGAATTGAATCTCTTAGTTTGCAGGTAGGAAACTGAGGCCCAGAGAAGTGAAGTGACTGCCCAAGGTCACCCAGCAGTAAGTGAGAAGCAGTTTGGCTCAGTGGAAAAGAGCCCGGGCTTTGGAGTCAGAGGTCACGGGTTCAAATCCCGGCTCCGCCAATTGTCAGCCGGGTGACTTTGGGTGAGTCACTTCACTTCTCCGGGTCTCAGTTACCTCATCTGTAAAATGGGGATTAAGACTGTGAGCCCCCCGTGGGACAACCTGACCACCTTCTAACCTCCCCAGCGCTTAGAACAGTGCTTTGCACATAGTAAGCACTTAATAAATGCCATTATTACCATTATTAAAAGTGGCAGAGAAACCAGGTCCTCTGACATAACAAAATTATTATTATCATTACTACTACTACCGCTAATAGACGGTTCCCCGGAGTGAACACACCTGTATATATGTATATGTGTTTGTACGTATTTGTTGCTCTGTTTTGTTTTGCTTGTACATATTTGTTCTATTTGTTTTGTTGGTGTGTTTTGTTTTGTTGTCTGTCTCCCCCTGGACTGCGGGCCTGCTGTTGGGTAGGGATCGTCTCTAGATGTTGCCAACTTGGACTTCCCAAGCGCTTAGTCCAGTGCCCTGCACACAGTAAGCGCTCAATAAACCCGATTGAATGAATGGATGGAGTGCTGTCTGTGTGCCAAGCCCAAGGTCAGCCAGCAGGTCAGTAGCGGGGCGGGATTAGAACCCAGGTCCTCCTGGCTTGCAGTGCCGGTCAGGGTCCACGAGGCAAGCTGTCACCAAAACCTGCCGGTCTCAGCTCTGCAACATTGCCGAGATCCGCCCTTTCCTCTCCATCCCAACAGCTACCCTGATCGTTCAAGCTCTCATCCTATCCCATCTGGACTACTGCATCAGCCTTCTCTCTGATCTCCCATCCTCGTGTCTCTCTCCACTTCACTCCATACTTCACGCCGCTGCCCGGATTATCTTTGTCCAGACACGCTCTGGGCATGTTACTCCCCTCCTCAAAAATCTCCAGTGGCTACCAATCAATCTGCGCATCAGGCAGAAACTCCTCACCCTGGGCTTCAAGTCTGTCCATCCCCTGGCCCCCTCCTACCTCACCTCCCTTCTCTCCTTCTCCAGCCCAGCCAGCACCCTCCGCTCCTCTGCCCCTAATCTCCTCACCGTTAGGCCTCATTCTCACCTGTCCCACCATCGACCCCCGGCCCACGTCACCCCCCGGGCCTGGAATGCCCCCAGTCCCTCTGCCCATCCGCCAAGCTCGCTCTCTTCCTCCCTTCAAGGCCCTGCTGAGAGCTCACCTCCTCCAGGAAGCCTTCCCAGACTGAGCCCCTTCCTTCCTCTTCCCCTCGTCCCCCTCTCCATCCCCCCCATCTCACCTCCTTCCCTTCCCCACAGCACCTGCATGTATGTATATATGTTTGTACATATTTATTACTCTATTTATTTTACTTGTACCTATCTATTCTATTTCTTTTATTTTGTTAGTATCTTTGGTTTTGTTCTCTGTCCCCCCCCACTTTTAGACTGTGAGCCCACTGTTGGGTAGGGACCGTCTAGATGTTGCCAACTTGGACTTCCCAAGCGCTTAGTCCAGTGCTCTGCACACAGTAAGCGCTCAATAAATACGATTGATTGATTGATTGATTGATTGAGGCGGCGCTGCCTCTCGGAGGCGCAGTTGGAGGGGGACACCGGGCCCCGCCCCCCCGCCCCTCCCGGCCAATGGGCGCTGCCCCGCCCCTCTCCCAAGCCCCGCCCCATTTTCAGGCCACGCCCACCCACTCCTCCCTGCGGAAGCCGGCCCCGCCCCCCCGCCCAAAGGGCGCGACCCCGCCCATATCCTGAGCCACGCCCCCTTTCCAGGCCCCGCCCTCCCATTCTTCCTTCAGGAATTCGTCCACGCCCCCTAGCTCCCTCCAGGCCCCGCCCCTGGTAGGCGGAGCCCCGCCCCTCTCCTAACCCCGCCCTCCCTCAGGAACTCAACCCCTCCCCTTTCCCAAGCCCCGCCCCCTGTCCTATGCCCCGCCCAGCCCTCCCTCAGGATCTCGGCCCCGCCCCTGAGATGGCTCCCAGGCCCCGCCCACCCACTCCTCCCTCAGGAACTCGGCTCCGCCCCCGCCTTTCCCCTAAGCCCCGCCCATCGGGGGCGGATCTCCCGGGTCACGCCCACCCGCCCTCGGGAGGTCGGCCCCGCCCCTTTCCGAAGCCCCGCCCTTCTCCCGGCCAAGCCCACCCGCCCCTCTCCTAAGCCCTTCCCCTCATGGATGCAATCCCAACAACGCCCCTCTCCTAAACCCCGCCCTTCTCCGGACCCTCCCTCAGGAACTCGGCCCCGCCCCTTAGCTCCCTCCCGGCCCCGCCCTCCCACTCCTCCCTCAGGAACTTGGCCCCGCCCCCAAGATCCCTCCAGGCCCCTCCCCTAAGCCCCCCCTCCCTCCGGAACCCGGTCCCGCCCCCTAGCTTCCTCCCGGCCCCGCCCCTCTCCAGGCCCCGCCCTCCATTTCCTCCCTCAGGAACTCGGCCCCGCCCCTCTACGAAGCCCCGCCCCTCATCTCCCTCCCGGCCACGCCCACCCCACCTCCCTCCGGAGGCCGGTCCCGCCCCCTTTCCTAAGCCCCCGCCCCATCCGGTTTTCGGCCCCGCCCTCCCACCCCTCCCTCAGATCGGCCCCCGCCCCCTTCTGTTCTCAGCCCCTCCCCCCTAACCGCCCCCGGCCCCGCCCCTCTCCTAAGCCCCGCCCCTCACGGAGACAGCCCCGGCCCCCCTCCCTCGGGACACTGCCCCCGCCCCTTTCCCAAGCCCCGCCCCCTCCGGTTCTCGGCCCCTCCCTCTCCTAAACCCCGCCCTTCCGGCCCCGCCCCCACCCCTCCCTCGTGATCTCGGCCCCGCCCCCGCGTCCCGCCGTAATCCTAAGACTTCTTAGGACGGTGGTGTTCGTGTATTTGTGCGAAGCAAGACTCTCAGGTTGATCGCCCGTGGGGCTCACGGTCTTCATCCCCGTTTTTCAGGTGAGGCCACTGGGGCGCCGAGAAGTGAAGTGGACTACCGGCTCCGCCCTCCCTCCCCGTCTGCTCCCCGGCCTCGGTCGGCCAGTGACTGCGGTGCTGGGGGCCGCGGCGCGGTGATGCTCGTTTATCCCTTTATTCTGTACGGACAGGTCCGGCACAAGGACGGACGGACGGGGGGCGGGGCGGGGCAAGGGCGGGGGCTGCGGGCCTCCGGGGGGCCGAGCTCCCGTCCGGCGGCCTCGGCCAGGGGCGGCTGGGCGCGGCTGGGCTCTTACTGCACGCCCTCCATCATCTTCAGGAACTCTGCGGGGCGGACACCCACGGCTACGGACCCGCCCCCGGCCACGCCCACCACTGACCACGCCCACGACAGACTCCGCCCCTCGCCGCTTCCGGCCATGCCCACCGAGGCCACGCCCACACCTGACCCACGCTAGGCACCGCCCACCAATAACCACGCCCCTCGTTGCGCTAGACCCGCCCACCAATAGCCACGCCCCTCGTCGCGCTAGGCCCGCCCACCAATAACCACGCCCCTCGCCACGTTAGGCCCAGCCCCTTCCGGTCCGGCCCACGCCCATCGCCGCGCTGGGCCCCGCCCCTCTCCCCACCCACCCCCCCGGGCCCCTGCTGACCGTCGAAGTCGATGCGTCCGTCGTTGTTCTTGTCGCCGTCCTTCATGAGGTCCCCGATCTCTTCGTCGGTCACGTGCTCCCCGGAGGCGCGGAAGATCTCCGCCAGCTCCTCCGCGTCGATGTAGCCGTCCATGTTCCTGCGGGGGCCGGCAGGGGGCGCTCACTTGGGGGTGGGGCGGGGCCGGCAGGGGGCGCTCTTTCGCTCAATCAATCAATCAATCAATCGTATTTATTGAGCGCTCACTGTGTGCAGAGCACTGGACTAAGCGCTTGGGAAGAACAAGTTGGCAACATAGAGAGACAGTTCCTACCCAACAGTGGGCTCACAGTCTAAAAGGGTAGGGCAGGGCTGCGGCCGGCAGGGGGCGCCCGCTCAGGGGCGGGGCCGGCAGGGAGCGCGCTCTCAGGGGCAGGGCCAGCAGGGGGCGCTCGCATAGGGCTGGGGGCGGGGCCGAGGGGCGTCCGCTCAGGGGCGGGGCCGGCAGGGAGCCTGCTCTCAGGGCAGGGCCAGCAGGGGGCGCTCGCATAGGGCTGGGGCGGGGCCGGCAGGGGGCGCTCGCTCGAGGGTAGGGCGCGGCTGCGGCCGGCAGGGGGCGCCCGCTCAGGGGCGGGGCCGGCAGGGAGCGCCCGCTCAGGGGGCGGGGCCGGCAGGGAAAGCGCTCTCAGGGGCAGGGCCAGCAGGGGGCGCTCGCATAGGGCCTGGGGCGGGGCCGGCAAGGGTCGCTCGCTCAGGGGCGTGGGCCGACAGGGGGCGCCCGCTCAGGGGCGGGGCGGGCAGGGAGCGCGCTCTCAGGGGCAGGGCCAGCAGGGGGCGCTCGCATAAGGCTGGGGCGGGGCCGACAGGGGGCGCCCGCTCAGGGGCGGGGCCGGCAGGGGGCGCTCGCATAGGGCTGGGGCGGGGCCGGCAGGGGGCGCTCGCTCAGGGGCGGGGCCGACAGGGGGCGCCCGCTCAGGGGCGGGGCGGGCAGGGAGCGCGCTCTCAGGGGCAGGGCCAGCAGGGGGCGCTCGCATAGGGCTGGGGCGGGGCCGGCAGGGGGCGCTCAAATAGGGCTGGGGCGGGGCCGGCAGGGGGCGCTCGCTCGAGCGTAGGGCGTGGCTGCGGCCGGCAGGGGGCACCCGCTCAGGGGCGGGGCCGGCAAGGAGCAAGCTCTCAGGGGCAGGGCCGGCAGGGGGCGCTCGCATAGGGCTGGGGCGGGGCCGGCAAGGGGTCGCTCGCTCAGGGGCGGGGCCGACAGGGGGCGCCCGCTCAGGGGCGGGGCGGGCAGGGAGCGCGCTCTCAGGGGCAGGGCCAGCAGGGGGCGCTCGCATAGGGCTGGGGCGGGGCCGACAGGGGGTGCCCGCTCAGGGGCGGGGCCGGCAGGGGGCGCTCAAATAGGGCTGGGGCGGGGCCGGCAGGGGGCGCTCGCTCGAGCGTAGGGCGTGGCTGTGGCCGGCAGGGGGCGCCCGCTCAGGGGCGGGGCCGGCAAGGAGCAAGCTCTCAGGGGCAGGGCCGGCAGGGGGCGCTCGCATAGGGCTGGGGCGGGGCCGGCAAGGGTCGCTCGCTCAGGGGCGGGGCCGGCAGGGGGCGCCCGCTCAGGGGCGGGGCGGGCAGGGAGCGCGCTCTCAGGGGGCAGGGCCGGCAGGGGGCGCTCGCATAGGGCTGGGGCGGGGCCGACAGGGGGCGCCCGCTCAGGGGCGGGGCCGGCAGGGGGCGCTCAAATAGGGCTGGGGCGGGGCCGGCAGGGGGCGCTCGCTCGAGGGTAGGGCGCGGCTGCGGCCGGCAGGGGGCGCCCGCTCAGGGGCGGGGCCGGCAGGGAGCAAGCTTTCGGGGGCAGGGCCGGCAGGGGGCGCTCGCATAGGGCTGGGGCGGCCTCCTGGAGGAGGGGAGCTCTCGGTAGGGCCTATTTTGATGATGGGATGGGATGGAAGGGATGGATGGGATGGGGGTGGGATGGGGATGGGGTGGGATGGCGTTGGATGGGATGGGATGGGGTGGGATGGGGTGAGATGGGGTGGGACGGGCTAGCCCCCCCAGACCTGTCAAAGATGCGGAAGCACTCAGCCAGCTCCTCCTCGGTCTTCCCCTTGGCGTCCTCTTTCATCTGGCGCACCATCATCACCAAGAACTCCTCGAAGTCGATGGTGCCGCTGCCTGCGGAGGCCCGAGGGCGGCCGGGCCGGGGGGTCAGCCGGGCCCCCCCGGCGGGCCCCCCCCCCCCCGGGCCCCCCCCGGCCCACCGGCTCACCATCCTCGTCCACCTCCTCGATGATGGCGTCCAGCTCCTCCTTGGTGGGCGTCTGCCCCAGCATCCGCATCACGGTGCCCAGCTCCTTGGTGCTGATGTCCCCGCCGCCGTCCGCGTCGAACATGTCGAAGGCCGCCTTGAACTCTGAGGCCCGGGGATGGAGACCCAGGCTCAGACCCCTTTTTCCTCTCCTCCTCCTCCTCCTCCTCATCCCTGCCTCGATCAATCAATCAATCAATCGATCGTATTGACTGAGCGCTTACGGTGGGCCGGGCACTGGGCTAAGCGCTTGGAGAGGCCAAGTTGGCCACATAGAGAGCCGGTCCCTACCCGACAGCGGGCTCACAGGCTAGAAGGGGGAGACAGACAACAAAACAAAACATATTAACAGAATAAAATACATAGAATAGATACGGACAAACAAAACATAGTAACAAAAATAAACAGAATAAATACGTACAAATAAAATAGAGTAATAAATACGTACAAACATATATACGTCCCCTCCCCACAGCACCTGTGTATATGTTTGTACAGATTTATCACCCTATTTTAATTCAGTATATTTTAGCACTTAGTAAGCGCTTAATAAATGCCATCATTATTATTATTATTATTTGCCAGTTTGTACTTCCCAAGCGCTTAGTACAGTGCTCTGCACACAGTAAGCGCTCAGTAAATACGATTGATGATTATCATCTGTCAAATAGGGGTGAAGACCGTGAGCCCCCCGTGGGACAACCTCGCACCCTCCCCAGCGCTCAGTACAGTGCTTTGCACAGAGTAAGCGCTTAATAAATGCCATCATTATTATTAGAATTATCATCTGTAAAATGGGGATGAAGACTGGGAGCCCCCCGTGGGACAACCTGATCGCCTTGTAGCCTCCCCCCAGCGCTTAGTACAGTGCTTTGCACATAGTAAGCGCTTAATAAATGCCATCATTATTATTATTATTATTATTATCATCTGTCAAATGGGGATGAAGACCCTGAGCCCCCGTGGGACAACCTTGTATTCTCCCCAGCGCTTAGTACAGTGTTTTGCACATAGTAAGCGCTTAACAAATGCCATCATTATTATTAGAATTATCATCTGTAAAATGGGGGTGAAGACTGGGAGCCCCCCGTGGGACAACCTGATCGCCTTGTAGCCTCCCCAGCGCTTAGTACAGTGCTTTGCACATAGTAAGCGCTTAATAAATGCCATCATTATTATTATTATTATCATCTGTCAAATGGGGATGAAGACCGTGCCTCGCACCCTCCCCAGCGCTTAGTACAGTGCTTTGCACAGAGTAAGCGCTTAATAAATGCCATCATTATTATTATTATTATCATCTGTCAAATGGGGATGAAGACCGTGAGCCCCCCGTGGGACAACCTGATCGCCTTGTAGCCTCCCCCCAGCGCTTAGTACAGTGCTTTGCACATAGTAAGCGCTTAACAAATGCCATCATTATTATTATAATTATCATCTGTAAAATGGGGGATGAAGACTGTCAGCCCCCCGGGGGACAACCTGATCGCCTTGTAGCCTCCCAGCGCTTAGTACAGTGCTTTGCACATAGTAAGCGCTTAATAAATGCCATCATTATTACTATTATTATCATCTGTCAAATGGGGATGAAGACCCTGAGCCCCCCGTGGGACAACCTTGTATTCTCCCCCAGCGCTTAGTACAGTGCTTTGCACATAGTAAGCGCTTAATAAATGCCATCATTATTATTATTATTATCATCTGTCAAATGGGGATGAAGACCGTGAGCCCCCCGTGGGACAACCTTGTATTCTCCCCAGCGCTTAGTACAGTGCTTTGCACATAGTAAGCGCTTAATAAATGCCATCATTATTATTATATTATCATCTGTCAAATAGGGGACCCCCCGTGGGACAGCCTTGCATCCTCCCCAGCGCTTAGTACAGTGCTTTGCACAGAGTAAGCGCTTGATAAATGCCGTCATTATTATCATCTGTAAAATGGGGTGAAGACCGTGAGCCCCCCGTGGGCCAACCCGATCACCTTGTAACCTCCCCAGCGCTTAGAACCGCGCTTGGCACCTAGTAAGCGCTTAATAAATGCCATCATTATTATTTTTTATTTTACTTTTACATATTTGCTATTTATTTTGTTAACGATGGGCGTCTAGCTTTACTTCTATTTATTCTGATGACTTGACACTCGTCCACACGTCTTGTCGTCCGTCTCCCCCTTCCGGACCGTGAGCCCGCCGTCGGGCAGGGGCCCGTCCTCCATACGTTGCCAACTTGGACTTCCCAAGCGCCTAATACAGTGCTCTGCACACAGTAAGCACTCAGTAAATGCGCTTGAATGACTGAATGAATGCAAGTGACTGGCCCAAGGTCACACGGCACGGAGATCGGGGCCCAGGCCCTCTTTTCGACCGGGTCACCGACCCCCCGGGTCCCCACTCACCGGCGATCATCTCCTCGCTCAGAAAGGACCGCGCTTCGGCCTGCTGGTCCGTCTGCAACACAGAAACACCACCGGCCGGGCTCAGCGACTCGGGGGCACGTGGTGTGGACGCCCCCCGGGACAGCCGAAGGCCTCCGGCCCTCCCCAATCCCCCCACCTCCAGCCCTACCTCCGAAGCCCCCAATATTAATAACTACGGGACTCACTAAGCAGACTGTGAGCCCACTGTTGGGTAGGGACCGTCTCTAGATGTTGCCAATTTGTACTTCCCAAGTGCTTAGTACAGTGCTCTGCACACAGTGAGCGCTCAATAAATACGATTGATGATGACGATGATGATGATCTTCTAGACTGTGAGCCCGCTGTCGGGTAGGGACCGTCTCTAGGTGTTGCCAACTTGCAGCTTCCCAAGCGTTTAGTACACAGTCGGTGCTCAATAAATACGATTGATGGATTGATTGATTGATCTACTATGTCCCAAGCACCGTGCTAAGCTCCGGGGTGAATCATCAGCATCATCATCATCAATCGTATTGATTGAGCGCTTACTATGTGCAGAGCACTGTACTAATCACTTAATAATAATAATGAACGGCATTTATTAAGCGCTTACTACATGCTAAGCGCTGGGGAGGTTACAAGGTGATCAGGTTGTCCCACGGGGGGCTCACGGTCCAGTCCAGTCCAGTTTATTTGGATATATTTATTCTATTTATTTTATTTTGTTAATATGTTTTGTTTTGTCATCCGTCTCCCCCTTCTAGACTGTGAGCCCACTGTCGGGTAGGGACCGTCCCTATATGTTGCCAACTTGGACTTCCCAAGCGCTTAGTACAGTGCTCTGCACACAGGAAGCGCTCAATAAATACGATTGATGGATTGATTGATTGATCTACTATGTCCCAAGCACCGTGCTAAGCTCCGGGCTTAATAATAATAATAATAATGAACGGCATTTATTAAGCGCTTACTACGTGCTAAGCGCTGGGGAGGTTACAAGGTGATCAGGTTGTCCCACGGGGGGCTCACAGGTCCAGTCCAGTCCAGTTTATTTGGACATATTTATTCTATTTATTTTATTTTGTTAAATATGTTTTGTTTTCTTGTCCTGTCTCCCCCTTCTAGACTGTAAGCCCAGCTGTCGGGTAGGGACCGGCTCCTATATGTTGCCAACTTGGACTTCCCAAGCGCTTAGTACAGTGCTGTGCACACGGTAAGCGCTCAATAAATACGATTGAATGAATGAATGAATGAATGAATGAATGCCCATTTGACAGATGAGGTAACTGAGGCCCGGAGAAGTGAAGTGACTTGCCCAAAGTCACCCAGCTGGCAAGCGGCGGAGCCGGGATTTGAACCCACGACCTCTGACTCCAAAGCCCGGGCTCTTTCCACTGAGCCACGCTGCTTCTCAGCGGGATATTCTCTGTTGATACAAGTTCATTCAATCGTATTTGTTGAGCGCTTACTGCTGTGCAGAGCACTGTACTAAGCGCTTATTCTTATACAAGTTCATTGGTTGACACAGTCCCTGTCCCACGTGGGGTTCACTCTCTTAATCCCCCTTTTGCAGATGGGGGAAATGAGGCCCGGAGTTGTGAAACGACTTATTAATAATAATAATAATGATGGTATTTGTTAAGCGCTTACTATGTGCAAAGCACTGTTCTAAGCGCTGGGGGGGTTACAAGGTGATCAGGCTGTCCCACGGGGGGCTCCCAGTCTTCATCCCCATTCTCCAGATGAGGTCGCGGAGGCCCAGAGAAGTGAAGGGACTTGACCCAAAGGTCACCCAGCTGACGGCGTGGCTCAGTGGAAAGAGCCCGGGCTTTGGAGTCAGAGGTTGTGGGTTCAAATCCCGGCTCCGCCATTTGTCAGCTGGGTGACTTCGGGCACATCACTTAACTTCCCTTTGCCTCAGTTACCTCATGTGAAAAATGGGGAGGAAGACTGTGAACCCCATGTGGGACGATCTGATTACCTTGTGTCTTCCCCAGCGCTTAGAACAGTGCTTGGCACATAGTAAGTGCTTAACAAATACCATCATTATTATTCTCTGGGCCTCAGTTCCCTCATCTGTCAAATGGGGATGAAGACTGTGAGCCCTCCGTGGGATAACCCGATCACTTTGTAACCACCCCAGCACTTAGAACAGTGCTTTGCACATAGTAAGTGCTTAATAAATGCCATTATTATTATTATTATTATTATTATTATTAACAAATACCATTATTATTATTATTCTCTGTGCCTCAGTGACCTCATCTGTCAAATGGGGATGAAGACCGGGAGCCTCCCGTGGGACAAACCCGATCACCTTGTAACCTCCCCAGCACTAAGAACAGTGCTTTGCACATAGTAAGCGCTTAATAAATGCCATTATTATTATTATTATCATTATTAACAAATACGATCATCATTATTATTATTATTCTCTGTGCCTCAGTGACCTCATCTGTCAAATGGGGATAAAGACCGGGAGCCCCCCGTGGGCCAACCCGATCACCTTGTAACCTCCCCAGCGCTTAGAACAGAGCTTTGCACATAGTAAGCGCTTAATAAATGCCATTATTATTACTATTATTAACAAATACCATCATCATTATTATGATTATTATTCTCTGTGCCTCAGTGACCTCATCTGTCAAATGGGGATGAAGACCAGGAGCCCACCGTGGGCCAAACCGATCACCTTGTAACCTCCCCAGTGCTTAGAACAGTGCTTTGCACATAGTAAGCACTTAATAAATGCCATTATTATTATTTTTATTATTATTATTAACAAATACCATCATCATCATTATTATTATTATTCTCTGTGCCTCAGTGACCTCATCTGTCAAATGGGGATGAAGACTGTGAGCCCCCCGTGGGACAACCCGATCACCTTGTAACCTCCCCAGTGCTTAGAACAGTGCTTTGCACATAATAAATGCCATTATTATTATTATTACTATTATTATTAACAAATACCATTATTATTATTATTATTATTCTCTGTGCCTCAGTGACCTCATCTGTCAAATGGGGATGAAGACTGTGAGCCCCCCGTGAGACAACCTGATCACCTTGTAACATACCCAGTGCTTAGAACAGTGCTTTGTGCTTAATAAATGCCATTATTATTATTCTTATTAACAAATACCATCATTATTATTATTATTATTATTATAATTCTCTGTGCCTCAGTGACCTCATCTGTCAAATGGGGATGAAGACCGGGAGCCCCCCCGTGGGACAAACCCGATCACCTTGTAACCACCCCAGCGCTTAGAACAGTGCTTTGCACATAGTAAGCGCTTAATAAATGCCATTATTATTATTATTAGTATTAACAAATGCCATCATCATTATTATTATTATTATTCTCTGTGCCTCAGTGACCTCATCTGTCAAATGGGGATGAAGACTGGGAGCCCCCCGTAGAACAAACCCGATCACCTTGTAACCTCCCCAGCGCTTAGAACAGTGCTTTGCACATAGTAAGCGCTTAATAAATGCCATTATTATTATTATTATGAACAAATACCATCATCATCATTATGATTATTATTCTCTGTGCCTCAGTGACCTCATCTGTCAAATGGGGATGAAGACTGGGAGCCCCCCGTAGGACAAACCCAATCACCTTGTAACCTCCCCAGCGCTTAGAACAGTGCTTGGCACATAGTAAGCGCTTGATAAATGCCATTATTATTATTATTATTATTATTATTATTATTATTATTATTATTATTATTATTCTCTGTGCCTCAGTGACCTCATCTGTCAAATGGGGATGAGTAAGCGCTTGTAACCTCCCCAGTGCTTAGAACAGTGCTTTGCACATAGTAAGCGCTTAATAAATGCCATTATTATTATTATTATTATTAACAAATACCATCATCATCATTATGATTATTATTCTCTGTGCCTCAGTGACCTCATCTGTCAAATGGGGATGAAGACCGGGAGCCCCCCGCCATGGGACAACCCGATCACCTTGTAAGCTCCCCAGCGCTTAGAACAGTGCTTGGCACATAGTAAGCGCTTGATAAATGCCATTATTATTATTATTATTATTCTCTGTGCCTCAGTGACCTCATCTGTCAAATGGGGATGAAGACCGTGAGCCCCCTCCGTGGGACAACCCAATCACCTTGTAAGCTCCCCAGCTCTTAGAAAAGTGCTTGGCACATAGTAAGCGCTTAACGAATGCCATCATTATCATTATTCTCAGCGGCCGAGGCGGGATTAGAACCCGTGACCTCCTGTCCGTCAGGCCCTGGCCACCAAGCCACACCGCGGGCGAGCCGTGCCAGAAGACGCGGCTATTTTAGAAACGACCCGTCCTAGCAGCTGCCGGCGGGCTCCGATTTCTTCTCGAAGGGGAATATGCCCGCCTTGCCCTCCCTTCCCTCTCTTTCCATCCCCATAAAGGGTCATATTCCCATCCCGGGCCAAGGAAAAATTATCCTGCAGCACGTCTACACCCACCTGTCCATCAGGGCTATGTATGGAGCACCTCTCGTGCTCAGGGCGCTGAACTGAGCACTCTTTAAAAACCTAGGCACCGGTTAAACGCTCATTATAACAATAAAAATGGCCTTCATTAAGCGCTTACTACGTGCAAAGCACCGTCCTAAGCGCTGGGGAGGGTACAAGGCGATCAGGTTGTCCCGCGGGGGGCTCACGGTCTTCATCCCCATTTTCCAGATGAGGGAACTGAGGCCCAGAGAAGTGAAGTGACTTGCTCAAGGTCA
Source organism: Tachyglossus aculeatus (assembly GCF_015852505.1). NCBI lineage: Eukaryota > Metazoa > Chordata > Mammalia > Monotremata > Tachyglossidae > Tachyglossus > Tachyglossus aculeatus. The sequence goes on from NC_052073.1 coordinate 34,561,669, forward strand.
CACAGCAGACGAGGGGCGGAGGCCTGCTTAGAACCCGCGACCTTTGACTCCCAAGCCCGGGCTGTCGCCGCTGAGCCACGCTGCCGCATCACGGGAAGCGGGGTCCCGGGTTCTAATCCCGCCGCCTCCCCTTCCCCCGCCGTGTGCGGGTCGCCTCACCCCCTCCGGGCCTCAGTTTCCACCGCTGCAAAATGGGGATCCGAAGCCCCGTGTGGGACGGCCTAGATTCCACCCCGCATCAGAGCACCGCCAGACACGTAGTGAGCGCTTAAATAACATTAAAAAAAAACAAAAAAACTCCCCGAGCCCGGGCTTGGGAGCCAGAGGTCGTGGGTTCTAATCCCGCCTCCGCCGCCCGTCGGCTGCGGGACGTCGGGCGAGTCTTTTCACGCCTCTGGGCCTCAGTTCCCCCACCTGTCAAATGGGGATGAAGACCGCGAGCCCCACGGGGAACAACCTGATGGTACTAATGATGATGGCATTTATTAAGCGCTTACTATGTGCAAAGCACTGTTCTAAGCGCTGGTGATGAGGTTGGATCAGGTTGTCCCACGGAGGGGGGCTCCCAGTCTCCATCCCCATTTTCCAGCTGCGGTCACCGAGGCCCGGAGAGGAGCCGGAATCTGAACCCACGACCTCTGACTCCAAATAATAGTAATAATGATGATATTTATTAAGCGCTCACTATGTGCCAAGCACTGTTCTAAGCGCTGGGGGGGGATACAAGGTGATCAGGTTGTCCCCTGTGGGGCTCCCAGTCTTAATCCCCATTTGGCAGATGAGGCAACTGAGGCCCAGAGAAGCGAAGCGATTCGCCTAAAGTCACCCCGCTGATGAGTGGCAGAGCCAGGATTTGAACCCACGACCTCTGACTCCAAATAATAGTAATAATGATGATATTTATAAGCGCTTACTATGTGCCAAGCACTGTTCTAAGCGCTGGGGGGGGGGGATACAGGGTGATCAGGTTGTCCCCCGTGGGGCTCCCGGTCTTAATCCCCATTTGGCAGATGAGGCAACTGAGGCCCAGAGAAGCGAAGCGACTCGCCTAAAGTCACCCCGCTGCGCCGGGATTTGAACCCACGACCTCCGACTCCAAATAATAGTAAAAATGATGATATTTACTAAGCGCTTACTATGTGCCAAGCACTGTTCTAAGTGTGGGGGGGGGGGATACAAGGTCATCAGGTTGTCCCCCGTGGGGCTCCCGGTCTTAATCCCCATTTGGCAGATGAGGCAACTGAGGCCCAGAGAAGCGAAGCGACTTGCCTCAAGTCACCCCGCTGTGCCGGGATTTGAACCCACGACCTCTGACTCCAAATAATAGTAATAATGATGATATTTACTAAGCGCTCACTATGTGCCGAGCACTGTTCTAAGCGCTGCGGGGGGATACAAGGTCATCAGGTTGTCCCCAATGGGGCTCCCGGTCTTAATCCCCATTTGGCAGATGAGACAACTGAGGCCCAGAGAAGCGAAGTGACTCGCCTAAAGTCACCCCGCTGTGCCAGGATTTGAACCCACGACCTCCGACTCCAAATAATAGTAAAAATGATGATATTTATTAAGCGCTTACTATGTGCCGAGCACTGTTCTAAGCGCTGCGGGGGGATACAAGGTCATCAGGTTGTCCCCTGTGGGGCTCCCAGTCTTAATCCCCATTTGGCAGATGAGGCAATTGAGGCCCAGAGAAGCAAAATGACTCGCCTAAAGTCACCCCGCTGAGTCGGGATTTGAACCCACGACCTCTGACTCCAAATAATAGTAATAATGATGATATTTATTAAGCGCTTACTATGTGCCGAGCACTGTTCTAAGCACTGGTGGTGGGATACAAGGTCATCAGGTTGTCCCCCATGGGGCTCCCGGTCTTAATCCCCATTTGGCAGATGAGGCAACTGAGGCCCAGAGAAGCGAAGCGACTCGCCTAAAGCCACCCCGCTGCGCCGGGATCGGAACCCACGACCTCGGACCCCAAAGCCCAGGCTCTTTCCGCCGGCCCGGCGCTCAGCACAGTGCTCGGCCCACGGCGAGCGCCGAACCTCGTCAAGCAGCGGGGCCGCGTGCGGAACCTACCATGGCGAGGGCTGCGGCCTTCCCGGGCGCCAGCGTGAGAATTCCTCGATTTCCAGGCCGTCGGAGCACCCCGGAGCGGCGGGGCCCGGGATTTGTAGGGTCCCGGGCCGCCCGGCCCCTTGGCCCCCGCCACGATTGGCCCCCCGGGCAGCAGGGGGGCTGGGGGGGCGTCGAATCCGGCCGCGGGCCTCCACTTACCCCCCCTTGCCCAAGAGCAGCTGCACCCCTTTGCCTAATTTAGCCAAGGACCCCTGGGTAAACTGACACCCCGGAGCAGGTGGCCCCCGGCCATCCGTCCCCCCCCGCACCCGGGTCCCCACCTGTCCCAACCAACGGAGACCTGGGTTCCGGTCACGGCTCCTCCGCCGGGCCCCGTGACCTTGGGCCTCTCCGGGCCTCGGTTTCCTCCTCCGGAAAACGGGCCGGTTTCGCGGCCGCTCGCACTCAGTACAGTGCCCGGCGTAGAGGGAGCGCTTAACGGGTACCGTTAAGAGGAGGGCTTCGAGCGCTCCGCGCGTGGCTCGGTGGAAAGAGCCCAAGCTGGGGTCGCGGGTTCGAATCCCGGCTGCGCCACTTGTCAGCTGTCCTCAGTCGTATTTATTGAGCGCTTACTGCGTGCAGGGCACTGTTGGGCAAGTCGCTTAGCTCCTCCGGGCCTCAGTTCCCTCATCTGGAAAATGGGGATTGAGACTGTGAGCCCCACGAGGGACAACCTGATAATCTTGTAACCTCCCCGGCGCTTAGAACAGTGCTTTGCACGTAGTAAGCGCTTAATAAATTCCCTTATGATTATTATTATTATTGAACGAACGAATCATCGTCATCAATCGTATTTATTGAGCGCTTACTATGTGCAGAGCACTGGACTAAGCGCTTGGGAAGTACAAATTGGCAACATATTGGAATGAATGAATGAATGAATGAATTTGTACTTCCCAAGCGCTTAGTCCAGTGCTCTGCACACAGTAAGCGTTCAATAAATACGATTGAATGAATGAATGAATGGCGGGAGAAGGATGCTCACTGTGGGCAGGGAATGGGTGGGGAAGCAGCGCGGCTCAGTGGAAAGAGCCTTGGCTTTGGAGTCAGAGGTCGTGGGTTCAAATCCCGGCTTCGCCGCGTGTCTGCTGTGTGACCTCGGGCAAGTCACTTCACTTCTCTGAGCCTCAGTTACCTCATCTGTAAAATGGGGAGTAAGACTGTGAGCCCCACGTGGGACAACCCGATCACCTCGTATCCCCCCCCCAGCGCTTAGAACAGTGCTTTGCACGTAGTAAGCGCTTAATAAATGCTATCGTTATTATTAATATCATTCTGTTGTCCCCTCCCAACCGCTCAATACAGTGCTCTGCCCGCAGGAAGCGCTCAATAAACGCGCTCGAACGAATGACTCCTCTCCCAAGCGCTTAGTACAGTGCTCCGCGCACAGTACACTCTCAATAAATACAATTGGCTCGCTTTTTGAGAGCCCAAAATGGGACAAGGACCGTTTCCAACCCAATTATGTTGTTCAGTACAGCGTCTGGCACATAGTAAGCGCTTAGCGAACACCGTTAAACAAAAACAAGCCGTGCCACGGAGTCCCGGATCGCCGAAGCAGGCTTGACTGGGAAGCTCCAATCATCATCATCAATCGTATTTATTGAGCGCTTACTATGTGCAGAGCACTGTACTAAGCGCTTGGGAAGTACAAATTGGCAACATATAGAGACAGTCCCTACCCAACAGTGGGCTCACAGTCTATTTATTGAGCGCTTACTGTGTGCAGAGCACTGTATTAAGCGCTTGGCAAGTACAAGACGGCAACATATATTATTATAATTATTTCTCAAATTAGTTTCTTCTAACCTTCAGAACCAGGAGATAATTGGCACCTCCCAAAGCTTCTTTCTTTTTCTCCTTCTCTCCCCCAACCCCAAGAACCTCTTCTGGTTATACTCTGGGAGTCAGTGGACCTGGGTTCTAATCTCGCCCCCGCCACCTGGTCAGCTGGGTGACCTTGGGCCAGTCACTTCACTTCTCTGGGCCTCAGTTCCCTCATCAGGAAAATGGGGATGAAGACTGGGAGCCCCACGCCGGACAGGCACGGTGCCCGACCCGATTTGCTTGTAGCCACCCTGGCGCTTAGTACAGTGCCTGCCACAGAGTAAGCGCTCAACAAATACTACTATGATTATTCTTATTGTTGTTCAGTGGCGGAGCCAGGATTACCAAGCTAAACGTCCGTCTGGAAGAATTGGGAAAAATCGGACCCTGTTAAGCGCTTACTACGTGCCGGGCACTGTACTAAGCGCCGGGGTGGATACGAGGTCGACGCGGTCCCTGTCCCACGTGGGGTTCACTTTCTTCATCCCCATCTGACAGACGAGACAACCGAGGCCTTAGGGAGTGAGGTGACTTGCCCAAGGTCACCCAGCGGACAAGAGGCGGGGGCAGGATTAGAACTCGGGTCCTCTGACTCCCTCCTCTTTCCACTAGGCCACACGGCTTCAATATCCTGTATCTCTCTCTCCAATATCCTGTATCTCTCTCTCTCTCTCCGTTTATTGTTGTATTTGTTGTCCGCTCCCGAGCGCTCAGCACAGTGCTCGGCGCACAGGGAGCGCTCAATAAGTACGACTGAATGAAGGAATAAATCGATTTCTGTCGGTAGAGAGCCAAGTATGGAGATATAGAGATCGAAGCAGCGTGGCCCAGGCCCGGGGGACGGAGGACGTGGGTTCTAATCCCGGCTCCGTCGCCCCTCGGCCGCGTGACCCTGGGCGAGTCACTTCGCTTCTCTGGGCCTCAGTGACCTCTTCTGGAAAATGGGGGTGAAGACCGGGAGCCCCACAGGGGACGACCCGATCGCCTTGTAACCTCCCCGGCGCTTAGAACAGTGCTTTGCGCCCTAATTATTATTAATGATTATATCATCATCATCATCATCAATCGTATTTATTGAGCGCTTACTGTGTGCAGAGCACTGTACTAAGCGCTTGGGAAGTACAAATTGGCAACTTATATAGGTACGGATAGATTGAATCTTGCATTTACCCCTAATGCTGGGTGCAGTTCTTGGCAAATAATAATAATAATAATAATAATGGCATTTATTAAGCGCTTACTATGCGCAAAGCACTGTTCTAAGCGCTGGGGAGGTTACAAGGCACATAGTAAGCGCTTAACAGCTTAGCGGAAAGAGCCCGGCCTTGAGAGTCAGAGGTCGTGGGAAGCAGCGTGGCGCAGTGGAAAGAGCCCGGGCTTTGGAGTCAGAGGTCGTGGGTTCAAATCCCGGCACCGCCACTTGTCAGCTGGGTGACTCTGGGCAAGTCATTTCACTTCTCCGGGCCTCAGTTCCCTCATCTGTAAAATGGGGATGAAGACTGTAAGCCCCACCATGGGACAACCTGATTACCTTGTATCTACTGCAGCGCTTAGGACAGTGCTTGGCACATAGTAAGCGCTTAACAAATACCAACATTATTATTATTATTGTTAACCCCACCTCCGCCACTCGTCAGCTGTGTGACCTTGGGCCAGTCACTTCCCTTCTCTGGGCCTCAGTTCCCTCATCTGTCAAATGGGGATTAAGACGGTGAGCCCCGCGGGGGACAACCTGATAAACTTGTATCTCCCCCGGCGCTTAGAACAGTGCTTGGCGCATAGTAAGCGCTTAACAAATACCATCATTATTAGTATTACCATAGTTATTATTAATTATTATAAAGAGATAAATAAATATCATGCAGCTATCCCAATGCCTGGCACAGAGCAAGCGCTTAACAAGTACTGTAATTGTGATTAATTATTATATAGATTTTTGGTATAATAGCTGCGGTGTCTGTTAAGCGCTTACTCTGTGCCAGGCACTGTACTAAGCGCCCGGAGGGAGACAAGCCAATCGGGTCGGACACAGTCCCCGTCCCCCCGGGGGGCTCACGGTCTTCATCCCGGTCTTCATAGGGAAGCAGCGTGGCTCAGTGGAAAGAGCCCGGGCTTTGGAGTCAGAGGTCGTGGGTTCAAATCCCGACCCTACCACTTGTCAGCTGTGTGACTTCGGGCAAGTCACTTCACTTCTCCGGGCCTCAGTTCCCTCATCTGTAAAATGGGGATGAAGACTGTGAGCCCCACGTGGGACAACCTGATTACCTTGTATCCACCCCAGCGCTTAGAACAGTGCTTGGCACATAGTAAGCGCTTAACAAATACCAACATTATTATTATTATTATTATTATTATTATTATCCCCATTTTCCAGATGAGGTCGCCGAGGCCCAGAGAAGCGGCGCGACCCGCCCCAGGCCCCACAGCAGGCGAGCGGCGGAGCCGGGATTCGAATCCGTGGCCTCCCGACTCCGGGCCCGCTCTGCTGCGGCACGTAGTAAGCGCCCGACGGATCCCGCGTGGCTCAGTGGAAAAGAGCCCGGGCTTTGGAGTCCGAGGTCACGGGTTCAAATCCCAGCTCTGCCAATTGTCAGCTGTGTTACTTTGGGCAAGTCACTTCACTGGGCCTCAGTTCCCTCATCCGGAAAATGGGGATGAAGACTGTGAGCCCCCCGGGGGACAACCTGATTACCTTGTAACCTCCCCAGCGCTTAGAACAGTGCTCGGCACGTAGTAAGCGCTTAATAAATGCCATTGTTATTATTATCCCGCCGTGCGTAGGCCTCGGCTAGCCGTCGGAGGGCCCGTGGTTATGGAGTTTGTGCCCAGCAAACTTCTGGATGGGCCCGGGGTGGCCCGGGCTCGGGAGTCCGAGGTCGCGGGTTCTAATCCCGCCTCCGCCCCTCGTCGGCCGCTTCATTCATTCATTCATTCATTCATTCATTCAATCGTATTTATTGAGCGCTTACTGTGTGCAGAGCACTGGGAAGTCCAAGTTGGCAACATCTAGACGGTCCCTACCCAACAGCGGGCTCACAGTCGAGGAGGGGGAGACGGGCCACACTTCCCTGGGCCTCAGTTCCCTCGTCTGGAAAATGGGGACGGAGCCCACTGTCGGGTAGGGACCGTCTCTATATGTTGCCAATTTGTCCTTCCCCGGCGCCTAGTCCAGTGCCCTGCGCATCGTAAGCGCTCAATAAATACGATCGACGACGACCGGGAGCCCCACGGGGGGGACCACCCGGTGACCCCGTGCCTGCCCCGGCGCTTAGGACGGTGCTCGGCACATAGTAAGCGCTTCTCAAATACCGTGGCGGGTGGGGGGCCGGGACAGATGGACGGGCGCAGCTGCAGGCCGGGCCCCCCCTTATAAATAGACATTCTCAAGAAAAGCCAAGAGGCCGAGGGCTAAATAAGGCAGCGTCTGGGCCACTGGGCCGGGGGGTGGGCTACCAATTTGGACTGCGCTAAACACTCCAGAGTCTGAGGTTACCGCGGCCCCCGCTTCCCCTTGCCGCCCGTCCGCTTGCTTGCTTTCGATAATCATGTCCTTTCTCAGGCGCTCACTACGTGCCGAGCACTTTCGAAGCGCTGGGGGAGATCCAAGTCAGGCTGCCCCCCGTGGGGCGCCCAGTCTTCACCCCCATTTGACAGATGAGGGAACTGAGGCCTGAGAAGTGAAGCGGCTCGCCCATAGTCGCACAGTTTTGTCGTCCGTCTCCCCCTTCTAATAATAATGGCGATTACAAAGCGCCAAGCACTGATCTAAGCGCTGGGGAGGTGACAAGGTGATCGGGTGGCCCCACGGGGGGCTCCCAGTCTTCATCCCCATTTGACAGATGAGGGAACTGAGGCCCAGAGAAGTGAAGCCACTCGCCCAAAGTCACACGGTTTTGTTGTCTGTCTCCCCCTTCTAGTAATAATGGCAATTACTAAGCACTTACTATGTGCCAAGCGCTGATCTAAGCGCTGGGGAGGTGACAAGGTGATCGGGTTGTCCCACGGGGGGCTCCCAGTCTTCATCCCCATTTGACAGATGAGGAAACTGAGGCACAGAGAAGTTAAGCGGCTTGCCCAAAGTCACACAGTTTTGTTGTCTGTCTCCCCCTTCTAATAATAATGGCAATTACTAAGCGCTTCCTATGTGCCGAGCGCTGTTCTGAGCGCTGGGGAGGTTACAAGGTGATCGGGTTGTCCCACGGAGGGCTCCCAGTCTTCATCCCCATTTGACAGATGAGGGAACTGAGGCACAGAGAAGTTAAGCAGCTTGCCCAAAGTCACACAGTTTTCTTGTCTGTCTCCCCCTTCTAATAATAATGGCAATTACTAAGCGCTTCCTATGTGCCGAGCGCTGTTCTAAGCGCTGGGGAGGTTACAAGGTGATCGGGTTGCTCCACGGGGGGGCTCACAGTCTTCATCCCCATTTGACAGATGAGGGAACTGAGGCCCTGAGAAGTGAAGCCACTCGCCCAAAGTCACACAGTTCTGTTGTCTGTCTCCCCCTCCTAATAATAATGGCAATTATTAAGCGCCAAGCACTGATCTAAGCGCTGGGGAGGTGACAAGGTGATCGGGTTGTTCCACGGGGGGCTCCCAGTCTTCATCCCCATTTGACAGATGAGGAAACTGAGGCACAGAGAAGTTAAGCGGCTTGCCCAAAGTCACACAGTTTTGTTGTCCGTCTCCCCCTTCTAATAATAATGGCAATTTCTAAGCGCCAAGCACTGATCTAAGCGCTGGGGAGGTTCCAAGGTGATCGGGTGGCCCCACGGGGGGCTCCCAGTCTTCATCCCCATTAGACAGATGAGGGAACTGAGGCCCAGAGAAGTGAAGCGGCTCGCCCATAGTCACACAGTTTTGTTGTCTGTCTCCCCCTTCTAATAATAATGGCAATTATTAAGCGCTTACTATGTGCCAAGCACTGTTCTAAGCACTGGGGAGGTTACAAGGTGATCGGGTTGCCCCACGGGGGGCTCCCAGTCTTCATCCCCATTTGACAGATGAGGGAACTGAGGCCCAGAGAAGTGAAGCCGCTCGCCCAAAGTCACACGGTTTTGTTGTCTGTCTCCCCCTTCTAATAATAATGGCAATTACTAAGCGCTTCCTATGTGCCGAGCGCTGTTCTGAGCGCTGGGGAGGTTACAAGGTGATCGGGTTGTCCCACGGGGGGCTCACAGTCTTCACCCCCATTTGACAGATGAGGGAACTGAGGCCCAGAGAAGTGAAGCCGCTCGCCCGAAGTCGCACGGTTTTGTTGTCTGTCTCCCCCTTCTAATAATAATGGCGATTACGAAGCGCCAAGCACTGATCTAAGCGCTGGGGAGGTTCCAAGGTGATCGGGTTGCCCCATAGGGGGGCTCACAGTCTTCATCCCCATTTGACAGATGAGGGAACTGAGGCCCTGAGAAGTGAAGCCACTCGCCCAAAGTCACACAGTTTTGTTGTCTGTCTCCCGCTTCTAATAATAATGGCAATTATTAAGCGCCAAGCACTGATCTAAGCGCTGGGGAGGTTACAAGGTGATCGGGTTGCCCCACGGGGGGCTCCCAGTCTTCACCCCCATTTGACAGATGAGGAAACTGAGGCACAGAGAAGTGAAGCCACTCACCCAAAGTCACACGGTTTTGTTGTCTGTCTCCCCCTTCTAATAATAATGGCAATTATTAAGCGCTTACTATGTGCCAAGCACTGTTCTAAGCGCTGGGGAGGTTCCAAGGTGATCGGGTTGCCCCACAGGGGGCTCACAGTCTTCATCCCCATTTGACAGATGAGGGAACTGAGGCACAGAGAAGTTAAGCGGTGGGGAGGTTACTAGGTGATCGGGTTGCCCCACGGGGGGCTCACAGTCTTCATCCCCATTTGACAGATGAGGGAACTGAGGCACAGAAAAGTTAAGCGGCTTGCCCAAAGTCACACAGTTTTGTTGTCTGTCTCCCCCTTCTAATAATAATGGCAATTATTAAGCACCAAGCACTGATCTAAGCGCTGGGGAGGTTCCAAGGTGATCGGGTGGCCCCACGGGGGGCTCCCAGTCTTCATCCCCATTTGACAGATGAGGGAACTGAGGCCCTGAGAAGTGAAGCCACTCGCCCAAAGTCACACGGTTTTGTTGTCTGTCTCCCCCTTCTAATAATAATGGTGATTACAAAGCGCCAAGCACTGATCTAAGCGCTGGGGAGGTTCCAAGGTGATCGGGTGGCCCCACGAGGGGCTCCCAGTCTTCATCCCCATTTGACAGATGAGGGAACTGAGGCCCAGAGAAGTGAAGCCACTCACCCAAAGTCACACAGTTTTGTTGTCTGTCTCCCGCTTCTAATAATAATGGCAATTATTAAGCGCCAAGCACTGATCTAAGCGCTGGGGAGGTTCCAAGGTGATCGGGTGGCCCCACGGGGAGCTCCCAGTCTTCATCCCCATTTGACAGATGAGGGAACTGAGGCCCAGAGAAGTGAAGCCACTCGCCCAAAGTCACACAGTTTTGTCGTCCGTCTCCCCCTTCTAATAATAATGGCGATTACGAAGCGCCAAGCACTGATCTAAGCGCTGGGGAGGTTACAAGGTGATCGGGTGGCCCCACGAGGGGCTCCCAGTCTTCATCCCCATTTGACAGATGAGGGAACTGAGGCCCAGAGAAGTGAAGCCACTCACCCAAAGTCACACAGTTTTGTTGTCTGTCTCCCCCTTCTAATAATAATGGCAATTTCTAAGCGCCAAGCACTGATCTAAGCGCTGGGGAGGTTCCAAGGTGATCGGGTGGCCCCACGGGGGGCTCCCAGTCTTCATCCCCATTAGACAGATGAGGGAACTGAGGCCCTGAGAAGTGAAGCGGCTCGCCCATAGTCACACAGTTTTGTTGTCTGTCTCCCCCTTCTAATAATAATGGCGATTACGAAGCGCCAAGCACTGATCTAAGCGCTGGGGAGGTTACAAGGTGATCGGGTGGCCCCACGGGGGGCTCCCAGTCTTCATCCCCATTTGACAGATGAGGGAACTGAGGCCCAGAGAAGTGAAGCCACTCGCCTAAAGTCACCCACCTGACAATTGGCGGAGCCGGGATTTGAACCCGTGACCTCGGACTCCAAAGCCCGGGCTCTTGCCGCCGAGCCCCGCTGCTTCTCCAAATGGGGATCGAGTGCCCGCTCTCCCTCCTGCTTGTCCGCCGGGTGACCTCGGGCAAGTCGTCTCTCTGTGCCTCAGTTCCCTCACCTGTAAAATGGGGATTAAGAGGGTGAACCCCGGGTGGGACGGGGGCCGTGCCTGGACCCGATTATCTCGTCTCCGCTCCAGCGCGTAGTGAGAACGTAGTGAGCGCTCAACGGCGGCCACGATCAACATCTCTGTCCCTAAAATCAATCGGGGAGGGCTTCCTGGAGGAGGTTCCCAAGGGCTTTGGAAATGGGGAAGGGCTGGTCTGATGTGACAATCAATCAATGGTATTTATTGAGCGCTTACTGTGTGCAGAGCACTGTACTAAGCGCTTGGGAAGTACAAGTTGGCAACCTATAGAGACGAAGAAGGGAGGGTAGAAGCAATTAAGGGTGTTTCCTCATAATAATAATAATAATAATGACGGCACTGTGCTAAGCACTGGGGTAATAATAATAATGACGGCATTTATTAAGCGCTTACTATGTGCAAAGCACTGTTCTAAGCGCTGGGGAGGTTCCAAGGTGATCGGGTTGCCCCCCGTGGGGCTCCCGGTCTTCACCCCCCATTTTCCAGATGAGGGAACTGAGGCCCGGAGAAGCGACCGGCCCAAAGTCGCCCGGCTGACAAGGGGCGGGGGCCGGATTCGAACCCACGACCCCTGAGTCCCGAGCCCGGGCTCTACCCACTGAGCCCCGCCGCTGCTCAGCCTCGTATTGGCGTGACCGGCCGGGTTCGGCCCGCCGCCTCGGCTACCGCGTACGGGCGCGGGGCGTGCGTTTTTGCGTGTTTGTGAAGAACGATTACCTGTATATATGTATATATGTTTGTACAGATTTGTTACTCTATTTATTCATATTTTACTTGTACATATCTATTCTATTTATTTTATTTTGTTAGTATGTTTGGTTTTGTTCCCTTTTAGACCGTGAGCCCGCTGTTGGGTCGGGCCCGTCTCTAGATGTCGCCGACTTGGACTTCCCAAGCGCTCAGTACAGCGCTCTGCACCCAGTAAGCGCTCAATAAATACGACTGAGGAGGATGATGACGATGATGACCACAAGGCCCCGGCCCACGCGGGGCTCGCTGTCGAAGCGGAAGGGAAAACAGGTACCGAGTACCCGGCTGAAAACGAGGAAACTGAGGCACGGAGGGAGTGAAGTGACTGGGCCAAGGTCACCCGGCGGGCAAGTGGCGGAGCCGGGATTGGAACCCGGGCCTCCCGCATCCCAGGCCCGGGATTCTTCCGCTAGGCCGCTCTGCTTCTTTTCCAGGGAAGACACCGGGCGGGAATGCCGTGGGGCACTCATTCATTCATTCAATCGTATTTATTGGGCGCTTACTGTGTGCAGAGCACTGTACTAAGCGCTTGGGAAGTACAATTTGGCAACGTCTAGAGACGGTCCCTACCCGACAATGGGCTCACAGTCTAGGAGGGAGAGACGGGCAACAAAACAAAACATGGAGACAGGTGTCCAACCCTAAGGGACAGAGAGTGGGACAGACTGACAATAATAATAATAATAACGGTATTTGTTATTATTATTATTAATAATAATAATAATCATGGCATTTGTTAAGCACTTACTATCTGTACTAAGCGCCGGGGTGGATAGAAGCCGGGTTGGACGCAGTCCACCTTCTGCCCATTTTCCAGAGGCCCAGAGCAGCCAAGTGACTCGTCCAAGGTCACACAGCCGTCGGGTGGCAGAGCGGGGATTAGAACCCACGACCTTCTGACCCCCGGGCCCGGGCTCTACTACGTTCAAGGGCATTGAGGGCATCATCATCATCAATCGTATTTATTGAGCGCTTATGGAGAAGCAGCATGGCTCAGTGACAAGAGCCCGGGCTTTGGAGCCAGAGGTCACGGGTTCAAATCTCAGCCCCGCCAATTGTCAGCTGCGTGACTTTGGGCATGTCACTTTGCTTCTCCGAGCCTCAGTTACCTCCTCTGTAAAATGGGGATGAAGACTGGGAGCCCCCCGTGGGACAACCTGATCACCTTGTAGGCTCCCCGGCGCTTAGAACAGCGCTTTGCACATAGTAAGCGCTTAATAAACGTCATTATTATTATTATTGAGGAGGGGGGCTCGGGAGACAGGTGAGCTGCCCTTTGGGGACCCCTTCTCCGCAACCTGTAGGTCCCTGAGACGTGCGCTCCACATCAATCCATTGGTGGTATTTATTATTATTAATAATAATCATTCATTCATTCAATCATATTTATTGAGCGCTTACTGTGTGCACAGCACTGTACTAAGCGCTTGGGAAGTACAAATAGGCAACATCTAGAGATGGTCCCTACCCGACGGTGGGCTCACAGTCTAGAAGGGGGAGACACAGAACAAAACCAAACGTATTCACAGAATAAAATAAGTAGAATAAAAATGTACAAGTAAAATAAATAAATCAATAGAGTAATAGTAATAATAATGATAATAATAGGATTTGTTAAGTGCCGACTAGGTGCCACGCACTGTTCTAAGCGTTGGGGCAGGGACAAGGTCATCGGGTTGGACGCAGTCCCCGTCCCACGTAGAGCTCCCAGTCTCAAGCCACGCTTTGAGGCACGGGGAAGTGACTTACCCAAGGTCACGCGGCAGAGACGGGATGAGAAGCCACGCTTTGAGGCACAGGGAAGTGACTTACCCAAGGTCACGCGGCAGAGACGGGATGAGAACCCACGTCCTCTGGTTGAGCACTGACTTTACTATTCTATTTATTTTGTTAATGATCATCATCATCATCATCATCAATCGTATTTATGGAGCGCTTACTGTGTGCGGAGCACTGTACTAAGCGCTTGGGAAGTCCAAGTTGGCAACATATAGAGACGGTCCCTACCCAACAGTGGGCTCACGTGTGCATTGAGCTTTAATTCTACTTGTTCTGACGACTCGTACTAAGCGCCCGGGCGTCAGGAGGTGGCGGGTTCTAATCCCGCCTCCGCCCCTTGTCAGCTGTGCGACTTTGGGCAAGTCACGTCACTTCTCTGGGCCTCAGTTCCCTCATCTGTCAAATGGGGATGAAGACCGTGAGCTCCACGTGTATCCTCTCCAGCGCTTAGAACAGTTCTTTGCACATAGTAAGCGCTTAAGAAATGCCATTATTATTATTATTATCTCTCCCCCTTTTAGCCTGTGAGCCCACTGTTGGGTAGGGACCGTCTCTAGATGTTGCCAATTTGTACTTCCCAAGCGCTTAGTACAGTGCTCTGCACATAGTAAGCGCTCAATAAATACGATTGATGATGATGATTATTGTTATTACTATTGCTTTCCTACCCCAGCGCTTAGTACGGCGCCCGGCACATAGTAGGCGCTTAACGAATGCCGTATTTATTATTACTGTTACAAAAGAGTTAGATGCACGATCCCAGCGGAGAAGGAGGAGGAAGAGGAAGAGATTGAACTCGGAAGGGCCGGGAAGTTGAGCTGAAATATCCCGTTCCACAAAACGGTTTTCTTTAGTGCCCGATGACCTCCCAGATCGTTCTTTCAATCGTATTTATTGAGTGCTTACTGTGTGCAGGGCACTGTACTAAACGCCTGGGAAGTACAGGTCGGCAAGAGCAGAGCGGTACCAAGTGAAAATCCCGCTTCGCCTCGGCAACGCCAAAGAAAGGCAACACTGAGAGCTCAGCACAGTGCTCTGCGCGCGGTGAGCGCCCAATAAGTACCACCACCGGTCGACCTCTGCGTTGGCCGCGCGATGGCCAACGTCTCCCGGGAAGCCTCTCTCTTCTTCCCCCCGGAACCAGAAACTCCGAGCGTGAGGGAGCGGCGAGGCCTAGCGGAAACGCACTCGCCTCCTTTTTGGGGTTTTCTGTGCTACTTGTTGAGCGCCTCCTCCGCGCCGGGCACCGGGCTGTGCTCCGCACCGGGGTAGGCGCAGGCCGTTCGGGTCGGACACGCCGCGGGTTCTCACGGTCTTAACCCCCGACGAGGGAACTGAAGGCCAGAGAGGAGAAGCGGCTCGCCCAAGGTCACGCGGGAGACAGATGGAGGAGTTGGGATTAGAACCCAGGTCCTCTGACTCAATCCGGGTTTGGGTGACCTGATGGTTAGAATTAATGTTTGTGAAAATACTGTACTAGAACCTCTATAAAGTGAATTTACACAGTGCATCCAGTGGAACTTTTAGACTGTGAGCCCAATGTTGGGTAGGGACCGTCTCTATATGTTGCCAATTTGTACTTCCCAAGCGCTTAGTACAGTGCTCTGCACATAGTAAGTGCTCAATAAATATGATTGATTGATTGATTGATTGATTGACTCCCAAATCCCGACTCCCAAATCCCTCTGCGACCCTGGGCAAGTTCCTTAATTTTTCAGTTTCCTTCTCTGGGAAACGGTCATAAAATATCTGCATTCTCCCCGTTAGACTATAATAAGCTCCTAGACGGGAGGAATCGTGTCTTCCTCAGTTACCTCATCTGGAAAATGGGAAACGAGACTGTTAAGGCCCTCGTGGTATAATAATACTAATAATAAAGGTTAAGCGCTTACTAGGTGCCGGCACTGTACTGTATCCACCCCAACGCTTAGTACAGTGCCTGACACACGTGATTATTATCATTATAATTGGACGGGGCTCTCCCAAGTGTTCTGCACACGGAATCGCCGGAATTATTTATTTATTGAGCAAAACCATCGCTCAGTGCCGTAATTATTATTATTATCGGTCTCTCCCGTGCGTTTAGTTCTCGGTAAATACGGTAAGCGCGCTTAAGCAGAGAAGCAGCGTGGCTCCGTGGAAAGAGCCCGGGCTTCGGAGGCGGAGGTCATGGGTTCAAATCCCGACCCCACCACTTGTCAGCTGTGTGACTTTGGGCCGGTCACTCAACTTCTCTGGGCCTCAGTCCCCTCATCTGTAAAATGGGGATGAAGACCGTGAGCCCCCGCCCCCGGGACAACCTGATCACCATGGAGAAGCAGCGTGGCTCAGTGGAAAGAGCCCGGCCTTTGGAGTCAGAGGTCATGGGTTCGAATCCTGACTCCGCTAACTGTCAGCTGTGTGACTTTGGGCAAGTCCCTTAACTTCTCTGGGCCTCAGTTCCCTCATCTGTAAAATGGGGATTAAGACTGTGAGCCCCGCCATGGGACAACCCGATCACCTTGTAT
Organism: Tachyglossus aculeatus; assembly: GCF_015852505.1. Taxonomy (NCBI): domain Eukaryota; kingdom Metazoa; phylum Chordata; class Mammalia; order Monotremata; family Tachyglossidae; genus Tachyglossus; species Tachyglossus aculeatus. Next base: position 34,577,883 of record NC_052073.1, read on the forward strand.
CCTCCCCAGCGCTTAGAACAGTGCTTGGCACATAGTAAGCGCTTAATAAAACGCCATCATTATTATTATGTAACCTCCCCAGTGCTTAGAACAGTGCTTTGCACATAGTAAGCGCTTAATAAATGCCACCATTATTATTAAATACCATTAATCGATTAGATCGTGAGCCCCGGACAGCGGAGCAGGTAGGGGCTGCCTCTTGTCGGATTCTTCTCGTATCTACCCCAGTGTTCATATTCATATTCCATCGTATTTATTGAGCGCTTACCGTGTGCAGAGCACTGTACTAAGCGCTTGGGAAGTACAGGTTGGCCCAGTGCTCGGAAACAGTGCAAGCGCCGTTATCATTACTATCGTCGTGATGATTATTCTAATCTATCAGTGATAATAATAAGCCACGGGCCTGGATACGGCGGTTATGGCGAGGAAGAGGAAGTCCGAGGCCTCTCCGACCGTCGGACGGGAGAACCCCCGGATTTTTCCCGGGAGCGGGGGGCGGAAAGGGCCCGGAGGGTGGGAAGAGTTCGGCGGGAGAGGCTACAGCCCCGGCCCGGGAGTCGGAAGGTCACGGGTCCTGATCCCGGCTCCGCCACGTGTCACTTCTCCGGGCCTCAGTTCCCTCACCTGGAAAATGGGGGGGGTGGACGGGGACCGGGTCCGACCCAATTTGCTCGTGCCCTCCCGAGCGCTCGGTACCGTGCTTGGCACACAGTAAGCGCTTGGCAAACGCCGTAATAATAATCATAGTTTGCGGCCCGGGCCGGAGGTTGGGCCTGGGGAGATTCGGATTAATCCTGAGGGTGGTGTGGACCGGTCTGGGGGGCGTCCGGGGGGCTCCAGGGATGAGTGGGCCTACGCGGCTTAGGGAAATTGTCCTTTCCAAGCGCTTAGTCCGGTGCTCCGCACACAGTCGCGGGTTCAAATCCCGGCTCCGCCACTTGTGTGACTCTGGGCAAGTCGCTTCACTTCTCTGGGCCTCAGTTCCCTCATCTGGAAAATGGGAATGAAGACTGTGAGCCCCCCGTCGGACAGCCTAATCACCTTATAACTTCCCCAGCGCTTAGAACAGTGCTTTGCACATAGTAAGCACTTCATAAATGCCATTGTTCTTCTTATTATTATTCTCTGGGCCTCGGTTCCCTCATCTGGAAAATGGGAATGAAGACTGTGAGCCCCCCGTCGGACAGCCTAATCACCTTATAACTTCCCCAGCGCTTAGAACAGTGCTTTGCACATAGTAAGCACTTCATAAATGCCATTCTTCTTCTTCTTATTATTCTCTGGGCCTCGGTTCCCTCATCTGGAAAATGGGGATGAAGACCGTGAGCCCCACGGGGGGCAACGTGATGACCTCGTATCTCCCCCAGTTCTTAGAACAGTGCTCGGCACATATAGTAGCGGCACGGCTCAGTGGAAGCATAGAGAAGCAGCGTGGCTCGGTGGAAAGAGCCCGGGCTTTGGAGTCAGAGGTCACGGGTTCAAATCCCGGCTCCGCCGCTTGTCAGCTGGGTGACTTTGGGCGAGTCGCTTCACTTCTCTGGGCCTCAGTTACTTCATCTGTCAAATGGGGATGAAGACTGTGAGCCCCCCGTGGGACAACCTGATCACCTTTTAACCTCCCCAGTGCTTAGAACAGTGCTTGGCACATAGTGAGCCCGCTGTTGGGTAGGGACCGTCTCTATATGTTGCCAATTTGTACTTTCCAAGCGCTTAGTACAGTGCTCTGCACACTGTAAGTGCTCAATAAATACGATTGAATGAATGAATAGTAAGCACTTAATAAATGTCATTATTATTATTATTAAATCCCGGCTCCGCCCCTTGTCAGCTGTGTGACTTCGGGCAAGTCACTTCACTTCTCTGGGCCTCAGTGACCTCATCTGTAAAATGGGGATGAAGACCGTGAGCCCCCCATGGGACAACCTGATCACCTTGTAACCTCCCCAGCAGCTTAGAACAGGGCTTTGCACCTAGTAAGCGCTTAATAAATGCCATCATTATTATAATTATTAAACCCCGGCTCCGCCAATTGTCAGCTGGGTGACTTTGGGCAAGTCACTTCACTTCTCTGGGCCTCAGTGACCTCATCTGTAAAATGGGGATTAAGACTGTGAGCCCCCCATGGGACAACCTGATCACCTTGTAACCTCCCCAGCAGCTTAGAACAGGGCTTTGCACCTAGTAAGCGCTTAATAAATGCCATCGTTATTATAATTATTAAATCCCGGCTCCGCCAATTGTCAGCTGGGTGACTTTGGGCAAGGCACTTCAGTTCTCTGGGCCTCAGTTCCCTCATCTGGAAAATGGGGATTAAGACTGTGGGCCCCAGGTGGGACAACCTGATGACCTTGTAGCCTCCCCAGCGCTTAGAACAGTGCTTTGCACATAGTAAGTGCTTAATAAATGCCTTTAGTAGTAGTAGTAGTAGTAGTAGTAGTAGTAGTAGTAGTAAGTGCTTGACAAATGCCATCATTCATTCATTCATTCAATCGTATTTATTGAGCGCTTACTGTGTGCACAGTACTGGACTAAGCACTTGGGAAGTACAAGTTGGCAACATATAGAGACGGTCCCTATCATTATCCATCATTATCATTATTATTAGTTCAAAGGTCAGATGGGTCTGGGGGCCAGACTGTGAGCCCACTGTTAGGTAGGGACCGTCTCTAGATGTTGCCAACTTGTACTTCCCAAGCGCTTAGTACAGTGCTCTGCACACAGTAAGTGCTCAATAAATACGATTGATTGATTGATTGATTGATTGACTGATTGATTGATTGAGGGGGGTTGGCCTGGGTCCAGGGGCCGGGCCTGGTCTGGGGGTGGGGCTGGTTTGGTGGTACATATTTATTCCATTTATTTTATTTTGTTAATATGTTTTGTTTTGTGGTCTGTCTCCCCCTTCTAGCCTGTGAGCCCACTGTCGGGTAGGGACCGTCGCTAGATGTTGCCAACTTGTACTTCCCAAGCGCTCAGTACAGTGCTCTGCACACAATAAGTGCTCAATAAATACGATTGAGTGAATGAATGAATGGTCAGGGGGGATCAGCGCTCAGAACAGTGCTTTGCACATAGTAAGCGCTTAATAAATGCCATTATCATTATTATTATTATTATTATTATTATTATTATTATTATTATTATTATTATTATTATTATCCAGGGGTGAGTGAGTCTAGTTGGGAGGCCTGGGGGGATGGCTGTCAGGGGTAAACGCTTAGTCCAGTGCTCTGCACACAGTAAGCGCTCAATAAATACGATTGAACGAATGGGGGGGTCTAGTTGGGAGGTCAAGGGGGGACTGGGGGCCAGTAGGGGGGTGGGACTGGTTTGGTGGGCAGGGGGGGTCTAGTTGGGGGGGGAGGGAGGAGAGGGGGTCTCAGCACAGTGCTCAGCACACAGTAAGCGCTCAATAAATAGGACTTAATGAAGGAATGAATGGTGGTTCGGGGGGGTCCAGGGGTGAGGGTCTCTAGTTTGGAGATCGGGTGGGTGGGGGGGGGGTCTAGTTGGGAGGCCGGGGGGCGGGGGCGGGGGCGGATCCGGAAGCGTCCGGCCCGGCCGGAGCGGAGCGGAGCGGAGCGGAGCGTCCAGCACAGCGGCAGCGGGCGGGCCCGGCCGGGCCCTGGGTGAGCCCCCCCCGACCCCCCCCCCCCGCCTCTCCTCCTCCTTCGCCCCAACTGCCCCCCCCAGATGTCCAGCCCCACAACCGGCCCCCTCCCCTCCTCCACCCCCCTCCCCAAATTCCATCCACCCCCCCCTCCACCCCCCTGATCTCCTCTAACCCCCCCTCCCCCCAAACTTCCTTCCTTCCCCCCAGCTCCTCCACCCCCCAACCTCCTCCAACCCCCTTTCCAAACTCCATCCACCCCTCCCCTCCTCCAACCCCCTCCCTAAATTCCATCCCTCCCCCCTCCTCCACCCCCCGATCTCCTCTAACCCCCTCCCCCAAATTTCCTTCCCTCCCCATCTCCTCCAACCCCCTCCCCAAACTCCATCCACCCCGTCCCCATCTCCTCCGCCCTCCAACCCCCTCCCCAAACTCCATCCACCCCGCCGATCTCCACTAACCCCCTCCCCCAAACTTCCTTCCCTCCCCATCTCCTCCACCCCCTCCCCAATCTCTCCCCACCCCTCTTCCTCCCCCTTGCCCCCGCCCCCCTCATCTCCAGCCCCCAACCGCCCCCATCCCCTCCAACCCCCTCCCCAAACTCCATCCACCCCCCGACCTCCTCTAACCCCCTCCCCAAATTTCCTTCCCTCCCCATCTCCTCCAACCCCCTCCCCAAACTCCATCCACCCCCCAATCATCTCCTCTAAGCCCCTCCCCAAAACTTCCTTCCCTCCCCATCTCCTCCGCCCCCCAACCTCCTCCAGCCCCCTCCCCAAACTGCCCCCACCCCCTCTCCTCCACCCCATCCCTCCTCCAACCCCCCCAAACTCCATCCAGCCCCTCTGCTCCACCCCCCGATCTCCTCTAACCCCCGCCCTCCAAGCTTCCCTCCCTCTCTCCATCCCCATCTTCTCCAACCCGCTCCCCAAACTCCATCCACTCCCTCCCCTCCTCCAGCCCCCTTCCCAAACTCCATCCCCTCCCCAAACTCCATCCACCTTCCCCCCATCTCCTCTAAGCCCCTCCCCAAAACTTCCTTCCCTCCCCATCTCCTCCACCCCCAACCTCCTCCACCCCCCTCCCCAAACTCTCCCCACCCCCTTCCTCCTCCTTCCCCCCACCCCTCATCTCCAGCCCCCCAACCGCCTCCATCCACCCCCCCATCTCCACTAACCCCCTCCCCAAAACTTCCTTCCCTCCCCATCTCCTCCAGCCCCTCCCCAAACTCCCCCCACCCACCCTGACCTCCAACGCCCCCAACTTCACGCCCCCCATCTCCTCCGCCCGCCACCCTCCTCCGACCCCCAACAATGCCCAGGGCTTAGAACAGCACTTTGCACATAGTAAGCACTTAACAAATACCGTTATTATTATTGTCTCCAACCCCCTCCCCCAAAATCCCCCCACCCCGTCTCCTTCTCCTCCCCCAGCTTCTCCAATCCCCTCCTCCAAACTTCCTTCCCATCCCATCCATCCATCCATCCATCCATCCATCCATCAGCCCCGACCCCAATCTCCAGCCCTCTTCCTCCCAGACTTTTCCCTCGCCACCCCCCCCCCATCTCCTCCTTCCCTCCTCTGGCCTCCCCCAAATTCCACCCTCTCCCCCACCCCAACCTCTTCCCCTCCCTGCAGCCCCACTCCTGCCGACCCCTCGGCCCCCGGGATGGAGGCCGGGGCCTGTAGCCCGCAGGAGGGGCGGGAGGCGACACGGTGGTGGGGGGCGGCGGACCGGTCCCTCCGCGGCCCCCGACGGCGGTCCTCCCGCCCTCCCGTCCATCCGCCCGTTGCTGTCCGCCCCGCAGGCCGCCCCGTGGGCCGCCATGGCCTCCCGCCTGCTGCATCGCCTGCGCCGCGCCCTGGGCGGAGAGGGTCCCCCCGCCACCCCCGAGGCCCAAGACTTCCCCGAGAGCTCGGAGCTGGACGACGACACGGCCGAGAGACTGTCCACCCGCCTCAGCGGCACCCTCAGCTTCACCGACACCGACGAGGAGGACCGGACGGCCCCGGGTGACCACGGCCACCACGACGACGACGACGACGACGACGAAGGCCGGGACCCTCTCGGCTCAGGGGCGGCCGCCACAGAGGACGGAGGTCGGTCACTGCGTTTACCGTGGGCAGGCGATCGCGGGATCCGTTAAGCGCTTACCGTGTGCCAGGCGTCGGGGTGGATCCCAGCAGGCCGGGTCCACCGTCCCGCCGGGCTCACGGTCTCGATCCCCGTTTTCCGGAGGAGGCAACCGAGGCCCGGAGAAGTCAAGCGCTCTGTACCGCGGGAAGCGCCCAGTGCATACGACTGAATGAAGTGACTTGCCCAAGGTCACGCGGCGGACGGGTGGCGGAGCCGGGATTAGACCCCCCCGAGGCCCGCGTTCCGGCCGCCAAGCCATTCCGTATCATCATCATCGATCGTATTTATTGAGCGCTTACTGTGTGCAGAGCACTGTACTAAGCGCTTGGGAAGTACAAATTGGCAACATATAGAGACGGTCCCTACCCAACAGTGGGCTCACGGTCTAAAAGCGCTTCTAAAAGTAAAGTCTGTACTAAGCGCTTGGGAGAGTACAACAGAACGGTATCACGGAGACGAGAACTAATAGTAGCAACTGTGGTATCTGTTAAGATCATACTATGTGCCAGGCACTAATAATAATAATAATGACGGCATTTAAGCGCTTACTATGTGCAAAGCACTGTCCTAAGCGCCGGGGGGGATACAAGGGAATCAGCTTGTCCCCCGTGGGGCTCACAGTCTTCATCCCCATTTTCCAGATGAGGTCACTGAGGCCCAGAGAAGTGACGTGACTTCCCCAAAGTCACCCGGCTGACAGTTGGCGGAGTCGGAATTTGAACCCATGACCTTTGACTCCAAAGCCCGGGCTCTTTCCGCTGAACCGCGCTGCTTCCCTAGGAGCTGTGCTAAGCGCTGGGGTAGATACAAAGTCACTGGGGAGGACACAAGTCTCTGTCTCGCGTTCATTCAACCGTATTTATTGGGCGCCTACTGGGCGCGGAGCACTGTACTAAGCGCTTGGGAAGCACGATTCAGCAACGAAGAGGTGATCCCTGTCCACAGTGGGCTCACAGTCTAAAGGGGGAGACAGACATTAATTAATTACTCATTCAATCGTACTGAGCATTTATTGGGTGCCAAGCACTGAACTGAGCGCTTGGGAGAGTCCAATAGAATACGCAGACACATTCCCTGTCCACAGCGGGCTCACAGTCTAAAGGGGGAGACCGACATTAATTAATTAAGTCATTCAGTCGTACTGAGTGCTTAATAGGTGCCAAGCACTGAACTGAGCACTTGGGAGAGTCCAATAGAGAAGCAGCGTGGCTCAGTGGACAGAGCCCGGGCTTTGGAGTCCGAGGTCATGGGTTCCAATCCCGGCTCCGCCAACTGTCAGCTGGGTGACTTTGGGCAAGTCACTTCACTTCTCTGGGCCTCAGTTCCCTCATCTGTAAAACGGGGATTGACCGTGAGCCCCACGTGGGACAACCTGATCGCCTTGTATCCCCCCCAGCGCTTAGAACAAGCGCTTTGCACATAGTAAGCGTTTCCTGGAGAAGCAGCGTGGCTCAGCGGAAAGAGCCCGGGCTTTGGAGTCCGAGGTCGTGGGTTCCAATCCCGGCTCCGCCAACTGTCAACTTTGGGCAAGTCACTTCACTTCTCTGGGCCTCAGTTCCCCGATCTGGAAAATGGGGATTGAGACTGTGAGCCCCACGTGGGACAACCCGATCACCTTGTGATCTCCCCAGCGCTGAGAACGGTGCTTGGCACATAGTAAGCGCTTATCGAACGCCTTTATTAATAGAAAAGCACGCAGACACGCACGTTCCCTGCCCACTGCGGGCTCACGGTCTAAAAGGGGAAGACGGGGCCGGGGAGACGGGCCCGCCGCGGGGCGGTGACGGCCCCCCGCCCTGTCCCCGCAGAGCGGGGGGCCGCCCTCCTCACCCGCCGGCTGCGGGGCCTGTGGAGGAGGTCGCGCGGCAGCCACGTGCCCCAGCGCCCGCTCTTCGAGGTGACCGGCGCCAACGTGGTCAGCGAGCCCCCCTCCAAGTACGTGGTGAGTGACGGGCCGAGGGAGGGCCGTCCGGCGGCGGCGCGTACTTCCCGGGCGCTCACCGCGTGCCCGACGCCGAGCCGAGCGCGTGGGAGGCGCGGTTCGGGACCGTCCCTACCCCACGGCGGGCTCACGGCCTCGGACGACAAAACCAGCAGACGGGCTGTGTGCCGGACGCCAAGCAGAAAGGGGTTGGGGGACCCTCCCCCGGCCCGCAGTGGGAACTTACCGTCGTCATCAATCATATTTATTGAGCGCTGACCGTGTGCAGAGCACTGGACCGAGCGCTTGGGAAGTCCAAGTCGGCAACACAAACCGGCCTAGAGGAGACGAGCGTTTGGGGAAGTGAATCCATTATGGGTCTGTCCGTAAGTGGCGTGGGGCTGGGGCGGGTGAATAAAGGGCGCAAATCGGGGAGGAGGGGAAATGAAGTCAGGGAAGGCTTCTCGGAGGCGGCGAGCGGGCCGCGTTGGTGCTAGCCCCGGTGGCCCCGGGGTGGGGGAATGCAGAAGGGCCGCTCAGTCCAGCCTCGGAATGATGATGGTGATGATGGCATTTATTAAGCGCTTACTAGGTGCAGAGCACTGTTCTAAGCGCTGGATAATAATCGTGATGGCATTTGTTAAGCGCTTACTATGTGCCAAGCACTGTTCTAAGCAGGGAAGCTTGTCCCACGCGGGGCTCCCAGCCTTCATCCCCGTGTTACAAGATGAGGTCACCGAGGCCCAGAGAAGTGAAGTGACTCGCCCAAGGTCGCACAGCCGACAGTTGGTGGACCTGTGATTTGAACCCGTGACCTCTGACTCCCAAGCCCGGGCTCTTTCCATTGAGCCACGCTGAAGGTGTGGGGAGGGGGGTGGCAGCAGCGGGCGAGACCCCCCCACCCCCGGGGCCCTCCCCTCCGACCCCCATTTTGGAGAAGGAAAAGCAACAGAGGCCTTTGACTCCACCAGCCGCTGGAGTCAATCGATCCGCCGTATTTACTGAGCGCTCGCTGTGAGCAGAGCACTGCACTGAGCGCTCAGAAAGTACAGTTCGGCGACGAGGAGCAGGGCTTGGGGGGGACGGTCGGCGGGGAGCCGCGGGTCCCGGGGGATTCTAGGAGAGGGGACGGCGCGAGGGGCAGGTTTTTCCTTAGGACCGAGCGGAGGAGCTGGCGGCCACCTGGCCGGGGCCTGGGGAGGACGGGTCCTCGCTGGGGAAAAGCGGAAATAACAATCAGCAGCAGCAGGCTAATACTAATTACTATCGCTAATAGTAGCGATAATAACCGTGACGATGAGCGCTCTCTACGTGCCGAGTGCCGTACTGAGTGAGAGGGAGGTCCGGGGTCGTCAGGTGGGAGAACCAGGGACCCCCTTTCTGGGGTTTCCCGTAGAATCCGGTGTCTGGTTGGAGGGGCGGGGGGCTCAGGAGGTGGGACGGATGAGGGGCCGGGGGCCCGAGGGGGCCGGGGGGGAGCGGGAAGGAGAAGAAGAGGGGAGAAAGGGGAGGAGAAGGAGAGGAGGAAAGGAGGAGGAGGAGGAGGAGGGTCAGAGGAGAAGGGGAGGACAAGGGAAAGAAGAGGAGGAGGAGGAGAGGAAGAAAAGGAGAAGGGGGACAGGTGGAGGAGCGGAGGAGGAGAAAGTGGAAGAGGAGAAGAAGAGGATAAGGGAGAGAGGAGCAGGGGAAGAGGAGGTGGAGAGGAGAAGGGAAAAAGGGAGGAGCAGGGGAGAGGAGAAGGAGAAGAGGAGGAAAGGAAGAGGGGCAGAGGAGAAGGGGAGGAGGAGGGGAAGAAGAGGAGGAGGAAAGGAAAGAAAAGGGGGAGAGGAGGAGGAGCAGAGGAGGAGAAAGTGGAAGAGAAGAAGAAGAGGAGAAGGAGAGGAGCAGGGGAAGAAGAGGAGGGGGAGAGGAGGAGGAGAGGAAGAAGAGGAGAGGAGGAGGGAAAGAAGAGGAGGAGCAGAGGAGCAGAAAGTGGAAGAGAAGAAGAGGAGGAGGGGGAGAGGAGAAGGAGAAGAGGAGGAGAGGAAGAGGAGGAGGAGCAGAAAGTGGAAGAGAAGAAGAGGAGGAGGGGGAGAGGAGAAGGAGGAGGAAAGGAGGAGGAGAGGAAGAAGAGGAGGAGCAGAAAATGGAAGAGAAGAAGAGGAGGAGGGGGAGAGGAGAAGGAGAAGAGGAGGAAAGGAGGAGGGGAGGAAGAAGAGGAGGAGGAGCAGAAAGTGGAAGAGAAGAAGAGGAGGAGGGGGAGAGGAGAAGGAGAAGAGGAGGAAAGGAGGAGGAGAGGAAGAAGAGGAGGAGCAGAAAGTGGAAGAGAAGAAGAGGAGGGGGAGAGGAGAAGGAGAAGAGGAGGAAAGGAGGGGGAGAGGAGAAGGAGAAGAGGAGGAAAGGAGGAGGGGAGGAAGAAGAGGAGGAGGAGCAGAAAGTGGAAGAGAAGAAGAGGAGGAGGGGGAGAGGAGAAGGAGAAGAGGAGGAAAGGAGGAGGAGAGGAAGAAGAGGAGGAGGAGCAGAAAGTGGAAGAGAAGAAGAGGAGGAGGGGGAGAGGAGAAGGAGAAGAGGAGGGAAGGAGGAGGAGAGGAAGAAGAGGAGGAGGAGCAGAAAGTGGAAGAGAAGAAGAGGAAGAGGGGGAGAGGAGAAGGAGAAGAGGAGGGAAGGAGGAGGAGAGGAAGAAGAGGAGGAGGAGCAGAAAGTGGAAGAGAAGAAGAGGAGGAGGGGGAGAGGAGAAGGAGAAGAGGAGGGAAGGAGGAGGAGAGGGAGAAGAGGAGGAAAGGAGGAGGAGAGGAAGAAGAGGAGGAGGAGCAGAAAGTGGAAGAGAAGAAGAGGAGGAGGGGGAGAGGAGAAGGAGAAGAGGAGGAAAGGAGGAGGAGAGGAAGAAGAGGAGGAGGAGCAGAAAGTGGAAGAGAAGAAGAGAAGGGGGAGAGGAGCAGGGGAAAAAGAGAAGGAGAAGGGGAAGAAGGAGGAGGAGGGGAAGAAGAGGAGGAGGAAGAGAGGAGGAGGGGAAGAGGAGAAAAAGGGGGAGAGGAGAAGGAGGATGGCCAGAAGGAACGGGGGTAGGAGGATAAAGAGGAGAGGAGGAGGAAGAAGAAGAGAAGAAGGGAAAGAAGAGAAGGAGGAGGAGGAAGAGAGGAGGAGGGGAAGAAGCCCCAGACTGAGCCTCCTCCTTCCTCTCCCCCTCCTCCCCCTCCCTCCCGTCTTACCTCCTTCCCCTCCCCATAGCACCTGTATATATGTATGTACATATTTATTACTCTATTTTATCTGTACATATTTATTCTATTTATTTTATTAATATGTTTTGTTTCGTTCTCTGTCTCCCCCTTCTAGACTGTGAGCCCACTGTTGGGTAGGGACCGTCTCTAGATGTTGCCAACTTGTACTTCCCAAGCGCTTAGTACAGTGCTCTGCACACAGTAAGCGCTCAATAAATACGATTGAATGAAATGGAAGAGATAAAGGGGGGGAAGAAGGAGGAGGAAGAGAGGAGGAGGGGAATAAGTGGAGAAAAAGGGGGAGAGGAGAAGGAGGATGGCCAGAAGGAACAGGGGTAGGAGGATGGAGAGGAGAGGAGAGGAGGAAGGTGATGAGGAGGAGGAGGAGGAGGAGGAGACATAGCAGGACAGAAGGGTCAGGGGGAGGAGGAGAGAGCCAACCCCCGGCTCTGAACGTCCTCTCTTTCTCTCTCCGTGCCTCACGATGCCGGGGGTCTCTCAGACGAGCCTCAGGTAAGACAGGGTTCCGCAGCTCTGCGGCCCCCTGCCCGCAGCCCACCTCAGGGGGAGGGAGAGCAGGGACCGAATCCCCATTTTCCGGAGGGGGGAACGGCGACGACCGCGGCACCTAAGCGCTTACCGTGGGACGGTCGCCCTTCCGAGCGCCGGGGAGGTACAGGACGATGAGGTTGGACGCGGCCCCACGCGGGGCTCCCGGTCTTCGTCCCCATTCTCCAGAGGAGGGAACCGAGGCCCAGGGCGGCGAGGTGACTCGCCCAAGGCCCCCCAGCCGGGGGTCGGGGAAGCGCCACCCCTCCCTCCGAAACGGGGAGCGGATCCCCGCCTTCCAGAGGCGCCCTTTTCCTCCCTCCCTCAGCTGTACACCGTCGCCCTGAGACGGCCGGGCCCGGCGGAGCGGCCCCCGGCCCAGGTCTCCCGCCGCTACTCGGACTTCGAGCGGCTTCACCGCCGGCTGCGGCGCCAGTTCCCGGGGCCCATGGCGGCCGTGTCCTTCCCCCGCAAGCGCCTGCGGCGCAACTTCGCGGCCGAGACCGTCGCCCGCCGCAGCCGGGCCTTCGAGCGCTTCCTGGGCCACGTGCAGGCCGAGGCCCAGCTGCGTGGGGCCGCCGCCCTCCACGACTTCTTCCTGCTGCCCGAGCTGCACCGCGCTCAGCGCTTCACCTGCACCGGCCTCTACCGCGAGGCCCTGGGCCTCTGGCACAACGCCCGCCAGCTGCAGGCCGGGCTGGGCCCCGGGCCGGCGGGCCCCGGGACGCCGGGCCCCGGCCGCGCCCTGCTGGCCCTGGCCGGCCTGGCCGTGTGCCACCAGGAGCTGGAGGAGCCCGGCCGGGCCCGGGCCTGCTGCGAGCGGGCCCTCCGCCTGCTGGGCCCCGGCGCCCGCCACCCGCTGCTGGGGCCCTTCCTGGAGGCCCACGTCCGGCTGTCCCGGCGCCTGGGCCTCGACGGGCGGCCGTCCGAGGCCCGGCTGCTCGCCCTGCAGGACGCCGGCCTGGTGTCCGTCCCGCCCCCCAGCCTCAAGGAGCTGCTCATCAAGGAGACGCTCGACTGAGGACGGGCCGGGGGGCGGGCACCAGGAGCTGCTCGACTGAGGACGGATGGATGGATGGATGGATGGATGAGCCTGGGACCCCCGGCCTCCAGGCGCTGCTCATCAAGGACATGCTCAACTGAGGATGGACAGGTGTACAGACGGGCCTGGGACCCCCGGCCTCAAGGAGCTGCTCATCAAGGAGACGCTCGACTGACGACGGACCGGGGGACGGACGGGCCCGGGCCCCTGGCCTCCAGGAGCTGCTCGTCAAGGAGATGCTCGACTGGGGACGGATGGATGGACAGACGGACCCGGGACCCCCGCCTCCCGGAGCTGCTCATCAAGGGGATGCTCAACTGAGGACGGACAGGTGGATGGATGGACGGGTGGGCCCGGGACCCCCACGCCCCAGGAGCCATGGAGATGTGGGGGGACCGTGTCTCCCCTTCCTTGTGCTCTGGGGCCCTGGTGGGGGAGGGACCAGTATCAGGGTCCGGGCAGAATAAACCGAGGCAGTCGGGGCGGCCGGCCTTTATTAATAATAATAATAATGATGGTTTTTGTTAAGCGCTTACTATGTGCAAAGCACTGTTCCAAGCGCTGGGGGGATACAAGGTAGTCCCACGTGGGGTTCAGTCTTTATTCCCATTTCCCAGAGGAGGGAACTGAGGCCCAGCGCAGCCAAGTGACTTGCCCAAGGTCACCCAGCTGACAGGGGGCAGAGCTGGGATTTGAACCCACGACCTCGGACTCTTCCCACTGAGCCCCCGCTGCTTCTCTTTATTGCTCGGGGGGGGGGGGGGGGGTGGGCTGGGCGCACCCGACGTGGAGGGCACTGTACTGGGCGCTCGGGAGGGAGGGAGCACGACGCCAGAAAAAGTGGACACGTGCCTTGACCCAAAGCGGCGGGAACCGGCTGTCCGGGGGCGGGGCTTGGAGGCCGACCGGAACCGGATGTGCGGGGCCGACCCGAGCAGTCAGTCAGTCATTTAATCATATTTATTGAGCGCTTCCTGTGTGCAGAGCACTGCACTAAGCGCTTGGAAAGTACAAGTCGGCAACGGGTAAAGGTGGTCCCCGCCCGACGACGGACGGGCTCACTCCCGGGGGGGGGGGGGGGAGGGAGGGCAACCGGAACCGGATATCCGGGGGCCGACCCGGGCCTGGGGGCGGGGCCTTGAGGCCGACCGGAAACCGGATATCCGGGGGCCGAGCCGGGCCTGGGGGCGGGGCTTGGAGGCCGTCTGGACCCGGATGTGAAGGGGCCAACCAGAGCTGAGGGCGGGGCTTGGAGGCCGACCGGAAACCGGATATCCGGGGGCCAATCCTGGCCTGGGGGCGGGGCTAGGAGGCCGTCTGGACCCGGATGTGAGTGGACCAACCAGAGCTGAGGGCGGGGAGAGGAACCAGAGCCGGATATCCGGGGGCCAATCCGGGCCTGGGGGCGGGGCTAGGAGGCCGACCGGAAACCGGATATCCGGGGGCCGACCCGAGCCTGGGCTTTGAGGCCGTCTGGACCCGGATGTGAGGGGGCCAACCACAGCTGAGGGCGGGGGGGGGGACCGGATATCCGGGGGCCGAACCAGGTCTGGGGGCGGGACTTGGAGGCCATCCGGAACCGGATATCCGGGGGGCCAATCCGGGCCTGGGGGCGGGGCTACGAGGCCGTCTGGACCCGGATGTGAGGGGGCCAACCAGAGCTGGGGGCGGGGCTCAGAACCGGATATCCGGGGGCGGGGCTTGGAGGCCGTCCGGAACCGGATATCCGGGGGCCGAGCCAGGCTTGGGGGCGGGGCTTCGAGGCCATCCGGACCCGGATGTGAGGGGGCCAACCAGAGCTGAGGGCGGGAGGAGGAACCAGAGCCGGATATCCGGGGGCCGACCCGGGCCTGGGGGCGGGGCTAGGAGGCCGACCGGAACCGGATATCCGGGGGCCGATCCGGGCTTGGGGGGCGGGGCTTGGAGGCCGTCCGGACCCGTATGTGAAGAGGCCAACCAGAGCTGAGGACGGGGCAACCAGCCCCGGCTATCCGGGGTCGGGGCTTGGAGGCCGTCCGGACCCCGAGGTGAAGGGGCCTCCCCCCCAGAGGGGTGGGCGTCGTTCCGTCCGGGGGGTCCGGGGTCCTCAGAGCTTGCTGTCCCCCCGGGGGCGGGGCTTGACGCGGATGACGCCCTCCTGGGCGCAGGAGGCCGCCAGCACCCCGTCGCGGCGCCACAGGCGGCCCTGGACCAGCCCGCGGGAGCCCCCTGCCGGAGGACACGGGACGCTCAGCGCCTGCGCACCCCGCCCCTGCGCGCACCCCGCGCCTGCGCGCACCCCGCCCCTTCCTCGGCCTGGCTCAGCGGAGACAGCCCGGGCTTTGGACTTCGAACCCCGGACACGCCAACTGTCTCTGGGCCTCAGTGCCCTCATCCGTCGAATGGGGATGAAGACCGTGAGCCCTCCCCCGTGGGACAACCGGATCACCTTGTAACCGCCCCAGCGCTTAGAACAGTGCTCTGCATATAGTAAGCGCTTAATAAATGCCATCATTATTATTATTATCATTCCTCGTGGCCCCACCCCTCCCTGCACGCCCTCTCACGGCCCTGCCCCCTTCCAGCTCCCACCACGTGACCCCTCACGGCCCCGCCCCTTTCCAGCTCCCACCACGTGACCCCACCCATCGCGGCCCCGCCCCTTCCCCCACTTCCCACCACGTGACTCCCCTCACGGCCCCGCCCCTTTCCCAGCTCTCACCACGTGACGCCTCGCGGCCCCGTCCCAACTCCCACCACTTGACCCCCCCCCCTCGCGACTCCGCCCCTACCCATCTCCCGCCACGTGACCCCCGGTGGCCCCGCCCCCATCGTGGCTTCAGTGGCATGATCCCGGGCTTGGGAGTCAGAGGTTCTGGGTTCTAATCCCGCCCCCGCCGCCGCCCAGCTGGGTGACTTTGAGCCAGTCACTTCGCTTGCACTGGGCCTCAGTTCCCTCATCTGTCAAATGGGGACGAAGACTGTGAACCCCCCCGTGGGGCCACCTGATCACCATGTTAACCTCCCCAGTGCTTAGAACAGTGCTCTGCACATAGTAAGCACTAAATAAATGTCATTATTATTAATCCCCCCCCTCCCCTGGCCCCGCCCCCTTCCCCTGATGATGGCATCACGACCCCGCCCCTTCCCCCAACGGCCCCGCCCCCTTTCCAGCTCCTGCTGATGGTCCTGGCCTCGTGACCCCGCCCCTCTCCATTGGCCCCGCCCCCTGACTCCCGGATGATGACCACGCCCCTCTCTGTTGGCCCCGCCCCCTCCCCATGCAGTTCTCCCCCGGCGCCCCCTGGTGGCGGCCGCAGCAGTGGCAGCCCTGCAGGCCCCGTGAGCCCCGTGGGCCCGGTGCCCCGCGCCCCCCGTGCCCGGTGCCCGTCGCCCCCCGCCCGCGGTTTCCCGGACCTGCCCAGGGGCTGCGGCACTCGTAGAGCATCCAGTGGTCGGCGCGGAAGGGGGCGTGGAACCACATGGCGTGGTCCAGCGAGGCCAGGAAGCTGGTGGTGAAGCGGTGGCGCTGGGGGAGCAGGGCGGTGCCCAGCAGGGCGTAGTCGGAGATGTAGGCCGCCACGCAGCAGTGCAGCTTCACGTCGCCCTCCCCTGCGGACAACACGCCCCGCTCACCTCAGCGCCCCGCCTCACCCCCCTGACCCCTGACCTCCAGGGGCTGCAGCCGGCCCACCCTCCTGACCCCTGACCTCCGGTGGCAGGGGTTGACCCCCGACCCCCAGAGGCTACAGCTGCCCCACCCCCACCACCCCCTGACCCTCGACCTCCAGGGCCCACCGATGCCCCACCACCCCGACCTCTGACCTCCGGGGGCCGGGGCTGACCCACGACCCCCAGAGGCTGCACCTACTCCACCACCCCCTGACCCTTGACCTCCAGGGACCGCCGATGCCCCACCACCCCGACCTCTAACCTCTGGGGGGAGAGGCTGCAACTGCCTCACTTCCCCATGACCCTTGACCTGAGGCTGCACCTACCCCACCCCCGACCCTTGACCTCCAGGGACTGGGGCTGACCCCCAGCCCCCCGAGGCCACAGCAACTCCCTCAACCCTTGACCTCCAGGGACCACCAATGCCCCACCACCCCGACCTCCTGCGACCGGGGCTGACCCCCGACCCTTGACCTCCAGTGGCCACCGCCACCCCCCCGACCCCCGACCTCCCGCTCTCGGAGCCCCAGGGGACGGAGGTCTAGGCCGGCCCCGCGCCTCTTACCGATGTGGCCCTGGGCTCGCACCCAGAACATCTGCTCGGGCTCCGGGTGGGGCCCCCGACCGGTCGGGACCGGGCTGACCATCTTGACCTCAATAGGCACGTCCCGGGCGGCGATCCGATTCAAGCCCAGACGATACCTCTCCTGGAGGTTGGGGTCCCTGCGGCCGGGGCGGGGGGGCCGGCGTGAGCCATCCCGGAGGCTCCCCGTCCCCCCCCCGGGCGATCCCGTACGCGGGGCGCCGTACTGAGCGCTCGGGAGAGGACTCCACATCCCTGCCTTCCAGGAGCGTGGCGGACCGCTCCCGCCTCCGTGTTTCCGGTCCCCCAAAAAGGGAGCCGATCTCCGGCTCTGCGGTGACCGTACGGAGGAGGAGGAGGGTTCGGGTGCTTACTACGTGCCAAGCACTGAGCTATGTGCCGGGGCAGGTACCATCAGACACCATCTCCGTCTCGGTGTCTAGGGGGAGGGAAGGACGGGTGTTGAATAATTACAATAACAACGCTAATCGTGGTATTTGTTATAAGCGCTTTCTACGTGCCAGACGCTGAACTGAGCGCCGGCCACGGTCCACGTCCCACGGGGGGCTCACAGTCTGAATCCTCGTTTTACGGCTGGGGGCACTGAGGCACGGAGAAGCCGAGTGGCATCTGTTAAGCGCTTGGCACATGCCAATAATAATAATAATTAGCGCTTAACAAATGCCAATTATTATTATTAGCATGTGCCAGGCAATGCAATAAGCACCGGGGTGGATACCAGCTGATCGGGTTCCAAGCCCTTAACAAATGCCAATTATTACCATTATTACTAGCACGTGCCAGGCGATGCAATAAGCGCCGGGGTGGATACCAGCCGATCGGGTCCCATGGCGGGGGGGGCTCGCGGCCTCCGCCCCCATTTGCCAGATGAGGGAACCGAGGCCCGGAGGGGGAAAGCGACTTACCCGGGGTCGGCTCCCCGGGCGGGGTCGGCCGCCTTTTGCCGTAAGAAGTTGGCGATGACCTCCCGGAGATCGGGCAGGTCCTCGGGCGGGGGCACGGCGGGCATGGAGAACTGGTGCTGGATGGGGCTGGGCTGGTGGCGCTGGAAAGACGCCTGGCAGATGAAGATGGGCTGCCCGCCCTGCAGGGCCTTCACCGACCGCACCGAGAAACTGCTGCCCGTCCGCGTCCGCTCCACCTGGTACAGCACCGGCATCTCGGGGTTCCCTGCGGGCACCCGGGCGACCGCCGTGACCCTCCCCGCCGCCCGGCTACCCGTGCCCGTTATCACCGGGCCCTCGGTACCACCCACAGACCCCCCCCCGCTCCGTGCCGGGGTACGGTCGATCCCTGGCATCTACTGAGCGCTTACTCCCAATCAGCCGCGTTAACGAGAATAACGACGGTACTTGTTGGTACTACGGAGAAGCAGCGTGGCTCAGTGGAAAGCGCCCGGGCTCTGGGGTCAGAGGTCACGGGTTCAAATCCCAGCTCCGCCACTTGTCAGCTGGGCGAGTCACTTGACTTCTCTGGGCCTCGGTGACCTCATCTGGAAAATGGGGATGAGGACCGGAAGCCCCCCGGGGGACGACCCGATCACCCTGTAACCTCCCCAGCGCTTAGAACGGTGCTTGGCACGTAGTAAGCGCCGTTATTATTGTTACGCCAAGCACCGTTGGAAGCACGGGGGTAGATGCGAGTTAACCAGGTTGGACACGGTCTCCGTCCCCACTTGGACCTCATGATCTCCACCCCCGTTTTTTCCCGGATGAGGGAACCGAGGCCCAGAGACGTGACTCGCCCGAGGCCACGCGGCAGGCGGGCGGTGGAGCCGGGATTCGAACCCGCGACGTTCTGACCCCCGCTTTCTCCACTACGATATGTCGCTTCTATTGAGCGAACAGTGTACGCAGAGCACAACAGAGTTGGTAGATACGAGAAGCGGCGTGGCTTAGTGGAGAGCCCGGGCCCGGGAGGTAGATCGTCATCATCATCATCATCATCATCATCAATCGTATTTATTGAGCGCTTACTATGTGCAGAGCGCTGTACTAAGCGCTTGGGAAGTCCAAATTGGCAACATAATAGAGCCAGTCCCTACCCAACAGTGGGCTCACAGTCTAAAAGGGGGAGACAGAGAACAAAACCAAACATACTCACAAAATAAAATAAGTAGAATAGAATGATGGCATTTATTAAGCGCTTACTACGTGCAAAGCACTGTTCTAAGCGCTGGGGAGGTTACAAGGTGGGCAGGCCGCCCCACTTGGGGCTCACGGTCTCAGTGAGCCCGTTTCGCGGATGGGGTAACGGGCCCAGAGAAGTGACTCGCCCAAAGTCCCACAGCTGACGATCGGCAGAGCCGGGATTTGAACCCGTGACCTCGGGCTCCAAAGCCCGGGCTCTTTCCACCGAGCCCAGAGGGTCGTGGGTTCTAATTCCGGTCCGTCCGCAGTCCATTCCCAGCTCGGCGAGCCCAAACGCCCCCGTGCCGAGAGAGACTCGGGGGAGCGGACACCCATCGTCATCAGTCGTATTTATTGAGCGCTTACTATGTGCACTGTACTAAGCGCTTGGGAAGTACAAATTGGCAACATCGAGAGACGGTCCCTACCCACAGTCTGGGCTCACAGACACTCGAGTCGGAAGACGGCGCGAGACGGTCGACCCCTTCCGGATCTTTCCCCGGGAAACCACGGACCCGCTACGGGAACGCGTCGCCCGACGGCCTAAGGGGAGCCAAAAAGGGCGCTCAGTACAGTAAGCGCTCGCTAGGCCCGACCGGCCGGACGTCGTTACCTTTCCGCACGAAGTAGCAGTGCAGGGAGTGCACGTGGACGTCGTCGCTGACGGATTTGGCGGCCGCCACCAGCGCCTGCCCCATGATCTGCCCTCCGAAGAGCCGCTGGGTGGACGGGAACCAATAGTGCCGGCCCCTGCGAGGACAACAGGTGCCTTATCATCATCATCGATCGTATTTATTGAGCGCTTACTAGGTGCGGAGCACTGTACTAAGCGCTTGGGACGTACAAATCGGCAACACACAGAGACAGCCCCTACCCAACAGTGGGCTCACAGCCTTATGGCGGGGAGAACACCACCCTCCCCAGCCCCACTGCAGACACGGCCTACCGTCGCTTCTTGTTTTCTTTTTTAAACGTTATTTAATAATAATAATAATAAGAAGAAGGATAGTGGTGTTTATTAATCGCTAGGTGCCCCTTTTAGACTGTGAGCCCACTGTTGGGCAGGGACCGTCTCGAGATGTTGCCAATTTGTACTTCCCAAGCGCTCAGTCCAGTGCTCTGCACACAGTAGGCGCTCAATAAATACGATTGATGGTGGTGATGTGCCAAGCACTGTTCTAAGCGCCGGGGGAGCGTGGCTCAGTGGAAGGAGCAGGGGCTTTGGAGTCGGAGGGCGTGGGTTCAAATCCCAGCTCCGCCGCTTATCCGCTGTGTGTTATTTAATAATAATAAGGAGGAGGATAGTGGTGTTTGTTAATTGCTATGTGCCAAGCACTGTTCTAAGCGCTGGGGGAGCGTGGCTCAGTGGAAGGAGCAGGGGCTTTGGAGTTGGAGGGCGTGGGTTCAAATCCCAGCTCTGCCACTTATCCGCTGTGTGTTATTTAATAATAATAATAAGAAGAAGAAGGATAGTGGTATTTGTTAATTGCTATGTGCCAAGCACTGTTCTAAGCGCTGGGGGAGCGTGGCTCAGTGGAAGGAGCAGGGGCTTTGGAGTTGGAGGGCATGGGTTCAAATCCCAGCTCCGCCACTTATCCGCTGTGTGTTATTTAATAATAAGAAGAAGAAGGATAGTGGTGTTTGTTAATTGCTATGTGCCAAGCACTGTTCTAAGCGCTGGGGGAGCGTGGCTCAGTGGAAGGAGCAGGGGCTTTGGAGTTGGAGGGCGTGGGTTCAAATCCCAGCTCTGCCACTTATCCGCTGTGTGTTATTTAATAATAATAAGAAGGAGGATAGTGGTGTTTGTTAATCGCTAGGTGCCAAGCACTGTTCTAAGTGCTGGGGGAGCGTGGCTCAGTGGAAGGAGCAGGGGCTTTGGAGTCGGAGGGCGTGGGTTCAAATCCCAGCTCCACCACTTATCAGCTGTGTGTTATTTAATAATAATAAGAAGAAGGATAGTGGTGTTTGTTAATCGCTAGGTGCCAAGCACTGTTCTAAGCGCCGGGGGAGCGTGGCTCAGTGGAAGGAGCAGGGGCTTTGGAGTCGGAGGGCGTGGGTTCAAATCCCAGCTCTGCCACTTATCCGCTGTGTGTTATTTAATAATAATAAGAAGAAGGATAGTGGTGTTTGTTAATTGCTATGTGCCAAGCACTGTTCTAAGCGCTGGGGGAGCGTGGCTCAGTGGAATGAGCAGGGGCTTTGGAGTTGGAGGGCGTGGGTTCAAATCCCAGCTCTGCCACTTATCCGCTGTGTGTTATTTAATAATAATAAGAAGAAGAAGGAGGATAGTGGTATTTGTTAATCGCTGACTAGGTGCCAAGCACTATTCTAAGTGCTGGGGGAGCGTGGCTCAGTGGAAGGAGCAGGGGCTTTGGAGTCGGAGGGCATGGGTTCAAATCCCAGCTCTGCCACTTATCAGCTGTGTGTTATTTAATAAAAGAAGAAGGAGGATAGTGGTGTTTGTTAATCGCTATGTGCCAAGCACTGTTCTAAGCGCTGGGGGAGCGTGGCTCAGTGGAAGGAGCAGGGGCTTTGGAGTCGGAGGGCGTGGGTTCAAATCCCAGCTCTGCGACTTTGGGCAAGTGCCTTCTCTGTGCCTGTCACCTCATCTGTAAAGCGCGGATGAAGACGGTGAGCCTCACGGGGGGGGGCAACCTTGTAACCTCCCCAGCGCTTAGAACAGTGCTTTGCACATAGTAAGCGCTTAATAAATGCCATTATTATTATTATTGTAATAGGCAATGAGGTTGTCCCACATGGGGCTCACAGTCTTCATCCCCATTTTATCAATCAATCAGTTGTATTTATTGAGCGCTTACAGATGAGGGAACTGAGGCCCAGAGAAGTGAAGCGACTCGCCCAAGGTCACACGGCTGACCAGCGGCGGAGCCGGGATTAGAACCCACGACCTCTGACTCCCAAGCCCGGGCTCTTTCCACTGAGCCATGCTGCTTCCTGAATTGATAAGCGCTTCCTATGTGCCAAGCACTGTACTAAGCGCTGGGGCAGATACGAGATCGCTGAGTTGAACACAGTCCACCATGGTGCTCGCAGCCTCACGTGGGGCAACCTTGTAACCTCCCCAGCGCTTAGAACAGTGCTTTGCACATAGTAAGCGCTTAATAAATGCCATTATTATTATTATTATAGGGAATGAGGTTGTCCCACATGGGACTCACAGTCTTCATCCCCGTTTTACAGATGAGGAAACTGAGGCCCAGAGAAGTGAAGCGACTCGCCCAAGGTCACACGGCTGACCAGCGGCGGAGCCGGGATTAGAACCCACGACCTCTGACTCCCAAGCCCGGGCTCTTTCCACTGAGCCACGCTGCTTCCTGAATTGATAAGCGCTTCCTATGTGCCAGGCACTGTACTAAGCGCTGGGGCAGATACGAGATCGCTGAGTTGAACACGGTCCACCACGGAGCTCGCGGTCTCAGTCCCCATTTCGGGGAAGCCGTGTGGCCCAGTGGGTAGAGCCCGGGTTTGGGGGTCAGAAGGCCCCGGGTTCTAATCCCGACTCCGCCGCTCGTCTGCTGTGCGACCTCGGGCGAGTCCCTTCACTTCTCTGGGCCTCAGTCCCCTCCTCTGGAAAATGGGGATGGAGACCGTGAGCCCCGCGGGGGACTGACTGCGTCCAACCCGATTTGCTCGGATCCCCCCCGGCGCTCAGTACAGTGCCGGGCACGTAGTAAGCGCTTAACGAATACCATAGTTATCATTATTATTTTACAGATGAGGTCACTGAGGCCCAGAGAAGCACAGTGACTTGCCCAAAGTCACACAGCAAGCGCGTGGCAGAGTACGAATTAGAACCCAGGACCGGAACGTCTCTAGGCCCTGGTTAAACGGTCGTAAAACACCCGCTCTCCCTCAGACCGCAGCCTGGCCTAGCGGCTAGAGCCCGGGCCCGGGGGTCAGGAGGGCGCGGGTTCGAATCCCGGCTCCGCCGCTCGTCTGCTGTGTGACCCTGGGCAAGTCACGTCACCTCTCAGTGCCCCGGTTCCCCCCGCTGTCAAACGGGGATTGAGACCGCGAGCCCCACGGGGGGCGGGGGCCGCGTCCAACCCGAGGTGCCCGTATCCTCCCCAGCGCCTAGTACAGTGCCTGGCACATAGTAAGCGCTTAACAAATACCATCATCCTTATTACTATCGCAAGCCTTGTGGGGGACAGGGCCTTTGCCCAACCTAATATTATATGGTCTCTGCCCCAGCGCTTAACGAATACCGCTATCATTGTTCTCCCATTTGAACGATCACGAGGGGGATTGCGGGTAGTATTGGGGTGCAACTTTGTCAGGGGAGTGAAAAGGTCCCTCAGAGAGCTTCTGATCCACCAATCCTCACTAATATATATATATTATATATAATATAATACTAATATATATTATATAATATATATAGCATATATAATGCAATACTGATATATATTATATATTTATATATAATATATATTATATATGATATATACCAGTATTGTATCATATATATTATATATAATATATAATATATATGATACAATACTGATATATATATATATTATATATAATATAATACTAATATATATTATATAATATATATAATATATATAATGCAATACTGACATATATAATATATATTATATATAATATATATATCAGTATTGTATTATATATATTATATATAATATATAATATATATTATATAGAATATACATTATATATAATATATATAATACAATACTGATATATTATATATAATATATAATATATATAATATATATATAATACAATACCAATATATATATATATATGATGGCATTTATTAAGCACTTACTATGTGCAAAGCACCGTTCTAAGTGCTGAGGAGGATACAAGGTAATCAGGTTGCCCCTGATTATATCATAAATATACCATATTTATTATACATATAATTATATTATATTATTATAATTATATAATAATAATAATGGCATTTATTAAGCGCTTACGATGTGCAAAGCACCGTTCTAAGCGCTGGGGGGGATACAAGGTGATGAGGTTGTCCCACGGGGGGGGCGGCTCACGGTCAACCCCCGTTTTCCAGATGAGGGAACTGAGGCCCAGAGAAGTGACTTGCCCAAGGTCACCCAGCTGACAACTGGCGGAGCCGGGATTTGAACCCACGACCGCTGACTCCAAAGCCCGGGCTCTTTCCGCCGAGCCACGCCGCTTCCCTTCCTCACCGGGCCTCTACCCTACGGACTGTTCTAGGGGCTCGACGCAAGGACGATCAGGAGTTTCACGATTCGTTCGGGTCGTATTTGGGCCCGGGGGGTAACGGAGTAGAGAAGACGGGCGCATAATTTGGAGACGGGAGAAGAAAGGGAAAGGGGAATAATATCTAAGCGGGTGGCCGAGCAACAGGGTTAATGAATCGTTAAGATCCCGGGTGGTCACGGGATCCCAAGTGATCCCAAGTGCGAGGGGCCGTTAGGTGACCATCACCGCTCTGGGGGGTCATGAGATCACGAGTCTCCGGTGACTTGTATCTGCATTGACTGAGAACTTAATGGGCGCGCAGCACTGTACTAAGCGCTTGGGAGAGTGCAGTAGGACAATAAACAGGCTCATTCCCTACCCACGGCGAGCTTACAGTCCGGGGAGGGGGGCTAGATGTGAATATAAATAACTGAATGACGGCTATGGACGTAAGCGGTGCGGGGCCGGGACCGGGGGAGGAATAAGGGGAGCGGATCGGGGCGACGCAGAAGGGAGCGGGAGAAGAGGAAAGGAGGGGGCAATCGGGGAAGGCCTCTAGGAGGAGGTGGGCTTTTGATAGAGCTTTGAGGCGGGGAGGGAGAGTCATTGTCTGTGGGATATCATCATCATCAATAGTATTTATTGAGCGCTTACTATGTGCAGAGCACTGTACTAAGCGCTTGGGAAGTACAAATTGGCAACATATAGAGACAGGCCCTACCCAACAGTGGGCTCACAGTCTAAAAGGGGGAGACAGAGAACAAAACCAAACATACTAACAAAATAAAATAAATAGGATAGATATGTACAAGTAAAATAGAGTAATAAATATGTACAACCATGTATACAGGTGCTGTGGGGAAGGGAAGGAGGTAAGATGGGGGGGATGGAGAGGGGGACGAGGGGGAGAGGAAGGAAGGGGCTCAGTCTGGGAAGGCCTCCCGGAGGAGGTGAGCTCTCAGCAGGGCCTTGAAGGGAGGAAGAGAGCGAGCTTGGCGGGTGGGCAGAGGGATTGGGGGCATTCCAGGCCCGGGGGAGGACGTGGGCCGGGGGTCGATGGCGGGACAGGCGAGAACGAGGCACGACGAGGAGATTAGCGGTGGCAGAGGAGCGGAGGACGCGGGCTGGGCTGGAGAAGGAGAGAAGGGAGGGGAGGTAGGAGGGGGCGAGGGGATGGAGAGGATATGAGGAGGGAGGGCATGCCAGGCCTGAGGCGGGATGTGGGCCGGGGGTGGGCGGCGAGATGGTTGGCGTCGGGGGCGAAGCGTGCGGGCCGGAGGAGAGCGGCGAGGTGAGGTAGGAGGGAGCGAGGGGATGGACGGCTGACGGGCGACCGCCGGAGGGTCTCGAGCGGCGGCCTGAACGTTTTTGTAGAAAAATTAGCGATCGTGTCATCGGAAAGCTCCCCGGTGGTTACGGGAGGAGCGGTACGGTCGGGGACGGAGCCCGGGAGGCCCACGGGGGCCAACCCGCTGGGCTCACACCGTGCGGCGAGCGCTCGACCGAGCCCACAAGAGAAGCAGCGTGGCTCAGTGGAAAAAGCCTGGGCTTTGGAGTCAGAGGTCGTGGGTTCGCATCCCGGCTCCAGCACAAGTCTGCCGTGTGACCTTGGGCAAGTCACTTAACTTCTCTGAGCCTCAGTTACCTCATCTGTAAAAATGGGGATTAGGACTGTGAGCCCTACGTGGGAAAAACTTGATCACATGGTATCCCCCCCAGCGCTTAGAACAGTGCTTTGCACGTAGTAAGCGCTTAACAAATGCCATTATTATTATAGTGGAAAAATCACGGGCTTGAGAGTCAAAGGACCCGGATTCTAATCCCAGCTCCGCCCCTTGTCTGCTGGGTGACCTTGGGTAAGTCACTTCACCCCTGTGTCTCATCTGTAAAACGGGGATTCGATCCTACGCCCTCCTTCTTATTACTGCGATTGTTATTATTTATTTGACGACTTCTCCTGTCAAGAGACTGGGTTCCGACCCTGGCTCCGTCGCTTACCTGCTGGGGGGCCGTGGGTGACACGCTGAACTACTCTGGGCCTCGGTTGATGCGTTTTTTTCCAACGGGGATAGAATTCCTGCTCTGAGGGTGAGCCCCATGTGGGACAAGGGTTGGGTCCGCCTGACCTGATTATCTTGTAGCTATGCCAGGGCAGTTTACAAATACCAGGCGAATAATAATAATAATAATGATGATGGCATTTGTTAAGCGCTTACTACGTGCCTGGCACTGTTCTATGCACTGGGGGAGATAAAAGGGTTGGCCACACGTGGTGCTCACAGCCTTAATCCCCATTTTCCAGACGAGGGAACTGAGGCCCAGAGAAGGGAAGTGACTTGCCCAAGGTCGAACGGCAGACAGGAGAAGCAGCGTGGCCTAGCGGAAAGAGCCCGGGCCTGGGACTCGGAAGACCCGGGTTCTAATCCCGGCTCTTCTCCTTGTCTGTTGTGTGACCTTGGGCAAGTCACCTCACTTCTCTGGGCCTCAGTTCCCTCATCTGCAAAATGGGGGCTAAGACTGTGAACCTCGTGTGAGGACTGGACCTGATTATCTTGTAACTACGTCCAGTACTTAGTAGAGTGCCCGGCACATAATAATAACAATAATAATGGTATTTAAGCGCTTCACAGGGTCTGGGTAGGGGGAGGGGGTCTCCTCCGCTCCCATGGCAACGGGGGCCACTTATGGTCCCCTGGTTTGTAGTCGGGGTAGGAGGGGCTCCCTCCATCCCCATGGCAACGGGGGCCACTCGTGGTCCCAGGGTTTGTAGGAGCTCCCTCCGTCCCCACTGCGGCTAGGTGGAAAGAGCCCGGGCTTTGGAGTCAGAGGTCACGGGTTCAAATCCCGGCTCCGCCAATTGTCAGCTGTGTGACCGGGCGAGTCATTTCACTTCTCTGGGCCTCAGTGACCTCATCTGGAAAATGGGGATGAAGATTGTGCGCCCCGCCCGTGGGACAACCTGATGACCTTGTAACCTCCCCAGCGCTTAGAACAGTGCATTGCACATAATAAGCGCTTAATAAATACCGTTATTATTATTATGGCAACGGGGGATGCTTGTGGGCTCAGGGGGCGGGGCGAGCGCGCATCCGTCCCCATGGCAACGGGCGCCCCTCGTGGTGCCAAGATTTGTAGGAGGGTCTCCCTCCGTCCCCATGGCAACGGAGGATGCGCGCAGCGTGGCTCAGCGGAAGAGAGCCCGGGTTTTGGAGTCAGAGGTCGTGGGTTCAAATCCCGACTCCGCCACTTGTCAGCTGGGCGGCTTTGGGCGAGTCACTTCACTTCTCTGGGCCTCAGTTCCCTCGTCTGTAAAATGGGGATGAGGACTGTGGGCCCCACGTGGGACAACCTGACTACCTTGCCAGCGCTTAGAACAGCGCTTGGCACATAGTAAGTGCTTAACAAACACCACCGTTATTATTGTTCTGCGCGGGGTCTCGAGTTGGGGAGGGGCTCCACCGGTCTCCATGGCAACGGGGGCGGCTACCTGTACAGATCCTCGTCCAGCGGCTCGAGGTTGAGCACGCTGGTGACCAGGACGCTGCGGAGGTCCGCCCGCCCCGGCCCGCCCTCCGACATCTTGCGCGCCCACGTGTCGCCGGCCCTGAGGCGGGAAGAGGAGGAGGAGGAGGCCCGCACTGCGCATGCGCAGACGCCGAAGCCGGAAGTAGCACAGGCGGTGGGCGGGGACGGCACCGCCCGCCGCTGCTCTGATTGGCCCACTCTCCCGTCACTCACCCGCCCGGACGCCTGCGGGGGACGGCACCGCCCACCGCTACTCTGATTGGCCCACTCTCCCGTCACTCACCCTCCCGGACGCCTGCGGGGGACGGCACCGCCCACCACTGCTCTGATTGGCCCACTCTCCCGTCACTTACCCTGCCGGACGCCTGCGGGGGACGGCACCGCCCACCGCTTCTCTGATTGGCCCACTCTCCCGTCACCCGCCCGCCCGGACGCCTGCGGGGGACGGCACCGCCCACCGCTGCTCTGATTGGCCCAATCTCCCGTCACTCACCCGCCTAGAAGCCTGCATATGGCGGCCTCTGCGGCCTATTCCCTGAGGGAGCTTTTAAAGAATTTGGGAATTCTGAAGCACTTACTATGTGCTAAGCACTACTGAGGGAATTTTGAAAGAAGTTGGGATTTCTGAAAGGCTTACTATGTCCTAAGCGCTGCACCAAGCACTGGTAGAAGGGATTTTTAAAAAATAGTATTCAACATTTAATAATAGTAATGATGGTATTTGTTAGGCGCTTACTACGTGCAAAGCACTGGACTAAGCACTGATATAAGGAATTAAAAAATATTATTAAACATACAATAATAATGATGGCATTTGTTAAGCACTTACTACGTGCAAAGCACTGGACTAAGCACTGATGTAAGGAATTTTTTAAAAATAGTATTAAACATACAATAATAATGGTGGCATTTGTTAAGCGCTTACTACATGCAAAGCACTGGACTAAGCACTGATGTAAGGAATTTTTTAAAAAAATAGTATTAAACATACAATAATAATGATGGCATTTGTTAAGCGCTTACTATGTGCAAAGCACTGGACCAAGCACTGGTATAAGAGATTTTAAAAAAATAGTATTAAGCATTTAATAATAATAATAATGGCTTTTGTTAAGCACTTACTATGTGCTAAGCACTGTACTAAGCACTGGTTTAAGGGATTTTTTTGAGATAGTTTTAAACATTCAATAATAATAATGATGGCATCTGTTAATAATAATAATAATAATGGCATTTGTTAAGTGCTTACTACGTGCAAAGCACTGTTCTAAGCGCTGGGAGGTTACAAGGTGATCGGTTGCCTGCTGGGAAACAATACCAATAATAATAATAATGATGATGGCATTTGTTAAGCGCTTACTACGTGCAAAGCACTATACTAAGCACTGGTATAAGGGATTTTTTTGAAATATTAAAAATTTAATAATAATAATAATAATTATGGCATTTGGTGCTTACTATGTGCTAAGCACTGGACTAAGCACTGGTATAAGGGATTTTTTTGAAATGGTATTAAACATTTAATAATAATAATGATGGCATTTGTTAAGCCCTTACTATGTGCAAAGCACTGTATTAAGCATTGGTAAAAAAGGATTTTTTAAAAGAGTATTTGTTAAACATTTAATAATAATAATGATGATGACATTTGTTACTACTACTACTAATAATGATGGTATTTGTTAAGCGCTTACTATGTGCGAAGCACCGTTCTAAGCGCTGGGGGGGATACAAGGTGATCCCACGTGAGGCTCACAGTCTTCATCCCCATTTTCCAGGTGAGAAAACTGAGGCCCAGAGACGGGAAGCGACTGGCCCCAGCCAGCGGCAGACAAGGGGCGGAGCGGGATTAGAACCCAGGTCCTTCTGACTCCCAAGGCGGGGCTCTAACCATTAGGCCACGCTGCTACTACTTCCTCTTCGTCTGCTTGCGACTCGATGGCGTAAGACAAGGCAAGCTTCCGATGCTTCACGCGCACAGTGAATTCTTAATAAACCCCACGATTATTATTATTATTATCATTATCATCATCATCACTATTATTATTATTAATATATTATATATATTAATATATAATATATAATAATAATAACATAGAAGCGCCCATTCTTCCTAGCTCGTAGACTCTGAGCTCCACGTGGGGCAGGGCTCCTGTCATTCAATCGTATTTATTGAGCGCTTCCTGCGTGCAGAGCACTGTACTGAGCGCTCGGGAAGTACAAGTCAGCAACATAGACAGTCCCTACCCGACAATGGGCTCACGGTCTAGAAGGGGGAGACGGACGACAAAACAAAACACGGAGACGGGTGTCCAAATCGTCAGAACAAATAGAATTAAAGATAAATGCACGTCGTTAACAAATAGAATAGTAAATATGTACAAGGAAAATAATAAAGAGAGCAGTAAATCTGTACAAATACATATGCAAGTGCTGTGGGAAGGGGAAGGAGGAGAGGAAATATATATATATATATATATATATATATATACCTGTATATATGTTTGTACATACTTATTACTCTATTTATTTATTTATTTTACTTGTACATATCTATTTTATTTTGTTAATATGTTTGGTTTTGTTCTCTGTCTCCCCCTTCTAGACCGTGAGCCCGCCGTTGGGTAGGGACCGCCTCTATATGTTGCCAACTTGGACTTCCCAAGCGCTTAGTCCAGTGCTCTGCACACAGTAAGCGCTCAATAAGTACGACTGATTGATTGATTGATTGATTGAAAAAGGGGGCTCAGCGTGGGAAGGCCTCCCGGAGGAGGTGAGATCTCAGTAGGGCCTTGAAGGGAGGAAGAGAGCGAGCTTGAGCGGATGGGCGGAGGGAGGGAATTCCGGGCCAAGGGCAGGACGCGGGACGGGCGAGAACGAGGTGCAATTCCAAGCGCTTAGTACAGTGCTCTGCGCACGGGGAGCGCTCAAGAAATACGATGGAATGAATAATCCGGGACACGATCTAAACCGCGGGCTAGGTTGGATGTCGGCATGGGCCGGGATCTTGCATCCGAACTGGTTAACTTCTAGCCACCCCAGTGCTTAGAACATTCATTCATTGTCATATTTATTGAGCGCTTACTATGTGCAGAGCACTGGACTAAGCGCTTGGGAAGTCCAAGTCGGCAACATAGAGAGACGGTCCCTACCCGACAACGGGCTCACAGGCTAGAACGGTGCTGGGTGCGTAGTAAGCACTTCTAAATATTATTATTATTACTGGTGATGACGATTATTATCATTAGCGAAGCAGCGGGGCTCAGTGGAAAGAGCCCGGGCTCGGGAGTCAGAGGTCGTGGGTTCAAATCCCGGCTCCGCCACTTGTCAGCTGGGTGATTTGGGCGAGTCAGTTGACTTCTCTGGGCCTCAGTTCCCTCATCTGGAAAATGGGGATAAAGACTGTGAGCCCCCCGGGGGACAACCTGATTACCTTGTATCCCCCCAGCGCTTAGAAGTGCTTGGCACATAATAAGCACTTAATAAATGTTATTATTATTATTAATAATAATAACATTTACAAAGTGATTACTGACATTGGGGTAGCTCAGATCTCCCCTAGGGCTTCACACAGTATCTGCCTCTTCTCAGATGCCAAAATTATTATTATTACTATTATTGTTATTAAACAACTGACCTATAGCGTTCACGTTTATCCCGGAAAGGAGCATGGCCTACCGGATAAAACACGGGCTGGGAGTCATTTGCCCTGGGTTCGAATCCCGGCTCCGTCATTTGCCTGCCGTGCGACCTTGGGCAAGTCACTTCACTTCTGTGGGCCTCAGTTTCCTCCTCTGTAAAATGGGGGTGAGACATCTATTCACCCTCCCTCTGAGAGAGCAAACCGCACGTGGGGCATTTTTTAACGGTATTTGTGAAGTGCTTACTATGTGTGGGTCTTATTATTATTATTACTAACGATGACGATTATTATCATTAGAGAAGCAGCGTGGCTCAGTGGAAAGAGCCCGGGCTTTGGAGTCGGAAGTCATGGGTTCAAATCCCAGCTCTGCCAGTTGTCAGCTGTGTGACTTTGGGCGAGTCACTTAACTTCTCTGGGCCTCAGTTCCCTCAGCTGTAAAATGGGGATTAAGACTGTGAGCCCCCCGTGGGGCAACCTGATCACCTTATAACCTCCCCAGCGCTTAGAACAGTGCTTTGCACATAGCAAGCGCTTAGTAAATGCCATTATTATTATTATTACTAGGCGCTGAGGTAGATACAAGCTGATCCGGTTGTCCCCCGTGGGGCTCACGGTCTTCATCCCCATTTTCCAGATGAGGTCACCGAGGCCCAGAAAGGTGAAACGACTGGCCCGAAGTCACACAGCAGACAGGCAGCAGCACCGGGATTAGAACTCGGGTCCCTCTGGCTCTCTGGCTACTCAGCTGCAGACTTGGTCTGAATTTGGATATCTCGTGTCTATATCAGCGCTGAGTACAAGGCTTGGCACATAGTAAGCACTTGACGCATACCAATCTTACTACTAATTGCTACCAATATTACTACTAATTGCTACCAATATTATTACTAATTGCTACCATTATTATTATTGCTAATTGCTTACTAATTGCAGTAAGCAGGAGCGATGTTGGCATTCTGTAACACCTCCATCTTAACCATGGCGGCCCAGCTCCAGGCCCCGTGGTTTCCTAATGCCCGGGTCGGGGCGGGTGAACAGAATCTGCCGGATAATAATAATAATAATAATAATAATAATAATAATAATAATAATAATAATAATAATGTTGGTACTTGTTAAGCGCTTACTATGTGCCTAGCACTGTTCTAAGCAGTTACCTGTTACCTGTTACCAGGCGATCAGGTTGTCCCACGGGGGGCTCCCAGTCTTCATCCCCATTTGACAGATGAGGGAACTGAGGCCCAGAGGAGCGAAGTGACTCGCCCAAAGTCACCCAGCGGACAATCGGCGGAGCCGGGATTTGAACCCATGACCCCTGACTCCAAAGCCCGGGCTCTTTCCACTGAGCCACGCTGCTTCTCAAGCGTCTAGATTGTGTCTAGCAACTCTGTTGTACTGCAGTCATAATCAGGATGGTATCTGTTAAGCGCTTACTATATGCCGAGCACTGTCTAAGCGCCGGGGGAGATACCGAGTAATCAGGTTGTCCCACGTGGGGCTCACAGCCTTCATCCCCATTTTCCATTCATTCATTCATTCATTCATTCATTCATTCATTTCATCGTATTTATTGAGCGCCTACTGTGTGCGGAGCACTGGACTAAGCGCTTGGGAAGTACAACGGGCTCACAGTCTAGATGAGGGAACTGAGGCCCAGAGAAGCCGAGCGGCTGGCCCGGGGTCACACAGCAGACAGGTTGGTGGGGGCGGGATTAGAACCCACATCCTCTGACTCCCAAGCCCCGTTGAGCCACGCCGCTTCTCTACCCTCGTACTATTGTCCTCTCCCGAGCGCTTAGGGCAGTGCTCCGCACACGGTGGGCGTTCGATGAGTACGATCGATGGATTCTGCCCTTACCTCACAACCCCGCTCGCACACATGGCTCCTCCGACGCCGGCCTTCTCCCTGGGCTCCCCTATCGCCCGCCGACCCGTCACGGCCCCGTCCCGCCTCTGGCCCGGCCCGCCGTCCCTCCTCCTAAAAATAATAATAATAATGGCATTTATTAAGCGCTTACTATGTGCGAAGCACTGTTCTAAGCGCTGGGGAGGTTACAAGGTGATCGGGTTGTCCCACGGGGGGCTCACGGTCAATCCTCATTTTCCAGATGAGGTCACTGAGGCCCAGAGAAGTGAAGCGACTCGCCCAAAGTCACCCAGCTGACAAGTGGCGGAGCCGGGATTTGAACCCAGGACCTCTGACTCCAAAGCCCGGGCTCTTTCCACCAAGCCACGCTGCTTCTCTACCTGACAGACCATCGCTCTCCCCGCGTTCAAAGCCTTACCGCAGGCCCACCGCCCCTGAGAGGCCTTCCCTGATTGCACCCCCCCTTTCCTCTTCTCCCCCACCTTTCTGCGTCACCCTGACGCTTGGATTTGCACTCTTCATTCACCCCTCCCTGACCGTCTTTTTAAAAAGAAAAAAATAATAATAATGGTATTTGTTAAGCGCTTGCTACGTGCAAAGCACTGTTCTAAGCGCTGGGGAGGTTACAAGGTGATCAGGTTGTCATCATCATCATCAATCGTATTTATTGAGCGCTTACTGTGTGCAGAGCACTGTACTAAGCGCTTGGGAAGTACAAGTTAATAGTAATAATGACGATGATGGTATTTGTTAAGCGCTTACTGTGTGCAAAGCGCTGTTCTAAGCGCTGACTCGCCCGAAGTCCCACAGCTGACAAGGGGCGGAGCCGGGATTCGAACCCACGACCTCCGACTCCCAAGCCCGGGCTCTTTCCACCGAACCGCGCTGCTTCCCTCTCTACCCCAGCGCTTAGCACGATGCCCGGCACGGAAGAGGCGCTTAACAGGCACCGCAGTTATGACCACGGGGGGCTCACGGTCTTCATCCCCATTTTGCAGACGGGGGAACTGAGGCCCAGAGACTTGCCCGAAGTGACACAGCTAAGTGGCGGAGCCGGGATTTGAACCCACGACCTCTGCCTCCAAAGCCCGGGCTCTTTCCACTGAGCCACGCTGCTCCTCCGAGCCACAATGCCGGGGGTCACGGGAGCGCGTCGAACGGTGCTCGGCACGTGGTGAGCGCTTAACGGACGCCGCCATCGCGATTATTAACAACGTGTGCTGTTCCCGGCCCGGGAATCCGTAGCCGGACCGCAGCGTGTCCCCGGATTGTGCCCCACCGCGTTCCGGGAGCCGTGACCCTATTCCAGACTTGGCTCCGGAATGCCGGGGACCTGGAATCTTCCCCGTGACCCGCTTGTTTGTGCATTTATCTGTAAATAATCACGATAATTTGGGAGTTGGTTAAGCGCTATCTCCGGCGGAGCCCTGTTGCCAAACGCCCGGACGGGCCCGAGATAATCAGGTCGACGCGGGGCCCGTCCCACATCGGGATCGCTGCGTCAGGAGGAGAGAGGGCAGGAATTTAACCCTCAATCAATCAATCCTATTTATTGAGCGCTTACCGTGTGCAGAGCGCTGTACTAAGCGCTTGGGAAGTACAAGCTGGCAACATCTAGAGACGGTCCCTACCCGACAGCGGGCTCACAGTCTAGAAGGGGGAGACAGAGAACAAAACCAAACCTGCTAACAAAATAAAATAAATAGAATTGATAGGTACAAGGAAAATAAATAAATAACCCTCGTTTTACAGGTGAGGAAACCGAGGAATATCTCCCTTTCGCGTCTGGCCGATCGCTTCAAGGCCCTTCTATAATCGCATCTCCTTCGGGAGGCCTCCCCTGGCCGTCAAGCGCTTAGTACAGTGCCCTGCACGCGGGAAGCGCTCCAGAAATACGCTTGAACGAATGCGTCATCATCATCATCCATCGTATGCATGAATGCTTTGGAGTCAGAGGCCGTGGGTTCAAATCCCGGCTCCGCCGGTTGTCAGCTGTGTGACTTTGGGCAAGACACTTCACTTCTCTGGGCCCCGGTTCCCTCGTCTGGAAAGTGGGGATTCATTCATTCATTCGTTCAATCGTATTTATTGATGATGATGATGGTATTTCTTAAGCGCTTACTATGTGCAAAGCACTGTTCTAAGCGCCGTGGAGGTTACAAGGTGATCAGTTTGTCCAACGGGGGGCTCACAGTCTTCATCCCCATTTTACTGATGAGGGAACTGAGGCACAGAGAAGTTAAGTGACTTAACAATAATAATAATAATAATGGCATTTGTTAAGCGCTTACTATTGAGCGCTTACCGTGTGCAGAGCACTGGACTGTCATAGAAGAGGCACAAAATAAACACAGGGCCCACTGCCCGATACACGCCGTCATTTTTGGCTAATGGTATGGCAACAAAAAACCAGAGCAGTTGTGATGCTAAACCGAATTGGTGAAAAAGAATCGATAAAACGTGAACAACACCGGCCGACGAAAGAAGACCAGATGATGCTTTTTAAAGAAACGCAATTCTGTGTGTGACTTGCATCAGAAGATGTCAAATCCTATCGCACAGTACGTCTACTACAGTTAGAAAATATCAGTGTAAGCCTTTCCCCCCCCCCGCCGCCATCCCCACCACCTTGTTTCCTCACCGTATGATCGTTTAAAGGTAAAACTATTTATTAGGGTTAATATTGTTAATCGTGAATTAAAACCGGTTTCCTTGGAGCATGAGGGGAAGGGGAATGGTTTCAAATCTGAAGATTAGGTTGAAGATGTTCCAGTAGGAAATTTGAAAAGCTAAATTTCTCGGAACTCGACAATCCAGCCTTTTTTGAGTGAAGGAAGTGGATTTTGATAATTCAAGAGTAACTCGATAGCAAATAATGAGCGTTCAGGTCTTGTGACAGTCTGTCATCTGGTCCCGCTCCCCCTCGTCCCCCTCTCCATCCCCCCCATCTTACCTCCTTCCCTTCCCCACCGCACCTGTATATATGTATATATGTTTGTACATATTTATTACTCTATTTATTTATTATTTGTACATATCTATTCTATTTATTTTATTTTGTTAGTATGTTTGGTTTTGTTCTCCGTCTCCCCCTTTTAGACTGTGAGCCCACTGTTGGGTAGGGACTGTCTCTAGATGTTGCCAATTTGTACTTCCCAAGCGCTTAGTCCAGTGCTCTGCACATAGTAAGCGCTCAATAAATACGATTGATGATGATGATGATGATGATAAAGTGGAGAAGACCATGGAGTTTCAAGAGCAGAGAAACTGTTTAATGGTTCGCCCCCTTCTAGACTGTAAGCCCGCTGTTGGGTAGGGACTGTCTCTGTATGTTGTCAGCTTATACTTCCCAAGCGCTTAGTACAGTGCTCTGCACACAGTAAGTGCTCAATAAATACGATTGAATGAATGAATGGACTAAGCGCTTTGGGAAGTCCAAGTCGGCACCATCTAGAGCCGGTCCCTCCCCGACAGCGGGCTCACAGTCTAGACGGGGGAGACGGAGAACAAAACAAAACATATTCACAAAATAAAATAAATAAAATAAACACGTGCAAATAAAATAAATCAATCAATAGAGTAATAAATGAAGATGAAGACTGGGAGCCCCCCGTGGGACAACCTGATCACCTTGTATCCTCCCTAGCGCTTAGAACAGTGCTTAGCGTGAGAGAGAAGCAGCGTGGCTCAGTGGAAAGAGCCCGGGCTTGGGAGTCAGAGGTCATGGGTTCAAATCCCGGCTCCGTCGATTGTCAGCTGGGTGTCTTTGGGCGAGTCACTTCACCTCTCTGGGCCTCAGTTCCCTCATCTGTCAAATGGGGAATAAGACTGTGAGCCCCCCGTGGGACAATCTGATCACCTTGTAGCCTCCCCAGCGCTTAGAACAGTGCTTTGCACATAAGAAGCGCTCAACAAATACCATCATTATTATTATTATTGCTGTAACCTCCCCAGCGCTTAGAACAGTGCCTAGAACAGTGTTTGGCACATAGTAAGCGCTTAAATACTATCATTATTATTTACCTCCTCAGAGCTCACTCTGCCACACTTAAATTCTCCCACTCCTCTCCCCTTGGCTTGCACATAGTAAGCGCTTAATAAATGCCATTATTATCATTATTATTATTATTATTTTGTGTCCATATCTTTAGATTCAGTTGGGTTTTTCAAGCGATTATCCGTAAGCGTCTACCATGTGCCCGAGCACTGTTCTAAGCGCTGTGGTACCAATGTGGTACTGTGTTGCCAATTTGTACTTCCCAAGCGCTTAGTACAGTGCTCTGCACATAGTAAGCGCTCAATAAATACGATTGATGATGATGATGATGATGGTAGATACCGTCCGTGTCCCCCATGGGGCTTACAGCCTTAGTCCCCATTTTCCAGAGGAGGGAACCCAGGCCCAGAGAAGTGAAGCGACTGGCCCAAGGCCACACAGCGGGCAAGCGGCGGAGCCGGGATTAGAACCCAGGCCCTTCTGACTCGTGGGCCGCTCGGCCACCCTGCTTCGGGTGTCTCTCCTGCCTGAGATTTATTTTAACGTCCGTCTCCCCTCTAGTCTGTCGGCACCTTCAGGGAGGGGATCACGTCTAGTAACTCTTCCGTACTCTCCCAAGCACTTAGTACAGTGCTCTGCGCAGAGTAAACGTCCAATAAATAATAACCGTGACATTTGTTAAGCAGTCACAACAATAATAATGGTATTTGTTAAGCGCTTACTATGTGCCAAGCACTGTTCTAAGCGCTGGGGGGGATACAAGGTGATCAGGTTGACCCACGTGGGGCTCACAGTCTTTATCCCCATTTGACAGATGAGGGAACTGAGGCACGGAGAAGCGAAATGACTTGCCCAAGGTCACACGGCGGGCAAGTGGCGGAGCCGGGATGTGCCAAGCCCTGTGCTAGGCGCTGGGGTAGAGACGAGAAGACCTGGAGGGATCCGCACGGTGCCCGTGGTCTGAGAGAGAGGAAGAGCAGGTATTTATCCCCCCATTTTCCAGATGGAGAAGTCATGGCCCGGGGAAATGACTCATCCAAGGACATATAGTGGGTAAGTGGAAGAACCAGGATTAGAATCCGGGTCTCCAGACTCCTGGGCCTTGCGTGGCCTTGTGGAAAGAGCCCGGACCTTAGAGTCATTCATTCATTCAGTCGTATTTATTGAGCGCTTACTGTGTGCAGAGCACTGTACTAAGCGCTTGGGAAGTCCAAGTTGGCAACATCTAGAGACGGTCCCTACCCAACAGCGGGCTCACAGTCGAGAAGGGGGAGACAGGGAACGAAAGAAAACATATTAACAAAATAAAATAAATAGACTAAATATGTACTGAGTTCTCCTGAGCTGGAGAAGCAGCGTGACTCAGTGGAAAGAGCCCGGGCTCTGGAGTCAGAGGTCGTGGGTTCAAATCCCGGCTCCGCCGCTTGCCAGCTGTGGGACTCTGGGCAAGTCACTTCTCCGGGCCTCAGTGACCTCATCTGGAAAATGGGGATGAAAACCGTGAGGCCCGCGTGGGACAACCTGATCACCTTTTATCTGCCCAGCGCTTCGAACAGTGCTTTGCACATAGTAAGCGTTTAATAAACGCCGTCATCATTATTATCATTCTAATTCCCGCTCCACCGCCCATCTGTTGTGTGACCTTGGGCGAGTCACTTAGCCTCCCCTTGTCCCTCTTGTTATTTCATCTGCAAAATGGGGTCAGATTCTCCTCCCTGGCCGGGTGCCCCGGGTGGAACTGGCTCTGACCTAATACGGATTAAGCACTCACTACGTGCCAGGCGCTGTACTAAGCGCCGCGGTACACACCGGATGATCGGATCCCACACGGGGCTCCCGGTCTAAGTTGGAGGGAAAACGGAGATCGAGTCCCCATTTTGCAGATGGGAGAACCGAGGCCCGGAGAGGCAAAGCGACTCCTCCAAGGTCACACAGCAGCCCAGCGGCGGAGCTGGGATTTGAACCCGGAACCGCGTTCCTCCCACTATGCCATGCTGCTTCCCTGCTTCCCTGTGGGACAACCTGATGGCTTTGTAACCTCCCCAGCGCTTAAAGCAGGGCTTTGCACATAGTAAGCGCTTAATAAATGCCATCGTTATTATTATTATCTTATAATCTTATAGTAAGCGCTTAATAAATGCCATCGTTACTATTATTGTTATTATCTTATAATCTTATAAATACAACTAACTAGAAGCTCGTTTTGGGCAGGGGTTGTGTCTGTTTATTGCTATATCGTCCTCTCCCAAGTGCTTAGTCCAAGCTCTGCACGCAGTAAGCGCTCAATAAGTACACTGAATGAATGAATGACTTAGCTCTACCCCAGCGTTTAGAACAGGGCCGGACACCCGGCTCCGCCACCTCGGGCCGGTCGCTTCCCTTCTCTGGGCCTCAGTTGCCTCAGCTGGAAAATGGGGACGGAGACGGCGAGCGCCGCGTCCATCCCGATTCGCCCGTCCCCGCCCCAGCGCTCAGCACAGTGCCGGCCACGTAGTAAGCGCTTAACAGACACCAACATCATTATGATTATTATCATTACAGCAGCGATGGCTTAATCAACGGGGCCAGATGAGGACGAGGCCGGGAGGATGACGCAGACTCCCCTCCTCCTGGCTGAGAGAGCGCCCCTGATTAATAATAATAATAATAATAATAATAATAAAAATAATAATGGTATTTGTTAAGTGCCCCTGATTAATAATAATAATAATAATAATAATAATAATGGTATTTGTTAAGCGCCCCTGATTAATAATAATAATAATAATAATAATGGTATTTGTTAAGCGCCCCTGATTAATGATAATAATAATGGTGTTTGTTAAGCGCCCCTGATTAATAATAATAATAATGGTGTTTGTTAAGCGCCCCTGATTAATAATAATAATAATGAGGGTATTTGTTAAGCGCTTACTGTGTGCAAAGCACTGTTCTAAGCGCTGGGGGATACAAGGTGATCAGGTGGTCCCACGGGGGGCTCACAGTCTTCCTCCCCATTTTCCAGATGAGGTCACTGAGGCCCAGAGAAGTGAAGTGACTTGCCCAGAGTCCCACAGCTGACAGTTGGCGGAGTCGGGATTTGAACCCGTGACCTCTGACTCCAAAGCCCGGGCTCTTTCCGCTGAGCCAAGCTGCTTCTCTGATAATCGGGCAGCACTATGTATTGAGCGTTTGCTGTGTGCAGAGCGCTGTATTAAATGCTTGGGGGAGTCCAATACAACTGCGGTGTACTGCCCGTGAGGAGGGGACAGGTGGCTCGAGCCCGTGCCTGGGGGTCACAAGGACCCGGGTTCAAATCTCAGCTCCGCCACGTATCTGCTGGGTGGCCTTGGGTGGGTCATTTCACCTCTCTGGGCCTCAGTGACCTCGTCTGTGATATGGGGGTTAAGACTGTGAGCTCCAAGGGGGACAGGGACTGCGACTGACCTGATTGCCTGCTAATAATAATAATAATAATTATGGCATTTATTAAGCACTTACTATGTGCCAAGCACTGTTCTAAGCGCTGGGGAGGTTACAAGGTGATCAGGTTGTCCCACGGGGGCCTCACAGTCTTAATCCCCATTTTACAGATGAGGTAACTGAGTCACAGGTAATAATAATAATAATAATGATGGCATTTATTAAGTGCTTACTTAAGACTGTGAGCCCACTGTTGGGTAGAGACTGTCTCTATATGTTGCCAATTTGTACTTCCCAAGCGCTTAGTACAGTGCTCTGCACATAGTAAGCGCTCAATAAATACGATTGATGATGATTGATGCTTCCTATGTGCAAAGCACTGTTCTAAGCGCTGGGGAGGTTACAAGGTGATCAGGTTGTCCCACGGGGGGCTCCCAGTCTTCATCCCCATTTTACTTATGAGGTCACTGAGGCCCAGAGAAGTGAAGTGACTCGCCCAAAGTCACACAGCTGACAGTTGGTGGAGCCGGGATTTGAACCCATGACCTCCGACTCCAGAGCCCGCGCACTTTTCCACTGAGCCACGCTGCCTCTCGCAATAACGGCAAAGAACTGTTTTAAGCGCCGGGGAGAGGTGATTAGGTTGGCTCACGTGGAGCTCACAGTCTTCATCCCCATTTTACAGATAAGGGAACTGAGGCCCAGAGAATAATAATAATAATGATGGCATCTAGTAAGCGCTTACTAGCGCTCAGTAAATACGAATGAATGAATCTGTACTTCCCAAGCGCTTAGTACAGTGCTCTGCACATAGTAAGCGCTCAATAAATACGATTGATTGATGAATGAGTGCCGAGGCCCCGGGGCGGGACGGCATCCGCCGGGGGTCCGCCGGGCAGTGTGATGGAGCTGGGGGAATAATAATAATAGGAATAATAATAATGGGACTGTCTCTATATGTTGCCAACTTGTACTTCCCAAGCGCTTAGTACAGTGCCCTGCACACAGTAAGCGCTCAATAAATACGATTGATTGATTGGCATCCGGTGCTTAGACTAAGAGCCGAACAAATCGCCTTGTGCCGTCGAGCGGCCTCCGACCCCTGGCGAGGCCACGGCCCGGGACGCCCCACCTCCATCCGCGCTCATTCCGGCGGGGAATCCGGAGAGCCTTCCCGGGAAAATCCCGGACGGGGTTGACGTCGCCTTTTTCCACGCGGCCAAGTCGAGTGTCGGCCCTCGAGTCTCTCTGGGCACGAGGAGGCTAGCGGGGCTCGCCGCTCGCTAGCCACCGGCTGAGCTGGGAGCGGACCGGTTAGGCCTCCGTCGGCCTCTCCCTCCCGTAGCGGAGCCCGGTAGAAGCCTGGAAATTCTCCAGGTTCCCGGCCCAACTCCTACCTCTGGCCCGGAATGCCCTCCCTCCTCAAATAATAATAATAATAATGGCATTTATTACGCACTTCCTACGTGCAAAGCACCGCTCTAAGCGCCGGGGAGTTTACAAGGTGATCGGGTTGTCCCACGGGGGGTTCACGGTCTTAATCCCCATTTTACAGATGAGATCACTGAGGCCCAGAGAAGTGAAGTGCTTTGCACATAGTAAGCGCTTAATAAATGCCATCATTATTATTATTAAGTGACTCGCCCAAAGTCCCACAGCTGACAAGTGGCTCAAATCCGCTATACTAGCTCTCGTCCTCTCTGCAAAGCCCTGCTGAAGGCTCACCTCCTCCAGGAGGCCTTCCCAGACTGAGCCCCCCTTTTCCTCAGCTCCCCACGGCCCTCACGTATATATCTCTAATTCTATTTATTTATATTGATGCCTGTTTACACGTTTGGACGCCTGTCTAGACCGTAGACCGGCGTGGGCAGGGATTGCCCCCCTGCCTTGCCGAATTGGGCCCTCCGAGCGCTTAGTACAGTGCTCTGCACACAGCGTGGCTCATTCATTCATTCATTCATTCGATTGTATTTATTGAGCGCTTACTGTGTGTGCAGAGCACTGGACTAAGCGCTTGGGAAGTACAAGTTCGGAACAGATAGAGACGGTCCCTCCACCCAACAGCGGGCTCACAGTCTAGAAGGGGGAGACGGAGAACAAAACAAAAGATATTAACAGAATAAAATAAATAGAATAAATATGTATATATGTTTGTACATATTTATTACTCTATTTATTTGTTTACTTATTTTACTTGTACCTATCTATTCTATTTATTTTATTTTGTTAGTATGTTTGGTTTTGTTCTCTGTCTCCCCCTTTTAGACTGCGAGCCCACTGTTGGGTAGGGACCGTCTCTAGATGTTGCCAATTTGGACTTCCCAAGCGCTTAGTACAGTGCTCTGCACATAGTAAGCGCTCAATAAATACGATTGATGATGATGATGATGATGTACAAATAAAATAAATAAATAAATAGGGTAATAAATACGTACAAACATATATACATCTATACAGGTGCTGTGGGGAGGGGAAGGCGGTAAGGCTTTGGAGTCAGAGGTCATGGGTTCCAATCCCGGCTCCGCCGATTGTCAGCTGGGTGACTTTGGGCAGGTCACTTCCCTTCTCTGGGCCTCAGTTTCCTCATCTGGAAAATGGGGATGAAAACTGCGAGCCCCCCCCGTGGGACAACCCGATCACCTTGTAACCTCCCCGGCGCTTAGAACGGTGCTTTGCACAGAGTAAGCGGGAATAACGCCAACTTGTACTTCCCAAGCGCTTAGTACAGTGCTCTGCACACAGTAAGCGCTCAATAAATACGATTGATTGATTGATTAAATGAATGAATGAATAATAAATGAATAAATGCCGTTATTATTATTAATAAATACGACCGAATGAGCAATGAATGAATGAAAGCTGAACCTATACCATAATAAAAGTAATCATAATACTAATAAATGATTCCCCCTTCTAGACTGTGAGCCCGCTGTTGGGTAGGGGCCGTCTCTAGATGTTGCCAACTTGCCCAAGCGCTTAGTCCAGCGCTCTGCACACAGTAAGCGCTCAATAAATACGATCGAATGAATGAACGAGTGAATGAATTCCCGTTCTCCTTCCCGTTTAGAGCGTGAGCTCCTTGTGGGGCAGGGACCGTTTCCGACCTGATAAACCGGTAACCCCAGCGCTTAGAACAGCGAGGGCTGAAAAAGGACCATAATATACTAATAAGCGCTCAGCGTCCTCCTTAATACCGATTCTCCTTCCTACTTAGAGTGTAAGCCCCGTGTGGGGTGTATTCCCTGGGGGAATACGTCTCCAAGCGCTTAGTACAGTGCTCTGCACCCGGTAAGCGCTCGATAATTTCGACCGAACGAACTGATGAGTGTCTGACCCAAGACTCGGGTCACTACGCCAAGCGCTCAGAATAATAATGATATAATAATAATGGCATTTGTTAAGCGCTTACTATGTGCGAAGCACTGTTCTAAGTGCTGGGGGGATATAACATGATCAGGTTGTCCCACTTGGGGCTCACAGTCAATCCCCATTTACAGATGAGGTAACTGAGGCTCAGAGAAGTTAAGTGACTTGCCCAAGGTCACACAGCAGACGTGTGGCGGAACTGGGATTCGAACCCATGACCTCTGACTCCAAAGCCCGGGATCTTTCCATGCTGCTTCTCAGAACAGCGCTCGACGCGCCGCGAGGGCCGAAACGGGGTCGTAATAACAGTCCTAAGCGGCCCGGGCGGACCCCCTCACCCGAGCCCCCTGCAAAGTCTCCGCCGGTTGTCCGCTGCGGGGCTTTGGGCAAGTCAC
Organism: Tachyglossus aculeatus; assembly: GCF_015852505.1. NCBI lineage: Eukaryota > Metazoa > Chordata > Mammalia > Monotremata > Tachyglossidae > Tachyglossus > Tachyglossus aculeatus. The sequence continues at coordinate 34,622,141 of NC_052073.1, forward strand.
TTCACTTCTCTGGGCCTCAGTGACCTCATCTGGAAAACGGGGATGAAGACTGGGAGCCCCCCGGTCACCTTGTCACCTCCCCGGCGCTTAGAACAGTGCTTGGCACCTAGTAAGCGCCTTAATAAATGCCATTATTAGAAGTGACCCCCAGAGAGAAGACATCATCATCATCATCAATCGTATTTATAGAGCGCTTACTATGTGCGGAGCACTGTACGAAGCGCTTGGGAAGTCCAAATTGGCAACATACAGAGACAGTCCCTACCCAACAGTGGGCTCCCAGTCTAAAAGGGGGAGACAGAGAACAAAACCAAACGTACTAACAAAATAAAATAAATAGAATCAATGAAGTGATTAAGTTTCTTATATCTCTCTCCATTTTTTCTTAAACCCAGGTGTATTCAGCGTGTAAATTCACTTTCTCAAAGATTCCGACACCGTATACCCTATCAAAACGGGTAAGGAAATGATTTTTCTGGAGCGGCGTTTAATAGTCTCTGTCAGCTACCTAATGGGTAGTGTAGTATTCGCGTCTTAATTTTTCCCCTTCAAGCTCACCCTTCTAGAAGAATGTATTTCTTTGAGAAAATATTTAATGTGGGACTTTGGTGTTCGTTTCCCAGGTTTTATCGGTTAAACTTTTAAAAGTCTGTTGTTCTCTTAGGTCAATGGACGGTGGAAAGGCCGTGGCGTTGGTCCGGAGCCCTCAGGGAGGCCCCTATCAAAACGGGTAAGGAAATGATTTTTCTGGAGCGGCGTTTAATAATCTCTGTCAGTTACCTAATGGGTAGTGTGGTATTCGCGTCTTAATTTTTCCCCTTCAAGCTCACCCTTCTAGAAGAATGTATTTCTTTGAGAGAATATTTAATGTGGGACTTCGGTGTTCGTTTCCCAGGTTTTATCGGTTAAACTTTTAAAAGTCCGCCGTTCTCTTAGGTCAGTGGACGGTGGAAAGGCCGTGGCGTTGGTCCGGAGCCCTCAGGGAGGCCCCTCCGCCTCCGGGCGGGCCTCCAGGTAGGCCCGGGCGGCCCGGACCATGTCGTCCTCCCGCCGGCCGGGCGCGGGCACGGTGGGGATGCCCGCGATCATCATGGCCAGCGTGACGATGCAGACGTCGGGCGGCGGGCCCGGCGGGCCCCGGGCCGGCCCCTGCGAGCCGTCTCCGGCGGGCCCCTCGGGCGGGCGGCGGGCCCGCTGCTCCCCGGCACGCGGAGGGGCCCGCCCGGGCCCGGCCCGCCGCTCCTGGCCCACCGGCGAGTAGGCCCAGAGACGGGGCGCCACCAGCCAGGGCGTCCAGGAGCCCGGCCGCCCCGGCCCGGGCACCAGCACGGGCTCCACCGGCCCGTAGAGGTCGAGGGGCGCGGGCGCGCGGACGTCTCTGCCTGCGGACACGGGATGGAGAGGGCCGGTCAGTTCCCGGCCTCCCCTCTTGCCAACGGGCGTGATAATACTAATAATAATAAACGACGGTATTCATTGAGCGCTTACTACGTGCCGAGCACCGTTCTAAGCCCCGGAGTCGATACAGGGTCCCACGTGGGGCTCGCGATTTTCCCACCCGCCGGCCACCCCCGATCATCATCATCAATCGTCTTGATTGAGCGCTTACTATGTGCAGAGCACTGGACTGAGCGCTTGGGAAGTTCAAATTGGCAACATGTAGAGACAGTCCCTACCCAACAGTGGGCTCACAGTCTAAAAGGGGGAGACAGAGAACAAAACCAAACATACTAACGAAATAAAATAAATAGAATAGATATGTCCAAGTAAAATAAATAGAGTAATAAATCTGTACAAACATATATACATATATACAGGTGCTGTGGGGAAGAGAAGGAGGTAAGATGGGGGAGATGGAGAGGGGGACGAGGGGGAGAGGAAGGAAGGGGCTCAGTCTGGGAAGGCCTCCCGGAGGAGGTGAGCTCTCAGCAGGGCCTTGAAGGGAGGAAGAAAGCGAGCTTGGCGGGTGGGCAGAGGGATTGGGGGCATTCCAGGCCCGGGGGGGTGACGTGGGCCGGGGGTCTGATGACCGAGAAGCAGCGTGGCTCGGCGGAGAGGTCACGGGTTCAGATCCCGGCTCCACCAACTGTCAGCTGCGTGGCTTTGGGCGAGTCGCTTCCCTTCTCTGGGCCTCAGTGACCTCATCTGGAAAATGGGGATGAATAATAATAATAATAATAATGATGGCATTTATTAAGCGCTTACTAGGTGCCAAGCACTGTTCTAAGCGCTGGGGAGGTTACAAGGTGATCAGGTTGTCCCTCGCGGGGCTCACAGCTTTAATCCCCGTTTTCCAGATGAGGTCACTGAGGCCCGGAGAAGTGAAGTGACTTGCCCAAAGTCACACAGCTGACAATTGGGGGAGCTGGGATTTGAACCCATGACCTCTGACTCCAAAGCCCGGGCTCTTTCCTACTGAGCCACTCTGCTTCTCAAAAAATTTTATCTCATCATCATCATCATCAATCATATTTATTGAGCGCTTACTGTGTGCAGAGCACTGTATTGAGCGCTTGGGAAGTACAAATTGGCAACATATAGAGACAGTCCCTACCCAACAGTGGGCTCACAGTCTAAAAGGGGGAGACGGAGAACAAAACCAAACGTACTAACACAATAAAATAAATAGAATAGATATGTACAAATAAAATAAATAAATAAATAGAGTAATAAATATGTACAAACATATATCCATATATCCAGGTGCTGTGGGGAAGGGAAGGAGGTAAGATGTGGGGGATGGAGAGGGGGACGAGGGGGAGAGGAAGGAAGGGGCTCAGTCTGGGAAGGCCTCCCGGAGGAGGCCTTAGGACTCTTAGGACTCTTAGGAGATGTATTCTAGACCCTCCTGGGTATTTACAATCTTTTTTTAAACTCTCATACCAGAGAGGGGATTCGAACCCAGGCCTCCAGCCTTTCAAGGTTGTTACTTTCCCTCTGAGCGACCACAGGCCTCACAGGATGAAGACCGTGAGCCCCCCATGGGACAACCTGATCACCCTTGTACCCTCCCCAGTGCTTAGAACAGTGCTTTGCACATAGTAAGCGCTTAACAAATACCATTATTATTATTATTATTATTATTATTATTATTATTATTGTGTCTACCCCGGCGCTTAGAACGGTGCTTGGCACATAGTAAGCGCTTAACAAATACCATTATTATTAATTGTTATTATTCTGTCCTCTCTGTTGCTTCCTTGGTCCTTCTCCCCAGCGAGACCCCTGAGGATCAATCAATCAATCAATCGTATTTATTGAGCGCTTACTGTGTGCAGAGCACTGGACTAAGCGCTTGGGAAGTACAAGTTGGCAACATAGAGAGACAGTCCCTACCCAACAGTGGGCTGATAATGATGGGATTTGTTAAGCGCTTACTATGTGCCGAGCACTGTCCTAAGCGCCGGGGAAGATACCAAATCATCAGGTTGGGTACGTCCCTGTCCCACGTGGGGCTTGCGGCTTTGGTACCCATTTTACAGATGAGGTGATGATATGATGGTATCTGTTAAGCGCTTACTATGTGCCAAGCACCGTCCTAAGCACTGGGGGGGATACGAGGCCGTCGGGCCGTCCCACGTGGGGTTCACGGTCTTCATCCCCATTTGACAGATGGGGTAACCGAGGCCCGGAGAGGCGGAGTGACTCGCCCAAGGTCACCCAGCCGACAAGGGACGGAGCCGGGATTAGATTCTCCCGATTCCCAGGCCCGGGCTCTAGCCATCGGGCCGCGCCGCTCCTCAAGCGTAAAGGACGGTGTTCCGCGCCCGGGAGGTGCTCAAGAAGTACTTTTGACCGACGGGAGGCGAAGAAAGAGGTCGTGGAAACCAAGTTCTCCGCCCCGGTCGGTCGACGGGAGGGATGGGCGAGCGTTGGGCGGCGGAGTTAGTTGGGGGGCCTAACTTCCCGCCTCTCTCCCCACCCAGGGGACCCCGATTCTTGGGGCGGGAGGACGGCGCGGCCGTCCGCTCACCGCGTCCGGTAACCAGGAGGACCTCTTGGGCGACGAAGAAGGCCATGGCGGCCGCGGAGATGGGCGCGTTCCCCCGAGAACGGTCCGATCCCGGCCTTCCGAAGCCGCCTCACAATCCCAAGTCTGCCCTTCCTGAAGGTCGCCTGGGTATCTGCCTTCTAGAACACCCCCCTCTTCTAAATTCTCAAAATCCACCTCCCCATTCAGATGACTCCCTTGGGAAGATAATAATAATAATAATAATAATAAGCGCTTACTATGTGCCGGGCACTGTTCTAAGCGCTGGGGTATTTATTACTTATATTACATATTTATTACTCTATTTATTTATTTATTTATTTATTTATTTATTTTACTTGTACATTTCTATCCTATTTATTTAATTTTGTTGGTATGTTTGGTTCTGTTCTCTGTCTCCCCCTTTTAGACTGTGAGCCCACTGTTGGGTAGGGACTGTCTCTATGTGTTGCCAATTTGGACTTCCCAAGCGCTTAGTACGGTGCTCTGCACATAGTAAGCGCTCAATAAATACGATTGATTGATTGATTGATTGATTGATTGGGGTAGATACAAGTTAGCCAGGCGGGACGCGTTCCCACTGTCTCGCTCCCCGTTTTCCAGACGAGGGAACTGAGGCCCAGAGAAGCGAAGTGACTTGCCCAAGGTCACGCAGCGGACCATTGGTGGAGCCGGGATTAGAACCTGGGGCCTCCTTTCTCCCAGGCCCATGTTCTATCCACTAAATAATAATAACGATGGTATTTGTTAAGCGTTTACAATGTGCCAAGCGCTGTTCTAAGCCCCTGGGGAGAGACAAAGTCATCGGGTTGTGCCCCGGGGGGCTCACACTCTTCATCCCCATTTTCTAGGTGAGAGAACTGAGGCCCAGAGAAGTGAAGTGACTTGCCCAAAGTCACTCAGCTGATAATAATAATAATAATGATGGCATTTATGAAGCGCTTACTACGTGCAAAGCACTGTTCTAAGCGCTGGGGAGGTTACGAGGTGATCGGGTTGTCCCACTGGGGGCTCACAGTCTTCATCCCCATTTGACAGATGAGGTCACTGAGGCCCAGAGAAGTGAAGTGACTTGCCCAAAGTCACTCAGCTGATAATAATAATAATAATAATAATGGCATTTATTAAGCGCTTACTATGTGCAAAGCACTGCTCTAAGCGCTGGGGAGGTTACAAGGTGATCGGGTGGTCCCACCGGGGGCTCACAGTCTTCATCCCCATTTGACAGATGAGGTCACTGAGGCCCAGAGAAGTGAAGTGACTTGCCCAAAGTCACTCAGCTGATAATAATAATAATAATAATGGCATTTATTAAGGGCTTACTATGTGCAAAGTACTGTTTTATGCGCTGGGGAGGTTACAAGGTGATCAGGTGGTCCCACCGGGGGCTCCCAGTCTTCATCCCCATTTGACAGATGAGGTCACTGAGGCCCAGAGAAGTGAAGTGACTTGCCCAAAGTCACACAGCTGACAATTGGCAGAGCCGGGATTTGAACCCACGACCTCTGACTCCAAAGCCCGGGCTCTTTCCACTGATAAGTACATATGTACATATTTACTATTCTATTTATTTTGTTTTAATATGTTTTGTTTTGTCCCCCTCTCCATCCCCCCCATCTTACCTCCTTCCCTTCCGCACAGCACCTGTATATATGTATATATGTTTGTACATATTTATTACTCTATTTATTTATTTTACTTGTACATATCTATTCTATTTATTTTATTTTGTTAGTATGTTTGGTCTTGTTCTCTGTCTCCCCCCTTTTTAGACTGTGAGCCCACTGTTGGGTAGAGACTGTCTCTAGATGTTGCCAATTTGTACTTCCCAAGCGCTTAGTACAGTGCTCTGCACATAGTAAGCGCTCAATCAATACGATTGATGATGATGATGTTTTCTGTCTCCCCCTTCTCGACCGTGAGCCCGCTGTTGGGTAGGGACCATCTCTAGATGTTGCCAACTTGGACTTCCCAAGCGCTTAGTACAGTGCTCTGCACAGAGTAAGCGCTCAATAAATACGATTGAATGAATGAACGAATGGCGGAGCTGGGACAGGCCTTGGGACCGACCGCTTGCCCGCTGGGTGACCTTGGGCAAGTCATTCGTCCATCATACGTTCACTCCGACCTAGTCATCAGGCCCCGACCGTGCGCAGGCGGCTCGGGAGAGTACGGCTTCACATGGGCGAGGAACACGTCCGTTTATTAATCAATCAATCAATCAATTGTATTTATTGAGCGCTTACTATGTGCAGAGCACTGTACTATGCGCTTGGGAAGTACAAATTGGCAACACATAGAGACAGTCCCTACCCAACAGTGGGCTCACAGTCTAAAAGTCCAGTTATCGTATTGGACTCTTTCCAAACGCTTAGCACAGTGCCCGCCGTAAGCGCTCAGTAAATAGGACTGAATACGACAAGAAACAGACTCCTTCCCAGCCCACAGCGAGCCGACAGTCCAGAGGGGACATGAACGGAAATAAAGGAGAGATGCGGGTGGAAGTGTTGGGGGGTGGGGAGGGAGGATCGTCATCATCAGTCGTATTTATTGAGCGCTTACTGTGTGCAGAGCACTGGACTAAGCGCTTGGGAAGTCCAAGTTGGCAACATATAGAGACGGTCCCTACCCAACATCATCATCATCAATAGTATTTATTGAGCGCTTACTGTGTGCAGAGCACTGGACTAAGCGCTTGGGAAGTCCAAGTTGGCAACATATAGAGACGGTCCCTACCCAACCGCGGGCTCACAGTCTAAAAGGGGGAGACAGAGAACAAAACCAAACGTACTAACAAAATAAAATAAATAGAATAGATATGTACAAGTAAAATGAATAAATAAATAGAGTAACAAATATGTACAAACATATATACATATATGCAGGTGCTGTGGGGAAGGGAAGGAGGTAAGATGAGGGGGTGGAGAGGGGGACGAGGAGTCGGGGCGATGTGGAATGATAGTGTTTATTAAGTGCTTAATATGTGCAAAGCGCTGTTCTAATAATAATAATAATAATAATGGCACTTATTAAGCGCTTACTACGTGCAAAGCACTGTTCTAAGTGCGGGGGAGGTTACAAGGTGATCAGGTTGTCCCACGGGGGGCTCACAGCCTTAATCCCCATTTTCCAGATGAGGTAACTGAGGCCCAGAGAAGCAAAGTGACTTGCCCAAAGTCACCCAGCTGACAACTGGCGGAGCCGGGATTTGAACCCATGACCTCGGACTCCAAAGCCCGGGCTCTTTTCCACTGAGCCGCGCTGCTTATGAGGGAAGGCTTCTCGGAGGAGGAGGCGGCGGGCCTTCGATAGGGCTTTGAAGCGGGGGAGAGTGGTTGTCTGGGGGATTTGAGGAGGGAGGGCGGGCTGGGGCAGAGGCGGGACGGGCGAGATCATCATCATCATCATCACCATCATCATCAATCGTATTTATTGAGCGCTTACTATGTGCAGAGCACTGTACTAAGCGCTTGGGAAGTCCAAGTTGGCAACATCTAGAGACGGTCCCTACCCAACGAGGAGCAGGCGGGCTGGGTTGGAGACGGAGAGGTAGGAGGGGGCGAGGCGACGGACGGCCTTGAGGCCGACGGTGACCGGTTTTTGTTTGACGGGGCGGTGGATTGGAGTTTCTTGAAGAGCGGGGTGACCCGTCCCGAACGTTTCCGTGGAAAAACGACGCGGGCCGCGGAGCGAAGCCCGGACCGGAGCCGGGAGAGACGGGAGAGGACGAGGGATGGAGAGGAGAGGGCGGATTTTAGCCACGTGGTGAAGGTGGGACCGACGGGATCCGGGGACCGACGGGATCCGGGGACCCATCCACCGTGTGCGTCGGACGAGAGAGAGGAGGAGGCCGAGGTCCGCGGCCCGGTGAGACGGGACGGCCGTCTACGGAGACGGGAAAGTCGGGGGAGAGGACGGGGTTTGGGTGGGAAGGGAAGGAGTTCAGCTTTGGATATGCTAAGCCTGAGGTGATGGTGTTAGTTGCCGAATTGTGCTTTCCAAGCGCTTAGTATAGTGCCCCGCACGCAGGAAGCGCTCCGTAAATACGATTGAACGAATTTATTGTGAAGCTTTTGATGCCTACTTGTTGTGTTGTCTGTTGTCCCCGCTTCTAGACCGTGAGCCCGTTGTTGGGTAGAGATTGTCTCCATCTGTTGCTGCTTAGTCCAGCGCTCTGCAACACAGTAAGTGCTCAATGAATACGACTGAATGAATTTATTTTGATGTCGTCGATGCCTAGCTACTTGTTTTGTTGTCTGTCTTCCCCCCTTCTAGACTGTGAGCCCGTTGTTGGGCAGGGACCGTCTCCATCTGTTGCCGAATTGTGCTTTCCAAGCGCTTAGTATAGTGCCCTGCACACAGTAAGCGCTCCGTAAATACGATTGAACGAATTTATTGTGAAGCTTTTGATGCCTAACTACTTGCTGTGTTGTCTGTTGTCCCCGCTTCTAGACCGTGAGCCCGTTGTTGAGTAGAGATTGTCTCTGTTGCTGCTTAGTCCAGCGCTCTGCAACACAGTAAGCGCTCCGTAAATACGATTGAATGAATTTATTTTGATGTCGTCGATGCCTAGCTACTTGCTTTGTTGTCTGTCTTCCCCCCTTCTAGACTGTGAGCCCATTGTTGGGCAGGGACCGTCTCCATCTGTTGCCGAATTGTCCTTTCCAAGCGCTTAGTACAGTGCCTGTATATATGTTTGTATGTATTTATTACTCTATTTATTTTATTTGTACATATTTATTGACATATGCCAACATATTTGGTATATGTTGCCAACTTGTACTTCCCCAGCGCTTAGTACAGTGCTCTGCACACAGTAAGCGCTCAATAAATACAATTGATGATGTCAACTCTGTCGGGCTCTCCCAAGCATTTAGCGTAGTGTCTGGGAGTCAGAAGGTCACGAGTTCTAATCCCGGCTCCGCCGTGTGGCCTCGGGCAAGTCGCTTGGCTTCTCTGGGCCTCAGTTACCCCATCTGTAAGCCTCAAGAGGGACAGGGACTGTGTCCAACCCCATTTGTTTGTATCCACCCACAGTGCTTGGCACATAGCGAGCGCTTAGTACAGTGCTCTGCCCACAGTAAGCGCTCAATAAATACGGTTGAATGAGTGAATGAATGAAAATGCCGCAATTATTATCTTAAAAGCGGCGTGGCCTAGCGGAATGAAGCCCGGGCCCTGGGAGTCAGAAGGTCGTGGGTTCTAATCCTGGCTCCGCCGCTCGTCTGCCGTGTGACCCCGGGCAAGTCGCTTCCCTTCCCCGGGCCTCAGTTTCCTCATCTGTCAAAAGGGGGTGGAGACTGGGAGCCCCAAGTGGGACAGAGGATCTGCTGGTCTCCACCCCAGCGCTTAGTCCAGTGCCTGGCACATAGTAAGCGCTTCACAGATACCGTAAGCAGCCCCGATCCCCTTCCCACTGTTTCTTTTATTGAGTCACAGCAACGCGGGAGCGAGCGATGGGAACTTCAGGGAAGCAATGAGGACCGACAGGATGGTTGTGAATTCCGTGAGCCCGCTGTTGGGAAGGGACCGTCTCCGTATGTTGCCAACTTGTACTTCCCAAGCGCTTAGTCCAGTGCTCTGCACACAGTAAGCGCTCAATAAATACGATCGAATGGATGAATTAGTCTCTGGTCTCACAGCCTCGTATAAATGGGAGTTATTTGTTATCTGCCCCACGACCTTGCATAGACGGGTGTTAACTTGTTGCTGGCCTTGAAGACATTCTGTTGTTGAGCCTTGCACAAATACAAAAAGGAGTTAATAATAATGGCATTTATTAAGCGCTTACTATGTGCAAAGCGCTGGGGAGGTTACAAGGTGATCCGGTTGTCCCACGGGGGGCTCCCAGTCTTCATCCCCATTTTACAGGTGAGGGAACTGAGGCTCAGAGAAGTTAAGGGACTCGCCCAAAGTCACACAGCTGACAACTGGTGGAGCCGGGATTTGAACCCATGACCTCTGACTCCAGAGCCCGGGCTCTTTCCACTGAGCCACGCTGCTCCTCTAAGGAGTTGCCTTCGGCCTGCAGAAAATGGAGGGTTACCGTCGGTATGCACAAAATGGAGTCAGTCAGGCCAAGTCCGCTGGCGGACAAGAGCAGCAGCCTGGCCTAGTGGCAAGAGCCCGGCCCTGGCAGTCAGAGGTCGTGGGTTCTAATCCTGCCTCTGCTACTCGTCTGCTGGGTGACCTTGGGCCAGTCACTTCACTTCTCTGGGCCTCAGTTCCCTCATCTGTCAAATGGGGATGAAGACTGGGAGTCCCAAGGGGGACAACCTGATGACCTCGTATCTCATATATGTATATATGTCTGTACATATTTATTACTCTATTTATTTATTTTACTTGTACATATCTATTCTATTTATTTTATTTTGTTAGTATGTTTGGTTTTGTTCTCCGTCTCCCCCTTTTAGACTGTGAGCCCCATGTTGGGTAGGGACCGTCTCTATATGTTGCCAATTTGTACTTCCCAAGCGCTTAGTACAGTGCTCTGCACATAGTAAGCGCTCAATAAATATGATTGATTGATTAATTGATTCTCTGGGCCTCAGTTCCCTCATCTGTCAAATGGGGATGAAGGCTGGGAGTCCCAAGGGGGACAACCTGATGACCTCGTATCTCATATATGTATATATGTTTGTACATATTTATTACTCTGTTTATTTATTTTACTTGTACATATCGATTCTATTTATTTTATTTTGTTAGTATGTTTGGTTTTGTTTTCTGTCTCCCCCTTTTAGACTGTGAGCCCCATGTTGGGTAGGGACTGTCCCTCTATGTTGCCAACTTGTACTTCCCAAGCGCTTAGTACAGTGCTCTGCACATAGTAAGCGCTCAATAAATACGATTGATGATGATGACGATGCTCAGAACAGCGCTTGGCACATAGTAAGCGCTCAAAAATCGAGAAGCAGCGCGGCTCAGTGGAAAAGAGCCCGGGCTTTGGAGTCAGTCAATCAATCGTATTTATTGAGCGCTTACTGTGTGCAGAGCACTGGACCAGAGGTCATGGGTTCAAATCCGGACTCTGGCACTTGTCAGCTGGGTGACCTTGGGCGCGTCACTTCACTTCCCTGGGCCTCAGTTCCCTCATCTGTAAAATGGGGATGAAGGCCGTGAGCCCCCCGTGGGACAGCCTGATCACCTTGTAACTTCCCCAGAGCTTAGAACAGGGATTTGCACATGATAAGCGTTTAATAAATGCCGTCATTATTTATTATTTATTGTTATTTATGATTATTATTTATTATTATTATTATTAGAACCGAAGCTCCCCTCAGCCTCCGGCCCGAGGGTGAGAAGGAAAGCAAGGCCGGCCGCCCCACCCCCACCAGGGGTCACGTGTCGCTCTGGGGTCACGCGCCCCCCCTCGGGTCACGTGTCCCCCTCAGGTCACGCGGGCCCTTCTCGGGTCCCGCCCCTCCCCCCCCCCCGGGGGGGGGGTCACGCGGCCCGCCGGCCTCGGGTCACGTGTCCCCGGCCTCGGGTCACGTGTCCCCGCCCGGCCCCCGCGCGGTCACGTGACAGCCAGTCCCGCTCGGCGCCCCGGAGAGGTCGGACGCTCCTCCGGCTCGGGGGGCCCGGGGGGGGGGGTGTCTCTGGAAGCGAGGGGTGCAGAGTCGGGGGGCCCTGGGAGTAGTGGGGGGGGTCGGTCAGGGGGGCCTGGGGGGCCCTGGGAGGGAGTGGGGCGAGGTTGGGGGTCTCTGGAAACGAGGGGTGCAGAGTCGGGGGTCCCTGGGAGTAGTGGGGGGCCCGGTCAGGGGGTCCTGGGGGGCCCTGGGAGGGAGCGGGAAGAGATTGGGGGCCCTGGCAGCTGGGGGGGTTGAGGTAGGGGGTCCCTGGGAGGGAGGGGGACCGGCTCAGGGGGCCTGGGGGTCCCCGGGAGTGAGCGGGGGGAGGTCAGGGGGCTCCGGAAGCGAGGGGTGTGGAGCTGGGGGGCCCCGAGAGTAGGTGGGGGGGCCCGGTCAGGGGGCCTGGGGAGCGGGACGAGCTGGCCTGGGGGTCCCTGGGAGGGAGTGGGGCGAGGTCGGGGGTCCTGGCAGCGGGGGGGGGGGGTGAGGTAAGGGGTCCCTGGGAGTGAGGGGGACCGGCTCAGGGGGCCTGGGGTCCCCTGTAGTGAGTGGGGCGAGGTCGGGGGTCCTGGGCAGCGGGGGGGGTGAGGTAGAGGGTCTCTGGGAGCGAGGGGGACCGGCTCAAGGGGCCTGGGGGTCTCTGCGAGTGAGCGGGGTGAGGTCGGGGGTCCTGGGCAGTGGGGGGTGTGAGGTAGAGGGTCTCTGGGAGCGAGGGGGACCGGCTCGAGGGGGCTGGGGGTCCCTGCGAGTGAACGGGGTGAGGTCGGGGGACCTGGGCAGCGGGGGGGGGGGGGGGGGGGGGTGAGGTAGGGGGTGCCTGGGAGCGAGGGGGACCGGCTCAGGGGGCCTGGGGTCCCCTGGAGTGAGCGGGGAGAGGTCGGGGGTCCTGGGCAGCGGGGGGTGTGAGGTAGAGGGTCTCTGGGAGCGAGGGGGACCGGCTCAAGGGGCCTGGGGGTCCCTGCGAGTGAGCGGGGCGAGGTCGGGGGTCCTGGGCAGCAGGTGGGGGGTGAGGTAGGGGGTCCCTGGGAGTGAGGGGGACCGGCTCGGGGATCCTGGGCACAGTGTGGGGCGGGGGGGGGTGCTGGAGCGGGGGACCCTGGGGAGCAGGAGGTGCAGGGTCCGGGGTCCCCTAGGAGGCAGGGGAGTCGGGGCAGGGGTCCTGGGGAGCGGGATGTGCCGGCCTTGGACATCTCTGGGAGTGAGCGGGGCGAAGTCGGGGGGCCCAGGACAGCGTGGGGGGCCGCGGGAGGCCGGTGGGGGACCGGGGGAGAAGGGTGTCATCCTCAGGGTCACCAGCCCCCCCACATCCTCTCCGACCCCCCCCAGATGGGCCCTTCCCGGTGGTCTTCGCTGCCGCTGCTGCTGCTGCTGTTCTTCCTGAGCCGGCCCCCCGGGACCTCGGCCGCCCCCCAGGAGGACGAGATCCAGTGCCTGCCCGGCCTGGCCAAGCAGCCCGCCTTCCGCCAGTTCTCCGGCTACCTCCGCGTCTCCGGGACCAAGCGCCTGCATTACTGGTGAGACCCCCCCCCCCGCCCGTGGGACACGGGGCAAGGGGGGCTGGGGCCGGACCGGCCCTGACCGGCCCCGACCGGCCCGGACCCTCCGCCAGGTTCGTGGAGGCCCAGCGGGACCCCCAGAGCAGCCCCCTGGTGCTGTGGCTGAACGGCGGCCCCGGCTGCAGCTCCCTGGACGGCTTCCTGACGGAGCACGGGCCCTTCCTGGTCAGACCGCCCTCCCCCCGGGGCCCCCTCGGAATGGGGAAGGGTCCAGGGGGCGGGCGGATGGACGGGCGGACGCGGGGCTCCTCTCCCGGGGTCCCCCCGGGAATAAGGGAGGGGAGGGCGGTCTTTGGATCCTCGCGGCCGACCGGACCCCCCCCTCTCCCTCCTCAGATCCAGCCAGATGGAAGCACCCTGGAATACAACCCCTACTCCTGGAATCTGGTAGGGGGGCTCAACGGCGAGTGGGGGGCGGGCTTCCCGTCCCGGCTCCTTCCCTCTGGGCCTCGCTCCTCTCGTCCCGAAAACGGGCCGAGTCGTCCCTCCCCAGGTGGGGGGCGGGAGGGGGCCCGGCCCCGGTCGGGCTCGTAGCCACCCCGGCCGTCGAGAAACGGCTCGCCCCCTCCGACTCCAGGTAGCCAACATGCTGTATCTGGAGTCCCCCGCTGGCGTCGGCTTCTCCTACTCCGACGACAAGGCCTACGGGACCAACGACACCGAGGTGGGAATGTGACCCTCGTTTACCTGACAGACTCACGTCACTTTAAGGCGGCGAGCATCTCTAACGATGATAATAACTGTGAGCCCACTGTTGGGTAGGGACTGTCTCTATATGTTGCCAGCTTGTACTTCCCAAGCACTTAGTACAGTGCTCTGCACCCAGTAAGCGCTCAGTAAATACGATTGATTGATTGATTGATAATAATGGTATCTGTTAAGCGCCTGCTATGTTCCGAACAGTGTGCGGAGCGCTGACGGTTCCACCGAACGCTCAGTAGACCGTCCTGTCGACCGACCGTTATCCCCCAAGCGCATCGTGGGCAGGGGATTCATTCGGTCGTATTTACTGGGCGCTCACCGTGGGCGGAGCGCCGTACCGGGCGCTCGGAAAGTACGATCCGGCAACAGATGGAGACAATCCGTACCCGACGACGGGCTTACAGTCTAGAAGTCCTCACAGTCCTCACCGTACCTCGCTCTCGCCCGTCCCGCCATCGACCCCCGGCCCACGTCCTCCCCCGGGCCTGGAATGCCCCCAATCCCTCTGCCCATCCGCCAAGCTCGCTCTCTTTCTCCCTTCAAGGCCCTACTGAGAGCTCACCTCCTCCAGGAGGCCTTCCCACACTCAGCCCCTTCCTTCCTCTCCCCCTCGTCCCCATCTCCATCCCCCCCATCTTACCTCCTTCCCTTCCCCACAGCACCTGGATATATGTATATACGTTTGTACATATTTATTACTCTATCTTATTTGGACATATCCTATTTTATTTTGTTAGTATGTTTGGTTTTGTTCTCTGTCTCCCCCTTTTAGACTGTGAGCCCACTGCAGGGTAGGGACTGTCTCTATATGTTGCCAATTTGTACTTCCCAAGCGCTCAGTACAGTGCTCTGCACGTAGTAAGCGCTCAATCAATACGATTGATGATGATGATGATGATAGAAGGGGGACGATGGGCCACTAGACAAAGCTAATAGGTGTCTGAGATAGATCCACATCGACGGATGTGTCCGTTCGTGGTCCTCTCCCGAGAGCTCCGCACGCGGTTGGCGCTCAGTCCGGCGGGCGCTCGGTAAATAGCGTCGGCGGCCCAAACCGGCGCTCAGGACGCCTCTCCTCCTCCCCGCCTCCGCAGGTGGCCGATGACAACTTCCTGGCCCTGCGAGAATTCTTCCGCCTCTTCCCAGAGTACGGCTCCAACGAGCTGTTCCTGACGGGCGAGAGCTATGCCGGCGTCTACATCCCCACCCTGGCCACGAGGGTCATGCAGGACCCCAGCATGAACCTGCAGGTGGGGGTCGGCCGGCCTCCCCGTCGGCGGCTAGCGCGGGGCGGGGGGGCCCGCGCGCCGCTCTGCACGCCGTTGGCACTTGGGAGATACCCTGGGCGAACGGCGCGGCCCGGGCTTCGGAGGGGTCTGGGTTCTAATCCCGCCTCGCGCCTGCCGCGTGACCTCGGGCAAGTCGCTTCTTTTCCCTGGGCCTCTGGGGATGGAGGCCGTGAGCCCCGCGATTTGCCCGTGTCCACCAGCGCTCGGCACGTACTAAGCGCTTAACGGATGCTGCGTTGCGTTACGACGTATTTATGACCCGGGCTCTAATCCCTCCCCCTGGGTGCCGTGTGGCCGCGGCCCGGTCGCTTCCCCTCCCTGAGCCTCGGTCCCTCCATCTGCAAAATGGGGATTCGAGCCCCGACGTAGCGAGCGGCCGGCCAAGGCCGCGGTTCCCGTCCCCCCAACCACCCGGGGTCCGGACCCCGGGACCCGCCCCGCTCGGCCCGTCCCTGAGGTGGGTCTCCTTTTCCCGGGGCGGTCGCAGGGCCTGGCCGTGGGCAACGGCCTCTCGTGCTACGAGCAGAACGACAACTCCCTGGTCTACTTCGCCTACTACCACGGGCTGCTGGGCAACAGGTGCGGGGGGCCCGGCCCTGGTCTGGGGAGGGGGCGGCCCCGGGACGGGGACGGCGGGAGGCGGCCGGCCCGCCCGGTCCTCCACGTCCCCCGCTCGGCCGGTTCCCTCAGGCTTTGGGAAGCCCTGCAGGCCTCCTGCTGCTCCGGGGGCCGCTGCAACTTCTACGACAACCCCAACCTCAACTGCACCCTCAGGGTGAGTGCCCGGCGGGGGGGGAGACCGAGTCCGGCCCCCCCTCCCGCGCCGCTCACGTCCGCCTCCCGCTCGTTCCCTCCCAGCTGCAGGAAGTGTTTCACATCGTAGGGGATTCCGGCCTCAACATCTACAACCTCTACGCCCCGTGCGCCGGGGGGGTTCCCGGGCAGATCAGGTAATCCGCCCACCCCCCCAAAAAAAAAGCCCCGCGGGCCCGTCCCCGGGGCCCCCCGTCGGCTCACGCCCGTCCCCGTCCCCAGGTTTGAGAAGGACGTGGCGGTGACCCACGACTTGGGGAACATCTTCAACCGCGTGCCCCTGAAGCGGGCGCGGCAGCAGGTGGGTCGCGGCCGGCGGGCCGCCCCTCATCCGGAGATCGGGGACGGAGCCCGGGAGGCCCGCGGGGGCCAACCGCGCGGCGAGCGCTCGCCCGACCCCGTAAGAGAAGCGGCGTGGCTCGGTGGGAGAAGCCCGGGCTTTGGAGTCGGAGGTCGTGGGTTCGAATCCCGGCTCCACCCCGAGTCTGCTGTGTGACCTTGGGCAAGTCACTTCTCAGCCTCAATTCCCTCCTCTGTAAAAATGGGGATTAAGACTGTGAGCCCTACGTGGGACAACTTGGTCACATGGTATCCCCCCCCCCAGTGCTTCGCACGTAGTAAGCGCTTAACAAATGCCATTATTATTATTATTATTATCTTTAGCCCCAGCTAGGGAAGGGGCCGCGGCGGTAGGGCCGTGCCCCCCGGGCTGACCCCGCGCCCCCCACCAGGCTCTGCTCCTGCGGTCGGGGGGTCCGGTGCGACTGGACCCGCCCTGCACGAACACCACGGCCCCCTCCACCTACCTGAACGACCCGTACGTGCGTAAGGCTCTACACATCCCCGCCGAAGCCCCGCGCTGGCTGTTGTGCAGGTGAGGGGGGCCGACGGGCCGATTCTACCCCCCGAGCGCTCAGTACGGTCCTCCGCGCCCGGGAGGCACGGACGGCGGGCCGTCCCCCTTTCCGCAACCCCCCCCGTCCTCTCGCCCGGCAGCTTCGAGGTCAGCCGAGGCTACAAGCGCCTCTATAGCACGATGAAGGACGAGTACCTCAAGCTGCTCAGCGCCCAGGTCAGTGGGCAGCGCCCCGGCGCTCCCGGCCGCTCGGTCCGGCGCTCGGCACACGGCCGACGCTCGATAAATACGACCGGATGAAATGGGGATGGGAGAGCGTGAGCCCCACGCGGGACATGCATGCATTCATTCATTCGTATTTCCTCCTCCAGGAGGCCTTCCCAGACTGAGCCCCTTCCTTCCTCTCCCCCTCGTCCCCCTCTCCATCCCCCCATCTTACCTCCTTCCCTTCCCCACAGCACCCGGATATATGTTTGTACATATTCGTTACTCTGTTTATTCATTTTACTTGTACCTATCTATTCTATTTATTTTATTTTGTTAGTACGTTTGGTTTTGTTCTCCGTCTCCCCCTTTCAGACTGTGAGCCCACTGTCGGGTAGGGACCGTCTCTCTATGTTGCCAACTTGGACTTCCCAAGCGCTTAGTACAGTGCTCTGCACATAGTAAGCGCTCAATAAGTACGATTGATGATGATGACAGGGATCGGGTCCGGCCCGGTCACCCCCTACCCACCCCGGCGCTCCGTACGGCGCCCGGCACGTAGTAAGCGCTCAACGCCTACCGCGGTGCTTATCGTTCAGTGGCGAGCGGCGACGCCGACTACGCCTGCCTCCCCTTCTGGGCCGTAAACCCGCCGCGGGCAGGGAGTGTGCGCTTATTGGTGTGGCGCGCTCGCCCGGGCGTTTAGCGCAGCGCTCCGCGCACGGTAATCAATCAATCAATCGACCAATCGTATTTATTGAGCGCTTACTATGTGCAGAGCACTGTACTAAGCGCTTGGGAAGTACAAATTGGCAACACATAGAGACAGCCCCTACCCAACAGTGGGCTTACAGTCTAAAAGACTGTAAAAGACGGTAAACGATCGAACGAACGAGGTTGAGCCGGGGAGTCCGATGACCCGGGTCCCGATCCCAGCCCCGCCACCTGGGTGGCCTTCGCTTCCCTGTGCCTCGGTTTCCTCAACCGAAAGATGAAGATTAAATATCCGTAGATATCCTAAACGCCTAAAGCGAGGATCAGATACCCGTAAAGGTCCGACTATCCTACTCAGACCCATCTGGGGCGGCGACCGTGTCCCACCTGATTATCATTGTAACGGATCGCATTTATTGGGCGCTTGCTCCGCGCAAAACACCGTACTAAGCGCTTGGGAGAGGTCGGTAGACGAGCAATTGGCGCTTGCATTTGGTCAGCGCAATCTCTGACCTCGTTGTAATCTTTCTCCGTCCAACTGCCATCACTTTTTTTTTTTTTGGCTGGGTACTTGCTAAGCGCTTACCGGCTGGGCGCCGGGCACTGTTCTGAGCGCCCGGGTAGCTAGGAGACGATCAAGTCGGCCACGGTCCCCGTCCCGCACAGAGCTCGGCTTTAATCCCCATCTTACAGATGAGGTCGCCGAGGCCCGGAGAGGCGAAGCGACTCGCCCCAAGGCACAAGACAAGTTGGGGGAGCCGGGATTAGAACCCAGATCCTCCTGACCTGCGTTTGCAATCGTGCCGGGGTAATTCCGGTCCGCCGAATCCGTGCGGAGAGCACCGTGCTAAACGCTGCTGACCGTGAACCCCTCCCGGGTGGGGGTTACCTACTAACTCTGGCGGACTCTCCCAAGCCCTCAGTATAAAATATCACCTATAATAATCAATCAATCATATTTATTGAGCGCTTACTGTGTGCAGAGCACTGTACTAAGCGCTTGGGAAGTACAAGTTGGCAACATATAGAGACAGTCCCTACCCAACAGCGGGCTCACAGTCTAGAAGGGGGAGACAGAGAACAAAACCAAACATATTAACAAAACCAAACATAATAATAATAACGATGGCATTTGATAAGCGCTTACTACGTGCCAAGCACTGTTCTAAGCACTGGGGAGGATACAAGGTGATCAGGTTGTCCCCTGAGGGGCTCACGGTCTTCATCCCCATTTGACAGGTGAGGGAACTGAGGCCCAGAGAAGTGACTTGCCCTCAGTCAGCGCTGTTTCTGTTTTTGGCTGTACGTGCCTTGAGGGCAGTAAGCGCTCAATAAATACGATTGATTGATTGGTTGATTGATTGAGGGTGGGGAGCATGCCTCTTGTATTCATTCAGTCATATTTATTGAGCGCTTCCTGTGTGCAGAGCACTGTACTGAGCGCTTGGGAAGTCCAAGTTGGCAACATATAGAGACGGTCCCTACCCAACAGTGGGCTCATTCATTCATTCATTCAATCGTATTTATTGAGCGCTTCCTGTGTGCAGAGCACTGTACTAAGCGCTTGGGAAGTCCAAGTTGGCAACATCTAGAGACGGTCCCTACCCAACAGTGGGCTCATTCATTCATTCATTCAATCGTATTTATTGAGCGCTTACTGTGTGCAGAGCGCTGTACTGAGCGCTTGGGAAGTCCAAGTTGGCAACATCTAGAGACGGTCCCCACCCAACAGCGGGCTCACAGTCTAGAAGACCCTTGTAGTCTCCCAGGCGCTCAATAGGTAGCGTCACTCAGTCGGCAGTGTTGACACTACCGGTTGCCTCGTCGACTCCTCGAGGGCGGGGATCCGGTCCGCTGATTGTAGATCGTAGCCGCCCAAGCGCTCAGTACGGCGCGGCGGAAGTGGCCGGGCCGGCGGGCGGAGGGGCGGGCGAGGGCGGCCCGGGCCCCGGGCGACCGCAGCCGCCTCCCGCCTGCAGAGGTATCGGATCCTGGTGTACAACGGCGACGTGGACATGGCCTGCAATTTCATGGGCGACGAGTGGTTCGTGGACTCGCTCAACCAGAAGGTGAGGGGCAGCGGGGGGCGGGCATCAAGGGTGGGCAGCGGGGGCGGGCGGCGGGGGCGGGCAGCGGGGGTCCCACCGGGGCGGTGGTCTGCCGCAGGTGCAAGTGCTGCGGCGCCCGTGGCTGGTGGCCGACGGGACCGGGGAGCAGGTGGCCGGATTCGTCAAGGAGTTCGCCAACGTGGCCTTCCTCACCATCAAGGTGGGCCGGGGGGCGGTGAGGGGACGTCAGAGGTCATGGGTTCAAATCCCGGCTCCGCCAACCCTCTGGGCCTCAGTTCCCTCGTCCGTACAACGGGGATGAAGACCGAGCCCCCCCCCGCCCCGTGGGACCATTCGATCACCTTGTAACCTCCCCAGCGCTTAGAACGGTGCTTTGCACGTAGCGAGCGCTTCATAAATGCTGTCGTCATTATTAATAACCCTGGGACCTGTGCAGCGCTGACTTTGTGGCGAGCGCTGTGCTGAGCGCTGGGGTAGGGACGAGTGAATCGGGTTCAACCGGGCCCTGGCCCACACGGTGCTCCCGGTCTTCATCCCCATTTTACAGATGAGGGAACTGAGACCCAGGGAAACGACTCGGCCAAGGTCACTCGGCAGACCTGTGGCCGAGCCGGGATTAGAACCCGGGTCCCTCCGACTCTCGGGCCCTGGGGTAGAGACAAGTGAATCGGGTTCAACCGGGCCCTGTCCCGCACGGGGCCCCCGGTCTTCTTCTTTGGAGAAGCAGCGGGGCTCAGTGGAAAGAGCCCGGGCTCCGGAGTCAGAGGTCATGGGTTCAAATCCCGGCCCCGCCAGTTGTCAGCTGTGTGACTTTGGGCAAGTCGCTTCACTTCTCTGGGCCTCAGTTACCTCATCTGTAAAATGGGGATGAAGACTGGGAGCCCCCCGTGGGCCAACCTGATCACCTTGTAACCTCCCCAGCGCTTAGAACAGTGCTTTGCACATAGTAAGTGCTGGATAAATGCCGTCATTATTATTATTATCCCCATTTTACAGATGAGGGAACTGAGGCCCAGGGAAGCGACTCGGCCAAGGTCACTCGGCAGACCTGTGGCCGAGCCGGGATTAGAACCCGGGTCCCTCTGACTCTCGGGCCCTGGGGTAGAGACAAGTGAATCGGGTTGAACCGGGCCCCTGTCCCACACGGGGCTCCCGGTCTTCGTCCCCATTTTACGGATGAGGGAACCGAGACCCAGGGAAGCGACTCGGCCAAGGTCACTCGGCAGACCTGTGGCGGACCCGCGTCCCTCCGACTCTCCGGCCCTGGAGCAGAGACAAGTAAATCGGGTCGAACCCAGGCCCTGGCCCACACGGGGCTCTTGGTCCCTATTTTACGGATGCGGGAACTGAGGCCCGGGGAAGCGACTCGGCCAAGGTCACTCGGCAGACCTGTGATAATGAAGGCATTTTGTTAAGCGCTTCCTACGCGCCAAGCACTGTTCTAAGCACTGGCCGGGGGGATACAAGGTGATGAGGTGGTCCCCCGTGAAGCTCACGGTCTTCATTCCCATTTTCCAGTTGAGGGAACTGAGGCACAGGGAAGGGAAGAGGCTGGCCCACAGTCACAAAGCTGACGAGGGGCGGGATTCGAACCCACGACCTCGGACTCCCAAGCCCGGGCTCTTCCCCCTGAGCCACGCCGCTTCTCTGGCGGAGCCGGGATTAGAACCCGGGTCCCCCCGACTCCCAGCCCCGGGCTCCGTCCACCGAGTCACGCTGCCGAGGGCCAGCAGACGGCTCCAGCCTGGCCCGGGGAGGGCGGTCCGGCTTTGGGAGTCAGAGGACCTGGGTTCCGATCCCGCTGGGTGACCTTGGCCAAGTCACTTCCCTCCTCCGCCCAATGGGGATGAAGCCCGTGAGCCCCACGGGGGACGGGGACCGTGTCCGGCCCCGTTACGGCGTGCCCACCCCCGGCACGTGGGACGGCGCTTAGCACAGAGTAAGCGCCTAACAGATACCGTCGTCGTTACCGTTAAGGGTACACAGTCTTTTAGACTGTGAGCCCACTGTTGTCAACTTGTGCTTCCCAAGCGCTTAGTACAGTGCCCTGCACGCAGTAAGCGCTCAATAAATACGATTGATTGATCGATTAAGGATGGAGGGTTGGGGATGGCTGAGTTCCGGTTCCGGCTAGGAACGAGGAAGGGGGGCTTCGGGGACGGGGCGGGAACGGTCCCTCCCGTGATTATTATAGCAATAATAATAATAGCGATGGCATTTATTAAGCGCCTCCTATGTGCAAAGCACCGTTCTAAGCGAGCGCTGGGGGAATACAAGGCGATCAGGTTGTCCCACGGGGGGGGGCCCCCGGTCAATCCCCGTTTTCCAGATGAGGTAACCGAGGCCCAGAGAAGTGAAGTGACTAGCCGCCAGTTGGCGGCGCCGGGATTCGAACCCGTGATCGCCGCCTCTTTCCACTGAGCCCCGCCGCTTCTCTTCCAGGGAGCCGGCCACATGGTCCCCACGGACAAGCCTCAGGCGGCCCTGGCCATGTTCAGCCGCTTCCTGAACAGGGAGCCCTACTGAAGGGGGCTCGGTCCAGTGCTCCGCGCCCGGCGAGCGCTCAGTAAACGCGATGGGACGGAGGAAGGCCGCCCCCGAGCCTCCCGCGGGGGAGGCGGCCCGGCCGAGGGCGACCCCCGTCTCCGGCCTCGGCGGGAAAACCGGGCCGCCCTCCCCGCCGCGCCCTCGCTCCGGTCCCCTTCCCGAGCTCGGGGGGCCAGCGCGGGCCGCACGAATAAAGGGGCCGAGTCGCCGGACCGGGGAGCCTTTATTGGGGGGCCGCGGTTAGAGCGGCCGCGGCGGGAGGGGGGCCGGGCGGAGGAGAGGAGGGGCCGGCGGCCGGGCCGGGCGGCCGGCGGTTCGCCTCGATCACTTCCCGCAGCCCCTTGGAGAACTGCAGGTCCGCCCCGATGGTCAGGAAGCCCTGGCGGCGCGGAGGAAGAGGGGGCTCAGTTTCCCCGTCCCCCGCTTTCCCCTCCCCGCCCGCCCCCCGAAGCTCACCGCGTGGTTGGTCACCACTTCCCGGACAAAATCGACGCCCTCCGGCAGGGGAATCCGCACTCCTCTCCGGGTCCGGGCTGCGGGAGATGGTGGGGGGGACGCCGGGCGGCTCCGCTGTGCCGCCCCGCCGCCCCCTCCGCCCTCCCACCTCGAACCCCGCTCCTTACCGTGCAGCAGCGGCATCACTACGATCTGCAGGATGGACCTCAGGGGCGTCTGCAGGGGTAACAGCTGGGGGAGACGGGGAAACCGAGGTAAGCGCCGAGCGCCGCCCGTCCCGCCCCCCGCCCGGGGGGCGTCCGGGGCCCGGCTCACCGCCAAGGCCTCCAGCGCCGACTGGTTTGAGTAGATGCGGAACCTGCGGGAGACGGGAGGAGCGGGGGGTCGGTCCCCGTCCCGCGGGGGGCCCGGAGGGGAGGGGGCGTCCGCCGGCCCACCTGCGCAGATCCAACTTGGTGTGGAGCGTCTTGCCTCGGAGGGCCATCTTGGCGTTGAGCCGGGCATCCTGGCGGGAGACGGGGTCGGGGGGAGGCGGTCAGGCCCGCCTGGTGGGCGCCCACCCCCCTCCCGCCCTCCCTCCCCGCGGGCCCCCTCACCAGGGTCAGGCCGGACAGCTGGACGGCGGGCCGGCCCGGAGGCGCCAGGGCCACGGTGAGGCCGGCCGTCACCGACACGGTGGTGCCCGAGGGCTTGATGGTGCAGCGCGGGGGCAGCAGGGCCCGCAGGCCCAGCTGCAGGGGGGCGTCCACCGCGGCGGGGCCCTGCGGCCGAGGGGGCGTCCGGTCAGGGCCTCGGAGAGGTACGCTCGGGAGGGGGCCGTCGTCGTCGTGGCGACGGTACCCGTTGGCCGCTTACTACGGGCCGGGCGCTGTTCGTTCGTCCGCTCAGTCGTATTTACTGAGCGCTTACCGTGCGCAGAGCGCCGGGGGAGACGCGAGGTCATCGGGTCGTCCCCCGTGGGCTCTTAACAGTAATAATGACGGCGTTCGTTAAGCGCTTACTACGTGCAGAGCGCCGTTCTAAGCGCCGGGGGGATACAGGGGGATCGGGCTGCCCCACGAGGGGCTCACAGTCTTCATCCCCGTTTTACAGATGAGGGACAGAGAAGTGAAGTCACACAGCTGACAAGTGGCGGAGCCGGGATTTGAACCCGTGTCCGAAGCCCGGGCTCTTCCCACCGAGCCACGTGCTAAGTGCCGGAGGGATACAAGGGGATCAGGTTGCCCCCCGGGGGGCTCACAGTCTTCATCCCCGTTTTACAGATGAGGGACAGAGAAGTGAAGTGACTTGCCCAAGGTCACACAGCTGGCAAGTGGCGGAGCCGGGATTTGAACCCGTGTCCAAAGCCCGGGCTCTCTCCACCGAGCCACGCGCTAAGCGCTGGGGGAGACGCGAGGTCGTCGGGTCGTCACGGTCCGCATCCCCATTTGACAGATGAGGGAACCGAGGCCCAGGGGTGCGGCGGTCTGCCACGTAGTTAGAATCAGACACTACTGAGGATGACGATGGTATTTGGAAAGCGCTTACTACGGGCCAGGGGCTGTGCTAAGCGTCGGGCACCGTACTGAGCACCTGGATGAGGACAGTACGTGCCGCCTGCCCTCTGGGACCTAAGGCAGAAGGCGCGTCTCTTTCATCATCACGTCGTACTCTCCCGAGCGCTCAGTACGGTGCCCCGCATGAAGTAAGCGCTCAAAAAATGGCGATCGATCTATCAAACCCTCTGAGCCCCATCTGTATCCTGATCACTGTACCGAGCACTTGTAGCAGACGCTTAAAACAGCGCTTGGCACATAGTAGGCGCTTAATAAACGCCGTCCTTATTGATACACACGATCCCCGCCCTCAGCACATAAGCAGTGATATTTATTGAGCGCCTACTGTGGGCCGACCACTCTTCCCAGCCTTTGGGAAGCCCCCCCGTCGATGGTACGGAGGAGCAGGGTGGTCTAGTGGATAAATCGGACGCCTGGGAGTCCGGAGGCCCCGCCGGGTGACCTTGGACGGGTCACTTGACTTGGCTGGGCCTCGGTTCCCTCACCTGTAGAATGGGGATGAAGACCGTGGACCGTGTCCGACTCGATTAGCTCGGGTCCAGCCCGGCGTTCAGTACAGAGCCTGGCCCGTAGTAAGCGCGTAACACGTCCCGTTAAAAAAACGTGAGTAGTCAAAGGGGAGGAGGTGATGGAGGGAGCTGAACCCGCCGTCTACTAAGTAGCCCCCGCCCCCATCCTCCTTACCAGTAAGATAATGGCACCAAAGAAAAAGGCTCTCAGCATCACATCCACGTCCTTGGGGATCTGAACAAAAGTAAGGAAGCAGAAGTATTTACTGAGCGCCCGCTGGGTCGGGACTCTGTACTGAGCGCTTCGGAGAACACGGAACTAGCGGACGCGACCCCTGCCCTCAGGGAGCCGATGATTCACACCCGGTGGTGTTTATCAAGGCTTCGGTGTGCACCTCATCGTAGTAATGATGGTATTTGTGAAGCGCTTACTATGTGCCGAGCACTGTTCTGAGCGCCGGGGGAGATGCGGGGTCATCGGGTTGTCCCCCGTGGGGCTCACGGTCCTCGTCCCCATTCTCCAGATGAGGTCACTGAGGCGCGGAGAAGCGGCTGGCCCGCAGTCACACAGCAGACGGGTGGCGGCGGCGGAATTAGAACCCACGACCTCCGAGTCCCAGGCCTGGGCTCTACCCGCTAAGCCATGCTGCTGTAGCCAACCCACTTTGCTCGTATCCAGTACAGTGCCTGGCATATAGTAAGCACTTACCAAATAGCCTAATTATTATTAGTAGTAATAGTATTAATTTATTCATTATAATGTATAATATATTTATATGTAACGTAACATATAGAATATATTATACTTAATAATATTTATTTATGGTATTTATTATAATATAATATATTTATATATGGTATGTCGCATATAATATATTTAATAACATTCATTTAAGATATAAAATATAATATATTTTTGCAGGAAATATATGTGATATATCATATTATATATTTATTAATGATAATAATAATGGCATTTATTAAGCGCTTGCTATGTGCAAAGCACTGTTCTAAGCACTGGGGAGGTTACAAGGTGATCAGGTGGTCCCACGGGGGGCTCACAGTCTTCATCCCCATCTGACAGAGGAGGGAACTGAGGCCCAGAGAAGTGAAGTGACTTGCCCAAAGTCACCCAGCTGACAGTTGGCAGAGCTGGGATTCGAACCCATGACCTCTGACATTTATTTGTATTTATTTATTTATTTAAGTATTTATTTTACTTGCACATATCTATTCTATTTATTTTATTACCATGTTTTGTTGTCTGTCTCCCCCTTCTAAACTGTGAGCCCGCTGTTGGGTAGGGACCGTCTCTAGATGCTGCCAACTTGGACTTCCCAAGCGCTTAGTACAGTGCTCTGCGCACAGTAAGCGCTCAATAAATACGATTGATTGATTGATTGATTGACTCCAAAGCCCAGGCTCTTTCCACTGAGCCACGCTGCTTCTTATCATCATCATCATCAATCGTATTTATTGAGCGCTTACTATGTGCAGAGCACTGTACTAAGCGCTTGGGAAGTGCAGATTGGCACCATATATTATTACTAAGCGCTGGGGAGCGTCCCACAAAACAGGTTTGGTAGGCCCGCCCTCTGATCCCAGGGAGTTTGCAATCGAAAGGAGGAGACGGGCCTATAAAATAAATAAATTAGGGACGTAAGCGCCGTTCGGCCGAAGGAAAGGGGCAAACGCTACCACAGAGGCGACGCGGAAGGGACGGGGAGGAGAGGAAAGGAGGGCGCAGTCAGGGAAGGCTTCTGGGAGGAGGAGGAGGAGGCGGGAGAGTGATTTCCCCCTTCTAGACTGTGAGCCCACTGTTGGGTAGGGACCGTCTCTATATGATGCTAACTTGGACTTCCCAAGCGCTTAGTACAGTGCTCTGCGCACAGGAAGCGCTCAATAAATACGATTGATGGATCGATTGGCAGATCTGAGGAGGCAGGACGGGGGCGAGAGACGGAGGCCCGGTGAGAAGGCCGGCGCTAGAAGAGGAAAGCGTGTGGGCTGCATCGGAGGAAGAAATTAGGGAAGGGAGGTAGGAGGGCTCAGTACAGCGCCCCGCACGCGGTAAGCGCTCAGTAAATACGACTGAAGGAACGAGGGGGGCGAGGTGACCGCGTGTCTTGAAGCCGACGGTGACGGGCTTCTGTTCGAGGCCGGGGTGGCCGGGCCGCCGCCGCGGGGTCTTGAGGACGGGGGAGACGCGGCCTGAACTGTGAGCCCGCTGGTGGGTAGGGACCGTCCCTATA
Organism: Tachyglossus aculeatus; assembly: GCF_015852505.1. Classification (NCBI taxonomy): domain Eukaryota; kingdom Metazoa; phylum Chordata; class Mammalia; order Monotremata; family Tachyglossidae; genus Tachyglossus; species Tachyglossus aculeatus. Next base: position 34,649,232 of record NC_052073.1, read on the forward strand.
TGTCGCCAATTTGTACTTCCCAAGCGCTCAGTACAGTGCTCTGCGCACGGTAAGCGCTCAGTAAATACGACTGACTGAATGGGAGGCCGGGTTTTCACCGACGTCGGGAAGGCGGGACCGACCGGGTCCGGCGGGCGGGTCGGAAGGGAGAGAGGATTCAGTCGGATTTATTGAGCGCTCACGGGGGGGCAGGGTAAGGAGCTCTGTATTGGACGCGTTCGGTCTGAGATGGCGGCGAGACGGCAGAGGAGGAGAGAGGTCGGGGCTGGGGAGGGAGATCTGGGCGTCCTCCGCATAGAGCTGGGAGTGATATGGAGCGTCTAGAGAAGCAGCGTGGCTCGGTGGAAAGAGCCCGGGCTTTGGAGTCAGAGGTCACGGGTTCGAATCCCGGCTCCGCCCATTGTCGGCTGTGTGACTTTGGGCAAGTCACTTCACTTCTCTGTGCCTCAGTTCCCTCATCTGTCAAGTGGGGATGAAGACTGGGAGCCCCCCAAGGGACAACCTGATCATGTTATAACCCGCCCAGCGCTTAGAACAGTGCTTGGCACATAGTAAGCGCTTAATAAATGCCATTATTATAATATATTGTTATAGCGCATGCAGAGCACTGTACTGAGCGCTTGGATGAGAATCAGTGGTTACGGCCACTGCCCTCCGGGAGCTTCCAGTGTAATAATCGGTAGTATTGGACGCCGACTGTGTGCGGAGCACTGTACTAGGCGCTCGGTGAGCACTTGCAGGAATTAGTGGCCGCAGTCCCTGCTATCAGGAAGCCCCCAGATCTAGCCGGGTGTAGAGAAGCAGCCTGGCCTAGCGGATAGCGCGTCGCGAGGACCTGGGTTCTAATCCTGGCTCCGCCGCTCGTCGGCCGTGTGGCTTTGGGCGAGCCGCTTCGCTTCTCAATTCCTCAGTGACCTCATCTGGAAAATGGGGGTGAAGACCGTGAGCCCCACGGGGGACAACCTGATCACCTTGTATTCCCCCCGGCGCTTAGTTCAGTGCCCGCGCTTAAGGAATACCACCATAATTCGAGAAGCGGCGTGGCTCAGCGGGCTCGGGAGTCAAAGGACCTGGGTTCTAATCCCGGCTCCGCCGCTCGTCTGCCGTGTGGCTTTGGGCGAGCCGCTTCGCTTCTCAGTGCCTCAGTGACCTCATCTGGAAAATGGGGGGGGGGGGGGTGAAGACCGTGAGCCCCACGGGGGGCCACCTGATCGCCTTGTATCCCCCCGCCGGCGCCGAGAACGGTGCCCGGCTTATCGAGCGCCGCTCCTCCGTGCCTCGGTTGCCTCATCTGGAGAACGGGGATGAAGACGGCCGGCGCCACGCGGGACGGCCCGACGACCCTGTAGCCCGGCGCTTAGGACGGCGCCCGGCCGGACGCGTCCCCCCGTCCCTCCCGCGACGCCCCCCCCGGTCACCTCGGCCCCCTTCAGCTCCAGCGCCAGCGTCCCGGCCCGGAAGTAGCTGTCCATGGCGGAGTCGAAGAAGAACTCGGAGAAGGCGACGTAAACCATGCGGTTCTCCTCCTCCACCCGCGGGCTCGCCGCCCGGTTCTCCAGGCTGCCGTTGCCCCGCGTCAAGGGGAAGAAGGCTCCCTGGGGGTACGGAGCGGGGTCAGAGGTGGGGGGCCGCACCGCCCCTCCACCCCCCCCCCGGCCCCCAATCCCGCGCCTCACCCGGAAATCCATGTCCAGGTTGCGGTTGGAGCACACGGGATCCCGCAGCAGGGAATAATCGATCCCCACGTGGTCGTCCACGGCGCCGCGAACTGGGAGGGGGCGGAATCGGGCGGGAATTCCCCCCCCGCCCCCCCCCACAAGGAACCCGGGAGGCCGATCCGGTAGATCCCGGCTCCCCCGTCCGGGACCCGGGCATTCCCGCCCGTTCCCCGCCCCGACTCACCGGGGATGGTTTCCAGCATGGAGTTGAGCAAGACCATGCCCGCGTGGTGGAGCGCCGGGCAGATCTGCGGGGAAAACCCGGCGTCAGCGCCAACCCGGTGCCCGCGACCCCCATCCCGGGCCCACCGCCCCGGCCGGCACCTGCTGGTTGAGGAGGAAACGCATTCCCGACGTGATGAAGCTGGACAGGATCTCGTAGACCTTCCTGGGGAGGGAAGAGGGAGAATCCATCAGCCCCCACCGTCCGGATTCTTCAAGGGAGGAATCGCCGGGCTAACAATAGAGCAATATCGCAGTCGCGTTCCCTGCCCGCAACGGGCTGACGGTCTAGACGGGGAGACGGAAACCAATAGAAGGGAATAAGTGAGGGAAGGGGACGGGAGTGATGCGGAAGGGAGCCGGAGAAGAGGACAACGAGGCCCGGTCAGGGAAGACCTCTCGGAGGAAGAGGTGGGCCTTCCCTAAGGCCTGTCTGGGGGGTTTGAGGGAGGGAGGGCCGTGGGCGAGAGAGATGAGACGGAGGCCCGGCGAGAAGGTTGGCGTGAGGGGGCGAAGCGCGCCGGCCGGGCTGTAGTAGACGATCGAGGGGGCGAGGGCACGGACGGCTTCAAACCCGACGCTTGACGAGTCTCCGTCTGACGAGGAGGCGGACGGGCGACCGCTGGAGTTTTTGGAGGGTGGGAGGAAACACGTCCTAAATGCTTCCATAGAAAAACGGTCGGCGAGGAGGCCCGTGGGACCATCCAGGTGGGAGAGGAGAAGCGAGGGAGGGCCCTGGCAGGGGCTCACCGGTACGTCCCCCCGAAGCCGGTGTGCATCTTGGCGACGTGGGCCTTGCAGGAGACGTTGGCCACCCGGATGCGCCCCTCGGGGTCCCTGGCCAGGTGCAGGGCCGTGCGGATGTTCACCCCCTCGGCGGACGCGTTCACGTGGCCCCCGTCGTAGCTGCGGACGCGGAGGGTGGGCTCTGCCGGGCGCCGGCTCCGACGCCCGGCCTGCTCCCCGTCTGGGCTTGCCTTGCTCTTCCTCCTCCTCGTCTCCCTTCTCCGTCCATCCTCCCCACCGACCGTCCCCAGCCTCCTCCTAATCTCCCTTCCCCGTCCTTCCTCCCCACCGACCGTTCCCGGCCTCCTCCTCGTCTCCCTTCCCCGTCCATCCTCCCCATCGGTCACTCCCGGCCTCTTCTCTGCTTTTTTTCCCTGTCCATCCTCCCCATCAACCATCCCCAGCCTCTTTCTCATCTCCCTTCCCCGTCTATCCTCCCCACCAACCGTCCCCAGCCTCCTCCTCATCTCCCTTCCCCGTCCATCCTCCCCACCAACCATCCCCAGCCTCCTTCTCGTCTCCCTTCCCCGTCCATCCTCCCCACCAACCATCCCCAGCCTCCTTCTCGTCTCCCCCATCCATCCTCCCCACCAACCGTCCCCAACCTCCTCCTTGTCTCCCTTCCCCATCACCCTCCCCACCAACCGTCCTCAGCCTCCTCCCTGTCCGTCCTCCCCACCAACTGTCCTAGGCCTCCTCCCCGCCTCCCTTCCCTGCCCATCCTCCCCACCGACCATCCCCAGCCGCCTCCTTGTTTCCCTTCCCCATCCATCTTCCCCACCAACCGTCCCCAGGCCCTTCTCGTCTCCCTTCCCCGTCCATCCTCCCCACCGACCATCCCCAGCCTCCTTCTCGTCTCCCTTCCCTGTCCATCCTCCCCACCGACCATCCCCAGCCTCCTTCTCGTCTCCCTTCCCCGTCCATCCTCCCCACCAACCATCATGCCCAACCTCCTTCTCGTCTCCCTTCCCCATCCATCCTCCCCACCAACCGTCCTCAGCCTCCTCCCTGTCTCCGTTCCCCATCCATCCTCCCCACCAACTGTCCAAGGCCTCCTCCCCGCCTCCCTTCCCTGCCCATCCTCCCCACCGACCATCCCCAGCCGCCTCCTTGTTTCCCTTCCCCATCCATCTTCCCCACCAACCGTCCCCAGGCCCTTCTCGTCTCCCTTCCCCGTCCGTCCTCCCCACCGACCGTCCCCAACCTCCTTCTTGTCTCCCTTCCCTACCCATCCTCCCCAGCAACCGTCCCCAGCCTCCTCGTCTCCCTTCCCCATCCATCCTCCCCTTTCCCATCCACCCTCCCCACCAACCATCCCCAACCTCCCCGTCCATCCTCCCCACCAACCATGCCCAGCCTCCTTCTCGTTTCCCTTCCCCGTCCATCCTCCCCACCAACCGTCCCCGGCCTCTTCCCTGACTCTCCTTGCCCGTCCATCCGCCCCACCGACCGCCCCCAACCTCCTCCTCGTCTCCCTCGCCCGTCCATCCTCCCCGCCATCCGTCCGCGGCCTCCCTTCGCCGTCCATCCTTCCCACCGACCACTTGCGGCCTCCTCCCCGCCTCCCTTCCCCGTCCGGCCTCCCCACCGGCGGTCCCCGGCCTCCTCTCCCCGCGGGCCTCACAAGAACCAGTAGAGTAGCTTCCTGTGGAAGCCGAGGCGGATGGAGGCGTTGTGGATGTGCAGGGCCAGGCTCCGCGGGGGCTGGAAGCTCAGCTCCGATTCCGTCACCTGCAGCTGTTCCACCTTCACGCTGCAGCGGAGGGACGGGCGGGCCGGGAGCTCGGACACCGGGGACCACCCCCGAGCCCCCCAGAATCTGCGGGGCTCCCCGCCGGCCATCCCCCCTCACCCTGGGCCTCCTCCGGCCCGTAGATCGGCTCCGCTCGCCACGTTGGACTCTCTCACGCATTCGGTACGTAATAATCATCATCAAGCGGATGACAGTAGGCGCTCAATAAATACGATTGAATGAATGAATAATAATCGTAAGAACCAAGCACTGCTCATAGCGCTGGGGTAGCTACAAGCTACATAGGAAAACCGCGTGGCTCAGCGGAAAGAGCCCGGGCTTTGGAGTCAGAGGTCACGGGTTCAAATCGCCGCTCCCCCAACTGTCAGCTGCGGGACTTTGGGCAAGTCACTTCTCTGGGCCTCAGTTCCCTCATCTGTAACATGGGGATTAAGGCTGCGGGCCCACCTGATCACCTTGTAACCTCCCCGGCGCTTAGAACGGCGCTTTGCACGTAGGAAGCGCTTAATAAACGCCATCGTTATTATTAAGTTAATCAGGTCGGACACGGTCCCCGTGGGGCTCACGGTCTTCATCCCCATTTTCCGGAGGAGGGAAGTGAGGCCCAGAGATGTGAAGTGACTCGCCCGAGGTCACCCAGCAGGCAGGGGGCGGAGCCGGGATTAGAACCCAGATCCTCCTGGCTGTCGGGCCCGGGCTGCGATCACTCAAGCCGTGCCGCTTCCCTACAGTGCTCGGCACGCAAGAGCTGCTCAATAAATCATCATCAATCGTATTTATTGAGCGCTTACTATGTGCAGAGCACTGTACTAAGCGCTTGGGAAGTACAAATGGGCAACATATAGAGACGGCCCCTACCCAACAGTGGGCTCACAGTCTAAAAGTCTAAATACTCTTCAGTGGTTTTCTCTAATGATATTTAGACACTTATGAGGTGCCAGCCACTGTACTAAGCGCTGGAGCTGGGAATGTGTCTGTTTATTGTTATATTGGACTCTCCCAAGCGCTTAGTACAGTGCTCTGCACACAGTAAGCGCTCAATAAATACGATTGATTGAACGAATACAGCCCACGTGGGGCTCACGGTCTTAATCCCCCTTTTACGAATGAGGTAACTGAGCAACACATGTGACTCGATGGCAAGGATAATAATAATAATAATAATAATGGTATTTGTCAAGCGCTTACTATGTGCCAAGCACTGTTTTAAGCACTGATCACGTCCACCCCCTCTGTTGTACCTTCCCAAACACTTATTTGGCGTAGGGGAGCGGAAAGAGCCCGGGGCCGGGAGTCAGAGGCCTGGGTTCTAATCCCGATTTAGCCCCTTGCTTGCTGTGTGACCTCGGGCACGTCGCTTGCCTTCTCTGGGCCTCACTTCCCTCGTCTTTCAAATGGGGATCATCATCATCAATCGTATTTATTGAGCGCTTACTGTGTGCAGAGCACTGGACTAAGCGCTTGGGAAGTACAAGTTGGCAACATCTAGAGACGGTCCCTACCCAACAGTGGGCTCACAGTCTAAAAGGGGGAGACAGAGAACAAAACCAAACATACTAACAAAATAAAGTAAATAGAATAGATAGGTACAAGTAGAATAAATAAATAGAGTAATAAATATGTACAAACATCTATCCATATATCCAGGTGCTGTGGGGAAGGGAAGGAGGTAAGATGGGGGGGATGGAGAGGGGGACGAGGGGGAGAGGAAGGAAGTGGATAAGAAGGAAGGATAAGACTGTGAGCCCCACATGGGACAACCTGATCACCTTGTAACCACCCCAGCGCTTAGAACAGTGCTTTGCACATAGTAAGCGCTTAATAAACACCATCATAATTATTAGAGTGTTTGTCAAGTCCCTAAAATCTCCCCTGCTCCTCTCCAGGCCCTTCCTCCTTCTGCCCCTCCTTCGTCTACCAATCAACCTACGCGATCAACCTGGACTTCCCCAGCGCTTAGTCCAGTGCTCTGCACACAGTAAGCGCTCAATAAATACGACCGATCGATTGATTGATCTCTGCCATCTTTCCCAGCAGTCTCTCTAGAGGAGATCTCCCGCCTTCTCTCAAAATCCACCTCCTCCACCGCCGCCCCCGCACCCCTTCCTTCGCCCTTCAACAAAACTCTTGCCCCCTCCTCTTTCCCGGGAGTCTGTTAAGCGCTTAGTACAGTACTCCATTAAGCGCTTAGTACAGTGCTCTGCACACAGTAAGCGCTCAATAAATACGATTGATTGATTGATTGATTGATTGATTGATTTCCCGCCCTGACCGCCATCTTCAACCGCTGGCTCTCCGAACGGTTCCCTCCTCCCCGCCGCTTTCAACCAGGCCCGCGTCCCCCCTAACCTAAAAAGACCCTCCCTGGACCCCGGATCCCCCCGGTTCCGGCCCCGTTTCCCCCTCCCCTCCCTCTCCAGACTCCGGGAGCGACTCGTCCACACCCGCCGCCTCGAATTCCTCTCCTCCGACCCTCCCTCGGCCCCACGGAAACCGTCCCCTCGAAGGTGACCGACGATCCCCTTCTTGCCAAATCCAACAGCCTCCACTCCATCCGAATCCTCCTTGGCCTTTGACGCTTTGGCCCCGACCCCGGAAACGTTATCCAATCCCGGCTTCGCCGATTCCGTCCTCTCCCGATCCCCCTCTCGTCTCTCCGGCCGCTCATTCTCCGTCATCTTCACGGCCTCCTCCTCTCCCTCTCACCCCGTAACCGTGGGGGGGATCCCTCCAAGTCCAATTCTGGATCCCCGTCTCTTCTCCATTTCCCCCCGCTCCCTCGGAGAACTCATTCGCTCCCCTGGCTTCGACTCCCACCTCTCTGCGGAGGATTCCCAGATCTCCCTCTCCGGCCCTGATCTCTCTCTCATCTCCCGCCTTCGGGACGTCGCTACTCGGATGTCCTCCCGTCCCTCAAGCTTAAGGCGTCCAAAACAGAGCTCCTCATCTTCCCCGCCCCCAACTCCGTCCTTCCCCTGACTTCCTCATCCGAACCGCTATCGCGTTAATCCGATCCCTCGTCCTCTCCCGCCCGGATGACCGCGTCGGCCTCCTCGCCGACCTCCCGGCCTCCCGTCTCTTTCCCGCTCCGGTCCGGACTTCCCTCTGCGGGCTTCAGACATCCTCCCTCTCGGTATCTGACAGACAGTTCCTTCGTTCGTCCATTCGATCGTATCTGCGGAGCGCTTACTGCGTGCGGAGCACTGTACTAAGCGCCTGGACAATCCAATTCAGCAATAGAGACGATCCCCGGCCCACACCGTGTTTACAGTCTAGAAGACGACGACTCTCCCCGCCTTCAAAGCCTCATTGAAGGCCCACCTCTTCCAAGAGGCCTTCCCAGCCCAAGCGCTTAGTACAGAGCTCTGCGCCCAATAAGCTCTAGTTCAATAGGGTTGATTGAATTCATTCACTGTGAGCCCACTGTTGGGTAGGGACCGTCTCTATATGTTGCCAACTTGTACTTCCCAAGCGCTTAGTACAGTGCTCTGCACACAGTAAGCGCTCAATAAATACGATTGATGATGACTCAATCATTCGATCGTATTTATGGAGCGCTTACTGTGTGCAGAGCACTGTATTAAGCGCTTGGGAAGTACGGAGAGTAGAGAAGCAGCGCGGCTCAGTGGAAAGAGCCCGGGCTTTGGAGTCAGGGGTCATGGGTTCGAGTCCCAGCTCTGCCAACTGTCAGCTGTGTGACTTCGGGCAAGTCACTTTGCTTCTCTGGGCCTCAGTTCCCTCATCTGTAAAATGGGGATTAAGACCGTGAGCCCCCTGTGGGACAACCTGATCTCCTTGTAACCTCCCCAGCGCTTAGAACAGTGCTTTGCACATAGTAAGCGCTTAATAAACGCCATCCTTAAGTGCTTAGCAAATACTGCTATTTCTTAGTACGATGCTCAGTAAACACCGTCGATGATCGACTGAGCTCTGCTCCAGCCGATCTGGACTGAAAGCCCGCTGTGGGCAGGGATTGTCGTCTCTATTGGTGAACTGTACTTTCCAAGCGCTTACTACAGTGCTCCGCACGCGGTAAGCGCTCAGTAAATCTGATCGAATTGACAGAGAAGCAGCGTGGCTCAGGGGCAAGAGTCAGAAGTCATGGGTTCGAATCCCGCCTCCGCCGTTTATCAGCTGTGTGACTTTGGGCAAGTCACTTCACTTCTCTGGGCCTCAGTTGCCTCAACTGTAAATTGGGGATTACTACTGATGATGATGATGATGATGGCAGCATTTGTTAAGCGCTTACTATGTGCCAAGCACCGTCCTAAGCACTGGGGGGGATACAAGGTGATCGGGTTGTCCCCTGTGGGGCTCACGGCCTTCATCCCCATTTGACAGATGAGGTCACTGAGGCCCCACGTGGGACAACCTGATGACCTTGTATCTCCCCCAGCGCTTAGAAAAGTGCTGGGCATTCATTTGTTCATTCAATCATATTTATTGAGCGCTTACTGTGTGCAGAGCACTGGACTAAGCGCTTGGGAAGGACACTTTGGGGTCTAGCGATAATAATAATAATAATGGCATTTATTAAGCGCTTACTATGTGCAAAGCACTGTTCTAAGCGCTGGCGGGATACAAGGTGATGAGGTGGTCCCACGTGGGGCTCACGGTCTTCATCCCCATTTTACAGATGAGGGAACTGAGGCACAGAGAAGTGAAGTGACTTGCCCAAAGTCACACAGCTGACAAGTGGCGGAGCCGGGATTTGAACCCATGACCTCTGACTCCAAAGCCCGGGCTCTTTCCCACTGAGCCACGCTGCTTCTCACGCGATGCCTCCAGTAAATATTATTAGATTACTAGGTGGAAGAGGGTGGGTTTCCCTTGCTAACATCCACATTATCACCTGTATATATGTTTGTACAGCTATTTATTACTCTATTATTTTCCTTGTCCATATTTCCTATTCTATTTATTTTGTTAATGCTGCGCATCTAGCTTTACTTCTATTTATTCTGACGACTTGACCCCCGTCCGCATGTTTTGTTTCGTCGTCCGTCTCCCCCTTCTAGACTGTGAGCCCGCTGTGGGGTAGGGACCGTCTCTAGATGTTGCCGACTTGAACTTCCCGAGCGCTTAGTACAGTGCTCTGCACACAGTAAGCGCTCAATAAATACGATTGAATGAGTGAACGAACCTAGAGAGACGGTCCCTCCCCGACAACATCCCATCTGGGTCGTACCTGTCCTTAAGCGCTTAGTACAGCGCTCTGCACACGGTAAGCGCTCAATAAATACGATTGATTGATTGATTGACAACGGCCTAGAAGGGGGAGAGTAGTTAACGGATACCATCATTCTTATTACTAATCCCCATTTGTATCTACCCCAGCGCTTAGCACAGCGCTAGTAAGCGCTTAACCAATACCGTTATTATTATTGTACTGTACTAAGTCCAGTGCGCTCAGTCCAGTGCTCAAGCGCTTAGTCCGGTGCTCTGCACGCAGTAAGCGCTCAATCGATACGATTGATTGATTGATTGATGATTATTATTGAATGAGCGGGTGCAGAGGGGGGATGGAGCTGTGCCCCCCGGGGCCCGTGACCCCGGGCTCCGTGCCCCCGGCCCCCGTGACCTCCGCCCCCGTGACCCCCGGCTCACTCAGTGATGTTGTAATAGAAGTTTCTGTCTCCGCCGCGCAGGTCCGGGATGTGGATGTGCATGAGCTCCTGCTCCAGGAACCGCAGCCCCTCCTGCTTCACTGCGGCGCCGGCGGACGGACGGACGGACGGACGGACGGACGGACGGACGGATGGACGGACGGACCCTCAGACCCCCGGGACCCCCGGACACCCCCGACCCGACGCCCCCCACTCCAGCTCTGGGGGGGAGGGCGGGAGCTTAAGCAGCGCCCCCTTAACTGGAGGGATTCCCCCTGCTGACGTCATCCCTTCCTGGGGGCGCCCCCTGCTGGTGCCCCCTTTACCGGCAGCGCCCCCTGCTGGCAGCACCCCATAATGGTGGGATTTCCCCCTGCTGACGTCATCCCTTCCTGGGGGCGCCCCCTGCTGGTGCCCCCTTTACCTGCAGCGCCCCCTACTGGCAGCACCCCCTTAGGGGCGGGATTGCCCCTGCTGACGTCCTCCCTTCCTAGTGGCACCCCCTGCTGGTGCCCCCTTTACCGGCAGCGCCCCCTGCTGGCGGCACCCCCTTACTGGTGGGATTTCCCCCTGCTGACGTCCTCCCTCCCGGGGGGCGCCCCCTGCTGGTGCCCCCTTTACCGGCAGCGCCCCCTGCTGGCGGCGCCCCCTTAACTGGTGGGATTTCCCCCTGCTGACGTCCTCCCTTCCTGGTGGCGCCCCCTGCTGGTGCCCCCTTTACCAGCAGCGCCCCCTGCTGGCAGCACCCCCTTAAGGGCGGGATTGCCCCTGCTGACGTCCTCCCTTCCTAGTGGCGCCCCCTGCTGGTGCCCCCTTTACCGGCAGCACCCCCTACTGGCAGCACCCCCTTAAGGGCGGGATTGCCCCTGCTGACGTCCTCCCTTCCTAGTGGCGCCCCCTGCTGGTGCCCCCTTTACTGGCAGCGCCCCCTGCTGGAGGCACCCCCTTACTGGTGGGATTTCCCCCTGCTGACGTCCTCCCTTCCTGGTGGCGCCCCCTGCTGGTGCCCCCTTTACCTGCAGCGCCCTCTACTGGCAGCACCCCTTAATGGTGGGATTCCCCCTGCTGACGTCCTCCCTCCCTGGGGGCACCCCCTGCTGGTGCCCCCTTTCCCGGCAGCGCCCCCTGCTGGTGGCGCCCCCTTACTGGTGGGATTCCCTCTGCTGACGTCCTCCCTTCCTGGGGGCGCCCCCTGCTGGTGCCCCCTTCACCTGCAGCGCCCCCTGCTGGCAGCACCCCCTTAATGGCGGGATTGCCCCTGCTGACGTCCTCCCTTCCTAGTGGCGCCCCCTGCTGGTGCCCCCTTTACCGGCAGCGCCCCCTGCTGGCAGCGCCCACCTAACTGGTGGGATTCCCCCTGCTGACGTCCTCCCTTCCTGGGGGCGCCCCATGCTGGTGCCCCCTTTACCGGCAGCGCCCTCTACTGGCAGCACCCCCTGAATGGTGGGTTTGTCCCTGCTGACGTCTTCCTTCCCTGGGGGCGCCCCCTGCTGGTGCCCCCTTTACCGGCAGCGCCCCCTGCTGGCAGCACCCCCTTAATGGCGGGATTGCCCCTGCTGATGCCCTCCCTTCCTGGTGGCGCCCCCTGCTGGCACCCCCCTTTACCTGCACTGCCCTTTACTGGCAGCACCCCCTTACTGGTGGGATTCCCCCTGCTGACGTCCTCCCTTCCTGGGGGCGCCCCCTGCTGGCGCCCCCTTTACCGGCAGCTCCCTCTACTGGCAGCACCCCCTTAAGGGCGGGATTCCTCCTGCTGACGCCCCCCCTTCCTAGTGGCGCCCCCTGCTGGTGCCCCCTTTACCAGCAGCGCCCCCTGCTGGCGGCACCCCATAATGGTGGGATTTCCCCCCGCTGACGTCATCCCTTCCTGGGGGCGCCCCCTGCTGGTGCCCCCTTTACCGGCAGCGCCCCCTGCTGGTGGCACCCCCTTACTGGTGGGATTCCCTCTGCTGACGTCATCCCTTCCTGGGAGCACCCCCTGCTGGTGCCCCCTTTACCGGCAGCGCCGCCTGCTGGCAGCACCCCCTTAAGGGCGGGATTGCCCCTGCTGACGTCCTCCCTTCCTAGTGGCGCCCCCTGCCGGTGCCCCTTTTACCGACTGCGCCCCCTGCCGGCGGCAGCACCCCCTTCCTGGAGGGATTCCCCCGCTGACGTCATCCTTTACCGGCGGCGCCCCCTGCTGGTGGCAGCACCCCGTTCCCCCCCCCCCCCACGACGCCCCCTACCGGTGCGCGCTTTTCCGGCAGCGCCCCTCGCCGGCCCCCTATCGATCCCCCCCCTACCGATCGATCGATCTATCGATCCCCCGCCCCCCCGATGTCTCCCCCGGGGCTCACCCAGCTCCAGGGCCTTGGAGGTGACGCGGATCTTGCAGGCGGGGGGCTCCGCCCGGACGGCCGGGGCCAGCGCCGCCAGCAGAAGGAGCAGCACCGGCACCGGCACCGGCACCGGGACCGGCACCGGGACCGGGAGCCCCTGGGCTGCCATCCTCCCGAGACGGAACCAAACACCTCGGGGCTGAGGGGCTGAGGGCGCAGAAACGGGGGCCGGGCCGGGGGGATCAGGAGAGGGGGGGCCGGGGGTCAGGGGGCCCTCAGGGCCTAGGGACTCTCGGGGTTCAGGGGTCTGAGGGAGGTGGGGCTGGGCCTGGGGGTGCCCAGGGTCGGATTTGGGGGTCTGGGGGCGGTGGGAGGGAGGCTTAGGGTCAGGGGACCCTCAGGGCCTAGGGACTCTCGGGGTTCAGGGGTCTGAGGGAGGTGGGGCTGGGCCTGGGGGTGCCCAGGGTCGGATTTGGGGGTCTGGGGGCGGTGGGAGGGAGGCTTGGGGTCAGGGGGCCCTCAGGGCCTAGGGGCTCTCGGGGTTCAGGGGTCTGGGGGCGGTGGGAGGGAGGCTTGGGGTCAAGGGGCCCTCAGGGGCTAGGGACTCTCATCATCAATCGTATTTATTGAGCGCTTACTGGGTGCAGAGCACTGTACTAAGCGCTTGGGAAGTACAAGTTGGCAACATCTAGAGACAGTCCCTACCCAACAGTGGGCTCACAGTCTAAAAGACTCTCGGGGTTCAGGGGTCTGGGGGAGGTGGGGCTGGGCCTGGGGGTGCCGACGGTCGGATTTGGGGGTCTGGGGGCGGTGGGAGGGAGGCTTGGGGTCAGAGGGCCCTCAGGGCCTAGGGATTCTCGGGGTTCAGGGGTCTGGGGGCGGTGGGGCTGGGCCTGGGGGTGCTGACAGGCGGGTTTTGGGGTCTGGGGGCGGTGGGGGGGAGGCTTGGGGTCAGGGGACCCTCAGGGCCTAGGGACTCTCGGGGTCTGGGGGAGGTGGGGCTGGGCCTGGGGGTGCCGAGGGTCGGATTTGGGGGTCTCGGGGTGGTGGGAGGGAGTCTTGGGGTCAGGGGACCCTCAGGGGCTAGGGACTCTCGGGGTTCAGGGGTCTGGGGGCGGAGGGGCTGGGCCTGGGGGTGCCGACAGGCGGGTTTTGGAGTCTGGGGGCGGTGGGAGGGAGCCTTGGGGTCAGGGGACCCTCAGGGCCTAGGGATTCTCGGGGTTCAGGGGTCTGGGGGTTGGTGGGGCTGGGCCTGGGGGTGCCCAGGGTCGGATTTGGGGGTCTGGGGGCTCTCGGGGGTTGGAGTTGGAGGGTCTGGGGGCGGCGGGGGTCACTGGGGGGTCGGGGCCATGGAATTGGGGGGCGCCGGGGGTCTGGGGTCCCTGCCCCGCTCCAGGGCAGACAGACTCGTGGCGGGCTCCAGGGACCCCGAGGGGAGAGGGAGGGAGGGGGACACCGGGGGTCCCCCCGGGCCCGGACAGGGGGCTGGCGGCCCGCTGCTGGGGTGGGACCGTCTCCACAGGTTGCCAACTTGGACTTCCCAAGCGTTTAGTACAGTGCTCTGCACACAGGAAGCGCCCAATCAATACGATTGAATGAATGAATGAATGAATGAATGAATGAATGAATGAATGGGGGTCGCGGGGGATGGGAGGGAGGGAGGGGGGAAGGCCGGGGGTCGCGGGAGCCCAATAGGGGGGACAAATCGTAGACGAGCGCTTGGCACAGTGTGAGCGCTTAACCAATACCATCAATCGGTATTCAATCGGGGGGTCGCGGGAGTCCAGGGGTCCGGCGACTCCAACGTGGGGGAGGAATCTGGGGGTCGCGGGGGGGTGGGAGAGGAGGAGGGAGAGCCTGGGGGTCGCGGGATTCCGGGGTCCGGCCGTCCAAAGTGGGGGACGAAGCTTAGTAGAGCGCTTGGCACAGAGTTAGCGCTTCACAAGTTCCCTCGTTGGTATTCAAGCTGGGGGAGGGGGATTCCGGGGTGGGGAAGGATTTGGGGGTCCTTGAGGGTCCGGGGGTCGCGGGAGCCCAGGGGTCCAATTTGGGGGAGACAAATGGGGGTCGAGGGGGATGGGAGGGAGGAAGGGAAGCCGGGGGTCCAATTTGGGGGAGACAAATGGGGGTCGAGGGGGGTGGGAGGGAGGAAGGGAAGCCGGGGGTCGTGGGAGTCCAGGGGGTCCAATTTGGGGGAGACATCTGGGGGTCTCGGGGAATGGGAGGGAGGAAGGGAAGCCGGGGGTCGTGGGAGTCCAGGGGTCCAATTTGGGGGAGACAAATGGGGGGTCGCGGCGGGTGGGAGGGAGGAAGGGAAGCCGGGGGTCGTGGGAGTCCAGGGGTCCAATTTGGGGGAGACAAATGGGGGTCGAGGGGGATGGGAGGGAGGAAGGGAAGCCGGGGGTCGCGGGAGCCCCAGGGGTCCAATTTGGGGGAGACAAATGGGGGTCGAGGGGGATGGGAGGGAGGAAGGGAAGCCGGGGGTCGTGGGAGTCCGGGGGTCCAATTTGGGGGAGACAAATGGGGGTCCCGGGGGGTGGGAGGGAGGAAGGGAAGCCGGGGGTCGCGGGAGTCCAGGGGGTCCAATTTGGGGGAGACAAATGGGGGTCGCGGGAGTCCAGGGGTCCAATTTGGGGGGACATCTGGGGGTCGCGGGAGTCCAGGGGCCTAATGTTGGGGGAGACATCTGGGGGTCGCGGGAGTCCAGGGGTCCAATTTGGGGGAGACATCCGGGGGTCGCGGCGGGTGGGAGGGAGGAAGGGAAGCCGGGGGTCGCGGGGAGAAACTGGGGGGGGGGTCGGGGGGGGGTCCTCCCACTCCAATCTGGGGGGGGGGCACTCACGCGTGCGGCTGTCGGCGGGAGAGGGAGGAGACTGTGGCGAGCGGGCCCGACGGGGCCGCTTTATAGCGGGGTGGGGGGCCGGGCCCAACGGGACCCTCCTCCCCTCTTGGGGTGCAGGGGGGGCGGGGGAGGGGGGCTCTAAGGAGGCCGGGCTGGGGGGGGACGACCCCCCAAAAGCAGCCCCCCCTCCCCCCCCGGCCTGCCCCATCCTCCTTGCATCCTCCTTTCATTTCATTTGTAGACTGGGTAGGAACTATGTTGCCAACTTGGACTTCCCAAGCGCTCAGTCCGGTGCTCCGCACCCGGTAAGCGCTCAGTAAGTACGATTGATTGATTGATTGTATTTGTTGAGCGCTTATTGTGTGCGGAGCACTGTACTAAGCGCTTGGGAAGTCCAAGTTGGCAACATAGACAGTCCCTACCCACCAGTGGGCTCACAGGCTAGAAGGGGGAGACAGACAACAAAACCAAACATATTAACAAAATAAAAGAAATAGAATCAATACGTACAAATAAAATAAACACATAGAGTGATAAATACGTACAAACAGTGCTTAAGCGGATGGGGGAGACCATTCATTCAATCGTATTTATTGAGCGCTTACTGTGTGCCCAGCACTGTACTAAGCGCTTGGGAAGTACAAGTTAGCGATCAATCAATCAATCGTATTTATTGAGCGCTTACTGTGTGCCCAGCACTGTTCTAAGCGCTTGGGAAGTCCAAGTTAGCAATCAATCAATCAATCGTATTTATTGAGCGCTTACTGTGTGCACAGCACTGTGCTAAGCGCTTGGGAAGTCCAAGTTAGCAATTAATCAATCAATCGTATTTATTGAGCGCTTACTGTGTGCAGAGCACTGGTTCTAAGAGCTTGGGAAGTACAAGTTAGCAATCAATCAATCAATCGTATTTATTGAGCGCTTACTGTGTGCCCAGCACTGTACTAAGCGCTTGGGAAGTCCAAGTTAGCAATCAATCAATCAGTCGTATTTATTGAGCGCTTACTGTGTGCCCAGCACTGTTCTAAGCGCTTGGGAAGTACAAGTTAGCAATCAATCAATCAATCGTATTTATTGAGCGCTTACTGTGTGCAGAGCACTGGACTAAGCGCTTGGGAAGTACAAGTTAGCAATCAATCAATCAATCGTATTTATTGAGCGCTTACTGTGTGCACAGCACTGTACTAAGCGCTTGGGAAGTCCAAGTTGGCAACATCTAGAGACAGTCCCTACCCAACAGCAGGCTCGCAGTCTAGAAGGGGGAGACAGGCGACAAAACCAAACATATAAACCGCTCACAGTCCTCATCCCCATTTGACAGATGAGAGAACTGAGGCCCAGAGAAGTGGAGTGACCTGCCGAGAGCAGTGGTCACAGCCTTCGCTTGAGCCTCTGGATAATAATAATAATAATAATGATGGCATTTATTAAGCGCTTACCATGTGCACTGTTCTAAGCGCTGGGGAGGTTACAAGGTGATCAGGTTGTCCCACGTGGGGCTCCCAGTCTTCATCCCCATTTGACAGGTGAGGTCACTGAGGCCCAGAGAAGTGAAGTGACTTGCCCAAAGTCACACAGCGGACAATTGGCGGAGTCGGGATTCGAACCCATGACCTCTGACTCCAAAGCCCGGGCTCTTCCCACTGAGCCACGCTGGATGGGAGCAGAGCGCTGTGCTAAGCGCTCCGGAGAGGCCGGGGGAGATGGGAAACGCGATAGAGCGGTGGCGGGCACAGAGTAAGCGCTTAACGAATACCATCATCATAATAAAAATGGTATTTGTTAAGCGCTTACTATGTGCAAAGCACTGTTCTAAGCACTGGGGGGATACAAGGTCATCAGGTTGTCCCACGTGGGACTCACAGTCTTCATCCCCATTTCACAGATGAGGTCACTGAGGCCCAGAGAAGTTAGGTGATTCGCCCAAAGCCACACAGCTGACAATTGGCGGAGCCGGGATTTGAACCCATGACCTCTGACTCCCAAGCCCGGGCTCTTTCCGCTGAGCCACGCTGCTTCTCATAATGATAATGAGGGTAACTGTTAATTAATTATGGTATTATTTAAGCGCTTATGATGTGCCAAATGCTGTTCTAAGCGCTGGGGTAGATACAAGGTAATAATAATAACGATGGCATCTGTTAAGCGCTTACTATGGGCACAGAGTAAGCGCTTAACAAGTACCATCATTATAGTAATAATAATGATAATGAGGGTATCTGTTAATTAATTATGGTATTTTTTAAGTGCTTACTACATGCCAAGCACTGTTCTAAGCGCTGGGGTAAATACAAGGTAATAATAATAATGATGGCATCTGTTAAGCACTTACTATGGGCACAGAGTAAGCGCTTAACGAATACCATTGATATAGTAATAATAATGATAATGGTGGTATCTATTAATTAATTATGGTATTATTTAAGCGCTTACGATGTGCCAAGCGCTGTTCTAAGCGCTGGGGTAGATACAAGGTAATAATAATAACGATGGCATCTGTTGAGCGCTTACTATGGGCACAGAGTAAGCGCTTAATGAATACCATCATTATAGTAATAATAATGATAGTGAGGGTATCTGTTAATTAATTATGGTATTATTTAAGCGCTTACGATGTGCCAAGCACTGTTCTAAGCACTGGGGTAGATACAAGGTAATAATAATAATGATGGCATCTGTTAAGCGCTTACTATGGGCACAGAGTAAGCGCTTAACGAATACCATTGATATAGTAATAATAATGATAATGGTGGTATCTATTAATTAATTATGGTATTATTTAAGCACTTACGATGTGCCAAGCGCTGTTCTAAGCGCTGGGGTAGATACAAGGTAATAATAATAACGATGGCATTTGTTAAGCACTTACTATGGGCACAGAGTAAGCGCTTAACGAATACCATTGATATAGTAATAATAATGATAACGGTGGTATCTATTAATTAATTATGGTATTTTTTTAAGTGCTTGCAATGTGCCAAGTGCTGTTCTAAGTGCTGGGGTAAATACAAGGTAATAATAATGGCATTTGTGAAGCGCTTACTATGGGCACAGAGTAAGCGCTTAACAAATAAATACCATCGTTATAGTAATAATAATGAGGGTATCTGTTAATTAATTATGGTATTTTTTAAGCGCTTACTATGTGCCAAGCACTGTTCTAAGCGCTGGGGTAAATACAAGGTAATAATAATAATGATGGCATTTGTTAAGCACCGACTATGGGTACAGAGTAAGCGCTTAACAAATACCATCATTATAATAATAATAATGATAGTGAGGGCATCTGTTCATTAATTATGGTATTTTTTAAGCACTTACTATGTGCCAAGCACTGTTCCAAGCACTGGGGTAAATACAAGGTAATAATAATAATGATGGCATTTGTTAAGCACTTACTATGGGCACAGAGTAAGCACTTAAACAAATACCATCATTATAGTAATAATAATAATAATAATAATAATGTTGGTATTTGTTAAGCGCTTACTATGTGCAAAGCACTGTTCTAAGCGCTGGGGTAGATACAAGGTAATCAGATTGTCCCACGTGGGACTCACAATGATAGTGAGGGTATCTGTTAATTAATTATGGTATTTTTTAAGTGCTTACTATGTGCCAAGCACTGTTCTAAGCGCTGGGGTAAATACAAGGTAATTATAATAATGATGGCATTTGTTAAGCGCTTACTATGTGCCAAGCACTGTTCTAAGCGCTGAGGGGGATACAAGGTGCTCAGGTGGTCCCATGTGGGGCTCACAGTCTCCATCCCCATTTTCCGGATGAGGGAACTGAGGCCCAGAGAAGTGAAGTGATTCGCCTAATAATAATAATAATAATGATGGCATTTGTTAAGCACTTACTATGTGTCAAGCACTGTTCTAAGCGCTGGGGGGGGGGGGGTACAGGGAGATCGGGTTGTCCCATGTGGGACTCACAGTCTCCATCCCCATTTTCCAGATGAGGGAACTGAGGCCCAGAGAAGTGAAGTGATTCGCCCAATAATAATAATAATAATGATGGCATTTGTTAAGCGCTTACTATGTGCCAAGCACTGTTCTAAGCACTGGAGGGGGGGAGGGTACAAGGTGATCAGGTGGTCCCATGTGGGACTCACAGTCTCCATCCCCATTTTCCAGATGAGGGAACTGAGGCCCAGAGAAGTGAAGTGATTCACCTAATAATAATAATAATAATGATGGCATTTGTTAAGCGCTTACTATGTGTCAAGCACTGTTCTAAGCGCTGGGGGGGGTACAGGGAGATCGGGTTGTCCCATGTGGGACTCACAGTCTCCATCCCCCTTTTCCGGATGAGGGAACTGAGGCCCAGAGAAGTGAAGTGATTCGCCCAATAATAATAATAATAATGATGGCATTTGTTAAGCGCTTACTATGTGCCAAGCACTGTTCTAAGCACTGGAGGGGGGGGAGGGTACAAGGTGATCAGGTGGTCCCATGTGGGACTCACAGTCTCCATCCCCATTTTCCAGATGAGGGAACTGAGGCCCAGAGAAGTGAAGTGATTCACCTAATAATAATAATAATAATGATGGCATTTGTTAAGCGCTTACTATGTGTCAAGCACTGTTCTAAGCGCTGGGGGGGGTACAGGGAGATCGGGTTGTCCCATGTGGGACTCACAGTCTCCATCCCCATTTTCCGGATGAGGGAACTGAGGCCCAGAGAAGTGAAGTGACTCACCCAAGGTCACGCAACAGACGAGCGGCGGGGCCGGGATTAGAACCCACAACCTCCGACTCCAAAGCCCGGGCCCTTGCCACTAGGCCAGGCTGCTAAGCGCTTACTACGTGCTAAGCGCCGCGGTAGATTCAAGGTCACCGGGTTGTCCCCCCGTGGGGCTCCCGGCCTCCATCCCCATTTTCCAGATGAGGTCACTGAGGCCCCGAGAAGTGAAGTGACTCGCCCCAAGTCGCCCAGCTGACGAGCGGCAGGGGCGGGATTAGAACCCACGACCTCTGACCCCCAAACCCGGGCTCTTTCCACTAAACCGGGCCGCTTTCCTTATTTTCCCCAGTCCGGCGGGGAGAGACGGGCTCTAAAATAAATCGAACAAATTACAGGGTATAAAATGAAATAAATGACAGGGTCTAAATAAAATCCGGCCCGCCGCGCCCGTCGGCCGCGCACAACGTGCCATGACTATTACTGTAAGCTCTTTGTGGTCGGGGAGTCTATCACGTCTCTGTTCTCGCCCCAAAGTTTAGGGTTCTGCTTGTCCCAGTGGGCGCTCAATAAATACCACGACCACTACTAGACCACTAAAAGAAAAAGGCCTCTGGAGCGGGGAATGTAGCGTGACTTCTTCCATTCATTCACTCATTCCATCGCATTTATTAATACGAGTAATGATCATCATCATCAGTCGCATTTATTGAGCGCTTACTATGTGCGGAGCACTGTACTAAGCGCTGGGGAAGTACAAATCAGCAACAGTGATGGTATTTGTTGGGCGCTTACTAGGTGCCGAACACCGTTCTAAGCAGTCCCACTGTTGGGTCGGGACTGTATATGTTGCCAACTTGGACTTCCCAAGCGCTTAGTACAGTGCTCTGTACCCAGTAAGCGCTCAATAAATACGATTGATTGATTGATAGAAGGGGGGAGACAGCCCTCAAAACGAGTGAACAGGCAGCAGTAGCATATGTACTGAGCGCTTACGGTTCGCAGAGCACTGTACTAAGCGCTGGGGAAGTACAAATCGGCAACAACGATGGTATTTGTTGGGCGCTTACTCGGTGCCGAACACCGTTCTAAGCAGTCCCACTGTTGGGTTGGGACTGTATATGTTGCCAACTTGGACTTCCCAAGCGCTTAGTACAGTGCTCTGCACCCAGTCAGCGCTCAATAAATACGATTGATTGATTGATTGATAGAAGGGGGGGAGACAGCCCTCAAAACGAGTGAACAGGCAGCAGTAGCATATGTACTGAGCGCTTACGGTTCGCAGAGCACTGTACTAAGCGCTGGGGAAGTACAAATCGGCAACAACGATGGTATTTGTTGGGCGCTTACTCGGTGCCGAACACCGTTCTAAGCAGTCCCACTGTTGGGTCGGGACTGTATATGTTGCCAACTTGGACTTCCCAAGCGCTTAGTACAGTGCTCTGCACACAGTAAGCGCTCAATAAATACGATTGATTGATTGATTGATAGAAGGGGGGGAGACAGCCCTCAAAACGAGTGAACAGGCAGCAGTAGCATATGTACTGAGCGCTTACGGTTCGCAGAGCACTGTACTAAGCGCTTGGGAAGTACAAATCGGCAACAACGATGGTATTTGTTGGGCGCTTACTCGGTGCCGAACACCGTTCTAAGCAGTCCCACTGTTGGGTCGGGACTGTATATGTTGCCAACTTGGACTTCCCAAGCGCTTAGTACAGTGCTCTGCACCCAGTAAGCGCTCAATAAATACGATTGATGATTGATTGATAGAAGGGGGGGAGACAGCCCTCAAAACGAGTGAACAGGCAGCAGTAGCATCATCATCATCATCATCAGTCGTACTTATTGAGCGCTAACTATGTGCAGAGCACTGTACTAAGCGCTTGGGAGGTACAAATTGGCAACACACAGAGACAGTCCCTACCCAACAGTGGGCTCACAGTCTAAAAGGGGGAGACAGAGAACAAAACCAAACGTACTAACGAAATAAAATAAATAGAATAGATATGTAAAATAAAATAAATAAATAGCATATGTACTGAGCGCTTACGGTTTGCAGAGCACTGCGCTAAGCACTTCTTTGTTTTGCATTTTCCCCAGCGCTTAGTGCAGTGCACCGCACCCGGGAGGAGCACGATGACCCTGTTCCAAGCACCAGGGAGAGTCCAACAGAGAGGCCGGATGCACTCCCCGCCTTCGGTGAGCTTACTATTTACTAGACAACTCCCTTTTGGGGGCAGGATGATGATGAGGGTGGTATCTGTTAAGCGCTTACTCTGTGCCAAGCACCCTTCTAAGCGCCGGGGGAGATAGGAGGTCACTGGGTTGCCCCCCGTGGGGCTCACGGTCTCCATCCCCATTTTCCAGATGAGGGAACTGAGGCCCGGAGAAGCAGAGTGACTCGCCCAAGGTCACACAGCTGATAAGCGGCGGAAGCGGGATTAGAACCCACGACTTCTGACTCCAGAGGCTGGGTTTTCGCCGCTGAACCACGCCGCTTCCACGGGAATCGTGTCATTTTTGCGTTGCCCGGGAAGCCGTGACCGTTTCCCACCTTGGAATTCATTCCATCGGTGAATCCATCGGTGGTATTTATTGAGCGCTTCCTGTGGGCAGAGCACTGTACTGAGCAGTTGGGAGAAGACAGTTCCCTGAGCCCCAAAGGAGTCCCCCCCATCTTCCAAGATCCAACAGAACCCAGCTCTCCCTCCATGAGGATGCTGATGACGGTATCTGTCGAGCGCTTACTATGTGCCCGGCACTGTACTAAGCGCGGGGATGGATCCGAGCGGATGGGGTTGAACCCAGTCCCCGTCCCCCGTGGGGCTCCCACCTCCATCCCCATTTCCCAGAGGAGGGAACTGAGGCCCGGAGAAGGTTCAAATCCCGGCTCCTCCAACTGTCAGCTGTGTGACTCTGGGCTTTCCATTTCTCTGGGCCTCAGTTACCTCATCTGGAAAATGGGGATTAAAACTCTGAGCCCCCCGTGGGACAATCCGATCACCTTGTCACCTCCCCAGCGCTTAGAACGGTGCTTTGCACATAGTAAGCGCTTAACAAATACCATTATTATTATACAGATGAGGTAACTGAGGCTCAGAGAAGTGAAGTGACTTCCCCAAGGTCACACAGCAGACAAGCAGACACAGCAGAGAAGCAGCGTGGCTCAGTGGAAAGAGCCCGGGCTTTGGAGTCAGAGGTCATGGGTTCAAATCCCGGCTCCCCACTCAGCTGTGTGACTTTGGGCAAGTCACTTCACTTCTCTGGGTCTCAGTTGCCTCATCTGGAAAATGGGGATTAAAACTGTGAGCCCCCCGTGGGCCAATCTGATCACCTTGTCACCTCCCCAGCGCTTAGAACAGTGCTTTGCACATAGTAAGCGCTTAACAAATACCATTATTATTATTATCTTACAGATGAGGTAACTGAGGCTCAGAGAAGTTAAGTGACTTGCCCAAGGTCACACGGCGGACAAGCAGACACAGCAGAGAAGCAGCGCGGCTCAGTGGAAAGAGCCCGGGCTTTGGAGTCGGAGGTCATGGGTTCAAATCCCGGCTCCCTACATAGCTGTGTGACTTTGGGCAAGTCACCACTTCTCTGGGCCTCAGTTCCCTCATCTGGAAAATGGGGATTAAGACTGTGAGCCCCACGTGGGACAACCTGATCACTTTGTAATAATAATAATAATAATAATAAAAATTGGCCTTTGTTAAGCGCTTACTATGTGCAAAGCACTGTTCTAAGCGCTGGGGAGGAGACAGGGTGATCGGGTTGTCCCACATGGGGCTCACAGTCTTAATCCCCATTTTACAGATCATCATCATCATATCAATCGTATTTATTGAGCGCTTACTGTGTGCAGAGCACTGGACTAAGCGCTTGGGAAGTACAAATTGGCAACACATAGAGACAGTCCCTACCCAACAGTGGGCTTACAGTCTAGAAGGGGGAGACAGAGAACAAAACCAAACATACTAACAGAATAAAATAAATAGAATAGATAAGTCCAAGTAAGATAAATAAATAAACAAGTAGAGTAATAAATACGTACAAACATATATACATACATACAGGTGCTGGTTTTCAATCAATCGTATTTATTGAGCGCTTCCTGTGTGCAGAGCACTGTACTAAGCGCTTGGGAAGTCCAAGTTGGCAACCTAGAGAGACAGTCCCTACCCAACAGTGGGCTCACAGTCTAAAAGGGGGAGACAAAACCAAACATACTAACAAAATAAAATAGAATAGATATGTACAAGTAAAATAAATAGAGTAATAAATGAGGTAATAACAGATGAGGCCCAGAGAAGTGAAGTGACTTGCCCGAGATCACACAGCAGACGTGGCGGAGTCGGCATTCGAACCCACGACCTCTGACTCCAAAGCCCGGGCTCTTTCCACTGAGCCACGCCGTAACCTCCCCAGCTTTTAGAACAGCGCTCTGCACATAGTAAGCGCTTAATAAATGCCCTCATCATCATCGTTAGAAGGGAAGTGACTCGTCCAAGGTCACCCAGAGGGCAGGTGGCGGGGCCGGGATTAGAACCCGGGACCTTCTGAATTCCAGGCCCGGGGCTCTACCCTCTCCGTCACGCTGCTTCTCTATATTGACGGCCTTCCTGAAAGCCCATTTACTCCAACCGGACTTCCCAGCTCCATTTTGAACGTCTCTGTCTCTCCCGGCTCCGCCACTTGTCAGCTGTGTGACCTTGGGCAAGTCACTTCACTTCTCTGGGCCTCAGTTCCCTCATCTGGAAAATGGGGATGAAGACTGTGAGCCCCATGTGGGACCGCCTGATCACCTTGTATCCCCCCAGCGCTTAGAACAGTGCTTTGAACATAAGTGCTTAATAAATGCCATTATTATTATTATTATTATTATCATTATTATTATTACTATTATCATTATCATTATTATTATTTATAATTTTATTCATCTCACGTCCATAACTCTAATTCGTTTATTTCTATTAATGCCTCTCTCCCCCGCGTCGTGGGCACGTGTCTGTTTATCCTTGTACTTTCCCAAGTGCTTCGCAATAATAACAATAATAACAATAATAACAATAATAACAATAATTAGTTTGTTCCCTGTCTCCCCCTTCTAGACCGTGAGCCCACTGTTTGGTGGGGACTGTCTCTAGATGTTGCCAACTTGGACTTCCCAAGCGCTTAGTACAGTGCCCCGCACACTGTAAGCGCTCAATAAATACGATTGATGATGATGACCGTCTCTAGATGTTGCCAACTTGGACTTCCCAAGCACTTAGTACAGTGCCCCGCACACTGTAAGCGCTCAATAAATACAATTGATGATGATGACCGTCTCTAGATGTTGCCAACTTGGACTTCCCAGCGCTTAGTACAGTGCTCTGCACACAGTAAAGTGCTCAATAAATACGATTGATGATGATGACCGTCTCTAGATGTTGCCAACTTGGACTTCCCAAGCGCTTAGTACAGTGCCCCGCACACAGTCAGCGCTCAATAAATACGATTGATGATGATGACCGTCTCTGGACGTTGCCAACTTGGACTTCCCAAGCGCTTAGTACAGTGCCCCGCACACAGTCAGCGCTCAATAAATATGATTGATGATGATGACCGTCTCTAGATGTTGCTGACTTGGACTTCCCAAGCGCTTAGTACAGTGCCCCGCACCCAGTCAGCGCTCAATAAATACGATTGATGATGATGACCGTCTCTAGATGTTGCCAACTTGGACTTCCCAAGCGCTTAGTACAGTGCCCCGCACACAGTCAGCGCTCAATAAATACGATTGAACGAATGAATGAATGAAGCAGGGTAGTTACTAAGCACTTACTACGTGTCAGGCGCTGTACTAAGTGCCGGGATGGATCTAAGCCAGTCGGGTTGGACATGGTCCCTGTCCCACGTGGGGTTCACCGTCTCCGTCCCCGTTTTACAGAGGTGGAAACTGAGGCCTGGAGAAGTGAAGTGACTTGCCCAAGGTCACACAGCAGACAATAATAATAATAATAATAGCATTTATTAAGCGCTTACTACGTGCGAAGCACTGTTCTAAGCGCTAGGGAGGTTACAAGGTGACCAGGTTGTCCCCCGGGGGGCCCACAGTCTTCATCCCCATTTTCCAGATGAGGGAACTGAGGCCCAGAGAAGTGAAGCGACTTGCCCAAAGTCACACAGCTGACAAATGGCGGAGCCGGGATTTGAACCCACGACCTCTGACTCCAAAGCCCGGGCTCTTGCCACTGAGCCACGTTGCGGCGGAGCGCTCTGCGCAGCGTAAGCGCGCAATCAATACGACTGACTGACTGTTTATATTTTCTGCCGCCCCCTCTAATAATAATAATAATAATGATGGTATTTTCTCATGCTCTTCCCAAGTGCGGAGTACCGGGCTTGGCGTCACAGTAATGACAGTGGTATTTGTTGGGCGCCTGCTGGGAATCCGGCACTGTAGTAAGCGCTGGGGTTGATAAAAGATAATCGGATTGGACACAGTCCCTGACTGCCATGGGGGTCCCGCTCTAAACAGGAGGAAGAACGGGTACTGAAATCCCATTTTACGGAGGAAAAGACTGGGGCCCAATCCCCAGGCCCAATGACCTATCCAAGGTCACCCGGCGGGGCCGGGATTAGAACCCAGATCCTCGGACTCCCAGGCGTGGGCTCTTTTCACCCTTTTCACTCAATAGATGTTACCGATCGATATCGTGCTAATAATAGTGATGGTATTTGTTAACACGCTTACCACGTGCCAAGCACCAGTCTCAGCGCTTAGTACAGTGCTCTGCACACAGTAAGCGCTCAATAAATACGATGGGATGAATAAGTGGATACCGGAGCAATTCATGAATTTATTCCGATTACATATTTTCATAACCGTCTCCTCCATTACAGCTTCAGCGACCTGCGGGCGTGGACTACGTCCCTTTTTGGTTTTCTTTTTCCTCATCGCCTCGATTAGGCCATCATCAATCGTATTTATTGAGCGCTTACTGTGTGCAGAGCACTGTACTAAGCAATTGTACTGAGGTCCTCAGTAAATATTATCACTATCAATTCTGCTACCACCGATAATAATAACGGTAGTTGCTAAGCGCTTACTATGCGTCAAGCGCTGGTTTAAGCGCCGGGGGAGAAGCAGCGTGCCTCAGTGGAAAGGAGTCAGAGGTCTTGGGTTCAAATCCCGGCTCCGCCAGTTGTCAGCTGTGTGACTTTGGGCAAGTCACTTGACTTCTCTGGGCCTCAGTTCCTCCATCTGTAAAATGGGGATGAAGACTGTGAGCCCCCCGTGGGACAACCTCATCACCTTGTAACCTCCGCAGCGCTTAGAACAGTGCTTTGCACGTAGTAAGTGATTAATAAATGCCATTATTATTATTATTATTGTTATTATAAATGAATCAGGTCAGACACGGTCCCTGTCCCTCGTGAGACTCACGGTCTAAGGAGAAGGGAAAACGGAATTTGGATCCCCATTTTACAGATGAGAAATAATACTAATAATAGTCGTGGCATTTGTTAAGCGCTTACTGCGTGCCCGGCACTGTATTAAGCGCCGGGGTGGATACGAGCAAACGGCGTTGGACACAGCCCCCGTCCCGAGTGGGACTCGCGGTCTCCATCCCCATTTTCCAGAGGAGGGAACTGAGGCCCAGAGGAGCGAAGTGACTCGCCCGAGGTCGCACGGCCGACAATAATAATAATAATAATGATAGTATTTATTAAGCGCTTACTACGTGCAAAGCACTGTTCTAAGCGCTGGGGAGGTTACAAGGTGCTCAGGTTGTCCCACGGGGGGCTCACAGTTTTAATCCTCATTTTCCAGATGAGGGAACTGAGGCCCAGGGAAGTGAAGTGACTTGCCCAAAGTCACACAGCTGACAAGTGGCAGAGCCGGGATTTGAACCCATGACCTCTGACTCCAAAGCCCGGGCTCTTTCCACTGAGCCACGCTGCTTCTCTAATAATAATAATAATAATAATAATTTTGATATTTCATTCATTCATTCAATCGTATTTATTGAGCGCTTCCTGTGTGCAGAGCACTGTACTAAGCGCTTGGGACGTCCAAGTTGGCAACATATAGAGACGGTCCCTAGGGCTGTAAGCTCACATAGTAAGCGCTTAACAAATACCGTCATCATCATTATTATTATTAGAGAAGCTGCGTGGCTCAGTGGAAAGAGCCCGGGCTTTGGAGTCAGAGGTCATGGGTTCAAATCCCGACTCCGCCAGTTGCCGGCTGGGTGATCTTGGGCGAGTCACTTCACTCCTCCGGGCCTCAGTGCCCTCATCTGTCAAATGGGGACGAGGCCTGTGAGCGGTTTATATGTTTGGTTTTGTTGTCTTCCTCCCCCTTCTAGACCGCGAGCCCGCTGTCGGGTAGGGACCGGCTCTAGGTGTTGCTAACTTGGACTTCCCAAGCGCTTAGTACAGTGCTGTGCACGCAGTAAGCGCTCAATAAATACGATTGAATGAATGAATGAATGCTCGTCTGAGCGCTCACCTCCTCCAAGAGGCCTTCCCGGGCCGAGCCCCCGTTTTCCTCTCCTCCTCCCCATCCCCCCGGCCCTACCTCCTTCCCCTCCCCACAGCCCCTGTATATATATATATATATATATTTGTACAGATTTATCACTCTATTTATTTTCCTTGTCCGTATTTCCTATTGTATTTATTTTGTTAATGATCATCATCAATCGTATTTATTGAGCGCTTACTATGTGCAGAGCACTGTACTAAGCGCTTGGGAAGTACAAATTGGCAACATCTAGAGACAGCCCCTACCCAACAACGGGCTCACAGTCTAAAAGGGGGAGACAGAGAACTAAACCAAACATACTAACAAAATAAAATAAATAGAATAGATATGTACAAATAAAATAAATAAATAAATAGAGTAATACTCCTTCCCCTCCCCACAGCCCCTGTGTATATATATATATATATATATATATATATATATATATTTGTACAGATTTATCACTCTATTTATTTTCCTTGTCCGTATTTCCTATCGTATTTATTTTGTTAATGATGTGCATCTAGCTTTAATTCTATTTATTCTGACGACCCGACACCCGTCCACGTGTTTTGTTTCATCGTCCGTCTCCCCCTTCTAGGCCGTGAGCCCGTTGTCGGGCAGGGACCGCCTCTCCGGGTTGCCGACTTGCGCGTCCCAATCAATCGATCGTATTTATTGAGCGCCTACTGTGTGCAGAGCACTGTCCCAAGCACTCAGTCCAGCGCTCTGCCCACCGTAAGCGCTCCGACGGACCGAAGGAACGAGTGCTCGTCCGTCCGCTACCGCTTGGCAGTCTGTTTTGCTCAAAGATCCAAACCCCTCCCTCTCTTGGATTTCCCCCGGTCCTTGAACACTGAGTTCTTGGATTCGAACGGGATTTGTTTTTCCGGAAATTCTTCCCGGGGCCTTATCGGACCGTCAACCGACCATCTCTGGCAGTGCGGCCTAGTGGATAGAGCCCGGGCCTGGGATTCGGGAGGACGTGGCTTCGCCGCTTGGGACAGAGGAGGCATCTGCGGCCTGGAGAATAATAATAATAATAATAATAATAATAATAATAATAATAATAATAATAATAATAGCATTTATTAAGTAAATTTAGCAAATATGGACAATATGTAATCGTAATTATTAAGCGCTTCCAGCATTTAGAGCCCTGTTACTGAGCGCTGGGAGAATATACACAGTTGAGAATTGGATCCAGCTCCTGTCCTTCAAGGGGGTTCAAAGTCTAACCCAGTCTATAATAATAAAAATAATAATAATAATAATAATAATGGCATTTATTAAGTAAATTTAGCAAATATGGACAATATGTAATCGTAATTATTAAGCGCTTCCAGCATTTAGAGCCCTGTTACTGAGCGCTGGGAGAATATACACAGTTGAGAATTGGATCCAGCTGCTGTCCTTCAAGGGGGTTCAAAGTCTAACCCAGTCTATAATAATAATAATAATAATAATAATAATAATAATAATAATAATAATGGCATTTATTAAGTAAATTTAGCAAATATGGGCAATATGTAATCGTAATTATTAAGCGCTTCCAGCATTTAGAGCCCTGTTACTGAGCGCTGGGAGAATATACACAGTTGAGAATTGGATTCAGCTCCTGTCCTTCAAGGGGGTTCAAAGTCTAACCCAGTCTATAATAATAATAATAATAATAATAATAATAATAATAATAATAATGGCATTTATTAAGTAAATTTAGCAAATATGGGCAATATGTAATTGTAATTATTAAGCGCTTCCAGCATTTAGAGCCCTGTTACTGAGCGCTGGGAGAATATACACAGTTGAGAATTGGATCCAGCTGCTGTCCTTCAAGGGGGTTCAAAGTCTAACCCAGTCTATAATAATAATAATAATAATAATAATAATAATGGCATTTATTAAGTAAATTTAGCAAAGATGGACAATATGTAATCGTAATTATTAAGCACTTCCAGCATTTAGAGCCCTGTTACTGAGCGCACACAGTTGAGAATTGGATCCAGCTCCTGTCCTTCAAGGGGGTTCAAAGCCTAACCCAGTCTATAATAATAATAATAATAATAATAATAATAATAATAATAATAATAATAATAATAAGATGGTATTTGTTAAGCACTTACTCTGTGCAAAGCCCTGTTCCAAGCGCTGGGGAGGTTACAAGGTGATCAGGTTGTCCCACGGGGGGCCCACAGTCTTATCCCCATTTTACAGATGATAATAATGGTGGCATTTATCAAGCGCTTACTATGTGCAAAGCACTGTCCTAAGCGCTGGGGAGAATACAAGGTTGTCCCACAAAGGGCTCCCAGTCTTCATCCCCATTTGGCAGATGAGGTGACTGAGGCCCAGAGAAGTGAAGCGGCTCGCCCAAAGTCACCCAGCTGACAAGCGGCGGAGCCGGGATTTGAACCCACGACCTCTGACTCCAAAGCCCGGGCTCTTTCCACTGAGCCACGCTGCTTCTCGACGTGACTGGCCCAAGGTCACACAGCAGGCGGGTGGCGGAGCCAGGATTAGAACCCACGTCCTCCGATTCCCAGGCCCGGGCTCTAGTCACTAAGCCACTGTTGCTTCATAGCCACGCTGCTCATCTTTAAATGAGGATTGTTTCATAATAATAATAATAATAATAATGGTATTTGTTAAGCGCTTACTCTGTGCCGAGCACCGTTCTAAGCGCGGGAGAGACACGAGGTCATCCGGTTGTCCTTCTCGGGGCTCCCGGTCTTCGTCCCCATTTGACAGATGTGGTCACTGAGGCCCAGAGAAGCGACCTGCCCAAAGTCACGCAGGATTTATTGAGCGCTGACTGTCCTAAGCGCTCGGAAGGTACAATTTGGCAATAAAGAGAGCCCGGGCCTGGGCCTCGGAAGGTCACGGGTCCGAATCCCGGCTCCGCCGCCTGCCTGCTGTGTGACCCCGGGCAAGTCACTTCCCTTCTCCGTACCTCAGTCCCCTCATCTGTAAAATGGGGATTAAGACCGTGAGCCCCCCGCGGGACGGGGACTGAGTCCGGACCCGATTAGCCAGGATTTCCTTCGTTCGCTCGGATTTATTGGGCGCTTATCGTGTGCAGAGCACTGTGCTAAGCGCTCAGTGACAACGCCCGGCACCCGGCGGGCATCTCCACCAAAAAACGAAGGAAAACAAAACCGAAAAGCGGGGAGAGATCGAAGGCCCCGAAGGGTAGAGGGAACGGAGCTCGGGAGAGGGAGACTCCGGGAGGAAAACAATGCAAACAAAAACCGGTCATGAATTTTGGCAAGTCTGGACAAGATGGCAAACTGTTCCAAAGCGGCGGGGCGGATCCGGGGCCGGAGAGTTTGTGCCCTTTCTGCCTTTCCTCCCGGCTTTATTCGGGCCTTTCCCCCTTCCTCAAAGGCTCTGGCTTTTGATTCTCCCCCCCCAGCCCCCCCAAAAAAACACCCACTGGATTCTCCCTCTCCCCATCTTTCGATCACACTTCCAGCAGAAGGGTGGGAGGGCGACGGATTCCAATCGGAGCTTCCAAGTTTGGGGGCGGGTACGTGGGATGGGGGAGATTTAGCAAGGGATTTCTCAGTGTCCCGATTGAGAAATGTGGGTGAGAGAGAGGGGGGGGAGAGAGAGAGAGAGGCCAACGGGGAGACAGGGTCAGAAGGAGAAAGAGGAGGAGAAAGAACCAGAGGAAGAAAGACGGAGAAATGTGGGGGAGAGAGAGGGAGAGACCGAGTCAGAAGGAGAAAGAACCAGAGGCAGAAAGACAAAAAGACAGAAAAGGACAAAGAGAGACCCAGAGTCGGAAAGAAAGAGACACAGGGAGGGAGAACGAAGCAGGAGACAGGGTGTATGACTGTGTTTTTGTGTGTTTTTGTGTGAGAGACCTGGGTCAGCAGTGGTCACGATTCGGCATGGCCCGTAGACCCGAACGATAAAAATAAGAACGATGGTATCGGTTAAGCGCTTACTGTGTGCCAAACACCGTCCTAAGCGCCGGGGGAGATCCAGGGTCGTCGGGTTGTCCCCCGGGGGGGCTCACGGTCTTCATCCCCATCTTCCAGATGAGGTCACTGAGGCCCAGAGAAGCGAAGCGACTCGCCCAAAGCCGCTCGGCAGACGGGCGGCGGAGCCGGGATTGGAACCCACGAGCCCGGGCTGTTCCCCCTTTTAGACTGTGAGCCCACTGTTGGGTAGGGACTGTCTCTATGTGTTGCCAATTTGTACTTCCCAAGCGCTTAGTACAGTGCTCTGCACATAGTAAGCGCTCAATAAATACGATTGATTGATTGATTGATTGATTGCCGCTGAGCCGAGGAGCCGGGCCCGGCAGGCCACGGGGCTGGCCACCGGCCCGGCGATTCTCCGGGACCGGGTCACCGAAGCCTTCTGGGTCGGTCTCCAAGAACCACCAACGCCTCCCTCCCTTGGGTCCCGGCTCCCTTCCTCTCCTGGCCCTCATTCAGTCATTCCTTCAGGCATATTTATTGAGCGCTTATTAGAGTACTACGTAACCATGAACGGACACATTCAGTGCCCTCCACTGAGCTCACGGGGGGGGGAGAGGGTAAAAGAAATAAATCAATAACAGATACGATCATAACAGATAAGCAGAGTGGGGCTGGGGGGGGGGGGGATGAAGAAAGGGAGAGAGTCGGGGTGACACGGAAGGGAGTGGGAGAAGAGGAAAAGGCAGGGCTTTGTCTGGGAAGGCCTTTGGGAGGACGTGGGCCTTCGCTAAGGCTTTGAAGGGGGGAAGAGTCATTGTTTGGGGGGATTTGAGGTGGAGGGGGTGCCAGGCCAGAGACGGGACGGGGGTCGGCGGAGAGACGGGAGAGATGGAGGCCCGGAGCGGGCGGGCCGGGTTGGAGACGGAGGGAAGCGAGGTGAGGTAGGAGGGGGCGAGGCGACGGACGGCTTTAAAGCCAAAGGCGAGGAGTTTTTGTCCGATACAGAGGTGGACGGGCGACCGCGGGAGTTTCTCGAGGAGCGGGGTGCAAGAAGCAGAAGGGTGACCCGGGACGCAGAGGGAAGTACGGACGGGAGTGGGGAGGGAGGTCGGCGAGGAGGCTGATGCCGTCATCCAGGCGGGATAGGATGGGGGATCGGATTCACGTGCTAGCGGTTCGGATGGAGAGGAAAGGGCGGATTTCAGCGACGTGGCCAAGGTGGCATCGACGGGATTTAGTCCCCTTCTCCATCCCCCCCCCACCATCTAACTTCCTTCCCTTCCCCACAGCATCTGTATATATGTTTGTACGTATTTATTACTCTATTTATTTTACTTGTACGTATCTATTCTATTTATTCTATTTTGTTAGTATGTTTGGTTTCGTTCTCCGTCTCCCCCTTCTAGACTGTGAGCCCACTGTTGGGTAGGGACCGTCTCTAGATGTTGCCAGCTTGGACTTCCCAAGCGTTTAGTGCAGTGCTCTGCACACAGTAAGTGCTCAATAAATACAATTGATTGATTGATGGATGGATTGAACACGTGGGTTGAACGAGAGAGAGGAGTCAAAGCCCGCGAGACGGGACGGGTGGTGCCGTCTACGGTGACGGGAAAGTCAGGGAGAGGACAGGGTTTGGACGGGAAGATGAGGAGCTCTCTTTCGGACGTGTTACGCTTGAGGTGACGGGAGGACATCCGAGTAGAGATGTCTTGAAGGCAGCAGGAAATGCGAGGCTGCAGAGAGGGAGAGAGGTCAAGGCTGGAGATGGAGATTCGCTTAGAGGCGGCAGTTGAAGCCAGGGGAGCGGATGAGTTTTCCAAGGGAGTGGGGGTAAGTGGAGAAGAGAAGGGGACCAAGAAGTGACCTTTGAGGGACCCCCGCAGTGAGGAGCGGGGAGGCGGAGGAGGAGCCCCCGAAGGAGACGGAGAACGGACGGCCGGAGAGACGAGAGGAGAACCGGGAGAGGACAGAATCCGTGAAGCACAAGTTGGAAAACGTTTCCAGGATCGGGGGTGGTCCACAGCGTCGAAGGCGGCCGAGGCGTCGAGGAGGATTCGGATGGAGTCGAGGCCGTTGGATTTGGCCAGAAGGAGATCATCGGTGACGTGAAAGGGATGGAAGCCAGATCGGAGGGGGTCAAGGAGAGGAATTTGAGACGGCAGATGAAGACGACTCGCTCCGGCAGTTCGGAGAGGAAGGACAGGAGGGAGACGGGGCCGTAACCGGAGGGACCCCGGGGGGCGAGGGCGGGTTTTTTTAGGATGGGGGAGACCTGGGCCTGTTTGGAGGCCGACGGAGAGCGAACAGTTGAAGACGGCTGATAGGGAGGAAAGAAGGGAGTTCTCCCAGCTCCCTCTTGGCTCCCAGTTCTCCCAGTTCCCTCCCATTCCCAGCTCCAGCCCCCTCCCGCTGTGCGATAAGGCACCTCATCAATTCCCTCCACCCACCCCTACTTTTTCCTCATGGGTCTCCTCTCCCCGCACTCGGGAAGCTGGGGCTCGCCTCCGCGAGGCAGGAGACCTTTGCGGCGCTTGTGGACTTAAATCCCTTTAACTTTTCATTCATTTATTCATTCGATCGTTTCATCTTGAGCGCTTACTGCGCGTGACTTCACCTCCAGGAAGCCTTCCCTCTCTATTCTCCTTCTTTATCGAGTCGCCTATAAACCCAGCTCCTCATCCCCTCCGCCCCCGAAGCCGAAATGCGCGGCTCTTTATACGTCACCTCCTTCCCTACCTGTGCTTTACTTTATGGAAAGAGCCTGCGCCCGAGAGTCGGAAGGTCGTGGGTTCTAATCCCGGCTCCTCCGCTCGTCTGCTGCGTGACTTTGGGCGAGTCGCTTCCCTTCTCTGGGCCTCAGTGACCTCCTCTGGGAAATGGGGATGAAGACCGTGAGCCCCAAGTGGGACAACCTGATGACCTGGTATCTCCCCCAGTGTTTAGAACAGTGCTGGGCACACAGTAAGCGCTTAACAAATAACAAATACCATAATAATAATTATTATTGTTATTATTATCGCTCACCGATAGACTGCAAACTGCTTCAGGGCAGAGATTTTGTCTTCTCTCCCAAGTCCCCAGCGCTTGGCACACGCTCACTCGATAACTACGATCGATCGATTAATTGATCGACATAATATTCCAAGCAGGAGCGTCATTGCCCTCTGGTTTCTGGGCATCCTTAGCACTCCGCTGGAAAATCCCCAACAAATTGGCTGGAAAACCCCCAACAGATTTCGGAAGTGGCCCGGCCTAGTGGAAAGACCCTTGGCTGGGAGTCAGAGGACCCGGGTTCTAATCCCGCATCCTCCGCCTGCCTCCTGGGCAACCTTAGCCAAGTCACTTGACTTCTCAGTGCCTCGATTTCCTCATCTGTAAAATGGGGGTGGAGGCTGTGAGCCCCGTTTCGAACAGGGACTGCATCCAGACTGATTATCTCCTTCCCAATTCCCCTCATCCCCCTCTCCATCCCCCCATCTTACCTCCTTCCCTTCCCCACAGCACCTGTATATATGTATATAGGTTTGTACATATTTATTACTCTATTTATTTTACTTGTACATATCTATTCTATTTATTTTATTTTGTTAGTATGTTTGGTTTTGTTCTCTGTCTCCCCCTTTTAGACTGTGAGCCCACTGTTGGGCAGGGACTGTCTCTCTATGTTGCCAACTTGTACTTCCCAAGCGCTTAGTACAGTGCTCAGCACACAGTAAGCGCTCAATAAATACGATTGATTGATTGATTGATTAAATACGACTGAATGAGCCCGCTTTTGGGTAGGGACCGTCTCTATATGTTGCCAACTTTTACTTCCCAAGCGCTTAGTACAGTGCTCTGCACATAGTAAGCACTCAATAAATACGATTGATTGATTGATTGATTAAATACGACTGAATGAGCCCGCTTTTGGGTAGGGACCGTCTCTATATGTTGTCAACTTTTACTTCCCAAGCGCTTAGTACAGTGCTCAGCACATAGTAAGCGCTCAATAAATACGATTGATTGATTGATTGATTAAATACGACTGAATGAGCCCGCTTTTGGGTAGGGACCGTCCCTATATGTTGCCAACTTGTACTTCCCAAGCGCTTAGTCCAGTGCCCTGCACACAGGAAGCGCTCAATAAATACGATTGAATGAATGAATGATGAGTGAATGAATAGTGGACTCTCCCAAGCGCACAGGCCGGTGCTTTGCCGACAGGAGGCGCTCCAGCCGCGCGACGGACTGCACGGCCGTGCCGAGGGCGGCCACCAGAGGGCAGCGTGCCCCGGCGCCGCCGTCATCCGGGCAACCGCGGCCACCGGAAGCCGCTCGGGGCTGGGAGCCGGGCGACTTGGGTCCCATTCCCGAGGCCACCGGTAGCTGCTCGGGGTTGGGAGCCGGGCGACCTGGGCTCCCTTCCCGGCTCCGACTCTCCCCTGCCGGGTGACCCTGGGCGGGGACCTCGGCCTTCCCCGCGTCTCACGGGCCTCGGCGGGAAAACCCGGGGTGGCGCGCGAAGGCCTCTGGGAGTTGTAGTCCGACGCACGCCGGGAAAAACCCAGGGTGGTGCGCGAAGCCCTCTGGGAGTTGTAGTCCAACGCACGCCCGCCCGCTCGCCTCCCGCGCCCGGCGAACTACAACTCCCGTCGTGCCCCGCGGCGAGGCGCGCGCGCGCCCCCCGGTGGGCGGGGCCAAGAAAGCGCGGGAAGCGGCCGCCTCAGCTTCACCCCCCCCCCCCCCCCAGGCCTAGTCATGCATTCCTACTTACTGAGCGCCCACTGGGTGAGTGCAGAGCACTGTAATAATAATCAATCAATCAATCAATCGCATTTATTGAGCGCTTACTATGTGGCGAGCACTGTACTAAGTGCTTGGGAAGTACAAATTGGCGACATATAGAGACAGTCCCTACCCAACAGTGGGCTCACAGTCTAAAAGTCTAAAATAATCTAAAATAATCGATTATTAGTAATAATAGTAATAATTATGACTTTTTTAAGCACTTACGACGCTCTGTTCTGTCGCCTGTCTCCCCCTTCGAGACTGTGAGCCCACTGTTGGGTAGGGACCGTCTCTATCTGTTGCCAATTTGTACTTCCCAAGCGCTTAGTACAGTGCTTTGCACGCAGTAAGCGCTCAATAAATACGATTGATGATGATGTGAGCCCGTTGTTGGGTAGGGACCGGCTCTGGATGTTCATTCATTCAATCGTATTTATTGGGCGCTTACTGTGTGCAGAGCACTGGACTAAGCGCTTGGGAAGTACAAGTCGGCAACCTCTAGAGACGGTCTCTACCCAGCAGTGGGCTCACAGTCTAGAAGGGGGAGGCAGAGAACAAAACAAATTAACAAAATAAAATAAATAGAATAAATACGTACAAATAAAATAAATAAATAGAGTAATAAGCACCTACAAACATATATACATATATACACATGCTGTGGGGAGGGGAAGGAGGGGGAGAGGAAGGAGGGGGCTCAGTCTGGGAGGGCCTCCTGGAGGAGGTGAGCTCTCATATGTTGCCAACTTATAATACTACTACTAATAATGGTATTCGTTAAGCGCTTACTATGTGCCAAGCACTGTTCTAAGCGCTGGGGAGGTTACAAGGTGATCAGGTTGTCCCACGGGGGGCTCACAGCCTTCACCCCCATTTGACAGATGAGGTCACTGAGGGCCAGAGAAGTGAAGTGACTTAATAATAATGATGGCATTTGTTAAGCGCTTACTATGTGAAAAGCACTGTTCTAAGTGCTGGGGAGGTTACAAGGTGATCAAGTTGTCCCACAGGGGGCTCACAGTTTTAATCCCCATTTCACAGATGAGGTAACTGAGGCACAGAGAAGTGAAGTGACTTGCCCAAAGTCACACAGCTGACAGTTGGCAGAGCCGGAATTTGAACCCATGATCTCTGACTCCAAAGCCCGTGCTCTTTCCACTGAGCCACGCTGCTTCAGCCACATGTCTGCTGTGTGACCCGGGGCGAGTCACTTCACTTCTCTGGGCCTCAGTTCCCTCATCTGTAAAATGAGGATGAAGACTGTGAGCCCCCCGTGGACAACCTGATCACCTTGTATCCCCCTCAGTGCTTAGAACAGTGCTTGGCACATAGTAAGCGCTTAACAAATGTCATTATTTATATTTATTTTGTTAATGATGTGCATTCTGACAACTTTGACCCCCGTCTCCATGTCTTGCTTTGTTGTCCGTCTCCCCCTTGTA
The DNA here is from genome assembly GCF_015852505.1 of Tachyglossus aculeatus. Classification (NCBI taxonomy): domain Eukaryota; kingdom Metazoa; phylum Chordata; class Mammalia; order Monotremata; family Tachyglossidae; genus Tachyglossus; species Tachyglossus aculeatus. The sequence goes on from NC_052073.1 coordinate 34,687,815, forward strand.
GGCTGTGAGCCCATTGTTGGGTAGGGACGTCTCTAAATGTTGCCAACTTGTACTTCCCAAGCGCTTAGTACAGTGCTCTGCAAAATGTAAGCGCTGAATAAATACGATTGAATGAATGAACGATTGAATGTTTTGTTGTCTGTCTCCCCTGTCTAGGCCGTGAGCCTAGAAGGGGTAGGGACCGTCTCTAGATGTGGCCGACTTGGAGTTCCTCGAGCGCTCAGTACGGTGCTCTGCACACAGTAAGTGCTCAATAAATATAATTGAATGAATGAATGATTGAATGTTTTGTTGTCTGGAGTTCCTCAAGCGCTCAGTACGGTGCTCTGCACACAGTAAGCGCTCAATAAATATAATTGAATGAATGAATGATTGAATGTTTTGTTGTCTGTCCCCCCTTCTAGGCCATGAGCCTAGAAAGGGTAGGGACCGTCTCTAGATGTGGCTGACTTGGAGTTCCTCAAGCGCTCAGTACAGTGCTCTGCACACAGTAGGCGCTCAATAAATACAATTGAATGAATGAATGACTGAATGTTTTGTTGTCTGTCTCCCCCTTCTAGGCCGTGAGCCTAGAAAGGGTAGGGACCGTCTCTAGACGTGGCCGACTTGGAATTCCCAAGCGCTCAGTACGGTGCTCTGCACACAGTAAGCGCTCAATAAATATAATTGAATGAATGAATGATTGTTTTGTTGTCTGGAGTTCCTCAAGCGCTCAGTACGGTGCTCTGCACACAGTAAGCGCTCAATAAATATAATTGAATGAATGAATGATTGAATGTTTTGTTGTCTGTCTCCCACTTCTAGGCCATGAGCCCGTTGTTAGGTAGGAACTGTCTCTAGACGTGACTGACTTGGAGTTCTCAAGCACTCAGTACGGTGCTCTGCAACAGTAGGCGCTCAGTAAATACAATTGAGTGAATGAATGATTGAATGTTTTGTTCTCTGTCTCCCCCTTCTAGGCTCTGAGCCTAGAAGGGGTAAGGACCGTCTCTAGACGTGGCCGACTTGGAGTTCCTCAAGTGCTAAGTACGGTGCTCTGCACACAGTAAGCGCTCAATAAATATAATTGAATGAATGAATGATTGAATGTTTTGTTGTCTGGAGTTCCTCAAGCGCTCAGTACGGTGCTCTGCACACAGTAAGCGCTCAATAAATATAATTGAATGAATGAATGATTGAATGTTTTGTTGTCTGTCTCCCCCTTCTAGACCATCTCTAGATGTGGCCGACTTGGAGTTCCTCAGGCGCTCAGTATGGTGCTCTGCACACAGTAAGCGCTCAATAAATATAATTGAATGAATGAATGCTTTGTTGTCTGGAGTTCCTCAGGCGCTCAGTACGGTGCTCTGCACACAGTGAGCGCTCAATAAATATAATTGAATGAATGAATGATTGAATGTTTTGTTGTCTGGAGTTTCTCAAGTGCTCAGTACAGTGCTCAATAAATATAATTGAATGAATGAATGACTGAATGTATTGTTGTCTGTCTCCCCCCTCTAGGCCGTGAGCCTGTTGTTGGGTAGGGACCGTCTCTAGACGTGGCCGACTTGGAGTTCCCAAGCGCTCAGCACGGTGCTCTGCACACAGTAGGCGCTCAATAAATACAATTGAATGAATTAACGAATGAATGTTTTGTTGTCTGTCTCCCCCTTCTAGGCCGTGAGCCCGTTGTTGGGTAGGAACCGTCCCTAGACATGGCCGACTTGGAGTCCCCAAGCGCTCAGTACGGTGCTCTGCACACAGTAGGCGCTCAATAAATACAATTAAATGAATGAATGATTGAATGTTTTGTTGTCTGTCTCCCCTGTCTAGGCCGTGAGCCTAGAAGGGATAGGGGCCGTCTCTAGATGTGGCCGACTTGGAGTTCCCAAGCGCTCAGTGCGGTGCTCTGCACACAGTAAGCGCTCAATAAATATAATTGAATGAATGAATGATTGAATGTTTTGTTGTCTGTCTGCCACTTCTAGGCCATGAGCCTAGAAGGGGTAGGGGCCGTCTCTAGACGTGGCCGACTTGGAGTTCCTCAGGCGCTCAGTACGGTGCTCTGCACACAGTAAGCGCTCAATAAATATAATTGAATGAATGAATGCTTTGTTGTCTGGAGTTCCTCAGGCGCTCAGTACGGTGCTCTGCACACAGTGAGCGCTCAATAAATATAATTGAATGAATGAATGATTGAATGTTTTGTTGTCTGGAGTTTCTCAAGTGCTCAGTACGGTGCTCAATAAATATAATTGAATGAATGAATGACTGAATGTATTGTTGTCTGTCTCCCCCCTCTAGGCCGTGAGCCTGTTGTTGGGTAGGGACCGTCTCTAGACGTGGCCGACTTGGAGTTCCCAAGCGCTCAGCACGGTGCTCTGCACACAGTAGGCGCTCAATAAATACAATTGAATGAATTAACGAATGAATGTTTTGTTGTCTGTCTCCCCCTTCTAGGCCGTGAGCCCGTTGTTGGGTAGGAACCGTCCCTAGACGTGGCCGACTTGGAGTCCCCAAGCGCTCAGTACGGTGCTCTGCACACAGTAGGCGCTCAATAAATACAATTAAATGAATGAATGATTGAATGTTTTGTTGTCTGTCTCCCCTGTCTAGGCCGTGAGCCTAGAAGGGATAGGGGCCGTCTCTAGATGTGGCCGACTTGGAGTTCCCAAGCGCTCAGTGCGGTGCTCTGCACACAGTAAGCGCTCAATAAATATAATTGAATGAATGAATGATTGAATGTTTTGTTGTCTGTCTGCCACTTCTAGGCCATGAGCCTAGAAGGGGTAGGGGCCGTCTCTAGACGTGGCCGACTTGGAGTTCCTCAGGCGCTCAGTACGGTGCTCTGCACACAGTAAGCGCTCAATAAATATAATTGAATGAATGAATGCTTTGTTGTCTGGAGTTCCTCAGGCGCTCAGTACGGTGCTCTGCACACAGTAAGCGCTCAATAAATATAATTGAATGAATGAATGATTGAATGTTTTGTTGTCTGGAGTTTCTCAAGTGCTCAGTACGGTGCTCAATAAATATAATTGAATGAATGAATGAATGAATGTATTGTTGTCTGTCTCCCCCCTCTAGGCCGTGAGCCTGTTGTTGGGTAGGGACCGTCTCTAGACGTGGCCGACTTGGAGTTCCCAAGCGCTCAGCACGGTGCTCTGCACACAGTAGGCGCTCAATAAATACAATTGAATGAATTAACGAATGAATGTTTCGTTGTGTCTCCCCCTTCTAGGCCGTGAGCCCCTATTGGGTAGGAACTGTCTCTAGATGTGGCCGACTTGGAGTTCCCCAAGCGCTCAGTACGGTGCCCTGCACACAGTAGGCGCTCAATAAATACAATTGAATGAATGAATGAATGATTGAATGTTTTGTTGTCTGTCTCCCCCTTCTAGGCCGTGAGCCCGTTGTTGGGTAGGAACCGTCCCTAGACGTGGCCGACTTGGAGTCCCCAAGCGCTCAGTACGGTGCTCTGCACACAGTAGGCGCTCAATAAATATAATTGAATGAATTAATGAATGAATGTTTCGTTGTGTCTCCCCCTTCTAGGCCGTGAGCCCGTTGTTGGGTAGGAACCGTCCCTAGATGTGGCCGACTTGGAGTTCCTCAAGCGCTCAGTACAGTGCCCTGCACACAGTAGGCGCTCAATAAATACAACTGAATGAATGAATGAATGATTGAATGTTTTGTTGCCTGTCTCCCCCTTCTAGGCCGTGAGCCCGTTGTTGGGTAGGGACCATCCCTAGATGTGGCAACTTGGAGTAGCGCTCAGTACGGTGCTCTGCACATAGTAGGCGCTCAATAAATACAATTGAATGAATGAATGAATGATTGAATGTTTTGTTGCCTGTCTCCCCCTTCTAGGCCGTGAGCCCGTTGTTGGGTAGGAACCGTCCCTAGACGTGGCCGACTTGGAGTTCCCAAGCGCTCAGTACGGTGCTCTGCACACGGTAAGCGCCCACTAAGTAGGACCGACTGGCCGGATGGGTGAACAAATCGCCTGCTTATGGCGGTGGTGATGGCGAACGAGCTGAGGGAGGGAGGTCGTTGGCCACACTCAAGATGGCGGCCCGGGCTCCCCTCAGCGCGGCGCGGCCCGGCCTGGGCGCGGACGGCGCATGCGCAGCGCGGGGCCCGGGCCCGCGGCCGGCACAAGATGGCGGCGGCGGCGGCGCTGCTGCCGGGGAGGCCGAGGCGGAGGCGGCCGAGCGCGGCGTTGCCGAGACCCATCCGGGCAGGTGAGGACCCCGGGGCGGGGCGGGGGGCAAGGAGGAGCCTCTCCCGCCGTCGCTTCCGCCGTCCCCCGTTGGCGCCGGGGCCGGAGGGGCGGCGGTGAAGCCAGGCCGCCGCCGCCTCAATGGCGGCCTCCTCCTCCTTCTCTTCCTCCTCCTCCTTCTCCTTCTCCAGTCTCCTCAGCTCGGGGGGGGCGGGAGCGCGCCAGGCAGGGCGGGGCGCGGGCGCGCGCCGGTGCCCACTGCGCCTGCGCGGCCCGCCCTGGTTGGGCGGGGGCGGGGGGGACTCCCACCCGCGCCTGCGCCCACCGCGCATGCGCGGCCCGCCCTGGTTGGGCGGGGGCGGGGGGACTCCCCCTCGCGCCGGCGCCCACCGCGCATGCGCGGCCCGCCCGGGTTGGGCGGGGGCGGGGGGACTCCCCATCGCGCCGGCGCCCACTGCGCCTGCGCGGCCCGCCCTGGTTGGGCGGGGGCGGGGGGACTCCAGCTCGCGCCGGCGCCCACTGCGCATGCGCGGCCCGCCCTGGTTGGGCGGGGGCGGGGGAATCCCGCTCGCGCCCTCCACTTCCGGTCCAGCTAAGCGACTTCCGGTCCGGCTGCCCACTTCCGGTGGGGCCGACTCCCTCAGCGTCGCTTGACCATTGTCTGTGTGTGTTTCCCTCCTCCCCCCCCAGTCGATCAATCAATCAATCAATCGTACTTATTGAGCGCTTCCTGTGTGCAGAGCACTGTACTAAGCGCTTGGGAAGTCCAAGTTGGCAATGTATAGAGCCGTAGCACCTCAGAGCGGGGGGTACTTATGTACTTGTGTGACCATGGGCAAGTCACGTAACTTCTCTGAGCCTCAGTTCCCTCATCTGTAAAATGGGGATGAAGACTGGGAGCCCCACGGGGGACAACCTGATCACCTTGTATCCCCCCCAGTGCTTAGAACAGTGCTCTGCACATAGTAAGCGCTTAACAAATGCCATTATTATTATTATTATTACTTACTGAGCGCCCCCCCCCCTCGGTTAGACTTGGGCCCTGCCCTCCAGGAGCGGCTCCCCTGCGCGAAACCCTGCGCTGAGCGCTCTGGGGAGCGTCCAGTACACCGGCTACTGGGGACGCGCCCTCCCCAGCGCTTAGCACAGTGCACGCGGTTGAATGAGTGAATGACACCCTGGGCGTCCACGAAGCGCCTTCATCATCATTTTTATTTATTGAGCGCCTACTGCGTGCAGAGCACTGTACTAAGCGCTTGGGAAGTACAGTACGCTTAGTACGGTGCTCTGCACATAGTAAGCGCTCACTAAGTACGATTTATGATGATAAGCATTTAATTCCCATTTTATAGATAGGGAAATTGAGGCACAGAGAACTTGAGTGGCTCTCCCAGGGTCACACGACAAACAAGTGGGGGAGCCGGGATTAGAATCCAGATCTCTTGACCCTGTTGTTCATTTTCATTGCGTGGGAAGCTTTTCCTTTCGTTTCATGCTTTCATGGGAAGCAGCGTGGCTCAGTGGAAAGAGCCTGGGCTTTGGAGACAGAGGTCATGGGTTCAAATCCTGGCTTTCCCAGTTGTCAGCTGGGTGACTTTGGGCAAGTCACTTAACTTCTCTGGGCCTCAGTGACCTCATCTGTAAAATGGGGATGAAGCCTGTGAGCCCCCTGTGGGACAACCTGATTGCCTTGTAACCTCCCCAGCGCTTAGAACAGTGCTTTGCACATAGTAAGTGCTTAATAAATGCCATCATTATTATTATTATTATTATTATTATTATTATTATTATTACAAGTTGGCAACATCTAGAGACGGTCCCTACCCCTCAACGCTGTGCTAAGAGCTAGGGACAGTCTGTCCGATCAGTTACCACGGGGGTATTTTAGAGGCGCTTACTATCAGTCAATCAGAGAAGCAGCATGGCTCAGTGGAAAAAGCCTGGGCTTTGGAGTCCGAGGTCATGGGTTCAAATCCCGGCTCCACCACTTGTCAGCTGGGTGACTTTGGGCAAGTCACTTCACTTCTCTGGGCCTCAGTGACCTCATCTGTAAAACGGGGATGAAGACTGTGAGCCCCACGGGGGACAACCTGCTCACCTTGTAAATTCCCCAGCGCTTAGAACAGTGCTCTGCACATAGTAAGTGCTTAATAAATGCCATTATTATTATTATTATTATAATCAATCATGTTTACTAAGCGCTTACTGTGTGCAGAGCACTGTACTAAGCGCTTGGGAAGTCCAAGTTGGCAACATATAGGGATGGTCCCTACCCAACAGTGGGCTCACAGTCGAGAAGACTTACTACACGGCGGCGTTGGTCCCTCTTTATTGAGAAGCAGCGTAGCTCAGTGGAAAGAGTGGAGTCAGAGGTCATGGGTTCAAATCCCGGCTCCGCCAATTGTCAGCTGGGTGACTTAGGGCAAGTCGCTTCACTTCTCTGGGCCTCAGTTCCCTCATCTGTAAAATGGGGATGAAGCCTGTGAGCCCCCCTGTGGGACTACCTGATTACCTTGTACCGCTTCCGGCGCTTAGAACAGTGCTTTGCACCTAGTAAGCGCTTAATAAATGCCATCATCATTGCTGCATTGCACTTTCTAAGCACTTAGTACAGATAGAGCTCAGCGCTTAATAATAATGATAATGATGACATTTATTAAGCACTTACTATGTGCAAATCAATCAATCAATCGTATTTATTGAGCGCTTACTGGGTGCAGAGCCCGCCGTCGATCAGTAGCATTTGTTGAGCTCCTCCCGTGGACGGGGCACTGTACTGGGCGCCCGGGAAGGTCCAGGGAGGATCCAGGCCTCGTCGACCGTCGGATAAGCCCCAGCTGTCCCCGGTGGCCCCTCCCCAATTCCCCCAGTTCCACCCTGGCCGGGAGGCGTCTACCCCATCTCCCCTCCTCGCTGGGGAGAAGGCCCGGCCCAAGGCTTGGGCCTCCTTCGGAGAATGATCGGAACTCCTCCTGCCCCTCCTCATTCACTCATTCAGTCATATTTATTGAGCGCTTACAGTGCTTAAAGCACCCCCTCCTCCTCCTTCTCTCTTTCCCCTCCTCCCTCTCCTCATTTTCGTCCTCTTCACCCTCCTTTTTTCTCCTCCCTCTTTTCTCTCTTCTCCTTCCTCCTCCTTCTCCATGCCCTCCTCTGCCTCCTCTTTTTCCTCCTCCCTCTTCTCCCTTTCCTGCTCCTCCCTCACTTCTCCCTCTCCTTCCTTTTTTCCCCTCTTGCCCATTCTCCCTTCCCTTTCCCCTTCTCCCTCTCCTTTCCCCTCCTTCCTTTCCTCTCTTTCCCCCTTTCCTCTTTTTCCTCCTCCCCTTCTCCCTTTCCTCTTTCCCCTTCTTTCCCTTTCCCCTCCTCCCTTTCCCCTTCTCCATCTCCTCTTCCTCCCTCTTTCGTTTCCTCTTCCTCCTCCTTCCTCTCCTTTCCCTCCTCCCTTTTCTGCTCCTCCCTCTCCTCTTTTCCCCCCTCCTCCCTATCCTCCCTTTTCCCTCCTCCCTCTCCCCTCTGTCCCCCTCCTCCTTCCCTGCTCCTCATCTCCCCTCCTCTTTCCCCCCTTCCCTCTCCTCTTCCCCCTTCCTCTTTTTCCTCCTCCCCCTCTCCCTTTCCTCTTTCCCCTCCTCCCTTTCCCCTTCTCCCTCTCCTCTTCCCCCCTTTCTCTTTCATTTCCTCTTTCTCCTCCTTCCTCTCCTTTTCCTCCTTCCTTTTCTGCTCCTCCCTCTTCTCTTTCCCCCCTCCTCCCTATCCTCCCTTTTCCCTCCTCCCTCTCCCCTCTGTCCCCCTCCTCCTTCCCTGCTCCTCGTCTCCCCTCCTCTTTCCCCCTCCTCCCTCTCCTCTTCCCCCCTTTCCTCTTTTTCCTCCTCCCCTTCTCCCTTTCCTCTTTCCCCTTCTTTCCCTTTCCCCTTTCTCCTCCTCCCTTTCCCCTTCTCCCTCTCCTCTTCCCCCCTTTCTCTTTCATTTCCTTTCTCCTTCCTCTCCTTTTCCTCCTCCCTTTTCTGCTCCTCCCTCTTCTTTCCCCCATCCTCCTTTTCCCCTTCTCCCTCTCCTCTTCCCCCCTTTCTCTTTCATTTCCTCTTTCTCCTTCCTCTCCTTTTCCTCCTCCCTTTTCTGCTCCTCCCTCTTCTTTCCCCCATCCTCCCTTTTCCCACCTCCCTCTCCCCTCTGTCCCCCTCCTCCTTCCCTGCTCCTCGTCTCCCCTCCTCTTTCGTTCCCTCCTCTCTCCTCCCCTCCTTCCCCCCGCCCGGGCGTGGGGGTCACAGAGGGTAGTGATGGGGTCCTTCGGCCTCGAGGCCCGGCCCTCCCCGCCCCCCCGTCCACCTGGTGTCTGTGTGTGTTTGTGAGTGTGTACGACGGGTTGAGGGGGGGAGGCAGGCCCCGGGGGGGGCCGGGAGGCGGGTGGGCAGCGCGGCTGAGGACCGTCTGCGTGCCAGGCAGAGCGCGGATGCTGAGAGATGGCCAATGAGACCCAAGGCAGCCCCAGGGACGAAGCGTCTCTGGTGGGCCACAGCCCCGGCACCTCCAGTCAGAGCCAGCCCAGCTCCCCCAAACCCGTCCGATTGGTGCAGGATCTGCCAGGTAACCCCCCGCCGTCCCCCGTCCCCCAAACCGCCGCGGGCGGCACCCCGCAAAACCCGCGGGTCGGCCCGGGCCGCCTCAGGAAAGAGCGCCTCCCGACACCGCGTCCGGCCCGCTCGCCTCCTCTCTGCCCCGTTGCCTAGCATGGACGGGGCAGATGCTTGCCCGATTCAATAACGGTCGCGATTAAATGACGACGCGGCCCCGCGTGCTCCCTTCCCGTCCCAAACCGATTCCGGCGTCCGGGGTGACCCCGACCGGGGGTCAGAGGTCAGGGGCCCACCCCTCGGTTGGAACCGCCTTCGGAGGCCGGGCCCGGCCCCGCCGCCCGTCGGGCGGGCGGCTTCCCTTCCTCCGGGCCTCGGTTGCCCCCTCTGGAGAACGGGGCCGGCCTCCGGGTGGGGCGGGGGCCGTGCCCGACCTGGAGGTCCTCCCTCCCGCCCACCTGTGCCCACCCCCCGGCCCAGACGGGCTGGTACAGGCAGGCTGGGAGAAATGCTGGAGCCGGCGAGAGGCCCGCCCTTACTACTTCAACCGCTTCACCAACCAGTCTCTGTGGGAGGTGCCCATCCTCGGGCAGCACGATGTCATCGTGAGTGGCTGGGGGGGAACCGGGGGGCTGGGGGTGGGGGACCGGCGTGGCCGGCCGTGACCCCGCCGGTCCGGCCCTCTTCCCCCTCCCCAGTCGGACCCCTTGGGGCTGAACGCGGCCCCGCTGCCCCCGGACGCGGGCCCCGCCGACTCGCCCGCGGACAAGCCCGCGGAGAAGCCCGGGAAGAGGAGGCTCTCGGAAGAGATCCAGCCCGCCGGCAACGGCGTCAAGAAGCCTAAGGTGGGTACGGGCCGGGGCGGGAGAACGGGAAACCGACTCATCCGATGCCCGCCGCCGCCCTGAGCGCCCGCTCCGTTCCCAACACGCCGGACCGGGCGCCTCCGGAGTCCGGGGGGCCGCGCCGAGTGGATGATCAGCGGAGGGGGCTTCGCGACCCTCCTAAAATCCCACTGGAGGCGGGAGGTGTCCGGGGAGGGGGCCGATGATGATAATAATAATAATAATGATAATAATAATAGCAGCGGTGGTACTTGCGCAGCGCTTACCGTCCTAAGCGCTGGGGGAGACTCGAGGTCGTCAGGCGGTCCCCCGTGGGGCTCCCAGTCTTCGCCCCCGTTTTCCAGACGAGATCAGAGGCCCGGAAAAGCTAATCAATCAATCAATCAATCGTATTTATTGAGCGCTTACTATGTGCAGAGCACTGTACTAAGCGCTTGAATCGGCTTAATCGGCTCGCCCGCGGGCACACGGCCGTCAAGTGGTGGAGCCGGATTGGAACCCACGACCGCGACGGATCAGTCAGCCCGTCGGCCGTATTTATCGAGCGATTATCCCGTGCAGGGTACTGTACTGAGCGCCCGGGAGGGGCCGGCTAGAGAAGCGGCGTGGCTCGGTGGGAAGAGCCCGGGCTTGGGAGTCAGAGGTCGTGGGTTCTAATCCCGGCTCCCCCACGTGTCTGCTTTGTGACCTCGGGCAAGTCACTTAACGTCTCTCGTCTGGAAAATGGGGATGAAGACCGTGAGCCCCCCGTGGGACAACCCGATCACCTTGCCACCTCCCCAGCGCTTAGAACGGTGCTTTGCGCGTAGTAAGCGCTTAACAAATGCCATCATCATTATTATTATTATTATTATTATCTTCTGTACAACAGAACTAGCCGACGAGTTCCCTGCCTGTGACGAGCTTACAGTCTAGAGAGGAAGACGCGTTACTACGAATAAATCATTTGTAATCTGTAATCGTGAGCTTACGGTCTAGACGGGAAGATAGGCCCGACTCCGAGCAAAGAAGTGATTTGTGACGTGTAGCTCAAGTGATGAGAATAACCGTGGTATTTGCTAAGCGCTTACTGCGTGCCCGGCGCTGTACTGAGCACCTGCGGCGTATCCAGGCAAATCGGGTGGGTCGGGGAACCGAGGCCCGGAGAGGGGAAGCGACCCGCCCCCACGGCGGAGCCGGGATTAGAACTCGTGACCTTCCGACACCCCCCCCCCAGGCTCGTGCTGTATCCGCTACCCCATCAGCGCTTAGAACAGTGCTTTGCACATAGTAAGCGCTTAACAAATGCCATTATTATTATTATTATTATGCTGCTTCCTCGCGTGCACACGAAGACGTACTTAAAAACGTGTCCCCGAGTGCCGCGGGGTCGGGGCGAACGTCAAACGTCCCGAGGGCGGAGTGCGAGCCGGGGAAAGGAGGGCTCAGTCATCATCCTCATCATCAATTGTATTTATTGAGCGCTTACTATGTGCAGAGCACTGTACTAAGCGCTTGGGAAATTGGCACTTCCAGTCAGGGAAGGCCTCTCGGAGGAGAGGCTCCGAAGGCGGAGAGAGCGGTGGTCCGGCTGGCCGTGGGTGGGCGTCGTCCAACTGTACTTCCCAAGCGTCCAGTACGGTGCTCCGCACATAGTAAGCGCTCAATAAGTACGGTGGAGTGAATGAACTTTTAGACTGTGAGCCCACTCTTTTAGACTGTGAGCCCACTGTTGGGTAGGGACTGTCTCTATATGTTGCCAGTTTGTACTTCCCAAGCGCTTAGTACAGTGCTCTGCACACAGTAAGCGCTCAATAAATACGATTGATGATTGATGACGAACGTGGAGGGGGAAGGAATCCCTGAGGAGGTGGGGAAGGGGTTGGCGGGAAGGCTCGGAGGCCGGGAGTGTCCGTGTGGGTCCGAGTGGTTAAGGAGACGGATCCCGCGGGAGGCGAGCGGAGATGTCCCGCGGCGGAGAGGGAAAGCCGGGAACGTCCGCGCGGAGGTGGGATTGGAAGCGGTGGGAGGGGACGAGGAGTTCTCCGAGGGGACCCCCGAGGGACCCCCCAGTTCGGGAGCGGGAGGCAGGGGGAGGAGCCCGCGCGGCCACGGGGATGAGGGGAGAACCAGGAGAGGACGGAGGCGGCGGAGCCGAGGTTCGATAACGATTTGAGAAGCCGCGCGGCTCAGTGGAGAGAGCGTGGGCTTCGGAGTCCGAGGTCATGGGTTCAAATCCCGCCTCCACCACTTGTCAACCGTGCGACTCCGGGCAAGTCGCTTCACTTCTCTGGGCCTCAGTTCCCCCCTCTGTAAAATGGGGATGAAGACTGGGAGCGCCCCGTGGGACAACCTGATCACCTTGTAAATTCCCCAGCGCTTAGAACGGGACTGTGCACGTAGGAAGCGCTTAGTAAATGCCATTATTATTATTATGATTCCGGGAGGAGGGGCGACGGTCCACGGCTCCGGAGGCAGCCCCGGGGGGGTCGGGGAGGATCCGGGTGGAGTAGACGCCGCTGGATCCGGGCCTTTTGATATTGGCCCCACCCTCAACCCCGCCACACTTACGTGCCAATCTAGGACAGGGATTCAGTTATTTATTTTCGGGTACGTCCTCCCCAGCTCCCCGTGTCGGCCCGCTCTGCTCCATCGTCCTCTCCCAAGCGCTCAGTCCGGCGCCGGGCACACAGAGCGCTCAGTAAATGCCACCGAGGACGCCGTGACGATAAGCAGCGCGGCTCAGCGGAAGGAGCCCGGGCTTGGGAGTCCGAGGTCACGGGTTCTAATCCCGGCGCCGTCAGTTGTCAGCCGGGTGACTTTGGGCGGGTCGCCTCACTTCTCTGGGCCTCAGTGACCTCATCTGGAAAATGGGGGTGAAGACTGGGAGCCCCCCGGGGGACAACCTAATCATCGTCATCATCATCAATCGTATTTATTGAGCGCTTACTATGTGCAGAGCACTGTACTAAGCGCTTGGGAAGTACAGATTGGCAACCCATAGAGACATCACCTCCCCAGCGCTTAGAACAGTGCCTTGTGCGTAGTGAGCGCTTAATAAATGCCGTCATTATTATTAGAATTATAAATTGGCCAAAAAGGGGTCAAAGGGCAGTTTCCACGGAGCGAAGGGGGCCGGATCGGAGGCGGGGCAAGGAGAGGACCCATCCCGGGAGTTTGGAGAGGAGCGCACGGGAGAGATCCGGGGAGAGCGCGCTCTCTTCTCGGAGAGAGGCGGCGGATCTTCCTCGCCGCTTCCCGACCCGGGGATCCCCCCGGCCCCGGATCGGCCGGCGGTACCCCTCGTCCCGGGAACCGCCGGGTGGCCTCGGAGCACCCCCGCCACCCGGACTCGGTTTCCCTGGACCGCACCGAAGCGGGTGGCTTCGGCGTGGCGTCACCCTTCCGTCGGCCCCGCGCTCGGTACGGCCCCTGAGTGGGACCGCGTCCGTCTCTCCTCAGGTGGACGCCCCCGGGCCCCCCGCCCAGCCGGTGCCCGGCTCCCCCGCGGTGCCCGCGGCGCCCGGGCCCCCGACCCCGAAGGGCTGGAGCGCGGCCCCCGAGGACAAGCAGCAGGCGGCTCTCCTGCGTCCCACCGAGTGAGCGGCGGGCCGTGGAGGGTGGGGGGCCCCGCCGGCCCCCGGCCCCCCGTCTGACGGCCCCCCGGGGACCCCCTCCCTCCCCGCCAGGGTCTACTGGGACCTGGACATCCCCACCAACGCGGTGATCAGGCAGCGGGGGCCGGCGGAGGCCCTGCCCCCGCACCCCGAGGTGGAGCTGCTCCGCTCCCAGCTCATCCTCAAGCTGCGCCAGCATTACCGCGAACTCTGCCAGCAGCGCGAGGGTAAGGCGGCCTCCCCGCGCCCCCCACCCACCCCCCGGGGGGGGGCCTCCGCCGTCCTGACCGGGGGTCCCCCCCCGCCAGGCATCGAGCCGCCCCGGGAGTCCTTCAACCGCTGGATGCTGGAACGCAAGGTGGTGGACAAAGGGACCGACCCGCTGCTGCCCAGCGACTGCGAGCCGGTGGTGTCCCCCTCCATGTTCCGGGAGATCATGAACGACATCCCCATCAGGTGCGGACCCCGGGGCCGGTGGGGGGGGGGGGCGCGGGAGGCGGGCGGGGAAGGGCGCCGAGGGAACCCCCTCCGTCCCTTCTGCGGCCGCAGGTTATCGCGCATCAAGTTCCGGGAAGAAGCCAAGCGGCTCCTGTTCAAGTACGCCGAGGCCGCCAAGCGACTCATCGAGTCCAGGTCGGGACGGGCCCCCCGGTCCCCGCGGGGAGCCCCGGGGCGGGACGCCCGCGGCGGGGGGCGGGCGGGGAGAGCCGACCCCTCCGCTGTCCCCCAGGAGGGCCTCCCCGGACAGTCGCAAGGTGGTCAAGTGGAACGTGGAGGACACCTTCAGCTGGCTGAGGAAAGACAGCTCCGCCTCCAAGGAGGACTACATGGTGAGGGGGGCGGCGGAGGCGGCGGGGGGCGGGCGGGGCGGGCGGGGGGCCGCCCCGGCGGACCGCCTCTGGGGTCCCGCAGGACCGGCTGGAGCACCTGCGGAAGCAGTGCGGCCCCCACGTGTCGGCCGCCGCCAAGGACTCGGTGGAGGGCATCTGCAGTAAGATCTACCACATCTCCCTGGAGTACGTCAAGCGGATCCGCGAGAGGCACCTCGCCATCCTCAAGGAGAACGACATCTCGGGTACGGCCCCCGGGGAGGGGCGGCGGGGCGGGCGGGCCGCCCGGCAACGGGGCGGCCGCGCTCGCCGAGGCGTGGGGCGCTCGGAAAGTCCGGGGGGAGACGGCCCCCGCCCGCCCCGGGCTTACGGTCGAGAGGCCGGGAGACGGACGGACGGCGAGAGGAGGGAACGGACGGCGACGCAGATGAAGAGATGGGCGTTAAGGGAGATAGAACTGGGCAGACGTACAGGAGAATAATGAGGATGGGATTTGCTGAGGTGTTTCCCTGCCGAGAGCTCACCTCCTCCAGGAGGCCTTCCCAGACTGAGCCCCTTCCTTCCTCTCCCCCTCGCCCCCCTCTCCATCCCCCCATCTTACCTCCCTCCCTTCCCCACAGCACCTGTATATATGGATATATGTTCGTACATATTTTTTGACCCCATTTATTTGTTTATTTAATTTATTTGTACATATCTATTCTATTTATTTTATGTTGTTAGTATGTTTGGTCTCTGTCTCCCCCTTTTAGACTGTGAGCCCACTGTTGGGTAGGGACCGTCTCTAGATGTTGCCAATTTGTACTTCCCAAGCGCTTAGTACAGTGCTCTGCACGTAGTAAGCGCTCAATAAATACGATTGATGATGATGATGATTTGCTAAGCGCTTACTACGGGCAAAGCACCGTTCTAAGCGCCGGGGGGATACAGGGTGATGGGGTTGCCCCACCTGGGGCTCACGGTCTTAATCCCCATTTGACAGACGAGGTAGCCGAGGCACAGAGAAGTGCCAAAAGTCACCCAGCTGACAGTTGGCGGAGCCGGGATTCGAACCCGTGACCTCTGACCCCAAAGCCCGGGCTCTTTCCACTGAGCCACGCTGCTTCTAGGAGATAAAGGAGATAGAACTACCGATACGCCCGGACGTACGGGAGAGCGATAACGAGGGTGTCGGTTAAGCGCGTACTCTGAGCGCTGGCGTAGATGCAGGGCAATCCCCCGTGGGGCTCGCGGCCTCCATCCCCGTTTTCCAGACGAGGGAACTGAGGCCCAGAGAAGCGAAGCAGCCGGCCTCGAGGTCAGCCAGCAGACAATAATGGGGGTGGTGACGGTATTCGTTAAGCGCTTGCTCTGTGCCAGGTGGCGGAGCTGAGATTCGAACCCACAGCCTCTGACTCCCGAGCCCAGCCTCTCGTGGCCGACGCCGCATAGGGATGGTGTCTCTGGGCCCGCTCTCCGCCCCCTCCAGCCGAGGCCCTTCTGAAATCCCATCTCCTCCGGGATTTTCCCTGAGAGGCGGTAAGCGCTCAATAAATACGATTGTATGAGTGCATGAATGGGCCCGGTCCTGTGTCCGGGGTTCAATCAATCAATCAATCAATCGTATTTATTGAGCGCTTACTATGTGCAGAGCACTGTACTAAGCGCTTGGGAAGTCCAAATTGGCAACATCTAGAGACGGTCCCTACCCAACAGTGGGCTCACAGTCTAAAAGGGGGAGACGGAGAACAAAACCAAACATACTAACAAAATAAAATGAATAGATAGGTACAAGTAAAATAGAGTAATAAATATGTACAAACATGTCATCATCATCATCATCAATTGTATTTATTGAGCGCTTACTATGTGCAGAGCACTGTACTAAGCGCTTGGGAAGTCCAAATTGGCAACATCTAGAGACGGTCCCTACCCAACAGTGGGCTCACAGTCTAAAAGGGGGGAGACGGAGAACAAAACCAAACATACTAACAAAATAAAATGAATAGATAGGTACAAGTAAAATAGAGTAATAAATATGTACAAACATGTCATCATTATCATCATCAATTGTATTTATTGAGAGCTTACTATGTGCAGAGCACTGTACTAAGCGCTTGGGAAGTCCAAATTGGCAACATCTAGAGACAGTCCCTACCCAACAGTGGGCTCACAGTCTAAAAGGGGGAGACGGAGAACAAAACCAAACATACTAACAAAAGAAAATAAATAGAATAGATAGGTACAAGTAAAATAGAGTAATAAATATGTGCAAACATATCATCATCATCAATCATATTTATTGAGCGCTTACTATGTGCAGAGCACCGTACTAAGCGCTTGGGAAGTACAAATTGGCAACATATAGAGACAGTCCCTACCCAACAGTGGGCTCACAGTCTAAAAGGGGGGAGACGGAGAACAAAACCAAACATACTAACAAAATAAAACAAATAGAATAGATAGGTACAAGTAAAATAGAGTAATAAATATGTACAAACATATATACATATACCAATCATATTTATTGAGCGCTTACTATGTGCAGAGCACTGTACTAAGCGCTTGGGAAGTCCAAATTGGCACCATCTAGAGACAGTCCCTACCCAGCAGTGGGCTCACAGCCTAAAACGGGGAGGCGGAGAACAAAACCAAACATACTAACAAAAGAAAATAAATAGAATAGATATGGACAAGTAAAATAAATAGAGTAATAAATATGTACAAACATATCATCATCATCATCAATCATATTTATTGAGCGCTTACTATGTGCAGAGCACCGTACTAAGCGCTTGGGAAGTCCAAATTGGCAACATCTAGAGACAGTCCCTACCCAACAGCGGGCTCACAGTCTAAAAGGGGGGAGACGGAGAACAAAACCAAACATACTAACAAAAGAAAATAAATAGAATAGATAGGTACAAGTAAAATAGAGTAATAAATATGTACAAACATATATACATATATCAATCATATTTATTGAGCGCTTACTATGTGCAGAGCACCGTACTAAGCGCTTGGGAAGTCCAAATTGGCAACATTTAGAGACGGTCCCTACCCAACAGTGGGCTCACAGTCTAAAAGGGGGAGACGGAGAACAAAACCAAACATACTAACAAAAGAAAATAAATAGAATAGATAGGTACAAGTAAAATAGAGTAATAAATATGTACAAACATATATACATATATCAATCATATTTATTGAGCGCTTACTATGTGCAGAGCACCGTACTAAGCGCTTGGGAAGTCCAAATTGGCAACATCTAGAGACGGTCCCTACCCAACAGTGGGCTCACAGTCTAAAAGGGGGAGAACGGAGAACAAAACCAAACATACTAACAAAATAAAATAAATAGAATAGATATGTACAAGTAAAATAGAGTAATAAATATGTACAAACATATCATCATCATCAGTCATATTTATTGAGCGCTTACTATGTGCAGAGCACCGTGGGAAGTACAAATTGGCAACATTTAGAGACGGTCCCTACCCAACAGTGGGCTCACAGTCTAGAAGGGGGAGACAGAGAACAAAACCAAACATACTAACAAAAGAAAATAAATAGAATAGATATGGACAAGTAAAATAAATAGAGTGATAAATGTGTACAAACATCTATACAGGTGCTGTGGGGAAGGGAAGGAGGTAAGATGGGGGGATGGAGAGGGGGACGAGGGGGAAGGCCTCCTGGAGGAGGTGAGCTCTCAGCAGGGCCTTGAAGGGAGGAAGAGAGCGGATGAGGAAACCGAGGCCCGGGGCCTCCGGCTCGGACTCCGGGGTCCCGCGCGCCGACCCGCTCCGGCTCGCGGTCGAGCGAGCGAGCGTCCGGTCGCCTGGGCGGGCGGGCCGCGGGGTGGGCCGGGGCCTGAGACGGTCGGTCCGTCCCCCTGGCCCCGCAGAGGAGGTGGAGGCGGGCGAGGTGGAGGAGCGGCTGGTCTACTGCTACCCGGTGCGGCTGGCGGTGCCCTCCCCGCCCTTGCCCGGCGTGGAGCTGCACATGGAGAGCCACGTGGCCTGCGTCGTGCGCTACAAGGGCGAGGTGGTCCGCGTCAGCCGGAGCTACTTCAGCAAGCTGGTGAGGCCCGGCGGCGGCGGCGGCGGCGGCGGCGGGCGGCGGGGGCGGCCGGGCGGGCGGGCGGGCACCGTCTGACCGCGGCCCCCGTCGCCCGGGCAGTGGCTCCTCTACCGCTACAGCTGCGTCGACGACTCGGCCTTCGAGCGCTTCCTGCCGCGGGTCTGGTGCCTCCTCCGCCGCTACCAGGTAGGCGAGGGGCGGGCGGGCGGGCGGGCGGGCCGCGGGGGGCTCCGGGCCGGGGGGCCGGCCGCCCACCGCTCCGTCCCTCCCTCCCTCCCGCAGATGATGTTCGGGGTGGGGCTGTACGAGGGCACGGGCTTGCAGGGGGCCCTGCCCGTGGCCGTGTTCGAAGCCCTGCACCGGCTGTTCGGCGTCAGCTTCGAGTGCTTCGCCTCGCCCCTCAACTGCTACTTCCGCCAGTACTGCTCCGCTTTCCCGGACACGGACGGCTACTTCGGCTCCCGGGGGTGAGAGAGACGCCCCCCCCCCCCCCCCGCGACGGGGGCGCGGGGAGGCCGCTCGCTCCCGGCCCCTCGGGCGCGCCTGCGGTCCGGGCCGCGTTCCCGGCTTTGGGTACCGCTCTGCTAATGTTATAACGACGGCATTTATTAAGCGCTTACTACGTGCAAAGCGCCGTTCTGAGCGCCGGGGAGATTACGGGGTGATCAGGTGGTCCCACTGGGGGCTCACCGTCTTCATCCCCGTTTGACAGATGAGGTCACTGAGGCCCAGAGAAGTGCAGTGACTTCATCATCATCATCAGCGATCGTATTTATTGAGCGCTTACTATGTGCAGAGCACTGTACTGTTGGGAAGTACAAATTGGCAACACATAGAGACAGTCCCTACCCAACAGTGGGCTCACAGTCTAAAAAAAAAAAGTGACTCGCCCAAAGTTACGCAGCTGACAACCGGCAGAGCCGGGATTTGAACCCATGACCTCTGACTCCAAAGCCCGGGCTCTTTCCACTGAGCCACGCTGCTTCTCATATATGTTGCCAACTTGGACTTCCCAAGCGCTTAGTACAGTGCTCTGCGCGCAGTAAGCGCTCAATAAATACGACTGATTGATTGATTGCTAATAACATCAGTCTGGGCCATGTTCCGAGCTTTGGGTACCGCTCCGCTCCGGAAGCAGTTGCTAATGTTATATGTTGCCAACTTGTACTTCCCAAGCGCTTAGTACAGTGCTCTGCACACAGTAAGCGCTCAATAAATCCGATTGATTGATTGCTAATAACAATAACGCCATTTATTAAGCGCTTACTACGCGCCAAGCGCCGTTCTAAGCGCCGGGGAGGTTACAAGGTGATCAGGCTGCCCCCCGTCCCAGGCTTCATCCCCATTTGACAGGTGAGGGAACTGAGGCGCGGAGAAGTGAAGTGACTGGCCCAAAGTCACCCAGCTGACAAGTGGCGGGGCCGGGATTTGAACCCGTGACCTCCGACTCCAAAGCCTGGGCTCTTTCCACTGAGCCACGCTGCTTCTCTAATAATAGTACTTAATAATAATACTAATAATAATCGTGGTATTTGCGAAGGGCCTACTGGGGGCCAGGCAGTGTTCCGAGCGTTGGGTACCGCTCCGCTCTGGAAGCCCTTAATAGTAATCATCAATCGTATTTATTGAGCGCTTACTGTGTGCAGAGCACTGTACTAAGCGCTTGGGAAGTACAAATTGGCAACATATAGAGACAGTCCCTACCCAACAGTGGGCTCACAGTCTAGTAATAATAATAATGGCATTTACTAAGCGCTTACTATGTGCAAAGCACTGTTCTGAGCGCCAAGGAGGTTACAAGGTGATCGGGTCGTCCCACGGGGGGCTCACAGTCTTCATCCCCATTTTGCAGATGAGGGAACTGAGGCGCAGAGAAGTGAAGTGACTGGCCCAAAGTCACCCAGCTGACAATTGGCGGAGCCGGGATTTGAACCCATGACCTCCGACTCCAAAGCCCGGGCTCTTTATATGTTGCCAGCTTGTACTTCCCAAGCGCTTAGTCCAGTGCTCTGCACACAGTAAGCGCTCAGTAAATGCGATTGAATGATTGATTTCCGCTGTCACGCTGCTTCTCTAATAACAGGACTTAATAATAATACTAATAATAATCGTGGTATTTGCGAAGACTGGGGGCCCGGCCCTGCTCTGAGCACTTAGCAATAATAGTAATTGCGGTGTCCGTTAGGCGCTTATTACACGCCACGCGTTGTCTGAGCGCCGAGGGAGATACGAGGTCATCGGGTCGGACGCGGTCCCCGTCCCTCCTGGGGCTCCCCCGACGCCCATTTTCCGGAGGCGGGAGCCGAGGCCCGGACGAGTGAAGTGACTCGTCCAAGGTCACGCGGCGGCCGGGCGGTGGAGGCGGGATTAGAACCCACGACCGCGCCGCCTCACAGGCGGTAGTGCCTCGTTTTCCCTCACTGCGGTTTAGTCGGGGGCGCGTCTTCCGCACGGCGGTACTTACTGAGCGCTCGCCGTCCACCGGGCACGTGGGAGAGGACGGCACGGCCCGTCTCCGGCCTACGAGACGGCGGCGGCGGCGGGGAAAATCGGGGAAGGCCCCTCGGAGGAGATGGGCTTTGGAATAAAGCTTCGAAGCCCTCTAGACCTTACGCGATGCGTGCGGGGGACTGTACTAAGCGCCAGGGAGAGTTCAGTAGTGCCCCTCCGGCGCTGACCTTCTCCCGTGCCTCAGTCGCACCCGCCTCACCTCCGACTCCCGCCCCACGTCCGCGCTTGGTCTTTCCTAGAGAAGCGGCGGGCTCGGGAGTCCGAGGTCACGGGTTCGAATCCCCGCTCCGCCGCTAGTCAGCTGTGTGACCTCGGGAAAGCCACTTCTCCGTGCCTCAGTCCCCCCATCTGTAAAAGGGGGATGAAGACTGTGAGCCCCCACGGGGGACAACCTGATCACCCGGCGCTTAGAACAGTGCTTGGCACGTAGTGGGCGCTTAACAAATGCGGGGGACCGCAGCCCCCGGCGCTTAGTACTGCAGAGCGCTCCGTAAACCGTGACCCACGTCGGGAGAGCGGGAAGGGGCCCGCTTTTCCGGGCCTCGGATGGGAAACGGGGATGGAGCCCGTCATCCCAAACCCGTCACCTTTTAGACCGTGAGCCCACCGTTGGGTAGGGACTGTCTCTATGTGTTGCCAGTTTCTACGTCCCAAGCGCTTAGTACAGTGCTCTGCACGTAGTAAGCGCTCCAATAAATACGATCGATGACGACGGTCACCCCTCATCGCCCCCGGCGCCTGGCCGCGTAGTAAGCGCTCGACCGATCCCGCCGCCGTCGTCACCGTTATCGATCATCGCCGATCGTAGTTGTTGAGCGCTTCCTATGTGCAGAGCGCTGTACTGAGCGCTTGGGAAGTACCGATTAATGATAATAAATGGCAAAGATGGACGGACTGATCGCGGCCTGTCCCCGATCGATTAGGCCGTGCCTGGATTTCTCTCCGCTGAGCGGGTCCTTTGAAGCCAACCCCCCTTTCTGCGAGGAGCTGATGGACGCCATGGTGTCTCACTTCGAGGTGCCGGGGTTTGGGGGGGACGGGGCGGGCGGCGGCCGGGGCGCGGGGGGCCGTCCGGGCGGCGTCCCCTCACCCCCGGGGGCGTCTCCCACAGAGCCTCCTGGAAGGCTCGCCCGAGCCGCTGTCCTTCATCGTCTTCATCCCCGAGTGGCGGGAGCCGCCGACGCCGGCCCTGACCCGCATGGAGCGGAGCCGTTTCAAACGGCACCAGCTGATCCTGCCCGCCTTCGACCACGAGTACCGCAGCGGCTCCCAGCACATCTGCAAAAAGTGAGGAAGCGCGGGGCCGGGAGGGTCCCGGGTTCTAATCCCGACAGCCCCGGGCCGGGGGGACCCCGCGCCCGACTCCGTTTCGCTCCGCTCCCCCCCACCCGGCACGGTGACGAAAACTAATAGTATTGTCCATCGTATTTATTGCCAATTTGTACTTCCCAAGCGCTTAGTACAGTGCTCCGCACATAGTAAGCGCTCAATAAATATGATTGGTTGATTATTGAGCGCTTACCGTGTGCGGAGCACTGTACTAAGCGCTTACGGCGTTTATTAAGCGCCTACTATGTGCAAAGTGGCGTTCTAAGCGCTGGGGACGATACAAGGTTGTCCCCGGCGGGGGGGCGTTCGTAGGCTTCATCCCCGTTTTCCGGATGAGGGAACCGAGGCCCAGAGAAGTTGTGACTTGCCCAAAGTCACACGGGTGACTGGGGGCGGAGCCGGGATTCGAACCCGCGACCTCAGACTCATTATTGTTAATAATGGGACTCGGTGAGGGTAAGGAGCCCACTGTTGGGTAGGGGCTGTCTCTATATGTTGCCAATTTGTACTTCCCAAGCGCTTAGTACAGCGCTCTGCGCATAGTAAGCGCTCAATAAATATGATTGATTGATTAAGGAAAGGCCGAGCGCATTACGGCACGTCGTGTAGAGCAGCAGCGCGGCTCAGTGGGAAGAGCCCGGGCTTTGGAGTCGGAGGTCGCGGGTTCCAATCCCGCCTCCGCCAATTCAATCAATCGTATTTATGGAGCGCTTCCTGTGCGCAGAGCACTGTACTAAGCGCTTGGCAAGTCCAAGTTGGCAACATCGAGAGACGGTCCCTACCCAACAGCGGGCTCACAGCCTCACAACTGTCAGCTGGGTGACCTGGGGCAGGCCACTTGGCTTCTCTGGGCTCACGGTCGCAACTGTCAGCTGGGTGACCTGGGGCAAGCCGCCTCTGTGGGCCTCAGTTCCCTCATCTGTGAAATGGGGATTTAGACTGCCAGCCCCGCCGTGGGACAACCTGATGGGCTTGTGTCCCCCCCAGCGCTTAGAGCGGCGCTTTGCACATAGTAAGCGCTTAACAAATGCCATTATTACTACGGGAAAAGGCCCGGCGCGGAGACCCCCCGCGCCCCCCGGCCGGCCGCGTGACCTTGGCCGAGCCCCCCCACCTTGGCCCGTTTTTCCGCCAGGGAGGAGATGCACTACAAGGCGGTTCACAACACGGCCGTGCTGTTCCTGCAAAACGAGGCCGGCTTCGCCAAGTGGGAGCCCACCCCGGGGCGGGTCGAAGAGCTGAGCGCCGCTTACCAGCGCGCCGCCCCCCGCGCCAAGGACCGCGACCAGAGCACCAGCCGGGACGTCGCCTCCGCCTGATCGCGGCCCCCCGAACCCCGCCGCGGCCCCTGTGAATAGCCCCGTCCCCCCCCCCCGCCGACTCCCCCGGCCCCCCGTCTTACGTGTATAAAGAAAATGCCGAAACCCCCGACGACCTTGTGGCCGGGTGCTGCGTGGGGCGGGAAGGAGCCGGGGGTCCCTTTTGGGGGGCGCCGGGGCGGGCGGGCGGACCCCGCTTCCGGCCCTCGGGGGCTCGGCTCGGCCACGCTTCGATCCCCTCCTTTCCCCCCGCGGGACCCCCTCGCCCTCGGTTCGGACCCCCCGGTCTGGACTTCGAAGTCACGGGTTCTAATCCCGCTCGCCGGCTGCGTGGCTTGGGGCGAGCCACTTCACTTCTCGGCGCCTCGGTTGCAAAATGGGGGTTAAAACCGGGCCCCCCACCGTGGGACAAGCTGATCACTCTGTATCCCCCCGCCCAGCGCTTAGAACAGCGCTTGGTACGCAGTAAGCGCATAACAAATACCATCGTTATTATTATTATTGTTATTATTAGTCCAGGCTCTGCCACTTGTCAGCTGTGGGGCTTCGGGCAAATCACTTTGCTCCTCTGGGCCTCGGCTCCCTCGTAATAATAATAGCACTATAATTATATTATTATATATTATATTATAATTAATATATTATCAGTATATTATAATTATGATTGTTATAATATAACAATTATGATCATTATAGCATGATAATCATAATGGTATTTGTCATCAGTGTATTTATTATAATTATGATTGCTATGATAATGCTGATTATAACAATCATCATAATTATAATAATGGTATTTGTAATTAGTATATTTATTATAATAATGACTGCTACAATATAATGATGATCATAACAATGATCATAATTATAATATGTAATATAATCATACACAATACATCACAATAATAACATACAACAATAACATAATTATAATAATGTAATTATAAGATACAATTATATATCATTATTGATATATTATAATCAGCATATTTATTATAATTATTATTGTTGTGATATAATAATTATGATCATTATAGCATAATATTCATAGTGGTATTTGTAATCAGCATATTTATTATAATTATGATTGTTATAATAATGATTATAACATAATCATAATTATAATAATGGTATTTGTAATCAGTATATTTATTACAATTATGATTGTTATAATATAATGATGATTATAACAAAATCATCATAATTATAATAATGGTATTTGTTAAGCGCTTACCGCATCCCAAGCACAGTTCTAAGCACTAGGGGAGATGCAAGGTCATCGGGTGGTCCCCTGAGGGGCTCACGGTCCTCACCTCCGTTTCCCAGATGAGGAAACTGAGGCCCAGGGTATTCACTCATTCATTCAATGGTATTTATACATAATCATCATAATTATAATAATGGTATTTGTTAAGCACTTACCACGTCCCAAGCACCACTGTAAGCACTAGGGGAGATGCAAGGTCATCGGGTGGTCCCCCGCGGGGCTCACGGTCCTCACCCCCGTTTCCCAGATGAGGAAACTGAGGCCCAGGGTAT
This sequence comes from Tachyglossus aculeatus, assembly GCF_015852505.1. Taxonomy (NCBI): domain Eukaryota; kingdom Metazoa; phylum Chordata; class Mammalia; order Monotremata; family Tachyglossidae; genus Tachyglossus; species Tachyglossus aculeatus. The sequence goes on from NC_052073.1 coordinate 34,712,615, forward strand.
TCATTCAATGGTATTTATACATAATCATCATAATTATAATAATGGTATTTGTTAAGCACTCACCGCGTCCCAAGCACCGTTCTAAGCACTAGGGGAGATGCAAGGTCATCGGGTGGTCCCCCGCGGGGCTCACGGTCCTCATCCCCGTTTCCCAGATGAGGAAACCGAGGCCCAGGGTATTCATGCAGTGGTATTTATTGAGCGCTTACCGTGTGCAGAGCACTGTACTAAGCGCTTGGGAAGCACAAGTTGGCAACATCCAGAGGCGGTCCCTACCCGACAGCGGGCTCGAGGGAAGCGACCGGGCCAAAGTCACGCAGCGGGCGAGCGGCGGAGCCTCTCTGGTTCTGTAAAACGGGGACGGAGACCGCGTCCCCCCCCGCCCCGCCGGCGCTCAGGACAGCGCCCGCGCGTAGTAAGCGCTCAACGGATCCCGCGGCCCTCGTAAACATCCTTTTAATTTGTAAACAACGCGGAAAGGACCCCTCAGTCGTCCGCCAGGGCGATGATGTCGTACTGGACGCCCTCGGGGGGCAACTCCTCGGACGCCGCCGCCTCGCCGCCGCCGCCGCCGAACAGGCCCCGGGCCGCTGCGGGGGAGACGGGGACAGCCGTCGGGGGTCCCGTCCGCCCGGCCCGCGGCCCCCCGGGCCCCCCGGGCCCCCCGGCTCACCTGTCACGGCGGACTGGGCGGCCGCCTCCAGCTGGGTCCGCGTGACCAGCGCGGGTCCCGGGGACACGGGCACGTACTGGACCTGCCGCGGCGGCGGAGGAGGAGGACGGTGGGCGTGAGGGGCCGCGGGCACGGGGGTCCCGCCCGCGCCCGGCCCCCTCCCCTCGGCCCCTACCTGCGGCTCCTGCAGGAACGGCATCCCCGGCTCGTACTGGATGTGGGCGATCTGGCCCTCCTGCACCTGGGGGCGGGGGGAAGATCCGTCGGGCGGCGGAACGGCCGGACGAGGGAAGGGAAATGACTCGTCCAGGGTCACCCGGCGGACCCGGCGGACGGGACTCCCCCAGCGGCTCACGTCCGGTCGTATTTGCGGAGCGCTTCCCGTGCGCGGGGCGCCGGGCTGAGCGCCCAGGCGAGTCCGCTAGGACAGCTGGGCGTGCCGAGAAGCGGCACACGGCCGACGCTCCATAAATACGACCGGATGAAATGGGGATGGAAGAGCGTGAGCCCCACGCGGGACATGCATGCATTCATTCATTCATTCGTATTTCCTCCTCCAGGAGGCCTTCCCAGACTGAGCCCCTTCCTTCCTCTCCCCCTCGTCCCCCTCTCCATCCCCCCATCTTACCTCCTTCCCTTCCCCACAGCACCCGGATATATGTTTGTACATATTCATTACTCTGTTTATTCATTTTACTTGTCCCTATCTATTCTATTTATTTTATTTTGTTAGTACGTTTGGTTTTGTTCTCCGTCTCCCCCTTTCAGACTGTGAGCCCACTGTTGGGTAGGGACTGTCTCTAGATGTTGCCAACTTGTACTTCCCAAGCGCTTAGTACAGTGCTCTGCACATAGTAAGCGCTCAGTAAGTACGATTGATGATGATGATTTGCGGAGCGCTTCCCGTGCGCGGGGCGCCGGGCTGAGCGCCCGGGCGAGTCTGCTTGGACAGCTGAGCGTGCCGAGAAGCGGTGTGGCTCCGTGGCGGGCTCTGGAGTCCGGAGTCGTGGGTTCGAATCCCCCCCCTGCCGATTAGCTGGGTGACTCCGGGCGAGTCGCTTCTCTGCGCTTCCGTCCCCTCATCTGTAAAACGGGGATGAGGACTGGGAGCCCCCCGTGGGACGGCCTGATCTCCCTGTAACCTCCCCGGCGCTTAGAACAGTGCTTGGCACATAGTAAGCGCTTAATAAATGCCATTATTATTATTATTAGGGGGTCGATGGGAGCGAAAAGCGTTACGGGTAAAGGAATGGAGGGATGGGGGGCGACTGCCTCAATTCCTCGGGGGGTACAGACTCCAGGGTGTGGGGGTGCGGTACAGAGCCCGGGCCTGGAGCTTGCCGTGTGACCTTGGATGAGTCACTTCTCCGGGCCTCGGTGACCCCCGATCCGTAAAACGGGGACTAAGCCGGTCGGCCGTATTTATTGAGCGCTTACTGTGTGCCGGGCACTGTGCTGAGCGCTTGGGAGCGGGCGACGGAACGGACACGGTCCCCCCCCCGCAGTGAGCTCAGCAGCAGTAATGGTATCTGTTAATGATGATGGCATTTATTGAGCGCTTACTATGTGCCAAGCACTGTTCTAAGCGCTGGGGAGGTTACAAGGTGGGGAGGTTGTGCCATGTGGGGCTCACAGTCTTAATCCCCATTTTACAGATGAGGGAACTGAGGCCCAGAGAAGTCAAGTGACTCGCCCAAAGTCACACAGCTGACAAGTGGCGGAGCTGGGATTTAATAATAATAATAATATAATAATGATGGTATTTGTTAAGCGCTTACTATGTGCCAAGCACTGTTCTAAGCGCTGGGGAGGTTACAAGGTGGTGAGGTTGTCCCATGTGGGGCTCACAGTCTTAATCCCCATTTTACAGATGAGGGACTGAGGCCCAGAGAAGTCAAGTGACTCGCCCAAAGTCACACAGCTGACAAGTGGTGGAGCTGGGATTTAATAATAATAATAATGATGGTATTTGTTAAGCGTTTACTATGTGCCAAGCACTGTTCTAAGCGCTGGGGAGGTTACAAGGTGGTGAGGTTGTCCCATGTGGGGCTCAGTCTTAATCCCCATTTTACAGATGAGGTAACTGAGGGCCAGAGAAGTCAAGTGACTCCCCCAAAGTCACACAGCTTACAAGTGGAGGAGCTGGGATTTAATAATAATAATAATAATAATAATAATAATGATGGTATTTGTTAAGCGCTTACTATGTGCCAAGCACTGTTCTAAGCGCTGGGGAGGTTACAGGGTGGTGAGGTTGTCCCACGGGGGGCTCACAGTCTTAATCCCCATTTTACAGATGAGGGACTGAGGCCCAGAGAAGTCAAGTGACTCACCCAAAGTCACACAGCTGACAAGTGGCGGAGGTGGGATTTAATAATAATAATAATATAATAATGATGGCATTTATTGAGCGCTTACTATGTGCCAAGCACTGTTCTAAGCGCTGGGGAGGTTACAAGGTGGTGAGGTTGTCCCATGTGGGGCTCACAGTCTTAATCCCAATTTTACAGATGAGGTAACTGAGGCCCAGAGAAGTTAAGTGACTTGCCCCAAGTCACACAGCTGACAAGTGGTGGAGCTGGAATTTAATAATAATAATAATAATAATGGTATTTGTTAAGCACTTACTATGTGCAAAGCACTGTTCTAAGCGCTGGGGGGGATACAAGGCGATCGGGTTGTCCTACATGGGGCTCACAATCTTAATCCCCATTTTACAGATGAGGTAACTGAGGCCCAGAGAAGTGAAGTGACTCGCCCCAAGTCACACAGCTGACAATTGGTGGAGCCGGGATTTGAACCCATGACCTCGGACTCCAAAGCCCGGGCTCTTTCCACCGAGCCAGGAGCTTACTACGTGCCGAGCACTGTCCTAAGCGTCGGTGGAGACACACAAACCGGGGTGGGGGACCAAGTCCCCGTCCCCTGAGGGGCTCCGGGTCTCCCCGTTTTCCAAAGGAGGGAAAGGAGACACAGCGGAAATGACTTACCCAAGGTCACACGGCAGGCACGCGGCGGAGCCGGGATTAGAACCCACGCCCTCCCGACTCCCAGGGCCGGACTCCACCCGCCGCTCCCTGCCGCTTAAGAGCGGGGACCGGGTCTACCTCACAGTCGTACTTACTGAACGCCCACCGTGTGCAGGGCGCTGTGCTAAGCTTGTACTTCCCAAGCGCTCAGTACAGTGCTCTGCACGCGGTAAGCGCTCAATAAATACGATCGACTGACTAAGCGCTCGGAAGGAACAATTCAGCAGTAGAGAGACGATCATCATCATCATCATCATCATCAATCGTACTTATTGAGCGCTCACTGTGTGCAGAGCACTGTACTAAGCGCTTGGGAAGTACAAATTGGCAACATCTAGAGACGGTCCCCACCCAACAGCGGGCTCACGGTCTAAAAGGGGGAGACGGAGAACAAAACCAAACATACTAACAAAATAAAATAGATATGTACAAGTAAAATAAATAAATAAACAGAATAATAAATAGTCAGAAGGCCATGGGTTCTACTCCTGGCTCCGCCAAGTGTCAGCTGTGTGACCCCGGGCAAGTCACTTCACTTCTCTGGGCCTCTGTTACCCCATAATAATAATAAGAAGAAGAATGATGGCATTTACTAAGCGCTTACTATGTGCAAAGCACCGTTCAAAGCGCTGGGGAGGTCACAAGGTGATCGGGTTGTCCCACGGGGGGCTCAAAGTCTTCATCCCCATTTTACAGGTGAGGAAACTGAGGCCCAGAGGAGTGAAGCGACTCGCCCAAAGTCACCCAGCTGACACCTGGCGGAGCCGGGATTTGAACCCGTGACCTCTGACTTCAAATAATAATAATGATGGCACTTACTAAGCGCTTACTATGTGCAAAGCACTGCTCCAAGCGCTGGGGAGGTTACAAGGTGATCAGGCGATCCCCGCCCACCCCGGGTTTACAGTCCGGAAGGGACTGTTGGAGGGCGGTATCCGCCCTGGATACGTAGTAAGCGCCAGACAGAAGCCGTTTTGGAAAATCCCGGGAGGCTTCCCGGAGGAGGGGGCCCCCAAACGCTTACCTCAATGTGATGCCCTTGGGGTACAACGAGGTATTCCTGGGGTAGCACGTGCATGCCCTCCTGGGAGATGATGTACTGCACCTGCCCAGGGAAGAGGAGGATGGGAGCGGGATCCGGGGGGCGGGATTTGGGGGGATCCAGAGGGCGGGATTTGGGGGGTCCCGGAGGGCGGGATTGGGGGGGTCCCGGGGGGGGGGTCTCTCCGCTGACCTGGTTGTCGGAGGTGACAAGGTGCTGGACCGTCTGGCCGTCGGCCGTGGTGATCTCCTGGATGTAGGTCGTCTCCTGCCGGGGACCGATCAATCAATCGTATTTATTGAGCGCTTACTGCGTGCGGAGCACTGGACTAAGCGCCTGGGAAGTCCAAGTCGGCAACACGCAGAGACGGTCCCGACCCAACAGTGGGCTCACAGTAATAATAATAATAATAATGATGGCATTTATTAAGCGCTTACGACTTAAGACCCGGAGCCCGCCCGCCCTCCCCCCTCCAGCCTGGGCCTCGTCCTCTTTGCCCGACCTCGGCCTCCCGCTCCAGGCTCAGCCTCCCCCAGCCTCCTCAGCCTCCTTCTCCTCCTCCATCTCCACCTCAGCCTCCTCTCTCCCCAGCCTCCTCTTTCTCCACCTCAGCCTCCGCTGTCCCCAGCCTCCTCTTTCTCCACCTCAGCTTCCTCTCCCTCCTCCTGCCGTGGGCCAAGCCAACTCCAGACCCAGCCCGGAGTCCGCCCCCTCAGCCTCCCCCAGCCTCGGCCACCTCCTTCTCCTCCTCTTTCTCCACCTCAGCCTCCTCCTCTCTCCCCAGCCTCCTCTTTCTCCTCTTGCCCTGGACCAAGCCAACTCCAGACCCAGCCCGGAGCCCGCCCCCTCAGCCTCCCCCAGCCTCAGCCTCCTCTTCTCCAGCCTCCTTCTCCTCCTCTTTCTCCAGCCTCCCTCTCCTCCTCTTTCTCCACCTCAGCCTCCTCCTCCACCCCCAGCCTCTTCATCCTTCTCCAGCCTCGGCCTCCTCCTCTTTCTCCCGCCTCCTCTAACTCCTCCAGCCTCAGCCTCCTCTCCCTCCTCTTGCCGCGGGCCAAGCCCAGAGCCCGCCCCCACAGCCTCAGCCTCAGCCTCCTCCTCTTTCTCCAGCCTCAGTCTTGTTCTCCAGCCTCCTCCCTCCCCAGCCTCCTCTTTCTCCACCTCGGCTTCCTCTTTCTCCTCTTGCCGTGAACCAAGCCAACTCCAGACCCAGCCCGGGGCCCGCCCCTCAGGCCTCCCCCAGCCTCCTCCTCCTCCTCTTTCTCTACCTCGGCCTCCTCCTCCACCCTCAGCCTCCTCACCCTTCTCCAGCCTCGTCTTTCTCCAGCCTCAGCCTCCTCCTCTTTCTCCAGCCTCCTCTAACTCCTCCAGCCTCAGCCTCCTCTCCCTCCTCTTGCCGTGGGCCAAGCCCGGAGCCCGCCCCCTCAGCCTCCCCCAGCCTCCTCCTCTTTCTCCAGCCTCGGCCTCCCCCCACCTCCAGCCTCCTCTTCAGCCTCCTCCCTCCCCAGCCTCCTCTTTCTCCACCTCGGCTTCCTCTTTCTCCTCTTGCCGTGAACCAAGCCAACTCCAGACCCAGCCCCCCGGGGCCCGCCCCTCAGGCCTCCCCCAGCCTCCTCCTCCTCCTCTTTCTCTACCTCGGCCTCCTCCTCCACCCTCAGCCTCCTCACCCTTCTCCAGCCTCAGCCTCCTCCTCTTTCCCCAACCTCGGCCTCCTCCTCTTTCTCCCGCCTCCTCTAACTCCTCCAGCCTCGGCCTCCCCCCACCTCCAGCCTCCTCCCTCCCCAGCCTCCTCTTTCTCCACCTCAGCTTCCTCTTTCTCCTCTTGCCCTGGGCCAAGCCAACTCCAGCCCCAGCCCGGAGCCCACCCCCTCAGCCTCCGCCTCCTCCTCTTTCTCCAGCCTCCGCCTCCCCCAGCCTCCGCCTCCGCCGGCCTCCTCACCTGGTCGGTGACGGTCTGCTCCTGGGCTACGATGATGTGGTCCTGGCCCAGGGCCTGCTGGAGCTCGTCGGGGGTGAGCACGGCCCGGCCGGCCTGCAGCGCGCCTGGAGGTGGGGGGTCGGGGGTCGGAGGGCTCCGGAGACCCCCGGGAGCCTCCCTTCTCCCTCCCTGGGACCGTGCCGGGATGCCAATAAAAATAATCCCAGTCCCTGCTAAACCCCACGTGGGACGGAGCGCTGTCCGACCCGACTTGCTCGCGTCGTAACAATGATGACGGCATCCGTTAGGCGCCCGCTACGCGCCCAGCACTGTCCTAACCGCCGGGGGAGATACAAGCTAATTGGATCGTCCCGTGGTGGGGCTCGCGGTTTTAATCCCCATTTTCCAGATGAGGTCACCGAGGTCCAGCGAATACTAATAATAATGATGTTGGTATTTGTTAAGCGCTCACTCTGTGCCAAGCACTGTTCGAAGCGCCGGGGTGGATACAGGGTAATCGAGGTTGTCCCACGTGGGGCTCACAGTGCTAATCCCCATTTTACGGATGAGGGAACTGAGACATAAAGAAGTTAATCATCATCATCATCAATCGTATTTATTGAGCACTTACTGTGTGCAGAGCGCTTGGGAAGTACAAGTTAATAGCAATAGTAACGATGGTGATGGTATTTGTGAAGCGCTTTACTGCGTGCAAAGCGCTGCTCTAAGCGCTGACTCGCCCAAAGTCCCGCAGCTGACGAGGGGTGGAGCCGGGATTCGAACCCACGACCTCCGACTCCCAAGCCCAGGCTCTTTCCACCGAACCGCGCTGCTTCCCTCTCTGCCCCAGCGCTTAGCGCGATGCCCGGCACGGAAGGGGCGCTTAACAGGCACCGCAATTACGATAATAATGATAATGATGGTATTTATTAAGCGCCTATGATGGGCAAGGCACTGTTCTGAACGCCGGGGGCTCGCAGTCTTCATCCCCCCTTCTAGACTGTGAGCCCACTGTTGGGTAGGGACCGTCTCTATATGTCCTTCCCAAGCGCTTAGTACAGTGCTCTGCACACACTAAGCGCTCAATAAATACGACTGTTTGATCGATTCATCCCCATTTTTACAGGTGAGGGAACTGAGGCCCAGAGAAGTGAAGTGACTTGCCCAAGGTCACCCAGCTGACCGTTGGCAGGGCCGGGATTTGAACCCGTGACCTCCGACCCCAAAGCCCGGGCTCTTTCCACCGAGCCGCGCTGCTTCTCTTCTAATAATAATAACGGCATTTATTAAGCACTTACTACGTGCCAAGCACTGTTCTAAGCGCTGGGGAGGTTACAAGGTGATCAGGTTGTCCCACGGGGGGGGCTCACGGTCTTAACCCCCATTTGACAGACGAGGGAACTGAGGCCCAGAGAAGTTGAGTGACTCGCCCGAAGTCACCCAGCTGACAGTTGGCGGAGCCGGGATTCGAACCCGTGACCTCGGACTCCAAAGCCCGGGCTCTTTCCACCGAGCCGCGCTGCTTCTAAGCGCTTACTAAGGTGCCGAGGAGCGGTCTAAGCGCCGGGGGAGATCCGGGCGGATCGGGGTGGATCCGATCCCTGCCCCGCACGGGGCTCCCGCTCTTCCCAGTTTTCCGGAGGAGGAAACCGAGGCCCGGGGAGGCGGAATGGATGTGGGGGGCGCCGGCCGGGGGGGGGGGTCTTACTCTGCAGGGTGGCCAGGGCGTCCTCGTCCCCGTTGAGGATGATGGTTTGGGTCGGGGGTCCGGCGGGCCCGGGGGGCTCCGGGCTCTTCCCCTCCGGGCCGTGCAGCCGCTGGATGTGGAACTTGAGGTGGCCGTTACGGTTGAACCTGGGAGCGGCGGGCGAGGAGCCGCGTTATCATCATCATCAATCGTATTTATTGAGCGCTTACTACGTGCACAGCACTGGACTAAGCGCTTGGGAAGTACAAACTGGCACCATAGAGAGACGGTCCCTACCCAACAGCGGGCTTTTGTACTTCCCAAGCGCTTAGTCCGGCGCTCTGCACATAGTAAGCGCTCAATAAATACGATTGATGATGATGATGATGATAACAATAGCATCTATAATAATAATAATGGCATTTATTAAGTGCTTATTATGCGCAAAGCACCGTTCTAAGCGCTGGATTTATGAAGCGCTTACTACGTGCAAAGCGCTGTCCTAAGCGCCGGGGAGGTTACAAGGTGATCAGGTTGTCATCATCATCATCATCAATCGTATTTATTGAGCGCTTACTATGTGCAGAGCACTGGACTAAGCGCTTGGGAAGTACAAATTGGCAACAGATAGAGACAGTCCCTACCCAACAGTGGGCTCACAGTCTAAAAGGGGGAGACAGAGAACAAAACCAAACATACTAACAAAAGAAAATAAATGGAATAGATATGTACAAATAAAATAAATAAATACATAGAGTAAAAAATCTGTACAAACATATTGTCCTGCAGGAGGCTCCCAGTCTTCATCCCCATTTGACAGATGAGGTGACTGAGGCCCGGAGACGTGAAGTGACTCGCCCGAAGTCGCCCGGCTGGCAGTTGGCGGAGCCGGGATTCGAACCCAATCCCGCTTCTAGCCTGTGAGCCGCTGTTGGGTAGGGACTGTCTCTATGTGTTGCCAACTTGGACTTCACAAGCGCTTAGTACAGTGCTCTGCACATAGTAAGCGCTCAATAAATACGATTGATGATGATGATGATGATAATAATAGCATCTATAATAATAATAATGACATTTATTAAGTGCTTATTATGCGCAAAGCAAGCACTGTTCTAAGCGCTGGATTTATGAAGCGCTTACTACGTCTAAAGCGCTGTTCTAAGCGCCGGGGAGGTTACAAGGTGATCAGGTTGTCATCATCATCATCATCAATCGTATTTATTGAGCGCTTACTGTGTGCAGAGCACTGGACTAAGCGCTCGGGAAGTACAAATTGGCAACATCTAGAGACAGTCCCTACCCAACAGTGGGCTTTTGTACTTCCCAAGCGCTTAGTCCAGCGCTCTGCACATAGTAAGCGCTCAATAAACACGATTGATGATGATAATAATAATAGCATCTATAATAATAATAATGGCATTCATCAAGTGCTTATTACGCGCAAAGCAAGCACTGTTCTAAGCGCTGGATTTATGAAGCGCTTACTACGTCTAAAGCGCTGTTCTAAGCGCCGGGGAGGTTACAAGGTGATCAGGTTGTCATCATCATCATCATCAATCGTATTTATTGAGCACTTACTACGTGCACAGCACTGGACTAAGCGCTTGGGAAGTACAAACTGGCAACATAGAGAGACAGTCCCTACCCAACAGTGGGCTTTTGTACTCCCCAAGCGCTTAGTACAGCGCTCTGCACATAGTAAGCGCTCAATAAACACGATTGATGATGATAATAATAATAGCATCTATAATAATAATAATGGCATTTATCAAGTGCTTATTACGCGCAAAGCACCGTTCTAAGCGCTGGATTTATGAAGCGCTTACTACGTCTAAAGCGCTGTTCTAAGCGCCGGGGAGGTTACAAGGTGATCAGGTTGTCATCATCATCATCATCAATCGTATTTATTGAGCGCTTCCTATGTGCAGAGCACTGTACTAAGCGCTTGGGAAGTCCAAATTGGCAACATCTAGAGACAGTCCCTACCCAACAGTGGGCTCACAGTCTAAAAGGGGGAGACGGAGAACAAAACCAAACATACTAACAAAAGAAAATAAATAGAATAGATAGGTACAAATAAAATAAATAAATACATAGAGTAAAAAATCTGTACAAACATACTGTCCTGCAGGAGGCTCCCAGTCTTCATCCCCATTTGACAGATGAGGTGACTGAGGCCCGGAGACGTGAAGTGACTCGCCCGAAGTCGCCCGGCTGGCAGTTGGCGGAGCCGGGATTCGAACCCCTTCCCGCTCCTAGACCGTGAGCCCGCTGTTGGGTAGGGACTGTCTCTATGTGTTGCCAACTTGGACTTCCCAAGCGCTTAGTCCAGTGCTCTGCACGTAGTAAGCGCTCAATAAATACGATTGATGATGATGATGATAATAATAATAGCATCTATAATAATAATAATGGCATTTACTAAGGGCTTATTACGCGCAAAGCACCATTCTAAGCGCTGGATTTATGAAGCGCTTACTACGTCTAAAGCGCTGTTCTAAGCGCCGGGGAGGTTACAAGGTGATCAGGTGGTCCTGCAGGAGGCTCCCAGTCTTCACCCCCATTTGACAGATGAGGTGACTGAGGCCCGGAGACGTGAAGTGACTCGCCCGAAGTCGCCCGGCTGGCAGTTGGTGGAGTCGGGATTCGAACCCCATCCCGCTTCTAGACTGTGAGCCCGCTGTTGGGTAGGGACTGTCTCTATGTGTTGCCAACTTGGACTTCACAAGCGCTTAGTACAGTGCTCTGCACACAGTAAGCGCTCAATAAATACGATTGATGATGATGTTGGGTAGGGACTGTCTCTATGTGTTGCCAACTTGGACTTCACAAGCGCTTAGTACAGTGCTCTGCACACAGTAAGCGCTCAATAAATACGATTGATGATGATGTTGGGTAGGGACTGTCTCTATGTGCTGCCAACTTGGACTTCCCAAGCGCTTAGTCCAGTGCTCTGCACACAGTAAGCGCTCAATAAATACGATTGATGATGATGTTGGGTAGGGACTGTCTCTATGTGTTGCCAACTTGGACTTCCCAAGCGCTTAGTACAGTGCTCTGCGCGCAGTTAAGCGCTCAATAAATACGACTGAATGAATGACTGAACCCACGACCCCCGACTCCAAAGCCCGGGCTCTTTCCACTGGAAAGAAAATCCTAAATCTCCTCTAAATCCTAATTCCGGGTTCGTGACCTCGGGAGAGTCACCTCCCTCGCTCGGGCCTCGGTTCCCTCATCTGGAAAATGGGCAGGGAGGCCGCGAGCCCCACGGGGGACGGGGACCGTGTCCAGCCCCATTTGATGATAATAACGCTATCTGTTAAGCGCTTACTCTGTGCTGAGCGCTGCTCTAAGCGCTGAGGGGGGGATACAAGGTCATCAGGTGGTCCCCCGTGGGGCTCACGGCCTTCACCCCCATTTGACAGATGAGGGAACTGAGGCCCAGAGAAGCGAAGCGACTCGCCCAAGGTCACGCAGCGGATGAGCGGCGGAGCCAGGATTAGAACCCACGACCACTAAGCCACGCTGATTTGCTTGGATCCACCCCGGCGCTTAGTACAGTGGCGACCGACACCATTATTAATTTGGCTCAGTGGAAAGAGCCCGGGCTTGGGAGTCAGAGGTCATGGGTTCAAATCCCGGCTCCGCCACTTGTCAGCTGGGTGACTTTGGGCAAGTCACTTCACTTCTCTGGGCCTCGGTTTCCTCATCTGGAAAATGGGGATGAAGTCTGTGAGCCCCCCGTGGGACAACCTGATCACCCTGTCTCCTCCCCAGCGCTTAGAACAAGGCTTTGCACATATTAAGCGCTTAACAGACGCCATCATTATTATTATTACAATGTGATAATATCATCCCGGATCCACTGCGTGTCTGCCGCGTGACCTTGGGTGAGTCACTTCCCTTCTCTGGGCCTCAGTTCCCTCTTCCGTCAAGTGGGGGTTAATTAAGCGCTTAGCACAGGGCTCCGCGCAGGGTAAGCGCCGGGCGCTCGATGAACACGACGGGACGAAGGACAGGCCAGGGGCCGCGTCCGACCCGATCCGCCCGGATTCCAGCATGGCTCCGTGGAAAGAGCCCGGGCTCTGGAGTCAGAGGTCACGGGTTCAAATCCCGGCTCCGCCACTTAGCTGTGTGACTTTGGGCAAGTCACTTCGCTTCTCTGGGCCTCAGTTCCCTCATCTGTCAAATGGGGATGAAGGCTGTGAGCCCCCCCGTGGGACAACCCCATCACCTTGTAAACTCCCCTCTGGGCCTCAGTTCCCTCATCTGGAAAATGGGGATGAAGGCTGTGAGCCCCCCGGGGGACAACCTGATCACCTTGTAAACTCCCCAGTGCTTAGAACAGGGCTTTGCATGTAGTAAGCGCTTAATAAATGCCATTACCAGCGCCTAGAACAGTGCTTTGCACATAGTAAGCGCTCAATAAATACGATTGATGATGATGATGATAGTAAGCGCTTCATAAATGCCATTACCAGCGCCTAGAACAGTGCTTTGCACATAGTAAGCGCTTAATAAATGCCATTACCAGCGCCTAGAACAGTGCTTTGCACATAGTAAGCGCTTAATAAATGCCATTATTACTCTATTACTCTTATTTATTTCACTACTCTATTTTATTACTCTATTTACTTTATTACTCTATTTTATTACTCTATTTTATTACTCGATTTATTTTATTACTCTATTTATTCACTTATTTTACTTGTACCTATCTATTCCATTTATTTTATTTTGTCAGTACGTTCGGTTTTGTTGTCCGCCTCCCCCTTCTAGACCGTGAGCCCGCCGTCGGGTAGGGACCGTCTCTATACGTTCCGAACTTGGACTTCCCAAGCGCTCAGTCCAGCGCTCTGCACACAGTCAGCGCTCAATAAATACGATTGATGATGATGATGATGATAGTAAGCGCTTAACAAATGCCATTACCAGCGCCTAGAACAGTGCTTTGCACATAGTAAGCGCTTAATAAATGCCATTACCAGCGCCTAGAACAGTGCTTTGCACATAGTAAGCGCTTAATAAATGCCATTACCAGTGCCTAGAACAGTGCTTTGCACATAGTAAGCGCTTAATGCCATTATTACTCTATTATTACTCTATTTTATTACTCTATTTATTTTATTACTCTATTTTATTACTCTATTGATTTATTTTACTTGTACCTATCTATTCCATTTATTTTATTTTGTTAGTACGTTCGGTTTTGTTGTCCGTTTCCCCCTTCTAAACCGTGAGCCCGCTGTCGGGTAGGGACCGTCTCTATATGTTCCAAACTTGTACTTCCCAAGTGCTCAGTCCAGCGCTCTGCACACAGTCAGCGCTCAATAAATACGATTGATGATGATGATGATAGTAAGCGCTTAATAAATGCCATTACCAGCGCCTAGAACAGTGCTTTGCACATAGTAAGCGCTTAATAAATGCCATTACCAGCACCTAGAACAGTGCTTTGCACATAGTAAGCGCTTAATAAATGCCATTACCAGTGCCTAGAACAGTGCTTTGCACATAGTAAGCGCTTAATAAATGCCATTATTACTCTATTACTCTATTGATTTTATTACTCTATTTTATTACTCTATTTATTTATTTTACTTGTACCTATCTATTCCATTTATTTTATTTTGTTAGTATGTTCGGTTTTGTTGTCCGTTTCCCCCTTCTAAACCGTGAGCCCGCCGTCGGGTAGGGACCGTCTCTATATGTTCCAAACTTGTACTTCCCAAGTGCTCAGTCCAGCGCTCTGCACACAGTCAGCGCTCAATAAATACGATTGATGATGATGATGATAGTAAGCGCTTAATAAATGCCATTACCAGCGCCTAGAACAGTGCTTTGCACATAGTAAGCGCTTAATAAATGCCATTACCAGCGCCTAGAACAGTGCTTTGCACATACTAAGCACTTAATAAATGCCATTACTACTCTATTACTCTATTTATTTTATTACTCTATTTTATTACTCTATTGATTTATTTTACTTGTACCTATCTATTCCATTTATTTTATTTTGTCAGTACGTTCGGTTTTGTTGTCCGCCTCCCCCTTCTAGACCGTGAGCCCGCCGTCGGGTAGGGACCGTCTCTATACGTTCCGAACTTGGACTTCCCAAGCGCTCAGTCCAGCGCTCTGCACACAGTCAGCGCTCAATAAATACGACTGATGATGATGATGCTGATGATAGTAAGCGCTTAATAAATGCCATTACCAGCGCCTAGAACAGTGCTTTGCACATAGTAAGCGCTTAATAAATGCCATTACCAGTGCCTAGAACAGTGCTTTGCACATAGTAAGCGCTTAATAAATGCCATTATTACTCTATTACTCTATTTCATTACTCTATTTTATCACTCTATTTATTTTATTACTCTATTTTATTACTCTATTTATTTTATTACTCTATTTATTTATTTTACTTGTACCTATCTATTCTATTTATTTTATTTTGTTAGTACGTTCGGTTTTGTTCTCCGTCTCCCCCTTCTAGACCGTGAGCCCGCCGTCAGGTAGGGACCGTCTCTATACGTTCCGAACTTGGACTTCCCAAGCGCTCAGTCCAGCGCTCTGCACACAGTCAGCGCTCAATAAATACGATTGATTATTCTGATTATTCTGATTATTCTTCCCGGGGCCGCCCTCACCGCTGGCCGCACAGGGGGCAGGCGAAGGGCTTCTCGTTGGTGTGGGTGAGGACGTGGCGTCTCAGGTCCTTCTTGTTCTTCGAAGCGAAGCTGCACTGGCTGCACTGGTGGGGTCTCAGGCCGACGTGCTCCCGCAGGTGGGCCTGGGGACGGGGGGGGGACGGGTCACGGGGGTCCCCGTCCCGCCCCCCGTCCCCGTCCCGCCGCCCCGGGCACGTACCCGCACGTCGGGCCACAGGCGGGCGGTGAAGGGGCAGTCGGGGCACTTGAAGGAACCGGGCCCGGCGTGTGCCCGCTTGTGGCTCTCCATCTCGGCCCGGCTGGAGAAACCCTCCGTGCAGATCCGGCACGAGAACTTCTTGGTCGAGGGCGAGGAGGAGGAGGACGAGGAGGCCGCCTCGGCGCCGAGCTGGGGAGACGGGGGCGACGCCGGTGAGCGGGGCGCGGGGGGCACCCCGAGCCCCGCGGGCGAGGGGCCCTGCCCACCTCCACGTGCCGCAGGCAGGCGTCGTCCGCCGTCCCCGCCAAGCGCCCGGGCAGGGCCGCGTCGCTCGCCTCCGCGGGGGGCTCCTGGCTGCGGGCACACGGTTGGGGGGCGGCCCGGTCACGGGGGGAGCCCCGCGGGCCCGCCCCCCCTCCCCGCCCCCCGGGGAGCCCCCTCTCACCCATCCAGGGGCCCGGGGGGACCCACGTCGTCCGGGGCGAGGACGCCGTAGCCGCCGCCGGGCAGGGGCACCGCGGCCAGGGCGATGCGCCGCAGGTCCGGCCCGCCCGGGGCCCGCTCCCCGCCGGGCTCGGCCACCTGCAGGGTCACCAGCCGGGGGGCCGCGGAGGCGTCCGCCCCGTCCGCGCCCACCACCGCCAGCTGCAGGGCCGAGCCCCCGACCTCCTGCCGGGCACCGAGGTTCAGCAGCAGGTCCAGGGCCGTCGAGGGCGACGGGGACGCCGGACCGCCGAGCCCCCCGGGCCCCTCCGCCCCCGGGCCCAGGAGGGGGTCCTCGGGGGGCCCCAACGGGGCCGGCGGGTCGGCGGCCCGGGCGTGGCGCCGCCTCAGCTCCTCCGTCTGCTGCGGGGAGGAGGGCGGGCGGTGCGGGCGGCGGCGGGCGGCGGGCGGCTCCTCGGGGTGACGCCCGGCCCAGTCCTCGAAGCTGCCCGGGTGGCGGCACCGCACGTGCAGGCGCAGGTTCTTCCGGTGCCGCGTGCTGAAGTGGCAGAACTCGCAGGAGAACGGCTTGCCCCCTGCGCGGGGCGGGAAGCGGGGTGGTCACCCATCTGCTCCGCGCGCGGCGGGCGCTCAGTAAGTACGGTCGGACTCGGCGCCTACCGTGGGAAGACGGCTGGGCGCCGTCCCGGGCGCCGGGGGAGACGCGGGGTCGCCGGCCCGTGGGGCCCCCGGGCCTCATCCCCGTCTCCCAGATGGGGAAACCGAGGCCCAGGGAAGCCCAAAGTCACGCTAGACTCGCACCTCATCGTGGGCAGGGACTGCGTCCGTCTGCTGTTCTAATGGACTCTCCCGTTCGTTCGACCGTATTTACCGAACGCCTCCCGTGTGCACAGCGCTGTCCTGAGCGCTTGGGAAAGCACCGTAATAATAATGATGATAATGGCATTTATTAAGCGCTTACTATGTGCCAAGCACCGTAATAATAATAATAATGGCATTTATTAAGCGCTTACTATGTGCCAAGCACTGTTCTAAGCGCTGGTAGGGCCATAAATGAAAGCACATTCCCTGCCCACGGCGAGCTTACAGTCTAGGGCGGCCCACAGTAAGCGCTCGACGGACGCGACCGAACGGGCGACCGTCGGGTCTCACGGCGCGGTGATAATCACCGTGGGGGTTCATTAACCACCGTGGGGGTTCATTAGGGAAGCAGTGTGGCTCAGTGGAAAGAGTACAGGCTTTGGAGTCAGAGGTCGTGGGTTCAAATCCCAGCTCTGCCAATTGTCAGCTGTGTGACTTTGGGCAAGTCACTTAACTTCCCTGGGCCTCAGTTACCTCATCTGTAAAATGGAGATTAAGACTGTGAGCCCCCCCCCCCACCCCGTGGGACAACCTAATCACCTTGTAACCTCCCCAGCGCTTAGAACAGTGCTTTGCACATAGTAAGCGCTTAATAAATGCCATCATTATTATTATTATCATTATTATTATTAAGCGTCGACTAGGTAGCAGGCACCGTACTGAGCGCCGGGGCGGAGCCGAGCCAACCGGGTCGGACACGGTCCCCGTCCCCCGTGGGGCTCCCGGCCTCCATCCCCGTCTTCCAGAGGCGGGAAATGACCGGCCCAAGGTCACGCAGCGGACCAGACCCCCGCCCCCGCCGACCCTCGGCCGTCCGCTCGCTGCGGTCCGTCTACCGCTGTCTTGGACTCTCCCCAGCGCTTAGTACGGCGCCCTGCGCACGGTAAGCGCCCGATAAATACACTCGAACTGATCGATCAGTTAAGACACAGGAGATCATCGGAGCGCACAGCAGAGGAGGGGGGAAGAACTGGGATCGGACCCCCGGTTCTTCCAGATGAGGAAACCGAGGCCCAGAGAATAATAGCAACGGTGGCGCTTATTAAGCGCTCGCTACGGGCTGAGCGCCGCTCTAAGCGGCGGACCGGGCTCAATGAACGCCAGGGACCGGCACGCCTCGCCGGAGCGCGGGCCGGGCGGGAAGGCTTCCCGGAGGAGGCGCGGGGGGCCGACCTGTGTGCTTGATGGCCACGTGGGCCAGCAGGAAGTCCTCGCAGAAGGTGCAGTAGGGGCAGAAGCCGCACTTGAAGGGCTTGTCGCTCACGTGGCCGATCTGGTGGTTCAGCAGCTGCTTCTTCTCCTCGCACACGAAGTCGCAGAACTCGCACTTGAACCTGGCCCGGAGTTGGGGGGAGGCGCCGCGTGGGGCGGGGGGCCGGCGAGGGGGACCCCCCGCGCCCGCCCCGGGACGCCCTCGACCCTTACCTGCGGTAGCCAACGGCGTGGATGTGGGTCAGCAGGTGCATCTTGAAGGTGTAGCGCTTCTTAAAGGACTTCCCGCACTGCGGGGGGCAAAGCCGGGGGCGTCACCCCCAGCCCCCCGGCCCCCGGCGGCCCGCCGCCCCGCGCCACCGGCCCCCGCCGCGTCACCTTGTCGCACATGTGCGGCTTGTCGGGGCTGTGGGACTTCATGTGCTGCGTGAGGCGCTTCTGCATGGAGTACACGCGGCCGCACACGGGGCACGGGAACGAGCTCAGCTTGGGGGCCTGCGGAGGGGGGGGGGAGGCGCTCAGCGGGGGGCGGGACCACCCTCGCACCCGGGACTCGGGCGGCGGCGGCGGCGGCTCACCGGCTCCGGCTTCTTCTTCCTGCGAGACGAGACCTCCGGTCAGCGCCCGGCCCCCCCGGCCCCTCCGGCCCCCCGACGCCCCCGGCCCCCCCGGACCTGTCTTGGTTGTGGACGGCCGAATGGCGGGTGACGTCCTTCTTGTAGACGCTGGAGTAGTCGCAGTGCTCGCACTTGTACGGCTTGCTGCCCGCGTGGTTGAACATGTGCTCCTGGGGAGGGGCGACCGTTAAGACTCGGGCACCCCGTCCCCCCGACTTCCCGAAGTCGATCATTCGACTGTTTACTGAGCGCCTCCAGGGGGGCACGGCCCTGTCCTAAGCGCTTGGAAAGCGCCGGGTCGTCGCGTCCAACCGCCCCGCCCACCGCGGGCGCTCGGGAAGCGCGGTCGGAGGAGGGAACGGATGAAGCCCCGTGACTCGGTGGGACCAGCCCGGGGTGGTGGGTTCTAATCCCGCCTCCGCCACCGGTCGGATGTGTGACTTGGGGCGAGTCGCTTCCCTTCTCTGGGCCTCGGTTCCCTCATCTGTGAAATGGGGATGAAGACTGCGAGCCCCCCGGGAGACCACCTGATCACCTTGTAACCTCCCCAGCGCTTAGAACGGTGCTTGGCGCGTAGTAAGCGCTTAATAGATGCCATTATCATTATTATTACTCTAATCCCGGCTCCGCCACTTATCAGCTGTGTGACCTCGGGCGGGTCACTTCCCTTCTCTGGGCCTCGGTTCCCTCATCTGTAAAATGGGGATGAAGACTGCGAGCCCCCCGGGAGACCACCTGATCACCTTGTAACCTCCCCAGCGCTTTTAACGGTGCTTGGCACATAGTAAGCGCTTAACAGATGCCATTATCATTATTATTTCTCTAATCCCGGCTCCGCCACTTATCAGCTGTGTGACCTCGGGCGGGTCACTTCCCTTCTCTGGGCCTCGGTTCCCTCATCTGTAAAATGGGGATGAAGACTGCGAGCCCCCCGGGAGACCACCTGATCACCTTGTAACCTCCCCAGCGCTTAGAACGGTGCTTGGCGCGTAGTAAGCGCTTAATAGATGCCATTATCATTATTATTACTCTAATCCCGGCTCCGCCACTTATCAGCTGTGTGACCTCGGGCGGGTCACTTCCCTTCTCTGGGCCTCGGTTCCCTCATCTGTAAAATGGGGATGAAGACTGCGAGCCCCCCAGGAGACCACCTGATCACCTTGTAACCTCCCCAGCGCTTTTAACGGTGCTTGGCGCATAGTAAGTGCTTAACAGATGCCATTATCATTATTATTTCTCTAATCCCGGCTCCGCCACTTATCAGCTGTGTGACCTCGGGCGGGTCACTTCCCTTCTCTGGGCCTCGGTTCCCTCATCTGTAAAATGGGGATGAAGACTGCGAGCCCCCCAGGAGACCACCTGATCACCTTGTAACCTCCCCAGCGCTTTTAACGGTGCTTGGCGCATAGTAAGCGCTTAACAGATGCCATTATCATTATTATTACTCTAATCCCGGCTCCGCCACGTATCAGCTGTGTGACCTCGGGCGGGTCACTTCCCTTCTCTGGGCCTCGGTTCCCTCATCTGTAAAATGGGGATGAAGACTGCGAGCCCCCCGGGAGACCACCTGATCACCTTGTAACCTCCCCAGCGCTTAGAACGGTGCTTGGCGCATAGTAAGTGCTTAATAGATGCCATTATCATTATTATTTCTCTAATCCCGGCTCCGCCACTTATCAGCTGTGTGACCTCGGGCGGGTCACTTCCCTTCTCTGGGCCTCGGTTCCCTCATCTGTGAAATGGGGATGAAGACTGCGAGCCCCCCGTGAGACCACCTGATCACCTTGTAACCTCCCCAGCGCTTAGAACGGTGCTTGGCGCGTAGTAAGCGCTTAACAGACGCCATTATCATTATTATTACTCTAATCCCGGCTCCGCCACGTATCAGCTGTGTGACCTCGGGCGGGTCACTTCCCTCCCCTGGGCCTCGGCTCCCTCATCTGTCAAATGGGGATGAGTGATAATAATAACGATGGCGTTTCTTAAGCGCTTACTATGTTTGAAGCCCCACATGGGACAACCCGATCACCTTGTAATAATAATGATGGCATTTATTAAGCGCTTACTATGTGCCAAGCACTGTTCTAAGTGCCGGGGAGGTTACAAGGTGATCCCAAGGGGGGCTCCCAGTCTTCACCCCCATTTTCCAGATGTGGTGACTGAGGCCCAGGGAAGTGAAGCGGCTCGCCCAAAGTCACGCAGCTGACAATCGGCAGAGCCGGGATTTGAACCCGTGACCTCTGACTCCAAAGCCCAGGCTCTTTCCACTGAGCCATGCTGAAGACTGTGAGCCCCACACGGGACAACCCGATCACCTTGTAATGATAATGATGGCCTTTATTAAGCGCTTACTATGTGCAAAGCACTGTTCTAAGCGCCGGGGAGGTTACCAGGTGATCAGGTTGTCCCACGGGGGGCTCACAGTCTTCATCCCCATTTGACAGATGAGGTGACTGAGGCCCAGGGAAGTGAAGCGGCTCGCCCAAAGTCACCCAGCTGACAATCGGCAGAGCCGGGATTTGAACCCGTGACCTCTGACTCCAAAGCCCGGGCTCTTTCCACTGAGCCATGCTGAAGACTGTGAGCCCCACACGGGACAACCCGATCACCTTGTAATGATAACGATGGCCTTTATTAAGCGCTTACTATGTGCAAAGCACTGTTCTAAGCGCCGGGGAGGTTACAAGGTGATCCCACGGGGGGCTCCCAGTCTTCACCCCCATTTTCCAGATGCGGTAACTGAGGCCCAGAGAAGTGAAGCGAGTTGCCCAAAGTCACCCAGCTGACAATCGGCAGAGCCGGCATTCGAACCCATGACCTCTGACTCCAAAGCCAGGGCTCTATCCCCCCAACCCCAGCGCTTAGAGCGGCGCTTGGCACATAGTCGGCGCTTAAACGCCGTCGCCGTCGTCGCGACTGAACGGACGCCGCGGTGGGAAGCATCGACTGAGCTCGGGGCGCTGTAGTGAGCGCCAGCCCCACCTTGAGAGACGACCAACGGCGGCAGTGGTAGTTGCACTGTAGACACTTGAAGAGGTTGGGGTCCCCGCCCTCGTGGGAGTTGACGTGGAAATGGAGGTCTTCGGGGGACAGGAAGCGCGATCCGCACACGCGGCAGAGGTGGGGCCGCAGCGGGGCCTTGTAGCAGTACCTGCGGGGCGGACGGTCCTCGGTGAGCGCTCACTACGTGCCCGGCGCTGGTCTAAACGCCCAGGTCGGACCCCCTCCCTGACCCACGGGAGGGGGGCTGACGCTCCCGGAGCCCGAAGGCGCGCGTTTCGATCCCGGCCCCGCCGGCTGGGTGACTGGGGGCCGCTCGCTTCGCTCTGGGGCCTCGGTGACCTCCTGGGGAAAACGGGGGTGAGGACGGGGGGGCGACCCGATTCATTCATTCGATCGTATTTATTGAGCGCTTACTGTGCGCAGAGCACTGTACTGAGCGCTCGGGAAGGACAAGTCGGCGACCTAGAGAGCCGGTCCCTCCCCGACGACGGGCTCACAGCCTAGAAGGGGGAGACGGACGACAAAACCAAACACGTGGACGGGGGTCGTCGGGATAAATAGAAGTAAAGCGAGATTCATTCATTCAATCGTATTTATTGAGCGCTTACTGTGTGCAGGGCACTGTACTAAGCGCTTGGGGAGTCCACCCCCTACCTCGCACTTGACACCTGTCCACGTGTTTCGCTGTCCGTCTCCCCCTTCTAGACTGCGAGCCCGTTGTCGGGTAGGGACAGGCCCTGGACGTTGCCGACTTGTACATCCCAAGCGCTTAGTACAGTGCTCCGCGCACAGTAGACGCTCAATAAATACGACCGAATGCGCGAATCTCCCCCCAGGCGCTCGGCCCGCAGTAAGCGCTCAACGAACACGGAGCCCCATTTTCCAGGTGAGGGAATCAAGGCCCGGAGAATAATAATAATAATGACGATGGCATTTATTAAGCGCTTACTATGTGCAAAGCATTGTTCTAAGCTCTGGGGATGCTACTAGGTGATCAGGTTGTCCCACAGGGGGCTCAAAATCTTTAAGCCCCATTTTATTAATAATAATAATAATAATAATAGTGGCATTTATTAAGCGCTTACTACGTGCAAAGCATTGTTCTAAGCGCCGGGGAGATTACTAGGTGATCAGGTTGTCCCACGGGGGGCTCACAGTCTTTAAGCCCCATTTTAATAATAATAATAATAATAATAATAATGGCATTTATTAAGCGCTTACTATGTGCAAAGTACTATTCTAAGCGCTGGGGAGGTTACAAGGTGATCAGGTTGTCCCACGGGGGGCTCACAGTCTTTAAGCCCCATTTTAATAATAACAATAATGATGGCATTTATTAAGTGCTTACTATGTGCAAAGCACTGTTCTAAGCGCTGAGGAGGTACTAGGTGATCAGGTTGTCCCACGGGGGGGCTCACAGTCTTCATCCCCATTTTCCAGATGAGGTCACTGAGGCCCAGAGAAGTGAAGTGACTCGCCCAAAGTCACACGGCTGACAATTGGCGGAGCCGGGATTAGAACCCATGACCTCTTGACTCCAAAGCCCGGGCTCTTTCCACTAAACCACGCCGCTTCTCAGAGAAGCCAAGTGACGCGTCTCAGGTCCCGCAGCGGACACGTAATAATAATAATAATAATAATGATGGCATTTGTTAAGCGCTTACTATGTGCAAAGCACTGTTCTAAGCGCTGGGGAGGTTACAAGGTGATCAGGCTGTCCCCCATGGGGCCCACAGTCTTAATCCTCATTTTACAGATGAGGGAACTGAGGCTCGGGGAAGGGAAGCGACTCGCCCAACGTCACACAGCAGACACGTGGCAGAGCCGGGATCGGAACTCCAAAGCCCGGGCTCTTTCCGCTGCGGCGGAGGCGGCACTCGAACCCGCGTCCCCTGACTCCCGGGGCCGGTAGGGGACGCGGGAGCGTCCGGTCCGGCGGTCGCACCCACCTGCGTCCCGTGTACTTGCGGTACTTCTTCCCGAGGAGGCGGCAGGAGGGGTGTCCGCGGCGCCGGGGGGTGGCGGGGGGCGGCTCGCCCGGGGGGCCGTCCTCGGGCCGGCCCCCCGCCCCGGCCCCGGCCTCGGCCTCCGGGCGGGGCGGCTCGCGGGGCCGCCCGGGCCGGCGGCAGCGGCGGGGCCGGTCGGCGGGGGGGTCCGGGGGGCGGCCCTGGCCCGCCTCGTCCTCCTCCGGATCGTAGTCGCTGTCCCCTGGGCCGACGGGCAACGGTCAGCGCGGCCGCCCCGGGACCCCGCCGCCGCCCCCCCCCCCCCCCCCGGCCCCCCTCACCCTCCGGGTCGTCGATGGCCCCCGCGTCCACGATGTCGTCGTCCTCCTCCTCCTCCTCCTCCTCGGGCGCGGCCCCCCGCTTGCCGGGCCGGCTGCTCCTCTGCCCCGTCGCTGCCCGGAGTCGTCGGTGAGAGGTGGTCCGCCCCCCACCCCCACACCGCCCCGCCGCCCCTTTCTTATCCCGTTCGCCCGTCCCCGTTATTTATCCTCTCCTATTTACTGAGCGCGTCCCCCGGACGGACGTCGACGGAGAGATGAATAAACGGTCGGCGCGGCCCGGACAAGCAACGGCCCCCGGGTGACCCGGCGGCGGGGGAGAGAGGAATAAACGGTCGGCGCGGGCCGGAGGAGCGGCGGTGGCGGCCCCCTCACCGGGCCCGAAGTGCCTCTGGCGCATGTGGCTGAGGAGGGGCGCTTTGCTGGCGCTGCGGTAGTGGCACAGCTTGCACTGGAACTGCTGGACGACCACCACCTCCATCATGGCCTCCAGGCTCTGCAGGTCCGGCTCCTCGGGCCGCCCCGGGCCGGCGGAGGTGGACGTGGGCCCCTCGGCGGGGGCGCCTGCGGGGGGACGGGCGGGGCGGGGCGGGGCTGGGGTCAGGCCTCCTCCCCCCCGCCACCCCGGCCCCCCGGGGTCCCGCGCACCGTCTCTCACCGTCATCCGGCCCCTGGAGGATCAGGTACTGGGTGGTTTCCGCCCCGCCGTCCTCGGCGCTGGTCACCGTGATGCAGCCTGCGGGCGGGAGGGATGGCCACTGAGGCTCCGTCGGGGCTACCCGGCGTCCCCGGCTCGGCCCCCGGGGCTACCAGGCATCCCCGGCTCGGCCCCCGGGGCTACCCAGGATCCCCGGCCTGGCCCCCGGGGCTACCCAGCATCCCCGGCTCGGCCCCCGGGGCTACCCAGGATCCCCTACTTGGCACCGGGCTCGGCCCCCAGGGCTACCCAGGATCCCCTACTTGGCCCCCGGGGCTACCAGGCGTCCCCGGCTCGGCCCCCAGGGCTACTAAGGACCCCCGGGGCTACCCAGGATCCCCTACTTGGTCCCCGGGGCTGCCCAGGATCCTCAGCTCGGCCCCCGGGGCTACCCGGCATCCCCTGCTCGGCCCCAATGGCTACTAAGGACCCCCGGCCTGGCCCCCGGGGCTACCCAGGATCCCCTACTTGGCCCCCGGGGCTACCCAGGATCTCCTACTTGTCCCCCGGGGCTACCCGGCGTCCCCTGCTCAGCCCCCATGGCTACTCAGGACCCCCAGCCTGGCCCCCGGGGCTACCCGGCATCTCCTGCTCGGCCCCCATGGCTACTCAGAACCCCCGGCCTGGTCCCCGGGGCTACCCAGGATCCCCTACTTGGCCCCCGGGGCTACCCAGGATCCTCAGCTCGGCCCCCCGGGGCTACCCGGCATCCCCTGCTCAGCCCCCATGGCTACTCAGGACCCCCAGCCTGGCCCCCGGGGCTACCCAGGATCCCCTACTTGGCCCCCGGGGCTACCCAGGATCCTCAGCTCGGCCCCCGGGGCTACCCGGCATCCCCTGCTCGGCCCCCGGGGCTACTCAGGACCCCCGGCCTGGCCCCCGGGGCTACCCAGGATCCCCTACTTGGCCCCCGGGGCTACCCAGGATCCCCAGCCTGGCCCCCGGGGCTAGCCAGGATCCCCTACTTGGCCCCCGGGGCTAACCAGGATCCTCAGCTCGGGCCCCGGGGCTACCCGGCGTCCCCTGCTCGAACTCAGGACCCCCGGCTGAGCCCCCCGGGCTACCCGGCATTCCCTGCTCGGCCCCCTGCTCGTGCCCCGGGGGCCACCCAAGATGCCCCGTTCCTTGAGAGCGGGGATTATATCTAACTACCGTCCTCTCCCAAGCGCTTAGGACAGCGCTCCGCACCCGACAGGTGCTCAGCGAGTCCCGCGGCGGGCGAGAGCACCCCCGGTGCCCCCCGGTGCCCCCCGGCTCTCACTCTGGATGAGGTCGGGCCCGATGGTGGACTCGATGATCCTGTCGATGGCGGAGCCGAGGTCCGAGGAGGAGGCGGCGGCGGCGGCGGAGTCGGCTAGGAGGGCGGTGGCCGGGCCCATGGACGACGAGTCGGGCAGGTAACCCCGCCGGGCGGCGCCCGGGCCCGGGCTGCTCTCGGACGCTTCCTCCTGCGGGCCCGCGCCGGGGGGACGGGAGCGTCGGGAGGAGACCACGGGTGTCTTGCCCCCCGCTCCGCCCGACGGGGAGACCGAGGCACGGAGCGGCGGCCTCGTCCCTCCCCGCGGACCCCGGGCTTGGGTTCTAATCCGGCTCCGCCACGTGTCTGCCGTGCGACCTTGGCCAAGTCACTGCATCCCCCCCTTCAAAGCCCTCCTGAAAGCTCACCTCCGCCGGGAAGCCTTCCCAAACTGGGACCCCCTTCTCCTCTGCTCTACCCCCTTGCTCGCCCCGCAGCCCCTGTGTATATCAATCGATCAATCGTATTTATTGAGCGCTTACTGTGTGCAGAGCACTGTACTAAGCGCTTGGGAAGTCCAAGTTGCCAACGTATAGAGACGGTCCCTACCCAACAGTGGGCTCACAGTCTGTCCATACTTATTATTCTGTTTATTTTACTAATGATGTGTATCTACCTTTAATTCTATTTATTTATATTGATGGTATGGACGCCTGTCTACTTGTTTTGTCGTCCGTCTCCCCCTTCTAGACCGTGAGCCCGCCATCGGGTAGGGATCGTCTCCCTCTGTTGCCGGACTGCGCTTTCCAAACGCTCAGTACAGCGCTCTGCACGCGGTAAGCGCTCAATAAGTACGACTGCATGGGCCTCAGTTGCCTCACCTGTCCCATAATCACGGTATCTGTTAAGCGCCTACTGAGACCGTGAGCCCACTGTTGGGTAGGGACTGTCTCTATATGTTGCCAATTTGCACTTCCCAAGCGCTTAGTACAGTGCTCTGCGCATAGTAAGTGCTCAATAAATACGATTGATGATGAGTCAGGCACTGTACTAAGCACCGGGGTGGATCCAACCCGATTGGGTCGGACTCGGTCTCCATCCCCATAGAAGCAGCGCGGCTCAGTGGAAAGAGGCCCGGCTTTGGAGTCAGAGGTCATGGGTTCGAATCCCAGCTCCACCACTTGTCAACTGGGTGACTTTGGACGAGTCGCTTCACTTCTCTGGGCCTCAGTCCCCTCATCTGGAAAATGGGGATGAAGACCGTGAGCCCCCCGTGGGACAACCTGATCACCTTGTCACCTCCCCAGCGCTTAGAACGGTGCTTTGCACATAGTAAGCGCTTAATAAATGCCATCATTATTATTATTGTTGAGGAGCGGCGTGGCTCAGCTGAAAGAGCCCGGGCTTTGGAGTCAGAGGTCATGGGTTCAAATCCCGGCTCCGCTAATTGTCAGCTATGTGACTTTGGGCGAGTCACTTAACTTCTCTGTGCCTCAGTTCCCTCATCTGTCAAATGGGGATGAAGACCGTGAGCCCCCCATGGGACAACCCGATCACCTTGTCACCTCCCCAGCGCTTAGAACGGTGCCTTGCACATAGTAAGCGCTTAATAAATGCCATCATTATTATTATTGTTGAGGAGCAGCGTGGCTCAGCTGAAAGAGCCCGGGCTTTGGAGTCAGAGGTCATGGGTTCAAATCCCGGCTCCGCTAATTGTCAGCTATGTGACTTTGGTCGAGTCACTTAACTTCTCTGTGCCTCAGTTCCCTCATCTGCCAAACGGGGATGAAGACCGTGAGCCCCCCGTGGGACAACCCGATCACCTTGTCACCTCCCCAGCGCTTAGAGCATTCATTCAATCGTATTAATTGAGCGCTTACGGTGCGCAGAGCACTGTACTGAGCGCTTGGGAAGTCCAAGTTGGCAACGTATAGAGACCGGTCCCTACCCAACAGCGGGGAACGGTGCTTCGCACATAGGAAGCGCTTAATAAATGCCACCATCATTATTATTATTCGACAGAGGCGGCCCAGGGAAGGGAAGTGACTGTGAGCCCGCTGTCGGGGACTGTCTCTAGATGTTGCCAACTTGGGCTTCCCAAGCGCTCAGTACAGTGCTCTGCACACAGTCAGCGCTCAATAAATACGATTGATTGATTGATTGATTCTTGGAGGAGGTGTTCATTCATTCAATCGTATTTGGCTCAAGGTCACCGTGGCAGGGCCGGGACGAGGACGCGGGTCCTCCTGATTCCCCCGCTTCCCCTCGCCCTCGATTGGGCGTCTCCCCCAGCGCTGGGCGCCAAGCGGGCGGCGTGCCCGTGTCCCGGGTGCGGTTACCGGGGCGCGGCGGGCGGCGTCGCTGCTGTCGGCGGACACGGCCTCCTCCGAGGAGCCCACGTCCAGCCCGCTCTCGGCCGGGTCCCGGCCCCGGGGCCGCCGCGGGGCCGCGTCGCTGCTGCTCTGCACCTCGGCCTCCTCCATGGCCGCCCGGGGGGCCGGGGGGGGCCGCTCCGTCCGACGCCTTCACTCTGCCGGCAGGGAAAAACCACACCCGATCCGGACGGGGAGCCCGCGCTTAGTACAGTGCTTGGCACATAGTAAGCGCTTAATACCATCATCATCATCATTATTATTCTCCAGGCCTCAGTTCCCTCATCTGTCAAATGGGGGTGGAGACCGTGAGCCCCACGGGGGACGGGGACTGTGTCCAACCCGATTGGCTTGTATCAATCCCGGCGGTTAGTACAGTGCTTGGCACATAGTAAGCGCTTAACCAACACCATCACCATCGTTATTATTCTCCAGGCCTCAGTTCCCTCTTTTAGACTGTGAGCCCACTGTTGGGTAGGGACTGTCTCTAGATGTTGCCAACTTGGACTTCCCAAGCGCTTAGTACAGTGCTCCGCACACAGTAAGCGCTCAATAAGGGAACTGTGTCCAACCCGATTGGCTTGTATCAACCCCGGCGCTTAGTACAGTGCTTGGCACATACTAAGCGCTTAATACCATCATCATCATCATTATTATTCTCCAGGCCTCAGTTCCCTCATCTGTCAAATGGAGATGGAGACCGTGAGCCCCAAGGGGGACGGGGACTGTGTCCAACCCGATTGGCTTGGATCAACCCCGGCGATTAGTACAGTGCTTGGCACATAGTAAGCGCTTAACAAATACCGTCATCATCATTATTATTCTCCAGGCCTCAGTTCCCTCTTTTAGACTGTGAGCCCACTGTTGGGTAGGGACTGTCTCTAGATGTTGCCAACTTGGACTTCCCAAGCGCTTAGTACAGTGCTCTGCACACAGTAAGCGCTCAATAAATACGATTGATGATGATGATGATCTGTCAAATGGGGGTGGAGACCGTGAGCCCCACGGGGGACGGGGACTGTGTCCAACCCGATTGGCTTGTATCAATCCCGGCGACTAGTACAGTGCTTGGCACATAGTAAGTGCTTAACCAACACCATCACCATCGTAATTATTCTCCAGGCCTCAGTTCCCTCATCTGTCAAATGGGGGTGGAGACCGTGAGCCCCACAGGGACGGGGACTGTGTCCA
Organism: Tachyglossus aculeatus; assembly: GCF_015852505.1. NCBI lineage: Eukaryota > Metazoa > Chordata > Mammalia > Monotremata > Tachyglossidae > Tachyglossus > Tachyglossus aculeatus. The sequence continues at coordinate 34,741,746 of NC_052073.1, forward strand.
ACCCGATTGGCTTGGATCAACCCCGGCGATTAGTACAGTGCTTGGCACATAGTAAGCGCTTAACAAATACCGTCATCGTCGTTATTATTCTCCAGGCCTCAGTTCCCTCATCTGTCAAATGGGGATGGAGACCGTGAGCCCCACGGGGGACGGGGACTATGTCCAACCCGATTGGCTTGTATCAACCCCGGCGATTAGTACAGTGCTTGGCACATAGTAAGCGCTTAATAAATACCATCATCATCATCGTCATCATGTGCCAGGCACTGTACTAAGCGCTGAGGCGGGGGGGAAATCAAGCAAATGGGGATGGACACAATCCCCACCCCACGTGGGGTTCACAGTCTCATTCATTCGTGTGCCTCAGTGGAAAGAGCCCGGGCTCGGGAGTCAGAGGTCGTGGGTTCTAATCCCGCCTCCACCCCTTGTCAGCTGTGTGACCTTGGGCGAGTCGCTTCCCTTCTCTGGGCCTCAGTTCCCTCATCTGTCAAATGGGGATGAAGACTGGGAGCCCCACGGGGGAACGACCTGATCGCCTTGTATCCTCCCGAGTGCTTGGCACATAGTAAGCGCTTATCAAATACCGTCATTATTTATTATTATTATTCATTCACCCAGTCGTCAATCCATTCACTCATTCAATCGTGCTTACTGAGCAATTTCTGTGTGCAGAGCACTGTGCTAAGCGCTTAGAAAGCGGCAACAGAGACGAGACAATCCCTGCCCACAATGGGAGAGGAAAAGGAAATGGAGCCATTCAGGACCCCATTTTCTAAATAATAATAATAATAGTAATAATAATAATAATAATAATGGCACTTATTAAGCGCTTACTATGTGCAAAGCACTGTTCTAAGCGCTGGGGAGATCACAAGATGATCAGGTTGTCCCATGGGGGATTCTCAGTCTTAAGCCAACTTGTACTTCCCAAGCGCTTAGTACAGTGCTCTGCACACAGTAAGCGCTCAATAAATACGATTGATTGATTGATTAATCCCCATTTTCCAGATGAGGTCACTGAGGCCCGGAGAAGTGAAGCGACTCGCCCAAAGTCACCCCGCTGACAAGTGGCGGAGTCGGGATTTGAACCCGTGACCTCGGACTCCAAAGCCCGGGCTCTTTCCACTGAGCCACGGGCACTGAGGCAGGGAAGTGACTGGCCCCAGGTCACCCAGCAGACAAGGGGCGGGATCAGAACCCAGGACCGGACTCCCAGGCCCGGCGGCGGAGGGGGTAAACTGAGGCACGGCGGGGCAGGAGCCGCAAGAGCCCAGCCTGGGGAGTCAGAAGGGTGTGGGTTCTAATCCCGCCTCTGCCTCTAGTCCGCTGTGTGACCTTGGACGAGTCACTTGACTTCTCTGGGCCTCAGTTCCCTCATCTGGAATATGGGGATGAAGACCGTGAGCCCCATGGGGGACAACCTGATCACCTTGTATCTCCCCCAGCGCTTAGAACAGTGCCTGGCACATAGTAAGCGCTTAACAAATACCACAATTATCATCTGCCCACATGTTTTGTTTTGTCGTCCGTCTCCCCCTTCTAGCCTGTGAGCCCGTTGTCAGGTAGGGACTGTCCCTAGATGTTGCCAACTTGTACATCCCAAGCGCTTAGTACAGTGCCCTGCACACAGTAAGCGCTCCATAAATACCACTGAATGAATGAATGAATATTATTATCACGCAGCGTGGCTCAGTGGAAAGAGGCCGGGATTTGGAGTCACAGGGGTCATGGGTTCAAATCCCGGCTCCGCCACTCGTCAGCTGAGGGACTTCGAGCAAGTCACTTCACTTCTCTGGGCCTCAGTTCCCTCATCTGGAAAAGGGGGATGAAGACTGGGAGCTGCGTGTGGGACAACCTGATCACCCTGTAACCTCCCCAACGCTTAGAACAGTGCTTTGCACATAGGAAGCGCCTAACAAATACCACCATTATTATTATTCTCTGTGCCTCAGTTCCCTCATCTGTAAAATGGGGAGGAAGACCGCGAGCCCCCCGCGGGTCAACCCGATCACCTTGTAACCTCCCCAGCACTTAGAACGGTGCTTTGCACAGAGTAAGCACTTAACAAATGCCATTATTATTATTATTATTATTCTCTGGGCCTCAGTTCCCTCACCTGTAAAATGGGGATTTTACCATTTTACCATTATTATTAATATACACAAATTACGGATATGGACATAAGCGCTGTGGGGCTGGAATGGGGACTGTGAGCCCCACATGGGACAACGTGATCACCTTGTAACCTCCCCAGCGCTTAGAACAGTGCTTTGCACATAGTAAGTGCTTAACAAATACCATCATTATTATCATTATTCTCTGTGCCTCACTGCTTTGCGCTTAACAAATACCATCATTATTATTATTATTTTCTGGGCCTCAGTGACCTCATCTGTAAAATGGGGATGAATACTGTGAGCCCCACATGGGACGTGATCACCTTGTAATCTCCCCAGTGTTTAGAACAGTGCTTTCCACATAGTAAGTGCTTAACAAATACCATCATTATTATTATTATTATTATTACTATCTGTGCCTCAGTGCTTTGCGTTTAATACCATTATTATTATTTTCTGGGCCTCAGTGACCTCATCTGTAAAATTGGGATGAAGACTGTGAGCCCCACCTGGGACAATGTCATCACCTTGTAACCTCCCCAGCGCTTAGAACAGTGCTTTGTACATAGTAAGCGCTTAATAAATGCTACTATTATTACTATTATTCTCTGTGCCTCAGTTCCCTCATCTGTAAAATGGGGATGAAGACTGTGAGGCCCACGGGGGACAACCTGATCACCTTATATCCCCCAGCGCTTAGAACAGTGCTTTGCACATAGTAAGCGCTTAACATACCATCATTATTATTATTATTATTATTCTCTGTGCCTCAGTGCTTTGCGCTTAACCAATACCATTACTATTATTATTATTATTCTCTGGGCCTCAGTGACCTCATCTGTAAAATGGGGATGAAGACTGTGGGCCCCACGGGGGACCACCTGATCACCTTGTAACCTCCCCAGTGCTTAGAACAGTGCTTTGCACATAGTAAGCCCTTAACAAATACCATCATCATCATTATTATTATTCTCTGGGCCTCAGTTCCCTCATCTGCAAAATGGGGATGAAGACTGTGAGCCCCCCGGGGGACAACCCGATCACCTTGTAACCTCCCCAGCGTTTAGAACAGTGCTTTGCACATAGTAAGCGCTTAATAAATGTTAGTTATTATTATTATTCTCTGTGCCTCAGTTCCCTCATCTGTAAAATGGGGATGAAGACTGTGAGCCCCACGGGGGACAACCTAATCACCTTGTAACCTCCCCAGCGCTTAGAACAGTGCTTGGCACATAGTAAGCGCTTAACAAATACCATTATTATGATTATTACTATTATTCTCTCTGCCTCAGTGCTTTGTGCTTAACAAATACCATTATTATTATTATTAATCTCTGGACCTCAGTTCCCTCATGTGTAAAATGGGGATGAAGAGTGTAAGCCCCACGGGGGACAAACTGATCACCTTGTAACCTCCCCAGCACTTAGAACAGTGCTTTGCACATAGTAAGCACTTAAGTACCATTATTATTACTATTCTCTGGGCCTCAGTTCCCTCATCTGTAAAATGGGGATGAAGACTTGGAGCCCCACAGGGGCCAACTTAATCACCTTGTAACCTCCTCGGCGCTTAGAACAGTGCTTTGCACAGAGTAAGCGCTTAACAAATACCATCATTATTATTATTATTATTCTCTGGGCCTCAGTGCTTTGTGCTTAATACCATCATCATCATTATTATTATTATTATTATTATTATTATTATTATTATTATTCTCTGGACCTCAGTTCCATCATCTGTAAAATGGGGATGAAGAGTGTGAGCCCCCCCGGGGGGGACAACGTGATCACCTTGTATCCCCAGTGCTTAGAACAGTGCTTTGCACATAGTAAGCGCTTAACAAATACCATTTATTATTATTATTGTTATTCTCTGGGCCTCAGTTCCCTCATCTGTAAAACGGGGATGAAGACTTGGAGCCCCACAGGGGCCAACTTAATCACCTTGTAACCTCCTCGGCGCTTAGAACAGTGCTTTGCACAGAGTAAGCGCTTAACAAATACCATCATTATTATTATCTGGGCCTCAGTGCTTTGTGCTTAATACCATTATTATTATTATTATTATTATTATTATTATTATTATTATTCTCTGGACCTCAGTTCCCTCATCTGTAAAATGGGGATGAAGAGTGTGAGCCCCCCCGGGGGGGACAACGTGATCACCTTGTATCCCCAGCGCTTAGAACAGTGCTTTGCACATAGTAAACACATAACAAATACCACTATTATTATTATTCTCTGGGCCTCAGTTCCTTCATCTGTAAAATGGGGATGAAGACTGAGAGCCCCCCGTGGGACAACCTGATCACCTTGTTTCCCCAGTGCTTAGAACAGTGCTTTGCACATAGTAAGCGCTTAACAAATACCATTTATTATTATTGTTATTCTCTGGGCCTCAGTTCCCTCATCTGTAAAACGGGGATGAAGACTTGGAGCCCCACGGGGGACGACTTGATCACCTTGTAACCACCCCAGCGCTTAGAACAGGGCTTTGCACTGAATAAGCACTTAACAAATGCCATTTTTATTATTATTGTTATTATTCTTCTTCTCTGGGCCTCAGTTCCCTCATCTGTAAAACGGGGATGAAGACTTGGAGCCCCACGGGGGACAACTTGATCACCTTGTAACCTCCCCAGCGCTTAGAACAGTGCTTTGCACAAAATAAGCGCTTAATACCATTTTTATTATTATTGTTATTATTATTATTATTCTCTGGGCCTCAGTTCCCTCATCCGTAAAATGGGGATGAAGACTGTGAGCCCTACGTGGGACAACCTGATCACCTGGTAACCTCCCCAGCGCTTAGAACAGTGCTTGGCACATAGTAAGCGCTTAACAAATACCATCATTAGTATTATTATTATTCTCCGTGCCTCAGTTCCCTCATCTGTAAAATGGGGAGGAAGACTGTGGGCCCCACGGGGGCCAACCTCATCACCTTGTAACCTCCCCAGCGCTTAGAACAGTGCTTTGCACATAGTAAGCGCCTAACAAATACCATCATTACTATTATTATTAATCTCTGGGCCTCAGTTCCCTCATCCGTAAAATGGGGATGAAGACTGGGAGCCTCACGGGGGACAACCTTGTAAACTCCCCAGCGCTTAGAACAGTGCATGCTTTGCACATAGCAAGCGCTTAATAAGGGCCATTATTATTATCACTATGATTACTATTATTATTATTTTTTTATTATTATTATTACTATTATTATTACCACAGTCCACTCACCCCTTCCCCCCGCCCCGAGCTGGTCAATGTCTCGCCCCCAATCCGCGCATGCGCGACCCCCCCCCCCCCCCACTCTGCGCACGCGCGTTGGGGGTCAGGGGGCTGTCTCCAGCGCGCGCTCCCCCTCAACCAATCAGCGCATGCGCGTTGGGGGTCCCGGGGCTGCCCTCCGGCGCGCCCCCCCCCCCAAATCCGCGCATGCGTATCGGGGTCCCGGGGGCTGTCTCCAGCGCGCGCTCCCCCGCAACCAATCGGCGCATGCGCGTTGGTGTCCTGGCTCTGCCCCCGGCGCGCGCGCCCCCATCCGCGCATGCGCATCGGGGTCCCGGGGCTGCCCCCGGCGCGCGCCCCCCACCCTCCCAAATCCGCGCATGCGTATTGGGGTCCCTGGGCTACCCCCGGCGCGCGCCCCCCACCCTTCCATATCCCGCGCATGCGTATTGGGGGTCTCAGAGCTGCCCCCGGCGCGCGCCCCCCATCCGCGCATGCGCGTTGGGGTCCCGGGGCTGCCCCCGGCGCTGCCTGACCGCGGGCCGCGGCGCCACCTGGCGGCCGCGGCCCATTTCCGTTCAGGCAACTGCGAGAGCCGCTAAAAGTCCGCGGACCCCGGGGCCTCGAGCGGGGCAGCCCCGTGGGCCGCCGCCGCCACCCGCCCTTCCTCTCTCCCTCCCGGACCGGATCGGACCGGTCCGGGCAGGTCGCCGCGCCCCCCCGCGCTCACCTGCGGCGCGGCCCGGCGCGGTTTGCTCCCGCTCCCGCTCCGGCATCGACGCGGCCGCCCCCTGCGGCGGAAGGACCCATCGCACTGCGTCCGCGGCCGGATCTACATCCATTCGCCGCGCGGGAGGGCCGCCGAGGGAACCCGGGAGACCCCCCTCCCCACAGAGAGACCCCTCCCCCAAGCAGACCTCGGCCGCGGGGCGGACGCTTAGTCCGGAGCGACGCGTCCCAAACGGCCGGGAACTATTTTCTCGGTTGGAGCGGAAGGATCTCGCGTAGGGTCTTATCGTATGCGTCTGACGTCATTCCGCGCACAGCGCCCCCTCGCGCGTCTGACGTCACCACAGGCACACGATGTCACCCAGTGCGTCTGACGTCACCGCGTAGTCCTCCCCCGCCTCGGGGCGGGAGCAGCGCTCCCTAGTGGCCGCAGCCCGGACCTGCCAGTCACAGGGTCCCGCGTTAATTCATTCATTCATTCCATCCTGACGTCACCCCGCACGTCTGACGTCACCACGTAGTCCTCCCCCGCCGCGGGGCGGGAGCAGCGCTCCCTAGTGGCCGCAGCCCTGACCTGCCGGTCACAGGGTCCCGGGTTCATTCATTCATTCATTCCATCCGGACGTCACCCCTTGCGTCTGACGTCACCGCGTAGTCCTCCCCGCCTCGGGGCGGGAGCAGCGCTCCCTAGTGGCCGCAGCCCGGACCTGCCAGTCACAGGGTCCTGCGTCAATTCATTCATTCATTCCTTCCATCCTATTTATTCATTCATTCAATCCTATTTGTTGAGCGCTTACTGTGTGCAGAGCACTGTACTGAGCGCTTGGGAAGTACAAGTCGGCGACAGATGGAGACGGTCCCTACCCAACAGTGGGCTTACAGTCTAGAAGGGGGAGACGGACAACAAAATAAAACGCGGACAGGTGTCAAGTCGTCAGAACAAATAGAATTAAAGCTAGATGCACATCATCAACAAAATAAATAGAATAGTAAATAAGGACAAGTGAAATAAATAGAGTGATAAATCTGTACAAATATATATATATTTATACAGGTGCTGTGGGGAGGGGAAGGAGGTAGGGCCGGGGCGATGGGGAGGAGGAGAGGAGAAAGGGGGCTCAGTGTGGGAAGGCCTCTTGGAGGAGGTGAGCTCTTAATAATAATAATAATAATAATAATTGGCATTTGTTAAGCGCTTACTATGTGCAAAGCACTGTTCTAAGCGCTGGGGAGGATATAGGGTGATCAGGTTGTCCCACAGGGGGCTGACAATATTAATCCCCATTTTACAAATGAGGTAACTGAGGCCCAGAGAAGTGAAGTGACTTGCCCAAGATCACACAGCAGACATGTGGCAGAGTTGGGATTCGAACCCATGACCTCTGACTCCAAAGCCTGGGCTCTTTCCACTGAGCCGCGCTGCTTCTCTAGCCACGCTGCTTCTCTAGGGCCTTGAAGGGAGGGAGAGAGCTAGCTTGGCGGATGTGTGGAGTGCTTACTGTTTATTGAGCGCTTAGAACAGCGCTTTGCACATAGTAAGCGCTTAATAAATAATAATAATAATAATGGCATTTATTAAGCGCTTACTATGTGCAAAGCACTGTTCTAAGCGCTGGGGAGGTTACAAAGGTGATCAGGATGTCCCACGTGGGGCTCACATCCCCATTTTCCAGATGAGGGAACTGAGGCCCAGAGAAGTGAAGCGACTTGCCCAAAGTCCCCCACAGCTGACACTCAGCAGAGGCAGGATTTGAACCCACAACCTCTGGCTCCAAAGCCCGGGCTCTTTCCACCGAGCCACGCTGCTTCTCTAAATAAATGCCATTATTATTATGTGCAGGGCACTGTAATAATAGTAATGACGATGGCATTTGTTAAGCGCTTACTATGTGCAGAGCACTGTTCTAAGCGTTGGGGGGGAATACAAGGTGATCAAGTTGTCCCACGTGGGGCTCCCAGTCTTCACCCCCATTTTCCAGATGAGGGAACTGAGGCCCAGAGAAATGAAGCGACTGGCCCAAGGTGATCAAGTTGTCCCCCGTGGGGCTCCCAGTCTTCACCCCCATTTTCCAGATGAGGGAACTGAGGCCCAGAGAAGCGAAGCAACTGGCCCAGGGTCATCAGGTTGTCCCCCGTGGGGCTCCCAGTCTTCACCCCCATTTTCCAGATGAGGGAACTGAGGCCCAGAGAAGTGAAGTGACTGGCCCAATGTCATCAGGTTGTCCCCCGTGGGGCTCCCAGTCTTCACCCCCATTTTCCAGATGAGGGAACTGAGGCCCAGTGAAGTGAAGCGACTGGCCCAATAATAATAATAATAATGATGGCATTTATTAAGCGCTTACTATGCGCAAAGCACTGTTCTAAGCGCTGGGGAGTTTACAAGGTGATCAGGCTGTCCCACGGGGGGCTCCCAGTCTTCATCCCCATTTTCCAGATGAGGGAACTGAGGCCCAGAGAAGTGAAGTGACCTGCCCAAAGTCACACAGCTGACAAGCGGCAGAGCCGGGATTTGATTGTCATCCGGTTGTCCCCCATGGGGCTCCCTGTCTTCACCCCCATTTTCCAGATGAGGGAACTGAGGCCCAGAGAAAAGAAGAGACCGGCCCAGAGTCTCACAGCTGACAAGGGGCGGAGGTGGGATTAGAACCCACGACCTCTGATTCCCAATACTTTATTTATTTATTTTACTTGTACATATTTATTACTCTATTTATTTTACTTGTACCTATCTATTCTATTTATTTTCTTTTGTTAGTATGTTTGGTTTTGTTCTCTGTCTCCCCCTTTTAGACTGTGAGCCCATTGTTGGGCAGGGACTGTCTCTATATGTGGCCAATTTGCACTTCCCAAGCGCTTAGTCCAGTGCTCTGCACACAGTAAGCGCTCAATAAATACGATTGATGATGATGATGATTTATTTTATTCTGTTAATACGTTTTGTTTTGTCGTCTGTCTCCCCCTTCTAGACCGCGAGCCCGCTGTTGGGTAGGGACCGGCTCTAGGTGTTGCCGACTTGGACTTCCCAAGCGCCTAGTACAGTGCCCTGCACACAGTAAGCGCTCAATAAGTACGATTGAATGAAGGAATTCCCAAGCCCGGGCTCTACCCACTGAGGCACGCCGCTTGGAAACCCCGGGACTCAGCAGAGTTGGGGAGAAGCCAGAGGAAGTGGCCTGCCTCATCAGTTGGTAGCCCACGGGAAGTGGTCCGTAGTGGACGCCTACCGGCCCCACCGGCGGGATCCGGTCATTCATTCATTCAGTCCTACTTATTGAGCGCCCACTGTGTGCAGAGCACTCTCGTCGCTCGTTCGTTCGGCCGTCACGGTAATGCTAACGATGATGGCATTTAGGAAGCGCTTAATCTGGGCCGAGCACTGTTCTAATAATCAATCAATCGTATTTAATTTATTTATTTTATCTATCTTTCTATTTATTTATCTATTTATTTTATTTTGTTAGTATGGTTGGTTTTGTTCTCTGCCTCCCCCTTTTAGACTGTGAGCCCACTGTTGGGTAGGGACTGTCTCTAGATGTTGCCAATTTGTACTTCCCAAGCGCTTAGTACAGTGCTCTGCACATAGTAAGCACTCAATAAATACGATTGATGATGATGATGATGATTTAATTTATTTATTTTATCTATCTATCTATTTATTTATCTATCTATTTTATTTTGTGAGTATGTTTGGTTTTGTTCTCTGTCTCCCCCTTTTAGACTGTGAGCCCACTGTTGGGTAGGGACTGTCTCTAGATGTTGCCAATTTGTACTTCCCAAGCGCTTAGTACAGTGCTCTGCACGTAGTAAGCGCTCAATAAATACGATTGATGATGATGATGATGATTTAATTTATTTATCTATTTATTTATCTATTTATTTTATTTTGTTAGTATGTTTGGTTTTGTTCTCTGTCTCCCCCTCTTAGACTGTGAGCCCACTGTTGGGTAGGGACTGTCTCTAGATGTTGCCAATTTGTACTTCCCAAGCGCTTAGTACAGTGCTCTGCACATAGTAAGCGTTCAATAAATACGATTGATGATGATGATGATGATTTAATTTATTTATTTTATCTATCTATCTATTTATTTATCTATCTATTTTATTTTGTTAGTATGTTTGGTTTTGTTCTCTGTCTCCCCCTTTTAGACTGTGAGCCCACTGTTGGGTAGGGACTGTCTCTATCTGTTGCCAATTTGTACTTCCCAAGCGCTTAGTACAGTGCTCTGCATGTAGTAAGCGCTCAATAAATACGATTGATGATGATGATTTAATTTATTTTATCTATCTATCTATTTATTTATCTATTTATTTTATTTTGTTAGTATGGTTGGTTTTGTTCTCTGTCTCCCCCTTTTAGACTGTGAGCCCACTGTTGGGTAGGGACTGTCTCTAGATGTTGCCAATTTGTACTTCCCAAGCGCTTAGTACAGTGCTCTGCACGTAGTAAGCGCTCAATAAATACGATTGATGATGATGATGATGATTTAATAATAATGATGGCATTTGTTAAGCGCTTACTATGTGCCAAGCACTGTTCTAAGCGCTGGGGGGGATGCAAGGTGATCAGGTTGTCCCACGGGGGGCTCGCGGTCTTCATCCCCATTTGACAGACGAGGGAACTGAGGCGCAGAGAAGTGAAGTAACTTGCCCAAGGTCACACAGCAGACACGTGGGGGAGCTGGGATTCGAACCCATGACCTCTGACTCCGAAACCCGGGGTCTTTCCACTGAGCCGCGGTAATTTGTTGGACACAGTCCCCGTCCCACGTGGGGCTCACAGTCCCAACCCCCATTGTACAGATGAGGGAACTGAGGCCCAGAGAAGTAAAGTGACTGGCCCAAGGTCACACAGCTGACAAGTGGCGGAGTCGGGATTCGAACCCACGACCTGTGACTCCCAAGCCCGGGCTCTTTCCACTGCGCCATGCTGCTTCTCATGAGCTTTAGTGCTTTTTCTCATGCTTTAGTGAGCGCTTACTGTGTGCAGAGCACTGGACTAAGCGCTTGGGAAGTACAAGTTGGCAACATAATAATAATAATAATAATAATGATGGTATCTGTTAAGCGCTTACTACGTGTGAAGCACTGTTCTAAGCGCTGGGGGGATACAAGGTGATCAGGTTGTTCCACGCGGGGCCCACGGTCTCCATCCCCATTTGCCAGATGAAGCCACTGAGGCCCAGAGAAGTGAAGCCACCTGCCCAAGGTCACCCAGCGGACAAGGGGCGGAGGCGGGATTAGAACCCACATCCTCTGAGAGAAGGATGGAAAGAGCCCGGGCTTTGGAGTCAGAGGTCATGGGTTCAAATCCTGACTCCGCCACTTGTCAGCCGGGTGACTTTGGGCAAGTCGTTTCACTTCTCTGGGCCTCAGTGACCTCATCTGGAAAATGGGGATTAAGTCTGTGAGCCCCATGTGGGACAACTTGATTACCTTGCATCTGCCCCAGCGCTTAGAACAGTGCTTTGCACATAGTAAGCACTTAATAAATGCCATTATTAATTAATTAATTGCATCTATCCCAGCGCTTAGAACAGTGCTTTGCACATAGTAAGCGCTTAATAAATGCCATTATTAATTAATTAATTAATTGCATCTACCCCAGCGCTTAGAACAGTGCTTTGCACATAGTAAGCGCCTAATGAATGCCATTATTACTTAATTAATTGTATCTACTCCAGGCTTAGAACAGTCCTTTGCACATAGTAAGCGCTTAATGAATGCCATTATTAATTAATTAATTAATTGTATCTACCCCAGCGCTTAGAACAGTGCTTTGCACATAGTAAGCGCTTAATGAACGCCATTATTAATTAATTAATTAATTGCATCTACCCCAGCGCTTAGAACAATGCTTTGCACATAGTAAGCGCCTAATGAATGCCATTATTACTTAATTAATTGTATCTACTCCAGCGCTTAGAACAGTGCTTTGCACATAGTAAGCGCTTAATAAATGCCATTATTACTTAATTATTTGTATTTTATATTCTATAAATATGTTTATTTATTTATAAATGAATAAATATATTTATTTTATAACCTTTATTACTGTATTGGACTTTCCAAGCACTTAGTACAGTGCTCTGCACACAGTCAGTGCTCAATAAATATGAAGATAACATTAGAGAAGCAGCGTGGCTCAGTGGAAAGAGCCCAGGCTTTGGAGTCAGAGGTCGTGGGTTCAAATCCCTGCTCTGCCACTTGTCAGCTGGGTGACTTTGGGCAAGCCGCTTCACCGAGAAGCAGCGTGGTTCAGTGGAAAGAGCCCGGGCTTTGGAGTCAGAGGTCATGGGTTCAAATCCCGGCTCCGCCCACTGTCAGCTGGGTGGCTTTGGGCAAGTCACTTCCCTTCTCTGGGCCTCAGTTCCCTCATCTGTAAAACGGGGATTAAAGCTGTGAGGCCCCCGGTGGGACAACCTGATCACTTTGTATTCCCCCAGCGCTTAGAACAGTGCTTGGCACATAGTAAGCGCTTAACAAATGCCATTATCATTATTATTATTATTCTCTGGGCCTCAGTGACCTCATCTGGAAAATGGGGATGAAGACTGTGAGCCCCCCTTGGGACAACCTGTTCACCTTGTAACCTCCCCATTCATTCTTTCATTCAATCGTATTTATTGAGCGCTTACCGTGTGCAGAGCACTGTACTAAGCGCTTGGGAAGTCCAAGTTGGCAACAGATAGAGACGGTCCCTACTCAACAGCGGGCTCACAGTCTAGAAGGGGGAGACAGACAACAAAACAAAACATATTAACCAAATAAAATCAATAGAATAGTACATGTGTACAAGTAAAATAAATAGAGTAATAAATATGTATAAACACAAATACAGGTGCTGTGGCGAGGGGAAGAAGGTAGGGCGGGGGATGGGGAGGGGGAGCGCTTAGAACAGTGCTTTGCAGATAGCACCATCATTATTATTATTATGATTGAATGAGCGAATGAACAGATACCATATTCATTCATTTATTCAATCATAGTTATTGAGCGCTTACTGTGTGCAGAGCACTGTACTAAGCGCTTGGGAAGTCCAAGTTGGCAACATCTAGAGACGGCCCCTACCCAACAGTGGGCTCACAGTCTAGAAGGGGGAGACAGACGACAAAACAAAACATATTAACAAAATAAAATAAATAGAATAAATATGTACAAATAAAATCAATCAATAAATAGAGTAATAAAATAAATAAATAGAGTAACAAATCCGTACTAACATATATACATATCTACAGGTGCTGTGGGGAGGGGAAGGAGGTTAGGCCCGGGGGATGAGGAGGGGGAGGAGGAGGAGAGGAAGGAGGGGGAATAATAATCATTATTATTATTATGATTGATTGAATGAAGGAATGAACAAATACCACCATTATTATTATTATTAGAATTCATTCAGTCACAGGCGGGGGTACAATCCCTTTCGGGCGGGGACTGTCTCCCTTTATTGCTGTATTGGACTTTCCAAGCGCTTAGTTCAGTGCTCTGCAGAGGGAAAGCGGTCAGTAAATACGATTGAATGAACAAATGGATGGATGGATGAATGAATGAATGGATGAATTGATGACTAATCAGTCAATCAATCAATCGTATTTATTGAGCGCTTACTATGTGCAAAGCACTGTACTAAGCGCTTGGGAAGTACAAATTTGCATCACATAGAGACAGTCCCTACCCAACAGTGGGCTCACAGTCTAATGATAATAATGGTATTTGTTAAGCGCTTACTATGCGCCAAGCACTGTCCTAAGCGCTGAATGGGTACAGGAATCCCCTCTCTCCCCCAAGCTGGTCGCTCACCCTGAGATGGAGGCCTGGGGGTGAGAAATACCCCCTCATCTCCCTCTCCATCCCCCTCATCTTACCTCCTTCCCTTCCCCACAGCACCTGTATAGATGTATATAGGTTTGTACATATTTATTACTCCATTTATTTATTTATTTATTTATTTATTTATTTGTTTATTTTACTTGCACATATCTATTCTATTTATTTTATTTTGTTAGTGTGTTTGGTTTTGTTCTCTGTTCTCCCCCTTTTAGACTGTGAGCCCGCTGCTGGGTAGGGACTGTCTCTAGATGTTGCCAACTTGGACTTCCCAAGCGCTTAGTACAGTGCTCTGCACATAGTAAGCGCTCAATAAATACGATTGATGACGATTGAATGAATGAATGATGATAATGATGAAATACCACGGCCTGCCAACAGGCGGCGAAGATGAGCAGGGATGATGATAATAATAATAATTAATTATTGCTATTAACAATAAATGATAACAAGAACAATTAATTGGGAAGCACTTAATTGGGAAGTAATTAATTAATTATTATATGATTAATTATTTATATTATTATATAAATAATAATAATAATAATATTTGTTAAGCGCTTACTATGTGCCAAGCACTGTTCTAAGTGCTGGGGAGGTTACAAGGTGATCAGGTGGTCCCACGGGGGGCTCGCAGTCTTCATCCCCATTTGACAGATGAGATAACTGAGGCCCAGAGAATAATAATAATAATAATAATAATAATAATAATAATAATAATAATAGCATTTATTAAGCGGTTACTACGCGCAAAGCACCGTTCTAAGCGCTGGGGTAGATACAAGGTAATTAAGTTGTCCCACGGGGGGCTCACAGACTTAATCCCCATTTTCCAGATGAGGGAACTGAGGCCCAGAGAAGTGAAATGACTTGCCCAAAGTCCCACAGCTGACAAGTGGTGGAATCGGGATTCGAACCCACGACCTCCGATTCCCAAGCCCGGGCTCTTGCCACCAAAGTGAAGTGACTTGCCCAAAGTCTCACAGCAGACAAGTGGCGGAGGCAGGATTAGAACCCACGACCTCTGACTCCCAAGCCCGGGCTCTTTCCACTAAGCCATGCTGCTTCTCTAACAATAACGATGGTATTTGTTAAGCGCTTATTATGTGCCAAGCACTGTTCTAAGCGCTGGGCGGGATACAAGGTGATCAGGTTGTCCCACGTGGGGCTCACAGTCTTCATCCCCATTTTACAGATGAGGGAACTGAGGCATAGAGGAGTTAAGTGACTTAGCCAAAGTCACACAGCTGACACTGTACTAAGCGCCGGGTTGGATCCAAGCCAATCGAGCTGGACACAGTCCCTGTCAATCCATCAATTGTATTTATTGAGCACTTACTGTGTGCAGAGCAATCAATCAATCAATCAATCAATCGTATTTATTGAGCGCTTACTGTGTGCAGAGCACTGGACTAAGCGCTTGGGAAGTACAAGTTGGCAACACATAGAGACAGTTCCTACCCAACAGTGGGCTCACAGTCTAAAAGAGCACTGTACTAAGTGCTTGCTTATTATTTAGGGGGAGACCTGTCCCCCTTGGGGCTCACGGTCTCCATCCCCATTTTCCAGAGGAGGGGACTGAGGCCCAGACAAGCGACGTGACTCGTCCAAGGTCGCACAGCTGACAAGTGGCGGAGGCTGGATTAGAACCCATGACCTTCTGACTCCCAAACCTGGGCTCTAGCGGATCCACCACACCCCAGGTCACACAGCAGGGACGGGACGGAGCCAGAATTAGAACCCGTAGACAACACCTAGAGACGGTCCCTACCCAACAGCGGGCTTACAGTCTAGAAGGGGGAGACAGACAACAAAACAAAACATATTAACCAAATAAAATAAATAGAATAAATATGTACTAATAAAATAAATAGCGTAATAAATGCGTACATTTTCATTCATTCATTCATTCAGTCGTATTTATTGAGCGCTTACTGTGTGCAGAGCACTGGACTAAGCGCTTGCCAAGTCCAAGTGGGCAACACCTAGAGACGGTCCCTACCCAACAGCGGGCTCACAGTCTAGAAGGGGGAGACAGACAACAAAACAAAACATATTAACCAAATAAAATAAATAGAATAAATATGTACAAATAAAATAGAGTAATAAATACGTACATTTTCATTCATTCATTCATTCAGTCGTATTTATTGAGCGCTTACTGTGTGCAGAGCACTGGACTAAGCGCTTGCCAAGTCCAAGTGGGCAACACCTAGAGACGGTCCCAACCCAACAGCGGGCTCACAGTCTAGAAGGGGGAGACAGACAACAAAACAGAACATATTAACCAAATAAAATAAATAGAATAAATATGTACAAATAAAATAGAGTAATAAATACGTACATTTTCATTCATTCATTCATTGTCGTATTTATTGAGCGCTTACTGTGTGCAGAGCACTGGACTAAGCGCTTGCCAAGTCCAAGTGGGCAACGTCTAGAGACGGTCCCTACCCAACAGCGGGCTCACAGTCTAGAAGGGGGAGACAGGGAACAAAACAAAACATATTAACAAAATAAAATAAATAGAATAAATATGTACAAATAAAATCCATAGAGTAATAAATACGTACATCATTCATTCATTCATTCAGTCGTATTTATTGAGCGCTTACTGTGTGCAGAGCACTGGACTAAGTGCTTGCCAAGTCCAAGTTGGCAACACCTAGAGACGGGCCCTACCCAACAGCGGGCTCACAGTCTAGAAGGGGGAGACAGACAACAAAACAAAACATATTAACAAAATAAAATAAATAGAATAAATATGTACAAATAAAATAGAGTAATAAATACGTACATTTCCATTCATTCATTCATTCAGTCGCATTTATTGAGCGCTTACTGTGTGCAGAGCACTGGACTAAGCGCTTGCCAAGTCCAAGTGGGCAACACCTAGAGACGGTCCCTACCCAACAGCGGGCTCGCAGTCTAGAAGGGGGAAATGAATGAATGTATTGGACGCTCCCAAGCGCTCTTACCTCCTTCCCTTCCCCACAGCACCTGTATATATGTATATATGTTCGTACATATTTATTCCTCTATTTATTTATTTATTTATTTATTTTACTTGTACAGCACCTGTATATATGTTCGTACATATTTATTCCTCTACTTATTTATTTATTTATTTATTTATTTATTTATTTATTTATTTTACTTGTACATATCTATTCTATTTATTTTATTTTGTTCAGATGTTTGGTTTTGTTGTCTGTCTCCCCCTTCTAGACTGTGAGCCCACTGTTGGGTAGGGACCGTCCCTATATGTTGCCAACTAGGACTTCCCAAGCGCTTAGTACAGTGCTCTGCACACGGTAGGTGCTCAATAAATACGATTGATTGATTAGGCCATAGGAAACGCTAAGGAAATACGCCTGATGGGTTGAAAAGGGTTGGGGGGAACTTGGCGGCTGTGAGCTCCTCCCCACCCCGGGCCCGTCTGGGGGTGTTGAGCAAAATGTGGGTTTCTGGTGGAAGTGAGTTGTCATCGGAAATTGCTCCAGACTCCATGAGAGGGAAGGGGGTGGGCAGGGAGACGGGGCAGGAGGGGGCAGGGAGAGCCCAAAGACCCCCCACCCCCAATCCACGACTAGAGGGGCGCAGCCCGGGCCGGGATCTAAGCACTGGGGGAGATCCAAGGTCAACAGGTTGTCAGTCTTCACCCCCATTTTCCAGATGAGGTCACTGAGGCCCGGAGAAGTGAAGCCACCTGCCCAAAGACACGCAGCGGACCGGTGGCGGAGCCGGGATTAGAACCCACGACCTCCAACTCCCAAGCCCGGGCTCCTTCCACTGAGCCCCGCTGCCTCTCTAGACCGCCAGCACATTGTGGGCAGGGAATGTGTCCGTTTATTGTAATAGTGTCCCCTTCCAAACGCTTAGTACAGAGTTCTGCACCCAATAAGCGCTCGATAAATTCATTCTTTCATTTATTCCCCATTTATTCCCCCTCCCCATCCCCCCGCCTTACCTCCTTCCCTTCCCCACAGCACCTGTATATATGTATATTACTCTATTTATTTATTTATTTTACTCGTACATATTTATTCTATTTATTTTATTTTGTTAATATGTTTTATTTTGTCGTCTGTCTCCCCCTTCTAGACTGTGAGCCCACTGTTGGGTAGGGACTGTCTCTAGATGTTGCCAACTTGGACTTCCCAAGTGCTTAGCCCAGTGCTCTGCACACAGTAAGCACTCAATAAATACGATTGAATGAATGAATGAAAATGTACGTATTTATTACTCTATTTATTTTCTTTGTACATATTTATTCTATTTATTTTATTTTGTTAGTATGTTTTATTTTGTTGTCTGTCTCTCCCTTCTCAACTGTGAGCCCACTGTTGTGTAGGGACCGGCTCTCTATGTTGCCAACTTGGACTTCCCAAGCGCTTAGTCCAGTGCTCTGCACACAGTAAGCACTCAATAAATACGATTGAATGAATGAATGAAAATGTACGTATTTATTACTCTATTTATTTTCTTTGTACATATTTATTCTATTTATTTTATTTTGTTAATATGCTTCATTTTGTTGTCTGTCTACCCCTTCTAGACGGTGAGCCCACTGTTGGGTAGAGGGACCGTCTCTATAAGTTGCCAACTTGTACTTCCCAAGCGCTTAGTACAGTGCTCTGCACACAGTAAGCGCTCAATAAATACGATTGAATGAATGAATGAATGAAAATTTACGTATTTATTACTCTATTTTATTTGTACATATTTATTCTATTTATTTTATTTGGTTAATATGTTTTGTTTTGTTGTCTGTCTCCCCCTTCTAGACTGTGAGCCCACTGTTGGGTAGGGACCATCTCTCGATGTTGCCAACTTGTACTTCCCAAGCGCTTAGTCCAGTGCTCTGCACACAGTAAGCGCTCAATAAATACGATTGAATGAATGAACGAATGAAAATGTACGTATTTATTACTCTATTTTATTTGTATATATTTATTCTATTTATTTTATTTTGTTAATATGTTTTATTTTGTTCTCTATCTCCCCCTTCTAGACTGTGAGCCCACTGTTGGGTAGGGACCGGCTCTCTATGTTGCCAACTTGGACTTCCCAAGCGCTTAGTACAGTGCTCTGCACACAGTAAACGCTCAATAAATACGATTGAATGAATTAATGACAGCACAGGATGGGGTGGATTGGAGATAGTCAATTCAGACCCGGCCCCCGTCCTCCACGAGATGGGAGAGAGGGGATCGACTCTCCATTTTACGGGGAGAAACTGAGGCCCAGAGAAGGAAAGCGACGTGCCCAAGGTCACGCAGCAGGGATGTGGCGGGATTGGAACCCATGCCCTCTGTTTCCCGGGCCTGGGCTGTCTCTGCTCTCTTCCCTGCTGGACTATAAGCTCCTTGAAGACAAGGATAACATATTCTATCTCTGTTAACCCTAGTTCTTAGCGCAGTGCTCTGCTCAAGGGTGCTCAATAAATAGTACTGGTTGCTTGATCAGAGGGCGTCAATTGTGTGCTCATCTAGGTGTCTAGGACAGTGCTCTGCCCACAGGAGGTGCTCAACAAGTACTACTAATGAATTGATTGACTGTAAATTCTATAGAGCAGGTATTCCTTCCACTAAGGAACATACTTTTCCAGGGGCTTAGTACATAATAATAATAATAATGATAATAATGGCATTTATTAAGCACTTACTATGTGCAAAGCACTGTTCTAAGCACTGTGGAGGTTACAAGGTGATCAGGTTGTCCCAAGGGGTCTCACAGTCTTCATCCCCATTGTAATAATAATAACAATAATGGCATTAGTTAAGCGCTTACTATGTGTAAAGCACTGTTCTCAGCGCTGGGGACGTTACAAGGTGATCAGGTTGTCCCATGGGGGGCTCAAAGTCTTCATCCCCATTTTATAGATGAGGGAACTGAGGCCCAGAGAAGTGAAGTGACTCGCCCAAAGTCACACAGCTGATAAGTGGCGGAGCTAGGATTCGAACCTATGACCTCTGACTCCAAAGCCCAGGCTCTTTCCACTGAGCATCGTTCTAGAAGTAATAATAATAATGATGATGATGATGATGATGATGGTATTTGTTAAGCGCTATGCGTCAGGCGTCATTCTAAGCGCCGGGGGAGATACAAGGCCATCGGGTCGTCCCACGTGGGGCTCACGGTCTTCATCCCCATTTGACAGATGAGGGAACTGAGGCCCAGAAAAGTGACTGGACCAAGGTCACTCGGCGGACAAGTGGCGGAGGCGGAATTAGAACCCACGTCCTTCTGACCCCCGGGCTCTATCCACGGGGCCACGCTGCTTCCATTCATTCATTCATTCAATCATATTTATTGAGTGCTTACTGTGTGCAGAGCACTGGACTAAGCGCTTGGAAAGTAGAATTCGGCAACAGGTAGAGACGATCCCTGCCCAACGATGGGCTCACAGGCTAGAATATCTCTCCTTTTCTGTAAAAGCGAAGCGAGGCAGAGATCAGCAGGCCTCGGCTGTCAATCAGAGAGATCTCTCCCCATCTGTAAGAGTGAAGAGAGATCTCTCCCCGTCTGTAAGAATAAAGCGAGGCAGGGATCAGCAGGCCTCGGCTGTCAATCAGAGAGATCTCTCCCCATCTGTAAGAGTGAAGCAAGGCAGAGATCAGCAGGCCCTGGCTGTCAATCAGAGAGATCTCTCTCCGTCTGTAAGAGTGAAGCGAGGCAGAGATCAGCAGGTCTCGGCTGTCAATCAGAGAGATCTCTCCCCGTCTGTAAGAACGAAGCGAGGCAGAGATCAGCAGGCCCTGGCTGTCAATCGGAGAGATCTCTCCCCAGCTGTAAGAACGAAGCGAGGCAGAGATCAGCAGGCCCTGGCTGTCAATCAGAGAGATCTCTCCCTGTCTGTAAGAGTGAAGCGAGGCAGAGATCAGCAGGCCCCAGATGTCAATCACAGAGATCTCTCCCTATCTGTAAGAATAAAGCGAGGCAGAGATCAGCAGGCCTTGGCTGTCAATCAGAGAGATCTCTCCCCATCCGTAACAGTGAAGCGAGGCAGAGATCAGCAGGCCCCAGATGTCAATCACAGAGATCTCTCCCTATCTGTAAGAATAAAGCGAGGCAGAGATCAGCAGGCCTTGGCTGTCAATCAGAGAGATCTCTCCCCATCCGTAACAGTGAAGCGAGGCAGAGATCAGCAGGCCTCGGCTGTCAATCAGAGAGATCTCTCCCCATCTGTAAGAGCGAAGCAAGGCAGAGATCAGCAGGCCCCGGCTGTCAATCAGAGAGATCTCTCCCCATCTGTAAGAGTGAAGAGAGGCAGAGATCAGCAGGCCCCAGATGTCAATCAGAGAGATCTCTCCCCATCTGTAATAGCGAAGCAAGGCAGAGATCAGCAGGCCCCGGCTGTCAATCAGAGAGATCTCTCCTCTCTCCCCGTCTGTAAGAGTGAAGAGAGATCTCTCCCCGTCTCTAAGAGTGAAGCGAGGCAGAGATCAGCAGGCCCCAGATGTCAATCAGAGAGATCTCTCCCCATCTGTAAGAATGAAGCAAGGCAGAGATCAGCAGGCCCTGGCTGTCAATCAGAGAGATCTCTCCCCGTCTGTAAGAATGAAGTGAGGCAGAGATCAGCAGGCCTCGGCTGTCAATCAGAGAGATCTCTCCTCGTCTGTAAGAGTGAAGAGAGATCTCTCCCCTTCTGTACGAGTGAAGCGAGGCAGAGATCAGCAGGCCCCAGATGTCAATCAGAGAGATCTCTCCCCGTCTGTAAGAATGAAGCAAGGCAGAGATCAGCAGGCCCCAGATGTCAATCAGAGAGATCTCTCCCCATCTGTAAGAGCGAAGCAAGGCAGAGATCAGCAGGCCCCGGCTGTCAATCAGAGAGATCTCTCCCGATCCATAAGAGTGAAGCGAGGCAGAGATCAGCAGGCCCCGGATGTCAATCAGAGAGATCTCTTCCCGTCTGTAAGAGCGAAGCAAGGCAGAGATCAGCAGGCCTCGGCTGTCAATCAGAGAGATCTCTGCCTGTCTGTAAGAATAAAGCGAGGCAGAGATCAGCAGGCCTTGGCTATCAATCAGAGAGATCTCTCCCCGTCTGTAAGAATGAAGTGAGGCAGAGATCAGCAGGCCCTGGCTGTCAGTGAGAGAGATCTCTCTCCGTCTGTAAGAGTGAAGCAAGGAAGAGATCAGCAGGCCCCGGCTGTCAATCAGAGAGATCTCTCCTCTCTCCCCGTCTGTAAGAGAGAAGAGAGATCTCTCCCCGTCTCTAAGAGTGAAGCGAGGCAGAGATCAGCAGGCCCCAGATGTCAATCAGAGAGATCTCTCCCCATTTGTAAGAATGAAGCAAGGCAGAGATCAGCAGGCCCTGGCTGTCAATCAGAGAGATCTCTCCCCGTCTGTAAGAATGAAGTGAGGCAGAGATCAGCAGGCCCCGACTGTCAATCAGAGAGATCTCTCCCTATCCGTAAGAGTGAAGAGAGATCTCTCCCCGTCTGTAAGAGTGAAGAGAGATCTCTCTCCGTCTGTAACAGTGAAGCGAGGCAGAGATCAGCAGGCCCCAGATGTAAGTCAGAGAGATATCTCCCCATCTGTAAGATCAGCAGGCCTCGGCTGTCAATCAGAGAGATCTCTCCCCGTCTGTAAGAATGAAGCGAGGCAGAGATCAGCAGGCCTCAGCTGTCAATCAGAGAGATCTCTCCCCGTCCGTAAGAGTGAAGCGAGGCAGAGATCAGCAGGCCCCAGATGTAAGTCAGAGGGATATCTCTCCATCTGTAAGATCAGCAGGCCTCGGCTGTCAATCAGAGAGATCTCTCCCCATCTGTAAGAGTGAAGTGAGGCAGAGATCAGCAGGCCCCAATGTCAATCACAGAGATCTCTCCCTATCTGTAAGAATAAAGCTCGGCAGAGATCAGCAGGCCCTGGCTGTCAATCAGAGAGATCTCTCCCTATCTGTAAGAATAAAGCGAGGCAGAGATCAGCAGGCCTCGGCTGTCAATCAGAGAGATCTCTCCCTGTCTGTAAGAATAAAGCGAGGCAGAGATCAGCAGGCCTTGGCTATCAATCAGAGAGATCTCTCCCGATCCGTAAGAGTGAAGCGAGGCAGAGATCAGCAGGCCCCGGATGTCAATCAGAGAGATCTCTCCCCGTCTGTAAGAATAAAGCGAGGCAGAGATCAGCAGGCCCCGGCTGTCAATCAGAGAGATCTCTCCCCATCTGTAAGAGTGAAGAGAGGCAGAGATCAGCAGGCCCCAGATGTCAATCAGAGAGATCTCTCCCCATCTGTAATAGCGAAGCAAGGCAGAGATCAGCAGGCCCCGGCTGTCAATCAGAGAGATCTCTCCTCTCTCCCCGTCTGTAAGAGTGAAGAGAGATCTCTCCCCGTCTCTAAGAGTGAAGCGAGGCAGAGATCAGCAGGCCCCAGATGTCAATCAGAGAGATCTCTCCCCATCTGTAAGAATGAAGCAAGGCAGAGATCAGCAGGCCCTGGCTGTCAATCAGAGAGATCTCTCCCCGTCTGTAAGAATGAAGTGAGGCAGAGATCAGCAGGCCTCGGCTGTCAATCAGAGAGATCTCTCCTCGTCTGTAAGAGTGAAGAGAGATCTCTCCCCTTCTGTACGAGTGAAGCGAGGCAGAGATCAGCAGGCCCCAGATGTCAATCAGAGAGATATCTCCCCGTCTGTAAGAATGAAGCAAGGCAGAGATCAGCAGGCCCCAGATGTCAATCACAGAGATCTCTCCCTGTCTGTAAGAGCGAAGCAAGGCAGAGATCAGCAGGCCCCGGCTGTCAATCAGAGAGATCTCTTCCCGTCTGTAAGAGCGAAGCAAGGCAGAGATCAGCAGGCCCCGGCTGTCAATCAGAGAGATCTCTCCCCGTCCGTAAGAGTGAAGAGAGATCTCTCCCCGTCTGTAAGAGTGAAGCGAGGCAGAGATCAGCAGGCCCCAGATGTCAGTCAGAGAGATATCTCCCCGTCTGTAAGATCAGCAGGCCTTGGCTGTCAATCAGAGAGATCTCTCCCCGTCTGTAAGAATGAAGTGAGGCAGAGATCAGTAGGCTCTAGCTGTCAATCAGAGAGATCTCGCCTCGTCTGTAAGAGTGAAGCGAGGCAGAGATCAGCAGGCCCTGGCTGTCAATGAGACAGATCTCTTCCCATCTGTAAGAGTGAAGAGAGATCTCTCCCTGTATGTAAGAGTGAAGCGAGGCAGAGATCAGCAGGCCCCAGATGTCAATCAGGGAGATATCGCCTCGTCTGTAAGAATGAAGCAAGGCAGAGATCAGCAGGCCCCAGATGTCAATCACAGAGATCTCTCCCTATCTGCAAGAATAAAGCGAGGCAGAGATCAGCAGGCCTCGGCTGTCAATCAGAGAGATCTCTCCCCATCTGTAAAAGCGAAGCGAGGCAGAGATCAGCAGGCCCTGGCTGTCAATCAGAGAGATCTCTCCCCGTATGTAAGAGTGAAGCAAGGCCGAAATCAGCGCTCTGGTTTCAGCTGCAACAAACCTCTTCCTAAACCACCGCCGCCCCCCCAACCCTGATGATAACAAAGCTGCGGATGTCTGCTCCCTTTCGAAATCGAGGGCTGGGAAATGTATTGTTTTCTTGCAGCGTTTTCTGATTTTATCAGTCGACGGTATTTATCAAACGCTCACTATGGGCAGAGCGCTGTACCAAGCACTGGGGAGAGAACAAGAAAACAGAATTATTCAATTGAATTCGATTCAGTTATTCAACGCATTCAACCCGTCGGTCCCACCTTCACGACGTGGCTAAAATCGGCCTTTCCTCTCCATCCAAACGGCTCCCAAGTTAATCCAGTCCCTCATCCTCTCCCGCCTGGATGACGGCATCAGCCTCCTCACTGACTTTCCGGCCTCCCGTCTCTTCCCGATCCGGTCCGGGCTTCACTCCGCTGCCCGGATCATTTTTCTACAAAATGCGATACCCCGCTCCTCAAAAGTCTGCCGCGGTCGCTCATCCACCTCTGTATCAGACAAAAACTCAGCACCGTTGGATTTAAAGCCGTCCATCGCCTCGCCCCCTCCTACCTCACCTCGCTTCTCTCCTTCATTCCCCCTCCCAGCCCCAAACCCTCTCACGTCCACATCCCTCATTTATTTGCTGTGCACACGGGAAGCGCTCAATAAATACGACTGAATGAATTTCCATTTACGTCTGTCTCCCCGGCTCTAGACCGCAAACTCTTTGCAGGCAGGGAACGCCACTGTTTATTGTTGTCTTGTACTTCCCCAAGTGCTTAGTACAGGGCTCTGCACACGGTGAGCGCTCAATAAATCCGATTGAATGAGTGAATGAATTAGCCTTCTATCTTGTCCATATTTACTATTCTATTTATTTTGTTAATGGTGTGCATTTAGCTTTACTTCTATTTGTTCTGACGACTTGACACCCGTCCACATGTTTTGTTTTGTCGCCTGTCCCCCCCTTCTAGACTGTGATCCCGTTGTTTGGTAGGGACCGTCGCTCTATGTTGCCGACTTGGACTTCCCAAGCGCTTAGTACAGTGCTCTGCACACAGTAAGCGCTCAATAAATATGATTGAATGAATGAATGAATGAATGAATGCGCTCAATAAATACGATTGATGATGATGAATCCCGAGCCAATGTGGTTGGCTGGGTGGGTATTTACGGAGCGCTCCCTTAATAATAATCATGCTCTGCACACAGTAAACGCCCAATAAATACGATTGAATGAATGAATGAAGGCTAATAATTAATTCATCAGCTTTCCTCAAGTACGGACAGGAGTGCAGTGAACTCAGGAGGGCCTCGGGGACTAGGCCTGATTATTAGTCTGATGAGTCGCTTCAGCCTGCGGAGTTTTTCAGTTTGGCTTTGTCTTTTTTTGAAATGGTATTTGTTAAGCGCTGACTATGTGCCAAGCGCTGGTCGAATCTCGGGTGGCGAGCGAACCCCCAGAGAGAGCCGTCTCGTCCCGGCCGGGCCACGAGCCCCCCGACATTAGACTTCACCCCTCACACCTGACGCCCCTTCGTTCAATCGTATTTCCTGATCGCTCCCTCCGCGCCAAACACTGTGCTAAAAGCAATAACAGCAATTGTGGTATCTGTTAAGCGCTTCCTAAGTGCGAGGCACTGTGCTAAGCGCCGGGGTGGACACGCACAAGCCGGGTTGCCCCCGCGTGGGACTCACGGTCTCCACCCCCATTTTCCAGATGAGGGAACTGAGGCCCAGAGAAGCGCAGTGACTTGCCCAAGGTCACCCAGCAGACAAGGGGCGGAGCCGGGATTAGAACCCAGGACCTTCTGACTCGCGGGCCTGGGCTTTTAGACTGTGAGCCCACTGTTGGGTAGGGACTGTCTCTATATGTTGCCAACTTGTACTTTCCAAGCGCTTAGTACAGTGCTCTGCACACGGTAAGCGCTCAATCAATACGATTGATGATGATATGTTGCCAACTTGTACTTCCCAAGCGCTTAGTACAGTGCTCTGCACACAGTAAGCGCTCAATAAATACGATTGATTGATTGTAGCCACTGCGCCATGCTGAATTCTCCAAGTAAGTTAAGCGCTTTCTATGTGCCAAGCACTGTAATAAGTGCTTGGAACAGTGCTTGGCACTGTAAGCGCTTAGCAAAACCATCATCATTATTATTATTATTAATAGAAATGATCATTATGGTACTTGTTAAGTGCTTCCAACGTGCCAAGCGCTGTCCTAAAGACTGTGAGCCCACTGTTGGGTAGGGACCGTCTATATGTTGCCAACTTGTACTTCCCAAGCGCTTAGTACGGTGCTCTGCACACAGTAAGCGCTCAATAAATACGATTGATTGATTGATTGATTTTATTTGTACGTATTTATTCTATTTATTTTATTTTGTGAATATGTTTTGTTTTGTTGTCTGTCTCCCCCTTCTAGACCGTGAGCCCGCTGTTGGGTAGGGACCGTCTCTAGATGTCGCCGACTTGGACTTCCCAAGCGCTTAGCACAGTGCTCTGCACGCAGTGAGAAGCAGCGTGGCTCAGTGGAAAGAGCCCGGGCTTTGGAGTCGGAGATCATGAGGTCAAATCCCGGCTCCGCCAACTGTCAGCTGTGTGACTTTGGGCAAGTCACTTCACTTCTCTGTGCCTCGGTGACCTCATCTGTAAAATGGGGATTAAGACTGTGAGCCCCCCGTGGGACAACCTGATCACCTTGTAACCTCCCCGGCGCTTAGACCAGTGCTTTGCACATAGTAAGCGCTTAATAAATGCCATTATTATTATTAATAAATATGATCGAATGAAATGAATGAATGAAAAAGGGGGCTCAGTGTGGGAAGGCCTCCTGGAGGAGGTGAGCTCTCAGTAGGGCTTTGAAGGGAGAAAGAGAGCTAGCTTGGCGGATGTGCGGAGGGAGGGAATTCCAGGCCAGGGGGAGGACGTGGACGGCGGGACAGGCGAGAATGAGGTACCATATCATTATTATTATTATTATTATTATTATTATTATTATCATTCTGACTCCCAGTGCCAGGCTCTCTCCGCTAAACCATGGCTCATGGGTCATGGGTCATGGTTCAAACCCCGGCTCCGCCGACTGTCAGCTGGGCGACTCTGGGCAAGTCGCTTCCCTTCTCTGTGCCTCAGTTCCCTCATCTGTCAAATGGGGATGGAGACCGCGAGCCCCCCGTGGGACAACCTGATCACCTCGTAACCTCCCCAGCACATAGTAAGCACTCAATAAATGCCATCCTTATTATTATTATTATTAAGCCCGGCCGAAGGAAGCAGCCGGGAGGAGTAGGATGGAAGGAGACACCGCCGCATTCCCGGTCGACCCCCGGCCCGGAAGACTCCCTCAGAGGCTGACGTCGCAGATGGGATGGGGGTGTTGTTGAGACCCCCCGAGCGGACCCCCCCCCAGGACGATCCGCCCTTTGCGGCCTGCCCCGGGATGTGGCCGGGGGCCGCGGAGGAAGTGGGCCCGGCAGCCGCGGTCTCTTGACCAACTCGGCCGCTTCCTGCCCCTTTCTAGAAACCCGACGGTGTGGAAAGCGGATTCCCCCCACCTCATCCTGTGAAATGGGTGGGTGATGGGGCAGAGGAAGTGGGGAGAAGGCAGGGCGGGGGGCCTGGGACGCCAACCTCCTCCGCCCCGGCCTACGTCCTGCCTCAGGCCCGGAATCAATTAATCGATCCATCGTATTTACTGAGCGCTTCCTGGGTGCGGAGCTTGGGGAGTCCAAGTCGGCGACATCTGGAGACGGTCCCTACCCAACAGTGGGCTCACGGTGGGGGAGACAGAGAACGAAACCGAACATATTAACAGAATAAAATATATAGACTAGATATGTCCAAGTAAAATCAATAAATAGTGTGATAAAGATGTACAGACATCTATACAGGTTTACATGTGGGGAAGGGAAGGAGGTAAGACGGGGGGGATGGGGAGGGGGAAGACTGTGAGCCCGCCGTGGGCAGCTTGATGACCTTGTAACCTCCCCAGCGCTTAGAACAGTGCTTTGCACATAGTAAGCGCTTAATAAATGCAATCAAAATCATCATCAATCATCATATTTGTACATATTTGTTACTCTATTTATTTATTTATTTATTTATTTATTTATTTTACTTGTACATATCCCTTTTATACTGTGAGCCCACTGTTGGGTAGGGACTGTCTCTATGTGTTGCCAATTTGTATTTCCCAAGCGCTTAGTACAGTGCTCTGCACATAGTAAGCGCTCAATAAATACGATTGATGATGATGATGATGATGATCAATCGTATTTATGGAGCGCTTACTGTGTGCAGAGCACTGTACTAAGCTGTACTAATCATCATCATCACCCCGGCTGCCACCGCGCTGGCCGAAGGCGACGAGGATCCGCTCGTCGTTCCGCCTCAAATCCCCCAGACCGTCGCTCTCCCCCGCTTCCAAAGCCTTGTCGAAGGCCCGTCCCCTCCTCCGAGAGGCCTTCCCTGACTGCACCCCCCCCCCCTTTCCCCTTCTCCCGCTCCCTTCTGCGTCGCCCCGGCTCGCTCCCCTTTATTCGTTCATTCGATTCAGTTGTACTTATTGAGCGCTTACCGTGTGCAGAGCACTGGACTAAGCGTTTGGGAAGAAGAAGCAGCGTGGCTCCGTGGAAAGAGCCCAGGCTTTGGAGTCAGAGGTCATGGGTTCGAATCCAGGCTCCACCGCATGTCTGCTGTGTGACCTTGGGCAAGTCACTTAACCTCTCTGAGCCTCAGTGACCTCATCTGTAAAATGGGGATTAAGACCATGAGCCCCACGTGGGACAACCTCATCACTTTGTAGCCCCCCCAGCGCTTAGGACAGTGCTTTGCACATAGTAAGCGCTTAACAAATGCCAACATTATTATGATTATTATTATTGGGAAGTACAAGTTGGCAACATATAGAGACGGTCCCGACCCAACAGTGGGCTCACAGTCTAGAAGGGGGAGACTTCCTTTATTTAATAATAATAATGGCATTTATTAAGCGCTTACTATGTGCAAAGCACTGTTCTAAGCACCGGGGAGGTTACAAGGTGATCAGGTTGTCCCCCGGGGGGCTCCCGGTCTTCATCCCCATTTTACAGATGAGGTCACTGAGGCGCAGAGAAGTGAAGTGACTTGCCCAAAGTCACCCAGCTGACAATTGGCGGAGTCGGGATTTGAACCCATGACCTCGGACTCCAAAGCCCGGGCTCTTTCCACGCTGCTGCTCGTCCACTGAGCCACGCTTACCGCCCCTCACCATTCCTCTTTGTCCTAACGACTTCGACGACCGTCGCCATGTCTTGTTTCGTTGTCGGTCTCCCCCTTCTAGCCCGTGAGCCCGTTGTCGGGTAGGGACCGTCCCTAGATGTGGCCGACTTGGACTCTCCCAAGCGCTTAGTACAGTGCTCTGCACACAGTAACTGCTCAATAAAAGAAGCAGCGTGGCTCAGTGAAAAGAGCCTGGGCTTTGGAGTCAGAGGTCATGGGTTCAAATCCCGGCTCCGCCACTTGTCAGCTGGGTGACTTTGGGCAAGTAAAATGGGGATTAAGACTGTGAGCCCCCCATGGGACAACCTGATCACCTTGTAACCTCCCCAGCGTTTAGAACAGTGCTTTGCACATAGTAAGCGCTTAATAAATGCCATTATTATTATTATTATTAATAAATATGATTGAATGAAAGTCCACTTGTCTGATGCCCATCTACTTGTTTTGCCGTCCGTCTCCCCGAGCCCGTTGTTGGGCGGGGATTGTCTCTGTTGCCGAATTGTACTTTCCCAGCGCTCAGTCCAGTGCTCGGCACACAGTAGGCGCTCAATAAATACGACAATGAATGAATGAACGAACGAAAGTCCATATCCATCATTTTATTTATTTCTACTAACATCCGTCTCCTCCTCTAGGCCGCCGGCCTGTCGTGGGCTGACGATGTGTCTGATTGTTCTCCCAGGCGCTCAGTCCAGTGCTCTGCACCCGATAAGCGCTCAATAAATAAACGACTCCCCCCCTTACCCTCTGTTCCTCCTCCCCACCCCATCTCCCCGATTCCCTCCCTCTGCTCTACCCCTTATCCCGGCCCCACGGCACTTTCACTCATTCAGTCGTATTTATTGAGCGCTGACTGTGTGCTGTCACTGTACTAAGCGCTTGGAAAGTCCAATTCGACTCGCATATTTAGTATTCTATTTTATTCCTTCATTCGATCGTACTTACTGAGCGCTTACTGTGGGCGGAGCACTGTACTAAGCGCTGGGGAAGTACAGGTCGCCAACGTAGACGGCCCCTACCCAACAAATGGCTCACAGTCTAGACGATGATGTGTCTATATCTGTAATTCTGTTTATTTATATTGCTGCTATCGAGGCCTCTTCTGCCGGTACTTGTTTGGATGCCCATCTCCCCGCTTCTGGACTGCGAGCCCATTTTCGGGTAGGGACCGTCTCTATCTGCGGCCAAACTGTACTTTCCAAGCGCTTAGTCCAGTGCTCGGCACACAGTGAGCACTCGTTCGCTACGGGACTAAATAATAATAATAATGATAGCATTTATTGAGCGCTTACTATGCGCAAAGCACTGTTCTAAGCGCTGGGGAGGTAACAGGGTGATCAGGTTGTCCCACGGGGGGCTCACAATCTTAATCCCATTTTACAGGTGAGGGAACTGGGGCCCAGAGAAGTGAAGTGACTGGCCCAAAGTCACCCAGCGGACAATTGGCGGAGCCGGGATTTGAACCCGTGACCTTCTCGATCATGCTAAATTATCGAATGATAGACCCCCCCCAACTCAGACAGCAGAGAAAAGAGGGATCGAAGAGAAGCAGCATGGCTCAGTGGAAAGAGCCCGGGCTTTGGAGTCAGAGGTCACGGGTTCGAATCCCGGCCCCGCCAACTGTCAGCTGTGTGACTTTAAGTCACTTCACTTCTCTAGGCCTCAGTTCCCTCATCTGGAAAATGGGGATGAAGACCGTGAGCCCCCCGTGGAACAACCTGATCGCCTTGTAACCTCCCCAGCGCTTAAAGCAGCCGCTTCTGCTTAGGGAAGCAGCGTTGGCTCAATGGAAAGAGCCCGGGCTTGGGAGTCAGAGGTCGTGGGTTCAAATTCCGGCTCCGCCAATTGTCAGCTGTGTGACCTGGGGCGAGTCACTTCACTTCTCTGGGCCTCAGTTCCCTCATCTGGAAAATGGGGATTAAGGCCGTGAGCCACCAGTGGGACAACCTGATCACCTTGTATCCTCCCCGGCGCTGAGAACGGTGCTTTGCAATCAATCAATCGCATTTATTGAGCGCTTACTGTGTGCAGAGCACTGTACTAAGCGCTTGGGAAGTACAAGATGGCAACATATAGAGACGGTCCCTACCCAACAGTGGGCTCACAGTCTAAAAGTAAGACTTTTGCACATAGTAAGCGCTTAACAAATGCCATCGTTATGTTGCCAATTTGTACTTCCCAAGTGCTTAGTACAGTGCTCTGCACATAGTAAGCGCTCAATAAATACGATTGATGATGATGATCGTTATTATTATTATTATTATTAGAACGGTGCTTTGTACATAGTAGCAGAGAGAAGCAGCGTGGAAAGAGCCCGGGCTTTAGAGTCAGAGGTCATGGGCTCGAATCCCGGCTCCGCCAACTGTCAGCTGGGTGACTTTGGGCAAGTCACTTGACTTCTCTGGGCCTCAATGACCCCATCTGTAAAACGGGGATTAAAACTGGGAGTCCCCCGGTGGGACAACCTGATCACCTTGTAACTTCCCCAGTGCTTAGAACAGGGCTTTGCTCTTAGTAAGCGCTTAACAAATGCCATTATTATTATTATTATTATTATTGTTACATTAAGCGCTTAATAAATGTCATCATAATTATTATTCTCCATTTCTGGACTCCCCCGCCGTCCAGGCCTGGGCGCCTTTCTGAGCCCCTCCCTGGCCTTGGGAGAGAGACTGGGGATGACTTAGAAGCGGAGACAGGTGGGGACCTGACCATCCTCGCCCCCCACTTCCACCTCGCCCTTTCCTCTTACGTGTCGGGATGACCCCGCTTGGAAATTCCCGGCCTTCCGAACAGTTGAGGCTGAGTCAGCCGGAGGCCGAGCTGCGGGAAGGGAGGGCGGGAGATCTCTGCCGGCCTCCGGATGCGGGAGGCCGGAGGAGGAGGAGGAGAGGGTGGCTTGGAGGAAAAAGCCCGGCCTTGGGAGTCAGAGGACCTGGGTTCTAATCCCGACTCCGCCGCTCGGCTGCCGTGCGAGCTCGGGCCTCCCTTTCCCTGTGCCTCGGTTCCCTCGTCTCGGAAAATGGGGGTGAGGCCCCACGCGGGACAACCTGATGACCTCGCATCTGTTTAGAGCAATGCTCGGGGCCTAGTCCACTCTAAACAGATGGAATGAGCCCACTGTTGGGTAGGGACCGTCTCTACATGTTGCCAACTTGGACTTCCCAAACGCTTAGTACACTGCTCTGTGCACAGGAAGTGCTCAATAAATACGACTGAATGAATGAATGAATGAACAGATGGAATGAGCCCACTGTTGGGTAGGGACCGTCTCTATATGTTGCCAACTTGTACTTCCCAAGCGCTTAGTCCAGTGCTCTGCACACAGTAAGCGCTCGATAAATACGATTGAATGAACGGATGAACAGATGGAATGAGCCCACTGTTGGGCAGGGATCGTCTCTCTATGTTGCCAACTTGGACTTCCCAAACGCTTAGTACACTGCTCTGCGCACAGGAAGTGATCAATAAATACGATTGAATGAATGAATGAATGAACAGATGGAATGAGCCCACTGTTGGGTAGGGACCGTCTCTACATGTTGCCAACTTGTACTTCCCAAGCGCTTAGTCCAGTGCTCTGCACACATTCAGCGCTCGATAAATACGATTGAATGAACGGATGAACAGATGGAATGAGCTGTGGCTCAGTGGAAGGGGCCTGGGCTTTGGAGTCAGAGGTCATGGGTTCAAATCCCAGCTCCGCCAACTGTCAGCTGTGTGACTTTGGGAAAGTCACTTAACTTCTCTGTGCCTCAGTTACCTCATCTGTAAAATGGGGATTAAAATTGTGAGCCCCTCGTGGGACAACCTGATCACCTTGTAACCTCCCCAGCGCTTAGAACAGTGCTTTGCACATAGTAAGTGCTTAACAAGTACCGACATTATTATTATTATTATTATTATTATTGTTATTATGAGCCCACTGTTGGGTAGGGACTGTCTCTACATGTTGCCAACGTGTACTTCCCAAGCGCTTAGTCCAGTGCTCTGCACACAGTAAGCGCTTGATAAATACGATTGAATGAATGAATGAACAGATGGAATGAGCCCACTGTTGGGTAGGGACCGTCTCTACATGTTGCCAACTTGTACTTCCCAAGCGCTTAGAACAGTGCTCTGAACACAGTAAGCGCTCAATAAATACGACTGAATGAACGAATGAACAGATGGAATGAGCCCACTTTGGGTAGGGACCGTCTCTATATGTTGCCAACTTGTACTTCCCAAGCGCTTAGAACAGTACTCTGAACATAGTAAGCACTCAATAAATACGATTGATTGATTGATTGATTTTGTTCTCTGTCTCCCCCTTCTAGACTGTGAGCCCACTGTTGGGTAGGGACCATCTCTATATGTTGCCAACTTGTACTTCCCAAGCGCTTAGTCCAGTGCTCTGCACACAGTAAGCGCACACAGTAAGCACTCAATAAATATGATTGAATGAATGAATGAATGAACAGATAGAATGAGCCCACTGTTGGGTAGGGACTGTCTCTAGATGTTGCCAACTTGGACTTCCCAAGCGCTTAGTCCAGTGCTCTGCACACAGTAAGCGCTCAATAAATACGATTGAATGAACGGATGAACAGATGGAATGGGCCCACTGTTGGGTAGGGACTATATGTTGCCAACTTGTACTTCCCAAGAGCTTAGTCCAGTGCTCTGCACACAGTAAGCGCTCAATAAATACGACTGAATGAATGCCCTCCCTCCACACAGCCGCCAAACTAGCTCTCTTCCTCCCTTCAAGGCCCTACTGAGCGCTCACCTCCTCCAGGAGGCCTTCCACACTCAGCCCCCTTTTTCCTCTCCTCCTCCCCATCTTCCCCTCTGCCCTTCCCCTTCCCCACAACACTTGGGCATATTTGCACAGATTTATTGCTCTATTTATCAAAGATGCGTCTATAGCTATAATTCCATTTATTCTGACGGTATCGACGCCCGTCTCCTTGTCTTGTTTTGTTCATTCATTCATTCAATCATATTTATTGAGCGCTTACTGGGTGCAGAGCACCGTACTAAGCGCTTGGGAAGTCCAAGTTGGCAACATAGAGAGACGGCCCCTACCCAACAGCGGGCTCACGGTCTAGAAGGGGGAGACGGACGATGAAACAAAACATATTGACGGAATAAAATCAATAGAATAAATATGTACAAGTAAAATAAATATAAATAGAGTGATATCTATATGTACAAACATATTTACATATATACAGGTGCTGTGGGGAGGGGAAGGAGGTAAGGTGGGGGGAATGGGGAGAGGAGGGAGGGGGCTCCGTCTGGGAAGGTGGTCTCCCCCATTCTAGACTGTGAGCCCGTTGTCGGGTAGGGACCGTCTCTCTCTGTTGTACTTCCCCAGTGCTTAGTCCAGTGCTGCGCACACAGTAAGCGCTTCAAAAAGTAGGGACCGTCTCTATATGTTGCCAACTTGGACTTCCCAAGCGCTTAGTCCAGTGCTCTGCACACAGCAAGCGCTTCATAAAGTAGGGACCGTCTCTATATGTTGCCAACTTGGACTTCCCAAGCGCTTAGTCCAGTGCTGTGCACACAGCAAGCGCTTCAAAAAGTAGGGACCGTCTCTATATGTTGCCAACTTGGACTTCCCAAGCGCTTATTCCAGTGCTCTGCACCCAGTAAGCGCTCAATAAATACAATTGAATGAATGAATGAATGAATAAAGAGGCTCACCTCCTCCAAGAGGCCTTCCCAGACTGAGCCCCCTTTTCCCTCTCCTCCTCCCCAACGCCCCCCGCCCAACCTCCTTCCCCTCCTTGTGAGAAGCAGCGTGGCTCAGTGGAAAGAGCCCGGGCTTTGGAGTCCGAGGTCATGGGTTCAAATCCCGGCTCCGCCAATTGTCAGCTGTGTGGCTTTGGGCAAGTCACTTCACTTCTCTCAGCCTCAGTTCCCTCATCTGTAAAATGGGGATGAAGACTGGGAGCCCCCCGTGGGACAACCTGATCACCCTGTAACCTCCCCAGCGCTTAGAACAGTGCTTTGCACATAGTAAGCACTTAATAAATGCTATTATTATTATATGTTTGTACAGATTTATTACTCTTTATTTTCCTTGTCCAAATTTACTATTCTATTTATTTTGTTTATGATGTGCATTTAGCTTGAAAGAGCCCGGGCTTTGGAGTCAGAGGTCACGGGTTCAAATCCCGCCTCCGCCACTTGTCAGCTGTGTGACTTTGGGTGAGTCACTTCACTTCTCTGGGCCTCAGTTCCCTCACCTGGAAAATGGGGGGGGGGGGGTGAAGACTGGGAGCCCCCCGTGGGACAACCCGATCACCTTGTTCATTCATTCATTCAATCGTATTTATTGAGCGCTTACCGTGTGCAGAGCACTGGACTAAGCGCTTGGGAAGTACAAGTTGGCTACATATAGAGACGGTCCCTACCCAACAGTGGGCTCACAGTCTAGAAGACTGTATAGTAAGTAAATAGTGTAGTAATAGTATAGCATATAGTATATAGTAAGCGCTTAACAAATGCCATTATTATTATTATTTATTTATTTATTTTACTTGTACATATCTATTCTATGTATTTTATTTTGTTAATACGTTTGGTTTTCATTCTCTGTTTCCCCCTTCTTGACTGTGAGCCCACTGTTGGATAGGGCCCGTCTCTATATGTTGCCAACTTGGACTTCCCAAGCGCTTAGTACAGTGCTCTGCACACAGTAAGCGCTTAATAAATACGATTGATTGATTGATTGATTGATTATTAAGTGGCGGAGCCGCGATTTAAACCCACGACCACTGACTCCAGAGCCCGACTGTGAGCCCGCTGTCGGGTAGGGCCCGTCTCTCTATGTTGCCAACTTGTACTTCCCAAGCGCTTAGGACGGTGCTCTGCACACAGTAAGCGTTTAACAAATCAATCAATCAATCAATCGTATTTATTGAGCGCTTACTGTGTGCAGAGCACTGGACTAAGCGCTTGGGGAGTCCAAGTTGGCAACATAGAGAGACAGTCCCTACCCAACAGTGGGCTCACAGTCTAAAAGGGGGAGACAGAGAACAAAACCAAACATACTAACAAAATAAAATCAATAGAATAGATATGTACAATCAATCAATCAATCGTATTTATTGAGCGCTTACTGTGTGCAGAGCACTGTACTAAGCGCTTGGGAAGTCCAAGTTGGCAACATAGAGAGACAGTCCCTACCCAACAGTGGGCTCACAGGCTAAAAGGAAGAGACAGAGAACAAAACCAACCATACTAACATCATCATCATCATCAATCGTATTTATTGAGCGCTTACTGTGTGCAGAGCACCGTACTAAGCGCTTGGGAAGTCCAAGTTGGCAACATAGAGAGGCAGTCCCTACCCAACGGTGGGCTCACAGTCTAAAAGGGGGAGACAGAGAACAAAACCAAACATACTAACAAAATAAAATAAATAGAATAGATATGTACAAGTAAAGTAAATAGAGTAATAAATCTGTACAAACATATCTACAGGTGCTGTGGGGAGGGGAAGGAGGTGAGATGGGGGGGATGGAGAGGGGGATGAGGGGGTCAAAACCAAACATACTAACAAAATAAAATAAATAGAATAGATATGTACAAGTAAAATAAATAGAGTAATAAATCTGTACAAACATATCTACAGGTGCTGTGGGGAAGGGAAGGAGGTGAGATGGGGGGATGGAGACGGGGAGGAGGGGGTCAAAACCAAACATACTAACAAAATAAAATAAATAGAATAGATATGTACAAGTAAAATAAATAGAGTAATAAATCTGTACAAACATATCTACAGATGCTGTGGGGAAGGGAAGGAGGTAAGATGGGGGGGATGGAGAGGGGGATGAGGGGGTCAAAACCAAACATACTAACAAAATAAAATAAATAGAATAGATATGTACAAGTAAAATAAATAGAGTAATAAATCTGTACAAACATATCTACAGGTGCTGTGGGGAGGGGAAGGAGGTAAGATGGGGGGGATGGAGAGGAGGACGAGGGGGAGAGGAAGGAAGGGGCTCAGTCTGGGAAGGCCTCCTGGAGGAGGTGGGCCTTGAAGGGAGTCATCATCATCATCAATCGTATTTATTGAGCGCAAAATAAATAAATAGAGTAATAAATCTGTACAAACATATATACAGGTGCTGTGGGGAGGGGAAGGAGGTGAGATGGGGGGGATGGAGAGGGGGACGAGGGGGAGAGGAAGGAAGGGGCTCAGTCTGGGAAGGCCTCCTGGAGGAGGTGGGCCTTGAAGGGAGTCATCATCATCCTCATCAATCGTATTTATGTGTGCAGAGCACTGGACTAAGCGCTTGGGAAGTACAAATTGGCAACATACAGAGACGGTCATCACTATTATTGTTCTTAGTCATTGCCACCGAGCCACGCTGCCACTGTGAGAGTGGATGAACGGATGCCATCCCTCTCATTGTTATTTTTCCGAATGGGGCAGGCCTCGGGGTTGGGGGTGCGGGCTGTGGGGGGGCCTCCCCTCCCGGGCCGGATGGCCGCCCCCTCCATCCTCTCGGGTTTCCTCTCTGAGTCAGCCCCCCGGGGGTGGGATGGGTGGGTGGGTGGGGCGGGGCGGGGCCCACCCCCAGCCCCATAAAGGCCCAGCCCGGCCCAAGGGGGCCCCATCCATGGCTCCCAGGCCCCGCCTGCCGCTGGCCCTGGCCTTGGTCCTGGCCTGCTGCTGCTGGCCAGGGGGCTTGGCGGCTCCCCGGGGGGGCCCCGGCCCCACCCTCGTCCTCTTCCCCGGGGACCAGAGCCGCAACCGCACCGACAGGGAACTGGCCGAGGTGCGGGGGGACGGGGGGGGGGAGGGACCGGGCCTGAGTGCGAGGAGGTGCGGGGAGGAGAGGGGAGAGGCGGAGAGCCGGGCCTGAGGGCGAGGAGGGGCGGGGAGAGGCGGAGGAGGACCGGGCCTGGGTGCGAGGAGGTGAGGGGAGCCGGGCCCGGCTGCGGGGAGAGGTGGAGGAGGAGCGGTCCTGAGTGCGAGGAGGTGCGGGGAAAGGCGGAGGAGGACCGGGCCTGAGGGCGAGGGGGTGCGGAGAGTGGGGCCCAGGAGCGGGGAGAGGAGGAGGAGGAGCGGGCCTGAGGGCGGGGAGGTGAGGGGAGAGGCGGAGGACCGGTCCTGAGTGCGAGGAGGGACGGGGAGCCGGGCCTGGGTGCGAGGAGAGGCGGAGGACCGGTCCTGGGTGCGAGGGGATGCGGGGAGAGGCGGAGGAGGAGCGGGCCTGAGGGCGGGGAGGTGCGGGGAGGAGAGGCGGAGAGCCGGGTCTGAGTGCGAGGGGCTGCGGGGAGAGGCGGAGGAGGAGCGGTCCTGAGGGCGAGGAGGTGCGAGGAGCCGGGCCCGGGAGCGGGGAGAGGCGGAGGAGGAGCGGTCCTGAGTGCGAGGGGATGCGGGGAGGAGAGGCGGAGGAGGAGCGGGCCTGAGGGCGGGGAGGTGAGGGGAGAGGCGGAGTGCCGGGCCTGAAGGCGAGGAGGGGCGGGGAGCCGGGCCCGGGTGCGAGGAGAGGCGGAGGAGCGGGCCTGGGTGCGAGGAGATGAGGGGAGCCGGGCCCGGCTGCGGGGAGAGGTGGAGGAGCGGCCCTGAGTGCGAGGAGGTGCGGGGAGGAGAGGCGGAGGAGGACCGGGCCTGAGGGCGAGGAGGGACGGGGAGAGGCGGAGGAGGAGCGGGCCTGAGGGCGAGGAGGGACGGGGAGAGGCGGAGGAGGAGCGGGCCTGAGGGCGAGGAGGTGCGGGGAGCCGGGCCCGGGAGCGGGGAGAGGAGGAGGAGCGGGCCTGAGTGCGAGGAGGTGCGGGGAGGAGAGGCGGAGGAGGAGCGGGCCTGAGGGCGAGGAGGTGCGGGGAGGAGAGGCGGAGGAGGAGCGGGCCTGAGGGCGAGGAGGGACGGGGAGAGGCGGAGGAGGACCGGGCCTGAGTGCGAGGAGGTGCGAGGAGCCGGGCCCGGGAGCGGGGAGAGGAGGAGGAGCGGGCCTGAGTGCGAGGAGGTGCGGGGAGCCGGGCCCGGCTGCGGGGAGAGGTGGAGGAGGAGCGGTCCTGAGTGCGAGGGGAGGCGGAGAGAGGCGGAGGAGAACCGGTCCTGAGTGCGAGGAGGTGCGGGGAGCTGGGCCCGGGTGCGAGGAGAGGCGGAGAACCGGTCCTCAGTGCGAGGAGGTGCGGGGAGAGGCAGAGAATCGGCCCTGAGTACGAGGAGGTGCAGAGAGAGGCGGAGGATCGGACCTGAGTGCGAGGAGGTGCGGGAAGCCGGGCCCGGGTGCGGGGAGAGGCGGAGGACCGGGCCTGAGTGCGAGGAGGTGCGGAGAGCTGGGCTCGGGGGTGAGGAGGTGCGGAGAGCCGGTCCTGAGTGCGAGGAGGTGCGGGGGAGCCAGGCAGAGGTGCGGGAGAGGTGGAGAACCGGTGATGAGTGCGAGGAGGTGCGGGGAGCTGGCCTGGGTGTGGGGAGAGGCGGAGGACCGGTCCTGAGTGCGGGGAAGTGCGGGGAGCCGGGCCCGGCTGCAGGGAGAGGCAAAGGACCGGTCCTGAGTGCGAGGAGGTGCGGGGGAGCCGGACCCGGGTGCGAGGAGCTGCGGCGGAGCCGATCCCGTCCCAGAGGGAACTGTGGCTGAGCTCCCTACGCTGAGAAGCAGCGTGGCTCAGTGGCAAGAACCCGGGCTTGGGAGTCAAAGGTCGTGGGTTCTAATCCCGGCTCCGCCACTCGTCAGCTGGGTGACTTTGGCCGAGTCCCTTCTCTGGGCCTCGGTTCCCTCCCCTGTAAAATGGGGATGAAGACCGTGAGCCCCACGGGGGACAACCTGATCACCTTGTACCTCCCCCAGCGCTTAGAACGGCGCTTAACAAATGCCATCATTTGTTAATAATAATAATAATACTGACGGCATTTATTAAGTGCTTACTCGGTGCCAAGCACTGTTCTAAGCGCCGGGGAGGTTACAAGGTGATCAGGTTGTCCCACTTGGGGCTCACGGTCTTCATCCCCATTTTGCAGATGAGGGAACTGAGGCCCAGAGAAGTGAAGCGACTCGCCCAAAGTCGCCCAGCTGACAATGATAATAATAATTATTATTATTATGATGATGATGATGATGATGATCCCGTCCCGTCCCCGTAGGAGTACCTGGTCCGCTTCGGCTACCGGCTGCCCGGGGAGATGCAGGACGGAGGCCCGGGGCAGGCCATGGGCCCGGCCCTGCGCCGCCTGCAGAAGCAGCTGGCCCTGCCCGAGACGGGCGAGCTGGACCCGGCCACTGTGGCCGCCATCAAGGCCCCCCGCTGCGGCGTCCCCGACCTGGGCAACTTCCTCACCTTCGACGGCCAGCTCAAGTGGGACCACCAAAACATTACCTATCGGTCAGCCGGGGCGGAGTCCGGACGTCTGGGGGGCCGGCCCGGGGGTGGGGGCATCCCTCCCTGACCCCTCTCTGATCCCTCTCTGACCCCTCTGATCCCTCTGACCCCTCTCTGACCCCCTAATCCCTCTCTGACCCCTCTGACCCATGTCTGATCCCTCCCTGACCCCTCTCTGACCCCTCTCTGACCCCACTGATCTCTCTCTGACCCCTACTCTGACCCCTCTAACTCCTCTCCGACCTCTCTCTGGCCCCTCTGACCCCTACTCTGACCCCTACTCTGACCCCTCTAACTCCTCTCTGACCTCTCTCTGGCCCCTCTGACCCCTACTCTGACCCCTCTAACCCTTCTCTGACCCCTACTTTGACCCCTCTAACCCCTCTCTGACCCCACTCTGACCCCTACTCTGACCCCTCTATGACCTCTCTGACCCCTCTAACCCTTCTGGCCCCTCTCTGACCCCTACTCTGGCCCCTCTAACCCCTCTCTGACCCCTACTTTGACCCCTCTAACCCCTCTCTGACCCCTACTTTGACCCCTCTAACCCCTCTCTGACCCCACTCTGACCCCTGTAACCCCTCTCTGACCCCTGTAACCCCTCTCTGATCCCTCTCTGACCCCTGACTGATCCCTCTCTGACCCGTCTGATCCCTCTTTGACCCCTCTGATCCCTCTCTGATCCCTCTGATCCCTTTCTGACCCTTACTGTGACCCTTCTATAACCTCTCTGGCCCCTCCCTGACCCCTACTCTGACCCCTCTAACCTCTCTCTGACCTCTCTGACCCCTCTAACCCTTCTGGCCCCTCTCTGACCTCTCTCTGACCCCTACTCTGACCCCTCTCTGACCCCTCTTTGACCCCTCCGGCCCCTCCCCGACTTCTCTGACCCCTCCGTGCCCCCCGCCCCCGCAGGGTGCAGAACTACTCGCCGGACCTGACCCCGGAGGTGATCGAAGATGCCTTCGCCCGCGCCTTCGCCGTGTGGAGCGCCGTGACGCCCCTCACCTTCACCCGCCTCAGCCACGGACCGGCGGACATCGTCATCCAGTTCGGGACCAAAGGTGAGGCCGGACACCGGGCCACGGGGCCACGGGGCCGGCGGGGAGACGGGAGAGCGGGGAGATGGGAGAGCACAGCATAGGGCAAGCAGAGCATGGGGTGAGCAAGTCTTGGGGCGAGCCGAGCTCAGGGAGAGAAGGAAGATGGGACAGTGAGGAGAAGGGCGAGTAGAGCACAGGGCGAGCAGGGCTTGGGGCGAGCAGAGCACAGGGCGAGCGGGGAGCCGGGAGAGCAGGAAGATGGGAGAGTGAGGAGAAGGGGGAGTAGAGCACAGGGCGAGCAGGGATCTGGGAAAGCAGGAAGATGGGAGAGTGGGGAGAAGGGCGAGTAGAGCATAGAGGGAGCAGGGATCTGGGTGAGCAGGGCCTGGGCGAGTGGGGATCTGGGCGAGCAGAGCATGGGGCGAGCAAGTCTTGGGGCGAGCAGAGCACAGGGAGAGCAGGAAGATGGGAGAGTGAGGAGAAGGGCCGGTAGAGCACAGGGCGAGCAGGGATCTGGAAGAGTGAGGAGAAGGGCCAGTAGAGCACAGGGCGAGCAGGGATCTGGGAGAGCAGGAAGATGGGAGAGTGGGAAGAAGGGCTACCAGGGATCTGGGAGAGCAGGAAGATGGGAGAGTGGGGAGAAGGGCGAGTAGAGCACAGGGTGAGCAGGGATCTGGGAGAGCAGGAAGATGGGAGAGCGGGGAGAAGGGCAAGTAGAGCACACGGTGAGCAGGGATCTGGGCAAGCAGGAAGATGGGAGAGTGGGGAGAAGGGCGAGCAGAGCATAGCGGGAGCAGGGATCTGGGAGAGCAGGAAGATGGGAGAGTGGGGAGAAGGGCGAGCAGAGCATAGCGGGAGCAGGGATCTGGGCGAGCAGGACCTGGGCGGGTGGAGAGCCGGGCGAGCAGGGCTTGGGGTGAGCAGGGCTTGGGGCGAGCAGGAAGATGGGAGAGTGGGGAGAAGGGCGAGCAGAGCAGAGTGGGAGCAGGGATCTGGGCGAGTGCAGGGACCGGGGCGAACAGGGCCCTGGGTGAGGAGGGCTTGGGGCGAGC
The DNA here is from genome assembly GCF_015852505.1 of Tachyglossus aculeatus. Classification (NCBI taxonomy): domain Eukaryota; kingdom Metazoa; phylum Chordata; class Mammalia; order Monotremata; family Tachyglossidae; genus Tachyglossus; species Tachyglossus aculeatus. The sequence continues at coordinate 34,784,761 of NC_052073.1, forward strand.
AGGGCCGGGCCGTGGTGGCCGTGCCCTGACCGTGGGCCCGCCGGGTGGGTCAGAGCACGGGGACGGCTACCCGTTCGACGGGCCGGACGGGCTCCTGGCCCACGCCTTCCCGCCGGGCCCGGGCATCCAGGGCGACGCGCACTTCGACGACGACGAGCACTGGACCCTGGGCAAGGGCGAAGGTCAGTGTCCGCGGCCCCCTCCGGCCTCCCTCCTCTGCCCTTCCTCCGCCCGGCCGGTTGACTGACCGGGGCCTCTCCTCTCTTGTCCGTCCGTCCCCCCGTCCGTCGGGGCGTCCAGTGGTGTACACCCGGTTCGGGACGGCGGAGGGGGCGGCCTGCCACTTCCCGTTCACGTTCTCGGGGCGGCGGTACGAGGCCTGCACGTCGGACGGACGCGAGGACGGGCTGCCCTGGTGTGCCACCACCCCCGACTACGACCAGGACGGCCTCTTCGGATTCTGCCCCAGCGAGCGTGAGCGCACTGACGGGGGGGGGGGGGGACCAGGGGGACCGGGGAGGGGACGGGGCCTGCGGACAGGGAGCGGGGCCTTGTGGAGCCCGGGCTTTGGAGTCAGAGGTCACGGGCTCAAATCCCCGCTCCGCCCCTTGTCAGCTGGGTGACTCTGGGCGAGTCACTTCCCTTCCCTGGGCCTCAGTCCCCTCATCCGTCAAATGGGGATTAAGTCTGTGAGCCCCACGTGGGACAACCTAATCACTTTGTCTCCTCCCCAGCGCTTAGAACAGTGCTCTGCCCACAGTAAGCGCTCAATAAATACGATTGATGATGATGATGATGATGGTAAGCGCTTAATAAATGCCATCATCGTTATTATTATTATTATGGGGATTAAGACTGTGAGCCCCCCGAGGGACAACCTGATCACCTTGTAACCTCCCCAGCGCTTAGAACAGTGCTTTGCACATAGTAAGCGTTTAATACATGCCATTATTATTATTATGGGTTCGAATCCCAGCTCTGCCGACTGTCAGCTGGGTGACTTTGGGCGAGTCACTTCACTTCCCTGGGCCTCAGTGACCTCATCTGTCAAATGGGGATTAAGACGGTGAGCCCCCCGAGGGACAACCTGGTCACCTTGTAACCTCCCCAGCGCTTAGAACAGTGCTTTGCACATAGTAAGCGTTTAATAAATGCCATCATTATTATTATGGGTTCGAATCCCAGCTCTGCCAATTGTCAGCTGGGTGACTTTGGGCGAGTCACTTCACTTCCCTGGGCCTCAGTGACCTCATCTGTCAAATGGGGATTAAGACTGTGAGCCCCTGAGGGACAACCTGATCACCTTGTAACCTCCCCAGCGCTTAGAACAGTGCTTTGCACATAGTAAGCGCTTAATAAATGCCATTATTATTATTATTATTATCATGGGTTCGAATCCCAGCTCTGCCAATTGTCAGCCGTGTGACTTTGGGCGAGTCACTTCACTTCCCTGGGCCTCAGTGACCTCATCTGTCAAATGGGGATGAAGACTGGGAGCCCCCCAGGGACAACCTGATCACCTTGTAACCTCCCCAGCGCTTAGAACAGTGCTTTGCACATAGTAAGCGCTTAACAAATGCCATTATTATTATTATTATTATTATTATGGGTTCGAATCCCGGCTCCGCCGCTTGTCAGCTGGGTGACTTTGGGCGAGTCACTTCACTTCTCTGCGCCTCAGTTCCCTCATCCGTCAAATGGGGATGAAGACTGGGAGCCCCCCATGGGACAACCTGATCACCCTGTAACCTCCCCGGCGCTCAGAACAGTGCTTTGCACATAGTAAGCGCTTAATGAACGCCATCATTATTCAAGCGCTTAGTCCAGCGCTCTGCACACAGTAAGCGCTCAATAAATCCGATTGAGTGAATGAATGAGGGAGTGGGGGCGATGGGGAGGGGAGGAGGGGCAGGGGGCAAGGGGGGCTCAGTCTGGGCAGGCCTCCCGGAGGAGGTGAGGTCTCAGGGGGGCTTTGAGGCCCCCGTGAGGGTCTCTGATCGGGTCCCTCTCCCCCCGGGGTCAGTGGTCTACACCCTGGACGGGAACGCGGCCGGCAGCCCGTGCGTCTTCCCCTTCGTGTTCGAGGGCCGGTCCTACTCGTCCTGCACCACTGATGGCCGCTCCGACGGCTACCGTTGGTGCGCCACCACCGACAGCTTCGACCGCGACCGCACCTACGGATTCTGCCCCAACAGAGGTATAGGCCTCCCGCACCCCCCCCCTCCACCCTGGGGACCCCCCGGATTCCCTGGATCCCCTTGATCCCGGGATCCCCTTGACCCCTGGATCCCCGAACCCTTGGGACCTCTGGATTCCCTGGATCCCTTGCATCCCTGGATCTCCTGAACCCCTGGATCCCCTGGACCCCTGGCTGCCCGGCCCCTTGGGACCCCTGGACCCCCGGATTTCTTGGATCCCGGGACCCCTGGAGATTCATTCATTCAATCCTATTTAGTGAGCGCTTACTGTGTGCAGAGCACTGTACTAAGCGCTTGGGAAGTACAAGTTGGCAACATATAGAGACGGTCCCTACCCAACAGTGGGCTCATAGTCTAGATCCCCTTGACCCCTGGATCCCCGGACCCTTGGGACCCCTGGACCCCCGGATTTCCTGGATCCCGGGACCCCTGGAGATTCACTCATTCAATCGTATTTAGTGAGCGCCTACTGTGTGCACAGCACTGTACTAAGCGCTTGGGAAGCCCAAGTTGGCAACATACAGAGACGGTCCCTACCCAACAGTGGGCTCATAGTCTAGATTCCCTTGACCCCTGGATCCCCGGACCCTTGGGACCCCTGGACCCCCGGATTCCCTGGATCTCGGGACCCCCGGGCCCCTGCATCCCTGGATCTCCTGAACCCCTGGATCCCCTTGACCTCTGGATCCCCGGACCCTGGGGACCCCCGGACCCCTGCATCCCTGGATCTCTCGGTCACACCCCTCCCCTCCCGGTCCCGCAGCCTCGGCCGTGACGGGGGGCAACTCTGCGGGGGAGCCGTGCGCCTTCCCCTTCACCTTCCTGGGCCGCAGCTTCGCCGCCTGCACGGCCGAGGGCCGCTCGGACGGGCGCCTCTGGTGCGCCACCACCCACGACTACGATCGCCACAGAAAGTGGGGCTTCTGTCCCGACACAGGTGGGCGACGGCCACGGGACGGCGGGGAGGAGGAGGAGGAGGAGGAGGAGGAGGAGGAGGAGGGAGACTAGGAGGAGCAAGAGGAGAAAAGGGGAAAAGGAGGAGAAAAGAGGAAGAGGAATAGGAGGAGGAAGAGAAGGAGAAAGGGGAAGGAAGAAGAGGGGAAAGGAGGAAGAGGAGAAAGGAGGAGGAGGAAAACTAGGAGGAGGAAGAGGAGAAGGAGGAGGAGGGAGACTAGGAGGAGCAAGAGGAGGAGGAGGAGGAAGAAGAGGAGAAAAGGGGAAAAGAAGGAGGAGAAAGGAGGAAGAGAAGAAGGAAGAGGAGAGAGGAGGAGGAGGAGGAAGAGGAGAAAGGAAGAAGGAGAGGGAAGAGGAGGAGGAGGAGGAAGAGGAGAAAGGAGGAAGAAAAGGAGGAGGGAGACTAGGGGGAGCAAGAGGAGGAGGAGGAGGAGGAGGAAGGAGGAAGAAAAGGAGGAGGGAGACTAGGAGGAGCAAGAGGAGGAGGAGGAGGAGGAGGAGGAGGAGGAAGAAGAGGAGAAAAGGGGAAAAGAAGGAGGAGAAAGGAGGAAGAGAAGAAGGAAGAGGAGAGAGGAGGAGGAGGAGGAAGAGGAGAAAGGAAGAAGGAGAGGGAAGAGGAGGAGGAGGAGAAAGGAGGAAGAAAAGGAGGAGGGAGACTAGGAGGAGCAAGAGGAGGAGGAGGAGGAGGAGGAAGAAGAGGGGAAAAGGAGGAGAAAGGAGGAAGAGAAGAAGGAAGAGGAGGAGAAAGGGGGAGGAGGAAGAGGAGGAGGAGGAAGGAGGAAGGAGAGGGAAGAGGAGGAGGAGGAGGAGGAGGAGAAAGGAGGAAGAAAAGGAGGAGGGAGACTAGGAGGAGCAAGAGGAGAAGGAGGAGGAGGAGGAGGAGGAAGAAGAGGAGGAGGAGGAGGAGAAAGGAGGAAGAAAAGGAGGAGGGGGACTAGGAGGAGCAAGAGGAGAAGGAGGAGGAGGAGGAAGAAGAGGAGAAAAGGGGAAAAGAAGGAGGAGGAAGGAGGAAGAGAAGAAGGAAGAGGAGAGAGGAGGAGGAGGAGGAAGAGGAGAAAGGAAGGAGAGGGAAGAGGAGGAGAAAGGAGGAAGAAAAGGAGGAGCAGGAGGAGGAGGAAGAGGAGAAAAGGGGAAAAGGAGGAGAAAGGAGGAAGAGAAGAAGGAAGAGGAGGAGGAGGAGGAAGAGAAAGGAGGAAGGAGAAGGAAGAGGAGGAGGAGGAGGAGAAAGGAGGAAGAAAAGGAGGAGGGAGACTAGGAGGAGCAAGAGGAGAAGGAGGAGGAGGAGGAGGAAGAAGAGGAGAAAAGGGGAAAAGAAGGAGGAGAAAGGAGGAAGAGAAGAAGGAAGAGGAGGAGAAAGGGGGAGAGGGAAGAGGAGGAGGAGGAGGAAGAGGAGGAGAAAGGAGGAAGAAGAGGAGAGGGAAGAGGAGGAGGGGGAGAAAGGAGGAAGAAAAGGAGGAGGAAGAGAAGGAGAAAGGAGGAAGAGAAGGAGGAGGAGGAGGAAGAGAAGGAAAGGAGAAAGAGGACGAGGAAGAGGAGAGAAGGAAGAACGCTTGAATGAATGAAGAAGAGGAGAAGGACGAGGTGGAAGAAGAGGAGGAGGAGGAAGAGGGGGACGAGGAGGAGGAAAAGGAGGAGGAGGAGGAAGAAGAGGACGAGAAAAGAGGAAATGGCGGAGGGGGGACAACGGGCTCACAGTCCAGAAGGGGGGAGACAGACAAGAAAACAAAACAGGTAAAGACAAAACAGAGCAGGGACGGTCTCTGTTGCTGAGCTGTACTTTCCAAGCGCTTAGCACAGTGCTCTGCGCCCGGGCACCGCTCAATAAATAGGACTGAATGACTGACTGACTGACTGACTGACTGAATGACTGAATGAAGGAAGGAAAGGGGGAGGAGCCTGGAGAAGGTTGACCCTCCCCTCCTCCCCTCTCCCCCCCCCCCGGTCCGGTGGCGGTGCAGGGTACAGCCTGTTCCTGGTGGCGGCGCACGAGTTCGGGCACGCGCTGGGGCTGGACCATACCACCGTGCGGGAGGCGCTCATGTTCCCCATGTACAGCTACACCGAGGGGCCCCCCCTGCACGCCGACGACGTGGAAGGGATCCAGTTCCTCTATGGTGCGTCGGGGGGCGTGGCCGCGTAAGGGGGCGTGGTCAGGGGGAGGGCGTGGCCACGTAAGGGGGCGTGACCAGGGAGAGGGCGCGGCCACGCAAGGGGCGCGGTCAGAGGGGGCGCAGTCACGTGACGGCGCGCCCACACACGGGGGCGTGGCCAGAGGAGGGCGTGGTCACATAGGGGCGTAGCCAAGGGAGGGCGCGCTCACCGAGGGGGCGTGGCCAGACGAGGGTGCGGTCATGTCGGGGCGTGGCCAGACGGGGGCGCGGTCACGTAAAGCTCCCTACTGAGAGCTCCCCTCCTCCAGGAGGCCTTCCCAGACTGAGCCCCCTCCTTCCTTACCTCCTTCTCTTCCCTAAAGCACCTGTAGATATGCATATATTCATTCATTCATTCAGTCGTATTTATTGAGCGTTTACTGCGTGCAGAACGCTTGGGAAGTACGAGTTGGCCACATCTAGAGACGGTCCCCACCCCACAGCGGGCTCACAGTCTGGAAGGGCCTGTGACCCTCACAGTGGTCACGTAAGGGGGCGTGGCCAGACGAGGGCGTGGCGTGTAATAATAATAATAATGTTGGCATTCATTAAGCGCTTACTATGTGCAAGGCACTGTTCTGAGCGCTGGGGGAGGTAACATCATCAATCGTATTTATTGAGCGCTTACTGTGTGCAGAGCACTGTACTAAGCGCTTGGGAAGTACAAGTTGACAACAGTCCCTACCCAACAGTGGGCTCACAGTCTAAGAGGGGGAGACAGAGAACAAAACCAAACATGCTAACAAAATAAAATTAATAGAATAGATATGTACAAGTAAAATAAATAAATAGAGTAACAAATATGTACAAACATATATACAGGTGCTGTGGGGAAGGGAAGGAGGTAAGATGGGGGGACGAGGGGGAGAGGAAGGAAGGGGCTCAGTCTGGGAAGGCCTCCTGGAGGAGGTGAGCTCTCAGCAGGGCCTTGAAGGGAGGAAGCGAGCGAGCTTGGCGGATGGGCAGAGGGATTGGGGGCATTCCAGGCCCGGGGGAGGACGTGGGCCGGGGGTCGATGTCAGGACAGGCGATCAGGTTGTCCCACGGTGGGGGGGGGGGGGCGCTCACCGTCTTCATCCCCATTTTCCAGATGAGGTAACTGAGGCTCCGAGAAATCAAGTGACTTGCCCAAGGTCACACAGGCGGGACTCAAACCCACGACCGCCGCCTCCAAAGCCCGTGCTCTTTCCACTGAGCCACGCTGGGCGTGGCCAGAAGGGGGCGTGGTCACGCAGTGGGCGTGGTCACGTAGGGGCGTGGTCAGGGGAGTGGTCGCAAACGAGGGCGTGACCGCTAGGGGGCGTGGCCTCATCATCGCCCCACCCTCCTCCCTACCAGGGCCACGAACGGAACCCGATCCCCGGCCTCCCACAGCGCCCCCTACCGGCCGCCCCCCAGCGCCCCCCACCGACCGCCCCACAGCGCCCCCCGCCGGCCACCCCCCAGCTCCCCCTACCGGCCGCCCCACAGCGCCCCCTACCGGCCGCCCGGCGCCCCCGTCCCCCGCCGACGACGTCTGCTCGGTGTCCGTCTTCGACGCCCTGGCCGACATCGGGGGGCGGCTGCACTTCTTCAAGGACGGGTGAGGGGGGCCCCGGGGGAGGCCTCAGTTTCCCCCACCTGGAAAAGGGGGCCCCTCTAGACGACGCGGCGGACCTGGCCACCAGCTCCGTTGTACCGGACTCCCCCAAGCGCTTAGTCATCATCATCAATCGTATTTATTGAGCGCTTACTATGTGCAGAGCACTGTACTAAGCGCTTGGGAAGTCCAGCGCTCTGCCCGCTAGGACAGCGCTCCACACTTACCGTCGATTGACGGATTCATCCATTCATTCAGTCGTATTGATTGGGCGCTTACTGCGTGCGGAGCACTGGACTGAGCGCTTGGGAAGTCCAAGTTGGCCACATAGAGGGACGGTCCCTACCCAACGACGGGGGATTGATGGGGATTCAATCCCCGTTCGCCCTCCTTAGACAGGGAGACCCGTGTGGGACAGGGAACGGATCCCACTTGATGATCTCGTATCTACCCCAGCGCTTAGCACGGTGCTTGACAGCCAGTAAGCCCTTAACCAACACCACAATTATTATTTTCTCTCCTTCTCTCCCTGCTCCTCCACTCCCTCTTCATCCTCCTCCTCCTCCCCTTCCGCCTCCTCCTCCCTTTTCTCCTCCTCCCTCTCCTTCTTCTCCTCCCCCTCCTTCTCCTCCTCCTCCTCCTGTACCTCCCTTTTCCTCCCGCCCTTCTTCCTCCCACTCTTCATCCTCCTCCTGCACCACCTCTTCTTCCTCCTCCTGCTCCTCCCCTTCTTCCTCCTCCTCCTCTCCTCCCCTACTTCCTCCTCCTCCTGCTCCTCCTCTTCCTACTCCTCCTGGTCCTCCTCTCCTTCTCCTCCTCCTGCTCCTCTTCTTCCTCCTCCTTTCCTCCTCCTCCTCTTCTTCCTCCTCCTGGTCCTCCTCCTTTCCTTCTGCTCTTCCTCTTCTTCCTCCTCCTCCTCTTCTTCCTCCTTCTGATCCTCCTCCTTTCCTTCTCCTGCTCCTCCTCTTCTTACTCCTCCTCTCCTCCCCCTCTTTCTCCTCCTCCTCCTCCTCCTCTTCCTCCTCTTCCTCCTCCTTCTTTTCCTCCTCCTCGTCCTCCTTTCCTTCTCCTGCTCCTCCTCTTCTTCTTCCTCCTCCTTCTTTTCCTCCTCCTGGTCCTCCTTTCCCTCTGCTCCTCCTCTTCTTCTTCCTCCTCCTGCTCCTCCTTTCCTTCTCCTCCTCCTCTTCTTACTCCTCCTGGTCCTCCTTTCCTTCTCCTGCTCCTCTTCTCCTTCCTCCTCCTACTGTTCCTCCTCCTGCTCCTCCTTTCCTTCTCCTGCTCCTCCTCCTCTTCTTCCTCCTCCTCCTTTTCCTCCTCCTGCCCCTCCTCGTCTTCCTCTTCCTCCTGCCCCTCCTCTTCTTCTTCCTCCTCCTTCTCCTCCTGGTCCTCCTTTCCTTCTCCTGCTCCTCCTCCTCTTCTTCTTCCTCCTCCTTCTTTTCCTCCTCCTGCTCCTCCTCTTCTTACTCCTCCTCCTCCTTCTCCCCCTCCTGGTCCTCCTTTCCTTCTTTTCCTCCTCCTGCTCCTCCTTTCCTCCTCCTCCTCTTCTTCCTCCTCCTCCTTCTTTTCCTCCTCCCGCTCCTCCTCTCCTTACTCCTCTTGGTCCTCCTTTTTCCTTCTCCTGCTCCTCCTCTTCTTCTTCCTCCTCCTCCTTCTCCTCCTGGTCCTCCTTTCCTTCCCCTGCTCCCCCTCTTCTTCTTCCTCCTCCTCCTTCTCCTCCTCCTGCTCCTCCTCCTGGTCCTCCTTTCCTTCTCCTGCTCCTCCTCTTCTCCTTCCTCCTCCTCCTTCTCCTCCTGGTCCTCCTTTCCTTCCCCTGCTCCCCCTCTTCTTCTTCCTCCTCCTTCTTCTCCTCCTCCTGCTCCTCCTCCTCTTCCTCGTCCTCCTCCACCTCCAATCCTTCTGCTCCTCCTCCTCCTCCTCCTCCTCCTCCTCCTCCTCCTCCTCCTCCTGGTCCCGCCGCCCCCCGCCCCCGGGTTGGCAGACGGCTGTGGCGGGCGTCCCCGCGGGGCCGGGGCCCGGTGGAGGGCCCGTGGCTGCTGTCCGATGTCTGGCCCGCTCTGCCCCCGAGGCTGGACGCCGCCTTCGAGGACCCGCTCACCAAAAACATCTTCTTCTTCTCCGGTGAGCGGCCCCCGGGAGCCCCCCACCCACCCTCACCCCCGGCCCCCCGCCTACACCGCATCCTCTCTCACCTCCGAGCCCACCAATCTCCCCGGGAGCCCCCTCCCTAGATAATAATAATAATAACCGTGGCATTTATTAAGCGCTTACTATGTGCAAAGCACTGGGGTGGTTACAAGGTGATCAGGTTGTCCCACGGGGGGCTCCCAGTCTTCATCCCCATTTGACAGATGAGGGAACTGAGGCCCAGAGAAGTGACGTGACTTGCCCAAAGTCACCCAGCCACTGACAATTGGCAGAGCCGGGATTTGAACCCAGGACCTCTGACTCCAAAGCCCGGGCTCTTTCCACTGAGCCACGCTGCTTCTAAGACAATAATAATAATAATGATGATGATGGCATTTATTAAGCGCTTACTATGTGCAAAGCACTGTTCTAAGCGCTGGGGAGGTTACAAGGTGATCAGGTTGCCCCACAGGGGGCTCACAGTCTTCATCCCATTTTCCAGATGAGGGAACTGAGGCCCAGAGACTTGCCCAAAGTCACAGCTGACAATTGGCGGAGCCGGGATTTGAACCCGCGACCTCTGAATCCAAAGCCTCTCGTAGAGGAGCCGCTTGGCTCAGCAGCAAGAGCCCGAGCTGGGGGGCCAGAGGTCCTGGGTTCTAATCCCACCACCGCCACTTAATAATAATAATAATAATGATGATGATGCTATGTGCCTAGCACTGTTCTAAGCGCTGAGATGAGGTAACTGAGGCACAAAGAAGCAAAGTGACTTGCCCAAAGTCCCATAGCCGACGAGTGGCAGAGCTGGGATTAGAACCCATGACCTCTGACTTCCACTAAGCCCCGCTGCTTCTTAATAATAATAATGATGGCGTTTATTAAGCGCTTACTATGTGCAAAGCACTGTTCCAAGCGCTGAGCACTGTTCTTGTCAGCTACGTGACTTTTGGGCGAGTCACTTCGCTTCTCTGGGCCTCAGTTCCCTCACCTGGAAAATGGGGATGAAGACTGTGAGCCCCACGGGGGTCAACCTGATCACCTTGTGTCCACCCTGTGCTCAGAACGGTGCTTGACACCTAGTAAGCGCTTAACAAATACCATCATTCTTCTGATTTCTTTTTTTAATGGCATTTATTAAGCGCTTACTATGTGCAAAGCACCGCTCTAAGCGCTGGGGAGGTTACAAGGTGATCAGATGGTCCCACGGGGGGCTCCCAGTCTTCATCCCCATTTTCCAGATGAGGTCACTGAGGCTTGCCCCAGTCAATCAATCAATCAATCGTATTTATTGAGCGCTTACTGTGTGCAGAGCACTGTACTAAGCGCTTGGGAAGTCCAAGTTGGCAACATAGAAAGACAGTCCCTACCCAACAGTGGGCTCACGGTCTCAAAGGGGGAGACAGAGAACAAAACCAAACATACTAACAAAATCATCAATCGTATTTATGGAGCGCTTACTGTGTGCAGAGGACTGTACTAAGCGCTTTAACAAAATCAAGTAAATAGAATAGATATGTACAAGTAAAATAAATAAATAAATACGTACAAACATATATACACATATACCCAGCTGACAACTGGCAGAGCCGGGATTTGACCCCGTGACCTCTGACTCCAAAGCCCAGGCTCTCTTCATCATCATCATCATCATCATCATCATTGATTGTATTTATTGAGCGCTTACTATGTGCAGAGCACCATACTAAGCGCTTGGGAAGTCCAAATTGGCAACATCTAGAGACGGTCCCTGCCCACCAGTGGGCTCACGGTCTCGAAGGGGGAGACAGAGAACCAAACCAAACATGCTAACGAAATGAAATAAATAGAATAGATATGGACAAGCAAAATAAATAGATAAATAAATTAAAAATAAATAAATAAGTAAATAATATAATATAATTATAATGTACTAAGCGCTTGGGAAGTCCAAATTGGCAACATCTAGAGACGGTCCCTGCCCACCAGTGGGCTCACGGTCTCGAAGGGGGAGACAGAGAACCAAACCAAACGTACTAACAAAATGAAATAAATAGAATAGATATGGACAAGCAAAATAAATAAATAAATAAATTAAAAATAAATAAATAAATAATATAATTATAATGTACTAAGCGCTTGGGAAGTCCAAATTGGCAACATCTAGAGACGGTCCCTGCCCGCCAGTGGGCTCACGGTCTCGAAGGGGGAGACAGAGAACCAAACCAAACATGCTAACAAAATGAAATAAATAGAACAGATATGGACAAGCAAAATAAATAAATAAATAAAAAACAAATAAATAAATAATGTAATTATAATGTACTAAGCGCTTGGGAAGTCCAAATTGGCAACATCTAGAGACGGTCCCTGCCCACCAGTGGGCTCACGGTCTCGAAGGGGGAGACAGAGAACCAAACCAAACGTACTAACAAAATGAAATAAATAGAATAGATATGGACAAGCAAAATAAATAAATAAATAAATTAAAAATAAATAAATAAATAATATAATTATAATGTACTAAGCGCTTGGGAAGTCCAAATTGGCAACATCTAGAGACGGTCCCTGCCCGCCAGTGGGCTCACGGTCTCGAAGGGGGAGACAGAGAACCAAACCAAACATGCTAACGAAATGAAATGAATAGAATAGATATGGACAAGCAAAATAAATAATTTAAAAATAAATAAATAAATAATATAATTATAAGTAATAAATAATATAAGTAATATTTTCCACTGAGCCGTGCTGCTCCTCTAATTTCTTTCTAATTTGCCCCCCGCCGCTTCCTCCCGCTCCTCTCCATCCTCGACCCCCCATTCGCTCCCCACATCCTCATCCCCCATCTTCCTCCTTCCTCCTCCCGCCCCTTCCCGGCCCCCGTGCCCCTCTTTCTCCTCCCTGAACCCCCTTCTCCCCTCCCACGCCCCCCCAATCTTCCTCACCCATGGTGGTCTCCCCCCCGGCCCCTTCTCCCCCGCCTCAGGTGGCCAGTACTGGGTGTACGCGGGCCGGACGGCGCTGGGCCCATGGAGGCTGGAAAAACTGGGCCTGGGGTCCACCGTGCAGAGGGTCACGGGCCTAGTCCAGCGCAAAGCGGGCAAGGCGCTGCTGTTTAGCGGGGAGCATTATTGGAGGTAAGGGCAGGGATGGGTGGGCACCTCGGGGGGCTACACCGACCCGCCAAGCGGGGCCGACGGGATGCAAGACGGAGGCCGGGCCTAGGCCCGGGCTTCACCGCGGCCTCTCCACAGGATGGACATCAAGTCGCAGTCGGTGAACCGGGGCGCCCCTCTGCCCGTCGAAGAGCTGTTTTCTGGGGTCCCCCTGGAAGCGCACAACGTCTTCCTCTACAAAGGTCAGAGCGCCGGACGGCCCGAAGCCCCCACCCCCCTGATAATAATAATAATGTTGGTATCTGCGAAGCGCTTGCTATGTGCCAAGCACTGTTCTAAGCGCTGGGGGGGATGCAAGGTCATCAAAGGTTGGCTCACAGTCTTCACCCCCATTTTCCAGATGAGGGAAGGGAGGCCCAGAGAAGTGAAGGGACTTAATAATAATGATGATGGCATTTATTAAACTCTTACTATGTGCCAAGCACTGTTCTAAGCACTGGGAGGGATACAAGGTCATCAAAGCTTGGCTCACAGTCTTCACCCCCATTTTCCAGATGAGGGAAGTGAGGCCCAGAGAAGTGAAGGGACTTAATAATAATGATGATGGCATTTATTAAACTCTTACTGTGTGCCAAGCACTGCTCTAAGCACTGGGGGGGATACAAGGACATCAAAGGTTGTCCCCCGTGGGGCTCACAGTCTTCACCCCCATTTTCCAGATGAGGGAAGTGAGGCCCAGAGAAGTGAAGGGACTTAATAATAATGATGATGGCATTTATTAAACTCTTACTATGTGCCAAGCACTGTTCTAAGCGCTGGGGAGGATACAAGGTCATCAAAGGTTGGCTCACAGTCTTCACCCCCATTTTCCAGATGAGGGGAGGGAGGCCCAGAGAAGTGAAGTGACTTAATAATAATGATGATGGCATTTATTAAACGCTTACTATGTGCCAAGCACTGTGGGGGGGATACAAGGTCATCAAAGGTTGTCCCCCGTGGGGCTCACAGTCTTCACCCCAATTTTACAGGTGAGGGAAGTGAGGCCCATAGAAGTGAAGTGACTTAATAATAGCACTGAGTGGAATACAAGGTCATCAAAGGTTGTCCCCCGTGGGGCTCACAGTCTTCACCCCCATTTTCCAGATGAGGGAAGTGAGGCCCAGAGAAGTGAAGTGACTTAATAATAGCACTGAGGGGAATACAAGGTCATCAAACGTTGTCCCCCGTGGGGCTCACAGTCTTCACCCCCATTTTCCAGATGAGGGAAGTGAGGCCCAGAGAAGTGAAGTGACTTAATAATAATGATGATGGCATTTATTAAACTCTTACTATGTGCCAAGCACTGTTCTAAGCACTGGGGGGGATACAAGGTCATCAAAGCTTGGCTCACAGTCTTCACCCCCATTTTCCAGATGAGGGGAGGGAGGCCCAGAGAAGTGAAGTGACTTAATAATAATGATGATGGCATTTATTAAACGCTTACTATGTGCCAAGCACTGTGGGGGGGATACAAGGTCATCAAAGGTTGTCCCCCGTGGGGCTCACAGTCTTCACCCCCATTTTACAGGTGAGGGAAGTGAGGCCCATAGAAGTGAAGTGACTTAATAATAGCACTGAGTGGAATACAAGGTCATCAAAGGTTGTCCCCCGTGGGGCTCACAGTCTTCACCCCCATTTTCCAGATGAGGGAAGTGAGGCCCAGAGAAGTGAAGTGACTTAATAATAGCACTGAGGGGAATACAAGGTCATCAAAGGTTGTCCCCCGTGGGGCTCACAGTCTTCACCCCCATTTTACAGGTGAGGGAAGTGAGGCCCAGAGAAGTGAAGTGACAATAATAGTGATGATGGCATTTATTAAACTCTTACTATGTGCCAAGCACTGTTCTAAGCACTGGGGGGGATACAAGGTCATCAAAGCTTGGCTCACAGTCTTCACCCCCATTTTCCGGATGAGGGAAGTGAGGCCCAGAGAAGTGAAGTGACTTAATAATAATGATGATGGCATTTATTAAACGCTTACTATGTGCCAAGCACTGTGGGGGGGATACAAGGTCTTCAAAGGTTGTCCCCCGTGGGGCTCACAGTCTTCAACCCCATTTTCCAGGTGAGGGAAGTGAGGCCCAGAGAAGTGAAGTGACTTAATAATAGCACTGAGGGGAATACAAGGTCATCAAAGGTTGTCCCACGTGGGGCTCACAGTCTTCACCCCCATTTTACAGGTGAGGGAAGTGAGGCCCAGAGAAGTAAAGTGACTTAATAATAATGATGATGGCATTTATTAAGCACTTACTATGTGCCAAGCACTGCTCTAAGCACCGGGGAGGTTACAAAGGTGATCAGGTTGTCCCATGGGGGGCTCACAGTCTTCATCCCCATTTTACGGATGAGATCACTGAGGCTTAGAGAAGTGAAGTGACTCGCCCAAAGTCACCCAGCTGACAGTTGGCGGGGCGGGGATTTGAACCCATGACCTCTGACTCCGAAGCCCGGGCTCTTTCCACTGAGCCACACTGCTTCTCCAAGGAAGACTTTGTTAAGCCCTTGTAAGCGCTTAATCAGTCAATCAATCAATCGTATTTATTGAGCGCTTACTGTGTGCAGAGCGCTGTACTGAGCGCTTGGGAAGTACAAGTTGGCAACTTATAGAGACAGTCCCTACCCAACAGTGGGCTCACAGTCCAAAAAAAGATCGGAACAAAGATCGTAACAAAGATCGTAATAATTGTTATTATTATTACCCACTCTGTGGTATTGGACTCTCCCCAGCGCTTAGTACAGTGCTTTTCCCACTAGTGAGTACTCAATAAATACGATTGATTTCATTCATTCATCCAATCGTATTTATTAAGCGCTTACTGTGTGCGGAGCACTGTACTAAGCGCTTGGGAAAGTACAATACAACAATAAAGAGAAGCAATAAGGGAAGCAGCATGGCTCAGCGGAAAGAGCCCGGGCTTTGGAGTCCAAGGTCATGGGTTCAAATCCCGGCTCCGCCAATTGTCAGCTGTGTGACTCTGGGCGAGTCATTTCCCTTCTCTGGGCCTCAGTTTTCTCACCTGGAAAATGGGGATGAAGACCATGTGCCCTCCATGGGACAAGCTGATCACCTTGTAACCTCCCCAGCGCTTAGAACAGCCCTCTGCACATAGTAAGCGCTTAATTAATGCCATTGTTATTATTAAAGAGTGACAATCCCTGCCCACAACGAACTGTTCAGTCTAGAGGATTGATTAATAAATGCCATCGTTATTATCATTATTATTATTAAAGAGTGACAATCCCTGCCCACAACGAGCTGTTCAGTCTAGAGGATTGATTAATAAATGCCATAATTATTATTATTATTATTATTGAAGAGTGACAAACCCTGCCCACAACGAACTGTTCAGTCTAGAGGATTGATTAATAAATGCCATAATTATTATTATTATTATTATTATTGAAGAGTGACAAACCCTGCCCACAACGAACTGTTCAGTCTAGAGGATTGATTAATAAATGCCGTCGTTATTATTATTATTATTGAAGAGTGACAAACCCTGCCCACAACGAACTGTTCAGTCTAGAGGATTGATTAATACATGCCGTCATTCTTATTATTATTATTAAAGAGTGACAATCCCTGCCCACAACGAACTGTTCAGTCTAGAGGATTGATTGATAAATGCCATCGTTCTTATTATTATTATTGAAGAGTGACAATCCCTGCCCACAACGAACTGTTCAGTCTAGAGGGTTAATAAATGCCGTCATTCTTATTATTATTATTAAAGAGTGACAATCCCTGCCCACAACGAACTGGTCAGTCTAGAGGATTGATTAACAAATGCTGTCGTTATTATCATTATTATTATTAAAGAGTGACAATCCCTGCCCACAACGAACTGGTCAGTCTAGAGGATTGATTAATAAATGCCGTCATTATTATTACTATTAAAGAGTGACAATCCCTGCCCTCAACGAACTATTCAGTCTAGAGGATTGATTAATAAATGCCGTCATTATTAGTATTATTATTAAAGAGTGACAATCCTTGCCCACAACGAACTGTTCAGTCTAGAGGATTGATTAATAAATGCCATCGTTATTATTATTATTATTAAAGAGTGACAAACTCTGCCCACAACGAACTGTTCAGTCTAGAGGATTGATTACTAAATGCCATCGCTATTATTATTATTATTATTATTATTATTATTATTATTATTATTAAAGAGTGACAATCCCTGCCCACAATGAACTGTTCAGTCTAGAGGATTGATTAATAAATGCCGTCGTTCTTCTTATTATTATTAAAGAGTGACAATCCCTGCCCACAACGAACTGGTCAGTCTAGAGGATTGATTAATAAATGCCATTATTATTATTATTATTAAAGAGTGACAATCCCTGCCCACAACGAACTGTTCAGTCTAGAGTATTGGTTAATAAATGCCATTATTATTATTATTATTATTATTATTATTATTAAAGAGTGACAATCCCTGCCCACAACGAACTGTTCAGTCTAGAGGATTGATTAATAAATGCCGTCATTATTATTATTATTATTGTTAAAGAGTGACAATCCCTGCCCGCAACGAACTGTTCAGTCTAGAGGACTGACGGATCCCCAGCGCTTAGTACAGTGCCCTGCACATAGTAAGCGCTCAATAAATACGATGGATGATGATGACGATGATAAGCTCTGCCCCCACTGAGCGCTCAATAAATACAACCGATCGATCGATCGGCTTAGTCGCTCTTTCAGTCGCATTTATGGAGCGCTCACTGCGTTGCCGACCTCCCAGTGAACAGGGCCCCGCCCGTGGAGGCCAGGCGTTTAGTACAGAGTCCTGCCCCCAGATGATGGACGGGTGGGTGGATGGACTGTTGGATTAACCGATGGATTGATTCCTTCCGCAGGAAATATCCATTTCTGCCGCGACCAGTTCTACTGGCGAGTGACCCCGCGGGGCCAGGTGGATCGAGTGGGTTACGTGACCTTTGACATCGCGCAGTGTCCGGACCAGTAGGCGAGGGGACTCCGCGTTGGGGATGTGAGAGACTCCCCTCGCTCCCCGCCGCCATCATTTCCAATAAAATCGGATTCATCAGATGTCCAACTCCGCGGCCTTCGGGTTAGGAGAAGCCTCGCGGCCTAGTGGCCGGAGCCCGGGCCTGAGGGTCAGGGGTCATGGGTTCTAATCCCACCTCCTCTGCAGGCCAGCTGGGTGACCTGGGGCCGGTCGCTTCTCTGGGCCTCGGTGACCTCGTCTGGCAAATGGGGACGAAGACCGTGAGCCCCACGGGGGGACAACCCGATCACCTCGTTTCTAGAGAAGCCGCGTGGCTCGGTGGAAAGAGTCAGAGGTCATGGGTTCAAATCCCGACTCCGCCAGTTGTCGGCTGGGTGACTTTGGGCCAGTCGCTTCACTTCTCTGGGCCTCTGTTCCCTCATCTGGAAAATGGGGATGAAGACTGGGAGCCCCCCCGGGGGGCAACCTGATCACCTTGTAAGCTCCCCAGCACTTAGAACAGTGCTTTGCACATAGTAAGGGCATAGTAAGGGCCAAATCATTACTGGGGAAGCAGCGTGACTCAGTGGAAAGAGCCCGGGCTTTGGAGTCCGAGGTCATGGGTTCAAATCCCGGCTCCGCCACTTGTCCGCTGGGTGACTTTGGGTGAGTCACTTCACTTCTCTGGGCCTCAGTTCCCTCATCTGGAAATTGAGGATGAATCAATCAATCAATCAATCAATCGTATTTATTGAGCGCTTACTGTGTGCAGAGCACTGTACTAAGCGCTTGGGAAGTACGAGTTGGCAACATATAGAGACGGTCCCTACCCAACAGTGGGCTCACAGTCTAGAAGGAGACTGGGAGCCCCCCGGGGGACAACCTGGTCACCTTGTAAGCTCCCCAGCGCTTAGAACAGTGCTTTGCACGTAGTAAGCGCTTAATAAATGCCATTATTATTATTGTTAATGTCTTCGCCCCGGGCTCCCGGGCATCCTGCCAGCCCCCCGCTAGCCCCCTGAGCCAGAGGTTCCGGATGACCGCCCCGGGAGCCCCAAAAGACCCCAACTCCGACCCTCCGACCAGGTAGTGGGGACCCCCTCCCAGCCCCCGACTTTGTTGGCGGGAGGAGGAAGGACCCAGCTCACAGGTGGTCTGCGCTTAAGCGCTTAGTACAGTGCTCTGCACACAGTAAGTGCTCAATAAATACGATTGATTGATTGATTGGTCTGGGGGAAGCTGACCCTTCTCCTCCCGCCCCCCCCAAATGAATTAGGGGGGCATGAGGGGGCTCCATCTCCCCCACCACCACCGTGCCAGCTTCTTGGGGGGGGAGGAGGAGATGTGGGGCAGCCCCCCATCCCCAGCTCCCTTAAGGCCGGAGGGCCTGAGCCAGGGCTAGGGACCCCCAGCATCTGGTGGCCCCGAGCCCAGGGGTCTTCAGATGCCCCGGGCTGCAAGGGGGAGGGGGAAAGGGGGTCCTTGGCTCCCGGAACCCCGAGGGGTGGGGGTGGGCAGGGAGCAGGGGGTCCCTGTGGTCGCCCCCCACCCCAATCTCCAACCGCCTCGGCAAAGTTGGGGGGCACCGGGGAATAGGCATGACGGTGGGCATCAAATAGGGGGGCACCGGGAAATAGGCGGGGCAACGGGCATCGTCTCGGGGGGGCACCGGGGATTGGATGTGGCAGAGGGCATCTAATCGGGGGGCAACGGGGAATAGGCCTGACGATGGGCATCAAATCGGGGGGCACCAGGGAATAGGCTTGGCAGTGGGCATCGTCTCGAGGGGGCACCAGGAATAGGAGTGGAGGTGGGCATCAAATCGGGGGCACCGGGGAATAGGCGTGGCCGTGGGCATCTAATCGGGGGGCACCAGGGAATAGGCTTAGCAGTGGGCATCGTCTTGGGGGGCACCGGGAATAGGCGTGGAGGTGGGAATCAAATTGGGGGCCACCGGGGAATAGGCTTAGCAGTGGGCATCGTCTCGGGGGGCACCGGGAATAGGCGTGGAGGTGGGAATCAAATCGGGGGGCACCGGGGAATAAGCGTGGCACTGGGCATCGTCTCGGGGCCACCAGGGAATGGAGGTGGCAGCGGGCATCATCTCTGCTGGGCACCGGGCTGGACAGTCCCCGGGCGGGTTACAATAATAATAATAATAATAATAATAATAATAATAATAATAATAGCATTTGCTAAGCGCTTACTATGTACAAAACACTGTTCTAAGCGCTGGGGAGGATACAAGGTGATCAGGTTGTCCCACGGGGGGGCTCCCAGTCTTCATCCCCATTTTGCAGATGAGGGAACTGAGGCAAAGAGAAGGGAAGTGACTCGCCCAAAGTCACACAGCTGACAAGTGGCAGAGGTCCACAGCTTGGGGGCTTTGGGGCTCCCGAGGCCGCTTGGGGGGAAAAGGGGGCTTCCTTTGGACGGCCGGGGAAACTGAGGCCCAGGAGAGTGGTGATTCCCGGAGGGCTCCCCAGAGGGGACCCTCCCCCGTCGCCCACCCTGGCCAGATCAGAAGGTCCCGAGTGGCCCGGTGGCTCAGAGGTTACTGATGTGCTCCTCTCGGGGTGGGGGGCGGGGGGCTTCTTCCAGGATGCACGAGAGGGGGAGGGAAGAGGAGGAGGAGGAGGAGGAAAAGGAGCAAAGGGGGACGAGGAGGAGGGATGAAGAGGAACAGAATGAAGAGGAGGAGGAGGAGGAGGAGGAGGAGGAGGTGGAAGAAAAGGGGGAGAAGCAGAAGGAAGAAGAGGAGGAAGAGGAAGAGGAGGAAATGGAGCAGAAGGAGGAGGAGGAGGAGCAACAGGAGGAGGAAGAAGAGGAAGAGAAGCAGCAGGAGGGGCAGGAAGCAACGCAGGAGGAGGAAGAAGAGGAAAAGAAGGAGGAAGTGGAGCAGGAGGAGCAGGAGGAGGAAGAGGAGCAACAGGAGGAGGAAGAAGAGGAAGAGAAGCAGCAGGAGGGGCAGGAAGCAACGCAGGAGGAGGAAGAAGAGGAAAAGGAGGAGGAAGTGGAGCAGGAGGAGCAGGAAGAGGAGGAGGAAGAGGAGCAGGAGGAGGAAGAACAGGAGAAGGAGGAAGAAGTAGGAGAGAAGCAGCAGGAGGGGAAGTGAAGCAGGAGGAGGAAGAGGAGAAAGTGGAGCAGGAGGAGCAGAAGGAGGAAGAGGAGGAGGAGGAAGAAGAGGAGGAAGAGATGTAGGAAGAGCAGGAGGAGGAGGAGTAGAAGAATGAAGAGTAGGAGGGGGAGGAGGAAGAACAGGAGGAGGAGGAAGAACAGGAGCAGGAGGAGAAGAAGAGAAGCCGGAGGAAGAAGTGGAGCAGGAGGAGGAAGAGGAGGAGGAGGAAGTGGAGCAGGAGGAGGAGGAGGAAGAGGAACAGGAGGAGGAAGAGCAGAAGGACAAGCTCTTAGTACAGTGCTCTGCACATAGCGCTCAATAAATACGATTGAAATGAAGGAGGAGAAAGAACAGGAGGAGAAGCAGTAGAAGGAGGAAGTGGAGCAGGAGGAGGAAGGGGGGAGGAAGTGGAGCAGGAGGAGGAAGGGGGGAGGAAGTGGAGCAGGAGGAGGAGGAGGAAGAGGAACAGGAGGAGGAAGAGCAGAAGGACAAGCTCTTAGTACAGTGCTCTGCACATAGCGCTCAATAAATACGATTGAAATGAAGGAGGAGAAAGAACAGGAGGAGAAGCAGTAGAAGGAGGAAGTGGAGCAGGAGGAGGAAGGGGGGAGGAAGTGGAGCAGGAGGAGGAAGGGGGGAGGAAGTGGAGCAGGAGGAGGAGGAGGAAGAGGAACAGGAGGAGGAAGAGCAGAAGGACAAGCTCTTAGTACAGTGCTCTGCACATAGCGCTCAATAAATACGATTGAAATGAAGGAGGAGAAAGAACAGGAGGAGAAGCAGTAGAAGGAGGAAGTGGAGCAGGAGGAGGAAGGGGGGAGGAAGTGGAGCAGGAGGAGGAGGAGGAAGAACAAGAGGAGGAAGAAGAACAGAAGGAGAAAGAGGAAGAAGAGGATGAGGAGGAGGAGGGAGGAGGAGGAGGAGGAGGAGAAGGAGGAGGAGGTGGCGGGGGTTTGTCTGTCCCAGAGGAGCGAGCGGGGCAGTGGCACTCAGCCGGGCGAACGGGCCGCGCTGGCGACAAGACACAGTTGGGGGGCGGGGAGGGGGGGTGGGCGACCCTGTGACCTCTGACCCCAGCGCCCCGCGGAGCTCTGGGCCAGCTCCCCTCCCGGGGGCTCGGGGCCTCAGTTTCCCCGGCCGAGCGCACCTGCCACCCCGCGTCGCCAAGGTAGCAGCCTGGCGACGGATGGGGTCGCCGTTACCATGGCGACCGATGGCCTCCCTCCTCCCGGTAAGCCGGGCGGGGGGTGGGGAGGGGGGTCCCCGGCTGGGGGGCCGGGGGGCGGCCGCCCGGCTGCACCCTGCTCGGAAGCGGGGGGACAGGCCGGGGGGAAGGGATGCTGGGGGGGCCGGTTGCCATGACAACGAGGCCGCGGCCTGTTCCTCGGGCCCCGGTTACCATGGCGACGGCGGCGGTTGATGCGCTCTGCGGCGAACCCTGGGGGGGCGAGGGGGGACACGCTGCGCCGGACTCGTGGGCCCCCCGCCCCCCGGGGTTGCGGGGAAACGGGGGGGACGGGGAGGGGGCCCGAACCCCCCCCGTTTTTTTTTTGATGGCGTTTATTAAGCGCTTACTACGTGCAACGCACTGTTCTAAGCGCTGGGGAGTTTACAAGGTGATCAGGTTGTCCCATGGGGGGCTCACAGTCTTCATCCCCATAATAAGAACGATAATGATGGCATTTATTAAGCGCTTACTACGTGCAACGCACTGTTCTAAGCGCTGGGGAGTTCACAAGGTGATCAGGTTATCCCATGGGGGGCTCACAGTCTTCATCCCCATAATAATAATGATAATGATGGCATTTGTTAAGAGCTTACTACGTGCAACGCACTGTTCTAAGCGCTGGGGAGTTTACAAGGTGATCAGGTTGTCCCACGGGGGGCTCACAGTCTTCATCCCCATAATAAGAACGATAATGATGGCATTTATTAAGCGCTTACTACGTGCCAAGCACTGTTCTAAGCGCTGGGGAGGTTACAAGGTGATCAGGTTGTCCCACGGGGGGCTCACAGTCTTCATCCCCATAATAAGAACGATAATGATGGCATTTATTAAGCGCTTACTACGTGCAACACACTGTTCTAAGCGCTGGGGAGTTCACAAGGTGATCAGGTTATCCCATGGGGGGCTCACAGTCTTCATCCCCATAATAATAATGATAATGATGGCATTTGTTAAGAGCTTACTACGTGCAACGCACTGTTCTAAGCGCTGGGGAGTTTACAAGGTGATCAGGCTGTCCCACGGGGGGCTCACAGTCTTCATCCCCATAATAAGAACGGTAATGATGGCATTTATTAAGCGCTTACTACGTGCAAAGCACTGTTCTAAGCGCTGGGGAGTTTACAAGGTGATCAGGTTGTCCCATGGGGGCTCACAGTCTTCATCCCCATAATAAGAACGATAATGATGGCATTTATTAAGCGCTTACTACGTGCAAAGCACTGTTCTAAGCGCTGGGGAGTTTATAAGGTGATCAGGTTGTCCCACGGGGGGCTCACGGTCTTCATCCCCATAATAAGAACGGTAATGATGGCATTTATTAAGCGCTTACTACGTGCAACACACTGTTCTAAGCGCTGGGGAGTTCACAAGGTGATCAGGTTATCCCACGGGGGGCTCACAGTCTTCATCCCCATAATAATAATGATAATGATGGCATTTGTTAAGAGCTTACTACGTGCAACGCACTGTTCTAAGCGCTGGGGAGTTTACAAGGTGATCAGGCTGTCCCACGGGGGGCTCACGGTCTTCACCCCCATAATAAGAACGGTAATGATGGCATTTATTAAGCGCTTACTACGTGCAAAGCACTGTTCTAAGCGCTGGGGAGGTTCCAAGGTGATCAGGTTGTCCCACGGGGGGCTCACAGTCTTCATCCCCATAATAAGAACGATAATGATGGCATTTATTAAGCGCTTACTACGTGCAAAGCACTGTTCTAAGCGCTGGGGAGTTTACAAGGTGATCAGGTTGTCCCACGGGGGGCTCACGGTCTTCATCCCCATAATAAGAACGATAATGATGGCATTTATTAAGCGCTTACTACGTGCCAAGCACTGTTCTAAGCGCTGGGGAGTTTACAAGGTGATCAGGCTGTCCCACGGGGGGCTCACAGTCTTCATCCCCATAATAAGAACGATAATGATGGCATTTATTAAGCGCTTACTACGTGCAAAGCACTGTTCTAAGCGCTGGGGAGGTTCCAAGGTGATCAGGTTGTCCCACGGGGGGCTCACAGTCTTCATCCCCATAATAATAATGATAATGATGGCATTTGTTAAGAGCTTACTACGTGCCAAGCACTGTTCTAAGCGCTGGGGAGGTTACAAAGTGATCAGGTTGTCCCACGGGGGGCTCACAGTCTTCATCCCCATAATAAGAACGATAATGATGGCATTTATTAAGAGCTTACTACGTGCAAAGCACTGTTCTAAGCGCTGGGGAGGTTACAAGGTGATCAGGTTGTCCCACGGGGGGCTCACAGTCCTCATCCCCATAATAATAACGATAATGATGGCATTTTTTAAGAGCTTACTACGTGCCAAGCACTGTTCTAAGCGCTGGGGAGTTTACAAGGTGATCAGGTTGTCCCACGGGGGGCTCACAGTCTTCATCCCCATAATAAGAACGATAATGATGGCATTTATTAAGCGCTTACTACGTGCAAAGCACTGTTCTAAGCGCTGGGGAGTTTACAAGGTGATCAGGTTGTCCCACGGGGGGCTCACGGTCTTCATCCCCATAATAAGAACGGTAATGATGGCATTTATTAAGCGCTTACTACGTGCAAAGCACTGTTCTAAGCGCTGGGGAGGTTCCAAGGTGATCAGGTTGTCCCACGGGGGGCTCACAGTCTTCATCCCCATAATAATAATGATAATGATGGCATTTGTTAAGAGCTTACTACGTGCCAAGCACTGTTCTAAGCGCTGGGGAGGTTACAAAGTGATCAGGTTGTCCCACGGGGGGCTCACAGTCTTCATCCCCATAATAAGAACGATAATGATGGCATTTATTAAGAGCTTACTACGTGCAAAGCACTGTTCTAAGCGCTGGGGAGATTACAAGGTGATCAGGTTGTCCCACGGGGGGCTCACAGTCCTCATCCCCATAATAATAACGATAATGATGGCATTTTTTTAGAGCTTACTACGTGCCAAGCACTGTTCTAAGCGCTGGGGAGTTTACAAGGTGATCAGGTTGTCCCACGGGGGGCTCACAGTCTTCATCCCCATAATAAGAACGATAATGATGGCATTTATTAAGCGCTTACTACGTGCCAAGCACTGTTCTAAGCGCTGGGGAGTTTACAAGGTGATCAGGCTGTCCCACGGGGGGCTCACAGTCTTCATCCCCATAATAAGAACGATAATGATGGCATTTATTAAGCGCTTACTACGTGCAAAGCCCTGTTCTCAGCGTTGGGGAGGTTACAAGGTGATCGGGTTGTCCCACGGGGGGCTCACGGTCTTCACCCCCATAATAATAACGATAATGATGGCATTTATTAAGAGCTTACTACGGGCAAAGCACTGTTCTAAGCGCTGGGGAGTTTACAAGGTGATCGGGTTGTCCCACGGGGGGCTCACAGTCTTCATCCCCATTTCACAGATGAAGGAACTGAGGCCCAGAGAAGTGAAGTGACTCGCCCAAAGTCACCCAGCTGACAATTGGCGGAACCGGGATTTGAACCCACGACCTCTGACTCCAAGGCCCGGACTCTTTCCACTGAGCCACGCCGCTTCGCTAAGCGTTTACTACGTGCAGAGCACTGGTCTAAGCGCTGGGGAGATTACAAGGTGATCAGGTTGTCCCCCGGGAGGCTCCCAGTCTTCATCCCCATTTTCCAGATGAGGGAACTGAGGCCCAGAGAAGTGAAGTGACTCGCCCAAAGTCACACAGCTGACAATTGGCGGAGTCGGGATTTGAACCCACGACCTCTGACTCCAAAGCCCGGGCTCTTGCCACTGAGCCACGCTGCTTCCTCCCACCCACTCAACCCCCCCGCCCCGTCATCACCCCCAGAGCTGAGGAGCCGGGGTTTGGCCGGGGAGGGGCTCACACTCTTAACCCCCACTTTACAGATGAGGACACTGAGGTAAGGAAAAGTGAAGCGACTTGCCCAAGGTCACACAGCAGCTAGGGGGCGGAGCCGGGATTTGAACCCAGCTCCTTCTGACTCCCAAGCCCGGGCTCTAGCCACTAAGCCATGATGGTATTGGGCTCAAAGTACAAAGTAAGCACTCACTAAATACCATCAAGCGCTTAGTACAGTGCTCTGCACACAGTAAGCGCTCAATAAATACGATTGAATGAATGAATCATCTGGTTAATCGTAAACTCTTTGCGGGCAGGGAATCTGTCTACCGCCTCTGCCGTATTGGACTCTCCCAAGCGCTTAGTACAGTGCACACAGTAAGCGCTCAAGAAATGCCAGTGATTGACTGTAAACTCCCTGTGGGGCAGGGAATCTGTCTACCGCCTCTGCCGTATTGGACTCTCCCAAGCGCTTAGTACAGTGGCTAGAGAAGCAGCGTGGCTCAGTGGAAAGAGCCCGGGCTTTGGAGTCAGAGGTCGTGGGTTCAAATCCCGACTCCGCCAATTGTCAGCTGTGTGACTTTAGGTGAGTCACTTCACTTCTCTGTGCCTCAGTTCCCTCAACCATAAAATGGGGATTAAAACTGTGAGCCCCCGGCGGGACAACCTGATGGCCTTGTAACCTCCCCAGCGCTTAGAACAGTGCTTCGCACATAGTAAGCGCTTAATAAATACCATTATTATTATAATTCTCTGGGCCTCAGTGACCTCATCTGTAAAATGGGGATGAAGACCGGGAGCCCCCCGTGGGACAACCTGATCACCTTGTAACCTCCCCAGTGCTTAGAACAGTGTTTTGCACATAGTAAGCGCTTAAAACATGTCATTATTATTATTATTATTGTTATTACAGTGTACACAGTAAACGCTCTAGCTTTTCTTCTATTTATTCTGATGACTTGGCACCTGTTCACATGTTTTGTTTTGTCGTCTGTCTCCCCCTTCTAGACTGTGAGCCCGATGTTGGGTAGGGACCGTCTCTCTAGGTTGCCAACTTGGACTTCCCAAGCGCTTAGTACAGTGCTCTGCACACAGTAAGCGCTCAATAAATACGATTGAATGAATGAATGAATGAATAAGCGCTCAATAAATGCCAGTGATTGACTGTAAACTCCTGGTGGGCAGGGAATCTGTCTACAGGCGGATGACGATGACAGCGGGTCGGCTGCATCCTCCCTTTCTTTCAGGCTGGAATCCCCAAACGGGATGGAGATCAATCAATCAATCAATCAATCAATCGTATTTATTGAGCGCTTACTATGTGCAGAGCACTGTACTAAGCGCTTGGGAAGTACAAATTGGCAACACATAGAGACAGTCCCTACCCAACAGTGGGCTCACAGTCTAAAAGGGGGAGACAGAGAACAGAACCAAACATACCAACAAAATAAAATAAATAGGATAGAAATGTACAAGTGAAATAAATAAATAAATAAATAAATAAATAAATAAATAGAGTAATAAATATGTAATAAATAGAGTAATAAATAGAGTAATAAATAAATAAATATGGAGATGATCTGATCTGATTATCCGCCACCTCTCCTCAGCGCTTAGCACATAGCCAGTACGTCACAGACGCCAGAACACTCGCTCCTCACCGGGGCAGAGGCCGGGGGGAGAAGCAGCGTGGCTCAGTGGAAAGAGCCCGGGCTCTGGAGTCCGAGGTCATGGGTTCAAATCCCGCCTCCGCCACTTGTCAGCTGGGTGACTTTGGGCGAGTCACTTCACTTCTCTGGGCCTCAGTTCCCCCATCTGTCAAATGGGGATGAAGGCTGTGAGCCCCCTTGGGACAACCTGATCACCTTGTAACCTCCCCAGCGCTTAGAACAGTGCTTTGCACGTAGTAAGCGCTTAATAAACGCCATCATTATTATTCATTAATTTAATCGTATTTGTTCATTCATTCATTCAATCGTATTTATTGAGCGCTTACTGTGTGCAGAGCACTGTACTAAGCGCTTGGGAAGTCCAAGTTGGCAACATATAGAGACGGTCCCTACCCCGCAGTGGGCTCACGGTCTAGAAGGGGTAGACAGAGAACAAAACAAAACGTATTAACAAAATAAAATAAATAGAATAAATATGTACAAATAAAATAAATAAATCGAGTAATAAATACATACCAGCATATATACATATATACAGGTTGAGCGCTTATTGTGTGCAAAGCACTATACTAAGCGCTTGGGAAGGACAAGTCGGCAACATATAGAGGCGGTCCCTACCCAACAATGGGCTTACAGTCTAGAATAATGATAATATTAACATATTATCATTAATATATTATTGTATATTATATTATTAATATAATATTATATATTTTTATTTTTATTATTACCTTCGTGCCTCCCTGTTGGCCATCCGGTTGACCATTTGCGGGCTGTGTGACCTCGAGCTGGTCGCTTCGCTTCTCTGGGCCTCAGTTTCCTCATAGAGGAGCAGCATGGCTCAGTGGAAAGAGCCCGGGCTTTGGAGTCAGAGGTCATGGGTTCGAATCCCGACTCCACCACATGTCCGCTGTGTGACTTTGGGCTAGTCACTTAACTTCTCTGAGCCTCAGTTCCCTCATCTGTAAAATGGGGATTAAGACTGTGAGCCCCAAGTGGGACAACTTGATCACCTTGTATCCCCCCCCCCAGCACTTAGAACAGTGCTCTGCACATAGTAAGCGCTTAACAAATGCCATTATTATTATTATTATTATTATCTGGAAAATGGGGATGAAGACCGTGAGCCCCACGGGGGACAACCCGATAACCTGGTCTCTCCTCCGGTGCTCAAAACGGTGCTTGGCACGTAGTAAGCGCCTCACAGATGCCATCATCATCCCAGGGGCTGGATCTCACCCCATTCGCTGGTATCCACCCCGGCGCTTAGTACAGTGCCAGGCCCGTAGTAAGCGCTTAACACATCGCCCGTATTATTATGCTCCAAGAGGTTCTCCGGAGAGGGGGAAGCTCAGAGGGGTGGGAGAAAATTGGGCTTCTCACCACTACCTTTCATTCATTCGATGGTATTTATTGAGCGTTTTCTGCGTGCGGGGCACTGTAATAATAATAATAATAATAATAATAATAATAATAATAATAATAATAATAATAATAATAATAATAGCATTTATTAAGCGCTTACTATGTGCAAAGCACTGTTCTAAGCGCTGGCGCTGTTCCAAGCACTGTACTGAGCGCTTGGAAAGCACTAAAGAGGGCATGCCCATCCCGTCAGAGCTCGGGAGCTGAGCTCTGAGAAGCAGCGTGGCTCAGTGGAAAGAGCCCGGGCTTTGGAGTCAGAGGTCATGGGTTCAAATCCCGCCTGCGCCAACTGTCAGCTGGGTGACCTTGGGCCAGTCCCTTCACTTCTCTGAGCCTCAGTTCCCTCATCTGGCAAATGGGGGATTAAGACTGGGAGCCCTCCCGTGGGACAACCTGATCACCTTGTAACCTCCCCAGCGCTTAGAATAGTGCTTGGCACATAATAATAATAATAATAATAATAATAATAATAATAATGGCATTTATTAGCACACTATTTATTCCCCCTGTGTGATCACCTTGTAATCTCTCCAGCGCTTAGAACAGTGCTTGGCACATAACAATAATAATAATAATAATAATAATGGCATTTATCAGTACACTATTTATTAGCTTACTATGTAAGCACATAGTAAGCGCTCAGTAAATGCCATCATCATCATTTTTATTGTGCATCTGGCTTTAATTCTATTTGTTCTGACGACTTTGACACCTGTCTCCATGTTTTATTTCGTTGTCCGTCTCCCCCTTCTAGCCTGTGAGCCCGTTGTTAGGTAGGGACCGTCTCTATCTGTGGCCGACTTGGGCTTCCCAAGCGCTTAGTACAGTGCTCTGCACACAGTAGGCGCTCAATAAATACGACGGAACGAGTGGATGAGCTGGATTTGCCGTCGGCTCCATCGCCAGCAGGCCTGTGGAGCTGTAACTCCGTCACGCTGATGCCAACCGGGTCAGGGCAACCACTATTTAATCCTAATACACTGTGACTGTCAAGGGAGTCGGCCTTACCAGGGCCAGAGGGAAAAATAAAAAGACAAAAAACAACCCAGCCAACTACATTCCTCTCCCGGCCTTCAAAAAATAAAAATAAAAATAATAATATGGGTATTTGTTAATAATAATAATAATAATAATCAATCAATCGTATTTATTGAGCGTTTACTGTGTGCAGAGCACTGTACTAAGCCCTTAGGAAGTACTAGTCCCTATATGTTGCCAACTTGTACTTCCCAAGCGCTTAGTACAGTGCTCTGCACGCAGTAAGCGCTCAATAAATACGATTGATTGATTGAAAAGTGCTTTGCACATAGTAAGCGCTTAATAAATGCCATTATTATCATCATCATCATCATCAATCGTATTTATTGAGCGCTTACTATGTGCAGAGCACTGTACTAAGCCCTTAGGAAGTACCAGTCCCTATATGTTGCCAACTTGTACTTCCCAAGCGCTTAGTACAGTGCTCTGCACACAGTAAGCGCTCAATAAATACGATTGATTGATTGAAAAGTGCTTTGCACATAGTAAGCGCTTAATAAATGCCATTATTATCATCATCATCATCAATCGTATTTATTGAGCGCTTACTATGTGCAGAGCACTGTACTAAGCCCTTAGGAAGTACTAGTCCCTATATGTTGCCAACTTGTAGTTCCCAAGCGCTTAGTACAGTGCTCTGCACACAGTAAGCGCTCAATAAATACGATTGATTGATTGAAAAGTGCTTTGCACATAGTAAGCGTTTAATAAATGCCATTATCATCATCATCATCATCAATCGTATTTATTGAGCGCTTACTATGTGCAGAGCACTGTACTAAGCGCTTGGGAAGTACAAATTGGCAACGTATAGAGACAGTCCCTACCCAACAGTGGGTTCACAGTCTAAAAGGGGGAGACAGAGAACAAAACCAAACATACTAACAAAATAAAATAGAATAGATATGTACGAATAAATTAAATAAATGAATAAATAGAGTAAAAAAAATATGTACAAACATATATACATATATACAGGTGCTGTGGGGAAGGGAGGGAGGTAAGATGGGGGGGTGGAGAGGGGGACGATATATATATATTATATATAATAATAATATTATTATTATTATTATTCATCCGGTCGTATCTGTCGAGCGCTAACTCTGTGCAGAACGCTTGGGTGAGTCCAAGAGAACAATAAACAGATATATTCCCTGCCCACAACGAGCTGACCGTCTTTGCGGGGGGAGACGGACGTGAAGAGAAATCAATAATAATAATAATAATGGCATTTATTAAGCGCTTACCATGTGCAAAGCACTGTTCTAAGCGCTGGGGAGGTTACAAGGTGATCAGGTTGTCCCACTGGGGTCTCATAGTCTTCATCCCCATTTTCCAGATGAGGGAACTGAGGCCCAGAGAAGTGAAGTGACTCGCCCAAAGTCACCCAGCTGACAAGTGGCGGAGCCGGGATTTGAACCCATGACCTCGGACTCCAAAGCCCGGGCTCTTTCCACTGAGCCGCGCTGCAACGCATTCCAGATTTACGATCAATCAGTCAATCAATCGTATTTATTGAGCGCTTACTGTGCGCAGAGCACTGTACTAAGCGCTTGGGAAGTCCAAGTTGGCAACATCTAAAGACGGTCCCGACTCAACAGCGGGCTCACAGTCTAGAAGGGGGAGACAGAGAACAAAACAAAACATATTAACAAAATAAAATAATTAGAATAAATATGGACAAGTAAAATTAAGAAATAAATACCCAGCGCTCAGTTCCCTCCCACAACGAGCTGATGGAGAAAGCGCAAATCAATCAATCAATCAATTGTATTTATTGAGCACTTACTATGTGCAGAGCACTGTACTAAGCGCTTGGGAAGTCCAAGTTGGCAACATAGAGAGACGGTCCCTACCCAACAGTGGGCTCACAGTCTAGAAGGGGGAGACAGAGAACAAAACCAATCAATCAATCAATCAATCGTATTTACTGAGCGCTTACTGTGTGGAAAGCACTGTACTAAGCGCTTGGGAAGTACAACTTGGCAACATATAGAGACGGTCCCTACCCAACAGTGGGCTCACAGTCTAGAAATGGCATTTATTAAGCGCTTAATATGCGACTCACCTAGAGAAGCAGTGTGGCTCAATGGAAAGAGCCCGGGCTTTGGAGTCAGAGGTCACGGGTTCAAATCCTGGCTCTGCCAAGTGTCAGCTGGGTGACTTTGGGCGAGTCACTTCACTTCTCTTTGCCTCGGTGACCTCATCTGGAAAATGGGGATGAAGACTGTGAGCCCCACGTGGGGCAACCTGATCAACTTGTAACTTCCCCAGCGCTTAGAACAGTGCGTGGAACATAGTAAGCGCTTAATAAATGCCATCGTCATTGTTATTAAGTCACTTCGCTTCTCTGGGCCTCAGTGACCTCATCTGGAAAATGGGGATGAAGACCGTGAGCCCCACGTGGGGCAACCTGATCAACTTGTAACTTCCCCAGCGCTTAGAACAGTGCGTGGCACGTAGTAAGCGCTTAATAAATGCCATCATCATTATTATTAAGTCACTTCACTTCTCTGGGCCTCAGTTCCCTCATCTGGAAAATGGGGATGAAGACTGTGAGCCCCCCGTGGGGCAACCTGATCAACTTGTAACTTCCCCAGCGCTTAGAACAGTGCGCGGCACATAGTAAGCGCTTAATAAATGCCATTATTATTATTATTATAAGAAGTGACTTGGCCAAAGTCACCCAGCTGACAATTGGTAGAGCCAGGATTGGAACCCACGACCTCTGACTCCAAAGCCCGGGCTCTTTTCCACCGAGCCGCGCTGTATTAAGCGCTCACTATGTGCCAAGCACTGCTCTAAGCGCGGGGGTAGATACAAGGTCATCAGGTTGTCCCCCGTGGGACTCACAGCCTTCATCCCCATTTTCCAGATGATGAAACTGAGGCTCAGAGAAGCGAAGTGACTTGTCCAAGGTCACACAGCTTCAAATAGCCGCCTTGGAACGACGCTTCCTCCCGCATTCCGGATCGGGATGGAGGGGCGTCCTGAAACCAGCCTGCCTCAGTTTACCCCCCCTTTTTTTGTTACGGAATTTCATTCACTCGTTCAGTCGTGTCCGGTTTTGCGCTTTCTCCGTCAACTCGTTGTGGGAGGGAACTGAGCGCTGGCTATTTATTTCTTTATTTTATTTGTACATATTTATTCTAATTATTTTATTTTGTTAATATGTTTTGTTCTGTTCTCTGTCTCCCCCTTTTCGACTGTGAGCCCACTGTTGGGTAGGGACCATCTCTATATGTTGCCAACTTGGACTTCCAAAGCGCTTAGTACAGTGCTCTGCGCACAGTAAGCGCTCAATAAATACGATTGATTGATCCTAAATCTGGAATGTGTTGCAGCGCGGCTCAGTGGAAAGAGCCCGGGCTTTGGAGTCCGAGGTCATGGGTTCAAATCCCGACTCCGCCACTTGTCAGCTGGGTGACTTTGGGCGAGTCACTTCACTTCTCTGGGCCTCAGTTCCCTCATCTGGAAAATGAGG
Organism: Tachyglossus aculeatus; assembly: GCF_015852505.1. Lineage (NCBI taxonomy): Eukaryota > Metazoa > Chordata > Mammalia > Monotremata > Tachyglossidae > Tachyglossus > Tachyglossus aculeatus. Next base: position 34,817,634 of record NC_052073.1, read on the forward strand.
ATGAAGACTATGAGACCCCAGTGGGACAACCTGATCACCTTGTAACCTCCCCAGCGCTTAGAACAGTGCTTTGCACATAGTAAGCGCTTAATAAATGCTATTATTATTATTATTATTATTGATTTCTCTTCACGTCCGTCTCCCCCCGCAAAGACGGTCAGCTCGTTGCGGGCAGGGGATGTATCTGTTTATTGTTCTCTTGGACTCACCCAAGCGCTCTGCACAGAGTTAGCACTCGACAGATAAGACCGGATGAATAATAATAGCAATAATAATGACATTTATTAAGCGCTTACTATGTGCAAAGCACTGTTTCAATCAATCACATTTATTGAGCGCTTACTGTGTGCAGAGCACTGTACTAAGCGCTTGGGAAGTCCAAGTTGGCAACATATAGAGACAGTCCCTACCCAACAGTGGGCTCACAGTCTAAGCGCTGGGGAGGTTACAAGGTGATCAGGTTGCCCCTGGTGGGGCTCACAGTCTCAATCCCCATTTTACAGATGAGGTAACTGAGGCACAGGGAAGTGAAGTGACTTGCCCAAAGTCACACAGCTGACAATTGGCAGAGGCGGGATTTGAACCCATGACCTCTGACTCCAAAGCCCGGGCTCTTTCCTACCCTGCTTCTCTAATGAATCCCGGCTCCGCCACTCGTCTGCTGTGTGACCTCGGGCCGGTCACTTCACTTCTCTGGGCCTCAGTTCCCTCATCTGGAAAATGGGGATGGAGACCGTGAGCCCCATGGGGGACGGGGGCCTTGTCGGCCTGACTTGCTCGTGTCCACCCCAGCGCTTAGTACAGTGCCCGGCACACAGCGAGCGCTTAAAAGATACCACAATTATTATTACTATTATTAATGCATTCATTCATTCGATCGTATTTATTAATAATAATAATAATGATGGCATTTATTAAGCGCTTACTATGTGCAAAGCACTGTTCTAAGCGCCGAGGTGGTTATAAGGTGATCAGGATGTCCCACGGGGGGGCTCACAGTCTTCATCCCCATTTTCCAGATGAGGGAACTGAGGCCCAGAGAAGTTAAGTGACTTGCCTAAGGTCACACGGCAGAAATGCGGCGGAGCCGGGATTAGAACCCATGACCCTCTGGCTCCCAGGCCCGGGCTGTAATAATAATAATAATGGTATTTATTAAGCTCTTACTACGTGCAAAGCACCGTTCTTAGCGCTGGGGAGGTTACAAGGTGATCAGGTTGTCCCACGGGGGGCTCCCAGTCTTCATCCCCATTTGACAGATGAGGTCACTGAGGCCCAGAGAAGTGAAGGGACTCGCCCAAAGTCACGCAGCCGACAAGTGGCGGAGCCGGGATTTGAACCCACGACCTCCGACTCCCAAGCCCGGGCTCTTTCCACGGAGCCACGCTGACGCATCCCAATCTCGACTCCGCCGCCTGTCTGCTGTGTGACCCTGGGCGAGTCGCTTCCCTTCTCTGGGCCTCCTCTGGAAAATGGGGATGATGGTGATGGTATTTGTTAAGCGCTTACTATGTGCCAAGCACTGTTCTAAGCGCTGGGGAGGTTACAAAGTGATCAGGCTCCCAGTTTTCATCCCCATTTTACAGATGAGGTAACTGAGGCCCAGAGAAGTTAAGGTCCTTGCCCAGAGTCACGCAGATGACAGTTGGAGGAGTCGGGATTTGAACCCAGGACCTCTGACTCCAAAGCCCATGCTCTTTCCACTGAGCCACGCTGCTTAGTACAGTGCTCTGCACATAGTAAGCGCTCATTAAGTACCACAGATTGATAACTCTGGTTTCAGGAAACACTGTTGTCTGTCTCCCCCTTCGAGACTGTGAGCCCAGGGACCGTCCCTCTATGTTGCCGACTTGTCCTTCCCCAGCGCTTAGTACAGTGCTCTGCACACAGTAAGCGCTCAATAAATACGATCGAATGAATGAATTTATCTCTTGAAGACCGTGAGCCCCCCGTGGGGCAACCCGATTGCCTTGCGTCTCCCCCAGCGCTTAGAACAGTGCTTGGCACCGAGTAAGCGCTTAACATTCAGTCCTTCGTATTTATTGAGCGCTTACTGTGTGCAGAGCACTGAATAATAATAATAATGATGGCATTTATTAAGCGCTTACTATGTGCAAAGCACTGTTCTAAGCGCTGGGCGGGTTTAAAAGGTGATCAAGTTGTCCCACGGGGGGCTCACGGTCAATCCCCATTTGACAGATGAGGTCACTGAGGCCCAGAGAATAATAATAATAATAATGATGGCATTTATTAAACGCTTACTATGTGCAAAGCACTGTTCTAAGCGCTGGGGGGGTTACAAGGTGATCAGGTTGTCCCACGGGGGGCTCACGGTCAATCCCCATTTGACAGATGAGGTCACTGAGGCCCAGAGAATAATAATAAAAATAATAATGGCATTTATTAAGCGCTTACTATGTGCAAAGCACTGTTCTAAGCGCTGGGGGGGGTTTACAAGGTGATCAGGTTGCCCCACGGGGGGCTCACGGTCAATCCCCATTTGACAGATGAGGTCACTGAGGCCCAGAAAATAATAATAATAATAACAATGGTATTTATTAAGTACTTACTATGTGCAAAGCACTGTTTTAAGAGCTGGGGGTTGGGTTACAAGGTGATCAGATTGTCCCACGGGGGGCTCACGGTCACAATCCCCATTTGACAGATGAGGTCACTGAGGCCCAGAGAATAATAATAATAATAATAATAACGGTGGCATTTATTAAGCTGTATATGTGTATATATGTTTGTACATATTTATTACTCTATTTATTTCACTTCGACATATCTATTCTATTTATTTGATTTTGTTAATATGTTTGGTTTTGTTCTCTGTCTCCCCCTTCTCGACTGTGAGCCCGCCGTTGGGTAGGGACTGTCTCTATACGTTGCCAACTTGGACTTCCCAAGCGCTTAGTCCAGTGCTCTGCACACAGTAAGCGCTCAATCAATACGATTGATTGATTGATTGATTGGAGAAGCAGCGTGGCTCAGTGGAAAGAGCCCGCGCTTTGGAATCGGAGGTCATGGGTTCAAATCCCAGCTCCGCCACTTCATCATCAATCGTATTTATTGAGCGCTTACTATGTGCAGAGCACTGTACTAAGCGCTTGGGAAGGACAAATTGGCAACATATAGAGACAGTCCCTACCCAACAGTGGGCTCGTCAGCTGTGTGACTTTGGGCAAGTCACTTCACTTCTCTGGGCCTCAGTTCCCTCATCTGGGAAATGGGGATGAAGACAGTGAGCCCCCCGGGGGACAACTTGATCACCTTGTTAACCTCCCCAGCGCTTAGAACAGTGCTTTGCACATAGTAAGCGCTTAATAAATGCTATCATTATTATTATTATTATTGATTGATTAAGCGGACTGAGCGCTTGGAAAGTACTAATTACAAAAACCATCATTATGACTCTGATTATGAGGAATTGCTGGCAGTTGGGGGGAGGGTTTCAGCAGGAAATTGCCCCCCGAAACCTGGAGTTGGGGTGGGGGGTCCCCTCAACTTCCCCCCACCCTCTGCGGCAGCTGAATTTTCGGCCGTCTTGTCTACTAACCCAGGCGCAAAGTAGGCCCAGGGTGGATTTAATGGACAGAGTACGGGGTTGCTGTGTGACTTAGAGCCAGCCGCCGAACCTCTCTGAGCCTCCGCCTCCCTCTCTGTGAAATGGGCACAAGACGCCCCGATCTCCCCAGCCCTGAGCTCGTGAGCCCCATGTAATTATAATAATAATGATGATGATGGTGATGGACACACAGTAAGCGCTCAGTGAATACGATTGCTCATCAATCGCATTTATTGAGCACTTACTATGTGCAGAGCACTGTACTAAGCGCTTGGGAAGTAGAAATTGGCAACATCTAGAGACAGTCCCTACCCAACATTGGGCTCACAGTCTAAAAGGGGGAGACAGAGAACAAAACCAAACATACTAACAAAATAAAATAAATGGAATAGATATGTACAAGTAAAATCAATCAATAAATAGAGTAATAAATCTGTACAAACCTATATCCATATATACAGGTGCTGTGGGGAAGGGAAGGAGGTAAGATGGGGGGAGGGAGAGGGGGACGAGGGGGAGATTGATTGATTGATGGTATTTGTTAAGCACTTATTACGTGCCAGGCACTGTTCTAAGCGCTGGGGTGGATACAAGGTGATCAGGTTGCCCCCCGTGGGGCTCACGATCTTTTAGACTGTGAGCCCACTGTTGGGTAGGGACTATATATGTTGCCAGCTTGTACTTCCCAAGCGCTTAGTACAGTGCTCTGCACACAGTAAGCGCTCAATAAATACGATTGATTGATTGAAGGTATTTGTTAAGCGCTTACTACACGCCAGGCACTGTTCTAAGCGCTGGGGTGGGTACAAGGTGATCAGGTGGCCCCCCTTGGGGCTCACGGTCTTTTAGACTGTGAGCCCACTGTTGGGTAGGGCCTGTCTCTCTATGTTGCCAACTTGTACTTCCCAAGCGCTTAGTACAGTGCTCTGCACACAGTAAGCGCTCAATAAATACGATTGATTGATTGATTCATCCCTATTTTCCGGAGGAAGCCACTGAGGCACAGAGAAGTTAAGTGGCTTAGTAATGATAATAACGATGGCATTTGTTAAGCGCTTACTACGCGCCAGGCACTGTTCTAAGCGCTGGAGTGGATACGAGGTCATCAGATTGTCCCCAGTGGGGCTCACGGTCTTCATCCCCATTTTCCAGATGAGGTCACTGAGGCACAGAGAAGTTAAGTGGTTTGGTAATAATAATAATAATGATGGCATTTGTTAAGCACTTACTACGCGCCAGGCACTGTTCTAAGCGCTGGAGTGGATACGAGGTCATCAGGTTGTCCCCCGTGGGGCTCACGGTCTTCATCCCCATTTTCCAGATGAGGTCACTGAGGCACAGAGAAGTTAAGTGGCTTAGTAATAATAATAATAATGATGGCATTTGTTAAGCACTCACTACGCGCCAGGCACTGTTCTAAGCGCTGGAGTGGATACGAGGTCATCAGATTGTCCCCAGTGGGGCTCACGGTCTTCATCCCCATTTTCCAGATGAGGTCACTGAGGCACAGAGAAGTTAAGTGGCTTAGTAATAATAATAATGATGGCATTTGTTAAGCACTTACTACGGGCCAGGCACTGTTCTAAGCGCTGGAGTGGATACGAGGTCATCAGATTGTCCCCTGTGGGGCTCACGGTCTTCATCCCCATTTTCCAGATGAGGTCACTGAGGCACAGAGAAGTTAAGTGGCTTAGTAATAATAATAATGGCATTTGTTAAGCACTTACTACGCACCAGGCACTGTTCTAAGCGCTGGAGTGGATACGAGGTCATCAGGTTGTCCCCCGTGGGGCTCACGGTCTTCATCCCCATTTTCCAGATGAGGTCACTGAGGCACAGAGAAGTTAAGTGGCTTAATAATAATAATGGCATTTGTTAAGCGCTTACTATGTGCCACGCACTGTCCTAAGCGCTGGGGTGAATACAAGGTGATCAGGTTGCCCCCCGTGGGGCTCACGGTCTTCATCCCCATTTTCCAGATGAGGTCACTGAGGGCCAGAGAAGTTAAGTAGCTTAATAATAATATGTTTTAAGCGCTTACTACGTGCCAAGCAGTGTCCTAAGCGCTGGGGTGAATACAAGGTGATCAGGTTGTCCCACGTGGGACTCACGGTCTTCAGCTCCATTTTCCAGATGAGGGAACTGAGGCCCAGAGAAGTGAAGTGACTCCCCCAAAGTCACACAGCTGCCAAGTGGCCAGGATTAGAACCCACGACCTCTGACTTCCAAGCCCAGGCTCTTTCCGCTAAACCACGCCGCTTCTCTAGGGCGGGGACTATATCCGAGTGGATTTTCTTCTCTCCCCAGCGCTTGGCACATAGTGGAGGGTTAAAGAGAGTTATTATTATTAATAATCGTATTTATTGAGCGCTTACTGTGTGCAAAGCACTGTACTAAGCGCTCGGGAGAGGACAATAGAGGCACGTGTGGGGGTTTACGGGGATCTGGGATCGAGGATGAACAGAGCCCGGTCTTGGGAGTCAGAAGGTCGTGGGTTCAAATCCCGCCTCTTGTCTGCCGTGTGACCTTGGGCAAGCCGCTTCACTCTGGGCCTCAGTTCCCTCATCTGGAAAATGGGGATGAAGACCGTGAGCAGCCCCACGGGGGACAGGGACTGCGGTGTCCGCCCCGATTAGCTCGTATCCACCCCAGCGCTCAGTACAGCGCCTAGTACAGCGTGGCTCAGTGGAAAAAGAGCCCGGGCTTTGGAGTCCGAGGTCATGGGTTCAAATCCCGGCTCCGCCAATTGTCAGCTGGGTGACATTGGGCGAGTCACTTCGCTTCTCTGGGCCTCAGTTCCCTCATCTGTATAGTGGGGATAAAGACTGTGAACCCCCCGTAGGACAACCTGATCACCTTGTAAGCTCCTCAGCGCTTAGAACAGTGCTTTGCACGTAGTAAGCTCTTAATAAATGTCATTATTATTATTATTATTACAATGTTTACTCTCTGGGGGTTTGGGGGAGGGGGCTTCGATGATCGTCGGGGCTTTGCTCCGCCTTCCCCTTTCCTCTTCCCTTCCCCCTTCTATTTTTTAATGGTATTTGTTAAGCTCTTACTATGTGCCCAGCGCTGTTGTAAGCGCTGAGCACTGTCCTTCTCACCCCGGAGAATTGGGGAGGAGCGGAGCTTTTGTCCCCAGCATTCCCGATCGATTCCCAGAGGGTCCTGGTGGGGAGGGGGGCGGCCTGTCCAGACCCCTGGCCCCCCGGAGGGCTGGAATTTTTTTCCCAGCCGGAGCTCCTGGGTCCTCCGGGCGCGTGGAGGCCGGCTCCTGGCGGCGGCGGCGACCCAGTTCCCCGCGTTATTTTTAGGGCGCGGGGCGCCACTTGGACACGTGGGGGGGGGGGAGGAGGAGGAGGAGGAGGAGGAGGAGGAGGGGGGAAAGGAGGAGGAGGAGGAGGAGGGGGAAAAGGAGGAGGAGGAGGAAGAGGAGGAGGAGGAGGAGAAGGAAGAGGAGGAGGAGGAGGAGAAGGAAGAGGAGGAGGAGGGGGGAAAGGAGGAAGAGGAGGAGGAGGGGGAAAAGGAGGAGGAGGAGGAGGAGGGGGAAAGGAAGGAGGAGGAGGAGGAGGAGGAAAAGGAGGAGGAGGAAGAAGAGGAGCAGGAAAGGAGGAGGAAGAGGAGGAGGAGGAGGAAAGGAGGAGGAGGAGGAAAGGAGGAGGGGGAAGAGGAGAAGGAGCAAGAGGAGGAGGAGGGGGAAGAGGAGGAGGAAAAAGAGGATGAGGAGGAAGAGGAGGAGGAAAGGAGGAGGAAGAGAAGGAGGAAAGGAGGAGGAGGGGGAAAAGGAGGAGGAAGAGGAGGAGGAGGAGAAGGAAGAGAAGGAGGGGGAAGAGGAGAAGGAAGAGGAGGAGGGGTAAAAGGAGGAGGAGGAGGAAAAGGGGGACGAAGAAAAGGAGGAGGAAGAGGAGGAGGAGGAAGAGGAGGAGCAGGAAGAGGAGGAGGAGGGGGAAGAGGAGGAGGAGGAGGAGGAAAAAGAGGAGGAGGAGGAAAAAAAGGAGGAGGAGGAAGAGGAAGAGGAGTAAAGGAGGAGGAAGAGGAGGAGGAGGAGAGGGAAGAGGAGGAGGAGGAGGAGAAGGAAGAGGAGGAGGAGGAAAAGGAGGAGGAGGAAAAGGAGGAGGAGGAAAAGGAGGAGGAAGAGGAGGAGGAAGAAAAGGAGGAAGAGGACAAGGAAGAAGAGGGGGAGGAGGAAAGGAGGAAGAGGAGGAAGAAGGGGGGAGGAGGAAAAGGCAAAGGAGGAGGAAGAAGGGGGAGGGAAAGGAGAAGGAAGAGGAGGAGGAAAAGGAGGAAGAGGAGGAAAAGGAAGAGGAGGAGGAGGAGGAAGAAGAGGAGGGGGAGGAGGAAGAGGAGGAGGAGGAAAAGGAAGAGGAGGAGGAGGAGGAAGAAGAGGAGGGGGAGGAGGAAGAGGAGGAGGAGAAAGGAGAAGGAAGAGGAAGAAGAGGGGGAGGAGGAAAGGGAGAAGGAGGAGGTAGAAGGGGAGGAGGGAGGAGAAGGGGAAAGAGGAAAAAAAGGAGGAGGGGGCGAAGGAGGAAAAGAAAAAGGAGGAGGGGGAGGAAGGGGCAGTCTGCGTCTGCTCGGGGGCCAGGAGACCCCCGTCCCCCGTTGCCCCCGGGCCGCCTGGGCCCGTCTCCCCCCCGCCCGCCGGGCCCGGACGCCTCCTGCATACACAATCAGCTCGGCAGCGCGGGAGCCGGCTGCTACAAGGCGGGCGGGGGGGGGGAGCGTGTGTGTGTGTGTGTGTGTGTGTGTGTGTGTGTCTGTGAGTCTGCGTGCGTGTGTGTGTGTGTGCGTGTGTCCGCGTCCGGGAGAGACGGGAGCCAGAGCAGAGAGGGAGACAGACAGACAGGGGCAGGGACGGTGGGCGCGGGCGTCTACTGCAGTGCAGCGTCCGGCGCCTGCGGGGGAGGGGGCTCGGGGCCCCCCCCAGCCGTCCAGGGGACCCCCCCCCCCCCCGGGGGGCCCGGAGCCATGCTCAACAACCTCACCGACTGCGACGAAGGCGAGGGGGGGACCCATCCCGGTGAGCGGGGGAGACCCCCCGGGCGGGCCGGGCTCCCGGGGAGCGGGCGCGTTGCGGCGAGCGGCCCGGGCGCTGTCCGAAGTACCGGCCGGCCCCGTCCCGCCGTCGGGAAGCCCCGGACGGGGCCGGGAAACCACAAGGAGGACGCTGGGGTGCGGGAAGCGCTTACTACGTGCCCCGTTCCTCCCCAACTCCTTCCTGGGGGGCTCTGCGGAGCGGGGCTGCGGCAGGGGAGGGGGTTGGGGATTTGGGGGGCGGCAGTCACGTGCGGGGCAGCCCGGGGGCCGAGAAGGGGCGAGGGGGGCGATTGGCGCAGTGTGAGAGACCCCCCCGGGCCCCCCCAGAGCCACCAGGCGCGTCTTAAGGCCCCCCCCCCGTCGCCTGAGGTCGCCCCCCGAGGGCTGGTTTCGCAGAGGGCCGGGAGGAGGAGGGGGTGGGGGGCTGCGGGTGGCGCGGTGAGGGTCTCGTGGTAGGACGGGCCCTTGGCGACGAGGCTCTGCGGTGCCAGGGCTGGGGACGGAGGCCCGCGTCGCCCCCCCCGATCAATCAATCAATCAATCCTATTTATTGAGCGCTCACTACGTGCAGAGCACCGTACTAAGCGCTTGGGAAGTACAAATTGGCAACACATAGAGACAGTCCCTACCCAACGGTGGGCTCACAGTCTAAAAGGCCTTCGGGGACCCCTCGGGTCCCCCCACTTTCCATCCCCATCCTGGACCCCCCTCCCCGTCCCCCAGACCCCCGGCCGGGCCCCCCAAGGGAGCCCCTTCCCCTCCGGCTGACCCTCCTGGTAGTCACGATGGTCATCATCATCATCATCAATCGTATTTATTGAGCGCTTACTATCTTTTAGACCGTGAGTTGGGTAGGGACTGTCTCTAGATGTTGCCAATTTGTACTTCCCAAGCGCTTAGTGCAGTGCTCAATAAATACGGTTGATGATGATGATGATGATGAAGCGCTCGGGAAGCACAAGTCAAGATGGTCCTGAGCGTTTACTAGGTGCGAAGCACTGTTCCAAGCGCTGAGGCCCGAGGCCAATTTGTACGTTGCCAATTTGTACCTCCCAAGCGCTTAGCACAGTGCTCCGCACATAGTAAGCGCTCAATAAATACGATTGATGATGATGATGATGAAGCGCTTGGGAAGCGCAAGTCAAGATGGTCCTGAGCGCTTACTAGGTGCGAAGCAATGTTCCAAGCGCTGAGGCCCGAGGCCAATTTGTACGTTGCCAATTTGTACTTCCTAAGCGCTTAGTACGGTGCTCCGCACATAGTAAGCGCTCAATAAATACGATTGAGGAGGAGGAGGAGGAGGCCGAGCCCCCGCCAAAGCCCCCCAGCTCCCGGACGTCAAGTCGAAGAGGCCGTTTCTGCGGGGAATCCAGACCGGGGGGTGGGGAAACTAAAGAAATAACGGCATTTATTAAGCGCTTACTAGGTGCGAAACACTGTTCTAAGCGCTGATGCTCAAGGCCGAGCCCCCCCAGGCTCCCCAAAGCCCCCCACCCCTTCCTCAGCTCCCGGACGTGGGGTCGAAGAGGCCGTTTCTGCGGGGAATCCAGACCGGAGGGTGGATAAACTAAAAAAATAACGGCATTTGTTAAGCGCTTACTAGGTGCGAAGCACTGTTCTGAGCGCTGATGCTCAAGGCCGAGCCCCCCCCAGGCTCCCCAAAGCCCCCCACCCCTTTCTCAGCTCCCGGACTTGGAGTCGCAGAGGCCGTTTCTGCGGGGAATTCAGACCGGGGGATGGGGAAACTAAAGAAATAACGGCATTTGTTAAGCGCTTACTAGGTGCAAAGCACTGTTCTGAGCGCTGATGCTCAAGGCCGAGCCCCCCCCAGGCTCCCCAAAGCCCCCCACCTCTTTCTCAGCTCCCGGACGTGGGGTCGAAGAGGCCGTTTCTGCGGGGAATCCAGACCGGAGGGTGGGGAATCTAAAAAAATAACGCATTTGTTAAGCGCTTACTAGGTGCGAAACACTGTTCTAAGCGCTGATGCTCAAGGCCGAGCCCCCCCAGGCTCCCCAAAGCCCCCCACCCCCCTTTTCTCAATCTGCCCCGGTGGCCCCCCGACCTCCCTTTTCTAGGAGGATGTGGTGGCCACCCCTGCTTTCTGGAGGAAGAGGGCCTCAGTGGCCTCCTCTGCCCACCAATCTCTGCAGCAGCTGGGGGTGGGGGGCTCCTAACGACCCCCCCCCAAGTGACCCTGACCGCGTCTCCCCAAGCTCGGTGATCCCAGACTCTCCCCACCCCCCCGGACTGAACCCCCTTTTCCTCTTTGGCCCAAGAGGGCCCTGCGGGGGGGCAGCCTGGGGATGGAGGCCGGGCTGACTGGGGACCCCCCCTTTCCAGCCTTGCTGTTGCTCTCCTGGGGGGCGAGAGGAGGAGAGACCCCCCCACCCTCGAAGACTCCATCCGACCCAGGGGAGGGTCTCTGTTTTCAGGGGGCGGGGGTCCCGTGACGACGAGGGAAGGGGGGTGCGGGGGGGGGGGGGGGATGTTTCCACCCCGGGAGCTCCGGCCGTCGCGGCTAATTGAAAGTCGATTGGAGCTGAGTGCTCCCTGGGGGCGTCCGGGGGGGCGAGGGGGGGACCAGACGGACCCAGGACCACCCCCGGACCCACCCCCTGCCCCTCGCCCTCCAATCCCCACCCTCCCTCCTCCCCTCCATCCTCCCCTGCATCCCTCCCCTGCATCCCTCCATCCCCAAGGACCGGTGGCAAGCGCGGGAGCCGCTGCAGGCCGGGTCCCCGGGGCCGCGTTATAAGAAGAAGGGGAGGGGGAGGCGGGGGACCCGGCCAGCTGGAAGCCCCCCTCCCCAGCCGGGGGTGGGAGGACGGGGGGCGTCTGGGGGGGCCCCCCCCTCCACGCGGCGAGATGCGTTACATAAGCCCTGCGCTCATTTTCCCGCGCGGTTGCCATGGAAACCGGGCTACGAGGTCTCCAGGCGGAGACCCTGGATGCTGGGGGGGGGGGGGGGCAAGGATGGGGAGGGGCACGGACTACGTCACCGGCCCCCCCATCCCCCCCCCCCCAAACCGGACCCCATCCTTCAGGAGCCGCCTCGGCGGTTGGGGAATCCGAGGACCTGGGTTCAAATCCCGGGTGACCTTGGGCAGGCCGTCTCTCGCCCGGAAAATAATGAGGCCGACGACGGCGTTTGTTAATGACGGTGACGGCACTTATTAAGCGCTTACTATGGGCAAACCACTGTGGTAAGCGCTGGGGATTGCCAGGGGATCAGGTTGTCCCTCGAGGGGCTCCCAGTCTTCATCCCCATTTGGCAGATGAGGGAACTGAGGCCCAGAGAAGTGAAGTGACTTGCCCGACTGGCGGAGCCCGGATTTGAACCCACGTCCTCCGACTCCAAAGCCCGCGCTCTATCCACTGAGCCACGCCGCTTCTCTAAGCGGCGCTTACTATGTGCCAAGCACTGTTTTAAGCAGAGGGGGTTGAAGACTGGGAGCCCCACGGGGGGCAACCTGGTGACCCCCAATCTCCCCGGTGCTTGGTTTAGTGGACGCCATCGTCGGGATTATGATTATGGGGTCAGAAGGAGCCCCGGAGTTGGGACCGCCGGGCTTTGGAGTCAGAAGTCATGGGTTCAAATCCCGCCCCCGCCCCTTGTCAGCTGGGTGACTTTGGGCGAGTCCCTTCACTTCTCGGGGCCTCAATTCCCTCATCTGGAAAATGGGGATGAAGACTGGGAGCCCCCCCGTGGGACAACCCGATCCCCGGCGTTTAGAACAGTGCTTAGCACATAGTAAGCGCTTAATAAATGCCATTATCATTATTATTATTATCAGCAGCAGGCCGGGGACAGGATTCCTGGGTCCGCCACGCTTCCGTCCCCTCCCTTCCCTCCCTCTCCCGGTCTCCTGGATTTCCAGGACGGGGTGGATTTCCTCTCGGGCCTCCATGGGCATCCAGTTGGAGCTGAGGGGAGGAAATCGGGATTAGGGGGGCACCTGTGCCACGAGGCCTTCCCTCCTCCCCCAAACCTCCAGGCCGGGGGCACTGGGGGAGACTCCCCCGGTAGTGTTTGGGCCTTGTCACGGCTTCGAGGGTGACCCCAGATTGAGGGTCCCCTTCCCTCGGAGGGCATTCCGGGACGCCGCGGAGGCGAGGCCTAAAAACCGGCCTTCCTCCTCCTCCTCCTCCTCATCAATCGTATTTATTGAGCGCTTACTGTGTGCAGAGCACTGTACTAAGCGCTTGGGAAGTACAAATTGGCAACATATAGAGACGGTCCCTACCCAACAGTGGGCCAGGGGGAGACGTCTTCCTCGGGCCTACAAGCTGGAAATCGGGATCGGCCGCCGGGCCTGCCCGCTTCGGGCTCCCAATTTAAGTGGGAGGGAGAGAAAACAGATCTCGTCCCCGTTTGCAGGTGGGGAAACCGAGGCCCGGCTTAGTGGGAAGAGGTCGTGGGTTCTAATCCCGGCTCCGCCGCTCCTCAGCTGGGTGACTCTGGGCCAGTCGCTTCACTTCTCTGGGCCTCGGTGACCTCACCTGTCAAATGGGGATGAAGAGCGTGAGTCCCACGTGGGACAACCTGATGACCCCCAGTGCTTAGAACAGTGCTGGGCACATAGTAAGCGCTTAACAGACGCCATCATTATTATTATGGATCTCGGGGTTTTGTTGGTGGGGGGAAAGTGGTGTTTTTTAGCACTTACTGCGTGCCAGGAACTGTACTAAGCGTGGGGCTCAGGCTCTTCATCCCCGTTCATTCATTCAATCGTATTTATTGAGCGCTTACGGTGTGCGGAGCACTGTACTGAGCGCTTGGAAATACCATTCGGCAACAAAGAGAGACAGTCCCCGTCCACAACGGGCTCAACGTCCAAAAGGGGGGAAGAAAATATTTGCAGCCATACGCCGGGCCACCACCTTCATAGTAGAATAGCATCGTGGCCTGGTGGATAGAGTGGGGGACAGGAGGACCTGGGTTCTAATCCCGGCTCTGCCACCCGTGTGTTGTGTGACCTTGGGCCAGTCGTTTCACTTCCGGGGGCCTCGGTTCCCTTATCTGGAAATCGAGACGGCGGGACAGGGACCGCGTCCAACCCAATTGTCTCCTCTCGACCCCAGCGCTCAGAAGGTGCCCAGCAGAGCGTAAGTGCTCAACGAATACGGTTATTACCATTCATTCATTCAATCGTATTTATTGAGCGCTTACTGGGTGCGGGGCACCGTACTAAGCGCTTGGGAAGTCCAAGTTGGCAACGTAATTATTATTATTCAAAATGTGATTTAGGTCACGGTTCCTCCGTAAGCCCTCTTTTCCCTGCCCTCCTCTCTCTTCTGCGTCATCTTCGCGTTTGGATCTGTGACCTTTGGTCATTTCATTCATTCAGTCGTATTTATTGAGCACTTACTGGGTGCAGGGCACTGTACTAAGCGCTTGGGAAGTCCAAGTTGGCAACGTAATTATTATTATTCAAAGTGTGATTTAGGTCATGCCTCCTCCGTAAGCCCTCTTTTCCCTGCCCTCCTCTCTCTTCTGCGTCATCTTCGCGTTTGGATCTGTGACCTTTGGTCACTTCATTCATTCAATCGTATTTATTGAGCGCTTACTGGGTGCAGGGCACTGTACTAAGCGCTTGGGAAGTCCAAGATGGCAACGTAATTATTATTATTCAAAGTGTGATTTAGGTCACGGCTCCTCCGTAAGCCCTCTTTTCCCTGCCCTTCTCTCTCTTCTGCGTCATCTTCGAGTTTGGATCTGTGACCTTTGGTCATTTCATTCATTCAATCGTATTTATTGAGCGCTCACTGTGTGCAGAGCACTGTACTAAGCGCTTGGGAAGTACAATAATCGCCCCAACCCCGCAGCACTTTCATCATTTGTCGTCTGTCTCCCCCCTCTAGACTGTGAGCCCGTTCTTGGATAGGAACCGTCTATATGTTGCCAACTTGGACTTCCCAAGCGCTTAGTACAGTGCTCTGCACACAGTAAGCGCTCAATAAATACGATTGAATGCATTAATTCAATCGCATTTATGGAGCGCAGCGTGACTCAGTGAAAAGAGCCCGGGCTTGGGAGTCAGAGGTCATGGGTTCTAATCCCGCCTCTGCCACTTGTCAGCTGGGTGAAAATTGGGCGAATCACTTCACTTCTCTGGGCCTCAGTTCCCTCATCTGTCAAATGGGCATGACGACTGAGCCCCCCGTGGGACAACCTGATCACCTTGTATCCCCCCCCCCCCCGGCGCTTAGAACAGTGCTTGGCACATAGTAAGCGCTTAACAAATGCCATCATTATTATTATTATTGTGTGCAGAGCACTGTACTAAGCGCTTGGAAAGTACAATTCGGCAGTTTACGTCCCTCTCTAATCTGATCACCTTGTCGCTTCCCCAGCGCTTAGAACAGTGCTTTGCTCATAGTAAGCGCTTAATAAATGCCAAGCAGCGTGGCTCAGTGGAAAGAGCTCAGGCTTTGGAGTCAGGGGTCATGGGTTCAAATCCCGGCTCCACCAACTGTCAGCTGTGTGACTTCGGGCAAATCACTTAACTTCTCTGTGCCTCAGTTCCCTCATCTGTAAAATGGGGATGAAGACTGTGAGCCCCGCCGTGGGACAACCTGATCACCTGGTAACCTCCCCAGCGCTTAGAACAGAGCTTTGCACATAGTAAGCGCTTAACAAATACCATCATTACTTAACTTCTCTGTGCCTCAGTTCCCTCATCTGTAAAATGGGGATGAAGACTGTGAGCCCCGCCGTGGGACAACCTGATCACCTGGTAACCTCTCCAGCGCTTAGAACAGTGCTTTGCACATAGTAAGCGCTTAACAAATACCATCATTACTTAACTTCTCTGTGCCTCAGTTCCCTCATCTGTAAAATGGGGATGAAGACTGTGAGCCCCCCCGTGGGCCAACCTGATCACCTGGTAACCTCTCCAGCGCTTAGAACAGTGCTCTGCACATAGTAAGCGCTTAACAAATACCATCATTACTTAACTTCTCTGGGCCTCAGTTCCCTCATCTGTAAAATGGGGATGAAGACTATGAGCCCCCCGTGGGACAACCTGATCACCTTGTAACCTCCCCAGCGCTTAGAACAGTGCTTTGCACATAGCAAGTGCTTAATAAATGCCATTATTATTATTATTATTATTATTATTATTATTATCGTCCATCTCCCCCCCTCTAGACCGTAAGCTCGTGGTGGGCAGGGAGCGTGGCTACCCCCTCTGATGTCCCGTACTCGCCCAAGTGCTTAGTACAGTGCTCTGCGCGGGGGGAACTGCTCAATAAATCCCCCTGATTACGAGGATGACCGATGAGGAAACGGAGGCCCAGAGAAGTGAAGCGACTTGTCTAAGGTCACACGGCAGACAAGTGGCGGAGTCGGGATTAGAACCCAGGACCTTTGACTCCCAAGTCCGGGCTCTTTCCACCTGGTCGTGCTGTGTAATAAATTAAAGGAGGTTCCGTGACCTGTCTCTGAAAACTCCCTGTTTTCTTATCCTTTTACGATGGGGCGCTGGTTTAATTCCCCCCGACTCTCAGGCCTCCCGGCTATCTGCTAGACGACACCACGCGAGAAGCAGCGCGGCCCGGGGAGTCAGAAGGTCACGGGTTCTAATCCTGCCTCCTCCCCTTGCCTGCTCTGTGACCTTGGGGAAGTCACTTAATAACGATGGTATTTGTTAAGCGCTTACTATGTGCCAAGCACTGTGCTAAGCGCTGGGGAGGTTCCAAGGTGATCAGGTTGTCCCCCTTGGGGCTCACAGTTTCAATCCCCATTTTCCAGATGAGGTCACTGAGGCACAGAGAAGTTATGTAATGATGGTATTTGTTAAGCGCTTACTATGTGCCAAGCACTGTTCTAAGCGCTGGGGAGGTTACAAGGTGATCAGGTTGTCCCACGGTGGGGCTCACAGTTTTAATCCCCATTTTCCAGATGAGGTCACTGAGGCATGATGGTATTTGTTAAGCGCTTACTATGTGCCAAGCACTGTTCTAAGCGCTGGGGAGGTTACAAGGTGATCAGGTTGTCCCACGGGGGGCTCACAGTTTCAATCCCCATTTTCCAGATGAGGTCACTGAGGCACAGAGAAGTTATGTAATGATGGTATTTGTTAAGCGCTTACTATGTGCCAAGCACTGTTCTAAGCGCTGGGGAGGTTACAAGGTGATCAGGTTGTCCCACGGGGGGCTCACAGTTTCAATCCCCATTTTCCAGATGGGGTAACTGAGGCATGATGGTATTTGTTAAGGGCTTACTATGAGCCAAGCACTGTTCTAAGCGCTGGGGAGGTTACAAGGTGATCAGGTTGTCCCCCTTGGGGCTCACAGTTTCAATCCCCATTTTCCAGATGAGGTCACTGAGGCACAGAGAAGTTAAGTAATGATGGCATTTGTTAAGCGCTTACTAGGTGCCAAGCACTGTTCTAAGCGCTGGGGAGGTTACCAGGTGATCAGGTTGTCCCACGGGGGGCTCACAGTTTCAATCCCCATTTTCCAGATGAGGTAACTGAGGCATGATGGTATTTGTTAAGCGCTTACTATGTGCCAAGCACTGTTCTAAGCGCTGGGGAGATTACAAGGTGATCAGGTTGTCCCCCTTGGGGCTCACAGTTTCAATCCCCATTTTCCAGATGAGGTCACTGAGGCACAGAGAAGTTAAGTAATGATGGCATTTGTTAAGCGCTTACTATGTGCCAAGCACTGTTCTAAGCGCTGGGGAGGTTACCAGGTGATCAGGTTGTCCCACGGGGGGCTCACAGTTTCAATCCCCATTTTCCAGATGAGGTAACTGAGGCATGATGGTATTTGTTAAGCGCTTACTATGTGCCAAGCACTGTTCTAAGCGCTGGGGAGGTTACAAGGTGATCAGGTGGCCCCACGGGGGGCTCGCAGTTTCAACCCCCATTTTCCAGATGAGGTCACTGAGGCACAGAGAAGTTATGTAATGATGGTATTTGTTAAGTGCTTACTATGTGCCAAGCACTGTTCTAAGCGCTGGGGAGGTTACCAGGTGATCAGGTTGTCCCACGGGGGGGCTCACAGTTTCAACCCCCATTTTCCAGATGAGGTCACTGAGGTCCAGAGAAGTGAAGTGACTGGCCCAAAGTCACACAGCTGACAGTTGGCGGAGAAGGGATTTGAACCCATGACCTCGGACTCCCAAGCTCGTGCTCTTTCCACCGAGCCATGCTGCTTCTCTGCCACTTCACAGCTCTGCGTGGCTCAGCGGAAAGAGCCCGGGCTTGGGAGCCAGAGGTCACGGGTTCTAATCCTGCCTCCCCTCCTTGTCTGCTCTATGACCTTGGGGAAGTCACTTTTTTTTGATGGCATTTATTAAGCACTTACTATGTGCAAAGCACTGTTCTAAGCGCTGGGGAGGTTACAAAGTGTTCCAGTTGTCTCACAGGGGGCTCACAATCTTAACCCCCATTTTCCAGATGAGGTCATTGAGGCCCAGAGAAGTTAAGTGACTTGCCCAAAGTCACGCAGCTGACAATTGGAGGAGCGGGATTTGAACCCATGACCTCTGGCTCCAAAGCCCGGGCTCTTTTCCACTGAGCCACGCTGCTTCTCTGTGACCTTGGGGAAGTCACTTCACGTCCCTGCGTGGCTCAGTGGAAGAAGCCCCGGCTTGGGAGTCAGAGGTCACGGGTTCTAATCCTGCCTCCTCCCCTTGTCTGCTCTGTGACCTTGGGGAAGTCGCTTCACATCTCTGCGTGGCTCAGCGGAAGGAGCCCGGGCTTGGGAGTCCGAGGTCACGGGTTCTAATCCCGGCTCCGCTGGGTGACTTTGGGTGAGTCACTTCACTTCTCTGGGCCTCAGTTCCCTCATCTGTCAAATGGGGATGAAGACTGCGAGCCCCACGTGGGACAACCTGATCACCTTGTATCCCCCCCAGCGCTTAGGACAGTGCTTGGCACATAGTAAGCGCTTAACAAGCAGCGTGGCTCAGTGGAAAGAGCCCGGGCTTTGGAGTCCGAGGTCCTGGGTTCAAACCCCGGCTCCGCCAACTGTCCGCTGGGTGACTTTGGGCGAGTCACTTCACTTCTCTGGGCCTCCGTGACCTCATCTGGAAAATGGGGATGAAGACTGGGAGCCCCCCGAGGGACAACCCGATCACCTTGTAACCTCCCCGGCGCTTAGAACGGTGCTTTGTACATAGTAAGCGCTTAATAAGTGCCATTATTATTATTATTATTCTCTGGACCTCGGTTATGCCATCTGTAAAAAGGGTGCTATTGAGACCGCGAGTCCTCTTGTGGGACCGAGCCGCGTCCAACCCCCTCGCCTTACCTCCTTCCCTTCCCCACAGCACCTGTATATATGTATATATGTTGGTACATATTTATTACTCTATTTATTTTACTTGTACATATCTATTCTATTTATTTTATTTTGTTAGTACGTTTGGTTTTGTTCTCTGTCTCCCCCTTTTAGACTGTGAGCCCACTGTTGGGTAGGGACCGTCTCTATATGTTGCCAATTTGTACTTCCCAAGCGCTTAGTACAGTGCTCTGCACACAGTAAGTGCTCAATAAATACGATTGATGATGATGATGATATGTTTGTACAGATTTATTACTCTATTTATTTCTTTATTTTACTTGTACATATCTAGTCTATTTATTTTATTTTGTTAAGATGTTTGGTTTTGTTCTCTGTCTCCCCCTTCTATCAATCAATCAATCGTATTTATTGAGCACTTACTGTGTGCAGAGCGCTGTACTAAGCAGTTCTAGACTGTGAGCCCACTGTTGGGTAGGGACTGTCTCTAGATGTTGCCAACTTGGACTTCCCAAGCGCTTAGCCCAGTGCTCTGCACACAGTAAGCGCTCAATAAATACGATTGATTGATTGATCGATCGATTGGGGTCCACCCCAGTTCTCTGTCTCCCCCTTTTAGACTGTGAGCCCGCTGTTGGGTAGGGACTGTCTCTCTATGTTGCCAACTTGTACTTCCCAAGCGCTTAGTACAGTGCTCTGCACACAGTAAGCACTCAATAAATGTGATTGATTGATTGATTAGCAGCGTGGCTCAGTGGAAAGAGCCCGGACTTTGGAGTCAGAGGTCATGGGTTCAAATCCCGGGTCTGCCCATTGTCAGCTGTGGGACTTTGGGCAAGTACATTTCACTTCTCTGTGCCTCCATTACCTCAACTGTAAAATGGGGATTAATACTGTGAGCCCCCCGTGGGACAACCTGATCACCTTGTAACCTCCCCAAGCGCTTAGAACAGTGCTTTGCACGTAGTAAGCACTTAATAAATGCCATTATTATTATTATTAAGTACATTTAACTTCTCTGTGCCTCCGTTACCTCAACTGTAAAATGGGGATTAATACTGTGAGCCCCCCGTGGGACAACCTGATCACCTTGTAACCTCCCCAAGCGCTTAGAACAGTGCTTTGCACGTAGTAAGCGCTTAATAAATGCCATTATTATTATTAGTACAGCGTCCGGCCCCCAGTGAGCACTCGACGACGAATGTCTGGGTTGGTGATTCTCCGGGCCTGAGGGTCGGAGGGGGTCATTCATTCATTCAATCGTATTTATTCAATCATATTTATTGAGCGCTTACTGTGTGCAGAGCACTGTACTAAGCGCTGGGGAGGTTACAAGGTGATCAGGTTGTCCCACAGGGGGCTCACAGTCTTAATCCCCATTTTACAGATGAGGGAACTGAGGCCCAGAGAAGTGAAGTGACTTGCCCAAAGTCACCCAGCTGACAATTGGAGGCGCCGGGATTTGAACCCGCGAGCTCTGACTCCAAAGCCCGGGCTCTTTCCATCGAGCCACGCTGCTTCTCTATAATAATAATGGCATTTATTAAGCACTTACTATGTGCAAAGCACTGTTCTAAGCACTGGGGAGGTTACAAGGTGATCAGGTTGTCCCACGGGAGTCTTAATCCCCATTTTTACAGATGAGGTCACTGAGGCCCAGAGAAGTGAAGTGACTTGCCCAAAGCCACCCAGCTGACAGTTGGCTGAGCCGGGATTTGAACCCGCGACCTCTGACTCCAAAGCCCGGGCTCTTTCCATTGAGCCACGCTGCTTCTCTATAATGATAATGGCATTTATTAAGTGCTTACTATGTGCAAAGCACTGTTCTAAGCTCCGGGGAGGTTACAAGGTGATCAGGTTGTCCCACAGGGGGCTCACAGTCTTAATCCCCATTTTCCAGATGAGGAAACTGAGGCCCAGAGAAATTCAGTGACTTGCCCAAAGTCACACAGCTGACAATTGGCGGAGCCGGGATTTGAACCCGCGACCTCTGACTCCAAAGGCCGGGCTCTTTCCATTGAGCCACGCTGCTTCTCTATAATGATAATGGCATTTATTAAGTGCTTACTATGTGCAAAGCACTGTTCTAAGCGCCGGGGAGGTTACAAGGTGATCAGGTTGTCCTACGGGAGTCTTAATCCTCATTTTTACAGATGAGGTCACTGAGGCACAGAGAAGTGAAGTGACTCGCCCAAAGTCACCCAGCTGACAATCGGTGGAGCCGGGATTTGAACCCATGACCTCTGACTCCAAAGCCCGGGCTCTTTCCATTGAGCCACGCTGCTTCTCTATAATGATAATGGCATTTATTAAGTGCTTACTATGTGTCAAGCACTGTTCTAAGCGCTGGGGAGGTTACAAGGTGATCAGGTTGTCCCACGGTTAATCTCCCTTTTACAGATGAGGTCACTGAGGCCCAGAGAAGTTAAGTGACTCGCCCAAAGTCACACAGCTGATAACTGGTGGAGCCGGGATTTGAACCCATGACCTCTGACTCCAAAGCGCGGGTTCTTTCAACCGAACCATGTTGCTTCTCAACATGGTCGGAAGGGTTGGAAGGGCGTGGGTGGGGGTGAGCTGGGGGGCGACCGGGGGGCGTCCACCCCCTGACCCGCTCCCCCTCTGCGCCCTCAGGAGATGCCAATCCGAAGGAGAGCAGCCCCTTCATCAACAGCACGGACTCGGAGAAGGGCAAGGAGTACGACGGCAAAAACATGGCCCTCTTCGAGGTAGGCCGCAGCCGGGAGGCGTCCACTACAGAGGCCCAGCCGGGGTCGGCGGACCGGCCCTGGGGGCCGGGTGGGCGACGACGTGACTTTGGCTATTTGACTGGAACGCATTTCCTATTCCATTCATTTTGCTAATAATAATAATAATGACGGCATTTGTTAAGCGCTTACTATGTGCAAAGCGCCGCTCTAAGCGCTGGGGGAGATACAATGTGATCAAGTTGTCCCACGGGGGGGCTTACAGTCTTAATCCCCATTTTTACAGAGGCTCAGAGAAGTGAAGTGACTCGCCCAAGGTCACACGGCAGACTTGGGGTGGAGCCGGGATTCGAACCCATGACCTCTGACTCCAAAGCCCGGGCTCTTTCCACTGAGCCACGCTGGGCACCGAGCTTTACTTCCATTCATTTATTTATTTTATTGTGTTAGTACGTTTGGTTTTAGTTCTCTGTCTCCCCCTTTGAGACTGTGAGCCCACTGTTGGGTAGGGACTGTCTCTATACGTTGCCAATTTGTACTTCCCAAGCGCTCAGTACAGTGCTCGGCACACAGTAAGCGCTCAATAAATACGATTGATGATGATGATGATTCATTCTGATGACTTGCCACCCGTCCGCTTGTATTGTTTCGTTGTCGGCCTCCCCCCTTCTAGACTGTTGTCGGGTAGGGGCCGTCTCTGTATGTTGGCAACTTGGACTTCCCAAGCGCTTAGTACAGTGCTCTGCACACAGTAGGTGCTCAGTAAATACGATTAAATGAAGGAATGGCTCCAAGACCGCCGGCCCGTCCTCCCCGCCCGCGGTGGTGGGCACCGCGTCGACGCTTGACGGATGGCCCGCTCGTCCTCGCCGTCGCTTAGGACGGTGCCTTGCACCAGTAACAATGACGGTATTGAGCGCTTACTATATGCCAAGCACTGTACTAAGCGCTGGGGGGATACAAGGTGATCAGGTGGTCCCACATGGGGCTCACGGTCTTCATCCCCATTTGACAGATGAGTGAGGCCCAGAGAAGCGGCTTGCCCAAGGTCACCCAGCTGACAAGGGGCGGAGCCGGGATTCGAACCCACGACCCCCGACTCCCAAGCCTGTGCTCTTTCCACTGAGCCACGCTGCTCCTATGCTTTGCACGTAGTAAGCGCTTAATACCATTATTATTATTATTATTATTATTATTATTATTATTATTATTTGCACCTAGTAGCCGCGTGAAGCAGCGTGGCTCAGTGGCCAGAGCCCGGGCTTGGGAGTCAGGGGTCCTGGGTTCGAATCCCGGCTCTGCCGCATGTCTGCTGTGTGACCTCCCCATCCCCCCGGGCCTTACCTCCTTCCCCTCCCCACAGCACCTGTAGATATGTTTGTATGTATTTATTATATTATATTACATATATATACACACATATATACATACATATATACATATATTTATATATACATATATATAAATTATATATGTAATACAATTTATTATATTGCATATATTATACTATATATACATATATTATATTTATTATATTACATATATTATGTATTGAAGCAGCGTGGCTCAGTGGAAAGAGCCCGGGCTTTGGAGTCAGAGGTCACGGGTTCAAATCCCGGCTCCGCCAATTATCAGCTGACTTTGGGCAAGTCACTTCACTTCTCTGTGCCTCAGTTACCTCATCTGTAAAATGGGGATTAACACTGTGAGCCCTCCGTGGGACAACCTGATCACCTTGTAACCTCCCCAGTGCTTAGAACAGTGCTTTGCACATAGTAAGCGCTTAATAAATGCCATTATCATCAGCATCATCATTATTACTCTATTTTATTTGTACATATTGATTCCATTTATTTTATTTTGTTACTATGTTTTGTTTTGTGGTCCGTCTCCCCATTCTAGCCTGTGAGCCCGCCGGTGGGTAGGGACCGTCTCTAGGTGTTGCCAACTTGGCCTTCCCAAGCGCTTAGTACAGTGCTCGGCACACAGTCGGCGCTCAATAAATACGATTGAATGAATGAATGAATCTATAAAATCAATCAGTCAATCAATCATCAATCGTATTTATTGAGTGCTTACTGTGTGCAACTTGTACTTCCCAAGCGCTTAGTCCAGTGCTCTGCACCCAGTAAGGCTCAATAAATACGATTGATTGTGCAGAGCACTGTACTAAGCGCTTGGGAAGTCTAAGTTGGCAACATCTAGAGATGGTCCCTACCCGGCAGTGGGATTGAATGAGTGAATGAATCTATAAAATCAATCAATCAATCGTATTTATTGAGCGCTTACTGTGTGCCGAGCACTGTACTAAGCGCTTGGGAAGTCCAAGTTGGCAACATCTAGAGACGGTCCCTACCCGACAGTGGGATTGAATGAGTGAATGAATCTATAAAATCAATCAATCGTATTTATTGAGCGCTTACTGTGTGCAGAGCACCGTCCTAAGCGCTTGGGAAGTCCAAGTGGCAACATAGAGAGACGGTCCCTACCCAACAGTGGGCTCACGGTCTAGAACAGGGAGAATGAGGATTAAATCAATCAATCAATCAATCAATCGTATTTATTGAGCGCTTACTGTGTGCAGAGCACTGTACTAAGTGCTTGGGAAATACAGGTTGGCAGCATAAATCCTCCTCCCTCCAATTTAGACTTCGAGCCCCATGTGGGACAGAGACAGTGGTCAATCTGATAAACCCCAGCACTTAGAACGATACCTGACAGCAAACACTTAATACATTTATACGTTTATCATCAGTCGTATTTATTGAGCGCTTACTGTGTGCAGAGCACTGTACTAAGCGCTTGGGAAGTACAAGTTGGCAACATAGAGAGACATTCGCCCGCAGTAAGCGTTTAACAAATGCCGTCAGTAGAATAATAGTGTGATATCGGCACGTATTAAGCGCTTACTCCGCGCAAAGCATCGTTATTAGCGGCAGTGAGCGCTTACCAAATCTCATCGTTATTTTCCCAGAGAAGCAGCACGGCTCGGGCTTTGGAGTCCGAGGTCATGGGTTCAAATCCCGGCTCCGCCAACTGTCAGCTGGGTGACTTTGGGCCAGTCGCTTAACTTCTCTGGGCCTCCGTTCCCTCATCTGTCAAATGGGGATGAAGACTGTCAGCCCCCCGTGGGACCACCCGATCACCTTGTAACCTCCCCAGCGCTCAGACCAGTGCTCTGCACGTAGTAAGCGCTTAATAAATCATCATCATCAATCGTATTTATTGAGCGCTTACTCTGTGCAGAGCACTGGACTAAGCGCTTGGGAAGTCCAAATTGGCAATGTATAGAGACGGTCCCTACCCAACAGTGGGCTCACAGTCTAAAAGGGGGAGACAGAGAACAAAACCAAACATAGTAACAAAATAAAATAGAATAGATATGTACAAATAAAATAGAGTAATAAATATGTACATTAATAAAACATATACACATATATACAGGAATGATGGCATTAATAAATGCCATCATTATGATTATTCTAGACTGTGAGACGGTTGGGTAGGGACCGTCTCTCGATGTTGCCAACTTGGGCTTCCCGAGAGCTTAGTCCGGTGCTCTGCGCGCAGGAAGCGCTCAGTAAATACGATTGATTGATTGATTGATTGATTGATCGATCGATTGATTTTCCCGCCTTGTTGTCCCTCCGGCTCGCCAGGAGGAGATGGACACCAGCCCCATGGTGTCCTCCCTGCTGAGCGGCCTGGCCAACTACACAAACCTGCCCCAGGGCAGCCGGGAACACGAGGAGGCCGAGAACAACGACGGCGGCGGCGGCAAGAAGAAGGCCGTGCAGGTGGGTCCATCTTGTCCCATTCCTTCCGTCCTACTTATTGGGCGCCAACCGGGCGCGGGGCTCCGTACTGAGCGCCCGGGAGACACAGACGCGTTCTCTGGGGCGGCCTAGAGCGGGAGACGGGCGACAGCCCGCTGCTGGGTAGGGACCGTCTCTCTATGTCGCCAACTTGGACTTCCCAAGCGCTCAGTACAGTGCCCTGCACACAGTAAGCGCTCGATAAATACGATTGATTGATTGATTGAGAGGAGAAATCTACGCCCTCCGACTCCCAAACCCGGGCCTTTCCCGCTGAGCCACGCCGCCTCTGCTGATGGGGGCATTTGTGAAGCGCTTACTCTGTGCCGAGCACTGTTCTAAGCGCTGGGGGGGCTACAAGGTGATGAAGTTGTCCCCCGGGGGGCTCGCAGACTTCACCCCCATTTGCCAGATGAGGGGACTGAGGCCCAGAGAAGTGGAATCTATGAACGCGGGGCGTCGCGGAAGGGAGCGGGAGGAGGGGAAAGGAGGGGCGCAGTCAGGGAAGGCTTCTGGGAGGAGGAGGCAGGACCCCCCCCCCCACCCCCCGTAATGGCCCGAAGGCCGGGAGAGCGTCGCGGGCCGGAGCCCGGGCTTGGGAGTCGGAGGTCCCGGGTTCAAATCCCGGCTCCGCCGACGGTCAGCTGGGTGACTTGGGGCCAGTCGCTTCACTTCTCTGGGCCTCAGGTCCCTCATCTGGAAAATGGGGATGCACGATAATAATAATAATGGTATTCGGTAAGCGCTTACTATGTGCCAAGCACCGTTTTAAGCGCTGGGGTAGATACAAGGTCATAATAATAATAATGGCATTTGTTAAGCGCTTACTATGTGCCAAGTACCGTTCTAAGCACTGGGGTAGATACAAGGTCATAATAATAATAATAATGGCATTTGTTAAGCGCTTACTATGTTCCAAGCAGCATTCTAAGCGCTGGGGTAGATACAAGGTCATAAGAATAATAATAATAATAATGGCATTTGTTAAGTGCTTACTATGTGCCAAGCACTGTTCTAAGTGCTGGGGTAGATACAAGGTCATAATAATAATAATAATGGCATTTGTTAAGCGCTTACTATGTGCCAAGCAGCATTCTAAGCGCTGGGGTAGATACAAGGTTCATAAGAATAATAATAATAATGGCATTTGTTAAGCACTTACTATGTGCCAAGCACCGTTTTAAGCGCTGGGGCAGATACAAGGTCATAATAATAATAATGATAATGGCATTTGTTAAGCACTTACTATGTGCCAAGAACCGTTCTAAGTGCTGGGGTAGATACAAGGTCATAATAATCATAATAATGGCATTTGTTAAGCGCTTACTATGTGCTAAGCACCGTTCTAAGCACTGGGGTAGATACCAGGTCATAATAATAGTAATGGCATCTGTTAAGCGCTTATTATGTGCCAAGAACCGTTCTAAGCACTGGGGTAGATACAAGGTCATAATAATAATAATGGCATTTGTTAAGCGCTTATTATGTGCCAAGCACCATTCTAAGCGCTGGGGTGGATACAAGGTCATAATAATAATAATAATAATGGCATTTGTTAAGCACTTACTATGTGCTAAGCACCATTGTAAGCACTGGGGTAGATACAAGGTCATAATAATAATAATGGCATTTGTTAAGCGCTTATTATGTGCCAAGAACCGTTCTAAGCGCTGGGGTAGATACAAGGTCATAATAATAATAATAATAATAATGGCATTTGTTAAGCACTTACTATGTGTTAAGCACCATTCTAAGTGCTGGGGTAGATACAAGGTCATAATAATAGTGATAGCATTTGTTAAGCACTTATTATGTGCCAAGCACCGTTTTAAGCGCTGGGGTAGATACAAGGTCATAATAATAATAATAATAATAATAATAATGGCATTTGTTAAGCACTTGCTAAGCACCATTCTAAGCGCTGGGGTAGATACAAGGTCATAATAATAAAAATGGCATTTGTTAAGCGCTTATTATGTGCCAAGAACCGTTCTAAGTGCTGGGGTAGATACAAGGTCATAATAACAATAATAATAATGACATTTGTTAAGCGCTTACTATGTGCCAAGCACCGTTCTAAGCGCTGGGGTAGATACAAGGTCATAATAATCATAATAATGGCATTTGTTAAGCACTTACTATGTGCTAAGCACCGTTCTAAGCACTGGGGTAGATACTAGGTCATAATAATAACAATAATAGCATTTGTTAAGTGCTTACTATGTGCCAAGCACCGTTCTAAGCAATGGGATAGTTACAAGGTCATAATAATTATAATAATGGCATTTGTTAAGCGCTTACTATGTGTAAAGCACCGTTCTAAGCGCTGGGGAGGATACAAGGTGATTAAGTTGTCCCATGTGGGGCTCACAGTCTTCACCCCCATTTTCCAGATGAGGGAACTGAGGCCCAGAGAAGTGAAGTGACTTGCCCAGGGTCACCCAGCTGACGAGTGGTGGAGGTCATGGGTTCAAATCCTGACACCGCCAATTGTCAGCTGAGTGACTTTGGGCCAGTCACTTCACTTCTCCGGGCCTCAGTTCCCTCATCTGGAAAATGGGGATGAAGACTGGGAGCCCCACGGGGGACAACCTGATCACCTTTGTAACCTCCCCAGCGCTTAGAACAGTGCTCTGCACATAGTAAGCGCTTAATAAATGCCATCATTAGTGTTATTATTATTAAAATGGGGGTGAAGACTGTGAGCCCCACGGGGGACAACCTGATCACCTTGTATCCCCCCAGCGCTTAGAACAGTGCTTGGCACATAGTAAGCGCTTAACAAATACCATCGTTATTATTTTATTATTATTAAAATGGGGATAACAATAATAATGATAATGGCATTTATTAAGCGCTTACTATGTGCCGAGCACTGTCCTAAGCGCTTGTGGAGGTTACCAGGTGATCAGGTTGTCCTACGGGGGTTCACGGTCTTAGTCCCCGTTTTCCAGATGAGGGAACTGAGGCCCAGAGAAGTGACTTGCCCAAAGTCACCCAGCTGACAAGTGGCGAAGCCGGGATTTGAACCCATGACCTATGACTCCAAAGCCCGGGCTCTTTCCACTGATCACCTTGTATTCCCGCCAGCGCTTAGAACGGTGCTTGGCACAGAGTAAGCGCTTAACAAATACCGTCATCATCATTATTATTAATACCGGGCGGTCCCAAGCGCTCAGTACAGCGCTCTGCACTGTATACGAGCGGGTACCGGGAAAAGGGAGAGGGGCGGCGTGGATCCCGGAGAGAGGGGAGGTGGGCCGAGGCGGGGAGGCCCGGACGGGGCCTCGATTTACCGTGTTGTCCCTTTCAGGCTCCCCGGATGGGCACCTTTATGGGCGTCTACCTGCCATGTCTGCAGAACATCTTCGGGGTCATCCTCTTCCTCCGCCTGACGTGGGTGGTGGGCATCGCGGGCATCATGGAGTCGTTCTGCATGGTCTTCATCTGCTGCTCCTGTGTAAGCGCCTCCCTCATCGCCTGGAAGGCCGGGACGGGCGGGAGGGTGACCTTGGGCCGGTCACTTCCCTCCTCCCGGCCTCAGTTCCCCCCTCTGGAAAATGGGGCTGGAGACTGGGAGCCCCCCGTGTGGGACGGGGACTGCTTAGCTCGCCCTGGCGCTTAGTACAGCGCAGCTCGGCGGAAAGAGCCCGGGCTTTGGGGTCAGAGGTCACGGGTTCCAATCCCGGCTCCGCCGATTGTCAGCTGGGTGACTTTGGGCGAGTCGCTTCGCTTCTCTGGGCCTCAGTGACCTCATTTGGAAAATGGGGATGAAGACCGTGAGCCCCCCGTGGGACAAACTGATCACCTTGGAACCTCCCCAGTGCTTAGAACAGCACTGTAAGCGCTTAATATATGCTATTATTATTATTATTATTATTATTATTATTATTACAGTGCCCGGCACAGAGTAAGCGCCTAAAAAATACCCCAATTATTATTATTATCATTAAGGACGATAAAGGCCCAGCAGCCCAGAGCAAGGCTCAGAGGGGCAGGGAGGCTTAGCGGCAAGAGCCCGGGCCTGGGCCTCAGAAGACGTGGGTTCGAATCCCGGCTCCGCCACTCGTCCGCTGTGTGACCTTGGGCAAGTCACTTGGCCTCCCCCGGGCCTCAGTTCCCTCACCTGTAAAAGGGGGATTAAGGCCGCGAGCCCCACGTGGGACGGGGATCGTGTCCTCACCCCATTGGAGAAGCAACGTGCCTCAGTGGAAAGAGCCCGGGCTTTGGAGTCACAGGTCATGGGTTCGAATCCCACTCTGCCAATCGTCAACTGGGTGACTTTGGGCGAGTCACTTCACTTCTCTGGGCCTCGGTTCCCTCATCCGTAAAATGAGTTTGAAGACTGGGAGCCCCCCGTGGGACAACCCGATCACCTTGTAACCTCCCCAGCGCTCAGACCAGTGCTTTGCACATAGTAAGCGCTTAATTATTATTATTATTAGCTTGCATCCGCCCCGGCGCTTAGTACGGCGTCCGGCACGGAATGAGCGCTTAAATATCGTAACCGAAGAAATAGGGTGAATGGCAGGCGTGGCGGATGGGTGGGCAGGGCGCAGGGGCCCTCCTGCTCTTCCAAGCGCTCAGTCCAGTGCTCTGCACGCAGTGAGCGCTCAGTAAATACCATTAATGGATTGACTGATTGATTTTTTTTTTTTTTGGTTCCCACAGACGATGCTGACGGCCATCTCCATGAGCGCCATCGCTACCAACGGAGTCGTGCCCGGTAGGATGCCCTCTCCCCCCGAGACGGGGGTGGTCCATCACCCCGGGATGTTGCCAAGGGAACGGGGACCCCCAATCCCCACGCCCCCTCCGCCCCCAGGGCGGACCCCTAAACCCCAACTAGACGTCCAAGACAAGTCCACAGGCCTGCCCACGGGGTGTTGGTAATAACGACGGTATCTGTTAAGCGCTTACTCTGTGCCAAGCACTGCTCTGAGCGCCGGGAGAGATACAGGCCATCAGGTTGTCCCATGGGGGGCTCCCCATCTTCATAATAATAATAATAATAATAATTATAATAATGGCATTTATTAAGCGCTTACTATGTGCAAAGCACTGTTCTAAGCGCTGGGGAGCTTACAAGGTGATCAGGTTGTCCCGGTCTTCATCCCCATTTTTCCAGACGAGGGAACCGAGGCCCAGTGAAGTGACTGGCCCAAAGTCACCCAGCTGACAATTGGCGGAGTCAGGATTCGAACCCGTGACCTCTGACTCCCAAGCCCGGGCTCTTTCCACTGAGCCCCGGTGCTTCTCGTCCCCATTTCCAGAGGAGGTGGCTGAGGCCCAGAGAATAATCATAATTTTGGTATTCGTTAAGCGCTGACTTTGTGCCAAGCGCCGTGCTAAGCGCTGGGGGAGATACAAGGTCATCGCGTTGTCCCCCGCGGGGCTCCCGGTCTTCATCCCCATTTGACAGATGAGGGGACTGAGGCCCGGAGAAGCGAAGCGACTCGCCCAAAGTCACTCAGCTGACGAGTGGCGGGGGCGGGATTAGAACCCACGACCTCTGACTCCCAAGCCCGGGCTCTTTCGGCCAAGCGCTCAGTACAGTAAGCGCTCAATAAATACGATTGAATGAATGAATGGCTAGAGAAGCGGCGTGGCTCGGTGGAAAGAGCCCGGGCTTTGGAGTCAGAGGTCATGGGTTCGAATCCCGGCTCCGCCAATTGTCAGCTGGGTGACTTTGGGCGAGTCACTTCACTTCTCTGGGCCTCAGTTCCCTCATCTGGAAAATGGGGATGAAGACCGTGAGCCCCCCGGGGGACAACCTGATCACCTTGTAACCTCCCCAGCGCTTAGAACAGTGCTTTGCACATAGTAAGCGCTTAATAAATGCCATCATTATTATTATTATTACCTTGTAACCTCCCCAGCGCTTAGAACAGTGCTTTGCACATAGTAAGCGCTTAATAAATGCCATCATTATTATTAGTATTACCTTATAACCTCCCCAGTGCTTAGAACAGTGCTTTGCACATAGTAAGCGCTTAACAAATGCCATCATTATTATTATTAAAGCACTGCACTAAGTGCTCGGGAGAGGTTGGAGTAAATGACAGGCAAACAATGACCTTCTCCCCGCTTGTGGAAAGGGGAACCAGCTCTCTCGCCGGTATTTATTGAGCGCTTACTGTGAGCAGAGCGCTGTAGTGAGCGCTTGGGAGAGCGCCCTACCCGGCATGACCTCTTGAATGGTGGTCAGCTCTACTTCCTAGCGGGCCCCCTTTTTTTGACATTTGGACAAATTCATTCATTCGGTCGTACTTCCCGAGCGCTTACGGTGTGCAGAGCACTGCACTAAGCGCCAATTCGGCAACAGAGCCAATGCCCGCCCGCGACGGGATCCCTTCCTGGGCCTCAGCTTCCCCTTCTGCAAAATGGGGGCAAAATAAGGATAATGATGGCCTTTATTACGGGCCTACTACGGGCGAAGCACTGTTCTAAGGTGATCGGGTTGTCCCACGGTGGGCTTCCAGTGTGAATCCCCATTTGACAGATGAGGGAACTGAGGCCTAGAGAAGCGAAGTGATCTCCCCAAGCCACACAGCAGAGCGGTCTCCCCCGGCCTCCCGAGGGGGTCACGGGACGACGGAAACGGGGTCGCGGATGGGAAGGGTTCCCCCTCCCTTGGGCCTTGGGCATACATGCCCCCTTTCCAGCCCCGAATCCTGGTCCCGGCCTTCCCCACGGGGTCACCGGTCGTCGGTCCGGGCCCGTCTCCTTGACGCCTTCGTGTCCCCGCAGCCGGAGGTTCCTACTACATGATTTCCCGCTCTCTGGGCCCCGAGTTCGGCGGGGCGGTGGGGCTCTGCTTCTACCTGGGTACCACTTTTGCCGGAGCGATGTACATCCTGGGCACCATAGAGATTCTGCTGGTGAGGGCCGTCTTGGGGGTGGGCGGCGGACCTTTTTGGGGGTGGGGGTTTGGAATATGGGAAGTGTGGGGGCAATAATAAGGATGGTATTTGTTAAGCGCTTTCTGTGCGCCAAGCCCTGTTCGAAGCGCTGAGGCTTGTGAGCGGCGAAGGGGATGTAGGGGCTTCTGAGGGGTGGGGGCTCGGGGAAAGCGGGGAAGGGGTGTAGAGGCTGGTGATGGGGGGAAAGAGGATGTAGGGGGATTGGAGGGGTGGGGGATTGTGAGGGGTGGGGGTTTGGGGGCTTGTGAGGGGTGGGGACTTGGGGAAAGAGGGGAAGGGGATGAGGGGGCTTGTGAAGGGTAGGGATTTGGGGAGGGGGAAGGGGCTGTGGGGGTTTGTGAGCGGTGAGGATTTGGGGAAGGGGAAAGGGGTGTGAGGGGTGGGGATTTGGGGAGGGGGAAGGGGCTGTGGGGGTTTGTGAGCGGTGGGGATTTGGGGAAGGGGAAAGGGGTGTGAGGGGTGGGGATTTGGGGAGGGGGAAAGGGGTGTGGGGGCTTGTGAGGGGTGGGGACTTGGGGAGAGAAGGGAAAGGGATGAGGGGGCTTGTGAGCGATGGGGATTTGAGGGGGGGGAATGGGGTGTGAAGGTTTGTGAGGGGTGGGGGCTTGTGAGGGGTGGGGATTTGGGGAAGGGGGAAAGGGGTGTGAGGGTTTGTGAGGGGTAGGGATTTGGGGGGGGAAGGGGGTGTGGGGGCTTGTGAGGGGTGGGGACTTGGGGAGAGAAGGGAAGGGGATGAGGGGGCTTGTGGGGGTGGGGATTTGGAGGGGGGAAAGGGGTGTGAGGGTTTGTGAGGGGTGGGGATTTGGGGAGAGGGGAAGGGGGTATGTGGGCTTGGGAGCGGTGAAGAGGATGTAGGGGCTTCTGAGGGTAGGGATTTGGGGAGGGGGAAGGGGGTGTGGGGGCTTGTGAGGGGTGGGGGCTTTGGGGAAAAGGGGTGTGGGGCTTGAGAAGGGTAGGGATTGCGGGAGGGGGGAGGGGGGATTTGTGAGGGGTGGGGACTTGAGGAAAGGGGGAAGGAGAAGAGGGGGCTTGTGAAGGGTAGGGATTGGGCGAGAGAGGGAAGGGGGTGTGGGGGCTTGTGAAAGGTAGGGATTTGGGGAGAGGCAGGAAGGGGGTGGGGGGGCTTTCGAACGGTGAAGAAGATGTAGGGGCTTGTGACGGGCTAGTGAGGGGTAGGGATTTGGGGAGAGGGAGGAAGGAAGTGTGGGGGCTTGTGGGGGGAAGGAGGTAGAGAGGCTTGGGGAAAAGGGGGAAAGGGATTTGGGGGCTGGTGAAGGGTAGGGATTTGGGAGAGAGGGAAGAGGGTGTGGTGGCATGTGAGGGGTGGGGGCTTGGGGAAGGGGGAAAGGGATGTGGGGGCTTGTGAGGGGTGGGAGCTTGGAGGGGGGCAAGGGGGAGTGGAGGGTGGTGAGTGGTAAAGGGGATGGAGTGGCTGGTGAGGGGTGGGGGCTTAGAGAAAGGGGGGAAGGGGGTGTGAGGGCTTGGAGAGACGGGGGTAGGGGGCACCCCAAGGTTCAGGGGATGAGCCGAGCGGACTCCGAGGCAGGTGAGGCAGGCCCCGGGAGGGCGGTGGACCCCGGGCGGGCCGTGATCCCAGGTGGGCGGTGACCCGGGCCGGCCTTGACCCCGGCTGGGCCGTGACCCCGAGTGGGCCGTGACCCGGGGCGGACCGTGACCCCGGGCCGGCTGTGACCCTGGATGGGTGGTGACCCAGGGCTGGCCGTGACCCCGGATGGGTGGTGTCCCCGGGCCAGTCGTGACCCCGGGCCGGCCGTGACCCCGGATGGGTGGTGATCCTGGGCCGGCTGTGACCCCGGATGGGCGGTGTCCCCAAGCCAGGGTGACCCCGGGCCGGCCGTGACCCCGGATGGGCGGTGACCCTGGGCCGGCTGTGACCCCGGATGGGCGGTGTCCCCGGGCCAGCCGTGACCCCAGCCGGGCCGTGACCCCGGATGGGCAGTGACCCTGGGCCGGCTGTGACCCCTGATGGGCGGTGTCCCCGGGCCAGCCGTGACCCCGGTCAGGCCGTGACCCCGAGCGGGCCGTGATCCGGGGTGGGCCGTGACCCCGGGCTGCCTGTGACCTCGGCCTGGCCATGACCCCGGGTGGATGGTGACTCCAGATGGGCGGTGTCCGCGGGCCTGCCATGACCCCGGGCCGGTCGTGACCCCGGGCCGGTCGTGACCCCGGACCCCGGCGTTCCCCAGGCCTACCTGTTCCCGGCCATGGCCATCTTCAAGGCGGAGGAGGCCAGCGGGGAGGCGGCGGCCATGCTGAACAACATGCGCGTGTACGGCACCTGCGTGCTCACCTGCATGGCCACCGTGGTCTTCGTGGGCGTCAAGTACGTCAACAAGTTCGCCCTGGTCTTCCTGGGCTGCGTCATCCTGTCCATCCTGGCCATCTACGCCGGGGTCATCAAGTCTGCCTTCGATCCCCCCAGCTTCCCGTGAGTACGGGGACCCCGCGGAGGACCCCGGGGAGGACGGCCCGCGCCCCGTGACCCCTGCCCTCGCCTGGCACTGTGGGCCCTGCCCTCACCTTGACCTTTGACCCCAGTCGAAGCCACACCCCAGGCACCCGCCCACAGCTCCCCATTGGCCCCGCCCTCCCATTGGCTCTGCCGCAGGCCCCGCCCACCGTTCCCTTAGCCCCGCCCTCCCCTCCCTATTGGCCCCGCCCTCAGGCCCCTCCCACCGCCCCCATTGGCCCCGCCCCGGGAACCCGCCCTCCCCCATCATTGGACCCCGCCCTCAGTTCCCGCCCTCCTGCTGTGCCCCAGGCCCCGCCCACCATTCCCTTAGCCCCGCCCCCAGGCCCCGCCCTCCCCACCCCATTGGCCCGGCCACAAGCCCTGCTCTCCCCTCATCATTGGCCCCCGCACCCCAGACCCCTCCCGCCCTCCCCCTTAGCCCCGCCCCCAGGCCCGGCCTCCCTTTACAATTGGCCCCGCCCTCCCTTCTCCCGGCCCCGCCCCCAAGCGCCGCCATTGCCTCACCATTGGCTCCACCCCCAAGTCCCGCCCCCAGGCCCCGCCCTCCCTCGCCCTTAGCCCCGCCCTCAGGCCCTGCCTCCCCTTACGATTGGCCAGACCCAAGTCCCGCCCCCTTCTACCGGCCCCGCCCAGCCCTCTCACGTAGCCCCGCCTCCATGCCCGTCCTCCCCTCTCCTATTGGCTCCCGCCCCAGGCCACGCCTCCCCTCACTCGGCCCCGCCCTCCACCCGGGCCCTGCCCACCCCGCTCCCAGGCCCCGCCCTCGCTCCCCAATGGCCCCGCCCACCCCTCTCCTTTTAGCCCCGCCCCCAGGCCCCTCCTCCCCTTACGATTGGCCAGCCGGAGCCCCGCCCCGGACCCCGCCCTCCCGTCCCCATGGGCCCCGCCCACCCTTCTCCCTTAGCCCCGCCCCCAGGCCCCGCCTCCCCTTACAATTGGCCCATGCCCCGGGCCCTGCTCCCTTCCCTCGGCCCCGCCCTCAGGCCCCACCTCCCCTTACGATTGGCCCCGCCCTCCCCTCCCCATTGGCCCCGCCTCCCCCCACGATTGGCCAGCCCAAGCCCCGCCCCTTCTCTCGGCCCCGCCCTCCCCTTCCCATTGGCCCCTGCCTCGCCTCCAGTAAGCGCTCAATAAATACCGCCCGGATGAATGAATGAATGAATGAATGAATGGATGAATGAATGGATGGATGACGTGAAGGCCTCCCCCGTGGCGATTTAGGATCTGCCTCCTGGGGAATCGCACCCTGTCCCGCCACGGCTTCGATACGTGCGCCAAGATGGTGTGGGAAGGGAACGAGACGGTCACCACCAGGCTCTGGGGCCTCTTCTGCACCTCCCACTTCCTCAACGCCACCTGCGACGACTACTTCACCAGAAACAACGTCACCGAGATCCAGGGAATCCCGGGGGCGGCCAGCGGGCTCATCAAAGGTAATCATCATCATCATCATAAGGCCATTTATTAAGCGCTTACTACGTGCCAATCACTGTTCTAAGCCCTGGGGAGGATACAAGGTGATCAGATTGTCCCACGTGGGGCTCACAGTCTTCATCCCGACTGGCCCAGAGAAGCTAGGTGACTTGCCCATAATCACACAGCTGACAAGCGGCAGAGCTGGGATTTGAACCCATGACCTCTGACTCCAAAGTCCAGGCTCTTTCCACCGAGCCACACTGGTTCTCTACCGAGCGTTCAGCACAGTGCCCGACCTCCCATAGGCCGTCGGCTCCTCGAGGGCCGGGATCTCATCCATCCAACTCAATTGTCCTCTACCGAGCGTTCAGTACAGTGCCCGACCTCCCGAGGGCCGGGATTTCATCCATCCATCTCTCCTGTCCTCTCCCAAGCTCTCAGTAGATGGTATTTTCTGATGGACCCCCCCCCATGACCCCCCGGGGTGGGGTGGGGTGTCCCCGGCCCGGGCCCCCCGTGTGACCTGTGACCCCTGACCTTTGACCCCGTGCCCCCCTCTTCCTCCCCCCCTTTTCCGGCGCGCGGCCGGGTCAGAGAACCTGTGGAGCTCCTATCTGAGCAAGGGGGTGATCGTGGAGAAGCGGGGGCTGCCGTCCCTGGCCCCGCCGGAGGGGGCGCCGCTCAGCCTGGACCAGCCCTACGTGTTCAGCGACATGACCTCCTACTTCACCCTGCTCGTCGGCATCTACTTCCCCTCCGTCACAGGTCCGGAGTGGGGGGGGGGCTGGGCGCTGATTGGCGGAGCCCGCTCTCTGGGGGGCGGGGCGTGGGCGCTGATGGGCGGGGCCAGGTCTCTGGGGGCGGGGCCTGACCTCCGAGGGGCGGGGCCTGGTCGCTGATAGGCGGGGCCTGGTCACTGATTGGCAGGGCCCGGTCTCTGGGGGCGGGGCATGGCCTCCGAGGGGCGGGGCTCGCTCTCTGGGGGCGGGGCCTGGTCGCTGATTGGCGGGTCCTGGTCCCTGGTCACTGATTGGCAGGTCCTGGTCCCTGGTCATTGTTGGCAGCCCGGTCTCCGGGGGCGGGGCCTGGTCCCTAGGGGCGGGGCTCGGTCTCTTTGAGGCGGGGCCTGGTCCCGGAGGGGCGGGGCCTGGTCCTTGAGGGGCGGGGCCTGGTCCTTGAGGGGCGGGGCCTTGTCGCTGATTGGTGGGATCTGGTCCCTGGTCACTGATTAACGGGGCCAGGTCTCTGGGGGCGGGGCCTGGTCGCTGATTGGCAGGGCCTGGGCTCTGGGGGCGGGGCCTGGTCGCTAATTGGCGGGGCCTGGTCTCCGAGGGACGGGGCCTGGTCCCAGGGGGCGGGACCTGGTCTCGGAGGGGCGTGGGGTCTGCCCTCTGATTGGCGGGGCCTGGTCTCCGATGGGCGGGGCCCGCTCTCTGATTATGGGCGGGGCCTTGTCCAGAAGGGGGAGGGGCCCGCTCTCTGATGGGCGTGGCCCGGTCTCTGGTTGGCGGGTCCTAGTCTCCGATGGGTGGGGCCTGGTCTCTGATGGGCGGGGCCTGATCCATAAGGGGGCGGGGCCCAATCTCTGGCGGACCCTAGTCTCTGATGGGCGGGGCCCACTCTCTGATTGGCGGGGCCTGATCCATAAGAGGGCGGGGCCCGGTCTCTCGAGGGGCGGGGCCCAAGTGCACATCTCCGGGGCGAACGGCCGTGCACGTGTGTGTACATGTGTCTGTCCGAGCATGTGGCTCTGTGTGTGATGTGGTGCAGTCTGGGAGGATGGCGACACCTGAGGGCCGGTGTTTCGGTGCCAATGCCAATCTCTGGGGGGGCGGGAGGTGTGGTGGGGTGTCAGCGTCCGCTGTTCCTGCAGGGATCATGGCGGGGTCCAACCGGTCCGGGGACCTGCGGGACGCCCAGAAGTCCATCCCCACCGGCACCATCTTGGCCATCGCCACTACTTCCGCCGTCTGTATCCGCCACCACCCCCCCCAACTCCAACATCCGTTGAACGGAGCTGTGGTGGGCGGGGCCTTTTGGTGACGTCTAGGTGGGCGGGGCCTCAAGGAATGACGCGTAGATGGGCGGGGCATCATTGAACAAAGCTGATGTGGGCGGGGCCTTGATGAGTGACGCATAGATGGTCGGGGCCTGGAGTGATGCGTAGATGGGCGGGGCCTCATTGGACAAAGCTGTGGTGGGCGGGGCCACGAGAAGTGACGCCTCTGTGGGCAGGCCCTCACTGGACAGAGCTGCTGTGGGCGGGGCTTGATGAGTGACGTGTGGGCGGGAGGGGCTTTGATAAGCCACACCTCTATGGGCGGGACCTCATTGGACAGGGCTTCTGTGGGCGGGGCTTGATGAGTGACGCCTCTATGGGCGGGATCTCATTGGACAGAGCTGATGTGGGCGGGGCCTTGATGAGTGACTCCTCTATGGGCGGGCCCTCATTGGACAGAGATGCTGTGGGAGGGCCCTCATTGGACAGCACTGCTGTGGGCGGGGCTTTGATGAGTGACGCCTCTGTAGGCGGGCCCTCATTGGACAGCGCTGCGGTGGGCTTGATGAGTGACGTGTAGGTGGGTGGGGCTTTGATAAGTGACGCCTCTACGGGCGGGCCCTCATTGGACAGTGCTGCTGTGGGCGGGGCTTGATGTGTGACGCATAGGTGGGCGGAGTCTTGATGAGTGACGCCTCTATAGGCTGGACCTCATTGGACAGCGGTGCTGTGGGCGGGGCTTGATGAGTGACGCCTCTATGGGCGGGACCTCATTGGACAGCGCTGCTGTGGGCGGGGCTTTGATGAGTG
Organism: Tachyglossus aculeatus; assembly: GCF_015852505.1. NCBI lineage: Eukaryota > Metazoa > Chordata > Mammalia > Monotremata > Tachyglossidae > Tachyglossus > Tachyglossus aculeatus. The sequence continues at coordinate 34,856,655 of NC_052073.1, forward strand.
ACGCCTCTATGGGCGGGCCCTCACTGGACAGCGCTGCTGTGGGTGAGACCTTGATGAGTGACGCCTCTATGGGCGGGTCCTCATTGGACAGCCCTGCTGTGGGCGGGGCTTGATGAGTGACGCGCGGGTGGGCGGGGCTTTGATGCGTGACGCCCCTATGGTCGGGCCCTCATTGGACAGCGATGCTGTGGGCGGGGCCAAGATGATTGACGCGTCGGTGGGCGGGGCCTGCCCTTCCACACACTCTGCTCCTTGTGGGCAGGAAATGGGTCTGTTCTTGCTTCTACCGTCCTCTCCCAAACGCTTAGTCCAGTGCTTTGCACACTGTAAACGCTCAATAAATAGGACTGACTGACTGACTGAATTTGTTTATTTATCTGTCTCCCCCTTCTCCAGGCTGTGACCTCACTGTGGGCCAGGACTGCCACTCTTTATTAATAAAGAGTGGGTGGGTGTTAATATTACTCCTAATAATATAATTATTAATAATTATTAATTATTGATAATAATAAAAACGATGGCATTTGTTAAGCGCTTACCATGTGCCAGGCACTGTTCTAAAAAAAATAAAAATAAATGATGGCATTTGTTAAGCGCTTACTATGTGCAAAGCACTGTTCTAAAAAAAAATAAATGATGGCATTTGTTAAGCGCTTACTATGTGCAAAGCCCTGTTCTAAGCGCTGGGGAGGCTACAAGGCGATCAGGTTGTCCCACATGGGGCTCACAGTCTTAATCCCTATTTTACAGATGAGGTCACCGAGGCCCAGAGAAGCGAAGTGACTTGCCCAGAGTCGCACAGCTGACAATAATAATAATAATGGCATTTATTAAGCGCTTACTATGTGCAAAGCACTGTTCTAAGCGCTGGGGCGGATACAAGGTGATCAGGCTGTCCCACTTGGGGGCTCACAATCTTAATCCCCATTTTACAGATGAGGTCACTGAGGCCCAGAGAAGCGAAGTGACTTGCCCAAAGTCACGCAGCTGACAGTTGGCGGAGCCGGGATTAGAACCCATGACCTCTGGCTCCCAAGCCCGGGCTCCTTCCACTGAGCCACGCTGCTTCACTGCTTCTAAGCGCTGAGCACTGTTCAAGCCTCTCCCGAGCGCTTAGAACAGCGCTCTGAACCCAGTAATTGCTCAATAAGTAGGCCTGAATGATGGATGGAATGACTCTCCCCCTTCTAGACTGGAGAGGGTAGGGACTGTCTCTATATGTTGCAAACTTGTACGTCCCAAGCGCTTAGTACAGTGCCCTGCACACAGTAAGCGCTCAATAAATACAATTGATTGATTGATTGATTGATTGATTGAATGGGGGGCAGGATGGAGACTAGGCAAGGGAACTTGGGCCTGGTCCCCGGGCCCGGTCCTTCTCCGGTTTTCCGGTTCTCCTTGACCTTCCGGCCCGCAGACATCAGTTCCGTCATCCTGTTCGGCGCCTGCATCGAGGGGGTCGTCCTGAGGGACAAGTGAGGAAGGGGCGATGCCGGGGGGACGGGTGGAGGGCAGGCTGGAGGATTTGGGGAGGGGTGTGGTGGAGACCCCCCTACCCCAGCTCAGGAGGTGCCCCCCTTACCAGGTTCGGCGAGGCAGTGAGCGGAAATCTGGTGGTGGGCACCCTGGCCTGGCCCTCGCCATGGGTCATCGTCATCGGCTCCTTCTTCTCCACGTGCGGCGCCGGCCTGCAGAGCCTCACGGGAGCCCCCCGCCTGCTGCAGGCCATCTCCCGGGATGGCATCGTGCCCTTCCTCAGGGTTAGTGCCCAGGAGGGCAAGCCGGAGGGGAGGGGAGGGGAGGGGTGGGCCCTCCCGGTTGTCCTGCTGGGGCTGGGGGTGAGGGGCGGGAAAGGCAGCTGCCCCGGTGCCCCCGCTCCTTGGTAAACGCTCTGTCCCCAGGTGTTCGGCCACGGCAAAGCCAACGGGGAACCCACGTGGGCCCTCCTGCTCACTGCCTGCATCTGCGAGATCGGAATCCTCATAGCTTCTCTAGACGAGGTCGCGCCCATCCTCTCCATGTGAGTACCAAGGGGAGACCCCCTCTTCCCACCCACCTCCCCCATCCTCCCCTCGTGGGTACCACGGAGCGACCCCCCTGTCCACCCAATTCCCCCATCGTCTCCTCGTGGGTACCAAGGGGCAATCCCTCTCCCACCCACCTCCCCTATCCTCTCCTCGTGGGTACCAAGGAGCGACCCGCCCCCCCCGTCCACGCAACTCCCCCATCCTCTCCTCGTGGGTACCAAGGGGCAACCCCTCTCCCACCCACCTCCCCATCCTCTCCTCGTGGGTACCAAGGGATGACCTCCCCCCATCCACCCAACTCCCCCATCCTCTCCTCGTGGGTACCAAGGAGCGACCCGCCCCCCCCCCCGTCCACCCAACTCCCCCATCCTCTCTTCATGGGTACCAAGGGCAATCCCTCTCCCACCCACCTCCCCATCCTCTCCTCGTGGGTACCAAGGGATGACCTCCCCCCATCCACCCAACTCCCCCATCCTCTCCTCGTGGGTACCAAGGGGCAACCCCTTTCCCACCCACCTCCCCATCCTCCCTCGTGGGTACCACGGGGCGACCTCCCCCTGCCCTCCCAACTCCCCCATCCTCACCAGATAGGTACCCAGGGACCACCCCCCTCCACACACTCAACCCCCTCTCCCCCTTCAATGCCACCCCTTCCTTAGCCCTCCCCGCCATCCTCCAACAGGGAACCCATCTGCCAATTCCTATCCTGCCCACCCAAGATCTTAGTACTGCGCTCTGCATGCAGTAAGCATCCAATCAATCCTATTGATCGATTTGCTCATTCTTCCCTCCCCCCGGCCCCCTTAGGTTCTTCCTGATGTGCTACATGTTCGTGAACCTGGCCTGTGCGGTGCAGACGCTGTTGAGGACGCCCAACTGGAGACCTCGCTTTCGCTACTACCATTGGTGGGAAACCCTCCCTCGCCCTTGGGCCTCCAGAATCCAGTCCTCTCCCCTCATTCCTCTGCAGGGCTCTCCCCTCTTCCTCCTGCTACCCTGCAGCATAATAATGATGGTATTTGGTGAGCGCCTGCTAGGCGCCAGGCACTGTACTAAGCGCTGGGGTGGCTCAGTGGAAAGAGCCCGGGCTTTGGAGTCAGAGTTCATGGGTTCAGATCCCAGCTCTGCCAATTGTCAGCTGTGTGACTTTGGGCAAGTCACTTCACTTCCCTGTGCCTCAGTTCCCTCATCTGTCAAATGGGGATGAAGACCGTGAGCCCCCCCGTGGGACCACCTGATCACCTTGTAACCTCCCCAGCGCACAGAACAGTGCTTTGCACATAGTAAGCGCTTCATAAATGCCATCATTATTATTATTAGAAGCAAATGGATACAGTCCCTGTCCCATGTGGGCCCAGTCTCCATCCCCATTTTACAGATGAGGCCCAGAGAGGTGAAGTGACTTGCCCGAGGCCGCACGGCAGACGAGAGGCGGAGCCGGGATTAGAACCCAGGCCTGGGTCCTATCCACCACGCCACGCCGCTTCTCCGAAAGATTCCCTACTTTTCCAGCCTGGCCCTCAATGGATTTAGGGACCGTCAGCTCCTTGGGAGGGCATGTCTAACCAACACTACTGTACCCCCCCCCCCAAGCCCTTAGCACAGTGCTCTGCACACCGAAGGCATTCAGTCAATGCTATTGATCGATCAATGGGTCTTACTGATTGATTGACTGATTGATCAATCGGTGAGGTAATAAGTACGATTGAATGAATCGATTGATCGATCGGTGAGGTAATAAGTACGATTGAATGAATCGGCCAAGCTAGCTCTCTTCCTCCCTTCAAAGCCCTATTCAGAGCCCACCTCCTCCAGGAGGCCTTCCCACACTGAGCCCCCTCCTCCCCTTCCCCATCCCCCCCACCTTACCTCCTTCCCCTCCCCTCAGCACCTGCATATATGCTTGTGCAGATGTATTACTCTATTTATTTACTTGTACGTACTTATTCTATTTATTTTGCTTTGTGAAGAGTAAGCGCTGCAGAAATACCGTTATTATTCGAGAAGCAGCGTGGCTCAGTGGAAAGAGCCCGGGCTTTGGAGTCCGAGGTCATGGGTTCAAATCCCGGGGCTCTGCCAATTGTCAGCTGGGTGGCTTTGGGCGAGTCACTTCGCTTCTCTGGGCCTCAGTGGCCTCATCTGGAAAATGGGGACTGTGAGCCCCCCGTGGGACCACCTGGTCACCTTGTAACCTTCCCAGCGCTTAGAAGAGTGCTTTGCACGTAGTAAGCGCTTAATAAATGTCATTATTATTATTATTATTATTATTATTATTAATTATTATTATTCTGGGGTGTTGGGGATTGGGGGACTGGGCAGGGCCTGACTCGGGGCTGCCCGTCCTGTCCCGTCCCGTGCAGGACGCTGTCCTTCCTGGGCATGAGCCTCTGCCTGGCGCTCATGTTCATCTGCTCCTGGTACTACGCCCTGGTGGCCATGCTCATCGCCGGCCTCATCTACAAGTACATCGAGTATCGAGGGTGAGCCGGAAGTCGGGGGGCGGGACCCGGATGATTGAGAGGCGGGCGTGGCCAATGGGGGCAGAGCGGGCGGGACCCGGCTGATGGACGTGGCCAATGAGGGGACGCGGTGGTGCGTGTGGGCGGGGCCGAGGGAGGGGGCGGGGCCAATGAGGCGGTGTGGTGGGCGTGGCCAAGGGAGGGGCGTGACCCGGATGACGTAGCGGTGTGGGCGTGGCCGAATGGGGTGAGTGGCCAATGAGATGACGTGCCGTGTGGGCGTGGCCGAGCGGGCGCGACCCGGATGAGAGGGCGGGGCGTGTGGGCGTGACCGCAGGCGGGGGCGTGGTCAGTGAGGTGACGTAGCGGTGGGCGTGGCCGATGGAAGGGCGTGGCTGAGCGGGCGTGACCCGGATGAGGGGGAGGCGCGTGTGGAAGGAGGGGCGTGGCCAACGAGGGGACGTGGCGGTGGCCAATGGTGGGGTGTGGCCTGTGGGCGTGCCCCAGAGGGCGTGACCCGGATGAGGGGGCGGGGCGTGTGGGCGTGGCCCACGGTGAGGCGTGGCCAGAGAGGTGACGTGATGGTGCATGTGGGCGTGTCCGAATGGGACGTGGCCAATGAAATGATGTGGCGGTGTGAGTGGGCGTGGCCCACGGAAAGGCGTGGCTTTGTGGGCGTGGCCGAGAGGGCGTGGCCAGTGAAAGGGCGTGGCTCGCGGTTGTGGCAGAGAGGGCGTGATCCGGACGAGGGGCGTGGCTATGGAAGGGGGCGTGGCTATGGAAGGGGGCGTGGCCTGTTATTGGTCGGGGTGGCCCCGCCCCCCGTCCTGTGGCGGTGCGTGTGGGCGGGGACGATGGTAGGGCGTGACTGAGGGGGCGGTGCGTGTGGGAGTGGTGGGAGGAGGGGCGTGGCCAAGGAGGGGACGTGGCGGTGGCCAATGGAGGGGTGTGGCTTGTGGGCGTGCCCCAGGGGGCGTGACCCGGGTGAGGGGGCGGGGCGTGTGGGCGTGACCACGGGAGGGGCGCGGCCTATTGGCGGAGCGGGGCGTGTGGGCGTGACCTAAATGAGGGCGCACTTGGGCGCGGCCAGGGGTGTGGGCGTGGTCGTTGACGGGCGGGGCTCAGGAAGGAGCCTGTGGGAGTGGTCGGGGCAAGGGGGCGGGGTTTGTGGGGGTGGTCAGTCTGGGGCCGGAGGCAGCCCCTGAGGGAAAAAGGGTTGGGGGCCGGACAGCTTTAGGGGGAGCGGCTTGTGGGCGCGGTCAGGGAGGGGCGGAGCCTGTGGGCGGGGTCATGGTGGGACGCGACAGCCTCCGTTTGTGGGCGCGGCCACGGAAGGGGCGTGGCCGGTGGGCGTGGCCTGTTATTGGTCGGGATTCCCGAAGGGGCGGGGTCAGGGTGGGGCGTGGCCATGGAAGGGGGCGTGGCTTGTGGGCGCAGCCTGTTATTGGCCGGGTTCCCGGAAGGGGCGGGGTCAGGGCATGGCACGGTCGCTTTGTGGGCGTGGCCATGGAAGGGGCCTGTCCGTGGAAGGGGCGTGGCTTTGTGGGCGGGGTCTGTTACTGGGCGGGTTCCCGGAAGGGGTGGGGTCATGGTGGGGCATGACGGCACGGTCAGCTTGTGGGCGTGGTCGCGGAAGGGGCGTGGCCTGTTAGCACGGCCTGCTATTGGTCGGGGGTCGGGGCGTGGCACGCTCACTTTGTGGGCGTGGCCATGAACGGGGCGTGGCTTTGTGGGCGGGGTCTGTTATTGGGCGTGTTCCCGGGAGGGGCGGGGCCACGGATGTGGGCGTGGCTCCGCCCCCTGTCCCGCCTGCCGTGTGACCTTGGTCCGGTCACTTCTCTTCCCCGGGCCTCCGTTCCCCCCGGGCAAAATAGGGAAGGAGAGCGGGAGCCCCGCGGGCCGACAGTTTCCTTGTATCCCCACCGCCCCAGCCCAGCCCACCAGCGTTTAGTACAGTGCCTGCCACGGAGTGAGTGGGCGCTCACCAAATCCCCCCCAGTGAGCGTTGTGATGGTTAGGGTCCCGCCGCCCCCGTCCCGTCCCGCTGTCCCACAGGGCCGAGAAGGAGTGGGGCGACGGCATTCGAGGCCTGTCCCTCAGCGCTGCGCGGTACGCTCTGCTGCGCCTGGAGGAGGGGCCCCCCCACACCAAAAACTGGAGGTGAGCGTCCGGGGGGGATGGGGGGGATGGGGGAGACGGAGGAGGAGGATGGGGAAGATGAGGGAAGGGTGGAGGAGGAGGAGGGAAGGATGGAGGAGGAAGATGAGGGAGGAGAGGGAGGGTAGAAGAAGGATGGGGAGGATGAGGGAAGAGTGGAGGAGGAAGATGAGGGCGGAGAAGGAGGGTAGAAGAAGGATGGGGAGGACGAGGGAAGGGTGGAGGAGGAAGATGGGTGAGGAGAGGGAGGATGGAAGAAGGATGGGGAAAGTGACGGAGGAGGGAAAGAGTGGAGGAAGGGTGGAGAAGAGGAGGAAGAGGGAAGGGTGGAGGAGGAAGATGAGGGAGGATGGGGAGGATAGGGAAGGGTGGAGGAGGAGGAAGATGAGGGAGAAGAGGGAGGATAGAAGGATGGGGAGGGTGAGGGAAGGGTGGAGGAGGAGGAAGATGGGTGAGGAGAAAGAGGATGGAAGAAGGATGGGGAGGGGGGAGGGGAGAGGAGGGAAAGAGTGGGGGAAGGGTGGAGAAGAGGAGGGAAGGGTGGAGGGAGGAAGGATGGAGGAGGAAGATGAGTGAGGACAGGGAGGATAGAAGAAGGGTGGAGAAGATGAGGGAGGAGAGGGAGGATAGAAGGATGGGGAGGATGAGGGAAGGGTGGAGAAGATGAGGGAAGGGTGGAGAAGATGAGGGAAGGGCGGAGGAGGAGGAGGAAGATGGGTGAGGAGAAGGAGGATGGAAGAAGGATGGGGAGGGGGGAGGGGAGAGGAGGGAAAGAGTGGGGGAAGGGTGGAGAAGAGGAGGGAAGGGTGGAGGAAGGAAGGATGGAGGAGGAAGATGAGTGAGGAGAAGGAGGATAGAAGAAGGGTGGAGAAGATGAGGGAGGAGAAGGAGGACAGAAGGATGGGGAGGTGAGGGAAGGGTAGAGAAGATGAGGCTGCTTCTCTTCCGGACGCTGCCAAGCGCTGAGTACAGAGGTCGGCGCGCAGTGAGCGCTCAAAAAATGCCACTGATTGATTGATTGATTGGCGGCTGGATTTCACGGGCCCAGTGACTGACTTTGGGCTGTGTCTGCCGTCCTCCTCTCTCTCCTCCCTCCCCCGTTGGCTCCATCGCCGGCTTATTCCGCGGCCCCGGGGCCCCAGGCCTCAGTTGCTGGTGCTCGTACGCGTGGACGAGGACCAGAACGTGGTTCACCCGCAGCTGCTGTCCCTGACCTCGCAGCTGAAGGCGGGCAAGGGGCTGACCATCGTGGGATCCGTGCTGGAGGGCACCTTCCTCGACAATCACCCGCAAGCCCAGCGGGCTGAAGAGGTGAGCGGAGGGGTCCCCGGGGTGGCGGGGGTCTCCCCACTTCAGTCCCCCTGATTTTCCCTCCTTCAGTCTCCCGGGGTCTCCCCCCCTTGAGACTCCCGGGGTCTCCCCACTTCAGTTTCTTGGGGTCTCTCCCCTTCAGGCTCCCAAGGTCTCCCCACTTCAGTCCCCCTGATTTTCCCACCTTCGGCCCCCCCCGTATTCTCCCCCACTTCAGTCTCCCGGGGTCTCCCCGCCTTGAGATTCCCGGGGTCTCCCCACTTCAGTCCCCCTGATTTTCCCACCTTTGGCCCCCCGGAATCTCCCCCCCTTCAGTCTCCTATGTTCTCCCCCACCTTCAGTCTCCCGGGGTCTCCCAACTTCAGTCTCCCAGAGTCTCCCCACTTAAGTCCCCCTGATTTTCCCACCTTCGGCTCCCCGGAATCTCCCCCCCTCCAGTCTCCAAGTTTCTCCCCCCACCTTCAGTCTCCCGGGATCTCCCCGCTTCAGTCCCCCTGATTTTCCCACCTTCCGCCCCCCGGAATCTCCCCCCCTCCAGTCTCCAAGGTTCTCCCCCAACCTTCAGTCTCCCGAGGTCTCCCCACTTCAGTCCCCCTGATTTTCCCACCTTCGGCCCCCCCGGAATCTCACCCCCCTTCAGTCTCCTAGGTTCTCCCCCCACCTTCAGTCTCCCGGGGTTTCCCCACTTCAGTACCCCTGACTTTCCTCACCTCCAGTCTCCCAGGTTCTCCCCCCCTTCAGTCTCCCGGGGTCTCCCCACTTCAGGCCCCCTGATTTTCCCATCTTCAGCACCCCGGCTTCTCCCCGACTTCAGTCTCCCGGGCTCCCCCCTGACTTCAGTCTCCCAGGGTCGCCCCCCTTCAGTCTCCTGGGGTCTCCCTGCTTCAGTCCCCCAGGGCCTCCCCACTTCAGTCTCTCGGGTTCTCCCAGCTTCAGTCCCCCAGGGTCTCCCCCCTTAAGTCTTCCAGGGTCTCCCCGCTTCAGCCTTTCGGGTTCTCCCTGCTTCAGTTTCCCAGGGTCTCCCTCATTCAGTCCCCCAGGGCCTCCCCCTTTAAGTCTTCCAGGGTCTCCCCGCTTCAGCCTTTCGGGTTCCCCTGCTTCAGTTTCCCAGGGTCTCCCCCCTTCAGTCCCCCAGGGTCTCCCCCTTTAAGTCTTCCAGGGTCTCCCCGCTTCAGCCTTTCGGGTTCTCCCCGCTTCAGTTTCCCAGAGTCTCCCCCCTTCAGTCCCCCAGGGTCTTCCCCTTTAAGTCTTCCAGGGTCTCCCCGCTTCAGCCTCTCGGGTTCTCCCCGCTTCAGCCTCCCAGGGTCTCCCCTCTTCAGTCCCCCAGGGTCTCCTCTCTTCAGTCTCTCTCGGGTTCTCCCCGCTTCGGTCTCCCAGGGTCTCCCTCCTTCAGTCATCCAGGGTCTCCCCCTTTCAGCCTCTCAGGTTCTCCCCGCTTCGGTCTCCCAGGGTCTCCCTCCTTCAGTCATCCAGGGTCTCCCCCTTCAGCCTCTCGGGTTCTCCCCGCTTCAGCCTCTCGGGTTCTCCCCGCTTCAGTCTCCCAGGGTCTCCCTCCTTCAGTCATCCAGGGTCTCCCCCTTTCAGCCTCTCAGGTTCTCCCCGCTTCGGTCTCCCAGGGTCTCCCTCCTTCAGTCATCCAGGGTCTCCCCCCTTCAGCCTCTCAGGTTCTCCCCACTTCAGTCTCCCAGGGTCTTCCCCCTTCAGTCTTCCAGGGTCTCCCCGCTTCAACCTCTCAGGTTCTCCCCACTTCAGTCTCCCAGGTTCTCCCCCCTTCAGTCCCCCAGGGTCTCCCCTCTTCAGCCTCTCGGGTTCTCCCCACTTCGGTCTTCCAGGGTCTCCCCCCTTCAGTCCCCCAGGGTCTCCCCTCTTCAGCCTCTCGGGTTCTCCCCGCTTCGGTCTTCCAGGGTCTCCCCCCTTCAGTCTTCCAGGGTCTCCCCGCTTCAACCTCTCAGGTTCTCCCCACTTCAGTCTCCCAGGGTCTCCCCCCTTCAGTCCCCCAGGGTCTCCCCTCTTCAGCCTCTCGGGTTCTCCCCGCTTCAGTCTCCCAGGGTCTCCCCCCTTCAGTCCCCCAGGGTCTCCCCCCTTCAGTCTCCCAGGGTCTCCCCCCTTCAGTCTCCGCGGTTCTTCCCCTTTCGGCCCCCCACCCGCGATCTCTCACGGGGGGGTGCCCGGCGGGCTCAGCCGAGGCCACCGGCGGCCGCTGACCTACCTACCTTCTTGCCATCCGCCCCCCCTTCCCCTCGGCCCACCCAGTCCATCCGCCGCCTGATGGAGGCCGAGAAGGTGAAGGGGTTCTGCCAGGTGGTGGTGTCATCCAACCTGCGGGACGGGCTGTCTCACCTGATCCAGGCCGGGGGTCTGGGCGGGCTGCAGCACAACACCGTGCTGGTCGGCTGGCCGCGAAACTGGCGCCAGAAGGAAGACCACCAGACCTGGAGGAATTTCATCGGTAACCGACGGGTCGGGGGGAGGCGGGTGAGGCCCGGGCACCGCGGCCTAGAGGGTGGAGCCCCAGCCCGGGGGTCGGAGGATCTGGGTTCTCTGCCCCTCGTCTGCTGGGCGACCTTGGCCGAGTCGCTTGGCTTCCCCGGGCCTCGGTTCCCTCCTCCGGAAAATGGGGATGGAGATTGGGAGCCCCGCGGGGGACTGGGGATTTGGTTGGAGCCACCCCGGCCCTTAGTACGGTGCCGGGCACAGAGTAAGCGCCTAATGAATACCACTATTAGTAATAATAATAGGGGGCATGGGAGTGGGCTTAGCAGGAACTAGGCGCGGAGGGCGTTCCCACTAGGGGTGGGAAGGGGCTGCACGTCTTGGGGTGGGCAAGGGCCGGATCATCATCATCAATCATATTTATTGAGCGCTTACTATGTGCAGAGCACTGTACTAAGCGCTTGGGAAGTACAAATTGGCAACATATAGAGACAGTCCCTACCCAACAGTGGGCTCACAGTCTACAGAGGGGGGACACTTGATGGGCGAGGGCTGGAGTCCGGGGGTGGCATGAATGCCGGGGAGGGAGGGCCCACGGCCGCCGTGTCCCATCAGAGCTGGTGCGGGAGACGACGGCCGGGCACCTGGCCCTGCTGGTGACCAAGAACGTGGCCATGTTCCCCGCCAACCCGGAGCGGTTCTCGGAGGGCGGCAGCATCGACGTCTGGTGGATCGTGCACGACGGCGGCATGCTCATGCTCCTCCCCTTCCTGCTCAGGCACCACAAGGTCACCCCGGGGACCGGGACCGGGACCGGGCGGGAGGGAGGGACCCGGAGGGGCTGAGCCGGGACAGGGGCGGGGCCTCACCGACAGGGGGCGGGGCTTAGTTGGGCCCTCGCCCCTCCCCACCCCATGATGTCACCACGAGGTGTGCCCAGGGGCGGGGCCTCACCGACAGGGGGCGGGGCCTCACCACCAGGGGCGGGGCCTAGTTGGCCCTCCCCTCCCCATGACGTCACCACAAGGTGTGCCCGGAGGCGGGGCCTCACCTCCAGGGGGCGGGGCTTAGCTGCGCCCTCGCCCCATCACACCCCATGACGTCACCAAAAGGTGCTCCTGGAGGCGGGGCCTCACCACCAGGGGGCGGGGCTTAGCTGCGCCCTCGCCACCACCCCATGATGTCATCACAAGGCGTGCCGGGGGCGGGGCCTCGTCACCGGGGGCGGGGCTTAGCTGGGCCCTTGCCACCCACCCCGTGACGTCACCACAAGGTGCGCCCGGGGGCGGGGCCTCACCGGGACAGGGGCGGGGCCTCAATGCCAGAGGCCCCTCCCCACCAAATGATGTCACCACAAGGTGCGCCTGGGGGCGGGACCTCACCGGCAGGTGGCGGGGCCTGAGCCGGGGCGGGGCTTAGTTGGGCCCTCCCCTCCACACCCCATGACGTCACCACAAGGTGCACCTGGAGGCGGGGCCTTACCACCATGGGGCGGGGCTTGGTTGGGCCCTCCCCCCTCCCCACCCCCTGACCTCACTACAAGGTGCACCTGGGGGCGGGGCCTCGCCACCAGTGGGCGGGGCTTAGCTGGGCCCTCGCCCCTCCTCCATGACATCACCACAAGGTGTGACTAGGAGGGGCGGGGCCTCAACGCCGGGGGCGGGGCTTAGGCGCCCCCACCCCATGACATCATCACAAGGTGCACCTGGGGCGGGGCCTCAGGGGCTCCTCCCCTTTCTGCTGTGCCACCACCCGGTGTGACCGGCAGGGGGCGGGGATTAGGAGTTGACTCGCCCCTCCCAGCCCTATGACGTCACCACAAGGTGCGCCCGGGGGCGGGGCCTCGGATACTCCTCCCCTTTCTTCTGCGTCACCACTGGGTGTGACTGTTGGGCGGTTCCTCGCCCCGCCCCTTTCCGTGACGTCACCGCAAAGGGGCCGATCAGGGCAGGGCCGTCACCACAAGGGGGCTCCCAGACCATCGGGGCGGGGCTTAGGCTGTTCCTCACCACGCCCCTTCCCTTGCGGTTACGATCGGGGCGGGGCCAGGGCTTCGGGGTTCCCTCGCTCCTCATTCATTCAATCGTATTGAGCACTGACTGTGTGTAGAGCACTGTACTAAGCGATCGGGGCGGGGCTTCGGGATTCTCTCGGCCCTCCCCATGCCGTCACCACAAGGGGGCGCCCGGACCATCGGGGCGGGGCTTAGGCCGTTCATCGCCACGCCCCTTTCCGTGACGTCACCGCAAGGGGGCGCCCGGACCATCGGGGCGGGGCTTAGGAGGCTCCTTGTCCCGCCCCTTCCCTGACGTCACCACAAGGGGGCGATCGGGGCGGGGATTGGGCGGTTCCTTGCTCCACCCCCTTTCCGTGACGTCACCACAAGGGGCTCCCCGCCCCTTTCTGCTACGTCGCCACAAGGGGGCGCCCGGGGACTCCCTGAGACGTCACACAGGGGGGCGCCCGCCCATTTCCGTGACGTCACCACAACGGGGCGCCCGGGGACTCTTCCACCCCGCCCCTTTCCGTGACATCACCTCCCCGTGTCGTGACGTCACCCGCCCCCCGCCCCTTTCAGTGACGTCACCTCCCCATGCCATGACGTCACCCGCGCGCCCCGCCCCGCAGGAGAGACGTGTCCACTCGGCCTGGTGGGCATTCATTCATTCATTCATTCATTCATTCATTCATTCAGCACTTATTGAGCACTTACTGTGTGCAGAGCACTGCACTAAGCGCTTGGAGAGTACAGGTCGCAGAGCCCGGGTTCCCCCGGGAGGCAGCAGGGCCTGGGTTCGAATCCCGACCCTGCCGCGGGACTGCGGGGCCACCTTGGCCGAGTCACTTGCCCGGGGCCTCAGTTTCCTCCTCTGGGACAAATGGGGGCAGGGGGATGGAGGCCCCGGAGCCCCTCTTACAACAGCGCTTCTCACAGAGTAAGCGCTTAACGAATAATAATAATAATAATGGCATTTATTAAGCATTGACTATGTGCAAAGCACTGAATACCAGCATTCTACTCCGACCCCCTCAATATGGATCCACCCCAGTGCTTAGAACAGTGCTTGGCACATAAGGAGCGCTTAATGATAATAATAATGGCATTTATTAAGCTCTTACTATGTGCCAAGCACTGTTCTAAGCACTGGGGAGGTTACAAGGTGATGAGACTAGACTGTGAGCCCGCTGTTGGGTAGGGACCATCTCTATATGTTGCCAACTTGGACTACCCAAGCGCTCAGTACAGTGCTCTGCACACAGTAAGCGCTCAATAAATACAATTGAATTAATCAGGTTGCCCCGCATGGGGCTCACTGTCATCTTCATCCCTTCCCAAGCGCTTTGTACAGTGCTCTGCACACAGTAAGCGCTCAATAAATACAAATGAATGAATGAATGAATCCCCTATTAGCTGAGGGAACTGAGGCACAGAGACGTGAAGTGACTCGCCCAAGGTGACCCAGCTGACAAGTGGCAGGGCTGGGATTTGAACCCGTGACCTCGGACTCCCAAGCCCGGGCTCTTTCCACTGAGCCACACTGCTTCTCTTAGCAAATACCAGCATTATTATTACTCCTCCTCCTCCTCCTCCTAGTAATAACTATTATATTAGAAGCATTCATTCATTCAATCGTATTTATTGAGCGCTTACTGTGTGCAGAGCACTGTACTAAGCGCTTGGGAAGTACAAGTTGGCAACATCTAGAGAGACGGTCCCTACCCAACAGCGGGAAGCAGCCTGGTGTAGTGAGTAGCACCCGGGTCTGAGAGACAGAAGGCCCTGGGTTCAAATCCCGGCCTTGCCAATTGTCAGCTGTGTGACTTTGGGCAAGTCGCTTCGGTTCTCTGGGCCTCAGTTTCCCCGTCTGGGAAATGGGGATGAAGACATTGAGCCCCACGGGGGACAACCCGATGACCTTGTATCCCCCCTCCCCAATGCTTAGAACAGTGCTGGGCACGTAGCACCTTGGGAAGCAGCGTGGCTCAGTGGAAAGAGCCCGGGCTTGGGAGTCAGAGGCCGTGGGTTCGAATCCCGCCTCAGCCGCCCGTCAGCTGTGTGACTTTGGGCGAGTCACTTCACTTCTCTGTGCCTCAGTTACCTCATCTGTAAAATGGGGATGAAGACTGGGAGCCCCACGTGGGACAACTTGATCACCTTGTAACCCCTCCCAGCGCTTAGAACAGTGCTTTGCACATAGTAAGCGCTTAATAAATGCCATCATTATTATTATTCTCTGGTCCTCAGTGACCTCATCTGTCAAATGGGGATTGACCGTGAGCCCCCCGTGGGACAACCTGATCACCTTGTACCCCCCCCCCAGCGCTTAGAACAGCGCTTTGCACATAGTAAGCGCTTAATAAATGCCATCATTATTATTATTCTCTGGTCCTCAGTGACCTCATCTGTCAAACGGGGATTGACCGTGGGACAACCTGATCACCTTGTAACCCCCTCCCCAGCGCTTAGAACAGTGCTTTGCACATAGTAAGCGCTTAATAAATGCCATCATTATTATTATTATTATTCTCTGGTCCTCAGTGACCTCATCTGTCAAATGGGGATTGACCATGAGCCCCCCATGGGACAATCTGATCACCTTGTAACCCCTCCCAGCGCTTAGAACAGTGCTTTGCACATAGTAAGCGCTTAATAAATGCCATCATTATCATTCGTTCATTCAATCGTATTTATTGAGCGCTTAGTATTATTATTATTATTAATATTATTATTATTATTCTCTGGTCCTCAGTGACCTCATCTGTCAAATGGGGATTTACCGTAAGCCCCCTGTGGGACAACCTGATCACCTTGTAACCCCTCCCAGCGCTTAGAACAGTGCTTTGCACATAGTAAGCGCTTAATAAATGCCATCATTGTCATTATTATTATTCTCTGGTCCTCAGTGACCTCATCTGTCAAACGGGGATTGACCGTGGGACAACCTGATCACCTTGTAACCGCCCCCCCCCAGCGCTTAGAACAGTGCTTTGCCCATAGTAAGCGCTTAATAAATGCCATCATTATCATTATTATTATTCTCTGGTCCTCAGTGACCTCATCTGTCAAACGGGGATTGACCGTGGGACAACCTGATCATCTTGTAACCACCCACCCCAGCGCTTAGAACAGCGCTTTCCCCATAGTAAGCGCTTAATAAATGCCATCATTATTATTATCATTATTCTCTGGGCCTCAGTGACCTCATCTGTCAAACGGGGATTGACCGTGGGACAACCTAATCATCTTGTAACCCCCCCAGCGCTTACAACAGTGCTTTGCACGTAGTAAGTGCTTAATAAATGCCATCATTATTATCATTATTATTATTCTCTGGGCCGCAGTGACCTCATCTGTCAAACGGGGATTGACCGTGGGACAACCTGATCATCTTGTAACCCCCCCCCAGCGCTTAGAACAGCGCTTTGCACATAGTAAGCGCTTAATAAATGCCATCATCATTATTATTATTATTCTCTGGTCCTCAGTGACCTCATCTGTCAAACGGGGATTGACGGTGGGACAACCTGATCATCTTGTAACCACCCACCCCAGCGCTTAGAACAGCGCTTTGCCCATAGTAAGCGCTTAATAAATGCCATCATTATCATTATTATTATTCTCTGGGCCTCAGTGACTTCATCTGTCAAACAGGGATTGACCGTGGGACAACCTGATCATCTTGTAACCCCCCCCCCCAGCGCTTAGAACAGTGCTTTGCACATAGTAAGCACTTAATAAATGCCATCATCATTATTATTATTATTCTCTGGGCCTCAGTGACCTCATCTGTCAAACGGGGATTGACCGTGGGACAACCTAATCATCTTGTAACCCCCCCAGCGCTTACAACAGTGCTTTGCCCATAGTAAGCGCTTAATAAATGCCATCATTATCATTATTATTATTCTCTGGGCCTCAGTGACCTCATCTGTCAAACGGGGATTGACCGTGGGACAACCTGATCACCTTGTAACCCCCTCCCAGCGCTTACAACAGTGCTTTGCACATAGTAAGCGCTTAATAAATGCCATTATTATTATTATTACTGTCGCAGGTGTGGCGCAAGTGCAAGATGCGGATCTTCACCGTGGCCCAGATGGACGACAACAGCATCCAGATGAAGAAGGACCTGACCACCTTCCTGTACCACCTGCGCATCACGGCCGAGGTGGAGGTGGTGGAGATGGTGAGCCCCCGCCGGCCCGCCCGGCTCACCGGGCTCCCACACTGTGCTGAGCGCTGGGAATAATAAGGAGAGATGACCCCATCACCGGCCCTCCTCGCCCCCTTCCCCTCCTGTCCCGCAGCACGAGAGCGACATCTCGGCCTACACCTACGAGAAGACGCTCGTGATGGAGCAGCGGTCGCAGATCCTCAAGCAGATGCACCTGACCAAGAACGAGAGGGAAAGGGAGGTGAGAAGGCCATCAATCAATCAATCAATCGCATTTAATAATAATAATAATAATAGTGGCATTTATTAATTCCCCCCTTTCAGACGGTGAGCCCACTGTCGGGTCGGGACTGTCTCTAGATGTTGCCAACTTGTACCTCCCGAGCGCTTAGTACAGTGCTCTGCACACAGTAAGCGCTCAATAAGTACGATTGATGATGATGATGATGATTAAGCGCTTGCTATGTGCACCGTTCTAAGCGCTGTGGTGGGGGGGATACGAGGTGATCAAGTTGTCCCCCGTGGGGCTCACAATCTTCATCCCCATTTGACAGATGAGGTCACCGCGGCTCAGAGAAGTGAAGTGACTTGCCCAAGGTCACACAGCAGACATGTGGCTGAGTCGGGATTCGAACCCATGACCTCTGACTCCAAAGCCCGGGCTCTTCCCACTGAGCCAGGCCGTATTTACTGAGCGCTTACTGTGTGCAGGGCACTGGACTGAGCGCTTGGGAAGTACAAGATGGCAACAGAGAGAGACGGTCCCTACCCGACAGCGGGCTCACAGTCCACTGCCTCAGTCTCCCCGAGGGCAGGCAACCAGCCGGGCCTCGGAGTGATCACCATCAATCGTATTTATTGAGCGCTTACTGTGTGCAGAGCACTGTACTAAGCGCTTGGGAAGTCCAAGTTGGCAACATAGAGAGATGGTCCCTACCCAACAGTGGGCTCACAGTCTAAAAGGATACGGACGATGAACAGATTACTCTGTTTATTTATTTTATTTGTACATATTTGTTTTGTCGTCTGTCTCCCCCTTCTAGACCGTGAGCCCGCTGTCGGGTAGGGACCGTCTCTAGATGTTGCCAACTTTTACTTCCCAAGCGCTTAGTACAGTGCTCGGCAATCAATCAATCAATCAATCGTATTTATTGAGCGCTTACTGTGTGCAGAGCACTGGACTAAGCGCTTGGGAAGTCCAAGTTGGCAACATAGAGAGACAGTCCCTACCCAACAGTGGGCTCACAGTCTAAAAGGATACGGATGATGAACAGATTACTCTGTTTATTTATTTTATTTGTACGTATTTATTTTCTTTTGTGAATGTTTTGTTTTGTCGTCCGTCTCCCCCTTCTAGACCGTGAGCCCGCTGTCGGGTAGGGGCCATCTCTACATGTTGCCAACTTTTACTTCCCAAGCGCTTAGTACAGTGCTCGGCAATCAATCAATCAATCAATCGTATTTATTGAGCGCTTACTGTGTGCAGAGCACTGGACTAAGCGCTTGGGAAGTCCAAGTTGGCAACATAGAGAGACAGTCCCTACCCAACAGTGGGCTCACAGTCTAAAAGGATACGGATGATGAACAGATTACTCTGTTTATTTATTTTATTTGTACGTATTTATTTTCTTTTGTGAATGTTTTGTTTTGTCGTCCGTCTCCCCCTTCTAGACCGTGAGCCCGCTGTCGGGTAGGGTCCGTCTCTAGATGTTGCCAACTTTTACTTCCCAAGCGCTTAGTACAGTGCCCTGCAATCAATCAATCAATCGGATTTATTGAGCGCTTACTGTGAGCAGAGCACTGGACTAAGCGCTTGGGAAATACAAGTTGGCAACATATAGGGACAGTCCCTGCCCAACAGTGGGCTCACAATCTAAAAGGGGGCACACAGTAAGCGCTCAATAAATACGATTGAATGAATGAACAAATCACTCAATGGAAAGAGCCCGGGTTTGGGAGTCAGAGGTCGTGGGTTCTAATCCCGGCTCCGCCACCTTTTTTTTTTAAAGGCATTTATTAAGCGCTTACTCTGTGCAAAGCCCCGTTCTAAGCGCTGGGGAGGTTACAAGGTGATCGGGTTGTCCCCCGTGGGGCTCACAGTCTTCATCCCCATTTTCCAGGTGAGGTAACTGAGGCCCAGGGAAGCGAAGCGACTTGCCCAAAGTCACCCAGCTGACAGTTGGCAGAGGCGGGATTCCAACCCATGACCCCTGACCCTTGACCCCTGACTCCAAAGCCCGGGCTTTTTCCACGATTGATTGATTGATTGTAGGCCCAGGGAGGCCCGGGCCTTGATGATCCCTCTTTCCCATCCCTCTCCTCTCCCCCATCCCGTTTCCACGACCAGATCCAAAGCATCACCGACGAATCCCGCGGGTCCATCCGGAGAAAGAACCCCCCCAACGCCCGGCTGCGCCTCAGTGTCCCCGAGGAACCGGCGGGAGAAGGCGAGGGCAAGCCGGAGGAGGAGGTGAGAGGGTGGGAAGCGGGGATGAGGGTCCAGGGGGTGGGGGCGGGCCCGGGGGTCCCCGTCGGGGGTGAACCCACCCGGGGGTCCCACCTCTCCCGCCCAGGTCCAGCTGATTCACGACCAGAAGGCCCCCGGCTTCCCCAGCGAGTCGCCGTCGCCCGGGGAGGAGGCCGAGGGGCCCGCGGAGGAGGCCGCCCCCGACAAGGTGCATCTCACCTGGACCAAAGACAAGGCCTCGGCCGAGAAGAACAAGGCCCCCAGCCCCGTCTCGTCCGAGGGCATCAAGGACTTCTTCAGCATGAAGCCGTACGGGGCCGGGGGCCGGGACGGGGCTGGGGGTGGCTCTCCCCAGGGGCGGGAAGTGAGCGGCCTGCTTTCCTTCGGGCCCAAGCGGTGTCGAGGATGCAAGGACGAGGCTGCTGGACGCCCCTCTCTGCCCTCTTCCTCAGTCGCTAAACTGAGAGCATCCCAGCTTCCCACCCCCTCCCCAAGTCTTCCTCCTCCGGCCCGGACAGCCCACCCTAGAGCTGGGAGGAACCGTCCTCCCGGCCTCCTTTCTCCCTGACGTCTCTCTTCTCCCCTTTCCCTCTCTCCGCCTGGCTTTCCCTTCCGCTGCCCGAAGTGAGTGGGAGAACTTGTAAGTGTTGCTGCCTGCCGCATACTGTTTGTGAACAACAAGGAGGAACGGTGCTCTTTGTGGAGCACCGGACCAAGCGCGGGGGGAGGGCTGATCCCATCCCACGGTGGGGTCACTGTGGAGGAAGGAGGGAGAACGGAGAGCGGAGGAGGGAAGCGAGGCCCGGAGGAGGGAAGTGACCGGTCCAAGGTCACCCAGCAGACAAGGGGCGGAGCCGGGATGAGAACGCGGGATGCTCGGGCTGGAGCCACTAGGCCATCCTCAAAGGGGGTCGCCCCGGGCCTCCAACCCTCAGGCTCTCTAGAGATGGGGACCCTTGGACTCCATCCCATCCCATCCCATCCCATCCCATCCATCCATCCATCCATCTATGCATCCATCCATCCATCCATCCATCCATCCATCTATGCATCCATCCATCCATCCATCCATCCATGCATCCATCCATCTATGCATCCATCCATCCATCCATCCATCCATCCATCCATCCATCCACCCATCCATCCGTCCATTCATCTATCCATCCGTCCATCCACCCATCCATCCATCCATCCACCCATCCATCCATCCATCCATCCATCCATCCATCCATCCATCTATCCATCCATCCATCCATCCATCCATCCATCCATCCGTCCGTCCGTCCGTCCGTCCGTCCATCCATCCACCCATTCATTCGTATTTATTGAGCGCTCACCCGCCACCCCCGATCTGAGCGTGTCCGGGGAGGTGGGGGGGTCCATCCGGGTCTGCGCCCACCCAGCTGACCCCCTTTCTCTCTCTCCCCCTCCTCCGTGCCCGCCCCCCACCCAGGAACCAGTCGAACGTGCGGCGCATGCACACGGCCGTGCGCCTCAACGAGGTCATCGTCAAGAAGTCGCAGGAGGCCAAGCTGGTCCTGCTCAACATGCCCGGCCCGCCCCGGAACCGCAAGGGGGACGAGAACTGTATCCTCACCGGGGGGCCGGGGGAGGGGGAGGTCGGGGAGGAGAAGAGGAAGAGGAGGACAGAGGAGGAGAAGAGGAAGAGGAGAGGAAGGAGAAGAGGGAGGAGAAGAGGAAAAGGAGGAGGAGGAGGAGGAATAGGAGGGGGAGGAGAAGAGGAAGAGATGGATGAGTAGGAGGAGGAGGAGGAGGAGGAATAGGAGGGGGAGGAGAAGAGGAAGAGATGGATGGGGAGGAGGAGGTGTAGGAGGAGGAGGAATAGGAGGGGGAGGAGAAGAGGGAGAGGATGATAGAGGAGAAGAGGAGGGGGAGGAATAGGAGGGGAAGAAGAGACGGAGGAGGAGGAATAGGAGGAGGAGGAGGAGAGGGAGAGGATGATAGAGGAGGAGGAGGACGAGGAAGGAGGAGAGGAGAAGGGGAAGAGGAGGAGAGGGAGGAGGAGAAGAGGAGGACGAAGAGGTAGAGAAGGAAGAGGAGGAGGACGAAGAGGTAGAGAAGGAAGAGGAGGAGGAGAAGAGGAAGAGGAGGACAAGGAGGAGGAGAAGAGGAAGAGGAGGACAAGGAGGAGGAGAAAAGGAAGATGTTTGAGGAGGAGAAGAAGAATAGGACAAGGAGGAGGAGGAGAAAAGGAAGAGGTTTGAAGAGGAGGAGTAGAAGAGAAGGATAAGAGGAAGGAGGAGGAAGAGAGGGAGGAGGAGGAGGAGGAGAGGAGGACAAGGAGGAGGAGAAAAGGAAGAGGTTTGAAGAGGAGGAGAGGAAGAGGAGGGGGAGAAGGAAGAGGGGGAGGAGAAGAGAAAGAGAAGGATGAAGAGGAGGAGGAGGAAGAGAAGAGAAGGATGAGAGGAGGAGGAGGAGGAGGAGAAGAGGAGGACAAGGAGGAGAAGAAAAGGAAGAGGTTTGAAGAGGAGGAGTAGAAGAGAAGGGGGAGAAGGAGAAGGGGGAGGAGAAGAAGAGGTTTGAAGAGGAGGAGTAGAAGAGAAGGGGGAGAAGGAGGAGGGGGAGGAGGGGGAGAAGGAAGAGGGCGAGGAGAAGAGGAAGAGAAGGATGAGGAGGAAGAGAAGAGAAAGATGAGAGGAAGGAAGAGGAGAGGGAGGAGGAGGAATAGGAGGGGGAGGAGGAGGAGGAATAGGAGGGGGAGAAGAGGAGGCTAGAGGAAGGTAGAGGAGGAGGTGGGGGCGGGGGTCAGGCCCGGGGTGTCCCCCTCTGCCCCCCAAGTTTGTCCGGGGACTCCGGCGCCCCCTGGTGTCCGGGGGCTGACCCGCGGCCCGTTGGGCCGATGGGAGGCAAGGAGGGGCCGGCGCGCCCCCTGCTGGCCGGCGGAAGGCACACCCAGCCCAGCCCAGCCCAGCCCAGCCCGTCCGTACCTTGGACAGCGGACCAGCAGGGCAAGGGGATGATAATAATAATAATAATAATGATGACATTTATTAAGCGCCCACTAGGTGCAAAGCACTGTTCTAAGCGCCGGGGAGGTTACAAGGTGAATTTACTTACTGAGCATTTACTGCGCGCAGAGCCCTGCCCTAAGCGCTTCTACAACAGAGGTGTCAGGCACGTTCCTCGCCCATAACCGGCTGACGGTCCAGGGGATGATGAAGGAGCACGGCATCTGTTAAGCGCTTCTGACGTGCCAAGCACTGTACTGAGCGATGGGGCCGATGAGGGTATCTGTTAGGCGCTTCCGATGTGCCAAGCACTGCTCTAAGCGCTGGGGGAGATACCAGGTCGTCAGGTTGGCCGCAGTCGCGATCCCCCGCGGGGCTCAAAGTCTTGACCCCCATTTTCTAGAGGAGGGGACTGAGGCCCAGGGAAGGGAAACGACTCGTCCAAGGTCACCCAGCAGACGGGTGGCGGAGCCGGGATTAGAACCCACAACCTTCCGACTCCAAGGCCCGGGCTCTCTCACCTAGTAATAATAATAATGGCAGTTATTAAGCGCTTACTATGTGCAAAGCACTGTTCTAAGCACTGGGGAGGTTACAAGGTGATCAGGTTGTCCCACGGGAGACTCACAGTTTTAATCCCCATTTTACAGATGAGGTAAGTGAGGCCCAGAGAATAATAATAATAATAGTATTTGTTAAGCACTTACCATGTGCAAAGCACTGTTCTAAGCGCTGGGGAGGTTACAAGGTGATCAGGTTGTCCCACGGGGGGCTCACAATTTTAATCCCCATTTTATAGATGAGGTAAGTGAGGCACAGAGAATAATAATAATAATAATGGTATTTGTTAAGCGCTTACTATGTGCAAAGCACTGTTCTAAGCGCTGGGGAGTTTACAAGGTGATCAGGTTGTCCCATGGGGGACTCACAGTTTTAATGCCCATTTTACAGATGAGGTGAGTGAGGCACAGAGAATAATAATAATAATAATGGTATTTGTTAAGCGCTTACTATGTGCCAAGTCTGTTCTAAGCGCTGGGGAGGTTACAATAATAATAATAATGATGGCATTTATTAAGCACTTACTATGTGCAAAGCACTGTTCTAAGCGCCGAGGAGGTTACAGGGTGATCAGGCTGTCCCACGGGGGGCTCACAGTCTTCATCCCCATTTTACAGATGAGGGAACTGAGGCCCAGAGAAGTGAAGTGACTTGCCCACAGTCACACAGCTGACAGTTGGCGGAGCCGGGATTTGAACCCATGACCTCTGACTCCGAAGCCCGGGTTGTCCCCACGCGGGGGGGCTCACAGTTTTAATCCCCCTTTCACAGGTGAGGGAACTGAGGCCCAGACTTGCCCAAAGCCGACGGCTGGCAGAGCCGGCATTTGAACCCATGACCCTCCGACTCCAAAGTCCGGGCTCTTTCCACCGAGCCACGCTGCTCCGTCATAATAGTAATGCCGGCTGTCTCTATATGTTGCCAACTTGGACTTCCCAAGCGCTTAGTCCAGTGCTCTGCACACAGTAAGCGCTCAATAAATACGATTGATTGATTGACGGCATTTGTGAAGCGCTTACTATATGGGGAGCAGTGTTCTGTTGCCAATTTGTACTTCCCAAGCGCTTAGTCCAGTGCTCTGCACACAGTAAGCGCTCAATAAATCCGATTGATTGATTGATTGATTGTTCTAAGCACCAAGCGCTGGGAAATCATCATCCTCATCAATCGTATTTATTGAGCGCTTACAGTGTGCACAGCACTGTACTAAGCGCTTGGGAAGTCCAAGTTGGCAACATCTAGAGACCGTCCCTACCCAACAGTGGGCTCACAGTCTAAAAGAAATCCTCCTCAATCGTATTTATTGAGCGCTTACTGTGTGCAGAGCACTGTACTAAGCGCTTGGGAAGTCCAAGTTGGCAGCATTTAGAGACGGTCCCTACCCGACAGTGGGCTCACAGTCTAAAAGAAATCCTCATCAATCGTATTTATTGAGCGCTTACTGTGTGCAGAGCACTGTACTAAGCGCTTGGGAAGTCCAAGTTGGCAGCATTTAGAGACGGTCCCTACCCGACAGTGGGCTCACAGTCTAAAAGAAATCCTCATCAATCGTATTTATTGAGCGCTTACTGTGTGCAGAGCACTGGACTAAGCGCTTGGGAAGTCCAAGTTGGCAACATCTAGAGACGGTCCCTACCCAACAGTGGGCTCACAGTCTAAAAGAAATCATCATCAATCGTATTTATTGAGCGCTTACTGTGTGCAGAGCACTGGACTAAGCGCTTGGGAAGTACAAGTTGGCAACGTCTAGAGACGGTCCCTACCCAACAGTGGGCTCACAGTCTAAAAGAAATCATCATCAATCGTACTTATTGAGGGCTTACTGTGTGCAGGGCACTGTACTAAGCGCTTGGGAAGTCCAAGTTGGCAACATCTAGAGACGGTCCCTACCCAACAGTGGGCTCACAGTCTAAAAGAAATCCTCCTCAATCGTATTTATTGAGCGCTTACTGTGTGCAGAGCACTGGACTAAGCGCTTGGGAAGTCCAAGTTGGCAACATCTAGAGACGGTCCCTACCCAACAGTGGGCTCACAGTCTAAAAGAAATCATCATCAATCGTATTTATTGAGCGCTTACTGTGTGCAGAGCACTGGACTAAGCGCTTGGGAAGTACAAGTTGGCAACGTCTAGAGACGGTCCCTACCCAACAGTGGGCTCACAGTCGAAAAGAAATGACTCGTCCAAGGTCACCCAGCGGCCTAGTCGCGGAGCCGGGACCAGACCCCGGGTCCTCCTGACTCCCAGGGCCTGGGGGGGGCCCTTTCCGCTGACCAAGGGGGGGAGAGGGAGGTAGTGGGGGGGACCCCACCCCGCCACCCACTTTTTTAGGCCCGGCTTCGCCCTTGACCCGTCCTCTGGCAGACATGGAGTTCCTGGAGGTGCTCACCGAACACCTGGACCGGGTGATGCTGGTGCGCGGCGGCGGCCGCGAGGTCATCACCATCTACTCCTGAGGGCCCCGGCCCCGGGACCCCCCCCCCTCACGCCCCCCATCCCCATCCCCGCAACAGGACAGCTTCGGGGGGCGGGGGGGCATCCTGTACATAGTACACAGGAGACAGCTGGTGTATTTTTAACGTGACCGTATTTATGTGAATAGCAGCGCCGCGACCCTTCCCGGGCGGTGGGGCCGCAGAAATGTATAATTCGGGGAGGGGGGGGCGTCCGTTTGCCAGGACGAAAGACCGGGGGCAAGGCGCCCCTCGCTTCCCCCCCCCCCCCGCCCCGTTTTTCTCCCCGCTTCTTGGCGTTATCAGGGAAAGAGACTTTTCCTACTTTTTGGACTCCCACGGCGGATCTGAGCTTCCAATTCGGCTGCGGCTGCTGAGACGCCCCCCCCAATTCCCCAGCCCCCCAACACCCCCTCCTCTGCTGCAGCCGGGGCTGGAGGGGAGCGGCCTATTCCCGTCTCATCTCCCCCCCCCCCGCCCCCCCACATCCTCCCCCGGCCCTGGTGCCTTTTCTGAGCGTCTCCCCCAAGCCCCCCGAAGCCCCCCCAATCTTGGCTCCTCTCCAAAGACTGCAGACTGGAGCCCCCTCCCCGGGGGCGCCGGCTTGGCATCCCTACCGTATTTATAAGAACAGCACCGCCCCCCAGCCAGCTCCTCCCGGGGTGGGGAGCGTCTCCCCCAGCCCCCCGGCCGAGAAGGGTCTGGACGGGGGGGGTAGCGAGGCCGGGAGACCCCCCCCAAAAAAGAAACCCACCCCCAAAGAGCATGCTTGTTTACACCCCTTGCACGTTGGCCTCTGTGACTGTGTGCAGCCCCCCACCCCCCAATAAAACGAGCCCCCCGGGGACCCCCAAGCCCCAGGGAAATCGATCAATCGTATTAATTGCGTGCAGAGCACTGTACTGAGCGCTTGGGAAGTCCAAGTTGGCAACATAGACAGTCCCTACCCAACAGTGGGCTCAAAGAAAGACCCTGGCTCCTTCCCCCCGTGACTCAGTAGCCCGGGAGTGGGGTGGGGAGGGGGCTTTCCAATTTACACCAGCCCCCTCCCCCGGATTGGGGTCACCCCGGGGGGGCCAAAGCTGAACTCCCCCTCCCCAACTTTTCGACAGCCCCCCACTTCCCACGCTTCACGTGCAATAAATAGCTCCCTTTCCGGCGACTCGACCCCCAGTGCGATACGGCGACAGCATCGTCGTGAGGCCGCTTCTGTATTTTCGGGGGGCCGGGGGGAGTCGCTAACAGTCCCCACCGACCTCATAAATAGGACGGGGGTGTCAATGGGACCCCTCTAGCTCCGGCTTCCTCCCCCTCTCCGTAGCGATTGTCGTGTTCTCGGTGTGCGAGGCCTCCTCGGTTGAACGCTGCCGCTTCTTAGCTCTTCTCGTGTTGGTCCTGTTATTTTTTGGACTCCCCTCTGTCGGCACAAAATGCAATAAAGATCATTTTATGACATCCCCCCCCCCCCCCTCACCGTCGGGATGGCGTGGAGAGTTGGCGGGAAGGGGAGGGCCCGGTCATCCTCCAAGTCGGGCGGGCAGGGGAGGCCCAAGGGTCGCGCCTGTTGATGTAGCGGACTCCCCCGGGCGCCCAGTACAGCGCTCGATACGTACAACTGATAAAGATGGCCTGTAAGTACCCACCCCCGCGACGGGGAGCTCATCGTGGGTGGGAAAAGTCCGTTTATAATAATAAATGAGGGTATTTGTTGAGCGCTTACTATGCGTCGAGCACTGTTCTAAACGCCAGGGGAGAAACAGAGTCACAGGGTTGTCCCACGTGGGACTCACGGTTTTAATCCCTATTTTGTGATGATGATGACGGTATTTGTTGAGCGCTTACTATGCGTCGAGCACTGTTCTAAGCGCCGGGGGAGATGATACAGAGTCACCGGGTTGTCCCACGTGGGACTCACGGTCTTAATCCCTATTCTGTGATGATGATGATGATGATGATGGTATTTATTGAGCGCTTACTATGTGTCGAGCACTGTTCTAAGCGCCGGAGGAGATGATATAGAGTCACCGGGTTGTCCCACGTGGGACTCACGGTCTTAATCCCTATTCTGTGATGATGATGACGGTATTTATTGAGCGCTTACTATGTGTCGAGCACTGTTCTAAGCGCCGGGGGAGATACAGAGTCATGGGGTTGTCCCACGTGGGACTCACGGTCTTAATCCCTATTCTGTGATAATAATAATAATAATAATAATAATAATAATAATAATAATAATAATAATAATAATAATAATGGCATTTGTTAAGTGCTTACTATGTGCAAAGCACTGTACTAAGCGCTGGGGAGGTAACAAGGGGATCAGGTTGTCCCACAGGGGGCTCACAGTCTTAATTCCCATTTTACAGATCAGGTAACTGAGGCACAGAGAAGTTAAGTGACTTGCCCAAAGTCACCCAGCTGACAATTGGCGGAGCCGGGATTTGAACCCATGACCTCTGACTCCAAAGCCCGGGCTCTTTCCACCGAGCCACGCTGATGATGACGGTATTTGTTGAGGGTTTACTATGTGTCGAGCACTGTTCTAAACGCCGGAGGAGATGATACAGAGTCACCGGGTTGTCCCGCGTAGGACTCACGGTCTTAATCCCTATTCTGTGATAATAATCATCATAATAATAATAATGATGGCATTTGTTAAGCGCTTACTATGTGCAAAGCACTGTACTAAGCGCTGGGGAGGTAACAAGGTGATCAGGTTGTCCCACAGGGGACTCACAGTCTTAATTCCCATTTTACAGATCAGGTAACTGAGGCACAGAGAAGTTGAGTGACTTGCCCAAAGTCACCCAGCTGACAATTGGCGGAGCCGGGATTTGAACCCATGACCTCTGACTCCAAAGCCCGGGCTCTTTCCACCGAGCCACGCTGATAATGACGGTATTTGTTGAGCACTTACTATGTGTCGAGCACTGTTCTAAGCGCCGGGGGAGATACAGAGTCATGGGGTTGTTCCACGTGGGACTCACGGTCTTAATCCCTATTCTGTGATGATGATGATGACGGTATTTGTTGAGCGCTTACTATATGTCGAGCACTGTTCTAAGCGCCGGGGGAGATACAGAGTCATGGGGTTGTCCCACGTAGGACTCACGGTCTTAATCCCTATTCTGTGATAATAATAATAATAATAATAATAATAATAATAATAATAATAATGGCATTTGTTAAGCGTTTACTATGTGCAAAGCACTGTACTAAGCGCTGAGGAGGTAACAAGGTGATCAGGTTGTCCCACAGGGGGCTCACAGTCTTAATTCCCATTTTACAGATCAGGCAACTGAGGCACAGAGAAGTTGAGTGACTTGCCCAAAGTCACCCAGCTGACAATTGGCGGAGCCGGGATTTGAACCCATGACCTCTGACTCCAAAGCCCGGGCTCTTTCCACCGAGCCACGCTGATGATGACGGTATTTGTTGAGCGCTTACTATGTGTCGAGCACTGTTCTAAGCGCCGGGGGAGAGACAGAGTCACCGGGTTGTCCCACGTGGGACTCACGGTCTTAATCCCTATTCTGTGATAATAATAATAATAATAATAATAATAATAATAATAATAATAATAATGGCATTTGTTAAGCGCTTACTATGTGCAAAGCACTGTACTAAGCGCTGGGGAGGTAACAAGGGGATCAGGTTGTCCCACAGGGGGCTCACAGTCTTAATTCCCATTTTACAGATCAGGTAACTGAGGCACAGAGAAGTTAAGTGACTTGCCCAAAGTCACCCAGCTGACAATTGGCGGAGCCGGGATTTGAACCCATGACCTCTGACTCCAAAGCCCGAGCTCTTTCCACTGAGCCACGCTAATGACTGGCCCAAAGTCACCCAGTCGACGAGCGGCGGAGCCGGGATTAGAACCCAGGACCTCTGGCTCCCGAACCCGGGCTGTTGCCACTGAGCCACGCTGTTTATGGTTCTTCTGTCCTCTTCCACCATCGTATTTATTGAGCGCTTACTGTGGGCAGAGCACTGTACTAAGCGCTTGGAAAGTACAATCTTTCCAAGCGCTTCAGGACAGTGCTCTGCACAGATAAGCGCCAGATTCATTCATTCATCCAGTGGTATTTATTGAGCGCTTACTGTGTGCAGAGCACTGTACTAAGCGCCTGGGAAGTCGGCGACATCTAGAGACGGCCCCTACCCGACAACGGGCTCACGGTCTAGGAGGCCAATAAATATGACCGTCTGATGGACTAATAACGATAATATCAATAAGACCGTGTTGCCAACTTGTACTTCCCAAGCGCTTAGTACAGTGTTCTGCACACAGTAAGCGCTCAATAAATACGACTGAATGGATGAATGATAGCGGCGGTATGCTAGCGCCACTTGTCAGCTGTGTGACTTTGGGCAAGCCACTTAAGTTCTCTGGGCCTCAGTTCCCTCATCTGGAAAATGGGGATTAAGACGGTGAGCCCCACATGGGACAACACTGATGACCTTGTATCTCCCCCAGCGCTTAGAACAGTGCTTGGCACATAGTAAGCGCTTAATAAATGCCATCATTATTATTACTCTAGACTGTGAGCCCACTGTTGGGTAGGGACTGTCTCTAGATGTTGCCAACTTGTACTTCCCAAGCGCTTAGTACAGTGCTCTGCACATAGTAAGCGCTCAATACGATTGATGATGATGATGATAGTAAGCGCTTAATAAAGCCATCATTATTATTATTCTAGACTGTGAGCCCACTGTTGGGTAGGGACTGTCTCTATATGTTGCCAACTTGTACTTCCCAAGCGCTTAGTACAGTGCTCTGCACACAGTAAGAGCTCAATAAATACTATTGATTGATTATTATAGTAAGCGCTTAACAAATACCAACATTATTATTATTATTATTATTATTATTATTATTATTATTATTATTATTACCCCCCCGGGCGGAAGGAAGCGGCCAGAGGCGTCTAACCTCCTCTCCCCTGGGCCCCACACTCAGGAGGCGCTCACCAAATGCCACCGACGGCTCGGTAAGGAGGACAGTCAGGAGTGGAAGAGTCACCCCCAATAATCAAAATCAAGAAGCAGCGTGGCTCAGTGGAAAGAGCCCGGGCTTGGGAGTCGGAGGTCATGGGTTCGAATCCCAACTCCGCCAATTGTCAGCCGGGTGACTTTGGGCGAGTCACTTCGCTTCTCTGGGCCTCAGTTCCCTCATCTGTCAAATGGGGATGAAGACTGGGAGCCCCCCGTGGGACAACCTGATCACCTTGTATCCCCCCCAGCACTTAGAACAGTGCTTTGCACATAGTAAGCGCTTAATGAATGCCATTATTATTATTATTATTATTATTATTATTATTATTATATTACAATGGTATTTGTTAAGCGCTTACTCTGTGCCAAGCACCGGGGGAGATGATACAAGCAGCGTGGCTCAGTGGCAACAGCCCGGGCTTGGGAGTCGGAGGTCGTGGGTTCTAATCCCGCCTCTGTTACTCACCAGCTGTGTGACTTTGGGCAAGTCGCTTCACTTCTCTGGGCCTCAGTGACCTCATCTGGAAAATGGGGATGAAGACCGTGAACCCCCCGCGGGACAACCTGATCGCCTTGTAACCTCCCCAGCGTTTAGAACGGTGCCTGGCACATAGTAGGTGCTTAATAAATGCCATCATCATCATGTATTGAGTGCTTACTGTGGGCAGAGCATTCATTCATTCAATCCTATTTATTGAGCGCTTCCTGTGTGCAGAGCACTGGACTAAGCGCTTGGGAAGCGGGCTCACAGTCTAGAAGTGGGAGACGGACGACAAAAAACAAAACATATAAACCAAAGAGCCCGCTGTTGGGTAGGGACCGTCTCTAGATGTTGCCAACTTGGACTTCCCAAGCGCTTACTACAGTGCTCTGCACACAGTAAGCGCTCAATAAATACGACTGAATGAATGAATGAATAAAATAAGTAGAATAAATATGTACAAGTAAAATAAATAGAGTAATAAATTTGTACAAACATATATACATATATACAGGTGCTGTGGGGAGGGGAAGGAGGTAAGTATGTACAAGTAAAATAAATAGAGTAATAAATCTGTACAAACATATATACCTATATACAGGTGCTGTGGGGAGGGGAAGGAGGTAAGTATGTACGAGTAAAATAAATAGAGTAATAAATCTTACAAACATATATACATATATACAGGTGCTGTGGGGAGGGGAAGGAGGTAAGTATGTACTAGTAAAATAAATAGAGTAATAAATCTGTACAAACATATATACATATATACAGGTGCTGTGGGGAGGGGAAGGAGGTACGTATGTACACGTAAAATAAATAGAGTAATAAATCTGTACAAACATATATACAGGTGCTGTGGGGAGGGGAAGGAGGTAAGTATGTACAAGTAAAATAGAGTAATAAATCTGTACAAACATATATACATATATACAGGTGCTGTGGGGAGGGGAAGGAGGTAGGTATGTACAAGTAAAATAAATAGAGTAATAAATCTGTACAAACATATATACAGGTGCTGTGGGGAAGGGAAGGAGGTAAGTATGTCCAAGTAAAATAGAGTAATAAATCTGTACAAACATATATACATATATACAGGTGCTGTGGGGAAGGGAAGGAGGTAAGTATGTACAAGTAAAATAAATAAATAGAATAATAAATATGTACAAACATCTATATATATATATACATATATATATACGTATACATACACACACACACACACACACATATATATATATATATACATATATATATATACTAAGCGTTTGGAAAGGACGATTACTACCCGACAACGGGCTCACGGTCGAGAGGGCCACCTTGCTGGGATTCAGAGGTCATGGGTTCAAATCCCAGAGGTCACGGGTTCAAATCCCAGCTCCGCCCACTGTCAGCTGTGTGACTTTGGGCAAGTCACTTCTCCCAGCCTCAGTTCCCTCATCTGTCAAATGGGGATGAAGACTGGGAGCCCCACGTGGGACAACCGGATCACCCCTGTAACCTCCCCAGAGCTTAGAACGGTCTTTTGCACAGAGTAAGCGCTTAATAAATGCCATTGTTATTATTATTGGGGGGCCGGTGACTGTGATGGAGACCCCCCTTCTCCACCCAGGCGCTCACTCACACGCAGCAGGCGTGATCCCTCCGGCCCTCGGGTGTTGGGCCGGGCCGCGGCCTCGATTTCACACCAATCCAAGGAGGAGGTCACCCCGATGAGCAGGCCGGGCCTCTCCTGCTTCCGACCGGCTTCGCGTCCGCTCTTCCCGATGCTCGGGACTCGACGTCCCCTGTGAGCTCCACGCGGAACCTGAAAATAATCAATCAATCAATCAATCATATTTATTGAGCACTTACTGTGTGCGGAGCACCGTACTGAGCGCTTGGGAAGTCCAAGTTGGCAACACACACACAGTCCCTACCCAACAGTGGGCTCACGGTCTAGAAGGGGGAGCGAGAAAACAAATCCAAACATATTAACAAAATAAAATAAATAGAATAGATATGTACAAGTAAAATGAAATAACAATGATAATGATTGTTTCGTTGTCCGTCTCCCCCTTCTAGACTGTGAGTCCGTTATTGGGTAAGGACCATCTCTCGATGTTGCCGACTTGTAATAATAATAATAATGTTGGTATTTGTTAAGCGCTTACTATGTGCCAAGCACTGTTCTAAGCGCTGGGAGATACAAGGTAATCAAGGCTGTCCCACGTGGGGCTCACAGTTTTCATCCCCATTATACAGATGAGGGGACTGAGGCCCAGAGAAGTGAAGTGACTTGCCCGAAGTCATGCAGCTGACAAATGGCTGAGCTGGGATTCGAACCCATGACCTCTGACTCCCAAGCCCGGGCTCTTTCCACTGAGCCATGCTGCTTCCTAATAATGACGGTATTTGTTAAGAGCTTACTATGTGCAAAGCACTGTTCTAAGCGCTGGGGAGGTTACCAGGTGATCAGGTTCTCTCACGGGGGGCTCACGGTTTTCATCCCCATTTTACAGATGAGGGAACTGAGGCCCAGAGAAGTGAAGTGACTTGCCCAAAGTCATCCAGCTGACAGCTGGCAGAGCCGGGATTCGAACCCATGACCTTTAACTCCAAAGCCCGGGGTCTTTTCCACTGAGCCACGCTGCTTCTCTACCATCATTAGTATTATCTATTAAAACAGCGTGGCTCAGTGGAAAAGACCCCGGACTTTGGAGTCAGAGGTCATGGGTTCGAATCCCGGCTCTGCCAACTGTCAGCTGGATGACTTTGGGCGAGTCACTGCACTTCTCTGGGCCTCAGTGCCCTCATCTGGAAAATGGGGATGAAGACTGTGAGCCCTCCATGGGACCACCTGATCACCTTGTAACCTCTCCAGTGCCTAGAACAGTGCTTTGCACATAGTAAGCGCTTAACAAATGCCATCATCATTATTATTATTATTCTCTGGGCCTCAGTGACCTCATCTGGAAAATGGGGATGAAGACTGTGAGCCTCATGTGGGACAACCTGATTACCTTGTATCTAGAGAAGCAGCGTGGCTCAGTGGAAAGAGCCCGGGTTTTGGAGTCAGAGGTCATGGGTTCAAATCCCTGCTCCGCCAATTGTCAGCTGGGTGACTTTGGGCAAGTCACTTCACTTCTCTGTGCCCCAGTGACCCCATCTGTAAAATGGGGATGAAGACTGTGAGCCCCCCGTGGGACAACCTGATTACCTTGTTACCTCCCCAGCACTTTGAACAGTGCTTTGCACATAGTAAGTGCTTAATAAATGCCATTATTATTATTTGGAGTCAGAGGTCATGGGTTCAAATCCCAGCTCCGCCAATTGTCAGCTGGGTGACTTTGGGCAAGTCACTTCACTTCTCTGTGCCCCAGTGACCTCATCTATAAAATGGGGATGAAGACCGTGAGCTCCCCGTGGGACAACCTGATCACCTTGTCACCTTGTCACCTCCCCAGCGCTTCGAACAGTGCTTTGCACATAGCTCTTAATAAGTGCCATTATTATTATTTGGAGTCAGGGGTCATGGGTTCAAATCCCAGCTCCGCCAATTGTCAGCTGGGTGACTTTGGGCCAGTCACTTCACTTCTCTGGGCCCCAGTGACCTCATCTGTAAAATGGGGATGAAGACCGTGAGCCCCCCGTGGGACAACCTGATTACCTTGTTACCTCCCCAGCGCTTCGAACAGTGCTTTGCACATAGTAAGCGCTTAATAAATGCCATCATTATTATTATTATTACCCCAGCCCTTAGAACGGTGCTCAGCACATAGTAAGCGCTTAATAAATGCCATCATTATTATTATTATTACCCCAGCCCTTAGAACGGTGCTCAGCACATAGTAAGCGCTTAACAAATACCATTATTATTATTATTATTAAAATGGAAGGCGGGATGGGGACGGGCCAAGAAATCAGAAAGGAGGAAGAAAATGTCCTAACAACGACAAAGCGCTTCCTTAAAGGGGGGGAATAAAATCCCAAAAGGCCCCGGGAGGCCGGGACACTTGGGTTCCCATCCCGGCTCTGCCACCTGCCTGCTGTGCACCCTTGGGTGGATCGCTTCCCTTCTCTGGGCTTTTTTCTTCCACTGAAAAATGGGGATTCGAACCCTGTTCCCGCTCCCTCTTGGCCTGCGAGCCCCGTGCGGGACGGAGACCGTGTCCCACCTGATTAACATCCGTCCGCCCCGGCGCCTAGAAAAGAGCTTGAAACAGATGAAGAGTGTGACAAACACTATCCTTATTATTATTAATTAAGAAGTAGATCGGAAGCCCCGTGCGGGACAGGTGGGATGAGGGAGATGGGAGGATGGGGGGGATGAGGGGGGATGAGGGACAGGAGAGATGAGGGAGATGGGGCTCCCACCCACCCCATGGCTCCAGGTCAATCCATTCTTTTGGATTAAGGAATATTAAAACTTTAAGACAACTCGTATTGGGCCACCTGAAGGCAAATGAATTCATTTCACACGGTTAGGAGAGAACGTACATTTCTTTCATTCTGCAGCCAATAACTACAAAGAATAGTTCAACTTTGAATAGGTTTTATCATCACCTATAAAAACCAGTATCTAACTGAACACCATTCACTAAATGCCTGCTAAAAAAAACCCTATGCATTTATTAGGATCATTCATACAAAACCATTTCTCCTCCCTTATTGACACCCATGCCCATCATCCCCGTCAGCTCTTCCGTACATTCAACTCCCTTCTCAGGCCCCCGGTTCCTCCCCTTCTCCTCACCCCCAATGATCCGGCCTCCTACTTCATTAATAAAATTCAATCCATCAGGTCTGAGCTCCCCAAAGTCACTCCCCCCACCTTCTCCAACCCCCCGGCTCTCGACGCTCTCCGCTCCTCTCCCATCCTTCCCAGCAGTATCCTCAGAGGAGATCTCTTCCCTCCTCTCAAGTGCTACTCCGGCCACCTGTGCTTCTGACTCCATTCCCTCTCATCTCATGAAATCTCTCGCTCCGTCCCGTCTCCCCTCCTTAACTTCCATCTTCAACCGCTCACTCTCCACGGGTTCCTTCCCCTCTGCCTTCAAACATGCCCATGTCTCTCCCATCCTAAAAAAACCCTCTCTTGACCCCACCTCGCCTTCTAGTTATTGCCCCATCTCCCTCCTACCATTCCTTTCCAAACTCCTTGAACGAGTCGTCTACACGCGCTGCCTCGAATTCCTCAACGCCAACTCTCTCCTCGACCCCCTCCAATCTGGCTTCCGTCCCCTACATTTCACGGAAACTGCCCTCTCAAAGGTCACCGATGACCTCCTGCTTGCCAAACCCAACGACTCCTACTCTGTCCTAATCCTCCTCGACTTCTCAGCTGCCTTCGACACTGTGGGCCACCCCCTTCTCCTCAACATGCTATCCAACCTTGGCTTCACAGACTCCGTCCTCTCCTGGTTCTCCTCTTATCTCTCCGGTCGTTCATTCTCAGTCTCTTTTGCAGGCTCCTCCTTCCCCTCCCATCCCCTTACTGTGGGGGTTCCTCAAGGGTCAGTTCTTGGTCCCCTTCTGTTCTCAATCTACACTCACTCCCTTGGTGACCTCGTTTGCTCCCACGGCTTCAACTATCATATCTACGCCGATGACACCCAAATCTACATCTCTCCCCCTCCCTCCAGGCTCGCATCTCCTCCCGCCTTCAGGACATCTCCATCTGGATGTCCGCCCGCCACCTAAAACTCAACATGTCCAAGACTGAACTCCTTGTCTTCCCTCCCAAACCCTGCCCTCTCCCTGACTTTCCCATCTCTGTTGACGGCACTACCATCCTCCCCGTCTCACAAGCCCGCAACCTTGGTGTCATCCTCGACTCCGCTCTCTCATTCACCCCTCACATCCAAGCCGTCACCAAAACCTGCCGGTCTCAGCTCCGCGACATTGCCAAGATCCGCCCTTTCCTCTCCATCCAAACCGCTACCCTGCTCGTTCAAGCTCTCATCCTAACCCGTCTGGACTACTGCGTCAGCCTTCTCTCTGATCTCCCATCCTCGTGTCTCTCCCCACTTCAATCCATACTTCATGCTGCTGCCCAGATTGTCATTGTCCAGAAATGCTCTGGGAATGTTACTCCCCTCCTCAAAAATCTCCAGTGGCTACCAATCAATCTACGCATCAGGCAAAAACTCCTCACCCTGGGCTTCAAGGCTGTCCATCAACTCACCCCCTCCTACCTCACCTCCCTTCTGTCCTTCTCCAGCCCAGCCCGCACCCTCCGCTCCTCTGCTGCTAATCTCCTCACCGTTAGGCCTCATTCTCGCCCGTCTCGCCGTCGACCCCCCGGCCTACGTAATCCCCCTGGCCTGGAATGGCCTCCCTCCACACATCTGCCAAGCTAGCTCTCTTCCTCCCTTCAAAGCCCTACTGAGAGCTCACCTCCTCCAGGAGGCCTTCCCAGACTGAGCCCCCTCTTTCCTCTCCCCCTCCTCCCCCTCCCCCCTGCCATACCTCCTTCCCCTCCCCACAGCACCTGTATATATGTATATATGTTTGTACGGATTTATTACTCTATTTTATTTGTACATATTTATTCTATTTATTTTATTTTGTTAATATGTTTCGTTTTGTTCCCTGTCTCCCCCTCCTAGACTGTGAGCCCGCTGTTGGGTAGGGACCGCCTCTACGTGTTGCCAACTTGTACTTCCCAAGCGCTTAGTCCAGTGCTCTGCACACAGTAAGCGCTCAATAAATACGATTGAATGAATGAATGGGGGATGAGGGAGGTGGGGGGGGATGAGTGAGGTGGGGGGGTGAGTGAGGTGGGGGGGTGAGTGAGGTGGGGGGGTGAGTGAGGTGGGGGGGTGAGGGAAATGGAGGATGAGGGGGATGGAGGAGATGGGGGATGAGGGAGATGGGGGATGAGGGAAATGGGGGATCAGGGAAATGGGGAGTGAGGGGGATGAGGGGGGTGGGAGATGAGGGGGATGGGGGGACGAGGGGAAATGGAGGATGAGGGAGATGATGGGGGGATGAGGGAAATGGGAGATGAGGGAGATGGGGGGTGAGGGGGATGAGGGGGATGGGGTGAGGGGAAATGGAGGATGAGGGGGATGGGGATGAGGGGGATGGGGGACGAGAAAGATGGGGATGAGGGAGATGGGGGACGAGAAAGATGGGGATGAGGGAGATGGGGGACGAGAAAGATGGGGATGAGGGAGATGGGGGACGAGAAAGATGGGGGATGAGGGAGATGGGGGATGAAGGAAATGCAGAGTGAGGGGGATGAGGGAAATGGGGGATGAGGGGGATGAGGGAAATGGGGGATGAGGGAAATGGGGGGTGAGGGGGATGAGGGGGATGGGGGATGAGGGAAAAGGGGATGAGGGAAATGGGGGATGAGGGAAATGGGGGATGAGGGAAAAGGGGATGAGGGAAATGGGGGATGAGGGAAATGGGGGATGAGGGAAATGGGGGTGAGGGGGATGAGGGGGTGGGGGATGAGGGGGTGGGGGATGAGGGGGTGGGGGATGAGGGGGTGGGGGATGAGGGGAATGGGGGGTGAGGGGAAATGGAGGATGAGGGAAATGGGGGATGAGGGAAATGGGGGGTGAGGGGGATGGGGGTGAGGGGGATGGGGGTGGGGGGTGAGGGGTCAGGAGGATGAGGGAAGTGGGGGATGAGGGAGATGGGGGATGAGAGAGATGGAGGATGAGGGAGATGGAGGATGAGGGAGATGAGGGGTGATGAGGGGAAAATGAGGAGGAGGGCTGGGGGGCAATGGCGGGTCCGAAGCGCGGCTGGGGGTCGGTCGCCTCTCCCCGCCCCTCCCGCCTCCGGGAACCAATGACGGCCGGGCGCGGGCGCGGAAGCGCGCACGCACGGCGCGCCCCCGGGGGCCGGGCAGGCGTCGCTTTACGGCAGGGGGAACGCAGCAGGCTCGCTTTACGGCCTCGGGGGGGCGCAGCGCCGCCGCGTGGCACTTTACGGCAGGGCGGGGCCTCCTCTTCTCTGCGCCTGCGCAGAGCTCGGGGACCCTATTTTCATTCATTTTAATCATACTTGCTGAGCGCTTACTGTGTACGGAGGGCCGTACTGAGCGCTTGGGAAGGACAAGTTGGCAACATAGACGGTCCCTACCCAACAGAGGGCTCACAGCCCCTCTTGGCCGTCGCCTAGAATAATACTAATAAATAATGACGGGATTTCTGAAGCGTTTACTACTGCTAATAATAATCATGGCATTTATTAAGCGCTTACTATGTGCCGAGCACTGTTCTAAGCGCTGGGGGGATACAAGGTGATCAGGTTGTCCCACGTGGGGCTCACAATCTTAATAATGATAATAATGATGGCATTTATGAAGCGTTTACTATGTGCCAAGCACTGTTCTAAGCGCTGGGGGGGATACAGGGTGATCAGGTTCATTCATTCAATCATATTTATTGAGCGCTTACTGTGTGCAGAGCCCTGTACTAAGCGCTTGGGAAGTCCAAGTTGGCAACATCTAGAGATGGTCCCTACCCGGCAGCGGGCTCACGGTCTAGAAGGGGGAGGCAGACGACAAAACAGAACATGTTAACCAAATAAAATAAATAGAATAAATATGGACAAATAAAATAAATAAATAGAGTAATAAATCCGTACAAACATATATACATATATACAGGTGCTGGGGGGAGGGGGAGGTTGTCCCAGGTGGGGCTCACAATCTTAATAATAATACTAATAATGATGGCATTTATTAAGCACTTACTATGTGCCAAGCACTGTTCTAAGCGCTGGGGGGGGATACAAGGTGATCAGGTTGTCCCACGGGGGCCTCACAATCTTAAGCCACGAGAGGAGGAGGAGGGAGGATGGAGGAGCAGGGAGGATGGGGGAGATGGGGGATGAGGGAGGTGATGGGGGATGAGGGAAATGGGGGGCGAGGGGGTGGGGGGATGAGGGAGATGGGGGTGAGGGAAAATGGAGGATGAGGGGGATGGGGGGATGAGGGAAATGGGGGATGAGGGAGATGGGGGTGAGGGGACATGGAGGATGAGGGGGATGAGGGAGATGGGGGATGAGGGAAATGGAGGATGGGGGGATGGGGGAGATGGGGGATGAGGGGGGTGAGGGGACATGGAGGATGAGGGGGATGAGGGAAATGGAGGATGAGGGGGATGGGGAGACGGGGGGTGAGGGAGATGATGGGGGATGAGGGAAATGGGGGATGAGGGAAATGGGGGTGAGGGGGTGGGGGATGAGGGGGGTGAGGGGTTATGGAGGATGAGGGGGATGGGGGATGAGGGATGAGGGAAATGGAGGATGAGGGATGGGGAGATGGGGGATGAGGGAGATGATGGGGGATGAGGGAAATGGGGGATGAGGGAAATGGGGGTGACGGGGTGGGGGGATGAGGGAGATAGGGGTGAGGGGAAATGAAGGATGAGGGCGATGGGGGATGAGGGAGATGGGGTGAGGGGGGTGGGGGATGAGGGGGGTGAGGGGACATGGAGGATGAGGGAGATGGGGGGTGAGGGAAATGAAGGATGAGGGGGATGGGGGAGATGGGGGATGAGGGAGATGATGGGGGATGAGGGAAATGGGGGATGAGGGAGAGGGGGTGGGGGATGAGGGGGGTGAGGGGACATGGAGGATGAGGGGGATGAGGGAGATGGGGATGAGGGAAATGGAGGATGAGGGGAATGGGGAGATGGGGGATGAGGGAGGTGGGGGATGAGGGAAATGGGGGATGGGGGAGATGGGGGATGAGGGAGATGGGGGATGGGGGAGATGGGGGAGATGGGGATGAGGGAGATGGGGGGATGAGGGAAATGGGGGATGAGGGGTATGGGGTTGAGGGGGATGAAGGGGATGGGGGGTGAGGGGACATGGAGGATGAGGGGGATGATGGGGGGATAAGGGAGAGTTTCCTCCTGCTGGCACTGTGGCATCTACCCCAGAGAAAAGCATTGTGGCTCAGTGGAAAGAGCCCGAGCTTGGGAACCAGAGGTCATGGGTTCAAATCCCGCCTCCGCCAATTGTCAGTTGGGTAACTTTGGGCGAGTCACTTCACTTCTCTGGGCCTCAGTTCCCTCATCTGTAAACTAGGGATGAAGGCCGTGAGCCCCCCGTGGGACAACCTGATCACCTTGTAACCTCCCCGGCGCTTAGAACGGTGCTTTGCACATAGTAAGCGCTTAATAAATGCCATTATTATTATTATTATTATTATTATTATTATTATAGTAGAAGCGTGTCATAAACTTAGAACAGTGCTTTGCACGTAGTAAGAGCTTAACAAATGCCATTATTAATATTATTCCTCTTCTTCCTCTTTTCTCTTTCTCCTACTCCCTCCCACCTCCCCCATTCCCGGGCGCGGCTCCCAACCGGGAATTTCCTCGGGAGTGAAAGCAAAACTGTTGGGAAATTTCGTGCGTCCCGCAATTGGGGATTTCCCCGCCGCGGGGAACCATCCCAGGAATGGGTTTTTTTGGGGGGGTGGAGGTGGGGGTCTCCCTTCTCACTCATTCATTCATTCA
Source organism: Tachyglossus aculeatus (assembly GCF_015852505.1). Lineage (NCBI taxonomy): Eukaryota > Metazoa > Chordata > Mammalia > Monotremata > Tachyglossidae > Tachyglossus > Tachyglossus aculeatus. The sequence goes on from NC_052073.1 coordinate 34,897,611, forward strand.
TTCATTCATTCATTCATTCATCCATCCATCCATCCATTCATTCCATCCTATTTATTGAGCGCTTCCTGTGTGCAGAGCACTGGACTAAGCGCTCTGGAAGGACAAATGGGCAACAGAGACGGTCCCAACCTAACAACGGGCTCACTCCCCATCTCTGCAAGGGGGAGGAGGGAAACGGGGGTCCAATCAATTAATCAATCAATCAATCAATTAATCACGCTACGGGGGAGAGCCAGGGGTCCAATCAATCAATCCTTCTATCAATGAATCAAGCTATGGGGGAGAGCCGGGGTTCGAATCAATCAATCTATCAATCAATCAAGCTATGGGAGAGAGCCGGGGGTCCAATCAATCAATCATCTATCAATCAAGCTATGGGGGAGAGCCGGGGGTCCAATCAATCAATCAATCAAACTATGGGGGAGAGCCGGGGGTCCAATCAATCTATCTATCAAGCAAGCAAGCTATGGGGGAGAGCCGGGGGTCCAATCATAGCCATCAATCAAGCTATTGGGGGAGATCCGGGGGTCCAATCAATCAATCATCTATCAATCAAGCTATGGGGGAGAGCCGGGGGTCCAATCAATCAATCAGTCAAACTATAGGGGAGATCCGAGGGTCCAATCAATCAATCTATCAATCAAGCTATGGGGGAGAGCCGGGGGTCCAATCAATCAGTCAATCTATCAAACTATGGGGGAGAGCCGGGGGGTCCAATCAATCAATCAAACTATGGGGGAGAGCCAAGGGTCCAATCAATCAATCAATCAAACTATGGGGGAGAGCCGGGGGTCCAATTAATCAATCAATCAAACTATGGGGGAGAGCCGAGGGTCCAATCAATCAATCAATCAAACTATGGGGGAGAGCCGGGGGTCCAATCAATCAATCAATCAAACTATGGGGGAGATCCGGGGGTCCAATCAATCAATCTATCTATCAATCAAGCTGTGGGGGAGAGCCGGGGGTCCAATCAATCTATCTATCAATCAAGCTATGGGGGAGACCCGGGGGTCCAATCAATCAATCAATCAAACTACGGGGGAGAGCCGGGGGTCCAATCAATCAATCAATCAAACTATGGGGGAGAGCCGGGGGGTCCAATCAATCAATCAATCAAACTATGGGGGAGATCCGGGGGTCCAATCAATCAATCTATCTATCAATCAAGCTGTGGGGGAGAGCCGGGGGTCCAATCAATCTATCTATCAATCAAGCTCTGGGGGAGACCCGGGGGTCCAATCAATCAATCAATCAAACTACGGGGGAGAGCCGGGGGTCCAATCAATCAATCAATCAAACTATGGGGGAGAGCCGGGGGGTCCAATCAATCAATCAATCAAACTATGGGGGAGATCCGAGGGTCCAATCAATCACTCTATCAATCAAGCTATGGGGCAGAGCCGGGGGTCCAATCAATCAATCAATCAAACTATGGGGCAGAGCCGGGGGTCCAATCAATCTATCCGTCAATCAAGCTATGAGGGAGAGCCGGGGGTCCAATCAATCAATCAATCAAACTATGGGGGAGAGCCGGGGGTCCAATCAATCAATGAAACTATGGGGGAGAGCTGGGGGTTCAATCAATCTATCAATCAATCAAGCTATGGGGGAGAGCCGGGGGTCCAATCAATCAATCAATCAAACTATGGGGGAGATCCGAGGGTCCAATCAATCACACTATCAATCAAGGTATGGGGGAGAGCTGGGGGTCCAATCAATCAATCAATCAAACTATGGGGGAGAGCCGGGGGTCCAATCAATCAATCTATCTATCAATCAAGCTATGGGGGGAGCCGGGGGTCCAATCAATCAATCAAACTATGGGGGAGATCCGGGGTTCCAATCAATCAATCTATCAATCAAACTATGGGGGAGATCCGGGGGTCCAATCAATCAATCAAACTATGGGGGAGAGCCGGGGGTCCAATCAATCAATCTATCTATCAATCAAGCTATGGGGGAGATCCGGGGGTCCAATCAATCAATCAAACTATGGGGAGAGCCGGGGGTCCAATCAATCAATGTATCTATCAATCAAGCTATGGGGGAGAGCCGGGGGTCCAATCAATCAATCAATCAAACTATGGGGGAGATCCGGGGTTCCAATCAATCAATCAATCTATCAATCAAACTATGGGGGAGATCCGGGGGTCCAATCAATCAATCAAACTATGGGGGAGAGCCGGGGGTCCAATCAATCAATCTATCTATCAATCAAGCTATGGGGGAGATCCAGGGGTCCAATCAATCAATCAAACTATGGGGAGAGCCGGGGGTCCAATCAATCAATGTATCTATCAATCAAGCTATGGGGGAGAGCCGGGGGTCCAATCAATCAATCAATCAAACTATGGGGGAGATCCGGGGTTCCAATCAATCAATCAATCTATCAATCAAACTATGGGGGAGATCCGGGGGTCCAATCAATCAACCAAACTATGGGGGAGAGCCGGGGGTCCAATCAATCAATCTATCTATCAATCAAGCTATGGGGGAGATCCGGGGGTCCAATCAATCAATCAAACTATGGGGAGAGCCGGGGGTCCAATCAATCAATGTATCTATCAATCAAGCTATGGGGGAGAGCCGGGGGTCCAATCAATCAATCAATCAAACTATGGGGGAGATCCGGGGTTCCAATCAATCAATCAATCTATCAATCAAACTATGGGGGAGATCCGGGGGTCCAATCAATCAACCAAACTATGGGGGAGAGCCGGGGGTCCAATCAATCAATCTATCTATCAATCAAGCTATGGGGGAGATCCGGGGGTCCAATCAATCAATCAAACTATGGGGAGAGCCGGGGGTCCAATCAATCAATGTATCTATCAATCAAGCTATGGGGGAGAGCCGGGGGTCCAATCAATCAATCAATCAAACTATGGGGGAGATCCGGGGTTCCAATCAATCAATCAATCTATCAATCAAACTATGGGGGAGATCCGGGGGTCCAATCAATCAACCAAACTATGGGGGAGAGCCGGGGGTCCAATCAATCAATCTATCTATCAATCAAGCTATGGGGGAGATCCGGGGGTCCAATCAATCAATCAAACTATGGGGAGAGCCGGGGGTCCAATCAATCAATGTATCTATCAATCAAGCTATGGGGGAGAGCCGGGGGTCCAATCAATCAATCAATCAAACTATGGGGGAGATCCGGGGTTCCAATCAATCAATCAATCTATCAATCAAACTATGGGGGAGATCCGGGGGTCCAATCAATCAATCAAACTATGGGGGAGAGCCGGGGGTCCAATCAATCAATCAATCTATCAATCAAACTATGGGGGAGATCCGGGGGTCCAATCAATCAATCGAACTATGGGGGAGAGCCGGAGGTCCAAGCAATCACTCTATCAATCAAGGTATGGGGGAGAGCTGGGGGTCCAATCAATCAATCAATCAAACTATGGGGGAGAGCCGGGGGTCCAATCAATCAATCTATCTATCAATCAAGCTATGGGGGAGATCCGGGGGTCCAATCAATCAATCAATCCAACTATGGGGGAGAGCCGGGGGTCCAATCAATCAATCAATCAAACTATGGGGGAGAGACAGGGGTCCAATCAATCAATCTATCTATCAATCAAGCTATGGCGGAGGGCCGGGGGTCCAATCAATCAATCTACCAATCAAACTATGGGGGAGAGCCGGGGGTCCAATCAATCAATCAATCAAACTATGGGGGAGAGCCGGGGGTCCAATCAATCAATCAATCTGTCTATCAATCAAGCTATGGGGGAGAGCCGGGGGTCCAATCAATCAATCAATTAATCGATCTATCTATCAATCAAGCTATGGGGGAGAACCGGGGGTCCAATCAATCAATCAAACTATGGGGGAGAGCCGGGGGTCCAATCAATCAATCAATCAATCAATCAATCAATCAATCAGTGTAGCCCCCCTCAACCCGGTGGTCAGGCTGGGAGGGTCCCGGATGAGGGGGGCTGGGGGAGACGCCCCTTTCCCCCCCCTCTTCCCCAGCTCCTCCCCTCCTTGGGCGGGTCCCGGGGGCAGTGGAGGCGCTGTCATTCGCTCAGTCAGTCATTCCGGCGGACTTACTGAGCGCCTCCCGTGTGCGGGACACTGGGCTAAGCGCTCAGGACAGGGCCGGGCACGTAGTGAGCGCCTCGCACCTCGGCTCGTTGCTGTTTTCGGGCCGCCCATGGCTCCGCTCCCACTGCGCTGCCTGCTCTGGATCTACGCGATCGTCGCGGTGAGGACCCCCGATAATAATAATAATAATAATAATAATAATAATAATAATAATAATAATAATAATAATGATAATACTGATAATGATGGCATGTGTTAAGCGCTTACTATGTGCCAAGCACTGTCCTGAGCGCTGGGGGAGAGACGAGCTCATCCCCACTGATCACTGACCTCTGATTTCCTACCTCCGGCCTATCCCCCTGATAATGATAATAATAATAATAATAATAATAATAATAATAATAATAATAGCATGTGTTAAGCGCTTACTATGTGCCAAGCACTGTCCTGAGCGCTGGGGGAGAGACGAGCTCATCCCCACCGACCACTGACCCCTGATTTCCGACCCCCGGCCTATCCCCCTGATAACGATAATAATAATAATGATAATTAATAATTAATAATAATAATAATAATAATGATGATGGGCTGTGTTAAGCGCTTACTATGTGCCAAGCACTGTCCTGAGCGCTGGGGGAGGGACGAGCTCATCCCCACCGACCACTGACCCCTGATTTCCGACCCCCGGCCTATCCCCCTGATAATAATGATAATAATAATGATAACAATTATTATTATTATTATTATTATTAATGATGGCATGTGTTAAGCGCTTACTATGTGCCAAGCACTGTCCTAAGCGCTGGGGGAGAGACGAGCTCATCCCCACAGACCACTGACCCCTGATTTCCGACCCCCGACCCCCGGCCTATCCCCTGATAATAATAATAATAATAATAATAATAATAATAATAATAATAATAATAATAGGATGTTTTAAGCGCTTACTGTGTGCCAAGCACTGTACTAAGAGCTGGGGGAGATACAGGGTCATCCCCACCGACCCCCGACCCCTAGCTGACCCTTGATTTCCGACCCCGACCCCCGGCCCATCCCCCTGATATTAACATTAATGATAATACTAATAATGATGGCATGTGTTAAGCGCTTACTATGTGCCAAGCACTGTCCTAAGCGCTGGGGGAGATACAAAGTCGTCCCCACCGACCCCCCGCTGACCCCTGATTCCCGCCCCCCACCCTCGGACCCCTGCTCCCCCACCCCCCTGCCCATCCCCCTGATAATAATAATAATATTAATATTAATGATAATACTAATAATGATGGCACGTGTTAAGCGCTTACTATGTGCCAAGCACTGTTCTAGGCGCTGGGGGAGATACAAAGTAATCCCCACGGACCCCTGATTCCGGACCCTCACCCTCGGACCCCCGACTCCTGGCCCATCATCCTGATGATGATGATAATAATAATAATAATAATAATAATAATAACAATGATAATACTAATAATGATGGGATGTGTTAAGCGCTTACTATGTGCCAAGCACTGTTCTAGGCGCTGGGGGAGATACAAAGTAATCCCCACTGACCCCTGATTCCGGACCCTCACCCTCGGACCCCCGACCCCTGGCCCATCATCCTAATAATAATAATAATAATAATAATAATAATAATAATAATAATAATTGGATTTATTAGGCGCTTACTATGTGCCAAGCACTGTCCTAAGCGCTGGGGGAGAGACAAGGTCATCCCCCCCGACCCCCCACTGACCCCTGATTCCAGACCCCCACCCTCGGACCCCCGACCCCTTCCCCTCATTCAGTCGTATTTATTGAGCGCTTACTGTGTGCAGAGCACTGTACTAAGCGATCCTTCGACCCCTGACCCCTAAGGAGACCCCAACCCATTCCCACCGACCCCTGACCCCTCAATGACCCCTGATTTCCCATCCTCACCCTCAGACCCCCAGGCCCGACCCTCGGGTCCGGCACTTAGAACAGTGCTTTGCACATAGTAAGCGCTTAACAAATGCCATCATTATTATTATTATTACTATTATTACCCCCTTTCTCCTGTGGATTAATTAATTAATGCCAGCATTTATTAAGCGCTTACTATGTGCCAAGCACTGTTCTAAGTGCTGGGGAGGTTACAAGGTGATTAAGTTGTCCCACGGGGGGCTCACAGTCTTCACCCCCATTTTCCAGTTGAGGGAACTGAGGCCCAGAGAAGTGAAGTGACTCGCCCAAAGTCACACAGCTGACAATAATAATAATAATAATAATAATGATGAAGATGGCATTTGTTAAGTGCATACTATGTGCCAAGCACTGTTCTAAGCACCGGGGAGGTTACAAGGTGATCAGGTTGTCCCACGGGGGGCTCACAGTCTTCACCCCCATTTTCCAGGTGAGGGAACTGAGGCCCAGAGAAGTGAAGTGACTGGCCCAAAGTCTCACTGCTGACAATAATGAAAATAATAATAATAATAATAATAATAATAATAATGGCATTTGTTAAGCGCTTACTATGTGCCAAGCACTGTTCTAAGCGCTGGGGAGGTTACAAGGTGATGAGGTTGTCCCCCGGGGGGCTCACAGTCTTCCCCCCCATTTTCCAGGTGAGGGAACTGAGGCCCAGAGAAGTGAAGTGACTCGCCCAAAGTCACACAGCTGACAATAATAATAATAATAATGATGGCATTTGTTAAGCGCTTACTATGTGCAGAGCACTGTTCTAAGCGCCGGGGAGGTTACAAGGTGATTAAGTTGTCCCACGGTGGGGGGGGGGGGGGGGCTCACATTTTTAATCCCCATTCATTCATCCAATCGTATTTATTGAGCGCTTCCTGTGTGCAGAGCACTGTACTAAGCGCTTGGGAAGTCCAAGTTGCCAACATCTAGAGACGGTCCCTACCCAACAGTGGGCTCATTCATTCATTCATTCATTCAATCGTATTTATTGAGCGCTTCCTGTGTGCAGAGCACTGTACTAAGCGCTTGGGAAGTCCAAGTTGGCAACATCTAGAGACGGTCCCTACCCACCAGCCGGCTCACGGTCTACAGATGAGGGAACCGAGGCCCAGAGAAGTGAAGTGAAGGGATTTGAACCCGTGACCTCCGACTCCAAAGCCCGGGCTCTTTCCACTGAGCCACGCTGCCTGTCTCTGTGGTAGACGCCACAGTGCCAGCAGGAGAGGGGCGGCGGGCGGATCGAGGGCTGCTTTTTGGGGGGGATTCAGGGTGCGGACCCCCCACGCCACCCAACCTCAGAAACCCCCCTACAATTTCGAGAAACTCGGCCTCTCTCGGGGCCAGAGGCTAAAATTAGGCCCCGATGGAAAGGGGAAGTTTGGAAACCGAGTTCGACTAATAATTAGGCGCTTACTACGCTCCCGGCACTGTCTTAAGCCCTGGATTAATAACGATAGCATTTATTAAGCGCTTACTATGTGCCAAGCACCGTTCTAAGCACCGGGGAGGTTACAAGGTGATCAGGTTGTCCCTGGCCCAGTCTTCATCCCCATTTTACAGTTGAGGGGACTGAGGCCCAGAGAAGTGAAGCGACTTTCCCAAAGTCACCCAGCTGACGAGTGGCGGAGCCGGGATTTGAACCCGTGACCTGTGACTCCAAAGGCCGTCCCGGCCACGTGTCAGCCGTGTGACCTTGGGCGAGTCACCTCGCTTCTCTGGGCCTCAGTGGCCCCATCTGGAAAACGGGGATGGAGACGGGGGACACCCCGGGGACCTTGCATCTCCCGCGGCGCTTAGAACGGTGCTCGGCACGTAGTAAGCGCTTAATAAATACGAACATTATTGTTATTAAGGACCACGCAATGTCTGCCCTCAAAAAATAATAATGATGGTGGCATTTGTTAAGCGCTTACTATGTGCGAAGCGCCGAGGGGGATGCGAGGTTGTCCCACGGGGGGCTCCCAGTCAGAGAAGCAGTGTGGCTCAGTGGAAAGAGCCCGGGCTTTGGAGTCAGAGGTCATGGGTTCAAATCCTGCCTCCGCCAATTGTCAGCTGTGTGACCTTGGGCCAGTCACTTCACTTCTCTGGGCCTGTGTGAGATAATACCTCATCTGTAAAGTGGGGATTTCATTCATTCATTCATTCATTCATTCAATCGTATTTATTGAGCGCTTACTGTGTGCAGAGCACTGTACTAAGCGCTTGGGAAGTCCAAGTTGGCAACATATAGAGACGGTCCCTACCCAACAGTGGGCTCACAATCTAGGGGATTGACTGGATGTGTTGCCGACTTGTACTTCCCAAGCGCTTAGTACAGTGCTCTGCACACAGTAAGCGCTCAATAAATCTGATTGATTAACTGTGAGCCCCCCGTGGGACAACCTGATCACCTTGGATCCAGAGAAGCAGCGTGGCTCAGTGGAAAGAGCCCGGGCTTTGGAGTCAGCGGTCCTGGGTTTGAATCCCACCTCCGCCACATGTCTGCTGTGTGATCTTGGGCGAGTCACCTCACTACTCTGAGCCTCAGTTACCTCATCTGTAAAATGGGGATTAAGACTGTGAGCCCCATGCGGGACAACTTGATCACCTTGTGTTCCCCCCACCCCCAGCGCTTAGAACAGTGCTCTGCACATAGTAAGTGCTTAACAAATAATAATAATGATAATGATGGCATTTATTAAGCGCTTACTACGTGCAAAGCACTGTTACTTTTTTTTATAATGGCATTTATGAAGCGCTTACTATGTGCAAAGCACTGTTCTAAGCACTGGGGAGGTTACAAGGTGATCTGGTTGTTCCTCATGGGGCTCACAGTCTTAATCCCCATAATAATAATAATAATAATGATGGCATTTATTAAGCACTTACTACGTGCAAAGCACTGTTACTTTTTTTTATAATGGTATTTATGAAGCGCTTACTACATGCAAAGCACTGTTCCAAGCGCTGGGGAGGTTACAAGGTGATCTGGTTGTCCCACGGGGGGGCTCACAGTCTTAATCCCCATTTTACAGGCGAGGTAACTGAGGCCCAGAGAAGTGAAGTGACTTGCCCAAAGTCACCCAGCTGACAGTTGGCGGAGCCGGGATTTGAACCCCTGACCTCTGACTCCAGAGCCCGGGCTCTTTCCACTGAGCCACGCTGCTTCCCCAACAAATGCCATCATTATTATTATTATTATTATTATTATTATTATTATTATTATTATTATTATTATTATTATTATTATTATTATTATTATCCCCCTGGCGCTTAGAACAGGGTTTTGCACATAGTAAGCGCTTAATAAATGCCATCATCATCATCATTATTATTTTTTTTTGATGGCATTTATTAAGTGCTTACTACGTGGAAAGCACTGTTCTAAGCACTGGGGAGGTTACAAGGTGATCAGGTTGTCCCGTGGAGGGGCTCACAGTCTCAATCCCCATTTTACAGATGAGGGAACTGAGGCCCAGAGAAGTTAAGTGACTCGCCCAAAGTCACCCAGCTGACAACTGGTGGAGCCGGGATTTGAACCCCTGACCTCTGACTCCAAAGCCCGGGCTCCTTCCACTGAGCCACGCTGCTTCCCCAACAAATGCCATCATTATTGTTATTATAATAATGGCATTTGTTAAGCGCTTACTATGTGCAGAGCACTGTTCTAAGCGCGGGGGGTGGATACAAGGTGATTAAGTTGTCCCACATGGGGCTCACAGTCTTAATCCCCATTTTACAGATGAGGTAACTGAGGCTCAGAGATGTTAAGTGACTTGCCCAAGGTCACACAACTTGCCCAAGGTTATTATTGATTATTATTATTATTATTATTATTATTATTATTATCCCCCCCGGTGCTTAGAACAGGGATTTGCACATAGTAAGCGCTTAATAAATGCCATTATTATTATTATTATTCATCCCCATTTGCCAGATGAGGGAACTGAGGCCCAGAGAAGGGAAGTGACTTACCCAAAGTCACACAACTCAAAGAACTTAGGATGCAGCTGGGGCCTGGTTGGGGGTGGTTGGGGGGAAATAGATAATAAAAATAAAAATGTTTCAGGGAATCCGGGCCCACCGCAAAGCCCCCGCAGGCCTCGGACGCTTCCCTGGGCAGCCAAGCGGGACCCCGGGACTTTTTTCCCCCACCCTACCCCCTCCAAAGCTACAAGCTTCACTTCCCCATTTTGGGGGGGCTGGTAAGAGGGGGAATTTTGCAATTTCCTCATTTAAGTCAGGCTGGGAATTCCCCCCCCCCCCCCCCCCCCACCAGGCCCTCCTTCCCAAAAAGCTCCACATTTCCCACCCCCTCATTCCCCTTGGGAGAGACGGAGGGTCCCGGGATGGGGGGCGGGATGTCTAAGAGGATAAAAAGGAGGTTCACCCCTTTCGCTTTTGGTTTCCCGGCCAAGGGGAAGAAGGCCAGAGGGCTCGGGTGGGGGGGAAACTCCTCAAAAATAATGATAACGATGGTATTTGTTAGGCGCTTACTATGTGCCAAGCACCGATCTAAGCACTGGGGGGATACAAGGTGATCAGGTTGTCCCACGTGGGGCTCACAATCTTAATAATAATGATAATGATGGTATTTATGAAGTGCTTACTATATGCCAAGCACTGTTCTAAGCGCTGGGGGGATACGAGGTGATCAGGTTGTCCCACATGGGGCTCACAGTCTTAATAAGAATGGCATTTATTAAGTGCTTACTATGTGCCAAGCACTGGTCTAAGCGCTGGGGGGATACAAGGTGATCAGGTTGTCCCACGTGGGGCTCACAATCTTAATAATAATAATAATAATGATGGTATTTATGAAGCGCTTACTAGGTGCCAAGCACTGTTCTAAGCGCTGGGGGGGGAAACAAGGTGATTAGGTTGTCCCATGGAGGGCTCACAGTCTTAATAATAATAATAATAATAATGGCATTTATTAAGCGCTTACTATGTGCCGAGCGCTGTTCCAAGCGCTGGGGGGATACAAGGTGATCAGGTTGTCCCCCATGGGGCTCACGGTCTTAATAGTAATAATAATGATGGCATTTATTAAGCGCTTACTATGTGCCAAGCACTGCTCTAAGCGCTGGGGGGGGGGTTACAAGGTGATCAGGTTGTCCCACGTGGGGCTCACAATCTTAATAATGATGGCATTTATTAAGCGCTTACTATGTGCCGAGCACTGTTCTAAGCGCTGGGGGGATACAAGGTGATCAGATTGTCCCCCGTGGGGTTCACAATCTTAATAATAATAATGATGATGGCATTTATTAAGCGCTTACTATGTGCCGAGCACTGTTCTAAGCGCTGGGGGGATACAAGGTGATCAGGTTGTCCCCCGTGGGGCTCACAATCTTAATAATAATAATAATAATAATAATAATAATAATAATAATAATAACATTTATTAAGCACTTACTATGTGCCGAGCACTGTTCTAAGCGCTGGGGGGGATACAAGGTGATCAGGTTGTCCCCCGTGGGGCTCACAGGCTTAATAATAATAATAATAATAATAATGGTATTTATGAAGCACTTACTATGTGCCAAGCACTGTTCTAAGCGCTGGGGGGATACAAAGTGATTAGGTTGTCAGTGCTCTGCACACAGTAAGAGCTCAACAAATACGATTTAATGAATATTTATTTATTTTCCTTGTACATATTTATTCTATTTATTTTATTTGGTTTATATGTTTTGTTTTGTCATCTGTCTCCCCCTTCTAGACTGTGAGCCCGCTGTTGGGTAGGGACCGGCTCTATATGTTGCGAACTTGTACTTCCCAAGCGCTTAGTACAGTGCTCTGCACACAGTAGTTGCTCAACAAATAAGATTGAATGCATATTTATTTATTTAATTATTTTTCTTGTACATATTTATTCGATTTATTTCATTTGGTTTGTATGTTTTGTTTTGTTCTCTGTCTCCCCCTTCTAGACTGTGAGCCCACTGTTGGGTAGGGCCCGTCTCTAGATGTTGCCAACTTGGACTTCCCAAGCGCTTAGTACAATGCTCTGCACACAGTAATTGCTCAACAAGATTGAATGAATATTTATTTATTTATTTTACCTGTACAGATTTATTCTATTTATTTTATTTTGTTAATATGTTTGGTTTTGTTCTCTGTCTCCCCCTTCTAGACTGTGAGCCCGCTGTTGGGTAGGGCCCGTCTCTAGATGTTGCCAACTTGGACTTCCCCAGCGCTTAGTACAACGCTCCGCGCACAATTAGTGCTCAACAAATGCGATTGAATGAATATTTATTTATTTATTTATTTATTTATTTATTTTACTTGTACATATTCTATTTATTTTATTTGGTTTATATGTTTTGTTTTGTCGTCTGTCTCCCACTTCTAGACTGTGAGCCCGCTGTTGGGTAGGGACCGTCTCTATCTGTAGCCGACCTGTCCTTCCCAGGCGCTTAGTCCAGTGCTCTCTACACAGTAAGCGCTCAACAAATATGATTGAATGAATATTTATTTATCTATTGTACTTGTACATATTTATTCTATTTATTTGGTTGATGTGTTTTGTTTTGTCGTCCATCTCCCCCTTCTAGACTGTGAGCCCGCTGTCGGGTAGGGACCGTCTCTAGATGTTGCCGACTTGGACTTCCCAAGCGCTTAGTCCAGTGCTCTGCACACAGGAAGCGCTCAATAAATACCACTGAGTGAATGAATGAATGGATAATAAATACCGTTATCATCCTTATTAGTATTACGGGGCTCACGCTCTTCATCCCCATTTTACAGAGTGGGGGAACTGAGGCCTAGGGAAGTGAGGCGACTTCCACAGCGCAGCAGACGCAGGGAGGAGTCGGGATTAGAACCCATGACCTTCTGCTCTGGAGAGGGCACTGTACTGAACGCTGGCCAATCCGGCCTCCACGAAGGAGTCATTCGGTTTGTCGTTTCAGGCCCAAGGAGAACGAAGGACTTCTTGTAATAAAGAAACGCACTACGAGTTTGGTGACAGTTGCTGCCAGCTGTGCCCTGCGGGTAAGACCCCCTCTAGCTTGTCGTGGGCAGGAAAAGAGTCTACTACAGCCACCGCTTAGAACAGTGCTTGGCACATAAATAATAATAATCATGATGGCATTCGTTAAGCGCTTACTATGTGCGCTGTTTTAAGCGCCGGGGAGGTTACAAGGTGATTAGCAAACACTCAATAAATACGATCGAATGAATTAGGTTGTCCCCCATGGCGCTCCCAGTCTTCATCCCCATTTTACAGATGAGGGAACTGAGGCCCAGAGAAGTGACTGGCCCAAAGTCACCCAGCTGACAATAATAATAATATAACAACAATAATAATAACAATAATAATAAGCGCTGGGGAGGTTACAAGGTGATCAGGTTGTCCCACGGGGGACTCACAGTTTTAATGCCCATTTTACAGATGCGGTGAGTGAGGCACAGAGAATAATAATAATAATGGTATTTGTTAAGCGCTTACTATGTGCCAAGCACTGTTCTAAGCGCTGGGGAGGTTACAATAATAATAATAATGATGGCATTTATTAAGCACTTACTATGGGCAAAGCACTGTTCTAAGCGCTGAGGAGGCTACAGGGTGATCAGGCTGTCCCACATGGGGCTCCCAGTCTTCATCCCCATTTTACAGATGAGGGAACTGAGGCCCAGAGAAGTGACTTGCCCAAAGTCACCCAGCTGACAATAATAATAATAATAATAATAACAATAATAATAATAGTATTTGTGAAGCGTTGGCAATAATAATAATAATGGTATTTGTTAGGCACTTACTATGTGCAAAGCCCTGTTCTAAGCTCCGGGGAGGTTAGAGGGTGATCAGGTGGTCCCAAGGGGGGTTCACAGTCTTCATCCCCATTTTCCAGATGAGGTCACTGAGGCACAGAGGAGTGACGTGATTCGCCCCAAGTCACCCAGCTGACAAATGACGGAGCTGGGATTTGAACCCATGACCTCGGACTCCAAAGCCCGGGCTCTTTCCACTGAGCCACGCATATATGAACTCTAAACCTCGGCCGCATAGTAAGCGCTTAACAAATACCATTATTATTATTATTATTGGAATAGTGCTCGGCGCATAGTAAGCGCTTAACAAATACCATCATTATCATTACTATTGGAACAGCGCTTGGTGCATAGTAAGCGCTTAACAATTACCATCATTATTGTTATTATTGGAACAGTGCCTGGCACTTAGTAAGCGCTTAACAAATACCATCATTATTATTATTATTATTGGAATAGTGCTCGGCGCATAGTAAGCGCTTAACAAATACCATCATCATTATTATTATTGGAACAGCGTTCGGCGCATAGTAAGCGCTTAACAAATACCATCATTATTATTGGAACAGCGCTCGGTGCATAGTAAGCGCTTAACAAATACCATCGTCAGCGCTTAAATAACATCATCATTATTATTATTGGAACAGCACTCGGCACATAGTAAGCACTTAACAAATACCATCATCATTATTATTATTGGAACAGCGCTCGGCACATAGTAAGCGCTTAACAAATACCATCATCATTATTATTATTGGAACAGTGCTCGGCGCATAGTAAGCGCTTAACATACACCATTATGATTATTATTATTGGAACAGCGCTCGACGCATAGAAAGCGCTTAAAAAATACCATCATCATTATTATTATTATTGGAACAGTGCTTGGCGCATAGTAAGCGCTTAACAAATAACATCATCATTATTATTATTGGAACAGCGCTCGGCATATAGTAAGCACTTAACAAATACCATCATTATCATTATTATTGGAACAGCGCTCGGTGCATAGGAAGCGCTTAACAAATACCATCATCATTATTGTTATTGGAACAGTGCTCGGCACCTAGTAAGCGCTTAACAAATGCCATCATTATTATTATTATTGGAACAGTGCTTGGCGCATAGTAAGCGCTTCCCAAATGCCATTGTCGTCATTCCTATTATTGTTATTAATAAATACGATTGACGGATGGATAGGCCTAGTTCCTTTCTCCTCTAAACCGTCAGCTCCCCACGGTCGGGGATCATTCCCACCTGTTCCGTGGGGTTGGATCCTCCCGGGCGTCTAGCGCAGTGCCGGGAGGCCCGTCCGCCATCGGGAAGGGATGGACCGACGTCTGGATTTTGGTTTTTCCCCAGGAACCAAGATGGTAGCCGGGTGCGGTGAGGACGGTGGCCCGTCTCGATGCCAACCCTGCGGAGAAGGAGAATTCCAGCCTCGGCCCAACCACGACCCGCACTGCCGCCCTCACAAGTTTTGCAATCAGAGTGCGAACCTCGGGGGGGTCCCAAGAAGGCCCTTCTGGGGGTCCCGGGTTGTGACTGTGTGACCTTAGGCCAGTCATTTCCCTGCGGCGCGCAGAACAGCGGCTCAGTGGGAAAAGCCCGGGCTTTGGAGTCGGAGGCATGGGTTCAAATCCTGCTTCTGCCAATTGTCAGCTGTGGGCGAGTCACTTCACTTCTCTGGGCCTCAGTTCCCTCCTCTGGAAAATGGGGATTAAGACTGTGAGCCCCCAGAGGGACAACCTGATCACCTTGTAACCTCCCCAGCGCTTAGAACAGTGCTTTGCACGTAGTAAGCGCTTAATAAATGCCATCCTTATTATTATTATTATTATTAGAACAGTGCTTTAGAACACAACCCAAGTTGTGTTGCCAACTTGTACTTCCCAAGCGCTTAGTACAGTGCTCTGCACACGGTAAGCGCTCAATAAATACGATTGAATGAATGAAAGAATCCTTATTATTATTATTATTATTATTATTATTAGAACAGTGCTTTGCACATAGTAAGCGCTTAATAAATGCCATCATTATTATTATTATTATTTGGAGTCGGAGGAGGCGGGTTCAAATCCCAGCTCCGCCGCTTGTCAGCTGGGTGACTTTGGGCCAGTCACTTCACTCCTCCGGGCCTCAGTTCCCTCATCTGGAAAATGGGGATGAAGACTGGGAGCCCCCCCCCTCCTGCCCCGTGGGACAATCTGGTCACCTTGTAACCTCCCCAGCGCTTAGAACAGTGCTTTGCACATAGTAAGCGCTTAATAAATGCCATCATTTCCCTTCTAGACTGTGAGCCCACTGTTGGGTAGGGACCGTCTCTATACGTTGCCAACTTGTACTTCCCAAGCGCTTAGTACAGTGCTCTGCACACAGTAAGTGCTCAATAAATATGATTGATTGATTGATCATTATTATTATTATTATTAGAACAGTCCTATCATTCATTCGATCGTATTTACTGAGCACTTACTGTATGCAAAGCATTCATTCGTTCATTCAATCGTATCTATTGAGCGCTTACTGTGTGCAGAGCGCTGTACTAAGCGCTTGGGAAGTACAAGTTAAGCACTGTTCTAAGCGCCGGGGAGGTTACGAGGTGATCAGGCTGTGATCAAGTGTATTTTACTTGTACATATTCTATTTATTTTATTTTGTTAATATGTTTTGTTGTCTGTCTCCCCCTTCTAGACTGTGAGCCCCTTGTCGGGTAGGGACCGTCTCTAGATGTTGCCAACTTGGACTTCCCAAGCGCTTAGTACAGTACTCTGCACACAGTAAGCGCTCAATGAATACGATTGAATGAATGAATGAATGAATGCAGAGCGCTGTACTAAGCGCTTGGGAAGTACAAGTTGGTTTGAGCCACGCTGCTAAGCTGAGGGGGACTCGTGCGGCCATGCGGGGGGAATCAATCAATCAATCAATCATATTTATTGAGTGCTTACTGTGTGCAGAGCACTGTACTAAGCGCTTGGAGAAGCCAAGAGGATTCTGGGAGTCCAGGGGGGCCTTAATTTTTTTTTCTGGTACTTGTTGAGCACTTATTCCGTGCCAACTGCTGCGCTAAGCACTAGTTTTGGCCCAAGAAGGCGGGTCAGACCGTCCCACTCATCCCCTCTTCGCGGCTGAGGGAACTGAGGCCCAGAGAAGCATCGTGGCTCGGTGGAAATCAATCAATCAATCAATCAATCGTATTTATTGAGTACTTACTGTGTGCAGAGCACTGTACTAAACACTTGGGAAGTCCAAGTCCAAGTCGGCAACATATAGAGACAGTCCCTACCCAACAGTGGGCTCACGGTCTAAAAGACTAAGATAAATGCCATTATTGTTGTTATTGAGGGAAGGGACCCGTCCAAGGTCACGCGGCAGATGGGGGAGACGCCAGGCCCGAGGGTCGGGGGGCGATGGGAGGTGGGCAGGGCCCGCTGGCTAATTTTTCGGCTCTCGTAGATGCCGGCTTCGTGGAGTTAGCCCAAGCCACCGAGGAAAAGGACACCCGATGCGTCTGCCAACCCGGCATGCACTGCTCCGGATCCATGTGCGAAACCTGCGCCCCCCACACTCCATGCTCCCTGGGATTTGGCGTCGTCCAGGCCGGTGAGGACTCCCCCGTCGTCCCCCCAACAAAACCTCCAGGACCACCCCCCGACGGGGGCTTCCAAAGCGGTCGCTTAGTACAGCGCCCATTCGTTCAGTCGTGTTTATTGAGCGCTTCCTGTGCGCAGGGCACTGGACTGAGCGCTTGGGAAGTCCAAGTCGGCAACATCTAGAGACGGTCCCCCTTCTCATCATCATCATCATCAATCGTATTTATTGAGCGCTTACTGAGCCCACTGTTGGGTAGGGACCGTCTCTAGATGTTGCCGACTTGGACTTCCCAAGCGCTCAGTCCAGTGCCCTGCGCACAGGAAGCGCTCAATAAATACGACTGAACGACTGAACTGCACCTGTAACCTCCCCAGTGCTTAGAACAGTGCTTTGCACATAGTAAGCGCTTAACAGGTACCGTTATTATTAATATTATTATTACAAGGTAATCAGGTTGTCCCACGGGGGGCTCACAGCCTTCATCCCCATTTTCCAGATGAGGGGACTGAGGCCCAGAGAAGTGAAGTGATTTGCCCGAAGTCACACAGGTGACGAGTGGCGGAGCCGGGATTCGAACCCGTGACCTCGGACTCCAAAGGCCGGGCTCTTCCCACCGAGCCACGCCGCTTCCCCGGGTGGGCGACCGCTGGAGATTTGCGAGGAGGGGGACGGGGCGTCCTCAACGTTTCTGTGGGAAAACGACGCGGGCCGCGGAGCGAGGCCCGGACCGGAGGCGGGAGGCCGGAGAGGAGGCCGAGGCCTTCGTCCAGGCGGGAGAGGCCGAGCGCTTGGAGTAATGTGGGAGCTGTTTGGACGGCTGGTGGGTGGTGGTGGGACCGACGGGATTCCATACCTATATAATAATAATAATAATAATAATGGCATTTGTTAAGCGCTTACTATGTGCAGAGCACTGTTCTAAGCGCTGGGGGGGATACAAGGTGATTAAGACGTCCCACGTGGGGCTCACAGTCTTAATCCCCATTTTCCAGATGAGGTAACTGAGGCTCAGAGAAGTGAAGTGACTTGCCTAAGGTCACACGGCAGACATGTGGCGGAGCCGGGATTCGAACCCGTGACCTCCGACTCCAAAGCCCGGGCTCTTTTCCACTGAGCCACGCTGCTTCTCTGCTTCACGCTGCCTCATATACCTGTATATATGTATATATGTTTGTACATATTTATTACTCTATTTATTTATTTATTGATTTTACTTGTACATATCTATTCTATTCATTTTATTTTGTGAGTATGTTTGGTTTTGTTCTCTGTCTCCCCCTTTTAGACTGTGAGCCCACTGTTGGGTAGGGACTGTCTCTATATGTTGTGAATTTGTACTTCCCAAGCGCTTAGTACAGTGCTCTGCACACAGTAAGCGCTCAATAAATACGATTGATGATGATGATGATTCGGGGACGGATCGACCGCGTGGGTCGGACGAGAGTGTGACTGTGTGACTTCTAGCCCGTGAGCCCATTGTTGGGTAGGGACCGTCTCTAGATGTTTCCAACTTGGACTTCCCAAGCGCTTAGTACAGTGCTCTGTACACAGTAAGCGCTCAATAAATACTATTGATGATGATGATGATGATGATGATTGGGGGACGGATCGACCGCGTGGGTTGGACGAGAGTGTAACTGTGTGACTTCTACCCTGTGAGCCCATTGTTGGGTAGGGACCGTCTCTAGATGTTGCCAACTTGGACTTCCCAAGCGCTTAGTCCAGTGCTCTGCACACAGGAAGCGCTCAATAAATACGATGGAATGAATGAATGAATAAATAAATAAATACGATTGAGTGAACGAATGAATGAGAGAGAGGAGGCGAGGAGAAGGCCGAGGTCGCGGCCCGGTGAGGCGGGAAGGACAGCGGCGCCGTCTCCGGCGATGGGAAAGTCAAGGTGAGGACGGGGCTTGGGTGGGAAGACCAGGAGCTCTGTTTTGGACGCCCCGAGCTTGAGGTGACCTCCAAGGAGAGATGTCCCGAAGGCAGAATCCGGACCGTGAATCTGGGAATTGTCTGAAGCCGCGACGGCGGATGAGTTTTCCGAGGCAGCGGGTGTTGACGGAGAGGAGGAGGGAATGCGGAACCGATCCTCGGATCTGTAGATGCCTCCGGGCCGGCGTCCAGGCCGGCGAGGGGGTCGGGATGCTCCGGACCGGGGTCACCGGACTTCGGCGCTCCCGATAATCTCCTCTTTTCCCAGGAACTCCTAATTCCGACACCGTGTGCGCTCCCTGCGAGCGGGGCTTCTCCAACGTGTCCTCCACCTCCGAGCCGTGTCGGCCTTGGACGAGGTATGCGTCCCATCGCGGGAGGGTCCGGAGATAATAATAATAATAATAATAATAATCAAGGTATCTGTTAAGCGCTTACTACTACTACTACTAATGATAACAATAATAATAATCAAGGTATCTGTTAAGCGCTTACTACTACTACTAATAATGGTAATAATAATAATAATCAAGATATCTGTTAAGCGCTTACTACTACTACTACTAATGATAACAATAATAATAATCAAGGTATCTGTTAAGCGCTTACTACTACTAATAATAATGATAATAATAATAATCAAGTTATCTGTTAAGCGCTTACTATGTGCCGAGCACTGTTCTAAGCGCCGAGGTAATAACAGCAATAATAATGATGATATTTCATTCATTCATCGTATTTGTTGAGCGCTTACCGAGTGCAGAGCACTGTACTGAGCGCTTGGGAAGTACAATTCGGCAGCAAAGAGAGGCAATCCCCACCCGACAATGGGTTGGCGGTCTAGAAGGGGGGAGAAGGACAACAAAACGAAACAAGTAGAAAGGCGTCGATAGCATCAATATTGTTAAGCGTTTACTACTACTACTAATAATGATAATAATTATAATAATAATCAAGGTATCTCTTAAGCGCTTACTATGTGCCGAGCACTGTTCTAAGCGCCGAGGTAATAACAGCAATAATAATGATGATATTGCATTCATTCATCATATTTGTTGAGCACTTAGTGCAGAGCACTGTACTGAGCTCTTAGGAAGTACAATTCGGCAGCAAAGAGAGACAATCAATCAATCAATCGTATTTATTGAGCACTTACTGTGTGCAGAGCACTGTACTAAGCGCTTGGGAAGTACAAGTTGGGCCCTACCTGACAACGGGCTCGCGGTCTAGAAGGGGGGAGATGGACGACAAAACGAAACAAAACAAGTAGAAAGGCATCGAAAGCATCAGTATTGTTAAGCGCTCACTACTACTACTACTAATGATAATAACAATAATAATAATGAGGGCATATATTAAGCTCACTATGCGCAAAGCACTGTTCTAATAATAATAATAATAATAATATGATGGCATTTATTAAGCACTTACTATGTGCAAAGCACTGTTCGAAGAGCTGGGGAGGGTAATCAGGTTGTCCCACGGCGGGCTCACAGTCTTAATCCCCATTTTCCAGATGAGGGAACTGAGGCCCAGAGAAGTGAAGTGACTTGCCCCAAATCACCCAGCTGACAAGTGGCGGAGTCGGGATTTGAACCCATGACCTGTGACTCCAAAGCCCGGGCTCTTTCCATAGAGCCACGCAGTTCTTCTCTGTACTAAGCGCCTATGGCATTTGGCATTTGTTAAGCACTTACTATCAATCAATTGTATTTATTGAGTGCTTACTGTGTGCAGAGCACTGTACTAAGCGCTTGGGAAGTACTAGTTGGCAACATAAGTGCAAAGGACTGTTCTAAGCGCTGCGGGGGGTGACAAGGTGATCAGGTGGTCCCATGGGGGGCTCCCAGTCTTCATCCCCATTTTCCAGATGAGCGAACTGAGGCCCAGAGAAGCCAAGTGAATCGCCCAAAGTCACCCAGCTGATGACTGGCGGAGCTGGGATTTGAACCCATGACCTCTGACTCCAAAGCGCCGGCTCTTTTGGCCGAGCCACGCTCACCCGGCGCCTAGTAAGAGAGGCAGCGTGGCTCAGCGGAAAGAGCCCGGGCTTTGGAGTCAGAGGTCACGGGTTCGAATCCTGGCTCCCCTCCATGTCTGCTGCGTGATCTTGGGCCTGTCACTTCACTTCTCCGGGCCTCAGTGACCTCGTCTGGAAAATGGGGGTGAAGATTGGGAGCCCCACCTTATTACCTCGTATCCCCCTCCCCGCAGTGCTTAGAACAGCATAGTAAGTGCTTAGCAAAGGCCATCGTTATTATTATTATTTTAGGAAGCGCTCAGCGGAGACCGTAATCGGAATTCTTAATAACAATAATAATAATAATAGGCATTTGTTAAGCGCTTACTATGTGCCAAGCGCTGTTCTAAGCGCTGGGAGGACACAGGGTGATCAGGTTGTCCCATGTGGGGCTCACAGTATTCATCCCCGTTTTACAGATGAGGGAACCGAGGCCCAGAGAAGTTAAGTGACTTGCCCAAGATCACACAGCAGACATGTGGCGAAGTCGGGATTCGAACCCATGACCTCTGACTCCAAAGCCCGTGCTCTTTCCACTGAGCCAATTCTTGCGATTATTATACGTTTAGGACAGCATAGTAAGTGCGATCACTTTGTATCCCCCCAGCGCTTAGAACAGTGCTTTGCACATAGTAAGCGCTTAACAAATGCCAGCATTATCATTATTATTATTAGCAAATGCCGTCGTTATTATTATTATTTTAGTAAGCGCTCAGCGGAGACCGTAATCGGAATTCTTGTGATTATTATACGTTTAGGACAGCATAGTAAGCGCGATCACTTCGTATCCCCCCCAGCGCTTAGAACAGTGCTTTGCACATAGTAAGCGCTTAACAAATGCCAACGTTATCATTATTATTATTAGCAAACGCCGTCGTTATTATTATTATTTTAGTAAGCGCTCAGCGGAGACCGTAATCGGAATTCTTGCGATTATTATACGTTTAGGACAGCATAGTAAGCGCGATCACTTTGTATCCCCCCCAGCGCTTAGAACAGTGCTTTGCACATAGTAAGCGCTTAACAAATGCCAACGTTATTATTATTATTATTATTAGCAGATGCCGTCGTTATTATTATTATTTTAGTAAGCGCTCAGCGGAGACCGTAATCGGAATTCTTGCGATTATTATACGTCTAGGACAGCATAGTAAGTGCGATCACTTTGTATCCCCCCCCAGCGCTTAGAACAGTGCTTTGCACATAGTAAGCGCTTAACAAATGCCAACGTTATCATTATTATTATTAGCAAACGCCGTCGTTATTATTATTATTTTAGTAAGCGCTCAGCGGAGACCGTAATCGGAATTCTTGCGATTATTATACGTTTAGGACAGCATAGTAAGTGCGATCACTTTGTATCCCCCCCAGCGCTTAGAACAGTGCTTTGCACATAGTAAGCGCTTAACAAATGCCAACATTATTATTATTATTATTATTATTATTAGCAAATGCCGTCGTTATTATTATTATTTTAGTAAGCGCTCAGTGGAGACCGTAATCGGAATTCTTGCGATTATTATACGTTTAGGACAGCATAGTAAGCGCGATCACTTTGTATCCCCCCCAGCGCTTAGAACAGTGCTTTGCACACAGTAAGCGCTTAACAAATGCCAGCATTATCATTATTATTATTAGCAAATGCCGTCGTTATTATTATTATTTTAGTAAGCGCTCAGCGGAGACCGTAATCGGAATTCTTGCGATTATTATACGTTTAGAACAGCATAGTAAGTGCGATCACTTTGTATCCCCCCCAGCGCTTAGAACAGTGCTTTGCACATAGTAAGCGCTTAACAAATGCCAACATTATTATTATTATTATTATTATCATTAGCAAATGCCGTCGTTATTATTATTATTTTAGTAAGCGCTCAGCGGAGACCGTAATCGGAATTCTTGCGATTATTATACGTTTAGGACAGCATAGTAAGTGCGATCACTTTGTATCCCCCCCAGCGCTTAGAACAGTGCTTTGCACATAGTAAGCACTTAACAAATGCCAACATTATTATTATTATTATTATTATTATTAGCAAATGCCGTCGTTATTATTATTATTTTAGTAAGTGCTCAGTGGAGACCGTAATCGGAATTCTTGCGATTATTATACGTTTAGGACAGCATAGTAAGTGCGATCACTTTGTATCCCCCCCAGCACTTAGAACAGTGCTTTGCACATAGTAAGCGCTCAACAAATGCCAACATTATCATTATTATTATTGGCAAACGCCGTCATTATTATTATTATTTTAGTAAGCACTCAGCGGAGACCGTAATCGGAATTCTTGTGATTATTATACGTCTAGGACAGCATAGTAAGTGCGATCACTTTGTATCCCCCCCAGCGCTTAGAACAGTGCTTTGCACATAGTAAGCGCTTAACAAATGCCAACATTATTATTATTATTATTATTAGCAAATGCCGTCGTTATTATTATTATTTTAGTAAGCGCTCAGCGGAGACCGTAATCGGAATTCTTGCGATTATTATACGTCTAGGACAGCATAGTAAGTGCGATCACTTTGTATCCCCCCCCCAGCGCTTAGAACAGTGCTTTGCACATAGTAAGCGCTCAACAAATGCCAACATTATTATTATTATTAGCAAATGCCGTCGTTATTATTATTATTTTAGTAAGCGCTCAGCGGAGACCGTAATCGGAATTCTTGTGATTATTATACGTTTAGGACAGCATAGTAAGTGCGATCACTTCGTATCCCCCCCAGCGCTTAGAACAGTGCTTTGCACATAGTAAGCGCTTAACAAATGCCAACAGTATTATTATTATTATTAGCAAATGCCGTTGTTATTATTATTATTTTAGTAAGCGCTCAGTGGAGACCGTAATCGGAATTCTTGCGATTATTATACGTTTAGGACAGCATAGTAAGCGCGATCACTTTGTATCCCCCCCAGCGCTTAGAACAGTGCTTTGCACATAGTAAGCGCTCAACAAATGCCAACATTATCATTATTATTATTGGCAAACGCCGTCATTATTATTATTATTTTAGTAAGCACTCAGCGGAGACCGTAATCGGAATTCTTGTGATTATTATACGTTTGCGCGTCCCCAGCTGCGGAGCCACGGGGTTGCCGGAGATGTCGGCCGGGACGGACACCGCTGACGCCCTGTGTGGTGAGTTCGAGGGGTGGGAATTCCCGGTTGGCGGGAATTGGGAAGGGGGGACGGGGTCAGGGGCTGATGGAGGTCGCGACGGGGGCGTCCGGGAAGGGCCCTCTCCTGTCCCAACAGGCCCCAAGTCCCGGGAGACGCTGGCGGTGTTGCTTCCCGTCGTGGCGGGCGTCGTCTTCGCCGTAGTTTGCGCGCTGTGCTGGACAGGTGGGAAAGCGGGGGGCCGGTGATGACGGGGCGGGGGTCCCACGGCGGGTTGGGAGGCTCCCGGGATCTGGGAGAAGACACACAGGCCTTGGCGACGGGAATCGGGCCTACGGGCCTGGGCCTGCTCCGACGCCCGTCCAATAATAATAATAATAATAATGGCATTTATCAAGCGCTTACTACGTGCCAAGCACTGTTCGAAGCGCTGGGGAGGTTACAAGGTGATCAGGTGGGGGGCTCCCAGTCTTCACCCCCATTTTAAAGAGGAGGGAACTGAGGCCCAGAGAAGTGAAGCGACTCGCCCAAAGTCACCCAGCTGACAAGCGGCGGAGCCGGGATTTGAACCCACGACCTCTGACTCTGACATACATATTTATTACTCTATTTATTTATTTTGCTTGTACATTTCTATCCTATTTATTTTATTTTGTTGGTATGTTTGGTTCTGTTCTCTGTCTCCCCCTTTTAGACTGTGAGCCCACTGTTGGGTCGGGACTGTCTCTATGTGTTGCCAGTTTGTACTTCCCAAGCGCTTAGTACAGTGCTCTGC
This sequence comes from Tachyglossus aculeatus, assembly GCF_015852505.1. Classification (NCBI taxonomy): domain Eukaryota; kingdom Metazoa; phylum Chordata; class Mammalia; order Monotremata; family Tachyglossidae; genus Tachyglossus; species Tachyglossus aculeatus. Next base: position 34,922,824 of record NC_052073.1, read on the forward strand.
ACATAGTAAGCGCTCAATAAATACGATTGATTGATTGATTGATTGATTGATTGACTCCAGAGCCCGGGCTCTTCTCCACTGAGCCACGCGGCTTCTCTAGGTGGGCGACGCCGGGCCCGGCTCCGTCCGCCGGGTAAATAATAATAATAATAATAATGGCATTTATTAAGCGCCTACTACGTGCCAAGCACTGTTCGAAGCACTGGGGAGGTTACAAGGTGATCTGGTTGTCCCACGGGGGGCTCACAGTCTTAATTCTATTTATTTTATTTTGTTAATATGTTCTGTTTTGTTCTCTGTCTCCCCCTTCTAGACTGTGAGCCCGCTGTTGGGTAGGGACCGTCTCTCTATGTTGCCAACTTGGACTTCCCAATCGCTTAGTACAGTGCTCTGCACACAGTAAGCGCTCAGTAAATCCGATTGATTGATTGATTGATTAATCCCCATTTGACAGACGAGGTCACTGAGGCCCAGAGGAGTGAAGCGACTCGCCCAAAGTCACCCAGCTGACAAGTGGCGGAGCCAGAATTTGAACCCATGACCTCCGACTCCAAAGCCCGGGCTCTTCTCCACAGAGCCACGCTGCTTCTCTAGGTGGTCTTGGCGACGCCGGGCCCGGGAGTCCGGGCCTGAGCTGTCTCCGACGCCCATCTGCCCAGTAAATAATAATAATAATAATAATAATAATAATAATAATGGCATCTGTTAAGCGCTTACTATGTGCAAAGCACTGTTCTAAGCGCTGGGGAGGTTACAAGGTGATCAAGTTGTCCCATGTGGGGCTCACAGTCTTAATCCTCATTTTACAGATGAGGGAACTGAGGCTCAGAGAAGTGAAGTGACTTGCCCAAGGTCACACAGCAGACATGTGGCAGAGCCGGGATTCGAACCCGTGACCTCTGACTCCAAATAATAATAATAATAATAATAATGGCATTTATTAAGCGCTTACTACGTGCAAAGCACTGTTCTAAGCGCTGGGGAGGTTACAAGGTGATCAGGTTGTCCCACGTGGGGCTCACAGTCTTAATTCTATTTATTTTATTTTGTTAATACGTTCTGTTTTGTTCTCTGTCTCCCCCTTCTAGCCTGTGAGCCCGCTGTCGGGCAGGGACCGTCTCTAGATGTTGCCAACTTGGACTTCCCAAGCGCTTAGTACAGTGCTCTGCACACAGGAAGCGCTCAATAAATACAATTGAATGAATGAATGAATGATCGTCTCTGTTGCCGAATTGTCCTTTCCAAGCGCTTAGTACAGTAGCCCCCTGTTGGGTAGGGACAGTCTGTATATGTCGCCAACTAGTACTTCCCAAGCGCTTAGTACAGTGCTCTGCACACAGGAAGCGCTCAATAAATGCAATTGAATGAATGAATCAATGATAGTCTCTGTTGCCGAATTGTCCTTTCCAAGCGCTTAGTACGGTAGCCTGCTGTCGGGTAGGGACCGTCTCTAGATGTTGCCAACTTGGACTTCCCAAGCGCTTAGTACAGTGCTCTGCACACAGGAAGCGCTCAATAAATACCACTGGGTGAATGAATGAATGCTCTGCACGAAGGAAGCGCTCAAGAAATACGATTGAATGAACTTGTAATAATAATAATAATGATGGCATTTGTTAAGCGCTTACTATGTGCAAAGCACTGTTCTAAGCGCTGGAAGTTCCCCCAGCGCTTAGAACAGTGCTTGGCACATAGTAAGCGCTTAACCAGTACCATTATTATTCATTTTGGCGGGGTGGGGGGATCCTGGATTGATTTCTTTGAACGTCCGTCTCCCCGTCTAGACCGCAAACTCGCCGTGGGCACGGATTGTGTCCGTTTACTGTTCCCTTGGACTCTCCCAGGCGCTCAGTACAGTGCCCCCGCCCACACTAAGCGCTCAGTCGATACAAAATCGAACACGAGAAGCAACGCGGCCCAGCGGATAGAGCCCAGGCCTGGGATTCAGAAGGTCGCGGGTTCTAATCCCGCTTGCCTGCGGGGTGACCTTGGGCGAGTCGCTTCCCTTCCCCGTGCCTCAGTTCCCTCCTCTGTCAGAAGGGGCTCGTGAGCCCCACGTGCGACCGTGTCCGGCCCGATTGGCTCGGGTCCACCCCGGCGCTTAGTACAGTGCTCGGCGCGTAGTGAACGCTTAGCAAATACCGCGATTATTATGATTATCGAATGAATGCGTGAATTCCCTCGGAAGCCTCCAGGAAAATGGAGGCCTGGGGGTGAGGAGAGGCCTGGAAAGCCGTGGGGGTAGTGACCTTTGACCCCAACCTTACTGGACACCCCTGAGGGATCCCCCCATCCTCCCCCAAAAGAGTTGGGGGCCCCTGGTAGAGAAAATTGGTGGGGAAACAGGGGGTGTCCTCTCTACTGGAGAAGCAGTGTGGCTCAGTGGAAAGAGCCCGGGCTTTGGAGTCGGAGGTCATGGGTTCAAATCCTGGCTCTGCTGCTTGTCAGCTGCGTGACTTTGGGCGAGTCACTTCACTTCTCTGGGCCTCAGTTCCCTCATCTGGAAAATGGGGATTAAAAACTGGGAGCCCCACCGTGGGACAACCTGATCACCTTGTAATCTCCCCAGCGCTTAGAACAGTGCTTTGCACATAGTAAGCACTTAATAAATATCATTATTATTATTATTACTGGAGAAGCAGCATGGCTCCGTGGAAAGAGCCCGGGCTTTGGAGTCAGAGGTCGTGGGTTCAAATTCCGGCTCCGCCACTTGTCAGCTGGGTGACTTTGGGAGAGTCACTTCACTTCTCTGAGCCTCAGTTCCCTCATCTGTAAAATGGGGATTAAAAACTGTGAGCCCCCCGTGGGACAACCTGATCACCTTGTAATCTCCCCAGCGCTTAGAACAGTGCTTTGCACATAGTAGGCACTTAATAAATAACATTATTATTATTATTACTGGAGAAGCAGCGTGGCTCCGTGGAAAGAGCCCGGGCTTTGGAGTCGGAGGTCACGGGTTCAAATCCCGGCTCCGCCACTTGTCAGCTGGGTGACTTTGGGCGAGTCACTTCACTTCTCTGAGCCTCAGTTACCTCATCTGTCAAATGGGGATGAAGACTGTGAGCCCCCCGTGGGACAACCTGATCACCTTGTAATCTCCCCAGCGCTTAGAACAGTGCTTTGCACATAGTAAGCACTTAATAAATATCATTATTATTATTATTACTGGAGAAGCAGCATGGCTCCGTGGAAAGAGCCCGGGCTTTGGAGTCAGAGGTCGTGGGTTCAAATTCCGGCTCCGCCACTTGCCAGCTGGGTGACTTTGGGAGAGTCACTTCACTTCTCTGAGCCTCAGTTACCTCATCTGTCAAATGGGGATGAAGACTGTGAGCCCCACGTGGGACCACCTGATCACCTTGTAACCTCCCCAGTGCTTAGAACAGTGCTTGGCACCTAGTAAGTGCTTAATAAATGCCATCGTTATTATTATTATTCTCTGGGCCTCAGTTCCCTCATCTGTCAAATGGGGATGAAGACTGTGAGCCCCCCGTGGGGCAACCTGATCACCTTGTAACCTCCCCAGCGCTTAGAACAGTGCTTGGCACATAGTAAGTGCTTAATAAATGCCATCGTTATTATTATTATTACTTCTAGACTGTGAGCCCACTGTTGGGTAAGGACCGTCTCTATATGTTGCCAACCTGAATCTCCCAAGCGCTTAGTACAGTACTCTGCACACAGTAAGCGCTCAATAAATACGATTGATTGATTGATTGATTGATCATTATTAGTATTATTACTTCTAGACTGTGAGCCCACTGTTGGGTAGGGACCGTCTCTAGATGTTGCCAACTTGGACTTCCCAAGCGCTTAGTCCAGTGCTCTGCACACAGTAAGCGCTCAATAAATACGATTGATTGATTGATTGATCATTATTAGTATTATTACTTCTAGACTGTGAGCCCGCTGTTGGGTAGGGACCGTCTCTCTATGTTGCCAACTTGGACTTCCCAAGCGCTTAGTCCAGTGCTCAGCACACAGTAAGCGCTCAACAAATACGATTGATTGATTGATTGATCATTATTAGTATTATTACTTATAATAATAATGATTGAATGAATTATTAGTAAATACGGTTGAATGGATGCAAGACTCACCCAGCCCTTCTCTCTTCCCAGCTTCCTGTTCCAGGAGGAAAATCCAGAAACAGAAGCTGAAGGTAGAGCCCCCCTCCGCCCCGCGACCCCCGCACTAGGGATAAACTTCTGACGGGAAAAAAGAATCGAGCAAAGAAGGGCGTGATGGGAAAAGTTGGGAATCCCCATTCCCAGATTTGGCCTCCAAAAAAAGAATCGAGTAAAGAAGGGCGTGATGGGAAAAGCTGGGAATCCCCATTCCCAGATTTGGCCTCCAAAAAAAGAATCGAATAAAGAAGGGCGTGATGGGAAAAGCTGGGAATCCCCATTCCCAGATTTGGCCTCCAAAAAAAGAATCGAGTAAAGAAGGGCGTGATGGGAAAAGTTGGGAATCCCCATTCCCAGATTTGGCCTCCATCTGCTGCGTGACCTTGGATAAGTCACCTATGAGGCCGGAGAGATGGGAGATGAATCAGGGAGGGCTTCAGTGGGGTGTGAGACGTTGGGGGTTTGTGGGCAGGGACGGCCTCTCTTTATTGCCCTTTTGGACTTTCCCAAGCGCTTAGTACAGCGCTCTGCACCCTGTCATTCATCCATTCATTCGATCGTATTTATTGAGCGCTTGCTGGGTGCAGAGTGCTGTACTAAGCGCTTGGGAAGTCCAAGTTGGCAACATCTAGAGACGGTCCCTACCCAACAGTGGGCTTACAGTCTAGAAGAGTACACGGTAAGCGCTCAATAAATAGGATCGAACCGGTGAAGACTGCGAGCCCCATGTGGGACAGCGACTGTGTCCAACCCAATTTGCGAGAAGCGGCGGGGCTCAGTGACCGCAGCCCGGGCTTGGGAGTCAGAGGTCGTGGGTTCTAATCCTGCCCCCGCCAGTTGTCAGCTGTGTGACCTTGGGCAAGTCACTTCACTTCTCTGGGCCTCAGTTCCCTCACCGGGAAAATGGGGGTGAAGACCGTGAGCCCCACGGGGGACAACCTGATCACCTTGTATCTCCCCCAGCGCTTAGAACAGTGCTTGGCACATAGTATGCGCTCAACAAATACCATCATTATTGTCATTATTGTATCATCCACCCCAGCACTTAGTACAGAGCCTGGCACATAGTAAGCGCTCAACAAATACCATCATTATTATTATTATCGTATCCACCCCAGCGCTTAGTACGGTGCTTGGCACATAGTAAGCGCTCAACAAATACCATCATTATTATTATCATATCCACCCCAGCGCTTAATATGGTGCTTGGCACGTAGTAAGCGCTCACCAAATACTATTATTATTATTATTATTGTTATTATTATTCTTATCGTATCCACCCCAGTGCTCAGTCCAATGCCCGCAAGTAGTAAGCGCGTTCTCTGTCTCTTTGTCTCTGTACACTGTCTCTTTGTCTCTCTGTCTCTCATTCTGTCTCTGTCATCCCCTTGCTCTCTCTGTTTCCCTGTCTCCATCTCTCTCTGTGTCTCTCCGTCTCTGTCATCCCCCTCGCTCTCTCTCTGTTTCCCTGTCTCCATCTCTCTGTGTCTCTCCATCTCTGTCATCCCCCTCGCCCTCTCTCTGTTTCCCTGTCTCCATCTCTCTGTGTCTCTCCGCCTCTGTCGTCCCCCTCGCCCTCTCTTTGTTTCCCCATCTCCATCTCTCTGTGTCTCTCCATCTCTGTCATCCCTGTCGCTCTCTCTCTCTCTGTTTCCCTGTCTCCATCTCTCTCTGTGTCTCTCTGTCTCTGTCATCCCCTCGCTCTCTCTCTGTTTCCCTGTCTCCAGCTCTCTCTGTGTCTCTCCATCTCTGTCATCCCCCTCACTCTCTCTCTGTTTCCCCATCTCCATCTCTCTCTGTGTCTCTCCATCTCTGCCATTCCCCTCACTCTCTGTTTCTCTGTCTTCATCTCTCTCTGTGTCTCTCCATCTCTTTCATCCCCTCGCTCTCTGTTTCCCTGTCTCCATCTCTCTCTGTGTCTCTCCATCTTTGTCATTCCCCTCTCCCTCTCTCTGTTTCCCTGTCTCCATCTCTCTCTGTGTCTCTCCATCTCTGTCATCCGCCTCACTCTCTGTTTCATCTCCATCTCTCTCTGTGTCTCTCCATCTCTGTCATCCGCCTCACTCTCTGTTTCATCTCCATCTCAGTCTGTGTCTCTTCATCTCTGTCATCCCTCTCACCCTGTTTCCATCTCCATCTCTCTGTGTCTCTCCATCTCTTTCATCCCCTCGCTCTCTGTTTCCCTGTCTCCATCTCTCTCTGTGTCTCTCCATCTCTGTCATCCCACTCACCCTCTGTTTCCGTCTCCATCTCTCTGTGTCTCTCCATCTCTTCCATCCCCTTGCTCTCTGTTTCCCTGTCTCCATCTCTGTCTGTGTCTCTCTATCTCTGTCGTTCCCCTCACCCTCTCTGTTTCCCTGTCTCCATCTCTCTCTGTGTCTCTCCATCTCTGTCACCCCTCTCGCCCTCTGTTTCCATCTCCATCTCTCTGTATCTCTCCATCTCTGTCATCCCCCTCACACTCTCTCTCTTTTTCCCTGTCTCCATCTCTGTCTGTGTCTCTCCATCTCTGTCATCCCCCTTGCTCTCTCTCTGTTTCCCTGTCTCCATCTCTCTCTGTGTCTCTCCATCTCTGTCCTCTTCCCCCCCCCGTTTCCCCATCTGCATCTCTCTCTGTGTCTCTCCATCTCTGTCGTCCCCCTCTCCCATACCATCATCATTATTAATTATTATTATTATTATTATTATCATCCGGCGGTCGACCCCACCCTTCGCCCGGCAGCCAGCGGAGGGAAGGAGGTAGGCCGCGGCCTCCTCACTTATTCATTCATTCAATCGTATTTATTGAGCGCTTACTTTTTTTTGATGGCATTTATTAAGCGCTTACTGTGCTCCAAGCACTGTTCTAAGCACTGGGAAGGATACAAGGTGACCAGGTTGTCCCTCGTGGGGCTCACAGTCCCCATCCCCATTTTCCAGCTGAGGTCACTGGGGCCCAGAGAAGTGAAGCGACTCGCCCGAAGTCACCCAGCTGACAATTGGCGGAGCCGGGATTTGAACCCAGGACCTCTGACTCCAAAGCCCGGGCTCTTTCCTACTGAGCCACGCAGCTTCCCTCTCTCTCTCTCTCTCTGGTTCCCTGTCTCCATCTCTCTCTGTGTCTCTGCTTCACGCTGCTTACTGTGTGCAGGGCACTGTACTGAGCGCTTGGGAGGTTGGGCGGAGGCCCCTCACGGATTTTTTGGGGGGGTCTCGCTTTTTCCCTCCAGCAGGTGGAATTAGAGGAGGGGGTGCTGCCCCACGCCGGCCCCCAGGAGGTGGAAGACCCCTTCCCCATCCAAGAGACCGGCAAAGAAAGTCACATCTCCGAGCAGGAGAGGCAGTGAGGACCACCCACCCACCCACCCACCCACCCAGTGCTGAGCATCCTGGGATGCAGGACCAGGCCTAGTGGGGGGCTCCTGCGACCCCCTCCCCACGTCAGGACCTTCGGGCTGACCCCCCACCTTACCGGGAAAAGACCCTTCCCTGCTCCCCGGTTGCTAAAAGCAAGACGGAGGGCTTCGTGGAGGAGGAGGAGGCCGGCCTGAAGCGGGGGGCGGGGGGAGAGAGACGGACAGAGATGGAGAGACACAGAGAGATGGAGACGGGGAAACAGAGAGAGGGATGGGGGTGACAGAGATGGAGAGACACAGACGGAGATGGAGATGGAAACAGAGAGCGAGGAGGATGACAGAGATGGAGAGACACAGAGAGATGGAGACAGAGAGAGCGAGGGGGATGACAGAGATGGAGAGACACAGAGAGAGATGGAGATGGAAACAGAGAGAGAGAGCGAGGGGGATGGCAGATGGAGAGACACAGAGAGAGATGGAAACAGGAAAACAGAGAGCAAGGGGATGACAGAGATGGAGAGACACAGAGAGATAGAGACAGGGAAACAGAGAGAGAGAGAGAGTGAGGGGGATGACAGAGATGGAGAGACACAGAGAGATGGAGACGGAAACAGAGAGAGTGAGGGGGATGACAGAGATGGAGAGACACAGAGAGATGGAGACAGAGAGAGAGTGAGGGGGATGACAGAGATGGAAAGACACAGAGAGAGATGGAGATGGAAACAGAGAGAGAGAGCGAGGGGGATGACAGATGGAGAGACACAGAGGGAGATGGAAACAGGGAAACAGACAGAGAGCAAGGGGATGACAGAGATGGAGAGACACAGAGAGATAGAGACAGGGAAACAGAGAGAGAGTGAGGGGGATGACAGAGATGGAGAGACACAGAGAGAGATGGAGATGGAAACAGAGAGAGAGAGTGAGGGGGATGACGGAGATGGAGAGACACAGAGAGAGATGGAGACAGGGAAACAGAGAGCGAGGGGAACGACAGAGATGGAGAGACACAGACAGAGATGGAGACAGGGAAACAGAGAGCAAGGGGATGAAAGAGATGGAGAGACACAGAGAGATGGAGATGGAAACAGAGAGCGAGGGGGATGACAGAGATGGAGAGACACAGACAGAGATGGAGACGGAAACAGAGAGCGAGGGGGATGACAGAGATGGCGAGACACAGAGATGAAGATGGAAACAGAGAGCCAGGGGGATGACAGAGATGGAGAGACACAGAGAGATAGAGATGGAAACAGAGAGAGCGAGGGGGATGACAGAGATGGAGAGACACAGAAAGAGATGGAGATGGAAACGGAGAGCGAGGGGGACGACAGAGATGGAGAGACACAGAGAGAGATGGAGACGGGGAAACAGAGAGAGTGTGAGGGGAGTAGATGGAGAGACACAGAGAGAGATGGAGATGGGGAAACAGAGAGAGCAAGGGGATGACAGAGATGGAAAGACACAGAGAGAGATGGAGACAGGGAAACAGAGGGCGAGGGGGATGACAGAGATGGAGAGACACAGAGATGGAGAGGTCAACAGAGAGTGAGGGGGACGACAGAGATGCAGAGACGCAGAGAGAGATGGAGACGGAAACAGAGAGCGAGGGGGGCGACAGAGACAGAAAGAGAGACAAAGAGACAGAGACAGAGCGTGCGAGCGAGACAGAGATGCAGAGACACGCAGAGACAGACACAGAAAGAGCGAGAGAGACAGAATCAGAGAGAGATAATCATAATAATGATGGTATCTGTGAAGCGCTTACTATGTGCCGAGCACTGTTCTAAGCGCTGGGGGAGATACAAGGTGATCAGCTTGTCCCCCCGTGGGGCTCCCAGTCTTATTCCCCATTTGACAGATGAGGGAACTGAGGCCCAGAGAAGTGAAGTGACTTTCCCAAGGTCGCACAGTTGACAAGTTGAGAAGCAGCGCGGCTCAGTGGAAGGAGCCCGGGCTTTGGAGTCCGAGGTCATGGGTTCAAATCCCGGCTCTGCCGACTGTCAGCTGTGTGAGTTGGGGCAAGTCACTTCACTTCTCTGGGCCTCAGTTCCCTCATCTGGAAAATGGGGATTAAAAACTGTGAGGCCCCCCGTGGGACAACCTGATCACCTTGTAACCTCCCCAGCGCTTAGAACAGTGCTTGGCACATTGTAAGTGCTTAATAAATGCTATTATTATTATTATTATTACTACTACAAGGTGATCCGTGGGACAACCTGATCACCTTGTAACCTCCCCAGCGCTTAGAACAGTGCTTTGCACGTTGTAAGTGCTTAATAAATGCTATTATTATTATTATTATTATTACTACTACAAGGTGATCCGTGGGACAACCTGATCACCTTGTAACCTCCCCAGCGCTTAGAACGGTCCTTTGCACATAGTAAGCGCTTAATAAATGCAATTATTATTATTATTATTAAGTGTGGCAGAGCCACTTGAGAGATGCAAACAGAGACACAGAGAGACATAGAAAGAGCGTGTGCGAGAGACAGAGAGACACAGAGACAGACACAGAACATGAGAGACAGAGACAGACGCAGAGAGAGTGAGAGACAGAGAGAGACACAGAGAGAACGAGAGAGACAGAGAGAAGGGTGAGAGGTGGATGAGGGGGAGGGTTTGGGGCAGGCCTGTCGCTTTTGGGGTGTCTGTGGGGGTTCAATAAAGAAGCAGCATGGCTCAGTGGAAAGAGCCCGGGCTTTGGAGTCGAGGGTCATGGGTTCGAATCCCGGCTCCGCCCATTGTCAGCTGGGTGACCTTGAGCGAGTCCCTTCCCTTCCCTGGGCCTCAGTTCCCTCATCTGTAACATGGGGGTGAAGACTGGGAGCCCCCCCGGGGGGCAACCGGATCACCGTGTAACCTCCCCAGCGCTCAGAACAGTGCTTGGCACAGAGTAAGCGCTTAGCAAATGCCATCATTATTAGTAGCAATTAATCAATCGTATTTATGGAGCGCTTACTGTGTGCAGAGCACTGTACTAAGCACCGGACAATGGTCAGCGCTTCCCACACTCACAGGACAATAGTCAGGGCTTCCCACCCCCACGGGACAATGGTCAGCGCCTCTCACACCCGTAGCACAATGTTTAGCGCTTCCCACACCGACGGGACAATGGTTAGCGCGTCTTCCACCCATAGGACAATGGTCAGCGCTTCCCACACCCACGGGACAATGGTCGACGTTTCCCACACCCACGAGACAATGGTCAGCGCTTCCCACACCCACGGGACAATGGTTAGCGTCTCTTACACCCACGGGACAACGGTTAGCGCTTCCCACACCCACGGGACAATGGTCAGCGCTTCCCACACCCTTAGGGACAATGGTCAGCGCTTTTCACACCCACAGGACAATGGTTAACGTTTCTCACACCCACGGGACAATGGTCAGCGCTTCCCACACCCACGGGACAATGGTTAGCGCCTCTTACACCCACGGAACAACGGTTAGCGCTTTCCACACCCACGGGACAATGGTCAGCGCTTTCCACACCCTTAGGGACAATGGTCAGCGCTTCCCACACCCTTAGGGACAATGGTTAGCGCTTCCCACACCCCTTAGGGACAATGGTCAGCGCTTCCCACACCCACAGGACAATGGTCAGCGTGTGTTACATCCACGGGACAATGGTTAGCGCTTCCCACACCTACGGGACAATGGTTATCGTTCTCACACCCACCGGACAATGGTCAACGCTTCCCACACCCACGGGTCAATGGTCAGCGCTTCCCACACCCACGGGACAATGGTTAGCGCTTCCCACACCCACGGGACAATGGTTAGCGCTTCCCACACCCACGGGACAATGGTCGGTGCTTCCCAAACCCTTAGGGACAATGGTCAGCGCTTCTCACACCCACGGGACAAGGGTCAGCGCTTCCCACACCCACGGGACGATGGTCAGCGCTTCCCAAATCTTAGGGACAATGGTCAGCGCTTCCCACACCCAAAAGACAATGGTCAGCGCTTCCCATACCCACAGGGTAATGGTCAGCGCTTCCCACACCCTTAGGGACAATGGTTAGCGCTTCCCACACCCACGGGAAAATGGCCAGCGCTTCCCACACCCTTGGGACAATGGTTATCGCTTCCCACAAACACGGGACAATGGTCAGCGCTTCCCACAGCCTTAGGGACTGGTCAGCGCTTCCCACACCCACAGGATAATGGTCAGCGCTTCCCACACCCTTAGGGACAGTGGTTAGCGCTTCCCACACCCTTGGGACAATGGTCAGCGCTTCCCACACCCAAAGGACAATGGTTAGCGCTTCCCACACCCACGGGACAATGGTTAGCGCTTCCCACACCCTTGGGACAATGGTCAGCGCTTCCCACAGCCTTAGGGACAATGGTCAGCGCTTCCCACACCCACAGGATAACGGTCAGCGCTTCCCACACCCACGGGACAATAGCTAGCGCTTCCCACAGCCTTAGGGACAATGGTCAGCGCTTCCCACACCCACAGGACAATGGTCAGCATGTGTTACATCCACGGGACAATGGTTAGCGCTTTCCACACCCATGGGACAATGGTTAGCGCTTCCCACATCCACGGGACAGTGGTCAGCGCTTCCCACACCCATAGGACAATGGTTAGCGCGTCTTACACCCACAGGACAATGGTTTGCGCTTCCCACACCTACGGGACAATGGTTAGCGTTCTCACACCCACCGGACAATGGTCAACCCTTCCCACACCCACGGAACAATGGTCAGCGCTTCCCACAGCCTTAGGGACAATGGTTAGCGCTTCCCACAGCCTTAGGGACAATGGTCAGCGCTTCCCACACCCATAGGACAATGGCTAGCGCGTCTTACATCCACGGGACAATGGTCAGCGCTTCCCACACCCATAGGGACAATGGTCAGCGCTTCCCACCCCCACAGGACAATGGTTAGCGCCCCTCACACCCGTAGCACAATGGTTAGCGCCTCTTACACCCACGGGGCAATGGTTAGCGCTTCCCATACCCACGGGACAATGGTCAGCGCTTTCCACACCCTTAGGGACAATGGTCAGCGCTTTTCACACCCACAGGACAATGGTTAACGTTTCTCACAACCACGGGGCAATGGTCAGCGCTTCTCACACCCACGGGACAATGGTCAGCGCTTCCCACACCCTTAGGGACAATGGTCAGCGCTTCCCACACCCACAGGACAATAGTCAGCGTGTCTTACATCCACGGGACAATGGTTAGCGCTTTCCACACCCATGGGACAATGGTTAGCACTTCCCACATCCACGGGACAGTGGTCAGCGCTTCCCACACCCATAGGACAATGGTCAGTGCTTCCCACATCCACAGAACAATGGTTAGCGCTTCCCACACCCACGGGACAATGGTTAGCGCCTCTCACACCCGTAGGACAATGGTCAGCGCTTCTTACACCCACGCGACAATGGTCGACGTTTTCCACACCCACAAGACAATGGTCAGCGTTTCCCACACCCACGGACAACGGTTAGCGCGTCTTACACCCACGGGACAACGGTTAGCGCTTCCCACACCCACGGGACAATGGTCAGCGCTTTCCACACCCACGGGACAATGGTCAGTGCTTCCCAAACCCTTAGGGACAATGGTCAGCGCTTCTCACACCCACGGGACAATGATTAGCGCTTCCCACAGCCTTAGGGACAATGGTCAGCGCTTCCCACATCCAAAGGACAGTGGTTAGCGCTTCCCACCACGGGACAACGGTCAGCGCTTCCCACACCCAAAGGACAATGGTTATCGCTTCCCACACCCACGGGACAATGGTCAGCGCTTCCCACAGCCTTAGGGACTGGTCAGCGCTTCCCACACCCACAGGATAATGGTCAGCGCTTCCCACACCCTTAGGGACAATGGTCAGCGCTTCCCACACCCAAAGGACAATGGTTAGCGCTTCCCACACCCACGGGACAATGGTTAGCGCTTCCCACACCCATGGGACAATGGTCAGCGCTTCCCACACCTTTAAGGACAATGGTCAGCGCTTCCCACACCCTTAAGGACAACGGTCAGCGCTTCCCACACCCAAAGGACAATGGTTAGCGCTTCCCACACCCACGGGACAATGGTTAGCGCTTCCCACACCCTTGGGACAATGGTCAGCGCTTCCCAAACCCTTAGGGACAATGGTCAGCGCTTCCCACACCCACAGGATAATGGTCAGCGCTTCCCACACCCACGGGACAATGGTTAGCGCTTCCCACAGCCTTAGGGACAATGGTCAGCGCTTCCCACACCCACAGGGACAATGGTCAGCGCTTCCCACCCCCACAGGACAGTGGTTAGCGCCTCTCACACCCGTAGCACAATGTTTAGCGCTTCCCACACCCACGGGATAATGGTTAGCGCTTCCCACCCCCACAGGATAATGGTCAGCGCTTCCCACACCTATAGCCGAAGGGTTAGCGCTTCCCCGAAGCCCCTTCCCCCTTAGCCCCGAAGCAGCGTGGCTCAGCGGAAAGATCCCGGGCTTGGGAGGCAGAGGTCCTGGGTTCAAATCCCGCCTCCGCCAATTGTCAGCTGGGTGACTTTGGGCGAGTCGCTTCACTTCTCTGGGCCTCATTGTCCTCATCTGGAAAATGGGGATGAAGACGGTGACCCCCACATGGGACAACCAGATCACCTTGCATCCTCCCCATCATCATCATCATCAATCGTATTTATTGAGCGCTTACTATGTGCAGAGCACTGTACTAAGCGCTTGGGAAGTACAAATTGGCAACATATAGAGACAGTCCCTGGCCAACAGTGGGCTCACAGTCTAAAAGGGGGTCAGCGCTTAGAACAGTGCTTTGCACAGAGTAAACACTTAATAAATGCCATTATTATTATTATTATCATTATTATTCTCTGGACCTCAGTGACCTCATCTGGAAAATGGGGATGAAGACGGTGAGCCCCACATGGGACAACCTGATCACTTTTTATCCTCCCCAGTGCTTAGAACAGTGCTTGGCACATAGTAAGCGCTTAATAAATATTATTATTATTATTATGATTATTATTATTATTATTATTCTCTGGTCCTCAGTGACCTCATCTGGAAAATGGGGATTAAGCCTGTGAGCCCCCCGTGGGACAACCTGATTACCTTCTATCTACCCCAGGGTTTAGACCAGTGCTTTGCACAGAGTAAGCGCTTAATAAATGCCATTATTATTATTATTATTATTATTCTCTGGGCCTCAGTGACCTCATCTGGAAAATGGGGATGAAGACGGTGAGCCCCACATGGGGCAACCTGATCACCTTGTATCCTCCCCAGCGCTTAGAACAGTGCTTGGCACATAGTAAGCGCTTAATAAATGCCATTATTATTATTATTATTCTCTGGGCCTCAGTGACCTCATCTGGAAAATGGGGATGAAGACGGTGAGCCCCACATGGGGCAACCTGATCACCTTGTATCCTCCCCAGCGCTTAGAACAGTGCTTGGCACATAGTAAGCGCCTAATAAATGCCATCAAAAAAAAAAAAAGCGCAGGCCGGCAGGTGCAGAGCAGGCCTCGCCCGGGAGGTGGCGCTGCCTCCCTGGTTTTGCGCCTCAATCACTCAATCAATAATAAGAATAATAATAATGATAACATTCATTAAGCGCTTACTATGTGCCAAGCACTGTTCTAAGCGCTGGGGAGGTTACAAGGTGATCAGGTTGTCCCACGGGCGGCTCCCGGTCTTAATCCCCATTTTACAGATGAGGGAACTGAGGCATAGAGAATAATAATAATAATAATAATAATAATAATAATAATAATAATAATAATAATAATAATGGCATGTATTAAGCACTTACTATGTGCAAAGCACCATTATAAGCGCTGGGGAGGTTACAAGGTGATGAGGTTGTCTCACGGGGGGCTCACGGTCTTAAACTCCATTTTACAGATGAGGTAACTGAGGTACAGAGAATAATAATAATAATAATAATAATAATAATAATAATAATAATAATAATAGTGGCATGTATTAAGCGCTTACTATGTGCAAAGCACCGTTCTAAGTGCTGGGGAAGTTACAAGGTGATGAGGTTGTTCCACAGGGGGCTCACGGTCTTAATCCCCATTTTACAGATGAGGTAACTGAGGCACAGAGAATACTACTACTACTACTACTACTACTACTACTACTACTACTACTACTACTACTAATACTAATAATAATAATAATAATAATAATAATAATGGCATGTATTAAGCACTTACTATGTGCAAAGCACCATTCTAAGCGCTGGGGAGGTTACAAGGTGATGAGGTTGTCCCACGGGGGGCTCACGGTCTTAACCCCCATTTTACAGATGAGGTAACTGAGGCACAGAGAATAATAATAATAATAATAATAATAATAATAATAATAGCATGTATTAAGCGCTTAATATGTGCAAAGCACCGTTCTAAGCGCTGGGGAAGTTACAAGGTGATGAGTTTGTCCCACGGGGGGCTCACGGTCTTAATCCCCATTTTACAGATGAGGGAACTGAGGCACAGATAATAATAATAATAATAATAATAATAATAGCATGTATTAAGCGCTTACTATGTGCAAAGCACCGTTCTAAGCACTGTGGGAGGTTACAAGTTGTTGAGGTTGTCCCACGGGGGGCTCACGGTCTTAATTACCATTTTACAGATGAGGGAACTGAAGCACAGAGAATAATAATATAATATAATAATAATAATAATAATAATAATAATGGCATGTATTAAGCGCTTAATATGTGCAAAGCACCGTTCTAAGCGCTGGGGAAGTTACAGGGTGATCAGGTTGTCCCACGGGGGGCTCACGGTCTTAATCCCCATTTTGCAGATGAGGTAACTGAGACACAGAGAACAATAATAATAATAATGGCATGTATTAAGCGCTTACTATGTGCAAAGCACCGTTCTAAGCGCTGGGGAGGTTGGAGGTTACAAGGTGATGAGGTTGTCCCACGGGGGGCTCACGGTCTTAATCCCCATTTTGCAGATGAGGGAACTAAGGCACAGAGAATAATAATTAATAATAATAATAATAATAATAATAATAATGGCATGTATTAAGCGCTTACTGTGTGCAAAGCACCGTTCTAAGCGCTGGGGAGGTTACAAGGTGATGAGGTTGTCCCACGGGGGGCTCACGGTCTTAATCCCCGTTTTACAGATGAGAGAACTGAGGCACAGAGAATAATAATAATTACAATAATAATGATAATGATAATAATGGCATGTATTAAGCACTTACTATGTGCAAAGCACCGTTCTAAGCGCCGGGGAGGTTACAGGGGTGATCAGGTTGTCCCACGGGGGGCTCACAGTCTTAATCCCCATTTTACAGATGAGGGAACTGAGGCACAGAGAATAATAATAATAATAGCATTTATTAAGCGCTTACTATGTGCAAAGCACTGTTCTAAACGCTGTGGGAGGTTACAAGTTGATGAGGTTGTCCCACGTGGGGCTCACCGCCTTAATCCCCGTTTTACAGATGAGGGAACTGAGGCCCAGAGAAGTGAAGTGACTCATTCATTCAATTCATTCATTCAGTCGTATTTATTGAGTGCTTACTGTGTGCAGAGCACTGTACTAAGCGCTTGGGAAGTCCAAGTTGGCAACATCTAGAGACGGTCCCTACCCAACAGCGGGCTCACAGGCTAGAAGGGGGAGACAGAGGACAAAACAAAACATATAAAACAAATAAAATAAATAGAATGAATATGTACAAGTGAAATAAATAAATAAATATTCATTCAATCGTATTTGTTGGGCGCTTACTGTGTGCAGAGCACTGTACTAAGCGCCTGGGAAGGACAAGTCGGCAACAGATAGAGACGGTCCCTACCGCCCAAAGTCACCCAGCTGGCAATTGGCAGAGCTGGGATTTGAACCCATGACCTCTAACTTGTCTGCTGTGCGACCTTGGTCGAGTCACTTCACTCCTCTGGGCCTCAGTTCCTTCATCTGTAAAACGGGGATGAAGACTGTGAGCCCCATGCGGGATAATAATAATAATGATAATGATGGCATTTGTTAAGCGCTTACTATGTGCCAAGCACTGTTATAAGCGCTGGGGAGGTTACAAGGTGATCAGTTTGTCCCATGTGGGGCTCACAGTCTTCATCCCCAGTTTCCAGATGAGGTCACTGAGGCCCAGAGAATAATAATCATCATCATCAATCACATTTATGGAGCGCTTACTGTGTGCAGAGCACTGTACTAAGCGCTTGGGAAGTACAAGTTGGCAACATATAGAGACAGTCCCTACCCAACAGTGGGCTCACCCCAGCGCTTAGAATGGTGCTTAGCACATAGTAAGTGCTTAACAAATGCCATTATTATTATTATTATTTTTATTACTTAGTCGTATCACTGATTGATGATGGATGGAAAACTCCTGGGCCCCTTTCAGTAATAATAATAATAATAATAATAATAATAATAATAATAATAATACAATGATTGTACTTGGTAAGCGCTTACTATGTACCAAGAAGCAGCGTGGCTCAGTGGAAAGAGCCTGGGCTTGGGAGTCAGAGGTCATGGGTTCAAATCCCGGCTCTGCCAATGGTCAGCTGGGTGACTTTGGGCAAGTCACTTCACTTCTCTGGGCCTCAGTTACCTCATCTGGAAAATGGGGGCCTGTATGTATGTATATGCACCTGTATATATGTTTGCACGTAGTTATTACTCTATTTATTTGTACATATTAATTGTAATTATTTTATTTTGTTAATATGGTTTGTTTTGTTCTCTGTCTCCCCCTTCTAGCCTGTGAGCCCACTGTTGGGTAGGGACCGTCTCTATACGTTGCCAACTTGGACTTCCCAAGCGCTTAGTCCAGTGCTCTGCACACAGGAAGCGCTCAATAAATACGATTGAATGAATGAATGAATGAGTCCCCCGTGGGACAACCTGATCACCTTGTAACCTCCCCAGTGCTTAGAACAAGTGTTTTCCACATAGTAAGCGCTTAATAAATGCCATTATTATTATTATTATTATTATTACTAAGCACTGGGGAGATACGAGGTAATCGGGTTTTCCCAGGGGGGGCTCACAGTCTCCATCCCCATTTTCCAGAGGAGGGGACTGGAAAATCCCCTCTGGACTCGGGATTTTTTTTTTTAATGGCATTTATTAAGCGCTTACTATGTGCAAAGCACTGTTCTAAGCACTGGGGGGGATACAAGGTGATGAGGTTGTCCCTCATGGGGCTCACAGTCTTAATCCCCATTTTACAGATGAGGTAACTGAGGCACAGAGAAGTTAAGTGACTTGCCCAAAGTCACACAGCTGGCAATTGGTGGAGCCGGGATTTGAACCCATGACCTCTGACTCCAAAGCCTGGGCTCTTTCCTACTGAGCCACTCTGCTTCCCTCAGAGGGATTGCCTTTCTCTGTCGCCAAACTGTACTTTCCAAGCGCTTAGTACAGCGCTCCGCACACAGTAAGCGCTCCATAAATACGATTGCATGAATGAGTGAACCGGGATTAGACGTATTTATTTATTGTACGTATTTATTACTCTATTTATTGATTTAATTTACTTGTCCATATCTATTCTATTTATTTTATTTTGTTAATATGTTTGGTTTTGTGGTCTGTCTCCCCCTTCTAGACTGTGAGCCCACTGTTGGGTAGGGACCCTCTCTATATGTTGCCAACTTCCCAAGCGCTTAGTACAGTGCTCTGCACACAGTAGGCGCTCAATAAATACGATTGATTGATTGATTGATTAGAACCCAGGCCTCCTGAATCCCGGGCCTGCTCTTTTTCCAAGCGGCCTGACAGCAGGGTGATAAGGGAAGCCCAGGGATGGAATAAATCATCGAAATGTGAGATATGACATTATCGCCCGGAGAAGCGAGCGATGCGTCTTGGAAAAGCGCCCTGACCTTGAGAGAGACGCGGAAGATGGCAGGAATTTTTGTGTGGTGGTTGGGAATTAGTCCAGTGCTCTGCACACGGTAAGCGCTCAATAAATACGATGAATTTCGAAGTCATCTCTCCAAAGAGATGGAGAGCAGAGTTCTTGGAAAAAACCAGTTGACGTCGCGCAGTCCGGTGGGATTTATTGAGCGCTTACCGTGTGCAGGGCACTGTACTGAACCCTTCAGGGAGTCTAATACAGTTTTTGGAGACAAGATCCCTGCCTCCGCTGTCAGGAGAAGCAGCGTGGCTCAGTGGAAAGAGCCCTGGCTTGGGAGTCGGAGGTCATGGGTTCAAATCCCGCTCCGCCAATTGTCAGCTGGGTGACTTTGGGCAAGTCACTTCACTTCTCTGGGCCTCAGTTCCCTCATCTGGAAAATGGGGATGAAGACTGGGAGCCCCCCGTGGGACAACCTGATCACCTTGTAACCTCCCCAGCGCTTAGAACAGTGATTTGCACATTGTAAATGCTTAATAAATGCTATTATTATTATTATTACTACTACAAGGTGATCCGTGGGACCACCTGATCACCTTGTAACCTCCCCAGTGCTTAGAACAGTACTTTGCACATAGTAAGCGCTTAATAAATGCCATTATTATTATTCTCTGTGCCTCAGTTGCCTCATCTGCAAAATGGGGATTAAAACTGTGAGCCCCCCGTGGGACACCCTGATCACCTTGTAACCTCCCCAGTGCTTAGAACAGTACTTTGCACTTAGTAAGCGCTTAATAAATGCCATTATTATTATTCTCTGTGCCTCAGTTGCCTCATCTGTAAAATGGGGATTAAGACTGTGACCCCCCCGTAGGACAACCTGATCACCTTGTAACCTCTCCAGTGCTTAGAACAGTGCTTTGCACATAGTAAGTGCTTAATAAATGCCATCATTATTATTATTATTATTATTACAAGCTGATCTGGTTGTCCCCCATGGGGCTCCTGGTCTTCATCCCCATTTTCCAGATGAGGGCACTGAGGCACAGAGAAGCAAAGTGACTCACCCAAGGTCACACAGCAGACATGTGGCGGAACTCACGACCTCTGACTCCCAAGCCCGGGCTCTTTCCACTGAGCCACGCTGCTTCTCACTTTGGGCGAGCCGCTGCACTTCTCTGGACCTCAGTTGCCTCATCTGTAAAATGGGGATGAAGACCCCGCGAGGGTCAACCTGATGACTTTGTAACTCCCCCAGCGCTTAGGACGGTGACTGGCACATAGTAAGCACTTAACAGGCACAATAATAATAATAATAATAATAATAATAATAATAATAATAATAAATTGTTTTATTATATAAAACAATGATTATGATAATATTATTACAACAATAATTATCATATTATTATAATACTATTATAATACTACTATATCATGATATCTTATAATGTCATACATTAATTATCATATTGTATTACATTGCATTATATTATATTATATTATATTATATTATATTGTATTATATTATATTATATTATATTATATTATATTATATTGTATTATATTATATTATATTATATCATAACATATTATATTATGTCATATTATATCATATTATATCATATTATATTATATTATATTATATTATATTATATTATATTATATTATATTATATTATATTATATTATTATATATTATATTATATTATACTATACTATATTATATTATATTATATATTATATTGTATTATATCATATCATATTATATTATATTGCATTATGCTATATCATATTATATATTTTATATTATTATATTATATTATATTATATTATATTATGTTATGTTATATTCTATTCTATTCTATTCTATTCTATTATACTATATTGTATTCTATTGTATTCTATTCTATTCTATTATTGTATCATTATTCATTCAATCGTATTTATTGAGCGCTTACTGTGTGCAGAGCACTGTACCAAGCGCTTGGGAAGTACAAGTTGGCAACATATGATTATATTATTATTTTATTATATTACAGCCATGATCCCAGCCCACAAGGACTGTCTACCGGGAGAGAGACAAGTGGCTCTGAACTGTCACTCCCAACTCTCAAATAAATTCCCCCCAAATTCACTTCCGCTCGGCGAAGGGGTGGCATCCATGGCCGTAGAGCACGGAAATTTTCCTTTTAATCAATCAATCAATCGTATTTATTGAGCGCTTACTATGTGCAGAGCACTGTACTAAGCGCTTAGGAAGTACAAATTGGCAACACATAGAGACAGTCCCTACCCAACAGTGGGCTCACAGTCTAAAAGATGGCATTTAATGGCATTTCTCAAGTGCCCCAGGTACTGTACTATTTATTTGGTGGATGATGTGCATTTAGCTTTAATTCTATTTGTTCGGACGACTTGACACCCGTCCGCATGTTCTGTTTTGTCGTCTAGACTGTGAGCCCGCTGTTGGGTAGGGACCGGCTCTATATGTTGCCGACTTGGACTTCCCAAGCGGTTAGTCCAGTGCTCTGCACGCAGGAAGCGCTCAATAAATACGATTGAATGAATGAATGACTGAATGTACTAAGCGCCGGGAAAGATCCAAGCTAATCAGAAGGGCGTAGGGCCTCTCCACCTAATTCCCCATCCTCCAGATAAGACAACTGAGGCCCAGAGCAGTGAAAGCGACTGGCCCAACCAAGGCCACCGGGCGGATGGGTGGCGGAGGCGGAATTAGAACCCAGGCCCTTCCCTCCAAGGCCTCACCGCCCGACCAGGCCGCGCCGCTCGATTAGACGCCTTCATTTCTCGGCCCGTCTGCGAGCGGCGAGAAAACCGGGAGCCTTTCGTGATCTGTATATATGTATATACGTTTGTACATATTTATTACTCTATTTATTTATTTATTTGACTTGTACATATCTATTCTATTTTATTTTGTTAATATGTTTGGTTTTGTTCTCTGTCTCCCCCTTCTAGACTGTGAGCCCACTGTTGGGTAGGGACCGTCTCTAGATGTTGCCAACTTGTACTTCCCAAGCGCTTAGTACAGTGCTCTGCACACAGGAAGCGCTCAGTAAATACGATTGGTTGATTAACAAATGCCATCATCATCATTATTATTATTAGAACAAGTGCTTTGCACATAGTAAGCGCTTAACAAATGCCATCATAATAATTATTATTATTAGAACAGTGCTTTGCACATAGTAAGCGCTTGCCATCATCATTATCATTTTTATTAGAACAAGTGCTTTGCACATAGTAAGTGCGTAACAAATGCCATCATAATTATTATTATTATTAGAACAGTGCTTTGCACATAGTAAGCACTTAACAAATGCCATCATCATTATCATTATTATTAGAACAGTGCTTTGCACATAGTAAGCGCTTAACAGTCTCTTAGACTGTGAGCCCACTGTTGGGTAGGGACTGTCTCTATATGTTGCCAACTTGTACTTCCCAAGCGCTTAGTACAGTGCTCTGCACACAGTAAGCGCTCAATAAATACGATTGATTGATTAACAAATGCCATCATTCTTCTTATTATTATTAGAACAAGTGCTTTGCACATAGTAAGCGCTTAACAAATGCCATCATAATTATTATTATTATTAGAACAGTGCTTTGCACATAGTAAGCGCTTAACAAATGCCATCATCCTTATCATTATTATTAGAACAAGTGCTTTGCACATAGGAAGCGCTTAACAAATGCCATCATTATTATTATTATTATTATTAGAACAGTGCTTTGCACATAGGAAGCGCTTAACAAATGCCATTATTATTATTATTATTATTATTAGAACAGTGCTTTGCTCATAGGAAGCGCTTAACAAATGCCATCATCATTATTATTATTATCATTAGAACAGTGCTTTGCACATAGGAAGCGCTTAACAAATGCCATCATTATTATTATTATTATCATTATTAGAACAGTGCTTTGCACATAGGAAGCGCTTAACAAATGCCATATTATTATTATTATTATTATTATTATTATTAGAACAGTGCTTTGCACAGAGGAAGCGCTTAACAAATGCCATTATTATTATTAGAACAGTGCTTTGCACATAGGAAACGCTTAACAAATGCCATCATCATTATTATTATTATTATTAGAACAGTGCTTTGCACATAGGAAGCGCTTAACGAATGCCATCATCATTATTATTATTATTATTATTAGAACAGTGCTTTGCACATAGGAAGCGCTTAACAAATGCCATATTATTATTATTATTATTAGAACAGTGCTTTGCACATAGGAAGCGCTTAATAAATGCCATCATTATTATCATTATTATTAGAACATACCATCATTTTCAGCGCTTAGAACAGTGCTTTGCACATAGTAAGCGCTTAATAAATGCTATTATTAAGAGATGCTAGGCCGGGGAAACTACCGAGGGTCTCGCACGGGGCCATCGGAGGTGGTCTGAGGGGCGGAAAGGGTGGAAGGCCCCCCGGGGCAGAGAGTGGGCACCCCAAGGCCTCCCAACTCCAATGGCCATGCCAGCCGTCGCTCCAAAGCCACGAGGAGAGTGGGGGGAAAGGAATGGGGAATGAGGGAATGCCGAGCGGATCCGATCAAGGACACAGGCCCGGAGCCGGGATGGGGGCGGCGTGGGCCTGGAGCGGGCCAGGGTGATGGGGGAGACGGGCAGAGACGACAGTGATGAACGGAGCAAGTTGGCCAGCGAGAGGGCAGGGAGGACTGGGATGCCAGAACTGAAGGTCGGAGGAGGAGAGCGAAGGCCCAGACAGGCCGGGAACGGGGAAAAGCTGCAGCAGGAGGGAAAACTGGGGAATAATCATAATAATAGTGGCATTTATTAAGCGCTTACTATGTGCCAAGCACCGTTCTAAGCACTGGGGGCGGATGCAAGGTGATCAAGTTGTCCCCCGTGAGGCTCCCAGTCTTCACCCCCATTTTCCAGATGAGGGAACTGAGGCTCTGAGAAGGGAAGCGACTGGCCCAAGGTCGTGCAGCAGATAAGCGGCGGAGGTGGGATTCGAACCCGTGACCTCTGACCCCAAAGCCCGGGCTGTTGCCACTGAGCCACGCTGCTTCTCGTGGAGCCGTCCGGCGAGTTGGCCAGCGGGAGGGCGGAGGGGACTGGGGGACCAGAACTGGTGGGTAGGGATTGTCTCTATCTGTTGCCTAATTGTACTTTCCAAGCGCTTAGTACAGTGCAATCCTCACCATAAGCGCTAAATACATGCGATTGAATGAATGAATGAATGAATGAGAACGAAGGCCCAGACGGGCCGGGAATGGGGAGAAGCTGAAGCAGGAGGGAAAACTGGGGAATAATAATAATATTAATAATAATAATGGCATTTATTAAGCACTTACTATGTGCAAAGCACCATTCTAAGCGCTCGGGGGGGATACAAAGTGATCAAGTTGTCCCCCGGCGGGCTCACAGTCTTCATCCCCATTTAACAGATGAGGTCACTGAGGCCCAGAGAAGTGAAGTGACTTGCCCAAAGTCACCCAGCTGACAATTGGTGGAGCTGGCATTTGAACTCAGGACCTCTGACTCCAAAGCCCAGGCTCTTTCCACTGAGCCACGCTTAAGCGCTTACTCTGTGCCAGGCACTGTACTAAGCGCTGGGGTGGATCCAAGCCAATTGGACACGGTCCCTGTCCCATGTGGGGCTCACGGTCTCCATCCCCGGTTTACAGATGAGGTGGGTGAGGCCCAGAGAAGTGAAGTGACCGGGCCAAGGTCACACAGCAGACGGGTGGAGGAGCTGGGATCCTCCAGGACTTTCTGTCTCCCGGGCCCGGGGAAGGAGGAGAATCCAGAGAAGGGGCAGAAGCTGAGGGAGAAGTTGGAGCAGGAGGAAAAACTTGGGAGGAGCTCTGAGGAAGAAGCCAGGGAAGGAGGAGAATCCAAGGAAGAGGGAGAAGTTGGAGCAGGAGGAAAAACCTGGGAAGAGGCTGAGGCAGGAGGGGAAACTGAGGGAGAAGATGCAGCAAGAGGAAAAACTTGGGAAGAGCCCCGGGGAAGAAACCAGGGGAGGACGAGAATCTAGAGTAGGGGAAGAAGCTGAGGGAGAAGTTGGAGCAGGAGGAGAAACTTGGGAAGAGGCTGAGGCAGGAGGGGAAGCTGAGGGAGAAGCCGGGAGAAGAAGCCGGGGGAGGAAGAGAATCCAAGGCAGTGGGAGAAGCTGAGGGAGAAACTGGGGAAGGAGAAAAACTTGGGAAGAGGCTGAGGCAGGAAGGGAAGCTGAGGGAGAAGCCGGGAGAAGAAGCAG
Source organism: Tachyglossus aculeatus (assembly GCF_015852505.1). Lineage (NCBI taxonomy): Eukaryota > Metazoa > Chordata > Mammalia > Monotremata > Tachyglossidae > Tachyglossus > Tachyglossus aculeatus. The sequence goes on from NC_052073.1 coordinate 34,948,400, forward strand.
GGGGAGGAGGAGAATCCAGGGAAGGGGGAGAAGCTGAGGGAGAAGCTGGAGCAGGAGGAAAAACTTGGGAGGAGCCCCGAGGAAGAAACCCGGGGAGGAGGAGAATCCAGGGAAGGGGCAGAAGCTGAGGGAGAAACTGGGGAAGGAGGAAAACTTGGGAAGAGGCTGAGGCAGGAGGGGAAGATGAGGGAGAAGCCGGGAGAAGAAGCTGGGGGAGGAGGAGAATCCAGGGAAGGGGGAGAAGCTGAGGGAGAAGTTGGAGCAGGAGGAAAAACTTGTGAGAAGCTGGGGGAAGAAGCCCGGGAAGGCGGAGAATCCCGGGAAGGGGGAGAAGCTGAGTGAGAAGCTGGGGAAGGAGGAAAAAGTTTGGGAAGAGCTGAGGCAGGAGGGGAAGCTGAGGGAGAAGTTGGAGCAAGAGGAAAAATTTTGGAGGAGCCCCGGGGAAGAAACCAGGGGAAGAGGAGAATCCAGGGAAGGGAGAGAAGCTGAGGGAGAAGCTGGAGCAGGAGGAAAACCTGGGAAAAGGCTGAGGCAGGAGGGGAAAAAGCCGGGAGAAGAAGACAGGAGAGGAGGAGAATCCAGGGAAGGGGGAGAAGCTGAGGGTGAAGTTGGAGCAGGAGGAAAAACTTGGGAGAAGCCGGGGGAAGAAGTCCAGGAAGGCAGAGAATCCCGGGAAGGGGGAGAAGCTGAGTGAGAAGCTGGGGAAGGAGGAAAAACTTGGGAAGAGGCTGAGGCAGGAGGGGAAGTTGAGGGAGAAGTTGGAGCAAGAGGAAAAACTTGGGAGGAGCCCCGGGGAAGAAACCGGGGGAGGAGGAGAATCCAGGGAAGGGGGAGAAGCTGAGGGAGAAGCTGGAGCAGGAGGAAAACTTGGGAAGAGGCTGAGGCAGGAGGGGAAGATGAGGGAGAAGCCGGGAGAAGAAGCCGGGGGAGGAGGAGAATCCAGGGAAGGGGGAGAAGCTGAGGGAGAAACTGGCGAAGGAGAAAAACTTGGAAAGAGGCTGAGGCAGGAGGGAAAGTTGAGGGAGAAGTTGGAGCAAGAGGAAAAATTTGGGAGGAGCCCGGGGAAGAAACCGGGGGAGGAGGAGAATCCAGGGAAGAGGGAGAAGATGGAGCAGGAGGAAAACTTGGGAAAAGCCTGAGGCAGGAGGGGAAGGTGAAGGAGAAGCCGGGAGAAGAAGCCAGGGGAGGAAGAGAATCCAGGGAAGGGGGAGAAGCTGAGGGAGAGACTGGGGAAGGTGGAAAACTTGGGAAGAGGCTGAGGCAGGAGGGGAAGATGAGGGAGAAGCCGGGAGAAGAAGCCGGGGGAGGAGGAGAATCCAGGGAAGGGGGAGAAGCTGACGAAGAAGCTGGAGCAAGAAGAAAAACTTGGGAAGAGGCTGAGGCAGGAAGGGAAGCTGAGGGAGAAGCCAGGAGAAGAAGCCGGGGGAAGAGAAGAATCCAGGGAAGGGGGAGAAGCTGAGGAAGAAGCTGGAGCAAGAAGAAAAACTTGGGAAGCGGCTGAGGCAGGAAGGGAAGCTGAGGGGGAAGCCAGGAGAAGAAGCCGGGGGAGGAGGAGAATCCAGGGAAGGGGGAGAAGCTGAGGGAGAAGCAGGAGCAAGAGGAAAAACTTGGGAAGCGGCTGAGGCAGGAAGGGAAGCTGAGGGAGAAGCCGGGAGAAGAAGTCGGGGGAGGAGGAGAATCCAGGGAAGGGGGAGAAGCTGAGGGAGAAGCAGGAGCAAGAGGAAAAACTTGGGAAGAGGCTGAGGCAGGAAGGGAAGCTGAGGGAGAAGCCGGGAGAAGAAGTCGGGGGAGGAGGAGAATCCAGGGAAGGGGGAGAAGCTGAGGGAGAAGCAGGAGCAAGAGGAAAAACTTGGGAAGAGGCTGAGGCAGGAAGGGAAGCTGAGGGAGAAGCCGGGAGAAGAAGCTGGGGGAGGAGGAGAATCCAGGGCAGGAGCTGCGGCAGGAGGAGAGGAGGAGATCGGTCTCAAGGGACAAACTGAGAGAGAAAATGGTAAATATGCAGTCCACGTTTCCCTGCTCCTCAAGATCCTCCAGCGGTCGCCCGTCCACCTCTGCATCAAACAGGAACTCGTCACCGTGGGCTTTATAATAATAATAATAATGGCATTTATTAAGCGCTTATTATGTGCAAAGCACTGTTCTAAGCGCTGATATAATAATAATGATGACACTTATGAAGCGCTTACTATGTGCCAAGCACTGTTCTCAGCGCTACAAGGTGATGAGGTTGTCCCACGGGGGGCTCCCAGTCTTCATCCCCATTTGACGGATGGGGGAACTGAGGCCCAGAGAAGTGACTTGCCCAAAGTCATTAAGCTGAGAAGTGGCGGAGCCGGGATTTGAACCCGTGACCTCGGACTCCAAAGCCCGGGCTCTTTCCACTGAGCCTCGCTGCTTCTGCGGAAAGAAAGCGCTTAATAGATCCCGGCCTGATGACTAATAGGAGATCCAAAAATCAGGCCTCCAGCCAGGATTGATGGGCAAATTATCAAATTGGCCCTGGCTGTCTTGGCTGCGAATTGAGCTCTGCAGTAGTCTTTATTCATTCCATCGTATTTATTGAGCGCTTACTGTGTGCAGAGCACTGGACTAAGCGCTTGGGAAGTCCAAGTCGGCAACATATGGAGATGGTCCCTACCCAACAGCGGGCTCACTTTATGTGCTTAGCAGCATTGGCTAGCAGTTAGATCCCGAGCCTGGGAATCAGAAAGACCTGGGTTCGAATCCCGGCCCCGCCGCCTGTCTGCTGTGTGACCTTGGGCCGGTCACTTCCCTTCTCTGGGCCTCAGTTCCCTCCTTTGGAAAATGGGGAGCCCCACGCGGGACGGGGACCCGATTTGCTTCTATCCATCCCGGCGCTCAGCAAATGATTACTGTGGTATTTGTTAAAAATAATAATAATAGTAATAATAATGCCCTTCTCCTCCTTCTCTCTGCCTCCATCCTCCTCCCCCTTGGCTCAGTGGAAAGAGCCCGGGCTTTGGAGTCAGAGGTCATGGGTTCAAATCCCTGCTCTGCCAACTGTCAGCTGTGTGACTGCGGGCAAGTCACTTAACTTCTCTGGGCCTCAGTTCTCTCATCTGTAAAATGGGGATGAAGACTTGGAGCCCCCCTTGGGACAACCTGATCACCTTGTAACCTCCCCAGCGCTTAGAACAGTGCTTTGCACATAGTAAGCGCTTAATAAATGTCATCATTATTATTATTATTATCTAAGCTAATCAGTCCCTGTCCCCCCAGGGGCTCTCAATCTGAGTAGGAGGGAGAACAGGCCTTGAACCCCCAGTCGGGCAGCTGGGGAAACCGAGGCCCAGAGAAGCCAAGCGACTCACCCCAGCTCACCCGGCAGGCAGGGGGTGGAACTGGGATTAGAACCCAGATCCTGGGTCAGAGAAGCAGCGTAGCTCAGCGGAAAGAGCCCGGGCTTTGGAGTCAGAGGGTGTGAGTTCAAATCCTGGCTCCCCCACTTGTCAGCTGTGTGACTTCAGGCAAGTCACTTAACCTCTCTGTGCCTCAGTTTCCTCATCTGTAAAGTGGGGATGAAGGCCGTGAGCCCCCCGTGGGACAACCTGATCACCTCGTCACCTCCCCAGCGCTTAGAACAGTGCTTTGCACATACTAAGTGCTTAATAAATGCCATTATTATTATTAGATCCTGCCTGCTCCCAGTCCAGACTGGTTATTCTCCTATTAACAATAATAATAATGATGGCATTTCTTAAGCGCTTACTATGTGCAAAGCACCGTTCTAAGCGCCGGGGAGGTTACAAGGTGATCAGGTTGTCCCACGCGGGGCTCACAGTCTTAATCCCCATTTTCCAGATGAGGGAACTGAGGCCCAGAGAAGTGAAGTGACTTGCCCAAAGCCACACAGCTGACAGTTGGCAGAGCAGGGATTTGAACCCGTGACCTCTGACTCCAAAGCCCGGGCTCTTTCCGCTGAGCCACGCGGCTTCTCTTCCAGCCATTCTCCCTCCTCTCCCCTCCACCTCTCCTCTGTCTATAAACGGCCCATGTAAATTTCCTTCGTAATTACACTGAAAGCTATCAAGCTATCTAATTTAATTTCTTTGCGAAAATAAATAGCCTAAAGTGGCCCTAGGAAGCGGCATAAATACTTCAGGTTTATGTTGCCCCGGTTCTTATTGCTCCGGGCCTGACTTGCCGTAACGGACACTTAATAAGTCCAGATTTACGGCGCCGCGTTCGAGGGGGGAGACGGCTGCTGAGTCAGGCGGATGCCCCCCTCGCCCACCCTCGCCCGGATGGGCGAGGGAAATATTCCCGATAAATCCCATTCCACCTCGCTTCCCTCCCTGGCTTCCTCGGACGCTTTTCCGGCAGGCCGCGGCGGCCCCGCCGGGACTCCTGGCTTTGAGCGGCGTCGCCCACGTGCGCCGGAAACCCGCACCCAGGCCCGGTGGCCAAGTTGGCAACAACTTGGCCTTCCCAAGCGCTTAGTACAGTGCTGCGCACACAGTAAGCGCTCAATGAATACGATTGAATGGATGAATCAATGGGAATCAGAGGTTGGGGGTTCTGATCCCGGCTCCGTCTGCGGGGTGACCTTGGGCCAGTCGCTGCGCTTCTCTGGGCCTCGGTGAGATCCTCTGGAAAATGGGGATGGAGGCCGTGAGCCCCACGTGGGACGGGGAATGCGTCCATTGCTGTTTCCTTGTGTCCATCCCGGCGCTTAGTACAGTGCCTGCCACCTAGTAAGCGCAGCCTGGCCTAGTGGTCTGTGGTGTGACCTCGACTTGACTTGCCTGGGCCTCAATTTCCTCATCTATAAAATGGAAATTAAATACCTGTTCTTCCACCTACTTGGACTGGGCGCCCTGTGTGGAACAGGGACTGCCCTACCTGATTATCTTGTCTCTAGCCAAGCGCTTAGTACAGTGAGTGCTTGGCACTTACCAAACAGTTACCAAATACCACATTTATTTTTAAGAAGGTGGTCTAGGGGAATCAGAGTATAAATAGGGATTAATAAATTTCAGATTGAGTCAAGTATGAGAATATATAGGAACAAGAGCCCTCATTTTTGTCCTTGCAACAGCCTCGTCCCCCCTCCATCCCCCCCATCTTACCTCCTTCCCTTCCCCACAGCACCTGTATATATGGATATATGTTTGTACATATTTATTACGCTATTTATTTATTTATTTTACTTGTACATATCTATTCTATTTATTTTATTTTGTTAGTATGTTTGGTTTTGTTCTCTGTCTCCCCCTTTTAGACTGTGAGCCCACTGTTGGGTAGGGACTGTCTCTATATGTTGCCAATTTGTACTTCCCAAGCGCTCAGTACAGTGCTCTGCACATAGTAAGCGCTCAATAAATACGATTGATGATGATGATGATTTCACTTCTCTGGGCCTCGGTTCCCTCCTCTGGAAAATGGGGATGGAGGCCGTGAGCCCCACGAGGGACGGGGAATGCGTCCATTCCGATTTGCTTGTGTCCATCCCAGCGCTTAGTACAGTGCCTGCCGCCTAGTAAGCGCAGCCTGGCCTAGTGGTCTGCAGTGTGACCTTGGGCGAGTCACTTCACTTCTCTGGGCCTCGGTTCCCTCCTCTGGAAAATGGGGATGGAGGCCGTGAGCCCCACCTGGGACGGGGAATGCGTCCATTGCGATTTCTTTGTGTCCATCGCAGAGCTTAGTACAGTGCCTGCTGCCTAATAAGCGCAGTCTTAGAGAGGCAGTGTGGCTCAGTGGAAAGAGCCCGGGCTTTGGAGTCAGAGGTCATGGGTTCAAATCCCAGCTCCGCCACTTGTTAGCTCTGGAACTTTGGTCGAGTCACTTCACTTCTCTGGGCCTCAGTTCCCTCATCTGGAAAATGGGGATTAAGACTGTGAGCCCCCGTGGGACAACCTGATCACCTTGTAACCTCCCCAGCGCTTCGAACAGTGCTTTGCACATAGTAAGTGCTTAATAAATGCCATTATTATTATTATTAAAATGGGGCTTAAAGACTGTGAGCCCCCCGTGGGACAACCTCATCACCTTGTAACCTCCCCAGCATTTAGAACAGTGCATTGCACATAGTAAGTGCTTAATAAATGCCATTATTATTATTATTATTATTATTAAAATGGGGCTTAAAGACTGTGAGCCCCCCGTGAGACAACCTGATCACCTTGTAACCTCCCCAGCGCTTAGAACAGTGCTTTGCACATAGTAAGCGCTTAACAAATGCCATCATCATTATTAGTATTATTATTAAAATGGGGATTAAAGACTGTGAGCCCCCCGTGGGACAACCTGATCACCTTGTAACCTCCCCAGCGCTTCGAACAGTGCTTTGTGCATAGTAAGAGCTTAATAAATGCCATTATTATTATTATTATTATTATTATTAAAATGGGGCTTAAAGACTGTGAGCCCCCTGTGGGACAACCTGATGACCTTGTAACCTCCCCAGTGCTTCGAACAGTGCTTTGCACATAGTAAGTGCTTAATAAATGCCATCATCATCATTACTATTATTGTTATTAAAATGAGAATGAAGACTGTGAGCCCCCCGTGGGACAACCTGATCACCTTGTAACCTCCCCAGCGCTTCGAACAGTGCTTTGCACATAGTAAGCGCTTAATAAGTGCCGTTCTTATTATTATTAAAACGGGGCTTAAAGACTGTGAGCCCCCCGTGGGACAACCTGATCACCTTGTAACCTCCCCAGCGCTTCGAACAGTGTTTTGCACATAGTAAGCGCTTAACAAATGCCATCATCATTATTAGTATTATTATTAAAATGGGGATTAAAGACTGTGAGCCCCCCGTGGGACAACTTGATGACCTTGTAACCTCCCCAGAGCTTCGAACAGTGCTTTGCGCATAGTAAGAGCTTAATAAATGCCATTATTATTATTATTATTATTATTGTTATTAAAATGGGGCTTAAAGACTGTGAGCCCCCCGTGGGACAACCTGATGACCTTGTAACCTCCCCAGCGCTTCGAACAGTGCTTTGCACATAGTAAGCGCTTAATAAATGCCATCATCATCATCATTATTAGTATTAAAATGGGAATGAAGACTGTGAGCCCCCCGTGGGACAACCTGGTCACCTTGTAACCTCCCCAGCGCTTAGAACAGTGCTTTGCACATACTAAGCGCTTAATAAATGCCAACATCATCATCATTATTATTATTATTAAAATGGGAATGAAGACTGTGAGCTCCCCGTGGGACAACCTGATCACCTTGTAAACTCCCCAGTGCTTACAACAGTGCTTTGCACATAGTAAGCGCTTAATAAATGCCCTCATTATTACTATTGTTATTATCCACCCCAGCGCTTATTACAGCGCCTGACACATAGTTAGTGTAGTGTGGCTTAGTGGGTAGAGCCCTGGCCTGGGAGTAAGAGGTTGTGGGTTCTAATCCTGGTTCCACCGCTTGTCTGCTGGGTGACCTTGGGCAAGTCGCTTCACTTCTCTGGGCCTCAGTTAGCTCCTCTGGGAAATGGGGATGGAGACTGTGAGCCCCACATGGGACAACCTGATCACCTTGCAACCTCCCCGGCGCTTAGAACAGTGCTGGGCACGTAGTAAGCGCTTAATAAATGCCATCATTATTATTAGTAAGGTTTCCCCCGGATTTCCTCCAGAATTTTCCCGGGTTTCCTCCAAATTTTCCCCTGTGTTTCCTCCGGATTTCCCCTGGATTTCCCCCGGATTCTCCCTGGATTTCCCTCGGGTTTCCTCTAGATTTCCACCAAGTTTTCCCCAGATTCCCCTCCGGATTTCCCCCGGATTTCCCAGCAGATTCTCCCCAGGATTGTCTCCCAGTTCTCCCCTGGATTTTCCCTCATATTCCCCCCCCCCAAAACACAAACACACACACACACACACACACGCACACACACACACACACATTTTTCCCAAGGTTTCCCCTTGGTTTTCCCCAGGATTTTCTCTGGGTTTCCCCTGGATTTCCCCCAGAATTTTCCCGGGTTTCCTCCCAATTTTCCCCTGTGTTTCTTCCGGATTTCCCCTGGATTTCCCCCAGATTCTCCCTTGATTTTCCCCGGGTTTCCTCTAGATTTCCACCAAGTTTTCCCCAGATTTCCCTCCGGATTTCCCAGCAGATTCTCCCCAGGTTTCCCCAGGATTGACTCCCAGTCTGCCCTGGATTTTCCCCCGTATTCCCCCCCCTCCGCCCCCAAACACACATTTCCCCTCAGGTTTCCCCTTGGTTTTCCCCCGGATTTCCCCTGGATTTTATTGGGTTTCCCCTGGATTTCCTCCAGAATTTTCCCTGGTTTCCTCCAGATTTTTCTCTGGGTTTACTCTGGATTTCCCCTGGATTTCCCCCGGATTCTCCCTGGATTTCCCCCGGGTTTCCTCTAGAATTCCACCAAACTTTCGCCAGATTCCCCTCCGGATTTCCCCCAGATTTCCCAGCAGATTCTCCCCAGGATTGTCTCCCAGTTCTCCCCTGGATTTTCCCCCATATTCCCCCCGCCCCCCAAAACACACACACATTTTACCCAAGGTTTCCCCTTGGTTTTCCCCAGGATTTCCCCTGGATTTTCTCTGGGTTTCCCCCGGATTCCCTCCAGAATTTTTCCGGGTTTCCTCCAAATTTAACCCTGTGTTTCCTCCGTATTTCCCCTGGATTCTCCCTTGATTTTCCCCAGGTTCCCTCTAGATTTCCACCAAGTTTTCCCCAGATTCCCCTCCGGATTTCCTCCGGATTTCCCCGCAGTTTCTCCCCAGGTTTCCCCAGGATTGACTCCCAGTCTGCCCTGGATTTTCCCCCGTATCCCACTCCCCCCACCCCCCACCCCTCCCCCAGGTTTCCCCTTGGTTTTCCTCTGGATTTTCTCTGGGTTTTCCCCGGATTTCCCCCAGATTTGCCCAGGGTTTCCCGGGGATTTATCGAGTTCCCGGGATTCTGGGGTCTGACGGCGGCTGGGGGACATGGAGTGGGAGCGTGTGGGTCCCCTCTTCCCGCAGCAATCCTTCCCCTCACCATTTTCCCCATCCCCCCACTCTCATTCATTCATTCAATCGTACTTACTGAGCGCTTACTGTATGCAGAGCACTCTCCCCATCCCCCCTCCTGCCCCCCAACTCCCCATCCCTCGGGGCCCCTAGCAGCGGAGGACTTTTGACCGGCAAACAGGAGGTTAATCAGGATGGAGGGGGCAGCGGGGGGAGGGGGAGGAGGGAGAGGAGGAGGAGGAAGGATGGGAGGAGGACAAGGAAAAGGGGAGGGGAGGAGGAGGAGGAGGAAAAGAAGATAAGGAGGAGAAAGAAGAGGAGAAGGAAGAGGAGGAAGAGGAGGAGAAGGAAGAAGAGGAGGAGGAGGAAGAGGAGGTGAAGGAGAAGGAAAAGAAGATAAGGAGGAGGAGGAGGAGAAGAAAGAAGAGGAGAAGGAAGAGGAGGAAGAGGAGAAGGAAGAAGAGTAGGAGGAGGAAGATGAGGAGGAGAAGAAGAGGAGGAGGTGGAAGAGAAGGAGGAGGAAGAGGAGGAGGAAGGGGAGAAGGAGGAGGAAGAGGAAGAAGAGGAGGGGGAGGTTGAAAAGGAGGAGGAAGAGGTGGAGGAGGAGAAAGAAGAGGAGAAGAAGGAAGAGGAGAAGGAGGAGAAGAGGAGGAGGAGGAGAAAGAAGAGGAGAAGAAGGAGGAGGAGAAGGAGGAGAAGAGGAGGAGGAGGAGAAGAAGAGGAGGAGAAGGAGGAGGAAAAGAAGATAAGGAGGAGAAGGAGAAGAAAGAAGAGGAGAAGGAAGAGGAGGAAGAGGAGGAGAAGGAAGAAGAGTAGGAGGAGGAAGATGAGGAGGAGAAGAAGAAGAGGAGGAGGAAGGGGAGAAGGAGGAGGAAGAAGGGGAGGAGGAGGTTGAAAAGGAGGAGGAAGAGGTGGAGGAGGAGAAAGAAGAGGAGAAGAAGGAAGAGGAGAAGGAGGAGAAGAGGAGGAGAAGGAGGAGAAGAGGAGGAGGAGGAGAAGAGGAGGAGGAGGAGAGGAAGAGGAGGAAGAGGAGGAGAAGGAAAAGGAGGAGGAAGAGGAGACGGAAGGGGAGAAGGAGGAAGAGGAAAAGGAAGAGGAGGAGGAGGTTGAAAATGAGGAGGAGGAAGAAGAGGAGGAGGAAGAGGAGAAGGAAGGGGAGGAGGAGGAGGTTGAAAGGAGGAGGAGGAGGTGGAGGAGGAGAAAGAAGAGGAGAAGAAGGAAGAGGAGAGGAGGAGAAGAAGAGGAGGAGGAGGAGGAGAAGAGGAGAAGGGGAGAAGGAGGAAGATGAAGAGGAGGAGAGGTTGAAGAGGAGGAGGAGGTAAAGGAGGAGAAAGAAGAGGAGGAAGAAGAGGAGAAGAAGGAAAAGGAGAAGGAGGAGGAAGAGGAGGAGGAGGAGGAAGAGGAGGAAGAGAAGCGGGTTGAAGATGGGGAGGAAGGAGAGAACAAGAGGTGAGCTGGCCTGCCCTCTCCTCGAGGACAGGGATCGTGCCTTCGACCAATCAGTCAATCAACCAATGGGATTTATTGAGCGCCTACTATGTGCACAGCACTGTTCTAAGCGCTCGGGAGAGCCCAATACAACCGAATCGGCAGACACGCTCCCTGCCCGTAACGAGCTTCCAGTCTGGAAGGGGAGACCGCCGCGACGAGGAAGAAACCCTTTCTAAAGTAGGATTTGAGGAGGCGTACTGGACTCTCCCCAGCGCTCAGTCCAGTGCTCCGCACGCAGGAGGAGCTCAATAAGTCCGGTTGCTGGGAAGCAGGGGTCTCGGGGCGGGGGGGGGTGTTTTTTTGGGGGGGTGCCTGGAGAATAAAAGGAAGGTGGACTGGGGAGGGGGGCTTCCAAAAAGTGGAGCATCACTGGGGGACTCTGCAGGTTGCCATGGCAACAAGGCGAGGGTCCTGGGGGATGGGGGGCCGGGGCTGAACCCCCTTTTTTCCCCCCAGGAAGAGGGGCTGCAGGGAGATGAGACCCTTCCAGGAACCTGGGGGAGATTCCAAGCCCAAGAATCAGAGACACCCTCCAACCCAACACCCCCATGGAGGTGGAAGTGTCTACACTGCGGGATGACGCCTCCTCCCCCCATCTGCTCGGACTCCCCTCCGAATATCTCCCACCCCACATCCTCGAGACCCCCCGACCCCCCAAAGACCCTGCTATCTGCCCCCCTCAAACATCCCCTTCCCCCTAAATCCCCCTCTCCCCCAACCCTGTTTTCCTAGACAGGCCCCTGAGAAAGGGGTCAGGATTACGACCCCAACTCACTTTTCTTCCCTGACCCGGTAGTTTGGGGTGGGGTGGGGGGGACCCTAGTCTACACTGCGAAGGCAGAGACTCGTTCCCTCCTTCACAGGGCTTCCTCCCTGACGGTGTAGACCGCGAGGGGCGAAGGGGAGATTTGGGAGGCGGGTGGTGGGGGGCTCCGAAATGGCTTATTTGACAGTGTAGACACTGAGAGGAGGAGGAGGAGGCCGGGGCGGTGGGCTGAGACCCCCGGGGGAGCCCCCTCTATCTGTCGACCGACCCTCCCCCCCAAAATAAGGCAGGCCGCATCCACCTCAAGGTGCCCGCCTCAGGAGGTTGGAGACCCTCCACCCCCTGCGACTCCATCCATCCCCAGCCGCCCCCCACCCCGGGGACCTGCAGAGACCCCACGGAGACCCCACAGAGACCTGCAGAGATCCACAGAGACCCCCAGAGACCCCCAGAGACTCCACAGAGAACCGCAGAGACTTACAGGGACCCACAGAGACTTGCAGAGGCCCATAGAGACTGACAGAGACCTGCAGAGATCCGCAGAGACCCGTAGAGATGCCCAGGGATCCGCAGAGACTCCACAGAGACCCGCAGAGACTTGCAGAGACCCATAGAGACTGACAGAGACTCGTAGAGACCACAGAGACTTGCAGAGACTCTCAGGACCCGCAGAGACCCGCAGAGACTCACAGAGGTCAACCACAGGGCCCCGCAGAGACCCGCAGAGACTCCTCGAGACCCGCAGAGACTTACAGGGACCCACAGAGACTTGCAGAGGCCCATAGAGACTGACAGAGACCTGCAGAGATCCGTAGAGATTCCCAGGGACCCGCAGAGACTCCACAGAGACCCGCAGAGACTCCCAGGGACCCACAGAGACTTGCAGAGGCCCATAGAGACTGACAGAGACTCGTAGAGACCACAGAGACTTGCAGAGACTCACAGGACCCGCAGAGACTCACAGAGATCAACCACAGAGCCCCGCAGAGACTCCCAGAGACCCACAGAGACTCACAGAGACTCACAGGGACCCGCAGAGACTCTCAGAAACCCTCAGAGACCCATAGAGACCTTCAGAGACTCATAGAGACCTGTAGAGACTCATAGAGACCCGCAGAGACTCCTAGAGACCCACAGGAACCCGCAGAGACTCCACAGAGATCCATAGAGACCCGCAGAGACACACAGGGACCCGGAGAGACTCTCAGAGACCCATAGAGACTCCCAGAGACTCATAGAGCCCCGCAGAGACACTCTCAGAAACCCTCAGAGACCCATAGAGACCCACAGAGACTCATAGAGACCCACAGGGACCCGCAGAGACTCCACAGAGACTCACAGAGACACACAGGGACCCGGAGAGACTCTCAGAGACCCATAGAGACTCCCAGAGACTCATAGAGACCCGCAGAGACTCCCAGGGATCCACAGAGACTCTCAGAGACCCACAGAGATCCATAGAGACCCGCAGGGACCCAAAGAGGCCCGCAGAGACCTTCGGCTTCGCACTTCCCTCCTGCCCACGTCCTCGACAGCGTCCTCGACACAGCGTCCCCGCCCCGGACGGGGGTCGGACGGCTATGACGCCTGGTCCCCGGCCCCCTGGACATCCTCCCGGGGGGGGAAGACCCGCGTAGAGGGCGGCCAGGGGCCGGAACCGCGGGCCCCAGGCGTCCAGGAAGGCGAACGGGGGGTCGGGGTCGGAGGATGAGGAGGGGCTGGGCAACGGGCTGAGCGTGGGGGCGGGAGAAGCGCCCCCCTCCTCGTCGTAGGTCCGCAGCGCGTCGTAAGGCGGGACCCAGGGGTCCGAGTCGGCCAGGGCCACCTTACGGCTCAGCAGGTCCCTGAACAGGCCGAAGTCCGGCTCGGGGCTGGGCGGCCGACCCCGCGGGAGGAAGGCCGGGACCCTCTCCGCCACCCCCGGCTCCCCGCCCGCCGGCCCCGGCTCGAAGAGGCCGCGGAGGGCCGTCATGTCGTAGGCCTGGGTGTCCTGCTCCCCGCCGCCCTCGTCGTTGTATTTGATGACGTTGTCCCGCGTGTCCTCGTCCTCGTCCGGCCCCCGGGGGCCCTCGCGGTGTCGCTTCAGCGTCAGGACCAGAAGGGCGAACACTGGAGGGCCGAAGGAGAGGTCGGAGGTCACGGTGGGCCGCTACCGCTAGGCCCGGCTCCGCTCGGGCCTTGCCCTTCCTCGGCCCTCGCCGGCCCCTTCCGGTCTTTCCCTTGCTTGGGAAAGACCACAGTTGGACGACTGGAATAACGATGGTGTCCGTTGAGCGCTTACTACTACTACTAATAATAATGATGGCATTTATTAAGCGCTTACTATGTGCCAAGCACTGTTCTAAGCGCTGGGGAGGTTACAAGGTGAGCAGGTTGTCCCACGGGGGGCTCACGGTCTTAATCCGCATTTGACAGATGAGGGAACTGAGGCCCGGAGAAGTGAAGTGACTCGCCCAAAGTCACCCAGCTGACAGTGGGCGGGGCCGGGATTTGAACCCACGACCTCTGACTCCAAAGCCCCGGCTCTTTCCAGTGAGCCATGCTATTACTACTGCTAATAATGATGGCATTTATTAAGCGCTTACTATGTGCCAAGCACTGTTCTAAGCACTGGGGAGGTTACAAAGTGAGCAGGTTGTCCCACGTGGGGCTCACAGTCTTAATCCCCATTTGACAGATGAGGGGACTGAGACCCAGAGAAGTGAAGTGACTTGCCCAACATCACCCAGCTGACAATAGGCGGAGCCGGGATTTGAACCCATGACCTCTGACTCCAAAGCCCGGGTTCTTGTCGCTCTGCCAGGAGGATGAGGATCCCATTTGTCAGCTGTGTGACCTTGGGTGAGTCATTTCACTTCTCTGTGCCTCATCTGTCAAATGGGGGTTAAGACTGTGAGCCCCCCGTGGGACAACCTGATCACCTTGTAACCTCCCCAGCGCTTAGAACAGTGCTTTGCATATAGTAAGCGCTTAACAAATGCCATCATTATTATTATTATCATTATGAGGAGGGTGATTCATTCATTCATTTATTCAATCGTATTTATTGAGCACTTACTGTGTGCAGAGCACTGGACTAAGCGCTTGGCAAGTCCATGTTGGCAACCTATAGAGACGGTCCCTACCCAACAGCGGGCTCACGGTCTAAAATCATGCTAGACTGCATGGCTGACTGCATGGCTCAGTGAAAAGAGCCCGGGCTTTGGAGTCAGAGGTCATGGGTTCGAATCCCGGCTCTGTCAATTGTCTGCTGTGTGACTTTGGGCAAGACACTCAACTTCTCTGTGCCTCAGTTCCCTCATCTGTAAAACGGGGATGAAGACCGTGAGCCCCCCATGGGACAACCTGCTCACCTTGTAACCTCCCCAGCGCTTCGAACAGTGCTTGACACATAGTAAGCACTTAACAAATACCATCATTATTATTATTATTGTCAGCTGTGTGACCTTGGGCAAGACACAACTTCTCTAGGCCTCAGTTCCCTCATCTGTAAAATGGGGATGAAGACCATGAGCCCCCCGTGGGACAACCTGCTCACCTTGTAACCTCCCCAGAGCTTCGAACAGGGCTTGACACATAGTAAGCGCTTAACAAATACCATCACTATTATTATTATTGTCAGCTGTGTGACTTTGGGCAAGACACTTCACTTCTCTGTGCCTCAGTTCCCTCATCTTTAAAATGGGGATAAAGACCGTGAGCCCCCCATGGGACAACCTGCTCACCTTGTAACCTCCCCAGCGCTTCAAGCAGTGCTTGGCACATAGTAAGCGCTTAACAAATACCATCATTATTATTATTATTGTCAGCTGTGTGACTTTGGGCAAGACACAACTTCTCTAGGCCTCAGTTCCCTCATCTGTAAAATGGGGATGAAGACTGTGAGCCCCCCGTGGGACACCTGCTCACCTTGTAACCTCCCCAGCGCTTCGAACAGGGCTTGGCACATAGTAAGCGCTTAACAAATGTCACTATTATTAATAGTAATGTCGTATTATTGTATTACCATAATGATAGGGCTTGCCTAAATAAATTATTCTTATAAATTATTATAGAAGGAGGCGGCCACTCACCGGTGAGGATGAGGAGGGCGACTAGGAGGGCGCTGAGGGCCCCGGGCCCCAGGCGGGCCGGAGTCCGGCGACGGGCTTGGGGCCGGTCCGCGGTGGCGTTGCAGGAGTGGACGCGGCCCGCGGGGTCGCAGGGGCAGACGCGGACGGTGAGGGTGCCCGTCGAGCTGAGGGCAGGCCGCCCGCCGTCCGACACCAAGATGGGCAGCAGGAAGACCGCCCCGGGCCGTCGACTGTACCCCGTCCGCCGCGTGTGCAGGCCCGCCGTGTTGTCTGCAGAGGGAGGCCCGCCGTCAATCAATCAATCAATCAATCAATCGTATTTATTGAGCGCTTACTGTGTGCAGAGCACTGGACTAAGCGCTTGGGAGGTTCAATCAATCACTCAATCAATCAGTCAATCGTATTTATTGAGCACTTACTGTGTGCAGAGCACCGGACTAAGCGCTTGGAAAGTACAAGTTGGCAACACATAGAGCCCAACAGCGGGCTCGCAGTCTAGAAGGGGGAGACAGAGAACAAAGCCAAACACACTAACAAAATAAAATAAATAGAATAGATATCATCATCAATCGTATTTATTGAGCGCTTACTGTGTGCAGAGCACTGGACTAAGCGCTTGGGAAGTCCAAGCTGGCAACATCTAGAGACAGTCCCTACCCAACAGCGGGCTCACAGGCTAGAAGGGGGAGACAGAGAACAAAGCCAAACACACTAACAAAATAAAATAAATAGAATAGATATGTCCAAGTAAGATAGAGTAATAAATATGTACAAACATAGATACATATCAATCAATCAATCAATCAATCGTATTTATTGAGCGCTTACTGTGTGCAGAGCACTGTACTAAGTGCTTGGGAAGTACAAGCTGGCAAATATAGAGACAGTCCCCACCCAACAGCGGGCTCACAGTCTAAAAGGGGGAGACAGAGAACAAAACCAAACACACTAACAAAATAAAATAAATAGAATAGATATCATCATCAATCGTATTTATTGAGCGCTTACTGTGTGCAGAGCACTGTACTAAGCGCTTGGGAAGTCCAAGCTGGCAACATCTAGAGACAGTCCCTACCCAACAGTGGGCTCACAGTCTAAAAGGGGGAGACAGAGAACAAAGCCAAAGATACTAACAAAATAAAATAAATAGAATAGATATGTCCAAGTAAGATAGAGTAATAAATATGTACAAACATATATACATATATCAATCAATCAATCAATCGTATTTATTGAGTGCTTACTGTGTGCAGAGCACTGGACTAAGCGCTTGGGAAGTCCAAGCTAGCAACATCTAGAGACAGTCCCTACCCAACAGCGGGCTCACAGGCAAGAAGGGGGAGACAGAGAACAAAGCCAAACACACTAACAAAATAAAATAAATAGAATAGATATCATCATCAATCGTATTTATTGAGCGCTTACTGTGTGCAGAGCACTGGACTAAGCGCTTGGGAAGTCCAAGCTGGCAACATCTAGAGACAGTCCCTACCCAACAGTGGGCTCACAGTCTAGAAGGGGGAGACAGAGAACAAAGCCAAACACACTAACAAAATAAAATAAATAGAATAGATATCATCATCAGTCGTATTTATTGAGCGCTTACTGTGTGCAGAGCACTGTACTAAGCGCTTGGGAAGTCCAAGCTGGCAACATATAGAGACAGTCCCTACCCAACAGTGGGCTCACAGTCTAAAAGGGGGAGACAGAGAACAAAACCAAACACGCTAACAAAATAAAATAAATAGAATAGATATGTCCAAGTAAGATAAATAGAGTAATAAATATGTACAAACATATATACACATATCTGTCCACCCCTCTGCCCTCCGTCTTTACTGACCACCCCCGACGCCCTCCGCCCTCCCCGGTTGTTCATTCAATCCCGAGCGCTTAGTCCAGTGCTCTGCACACGGTAAGCGCTCAATAAATATGATTGAATGAATGAATGATTGACTGCTAGACTGTGAGCCCACTGTTGGGTAGGGACCGTCTCTCTATGTTGCCAGCTTGGACTTCCCAAGCGCTTAGTACAGTGCTCTGCACACAGTCAGCGCTCAATAAATGTTGCCGACTTGGACTTCCCAAGCGCTTAGTCCAGTGCTCTGCACACGGTAAGCGCTCAATAAATACGATTGAATGAATGAATGATTGACTGCTAGACTGTGAGCCCACTGTTGGGTAGGGACCGTCTCTCTATGTTGCCAACTTAGGCTTCCCAAGCGCTTAGTACAGTGCTCTGCACACGGTAAGCGCTCAATAGATACGATTGAATGAATGAATGAATGAATAAATATGATTGAATGAATGAATGAACCCTCTACTCCTCACATTCTGCTCTCCAATCATTTGTGCACCTTAATAATATTACTCTATTTATTTTACTTGCCCATATTTCCTATTCTATTTATTTGGCCTATCTATTTTATTTTGTGCAACCTATTTTGTCTATATCTGTTTTATTTTTGTCTATCTATTTTATTTGGTTAATATATTTTGCTTTGTTGTCTGTCTCCCCCTTCTAGCCTGTGAGCCCACTGTCGGGTAGGGACCGTCTCTAGATGTTGCCGACTTGGACTTCCCAAGCGCTTAGTACAGTGCTCTGCACATAGTAAGCGCTCAATAAATACGACTGAATGAACGAATGAATAAATAGACAAAATAAAATAGATAGACAAAATAAAATAGACAGCACAAAATAAAATAGATAGGCCAAATAAATAGAATAGGAACTGTGGGTAAGTAAAATAAATGGAGTGATATTATTAAGGTGCACACATGACTGCAGAGCAGAATGTGAGGAGCAGAGGGTTCATTCATTCAAGACAGTAAGCGCTCAATAAATACGATTGAATGAATGAATGAGTGATGTGCATCTAGCTTTATTTCTATTTATTCTGACGACTTGACACCCGGCCGCGTGTTTCGTTTTGTCGTCGGTCTCCACCTTCTAGACTGTGAGCCCGTTGTCGGGGAGGGACTGTCTCTATGTGTTACCAAGCGCTTAGTACAGTGCTCATCAGTCGTATTTATTGAGCGCTTACTATGTGCAGAGCACTGTACTAAGCGCTTGGGAAGTACAAATTAGCGCAGTGCTCTTCAGTGCTCTGCACACAGTAAGAGCTCAATAAATACGATTGATTGATCTTCACACTGTAAGCGCTCAATAAATACGGTGTAACGAATGAATGAAGGAATGATCATTCAAAATCCCACGATTTATTGAGTGCCGTGGGATTAGGGGGTCACTCGGACTCCCGGCCAGAGGAGAAAGGGGAGCCGGGATCTCACTCCCATTTCACGGACGAGAAGGCCGAGGCACGAGGGCGAAGAAACGTGGCCTACCCGACGCTCAACTCGACGCCTCGCCTTGAGACGGGGGACCGGACCGGCGCGGGGGGCGTCGAGGACACTCACCCTTGACGTCCAGTAGAGAGAAGTCGGCGTCGTGGCCGGCCTCGGACACCAGCCGGAAAAAGAACTGGTGGCCGCCCTGGGGTTCGTCGCGGTCCACCACGCTGATGGTCTGGATGAGCTGAGGGCGGGGAAGGGGCGGTCATCCAGTCGTCCGTTCGATCATACTTACTGAGCGCTTACTATGTGCAGAGCACCGGACTAGGCAGGTGGTCCAGCTCAGAGCCCCAGCAGCCTTGGGGTCCCCAGCCTCGTATTTATTCTATTTATTTTATTTGGTTAATATGTTTTGTTTTGTTGTCTGCCTCCCCCTTCTAATAATGAGGGCGTTTATTAAGCGCTTACTATGTGCCAAGCACTGTTCTAAGCGCCGGGGAGGTTACAAGGTGATCGGGTTGTCCCACGGGGGGCTCGCGGTCTTAATCCCCATTTTCCAGATGAGGGAACTGAGGCCCAGAGAAGTGAAGTGACTCGCCCATAGTCACCCAGCTGACAGTCGGCGGAGCCGGGATTTGAACCCATGACCTCTGACTCCAAAGCCCGGGCTCTTTCCACGGAGCCATACCGCTTCTCTATATATGTACATATCTATAATTCTATTATCTATATTATCTATTATCTATATTATCTATTATCTATAGAATCTATAATTCTATTTATTTAGATGAATGACTATTTACTTGTTTTGATGTATATATAGATCTATCTACAATTCTATTTATTTCTAATCATAATAATAATGGAATCTTATTAAACGCTTACTATGTGCCAAGCACTGTTCTAAGCGCTGGGGAGGTTTCAAAGTGATCAGGTTGTCCCACGGGGGGCTCACAGTCTTCATCCCCATTTTCCAGATGAGGTAACTGAGGCCCAGAGAAGTTAAGTGACTTGTCCATAGTCACACAGCTGACAGTCAGTGGAGCTGGGATTTGAACCCATGACCTCTGACTCCAAAGCCAGGGCTCTTTCCACTGAGCCATGCTGCTTCTCTCTATATGTACATATCTATAATTCTATTTATTTATATTAATGCCTATTTACTTTTTTGAGATCTATATCTACAATTCTATTTTTTCCAAGAATAATAATAATGGAATTTTATTAAGCGCTTACTATGTGCAAAGCACTGTTCTAAGCGCCGGGGAGGTTACAAGGTGATCAGGTTGTCCCACGGGGGGCTCGCAGTCTTCATCCCCATTTTCCAGATGAGATAACTGAGGCCCAGAGAAGTGAAGTGACTCGCCCAAAGTCACCCAGCTGACAATTGGTGGAGCCGGGATTTGAACCCGTGACCTCTGACTCCAAAGCCCGGGCTCTGACCCCTGACCCCCGACCCTCGGCCGTCCCACACCAGCCCAGACCATCGCAGGCAGCCGGACAGCTTCTGAGTGCCCACTGTGGGCGAGACACTGTACTGGTCGCTCAGGAAGTTTCCACTCTAACCATCTACTAGTAGTTCCGCTACTTACTGAGCACCTCTTGGGTGCGGGGCATTGCACTAAGTAGGCATCAAGGGATTCATTGAGTGCGGGGCACTGTACTGAGCGCCGGGGAAAAGACAAGATGCAGAGAGGGACCCGTTCCTGCCGACAAGGGGCTTCCACTCTAATGGTCAGTCGGTCAATAAAGATGGCATTTTGTTACGCGCTTACTATGTGCAAAGCACTGTTCTAAGCGCTGCGTGATGCAAGGTGATCGGGTCGTCCCACGGTGGGGCTCAAAGTCTTCATTCCCATTTTACAGATGAGGCCACTGAGGCTCAGAGAAGTGAAGTGACTCGCCCAAGGTCATACAGCTGACAAGTGTCCACGTGTTTTGTTTTGTCGTCCAGTCTCCCCCTTGATGATGATGATGATGATGGCATTTGTTAAGCGCTTACTATGTGCCAAGCACTGTTCTAAGCGTTGGGGAGGTTACAGGGTGATCGGGTTGGTCCCACGGGGGGCTCACAGTTTTAATCCCCATTTTACAGATGAGGTCACTGAGGCCCAGAGAAGTTAAGTGAGCCTGTTGCCGGGTAGGGACCGTCTCTAGATGTTGCCGACTTGGACCTCCCAAGCGCTTAGTACAGTACTCTGCACACAGTTAGCGCTCAATAAATATGATTGAATGAGTGAATGAAAAGTAGCAGAGCCGGGATTAGAACCCATGACCTCCGACTCCCAAGCCCGGGCTCTTTCCACTGAGCCATGCTGCTTCTCTGCTTATGTTATTTATAATACTATAAATTTATGATACTATAGTATAAATATAGTATAGTATAATAATATTCATACTATATTAAATTTATACTATAAATAATGTATAGTATTTCTATATAAAATATATAATGATATTACTATTTATAATACTATAAATAATATAGTATTTAGTATTATATATAATACTATATACAATATATATAATACTATAAGAGAATACTATATATTATATACTATATTAATTATATATAGTATATATTATATACTATATTAATATTATATACTATTAGAGAAGCAGCGTGGCTCAGTGGAAAGAGTCCGGGCTTTGGAGTCAGAGGTCACGGGTTCAAATCCTGGCTCCGCCAGCTGCCTGCTGCGTGACCTTGGGCAAGTCACTTAACTCCTCTGTGCCTCAGTTCCTTCGTCTGTAAAATGGGGGTTAAGACTGGGAGCCCCCCGTGGGACCACCTGATCACCTTGTAACCTCCCCAGCGCTTAGAACAGTGCTTGGCACATAGTAAGCGCTTAACAAACGCCATCATCATCATCATCAAGGGGGAGACGGATGACAAAACACGTGGACACTTAGCTGTATGACCTTGGGTGAGTCACTTCACTTTGCACATAGTAAGCGCTTAATAAATGCCATTATTATTATTATTATAACATATATAGTATTTCTATATAATAATATATATAAATATATAGAGACTGTGAGCCCACTGCTGGGTAGGGACTGTCTCTATATGTTGCCAACTTGTACTTCCCAAGCGCTTAGTCCAGTGCTCTGCACACAGTAAGCGCTCAATAAATACGATTGATGATGATAGTATCTATAAGACTACTAAATAATAGTATTTATTGAGCATTTACTGTGCGCAGAGCACTGTACTAAGCGCTTGGAAGAGTCCAATAGGATAATGTAACCCTCCCTGCCCACGACGAGCCGGCCGTCTAGAGGGGGGAAAGGGACACGAGTGGAAATAAATAAATGACCGAAATGGGCATATGTGGTGTGGGACTGAGATGAATAAAGGGAGCAAATCAGGGTGACACATGAAAGGAGTTGAAGAAAAAGAAAATAGGGCGTAAGGGAAATATAGAACTAGACGCCAAGAAGAGACAAAAATAAATAAAGTGGGCGTATATCCGTCGGCGGTACTCAGCATTATCATCGGGGTGTTTATTGAGCGCTTTCATTCGTTCCTTCTATTGTGTTGATGATGATGATGGCATTTATTAAGCTCTTACTATGTGCAAAGCACTATTCATTCATTTAATTGTATTTATTACAATAATGATAATGATGATGGCCTTTATTAAGCGCTTACCACGTGCAAAGCACTATTCATTCATTCAATTGTATTTATTATAATAATAATAATGATGATGGCATTTATTAAGCGCTTACTATGTGCAAAGCACTATTCATTCATTCAATTGTATTTATTATAATAATGATGATGGCATTTATTAAGCGCTTACTATGCACAAAGCACTATTCATTCATTCAATTGTATTTATTATAATAATAATAATGATGATGGCATTTATTAAGCGCTTACTAGGTGCAAAGCACTATTCATTCATTCAACTGTATTTATTATAATAATGATAATGATGATGGCATTTATTAAGCGCTTACTATGCGCAAAGCACTATTCATTCATTCAATTGTATTTATTATAATAATAATAATGATGATGGCATTTATTAAGTGCTTACTATGTGCAAAGCACTATTCATTCATTCAATTGTTTTTATTATAATAGTAATAATGATGATGGCATTTATTAAGCGCTTACTATGTGCAAAGCACTATTCATTCATTCAATTGTATTTGTTATAATAATAATAATAATGATGATGGCATTTATTAAGTGCTTACTATGCACAAAGCACTGTTCTAAGCGCTGGGGAGGTTACAAGTTGATCAGGTTGTCCCACGGGGGGGCTCCCAGTCTCAATCCCCATTTGACAGATGAGGGAACTGAGGCCCAGAGAAGTGAAGTGACTGGCCCAAAGTCACCCAGCTGACAGTTGGCAGAGCCGGGATCTGAACCCATGACCTCCGACTCCAAAGCCCGGGCTCTTTCCGTTGCGCCACGCTGCTGTGTGCAGAGCACTAACAGTAATAGTAATAATGGCGTTTATTAAGTGCTTACTATGTGCAGAGCACTGTTCTAAGCACTGGGGGGGATACAAGGTGATCAAGTTGTCCCACGTGGGGCTCACAATCTTAATCCCCATTTTACAGATGAGGTCACTGAGGCTCAGAGAAGTGAAGTGACTTGACCAAGGTCACACAGCAGACAGGTGGCTGAGTCGGAATTCGAACCCATGACCTCTGACTCCAAAGCCCGGGCTCTTTCCGTTGCGCCACGCTGCTGTGTGCAGAGCACTGTTCATTCATTCAGTTGTATTTATTGAGCGCTTACTGTGTGCAGAGCGCTGTACTAAGCGCTTGGGAAGGACAAGTCGGTAACATGTAGAGACGGTCCCTACTCGACAACGGGCTCACGGTCTAGGAGGGGGAGACGGACGACAAAACAAAACACGCGGACGGGTGTCAAGTCGTCAGAATAAATAGAAGTAAAGCTAGATGCACACCATTAACAAAATAAATAGAACAATAAACTAGCAAACTTGCCAGCTTGCACTTCCCAAGCGCTTAGTACAGTGCTCCGCACACAGTAAGCGCTCAGTAAATATGATTGAATGAATGAATGAATGAATATGGACAAGTAAAATAAATAGAATAATAAATCTGTACAAACATATATACAGGGGCTGTGGGGAGGGGAAGGAGGTTGGCTTGCTGTGTGCAGAGCACTGGACTAAACACTTGGAAAGGGAAGCAGCGTGGCTCAGTGGAAAGAGGCCGGGCTTTGGAGTCGGAGGTCACGGGTTCGAATCCCGGCCCCGCCAATTGTCAGCTGGGTGACGTTGGGCAAGTCACTTCACTTCTCTGGGCCTCAGTTATCTCATCTGGAAAATGAGGATTATTGTCTGTGTGCAAGCACTGTCTTAAGCGCTTGAGAAGCAGCGCGGCTCAGTGGGGAGAGCCCGGGCTTTGGAGTCGGAGGTCACGGGTTCAAATCCCAAATCAAATATATTGCCAACTTGTACTTCCCAAGCGCTTAGTACAGTGCTCTGCACACAGCAAGCGCTCAATAAATACGATTGAGTGAAGGAATGAAATCCCGGCTCTGCCAATTGTCAGCTGTGTGACTCTGGGCCAGTCACTTCACTTCTCTGGGCCTCAGTGACCTCATCTGGCAAATGGGGATGAAGACTGTGAGCCCCCCGTGGGACAACCCGATCGTGGGCAAGTCACTTCCTTTCCCTGGGCCTCAGTTCCCTCACCTGTAAAATGGGGATGAAGACTGTGACAGGGGACAACCTGATCACCTTGTAACCTCCGCAGCGCTTAGAACAGTGCTTTGCTCATAGTAAGCGCTTAGTAAATGCCATCATTATTATTATTATTATCTGCCTGGTCTGGGTGTCATGGTACCTCCAATGGGGTGGTCAACTAGGGTGGGCCGGGGTCAGGGGTCAAGGGTCAGCACCTGACTGGGCGAATTTACAGCATCTCGAATGGGGTGGTCAGCCCTGGCGGGGCGGGTTCAAGGGTCATGGGGTCACGGGGTCACGGGGTCAGGGGTCAGTACCTGTCCAGGCTGGGCATCCTCGCACACGGCCACCTCGAAGGGGGCGGTCAGCTCCGGCGGGTTGTCGTTCACGTCCAGGATCTGTATCCTCAGCACGGCCCGGGAAATCTGCGCGTGGTTGTCTGAAGGCCGGAGGGTCAGAGGTCACGGGAGGGGGACCGGCCGGCCGCTGGGACCCCCTCTGACCTCTGACCCCGCCGCCCCCCGCGCGAACCCCGGTGGAGCCACAGGGGCTGGGATGAGGGGGATCTGGAGAGGCCTGCAGGAGGAGGGAGAGAGGAGGAGCAGGAGGAGGAGATGGACTGGGAGGAGGAGGAGGAGGAAGAGGAGGAAGGAAGGAAGGGGAGAGGAAGAGAAGGGGGAAGAAGAGGAAGGGGAGAGGAGGAAGGGGGAGAGAGAAGGAGAAGAGAGAAGAGGAGGAGGAAGAAGAGGAGGAAGGAGGGGGAGAAGAGAGGAGGAAGGAGGGGGAGAAGAGAGGAGGAGGGAAGGGAGAGGAGGAAGAAGAGGAGGAAGGAGGGGGAGAAGAGAGGAGGAGGGAGGGGGAGGAACAGAAGGAGGAAGAAGAGGAGGAAGGAAGGGGAGAGGAGAGAAGGAGGGAGGGGGGAGGAAGAGAAGGGGGAAGAAGAGGAAGGGGAAGAAGAGAGGAGGAAGGAGGAGGAGAGGAGGAGGGAGGAGAGAGAAGGGGGAAGAAGAAGAGGAGGAAGGAGAGGGAGAAGAGAGGAGGAGGGAGGGGAGAGGAGGAGGAGGAGGAGGAGGGAAGGGGAGGAAGAGAAGGGCAAGAAGAGGAAGAGGGAGGAGGAGGGAAGGGAGAGGAGGAGAAGGACGGGGAGAAGAGAGGAGGAGGGAAGGGAGAGGAGGAGTGAGAAAAGAGGAGGAAGGAGGAGGAGAGGAGGAGGGAGGAGAGAGAAGGAGGAGGGAGAGGAGAGGAGGAAGAAGAGGAGGAAGGAGGGGGAGAAGAGAGGAGGAGGGAGGGAGGGGAGGAACAGAAGGAGGAAGAAGAGAAAGAGGGAGGAGGAGGAGGAGGAGGAGGAAGAGGAAGAGGAGGTAGGAGGGGGAGAAGAGAGGAAGAGTGAAGGGAGAGAAGGAGGAAGGAGAGGAGAGGAGGAGGGGGGAGGAAAAGAAGGGGGAAGAAGAGGAGGAGGGAGGAGAGAGAAAGACGAGGGAGAGGAGGAGGAGGAGGAAAGGGGGAGAAGAGATGAGGAGGGAGGGGAGAGGAGGAGGAGGACAGAGGAGGAGAAGAGAGCAGGACGAGAGAGGAGGAGGAGGAGGGGGAGGAAAAGAAGGGGGAAGAAGAGGAGGAGGGAGGAGAGTGAAAGAGGAGGGAGAGGAGGAGGAGGAAAGGGGGAGAAGAGATGAGGGAGGGGAGAGGAGGAGGGAAGGGAGAGGAGGAGGAGGAGGAGGAGAGAGGCGGAGGAGAGAGGAGGGAGGAGAGAGAAGGAAGGAGAGGAGAGGAGGATGAAGGAGGGGGAAGATGAGGGAGAGGAGGAGGAGGATGAGAAAGAGGAAAAAGAGAAGGAGGAGGAGGTGAAGAAAGAGGAGGGGAGGAGGAGGAAAAGGAGGGGAGGAAGAGGGAAGGGAGATGAGGAGGAGGAGGGAGAGGAAGAAGAGAAGGGAAGAGAGAGGAGAAGGGGGAGGAGGAAGAGGAAGAGGAGGAGGAAGAGAAGGATAAGGAAAAGGAGGGGGAGGAAGGAGAGAGGAGGAGGACAGAAAGGAGGAGGAGAAAAAGAGGAAAAGAGGAGGAAGAGGAGGAGGAAGAGGAGGGAGGAAACTCACTTCTGAGCCCCCCCTCGCCCCGCCCCATTGGTCCACCCCTCCACCCCCCATCCCCCGCTGCTCGGCTGACTGACGTGCAGATTAGTTTAATTATTCCTTCTTCGAAAATAAATGATATTTTGCCGCGGCTGCAATATGTTGTGTCAGGGAGAATTAGGTTCCATATTTTTAACCTAATTGATGGCGGGCCTTGAGGAAGCGTGATTGACAGCAGCGAGCCGAGCGGGGATGGCGTTTCCTAAGCGGCTCTCTAAATGAAAATGAAATCCTCCCTCCTCTCCCGTTTCCTCTCCGGGCCCCCACGCCATCAATCCCACCCATCGGCAAGGAAGGACATGGAGAATCTGTGGTGGTCGGACGGACTGGTCACCTTTATCCCTCTTTATGGGCCCTATTGGACTTTCCAAGCGCTCAGTACAGTGTTCTGCCCACAGTTAGCGCTCAATAAATGCGATTGACCAAATATGTATCTGTTTCTGTGCCATAATGTACTGTCCAAGCGCTCAGTACAGTGTTCTGCCCACAGTAAGCGCTCAATAAATGCGATTGACCCAATATGTCTCTGTTTCTGTGCCGTGCTGTACTGTCCAAGCGCTCAGTACAGTTTTCTGCACACAGTAAGCCCTCAATAAATGCGATTGAGCAGATATGTCTCTGTCTATGTGCCATATTGTACTTTCCAAGTGCTCAGTACATTGTTCTGCACACAGCAAGCGCTCAATAAATGTGATTGAACAACTATGTCTCTGTTTATGTGCCATTTTGTACTGTCCAAGTGCTCAGTACAGTGTTCTGCCCACAGTAAGTGCTCAATAGATGCGATTGACCAAATATGTCTCTGTTTCTGTGCCATAATGTACTGTCCAAGCGCTCAGTACAGTGTTCTGCCCACAGTAAGCGCTCAATAAATACGATTGACCAAATACGTCGCTGTTTCTGTGCCGTACTGTACTGTCCAAGCGCTCAGTACAGTGTTCTGCACACAGTGAGCGCTCAATAAATGCGATTGAACAAATATGAGTCTATGTGCCATGTTGTACTTTCCAAGTGCTCAGTACAGTTTTCTGCACACAGTAAGCGCTCAATAAATGCGATTGAACAAATATGTCTCTGTTTATGTGCCATATTGTACTTTCCAAGTGCTCAGTACAGTGTTCCACCCACAGTAAGCGCTCAATAAATGTGATTGAACAACTATGTCTCTGTCTATGTGCCATATTGTACTTTCCAAGTGCTCAGTACAGTGTTCCGCACACAGTAAGCGCTCAATAAATGTGATTGAACAAATATGTCTCTGTCTATGTGCCATATTGTACTTTCCAAGTGCTCAGTACAGTGTTCCGCCCACAGTAAGCGCTCAATAAATGCGATTGACCAAATATGTCTCTGTTTATGTGCCGTATTGTACTTTCCAAGTGCTCAGTACAGTGTTCTGCACACAGTAAGCGCTTAATAAATGCGTTTGAACAAATATGTCTCTGTCTTTGTGCCGTATTGTACTTACCAAGTGCTCAGTACAGTGTTCTGCACACAGTAAGCGCTCAATAAATGCGATTGAACAAATATGTCTCTATGTGCCGTACTGTACTTTCCAAGCGCTCAGTACAGTGTTCTGCACACAGTAAGTGCTCAATAAATGCGATTGAGCAAATATGTCTCTGTTTCTGTGCCGTACTGTACTATCCAAGCGCTCAGTACAGTGTTCTGCACACAGTAAGCGCTCCATAAGCACGATAAAATGTGCCGTATTGTACTTTCCGTATTGTTCAGTGCAGTGTTCTGAACACAGTAAGCGCTCAATAAATACGACTGAACATATCTGTCTCTCTTTATGTGCCATATTGTACTTTCCAAGTGCTCAGTACAGTGCTCCACACACAGTAAGCGCTCAATAAATACGATTAAATGAATGAATTTGGTAGTCACCTCCCACTGTGGGCCGGCTTCGGGCAGCTTCGTCGAGGCCCGGGGGAGAGAGCGCAGCCTAGCTGTGTGACCTTGGGCCCGTCGCTTGACCTCTCTGTGCCTCTGTTTCCTCATCTGTAAAACGGAGCTTTAATCCCTGTTCTCCCTCCTCATAATAGTAATGACGATGGTATTTATTAAGCGCTTACTATGAGCCAAGCACTGTCCTAAGCGCTGGGGGAGATACAAGGTGATCAGGTTGTCCCCCGGGGAGCTCACGGTCTCCATCCCCATTTTCCAGATGAGGGAACCGAGGCACAGAGAAGCGAAGCGGCTCGACCGAGGTCACGCGGCGGAGCCGGGATTAGAACCCAGGACCTCTGACTCCCAAGTCCAAGCTCTGGCCACTGAGCCACACTGCTAGGCCATGTCTTCTAACTCAATCTCGTGGCTCAGTGGAAAGAGCCCGGGCTTTGGAGTCAGGGGTCACGGGTTCAAATCCCAGCTCTGCCAATTGTCAGCTGGGTGGCTGTGGGCAAGTCACTTCACTTCTCTGGGCCTCAGTTCCCTCATCTGTAAAATGGGGATGAAGACCGTGAGCCCCCCGTGGGACAACCTCACCATCTTGTAACCTGAACAGTGCTTTACACTAGTAAGCACTTAATAAATTCCATTATTATTATTATTATTATTATTTAGAGTCAGAGGTCATGGGTTCAAATCCCGGCTCCTCCAACTGTCAGCTGGGTGACTTTGGGCGAGTCACTTCACTTCTCTGGGCCTCAGTTCCCTCACCTGTAAAATGGGGATGAAGACTGTGAGCCCCCCGTGGGACGACCTGATCACCTTGTAACCTCCCCAGCACTTAGAACGGTGCTTTGCACATAGTAAGCGCTTAATAAATGCCATCATCATTATTATTATTATTCTCTGGGCCTCAGTTCCCTCATCTGTCAAATGGGGATGCAGACTGTGAGCCCCCCATAGGACAACCTGATCACCTTGTAACGTCCCCGGCGCTTAGAACAGTCATTTGCACATAGTAAGCGCTTAATAAATAACATCATCATTATTATTCTTATTCTCTGGGCCTCAGTTCCCTCATCTGGAAAACGGGGATGAAGACTGGGAGCCCCCCGTGG
Source organism: Tachyglossus aculeatus (assembly GCF_015852505.1). Lineage (NCBI taxonomy): Eukaryota > Metazoa > Chordata > Mammalia > Monotremata > Tachyglossidae > Tachyglossus > Tachyglossus aculeatus. The sequence continues at coordinate 34,977,794 of NC_052073.1, forward strand.
GACAACCTGATCACCTTGTAACCTCCCCGGCGCTTAGAACAGTGCTTTGCACATAGTAAGTGCTTAATAAATGCCCTCATCATTATTATTATTACTCTCTGGGCCTCAGTCCCCTCATCTGTCAAATGGGGATGAAGACTGTGAGCCCCCCGTGGGAAACCCGATCACCTTGTAACCTCCCCGGCGCTTAGAACAGTGCTTGGCACATAGTAAGCGCTTCATAAATGCCGTCATTATTATTAACGAGGGGATGGTTCGGCTGGAGAGGAAAGGGCAGACTGTAGCGAAGTCGTGAAAGGTCGAACCGACAGGATCTGGTGATGGATTGACTGTGTGGGTTGAATAATAATGATGGCATTTGTTAAGCGCTTACTATGTGCCAAGCACTGTTCTAAGCACTGGGGGAGATACAAGTGCTCTTGTATACAAATACCAAACAAATACCATCATTAATAATAATAATAATTATTATTATTATTATACAAGGTGATCAGGTTGTCCCCTGTGGGGCTCCCAGTCTTCATCCCCATTTGACAGAGGAGGGAACTGAGGCCCAGAGAAGTGAAGTGACTCGCCCAAAGTCACCCAGCTGACAGTTGGTGGAGCCGGGATTAGAACCCACGACCTCCGACTCCCAAGCCCGGGCTCTTTCCATTAGTAATAATAATGATGGCATTTCTTAAGCGCTTACTATGTGGAAAGCACTGTTCTAAGCGCTGGGGAGGATACAAGGTGATCAGGTTGCCCCACGGGGGGCTCACGGTTTTAATCCCCATTTGACAGATGAGGGAACTGAGGCCCAGAGAAGTGAAGTGACTCACCCAAAGTCACCCAGCTGACAGTTGGCGGAGCCGGGATTAGAACCCACGACCTCCGACTCCCAAGCCCGGGCTCTTTCCATTAATAATAATAATGATGGCATTTGTTAAGCACTTACTATGTGCAAAGCACTGTTCTAAGCGCTGGGGAGGATACAAGGTGATCAGGTTGTCCCACGGGGGGCTCCCAGTCTTCATCCCCATTTTCCAGATGAGGGAACTGAGGCTCAGAGAAGTGAAGTGACTTACTTATGAGAAGCAGCGTGGCTCAGTGGAAAGAGCCCGGGCTTTGGAGTCAGAGGTCATGAGTTCAAATCCCGGCTCCGCCAATTGTCAGCTGGGTGACTTGGGGCAAGTCCCTTCACTTCTCTGGGCCTCAGTGACCTCGTCTGGAAAATGGGGATGAAGACTGGGAGCCCCCCCGTGGGACAACCCGATCATGGGCAAGTCACTTCACTTCTCTGGGCCTCAGTTCCCTCATCTGGAAAATGGGGATGAAGACCGTGACAGAGGACAACCTGATCACCTTGTAACCTCTGCAGCGCTTAGAACAGTGCTTTGCACATAGTAAGCGCTTAATAAAATGCCATCATTTTTAAATGACTTGCTCAAGGTCACACAGCAGACATGTGAGCCCGCTGTTGGGTAGGGACTGCCTCTATATGTTGCCGACTTGGACTTCCCAAGCGCTCAGTACAGTGCTCTGCACACAGTAAGCGCTCAATAAATACGATTGATTGATTGATTAATGTGGCAGAGCCGGGATTAGAACCCACGACCCGGGCTCTTGCCGCTGAGCCACGCTGCTACTGTTTGAATGACAGAGAGGAGGCATGGAGAAGGCCCAGGCCGCGGCCCGGTGAGACGGGAAGGACGGCGGCGGCGTCTACAGCGACGGGAAAGTCAGCGGGAGAGGATGGGGTTTTTGGGGGGAAGACGAGGAGCTCTTTTTGGGACGAGTTAAATCCTCTTTTTCGGGCCTGGGAATCCGAGGACCTCAAACTAGCACACTTCCCCCCCCTCCAAATCCCTCTTAGAACAGCGCTTTGCATATAGTAAGCGCTTAACAAATGCCATCATTATTATTCTTATTATGATTGAGTGCTTACTGTGTGCAGAGCACTGTACTAAGCGCTTGGGAAGTACAAGTCGGCAACATCTAGAGACGGTGTCCCTACCTAACAGCGGGCTCACAGTCTAGAAGGGGGAGACAGAGAACAAAACAAGACATATCAACCAAATAAAATAAATAGAATAAATATGTACAAGTAAAATAAATAAATATTAATTCAATCATATTTGTTGAGCGCTTACTGTGTGTGGAGCACTGTACTAAGCGCTTGGAAATTACAAGTCGGCAACATCTAGAGACAGTGTCCCTACCCAACAGCGGGCTCACAGTGTAGAAGGGGGAGACGGACAACAAAACAAAACATATCAACCAAATAAAATAAATAGAATACATATGTACAAGCAAAATAAATAAATAAATATTCATTCAATCGTATTTGTTGAGCGCTTACTGTGTGCGGAGCACTGTACTAAGCGCTTGGGAAGTACAAGTCGGCAACATCTAGAGACGGTCCCTACCCAACAGCGGGCTCACGGTCTAGAAGGGGGAGACAGACAACAAAACAAAACATATCAAATAAAATAAATAGAATAAATAGGTACGAGTAAAATAAATAAATAAATAAATAAATATTCATTCAGTCGCATTTGTTGAGCGCTTACTGTGTGCAGAGCACTGTACTAAGCGCTTGGGAAGTCCAAGTTGGCAACATCTAGAGACGGGCCCTACCCAACAGTGGGCTCACAGTCTAGAAGGGGGAGACAGAGAACAAAACAAAACATATCAACCAAATAAAATAAATAGAATAAATATGTACAAGTAAAATAAATAAATAAATATTCATTCAATCCTATTTGTTGAGCGCTTACTGTGTGCAGAGCGCTGTACTAAGCGCTGGGGAAGTACAAGTTGGCAACATCTAGAGACAGTCCCTACCCAACAGCGGGCTCACAATCTAGGAGGGATTAATAATGATGGCATTTGTTAAGCGCTTAATATTCATTCATTCATTCATTCAATCATATTTATTGAGCACTTACTGTGTGCAGAGCACTGTACTAAGCGCTTGGGAAGTCCAAGTTGGCAACATCTAGAGACAGGGTCCCTACCCAACAGTGGGCTCACAGTCTAGAAGGGATTAATAATGATGGCATTTGTTAAGCGCTTAATATTCATTCATTCATTCATTCAATTTTATTTATTGAGTGCTTCCTGTGTGCAGAGCACTGTACTAAGCGCTTGGGAAGTCCAAGTTGGCAACATATAGAGACGGTCCCTACCCAACTGAGCCACGCTGCTCCCCGGACCAAGCCCTCCATCCCCTGGTTGGTTGAGCCCACTGTTGGGTAGGGCCCATCTCTAGATGTTGCCAACTTGGACTTCCCAAGCGCTTAGTACAGTGCTCTGCACACAGTAAGCGCTCTATAAGTACGATTGAATGAGTGAATGAATGAATATTAAGCGCTTAACAAATGCCATCATTATTACTGCCTTCTAGACCGTGAGCCCTCAATTGAGTAAGCGCTCAATAAATATGATTGAATGAACGAATGAATGAATATTAAGCGCTTAACAAATGCCATCATTATTACTCCCTCCTAGACCGTGAGCCCCCAATTGAGTAAGCGCTCAATAAATCATCATCAATCGCATTTATTGAGCGCTTACTGTGTGCAGAGCACTGTACTAAGCGCTTGGGAAGTACAAGTTGGCAACACACAGATTGATTGAATGAATGAATGAATGAATATTAACCGCTTAACAAATGCCATCATTATTACTCCCTTCTAGACCGTGAGCCCTCAATTGAGTAAGCGCTCAATAAATACGATTGAATGAATGAATGAATGAATATTAAGCACTTAACAAATGCCATCATTATTACTCCCTTCTAGACCATGAGCCCCCAATTGAGTAAGCGCTCAATAAATCATCATCAGTCATATTTATTGAGTGCTTACTGTGTGCAGAGCACTGTACTAAGCGCTTGGGAAGTACGAGTTGGCAACATATAGATTGAATGAACGAATGAATGAATATTAAGCGCTTAACAAATGCCATCATTATTATTCCCTTCTAGATCGTGAGCCCTCAATTGAGTAAGCGCTCAATAAATACGATTGAATGAATGAAGGAATGAATATTAAGCGCTTAACAAATGCCCTCATTATTACTCCCTCCTAGACCGTGAGCCCCCAATTGAGTAAGCGCTCAATAAATAATCATCAGTAGTATTTATTGAGCACTTACTGTGTGCAGAGCACTGTACTAAGCGCTTGGGAAGTACAAGTTGGCAACACATAGATTGAATGAATGAATGAATGAATATTAAGCGCTTAACAAATGCCATCATTATTACTCCCTTCTAGACCGTGAGCCCCCAATTGAGTAAGTGCTCAATAAATACGATTGAATGAATGAATGAATGAATATTAAGCACTTAACAAATGCCATCAGTATTACTCCCTTCTAGACCGTGAGCCCCCAATTGAGTAAGCGCTCAATAAATACGATTGAATGAATGAATGAATGAATATTAAGCGCTTAACAAATGCCATCATTATTGCTCCCTCCTAGACCGTGAGCCCCCAATTGAGTAAGCGCTCAATAAATCATCATCAGTCGTATTTATTGAGCGGTTACTGTGTGCAGAGCACTGTACTAAGCGCTTGGGAAGTACGAGTTGGCAACACATCGATTGAATGAACGAATGAATGAATATTAAGCGCTTAACAAATGCCATCATTATTACTCCCTTCTAGACCGTGAGCCCCCAATTGAGTAAGCGCTCAATAAATACCATTGAATGAATGAATGAATGAATATTAAACGCTTAACAAATGCCATCATTATTGCTCTCTTCTAGGCCGTGAGCCCCCAATTGAGTAAGCACTCAATAAATACGATTGAATGAATATTAAGCGCTTAACAAATGCCATCATTATTACTCCCTTCTAGACCGTGAGCCCTCAATTGAGTAAGCGCTCAGTAAATACGACTGATTGATTGATTGATTGATTGATCGCATCCCCCCAATCCCTGCTGCCGCCCGGGAAGCCCCTCTTCAATCAATCGTATTTATTGAGCGCTTACTGTGTGCAAAGCACTGTACTAAGCGCTTTTCCTTCCTTCTTTTCCTTCCCTCTTCCCTTCTCCGCTGCCCTTCCCGGCGGAGGAGTTTGACGGAGACCGTGCTTTAAATTCAGGATCCATCATTAATATTTCATGGCTACAAATCGCGGAGGAGAATGTCAGGGGGAAGCGTGTTCGGCCTGTGAGTCGGGAGATGCTGACGGAGGGGAGCTGGGGGAGGTTGGAGAGGAGCTGATGACCTTATATCTAATCGATCAATCAATCAATTGTATTTATTGAGCACTTACTGTGTGCAGAACACTGTACTAAGCGCTTGGGGAGTCCAAGTTGGCATCATCTAGAGATGGTCCCTACCCAACAGCGGGCTCACAGTCTAGAAGATCTACCCCAGCGCTTAGAACAGTGCTTGGGCTGAGGAAATACCATCATTATTGTCACCGCTACTGCCACTCCTACCACCAAAAATAATAATAATTATTATTTAGCACGTGCTGAGGAAATACCATTATTATTGTCACCGCTACTGCCACCAAAAATGATAATTATTACTATGTGCAAAGAACTGTTCTAAGCACTGGGGAGGTTACGAGGTGATCGGGTTGGCCCACGGGGGGCTCACAGTCTTACTCCCCATTTTACAGATGAGGGAACTGAGGCCCAGAGAAGTGAAGCGACTCGCCCAAGGTCACCCAGCTGACAAGTGGCGGAGCCGGGATTCGAACCCAGGACCTCTGACTCCAAAGCCCGGGCTCTTTCCACTGAGCCACGCTGCTTCACAATTATTATTGTCACTATCACAGTCTTCTAGACCGTGAGCCCACTGTTGGGTAGGGACCGTCTCTATATGTTGCCAACTTGGACTTCCCAAGCGCTTAGTACAGTGCTTTGCACACAGTAAGCGCTCAATATTCATTCAATCGTATTTATTGAGCACTTCCTGTGTGCAGAGCACTGTACTAAGCGCTTGGGAAGTCCAAGTTGGCAACATATAGAGATGGTCCCTACCCAACAGTGGGCTCACAGTCTAGAAATGAATGAATAATTGCCTTCCATTCATTCATTCATTCAATCGTATTTATTGAGCGCTTCCTGTGTGCAGAGCACTGTACTAAGTGCTTGGGAAGTACAAGTTGGCAACATATAAAGACGGTCCCTACCTGACAGCGGGCTCACAGTCTAAAAGGGGGAGACAGAGAACAAAACCAAACATACTAACAAAATAAAATAAATAGAATAGATATGTACAAGTAAAATAAATAAATCAATAAATAGAGTAATAAATATGTACAAACCTATATCCATATATTCAGGTGCTGTGGGGAAGGGAAGGAGGTAAGGCAGGGGGGATGGAGAGGGGGACGAGGGGGAGAGGAATCAATCAACCAATCGTATTTATTGAGCGCTTACTGGGTGCAGAGCACTGTACTAAGCGCTTGGGAAGTCCAAGTTGGCAACATATTAAGAAAATAAAATAAATAGAATAGATATGTACAAGTAAAATAAATAAATAAATAGAGTAATAAATCTGTACAAACATATATACATATATACAGGTGCTGTGGGGAAGGGAAGGAGGTAAGACGGGGGGATGGAGCGGGGGACAAAGGGGAGAGGAATCAATCAATCAATCAATCGTATTTATTGAGCGCTTACTGGGTGCAGAGCACTGGACTAAGCGCTTGGGAATTCCAAGTTGGCAACATTCATTCATTCAATCGTATTTATTGAGCGCTTACTGGGTGCAGAGCACTGTACTAAGCGCTTGGGAAGTCCAAGTTGGCAACATATAGAGACGGTCCCTACCCAACAGCGGGCTCACAGTCTAGAAGGGGGAGACAGAGAACAAAACCAAACATATTAAGAAAATAAAATAAATAGAATAGATATGTACAAGTAAAATAAATAGAGTAATAATAGAGTAACTCTATAATTACTCTATAATAATAGAGTAATATATATGTACAAACATATATCCATATATACAGGTGCTGTGGGGAAGGGAAGGAGGTAAGATGGGGTGATGGAGAGGGGGACGAGGGGGAGAGGTAGGAGGGGGCTCAGTCTGGGAAGGCCTTCTGGTCACCTGGTAACCTCCCCAGCGTTTAGAACAGTGCTTTGCACATAGTAAGCGCTTAATAAATGCCATCATCATCATTATTATTATTATATGGGATGTGTACTGTGTCCAACCCGATTAGCCATCTGCCAAGCGCTGTTCTAACGAATGCTACAGTTCCGTCGTATTGATTGAGCGCTTACTGGGCGCAGAGCACTGTACTAAGCGCTTGGGAAGGACACCCCACCGGGCCCGGTGGCCAGCTCACCTGCTTCCATGGCCAAAACGGTGATGTTGTACCAACCGGCCTGCTCCCGGTCCAGCCCCTTCCCGGTCACCACGGCTCCTGTGTAGGCGTCGATGGCGAAAATCCGCTCCAAGTCCGAAGCCGGGTCGATGGAGTATCTGCACACAGTAAGTGCTCAATAAATACCACTGAATGAAAGGATAATAACAATGATGATGGTATTTGTTAAGCACTTACTATGTGCAAAGCACTGTTCTAGGCCCTGGGGAGGTTACAATAATAATAATAATGATAATAATGACATTTATTAAGCGCTTACTATGTGCAAAGCACTGTTCTAGGCCCTGGGGAGGTTACAGTAATAATAATAATGATAATAATGACATTTATTAAGCGCTTACTATGTGCAAAGCACTGTTCTAAGCCCTGGGGAGGTTACAATAATAATAATAATGGCATTTATTAAGCGCTTCCTATGTGCAAAGCACTGTTCTAAGCGCTGGGGCGGTTACAAGATGATCACGTTGTCCCACAGGGGGCTCACACTCTTCACTCCCATTTTCCAGATGAGGTCACTGAGGCCCAGAGAAGTGAAGCGGCTTGCCCAAAGTCACCCAGCTGACAATTGGAGGAGCCGGGATTTGAACCCATGACCTCAGACTCCGAACCCGGGGCTCTTTCCACTGAGCCACGCTGCTTCTACAAGGTAATCAGGTTGTCCCACAGGGGGGCTCACAGTGTTAATCCCCATTTTCCAGATGAGGTAACTGAGGCCCAGAGAAGTGAAGTGACTCGCCCGAAGTCACCCAGCTGACAGTTGGCAGAGTCGGGATTTGAACCCATGACCTCAGACTCCAAAGCCCGGGCTCTTTCCACTGAACCACGCTGAACCCTCCCAGCGCTTAGAACAGTGCTTTGCATGTAGTAAGCGCTTAATAAATGTCATCATTACTATTATTATTATATCAAACATACATTCATTCATTCAATCGTATTTATTGAGCGCTTACTGTGCACAGAGCACTGGACTAAGCGCTTGGGAAGTCCACGTTGGCAACATCTAGAGACGGTCCCTACCCAACAGTGGGCTCACAGGCTAGAAGGGGGAGACAGAAAACAAAACCAAACATATTAACAGAATAAAATTAATAGAATAGATATGTACAAGCAAAATAAATTAATTAATTAATAGAGTAATAAATATGTACAAACATATATACAGGTGCGGTGGCGAAGGGAAGGAGGTAAGACGGGGGGGATGGAGATGGGGACGAGGGGGAGATACAATCAATCAAACGTATTTATTGAGCGCTTACTGTGTGCAGAGCACTGTACTAAGCGCTTGGGAAGTCCAAGTCGGCAACATCTAGAGACGGTCCCTACCCAACAGTGGGCTCACAGTCTAGAAGGGGGAGACCGAGAACAAAACCAAACATATTAACAAAATAAAATAAATAGAAAAGATATATACAAGCAAAATAAATAAATAAATAGAGTAATAAATATGAACAAACATATATACATATATACAGGTGCTGTGGGGAAGGGAAGGAGGTAAGACGGGGGGATGGAGATGGGGACGAGGGGAAGATACAATCAATCAATCGTATTTATTGAGCGCTTACTGTGCGCAGAGCACTGTACTAAGCGCTTGGGAAGTCCAAGTCGGCAACATCTAGAGACGGTCCCTACCCAACAGTGGGCTCACAGTCTATTAGGGGGAGACCGAGAACAAAACCAAACATATTAACAAAATAAAATAAATAGAAAAGATATATACAAGCAAAATAAATAAATAAATAGAGTAATAAATATGAATAAACATATATACATATATACAGGTGCTGTGGGGAAGGGAAGGAGGTAAGGCAGGGGGGATGGAGAGGGGGAGGAAATATGCACAAATAAAATAAATAAATAGAGTAATAAATCCGTACAAACATATATACATTTATACAGGTGCTGTGGGGAAGGGAAGGAGGTAAGGCGGGGGGGATGGAGAGGGGAAGGAAATATGTACAAATAAAATAAATAAATAAATGGAGTAATAAATCCGTACAAACATATATACATCTATACAGGTGCTGTGGGGAAGGGAAGGAGGTAAGGCATGGGGGATGGAGGGGGGAGGAAATATGCACAAATAAAATAAATAAATAGAGTAATAAATACGTACAAACATACATACATTTGTACAGGTGCTGCGGGGAAGGGAAGGAGGTAAGGTGGGGGAGATGGAGGGGGGAGGAAATAAGTATAAATAAAATAAATAAATAAATAGAGTAATAAATCCGTACAAACATACATACATCTGTACAGGTGCTGTGGGGAAGGGAAGGAGGTAAGGCGGGGGAGACGGAGAGGGGGAGGAAATATGCACGAATAAAATAAATAAATAGAGTAATAAATCCATTCAAACATATATCCATCTATACAGGTGCTGTGGGGAAGGGAAGGAGATAAGGCGGCGGGGATGGAAAGGGGGAGGAAATATGTATAAATAAAATAAATAAATAAATAGAGTAATAAATACCTACAAACATACATACATCTGCATAGGTGCTGTGGGGAAGAGAAGGAGGTAAGGCGGGGAGGATGGAGAGGGGGAGGAAATATGTATAAATAAAATAAATAAATAAATACGTACAAACATATATACAGGTCATGAGTTCTAATCCCGTCAGCTGTGTGACCTTGGGCAAGTGCCCAAAGTCACCCAGCTGACAATCGGCAGAGCCGGGATTTGAACCCACGACCTCTGACTCCAAAGCCCGGGCTCTTTCCACTGAGCTACGCAGCTTCTTTAAGGTTACAAGGTGATCGGGTTGTCCCACGGGGGGCTCCCAGTCTTCATCCCCATTTGACAGGTGAGGGAACTGAGGCCCAGAGAAGTGAAGTGACTCACCCAAAGTCACCCAGCTGACAAGTGGCGGAGCCGAGATTTGAAGCCACGACCTCTGACTCCAAAGCCCGGGCTCTTTCCATGGAGCCACGTGCATCCGTGGAGATAATAATAATAATAACAATCCCCATTTTACAGATAATAATAATAATGATGATGCATTTGTTAAGCGCTTACTATGTGCCAAGCACCGTTCGAAGCACCGGGGGAGATACAAGGTCATCGGGTTGTCCCACGGGGGGCTCACGGTCTTCATCCCCATTTTACAGAGGAGGGAATTGAGGCCTAGAGAAGTGAAGTGACTCGCCCAAAGTCAGCTGATAGGTGGTGGAGGCGGGATTAGAACCCATGACCTCTGATTCCCCAGCCCAGTTGTGGCCCCCGGCCCCCCGCTCCTGGAAACTCTAGACTGTTAACTCGTCGCGGGCGGGGAATGCCTCTGTTTATCGGATTAAACGAACAAATGGATTTTGGAGCAAATGAGCCAAAGCGGCCTTGGGGAGGCCAAATGACTCGATTGAAATGAGGCTGTTTTGGACGCGTCTTCAGGAATGCTCAGTGCTCCAGCGCTTAGAACAGTGCTACAGTGCTCTGCACACAGTAAGCACTCAATAAATACATTTGAATGAATAGTAAGTGCTTAACAAATACCATCATCATAATTATTATCCTCTGCCAGAGACACGAAGGCTTGGAAAAATCCAGGGAAAACGTGGAAGAGGCAGCGAGATGGACAGAGGCCTTACCAACCGCTAGAAGGGTTGTGGATCATAATGATCACAGTGATGATGGTATTTGTTGAGCGCTTACTGTGTGGCGAGCACTGTTTGAAGCGCTGGGGTCATCGGGTGTCCCCCTTGGGGCTCACGGCAGAAGATGGGATATTCTGGAGCAAATGTATCCCTAGAGTCGCTATGAGTCGGAAACGGTGCTTGAAAATAATAATAATACTCCCCTGGCTGCTCAGTAAGAGTCACTATGAATCGGAAATGGCGCTTGAAAATAATAGTAATACTCCCCCAGGTGCTCAGTAAGAGTCACTGTGAATCAGAAACGGCGCTTGAAAAGAATAATAATACTCCCCCGGGTGCTCAGTAAAGTTTTCTGCACGCAGTAAGCGCTCAATAAATAAGAATGAAGGAATGAATGAATCTGATATGGGGCTCACGGTCTAAATCGGAGGGAGGACGGGGATTGAATCCCCATTTTCCAGATGAGGGAACTGAGGCCCAGATGTGAAGGGACTTGCTCCAGGCTGACAGCAGGAATGTGGCGGAGCTGGAATCAGAATCCAGGTCCTCCTGACTCCCGGGCCCGGGCTCTTTCCGCTAAGCCACGCTGCCCCTCACTGCTGCCTGGAAAAATCTTTCCGTGTGGCTGTCCCCGCCACCCCTGAGCCCTCCTCTCCCAGCCAGAAAATACCCAGTCCTCAACAAGAGGGAACAGCTAGGCACTATGGAAAAGGAGAGGGAGATGATGGGATGATGGGATGAGGCCTGGGTCACAAGGAGAAGAGGAGGGGGAGGAAGAGAAGGAGGAGGAGGGAAGATGGAGATACAGGGAGAGAAGGAGGAGGAGGGAAGATGGAGACACAGGAAGAGGAGGAGGATGAGGGAAGATGGAGATACAGGGAAAGGAGGAGGAAGGGGAGGGGGAGGAGGGAAGATGGAGATGCAGGGAGAGGAAGAGGAAGAGGAGGAGGAGGAGGGAAGATGGGGATACAGGGAGAGGAGGGAAAGGAGGAGGAGGAAGAGGGAAGATGAAGGATACAGGGAGAGAAGGAGGAAGGGGAGGGGAGGAGGGAAGGCGGAGATGCAGGGAGAGGAAGAAGAGGAGGAGGGAAGATAGAGATACAGGGAGAAGAGGAGGAGGAAGAGGAGGAGGAAGAGAAGGAGGTGGGGGGCAGAGAGAGATACAGGGAGAGAAGAAGGAAGAGGAGGAGCAAGAGGGAAGATGGATATTCAGGGAGAGGAGGAGGAGAATGAGGGAAGATGGAGATACAGGGAAGAGAGGAGGAAGAGGGAAGCTGGAGATACAGGAAGAGGAACAGGAGGAGGAGGAGGAAGGAAGATGGAAATATAGGGAGAAGAGGAGGAGGAGGAGCAGAAAGATGGAGATACAGGAAGAGAAGGAGGAGGAGGAGAAGCAGGAAGAGGGCAGAGGGAAAACGGAGATAAAGGGAGAGGAGGGGAGGGGAAGGAAGGAAGATGGAGATACAGGGAGAGGAGGAAGAGGAGAAGGAGGAAGAGGGCAGGTGGAAGACGGACATCCAAGGAGAGGAGGAGGAGGAGGAAGGAAGATGATGATACAGGGAGAGAAGGAGGAAGAGGAGGAGCAGGAAGAGGGCAGAGAGAAGATGCAGATAAAGGGAGAGAAGGAGGAGGAAGAGAGAAGATGGAAATACAGGGAGAGGGGGAGGAAGAGAAGGAGAACAGAGGGGAGATGAAGGATACAGGAGAAGAGGAGGGAAGATGGAAATCCAGGGAGAGGAGGAGGAGAAGGGCAGAAGGAAGATGAAGGACACCGGGAGAGGAGGAGGAGGAGGGCAGAGGGAAGATGAAGGATACAGGGAGAGGAGGAGGAGAGGTGAAGATACAGGGAGAGGAGGAGAAAGAGGAGAAGGAGGAGGGCAGAGGGAAGATGAAGGATACAGGGAGAGGAAGAGGAGAAGGGAAGATGGAGATACAGGGAGAGGAGGAGGAAGAGGAGGAGGGCAGAGGGGAGATGAAGGATACAGGGAGAGGAGGAGGGAAGATGGAAATCCAGGGAGAGGAGGAGGAGGAGGGCAGAGGGAAGATGAAGGATACAGGGAGAGGAGGAGGAAAGAGGAAGATACAGGGAGAAGAGGAAGAGAGAAGAGTTACAAATATGATTGATTGATTGATTACAGGGAGAGGAGGAGGAGGAGAAGGAGGGAAGACGAAGATACAGGGAGAGGAGGAGGAAGAGGAGAAGGAGGAGGACAGAGGGAAGATGAAGGGTACAGGAAGAGGAGGAGGAGAAGGGAAGATGGAGATACAGAGAGAGGAGGAGGAGGAGGAGGGCAGAGGGAAGATGAAGGATACAGGGAAAGGAGGAGGGGAGATGGAAATCCAGGGAGAGGAGGAGGAGGAGGAGAGCAGAGGGAAGAAAATTATTATTACGTGGCTCAGTGGCAAGAGCCCGGGCTTTAGAGTCAGAGGTCATGGGTTCAAACTCCGGCTCTGCCACTTGTCAGCTGTGTGACTTTGGGCAAGTCACTTACCTTCTCTGTGTCTCAGTGACCTCATCTGTAAAATGGGGACGAAGACTGTGAGCCCCCCGTGGGACCACCTGATCACCTTGTAACCTCCCCAGTGATTAGAACGGTGCTTTGCATATAGTAAGCGCTTAATAAATGCCATTACTATCCAGCGCTTAGAACAGTGCTTTGCACATAATAAGCGCTTAATAAACGCCATCATCATTATTATTATGATTATGAAGGATACAGGGAGAGGAGGAGGGAAGATGGAGATCCAGGGAGAGGAGGAGGAAGAGGAGGAGGGCAGAGGGAAGATGAAGGATACAGGGAGAGGAGGAGGAGAAAAGATGAAGATACAGGGAGAGGAGAAGGAGGAAAGACTGAGTTACAGGGAGAGGAGGAGAAGGAGGGAAGACGAAGATACAGGGAGAGGAGGAGGAGGAAGAGGAGAAGGAGGAGGGCAGAGGGAAGTTGAAGGATACAGGGAGTGGAGGAGGGAAGATGGAAATTCAGGGAGAGGAGGAGGGAGAGGAGGAGGGCAGAGGGAAGATGAAGGATACAGGGAGAGGAGGAGGAGGAGGGAAGATGGAAATCCAGGGAGAGGAGGAGAAGGAGGAAGGAAGATGAAGGATACAAGGAGAGGAGGGAAGATGGAAATCCAGAGAGAGGAGGAGGAGGAGGAGAGCAGAGGGAAGATGAAGGATACAGGGAGAGGAGGAGGGAAGACGGAAATCCAGGGAGAGGAGGAGGAGGAGGAGAAGGAGGAGGGCAGAGGGAAGATGAAGGATATAGGGAGAGGAGGAAGGAAGATGGAAATCCAGGGGGAGGAGAAGGAGGAGGGCAGGGGGAAGATAAAGGATACAGGGAGAAGAGGAGGGAAGAAGGAAATCCAGGGGGAGGAGAAGGAGGAGGGCAGAGGGAAGATGAAGGATACAGGGAGAGGAGGAGGGGAGATGGAAATACAGGGGGAGGAGAAGGAAGAGGAGGGCAGAGGGAAGATAAAGGATACAGGGAGACTTCTAGACTGTGAGCCTGCTGTTGGGTAGGGACCGTCTCTCGATGTTGCCAGCTTGGACTTCCCAAGCGCTTAGTCCAGTGCTCTGCACACAGTAAGCGCTCAATAAATACGATTGATGATGATGATGATGATGATGATGATGATGATGATACAGGGAGACTTCTAGACTGTGGGCCCGCTGTTGGGTAGGGACCGTCTCTAGATGTTGTCAAGTAGGACTTCCCAAGCGCTTAGTCCAGTGCTCTGCACACAGGAAGCGCTCAATAAATACGATTGAATGGATGAGGGAGAGGAGGAGGGAAGATGGGAATCCAGGGAGAGGAGGAGAAGGAAGATAAAGGATACAGGGAGACTTCTAGACTGTGAGCCGGCTGTCGGGTAGGGACCGTCTCTCTATGTTGCCAACTTGGACTTCCCAAGCGCTTAGTCCAGTGCTCTGCACACAGTAAGCGCTCAATAAATACGATTGAATGAATGAGGTAGAGGAGGAGGGGAGATGGGAATCCAGGGAGAGGAGGAGAAGGAGGAGGGCAGAGGGAGGATAAAGGATACAGGGAGACTTCTAGACTGTGAGCCCGCTGTTGGGTAGGGACCATCTCTAGATGTTGCCAACTTGGACTTCACAAGCGCTTAGTACAGTGCTCTGCACACAGTAAGCGCTCAATAAATACGATTGATGATGATGATGATGATGATACAGGGAGACTTCTAGACTGTGGGCCTGCTGTTGGGTAGGGACCGTCTCTCTATGTTGCCAACTTGGACTTCCCAAGCGCTTACTACAGCGCTCTGCACACAGTAAGCGCTCAATAAATATGATTGAATGAATGAGGGAGAGAAGGAGGGAAGATGGAAATCCAGGGAGAGGAGGAGAAGGAAGATAAAGGATACAGGGAGACTTCTAGACTGTGAGCCGGCTGTTGGGTAGGGACCGTCTCTAGATGTTGCCAGCTTGGACTTCCCAAGCGCTTAGTCCAGTGCTCTGCACACAGTAAGCGCTCAATAAATACGATTGAAGGAATGAGGGAGAGGAGGAGGGAATCCAGGGAGAGGACCATCCCACGTCCCTTGTCCCTTGTCCCTTGTCCCTTGTCCCTTGTCCCGCTCTCACCGTATGGGGCTGTTGGCGGCGTCGGGGTCGTGGGCGGTGACGGTGGCCACCAAGGAGCCCACCCGGGCATCCTCGGCCACCTCCAGCGGCCCCTCCGGAGCCCGGAACTCGGGCGGCTCGTCCACGTCGGTGACGGTGACCCGGACCACGGCCCGCTCCCCGCCGGGCCCCGGGGCCCAGGCCCGCCCGCCGGCAGGCTTGCTCGTCGCCTCCAGCACCAGCGTGTGCGACGCCTCCGCCTCGAAGTCCAGGGGCTAAGGGGCCACCGGGGGCAAAGGGGGACGCTGGACCCTGGACGGACGGCCGGGGACCACGGGGGGCCTCCTGCCCGCTCACCGGCCTCCACCCATCCCCGGCCTCCCTGCCTCCCCACCGTCACCGGCCTCCACCCGCCCTCCAGCCTCCCTCTTTATCACCGGCCTCATTCCCTCCCCCTGAGGTCACCGGCCTCCACCCATCCCCGGCCTCCCTGCCTCCCCCCGCCATCCAGCCTCCCTCCTCTCTTGTCGCCAGCCTCCCTCCCTCCCCCGGCCCTGTCACCGGCCTCCACCCGTCCCCCAGCCTCCCTGCCTCCCCCGTCACCGGCCTCCACCCATCACTGGCCTCCCTACCTTCCCCCTGTCACCGGCCTCCACCCGTCCTCCAGCCTCCCTGCCTCCCTCCTGTCACCAGTCTCCACCCATCGCCGGCCTCCCTGCCTCCCCCCTGTCACCGGCCTCCTCCCATCGCCGGCCTCCCTGCCTCCCCCCTTGTCACCGGCCTCCTCCCATCGCCGGCCTCCCTGCCTCCCCTCGCCTTCCAGCCTCCCTCCCCCGGCCCTGTCACCGGCCTCCCCCCGTCCTCCAGCCTCCCTGCCTCCCCCTTGTAAGCAGCCTCCACCGGCCCTCCAGCCTCCCTCCTTATCACCAGCCTCATTCCCTCCCCCCTAGGTCACCGTCCTCCACCCACCACCAGCCTCCCTCCCTCCCTCCTTATCTCCAGCCTCCTTCCCTCCCCCCTTGTCATCAGCCTCCACCCGCCTGTTGGCCTCTCTCCCACCGGCCCTGTCACCAGCCTCCACTCCTCCTCCAGCCTCCTTCCCTTCCCCCAGGTCACCAGCCTCCACCACCTGCCCATCAGCCTCCCTGTCACCGGCCTCCACCCATTCTCCAGCCTCCCTGCCTCCCCCCCTCACCAGCCTCCATCCACCTTCCAGCCTCCCTCCCTCCTTATCACCGGCCTCCACTCATCACCAGCCTCCCCCCGCCCTCCAGCCTCCCTCCCTCCTTATCTCCAGCCTCCTCCCTTCCCCTTCCCCGTCACCAGCCTCCCCCCGCCCTCCAGCCTCCCTCCCTCCCTCTCCATCACCAGCCTTCCCCCCACCCCTCCGGCCTCCCTGCCTCCCTCCGCGACGTATCGGGCCTCCCGGCACCTCGCGGACGAGGATGACGGCCTCCTGGCTGTCGCTGTCGGTGCGGACGGAGAAGGAGGCAGCCGGGGGGTGGTCGAGGCCGGGGCGGGGGCGGACCCAGTAGGTGACCTGGGTGTTGGCTCCGGCGTCGGGGTCCTCGGCCTTGACGCGGCCCACGATGGTGCCCACGGGCGCCGACTCCGCCACGCTGAACTGGTAGAGCTCTGGAGACCACCGGGGCGTCCGCTCACCGGCCCACCGAGTCACGGGGAGGCCCGGGACCCCCACCCAGTCCCGCCCGAGACCCCCGAGAGACCCCCGAGGCACTCCCCCCTGTCCCGCCCCAGACCCAGAAGCAGCGAAAGAGCCCCGGCTTGGGGGTCAGAGGTCACGGCTTCTAATCCCGGCTCCCCCACGGAACGATAGCACTTATTCAGCGCTTACTATGTGCAAAGCACTGTGTCTGCTGTGTGACCCTGGGCAAGTCGCTTAAATTCTCTGAGCCTCAGTGACCTCATCTGTCAAATGGGGATGAAGACTGTGAGCCCCATGGGGGACAACCTCATCACCTTGCATCCCCCCGGCACTTAGAACAGTGCTTTGCACATAGTAAGCGCTTAACAAATGCCATTATTATTATTATTATTATTAAGATCCCGGGGCTTGGGAGCCAAGGATGCGGGTTCTAATCCCGCCTCAGCCACTTGTCTGCTGGGTGACTTTCGGCAAGTCGCTTCACTTCTCTGGGCCTCAGTGACCTCATCTGGAAAATGGGGGATGAAGAAGACCGGGAGCCCCACGGGGGGACAACCCGATCACCTTGCATCTCCACAGGTGCTTAGAACAGTGCTTGGCACATAGTAAGCGCTTAATAGATGTTTGGTTTTGTTCTCTGTCTCCCCCTTTTAGACCGTGAGCCCACTGTTGGGTAGGGACTGTCTCTATATGTTGCCATTTTGTACTTCCCAAGCGCTTAGTACAGTGCTCTGCACACAGTAAGCGCTCAATAAATACGATTGATGGATTGATTGATTAATAGATACCATCATTATTATTATTATCCCACAGAATGATCCTTGAGAGACCCAGAATCCCCTCTCGGCCCAGCCTACCCTGAGATGTCTCTGGTCCGTCCCACAGAGAGATCCCCGAGAGACCCGGGACCCCCGTCCGGCCTACCCCGAGATGTCTCTGGCCCGTCCCACGGAGAGACCCCCGAGAGACCTGGGACCCTGGCCCGGCCTACCCCGAGACGTCTCTGGCCCGTCCCAAGGAGAGACCCCCGAGAGACCTGAGAGACCCCCGAGAGACCTGGGACCCTGGCCCGGCCTACCCCTAAACGTCTCTGGCCTGTCCCACAGAGAGACCCCTGAGAGACCCGGGACCCCAGCCCGGCCTACCCCGAGACGTCTCTGGCCCGTCCCACGGAGAGACCCCCGAGAGACCTGGGACCCTGGTCTGGCCCACCCTGAGACGTCTCTGGCCTGTCCCAAGGAGAGACCCCTGAGAGACCCGGGACCTCCGCCCAGCCCGGCCTACCCCGAGACATCTCTGGCTCGTCCCACGGAGAGACCCCCGAGAGACCTGGGACCCTGGTCCGGCCTACCCCGAGATGTCTCTGGCCCATCCCACGGAGAGACCACCGAGAGACCCAGGACCCCAGCCCGGCCCGGCCTACCCTGAGACGTCTCTGGCCTGTCCCACAGAGAGACCCCCGAGAGACCTGGGACTCTGGCCCATCCCACGGAGAGACCACCGAGAGACCCAGGACCCTGGCCTGGCCCGGCATACCCCGAGATGTCTCTGGCCCGTCCCAGGGAGAGACCCCTGAGAGACCCGGGGCCCTGGCCCGGCCTTACCCGAGATGTCTCTGGCCCATCCCACGGAGAGACCCCCGAGAGACCCGGGACCCCCGGCCTACCCCGAGACGCCTCTGGCCTTGTCCCACAGAGAGACCCCCGAGAGACCTGGGACTCTGGCCCATCCCACGGAGAGACCACCGAGACACCCAGGACCCTGGCCTGGCCCAGCCTACCCCGAGACATCTCTGGCCCGTCCCACGGAGAGACCCGCGAGAGACCCGGGACCCCGGCCCGGCCTTACCCGAGATGTCTCTGGCCCATCCCATGGAGAGACCCCCGAGAGACCCGGGACCCCGGCCCGGCCTACCCCGAGACGTCTCTGGCCCGTCGCATGGAGAGACCCCTGAGAGATCTGGAACCCCCGCCCGGCCCGGCCTACCCCGAGACGTCTCTGGCCCGTCCCACAGAGAGACCCCCGAGAGATCTGGGACTCTGGCCCATCCCACAGAGAGACCCCCAAGAGACCCAGGACCCTGGCCCGGCCTTACCCGAGACGTCTCTGTCCCATCCGATGGAGAGACCCCCCCCTGAAGCGTCCCGGGACCCCCACCCGACCCAGTCTACCCCGAGACGTCTCTGCCCCGGCCCCCCTACTCGGGGCGAAGGGTGCGGGACGGGGACGGGAGTGTGCGTAGGGGGGGGATCTTACTGTGGGGGAAGCGGGGCGGATTGTCATCGACGTCGGTGACAACGACGGTGACGGTGGTGGAGCCCGAGAGCCCCCCGAGCTGGCCGGCCATGTCCGTGGCCCTGACCACCAGTTCGTACCGGTCCCGCGTCTCCCGGTCCAGTTCGGCGGCCGTGCGGATCATGCCTGTCGGGGCGGAGGGGTCAAGGGTCAAGCGGCGGAGCGGGCCCGTGGGAGCCGGGGGGGTCGGAGGTCAAGGGGTGGACGAGCTTGGGAGTCAGAGGTCATGGGTTCAAATCCCAGCTCCGCTGTGTGACTTTGGGAGAGTCACTTCACTTCTCTGCGCCTCAATTACCTCATCTGTAAAATGGGGATGGAGACCGTGAGCCCCACGTGGGACAACCTGACCACCTTGCATCCCCCAGTGCTTAGAACAGTGCTTGGCACGTAGTCAGTGCTTAACAAACGCCATCATTATTATTATTATTATTCTCTGCGCCTCAGTGACCTCATCTGTAAAGTGGGGATGAAGACCGTGAGCCCGCCGTGGGACAACCTGATCACCTTGTAACCTCCCCAGCGCTCAGAACAGTGCTTTGCATGTAGTAAGTGCTTAATAAATGCCATCATTATTAGTATTATTCTCCGGGCCTCAGTTCCCTCCTCTGTCAAATGGGGATGAAGACCATGAGCCCCATGGGGGACAACGCGATCACCTTGTATCTGCCCCGGCGCTTAGAACGGTGCTCGGCACATAGTAAGCGCTTCACAAATACCATTATTATGATTGTTATTATTATTAGGGCCCGGGGCCTGGGAATCAGAAGGTCCTGGGTTCTAATCCCGGCTCCGCCACCCGTCTACTGGGTGACATGCGGCAAGTCGCTTCCCTTCTCCGGGCCTCAGTTTCCTCATCTGGAAAATGGGGATGAAGACTGTGAGCCCCCCGTGGGACGACCTGATGACCCTGTATCTGCCCCAGTGCTTAAAACAGTGCTCGGCACATAGTAAGCGCTTAACAAATACCATTATTTTTACTATTACACAGTTATTAGAGAAGCAGTGTGGCTCAGTGGGAAAAGCCCAGGCTTTGGAGTCAGAAGTCACGTGTTCAAATCCCCGCTCTGCCAACTGTCAGCTGGGTGACTTTGGGCAAGTCACTTCACTTCTCTGTGCCTCAGTTCCCTCATCTGTCAAATGGGGATTAAGACTGTGAGCCCCCCGTGGGACAACCTGATCACAGTGCAGCCTCCCCAGCGCTTAGAACAGTGCTTTGCACATAGTAAGCGCTTAGTGAATGCCATCATTATTATTATTATTATTATTCTCTGGGCCTCAGTGACCTCATAATAACAATAATAGTATTGATTAAGCGCTTACTATGTGTGAAGCACTGTTCTAAGCGCTGGGCACTGTCAAAGAGGGATGAAGGCCGTGAGCCCCGCGGGGGACAACCCGATGACCTTGTCTCTACCACGGTGCTTAGAACAGTGCTTGGCACTTAGTAAGCACTTAACAAATACCCCAATTTATTATTATTATTATTATTATTATTATTATTATTATTATTATGCCTGTGGGGGCCAAGGGGGCGGGGGTCAGTGGGGCGAATAGAGATGTGAAGGTGGGTGGGCAACCCCTGGAAGTCCTCGAGGAGTGTGAGAGACGTGGAGTGAGTCCTCTACACTTCTGGCTCCTCGTGGGCGGGGAACGTGGCCACCGACGCCGCTCCACTGGACTCTCCCAAGCGCTTCGCACAGTGCTGCGCACACAGTGGACGCTCGGAGAATCCCGCCGACGGTCGTGTAGGAAGACGACGTGGGCGGCCGAGAGAAGCGTGGACCGGAGAGGGGAGAGACGGGAGGCCGGGAGGTCGGCGAGGAGGCCGAGGCCTCTCCGCGTCCGCCCTGTCCCCGGGCCCAGGGGTCACTCACCCGTGTCCGCGTCCACGGTGAAGAGTCCCTCCTCCTCCGGGAGGCTGTAGACTAGACGGGCGCTGCTGCCGTAGGAAGGGTCGTCAGCGTCCGACGCGGTCACCTGCATCACCGGGGTGCCTGCGGCCGCCGGACAGCCCGGCCCGGGGTCCCATCAGTCCCGCCCGCCCTCGTCCCATTGGGAGCGAGCCCCCGTCCCGTCCGGTCCCCACGGGGTTGGGGAGAGCATGGGGACGGTGGGGTGGTCTCAGCCCCATTTTACGGAGGACGAAACCGAGGCCCAGAGAGGTCACGTGAGTCAAGAGAGGTCACCAGCAACACGGAGGCCCAGAGAGGTCAAGCGAGAGGTCACCCAGCCAGCCGGATTAGAACCCACGACTCCCTACCTCCAATTCAAGCTGATCCCCCCGGGGTCTGTTGGTCTTTGTTGGGGGGAGAGGGGTCCCCCAAGGTTGGGCTGGGGGAGTCCTGGCTCTCCTCCGTCCCTCCCCCGGCCCCCAGACGGGGCCCCGGCCCAGATGCAGAACACGTAGGCGGCCGGAGAGCCGGTAAATTGGATAAAAGTCCATCAGACGGCCGCAATTAAGGTATCGATTTTGGCCGCCGCCTCGTTAAACCGGTCTCTGGGCTCTGTGGCTCGGATTTGACATCTCGGGCTGGGCAGGACGGACCAGAGTCCGGGACGCGAGGGCTGCCCCGGGCCGGGAGTCCGGGGGAGTGGGCGGATGGGGGGCCGGGGGGCAGATTCCCGCAGGTGGGGCTGGCCGGCAGACACCAAGGGGCACACGGCGAGACGGTAGGCCGGAGGAGATGGGAAGAGAGACAGAAGTGAGGAAGGGGAGACAGGCGGCCGGCCAGTAGGCCCACAGGCCCACGGAGAGGCCAGAGGAGCCGAAGGGCGGACGGATGGGCGGATCCGCCCATGACAAGCTCGTCTGCCGGGTGACCTTGGGCCGATCGCTTCACTTCTTTGGGCCTCGGTTCCCTCATCTGGGAAATGGTGATGAAGGCCCAGAGCCCCACAGGGGACAACCTGGTGAACTTGGATCGGTCACTTCGCTTCTCTGGACCTCGGTTCCATCATCCGGATAATGGTAATGAAGGCCGGAGCCCCACGGAGGACAACCTGGTGACCTTGGATCGGTCACTTCGCTTCTGTGAACCTCGGTTCCGTCATCCAGAAAATGGTAATGAAAGCCGGGAACCCCACGGGAGACAACCTGGTGACCTTGGATCGGTCACTTCACTTCCCTGGACCTCGATCCCGTCATCCGGATAATGGTAATGAAGGCCGGAGCCCCACGGGGGACAAACTGGTGACCTTGGATCGGTCATTTTGCTTGTCTGGACCTCGGTTCCGTCATCTGGATAATGGTAATGAAAGCCGGGAGCCCCACGGGAGACAACCTGGTGACCTTGGATCGGTCACTTCGCTTCCCTGGACCTCGGTCCCGTCATCCGGATAATGGTAATGAAGGCTGGAGCCCCACGGGGGACAACTTGGTGACCTTGGATCGGTCACTTCGCTTCTCTAGACCTTGGTTCCATCATCCGGAAAATGGTAATGGAAGCCGGGAGCCCCACGGGGGACAACCTGATGACCCCGGCGCTTAGAACGGTGCTGGGCACATAGTAAGCGCTTAATAAATACTGTAGTCTGTTTTGTTGTCCATCTCTCTCCTAGACTGTGAGCCCGTTGTTGGGTAGGGATCGTCTCTGTTGCCAGACTGTACTTTCCAAGCGCTTAGTCCAGTGCTCTGCACGCAGTAAGCACTCAATAAATACGGCTGAAAGAACGAATGATGCCGAGAGCTCAGTGCCATAGGTGCTCGATAAA
This sequence comes from Tachyglossus aculeatus, assembly GCF_015852505.1. Classification (NCBI taxonomy): domain Eukaryota; kingdom Metazoa; phylum Chordata; class Mammalia; order Monotremata; family Tachyglossidae; genus Tachyglossus; species Tachyglossus aculeatus. The sequence continues at coordinate 35,000,985 of NC_052073.1, forward strand.
TGCCACTTATTTATTTGATTGAATGAGACTCGGAAGAGTTTCCTACCTCCTTTGCTCCTCTGACGAAGTCTATCTGTTTGATTTCTCCATGATTAGAGAAAAGCACATGTAGATCTTCTCTACAAGCGCATCTCTCCATCTCTTTTCCCTTCCTTCTACCTTCTCTCCTGCCCCCAACCTCCTTCCAACTTCTAACGCCCCTCTTCTCCCGCCCCCCGGGCATCCATCTCAGCCCATCCAACCGTCCGTCCTCTTCCAACCCCACGCCGGGCCCTCCTTCTGTCCATCTGCTCGAGATCTGGCCTGGCCTGGGAATTACCAGGAGAAGGACCAAAGTTGGGGGGCCCAGGACAATTGGGGCGAACCCTGGATCTCTCCAGGCCTCTCGGCCTGAGAGGTGTTTTCGTTGGGGGGGTCGCAGCCCCAAGTCCCGGAGGCCACACTGGTCTCCCCCTCTTTGATCGGTATTTATTGAGCGCTGTACTAAATAATAATGATGGCATTCATTTATAATAATAATAATAATGATGAGGATGATATTTGTTAAGCGCTTATTCAGGGTCAAGCACTGTACTAAACGCTGGGGCGGATACAAGCTAATCAGGTTGGACACAGTCCCTGTCCCACAGGGGGCTCACGCTCTTCATCCTATACTATTATTATTATTATTATTATTATTATTATTATTATTATTTGTACGCACAGTGGACCCAGGGACCCGGACACCACCATCCTCTAACCTCCAAGGAAGGAACTTCTCTGGCATTCCAGCTCCCCCATCCTTCTCTGTCCCCTCTGGCTCTCCCATCCTTCTCTCTCCCCTCTGGCTCTCCCACCCCGCTTTCTCCTCTTCGACTCCCCAATTTTGCTCTCTCCCCTCTGGCTCTCCCACCCCACTCTCTCCTCTTCGACTCCCCAGTTTTGCTCTCTCCTCTCAGGCTCTCCCACCCCACTCTCTCCTCTCTGGCTCCCCAATTCTGCTCTTTCTTCTCTAGTTCTCCCACCCCACTCTCTCCTCTTTGACCCCCCAATTTTGCTCTCTCCTCTCAGGCTCTCCCACCCCACTCTCTCCTCTTTGACTCCCCAATTTTGCTCTCTCCTCTCAGGCTCTCCCACCCCACTCTCTCCCCTCTGGCTCCCCCATTGTGCTCTCTCCTCACAGACTCCCCCACCTCACTCTCTCCTCTTTGGCTCCCCTAGTCTTCTCTCTCTTCTCTGGCTCCCCTATTCTGCTTTCTCCTCTCTGGCTCCCTCAATTTTGCTTTCTTCCCTCTGGCTCCTCCAACTCACACTCTCCCTTCTGGCTCCCCCATTCTGCTCTCTCCTCTCAGGCCTCCCCACCCAACTCTCTCCTTTCTGGCTCCCCCATTCTGATCTCTCCTCCCCTGCTCCCCCATTCTGCTCTCTCCTCTCAGGCCTCCCCACCCAACTCTCTCCTTTCTGGCTTCCCCATTCTGCTCTCTCGTCTCAGGCCTCCCTACCCAACAACTCTCTCCTTTCTGGCTCCCCCATTCTGCTCTCTCCTCCCCTGCTCCCCCATTCTGCTCTCTCCTCTCAGGCCTCCCCACCCAACTCTCTCCTTTCTCTCCAATTCTGCTCTCTTCCCTCTGGCTCCTCCACCCAACTTTCTCCTCTCTGGCTCCTCCATTCTGCTCTCTTCCCTTCTGGCTTCCCCATTCTGCTCTCTCGTCTCAGGCCTCCCTACCCAACAACTCTCTCCTTTCTGGCTCCCCCATTCTGCTCTCTCCTCCCCTGCTCCCCCATTCTGCTCTCTTCTCTCAGGCCTCCCCACCCAACTCTCTCCTTTCTCTCCAATTCTGCTCTCTTCCCTCTGGCTCCTCCACCCAACTTTCTCCTCTCTGGCTCCTCCATTCTGCTCTCTTCCCTTCCGGCTCCCCAATTTTGCTCTCTCCTCTCAGGCCTCCCTACCCAACTCTCTCCTCTCTGGCTCCCCCATTCTGCTCTCTCCCCTCTGGCTTCCCCATTTTGCTCTCTCCTCTCAGGCCTCCCCACCCAATTTTCTCCTTTCTGGCTCCCCCATTCTGCTCTCTCCTTTCCGGCTCCCCCATTCTGCTCTCTCCCCTCTGGCTCCCCGATTCTGCTCTCTCCCCTCCTGCTCCCCTATTCTGCTCTCTCCTCTCAGGCCTCCCCACCCAACTCTCTCCTTTCTGGTTCCCCCATTCTGCCCTCTCCCCTCTGGCTCCCCCATTCTGCTCTCTCCTTTCTGGCTCCCCCATTCTGCTCTCTTCCCTGTGGCTCCACCCCCTTGCTCTCTCCTCTCTGGCTCTCCCATTCTGCTCTCTCCTCTCAGGTTCCCCCACCTCACTCTCTCCTCTTTGGTTCCCCCATTCTGCTCTCTCCTCTCAGGCCTCCCCACCCAACTGTCTCCTTTCTGGGTCCCCCGTTCTTCTCTCTCCTCTCAGGCCTCCCCACCCAGCTCTCTCCTCTCAGGCCTCCCCACCCAACTGTCTCCTTTCTGGGTCCCCCATTCTTCTCTCTCCTCTCAGGCCTCCCCACCCAGCTCTCTCCTTTCTGGCTCCCCCATTCTGCTCTCTCCTTTCTGTCTCCCCCATTCTGCTCTCTTCCCTGTGGCTCCTCCCCCTTGCTCTCTCCTCTCTGGCTCTCCCATTCTGCTCTCTCCTCTCAGGCCTCCCCACCCAACTTTCTCCTTTCTGGCTGCTCCATTCTGCTCTCTCCTTTCTGGCTTCCCCCATTCTGCTCTCTTCCCACCCCGCTCTCTCCCTTCTGGCTCCCCCCACCCCACTCTCTCCCCTCCGGGTTCCCCCAGCTCCCTCTCCTCCTCCACAGACAGCCGGACCACCCAGACCGGAGACCGGACGGGGTCCTGACAAAGAGATGGAGGAACGCGTTGGCGGTTCTCAGAGTTTCGCATCCGCCTGTTGACATTTATTTTAGCTCAATGCTGCCAAGACGGGAGACATAATAAGTGTCTTCAGGTCACTCAGTGTCATATGTGGAGATAACGAGGTCCCAGGAGGCTGAGAGATCGGGGGTTGGGGGGAGAGACACAGAGACATCTAGAAGAGAAGAACTGGGGAGATGCAAACACCAAACCCCAGCCCTCTCCAGCGTCCCACCACCCTGCGACTGAGTAACGTTCGCTGGCTCTTTGGGCCTTACAGGTGGGAAGACCGAAGGCCAGAGATAATAATAATAACAAGAAAAACAATAAAGGTGAGATCTGTTAAGTGCTTACTATGTGCCAAGCACCGTTCTAAGTGCTGGAGTAATAATAATAATAATAATAATAATAATAATAATAATAATAATAATAATAATAATAATAATAATAATTGTTAAGGGCTTACTATGTGCCAAGCACCGTTCTAAGTGCTGGAGTAATAATAATAATGATAATGATATTTGTTAAGCGCTTACTATGTGCCAAGCACCGTTCTAAGCGCTGGAGTAATAATAATAATAATAGTGATATTTGTTAAGCGCTTACTATGTGCCAAGCACCGTTCCAAGCGTTGGAGTAATAGTAATAATAATAATGATATTTGTTAAGCGCTTACTATGTGCCAAGCACCGTTCTAAGCACTGGAGTAATAATAATAATAATGATGATGGTTTTTGTTAAGCGCTTACTATGTGCCAAGCACCATTCTAAGCGCTGGAGTAATAATAATAATAATGATGATGGTATTATTTGTTAAGCGCTTACAACGTGCCAAGCACCATTCTAAGCACTGGAGTAATAATAATAATTATGATGATGGCATTTGTTAAGCACTTACTATGTGCCAAGCACCGTTCTAAGCACTGGAGTAATAATAATAATAATGATGATGATGGCATTTGTTAAGCGCTTACTATGTGCCAAGCACCATTCTCAGCGCTGGAGTAATAATAATAATGATGATGGTATTTGTTAAGCACTTACTATGTGCCAAGTACCATTCTAAGAGCTGGAGCAATAATAATAATAATGATGATGGTATTTGTTAAGTGCTAACTATGTGCCAAGCACCATTCTAAGCACTGGAGCAATAATAATAATGATGATGGTATTTGTTAAGCGCTTACAATGTGCCAAGCACCGTTCTAAGTGCTGGAGTAATTAATAATAATAATAATAATAATAATAATAATAATATTTGTTAAGCACTTACTATGTGCCAAGCACCATTCTAAGCACTGGAGTAATAATAATAATAATAATAATAATAATAATAATAATAATAATAATAATATTTTTTAAGCGCTTACTATGTGCCAAGCACCATTCTAAGTGCTGGAGTAATAATAATAATAATAATAATAATGATGGTATTTGTTAAGTGCTTACAATGTGCCAAGCACCATTCTAAGCACTGGAGTAATAATAATAATAATATTTGTCAAGCACTTCCAATATGCCAAGCACTGTTCTAAGCCCTGGAGATAGAAGGTCGTCGGGTTGTCCCCCGTGGGGCTCCCAGTCTTCATCCCCATTTTCCAGATGAGATCACTGAGGCCTGGAGAAGTGAAGTGACTCGCCCAAGGTCATGCAGCGGACAAGTGGCAGAGCCGGGATTAGAACCCGTATCTTCTGACTCCCAAGCCCCAGGCGCTTGCCACTAAGCCACGGTGCTTCTCTGATAATTGTGGTATTTATTAAGGGCTTACTATGTCCCAGGCACTGTACTGAGCACTGGGGTGGAGACGAGCTAGTCGGGGGTACCCAGTCCCTGTCCCACATGAGGTTCCCAGACTGAATCCCCATTTTCCAGAGGAGGGAACTGAGGCCCGGAGAAGTGAAATAATAATAATGATGGCATTTATTAAGCACTTATTATGTGCCAAGCACAGCTCTAAGCGCTGGGGAGGTTACAAGGTGATCAGGTTGTCCCACGGGGGGCTCACCGTCTTCATCCCCATTTTACAGAAGAGGTCACTGAGACTCAGAGAATAATAATAATGATGGCATTTATTAAGCATTTACTAGGAGCAAAGCACTGTTCTGAGTGCTGGGGAGGTTACAAGGTAATCAGGTTGTCCCACGGGGGGCTCACCGTCTTCATCCCCATTTTCCAGATGAGGGAACTGAGGCCCAGAGAAGTGAAACGACTGGCCCAAAGTTACACAGCTGACAAGTGGCGGAGCCGGGATTTGAATGCAATGACCATCTCAAGGTCACACGGCAGGCAGGTGGCAGAGCCGGAATTAGAACCCATGACCTCCTGACTCCCAGCCTGCTGCCAAGTGTCCCCACAGGCGACGGGGACCACAGGGTGGACTCAGCTCATGGCCTCGCGCCATCCCACTTCCCCGCAACCTCCCGGGTCAGGGGTCAGAGGTCAGGGGGCAGGCACAGGGAGAGGCAGGAGAAAAGAGGAATGGGCAGTGGGGAGGAAGGGCAGGGAGGTGACTGGAGGAGGAGGAGGAGAGGGAGAAGGAAGAGGAGGAGGAGAGGGAGGAGGTGGAGAAGAGGGAGGAGGAAGAGAAGAAGGAGAGGAGGAGGGGAGGAGGAAGAGGGGAAGAGGAAGAAGAGCAGCAGAGTGAGGAGGAGGAAGAGAGGGAGGAGGAAGAAGAAGGTGAAGGGGAGGAGGAGGAGCAGAAGAGTGAGGAGGAGGAGGAAGAGGAGAATGGGAGGAGAAGGAGAGGGAGGAGGAAGAAGAGGAGAAGGGGAGGAGGAGGAGGGGAAGAGGGAGAAGGTGGGAAAGAGGGAGGAGGAGGAGCAGAAGAGTGAGGAGGAGGAGGAAGAGAGGGAGAAGGAGGAGGAAGAAGAGGAGAAGGGGAGGAGGAAGAGGGGAAGAGGGAGGAGGATGGAAAGAGGGAGGAGGAAGAAGAAGAAGGGGGAGGAGGAGGAGCAAAAGAGTGAGGAGGAAGGGGAAGAGGAGAATGGGAGGAGAAGGAGAGGAGGAGGGGAAGAGGGAGGAGGAGGAGCAGAAGAGGGAGGAGGAGGAGGAAGAATGGAGGAGGAAAAAGGAGAAGGGGAGGAGGAGGGAAAGAGTGAGGAGGAGGAAGAGGGAAAGAGGGAGGAGGGCAAAGGGGAGGAGGGAGGAGGGAAAGAGAGGAGGGGAAGAGGGAGGAGGAAGAGCAGAAGAGTGAGGAGGAGGAAGAAGAAGGAGAAGGGAGGAGGAGGAGGAGCAAAAGAGGGAGGAGGAGGAGGAGGAAGAGGAGAAGAATGGGAGGAGAAGCAGAGGGAGGAGGAAGAAGAGGAGAAGAGGAGGAGGAGGGGAAAAGGGAGGAGGAGGAGGAGCAAAAAAATGAGGAGGAGGAGGAAGGGAAGGAGAGGGAGGAGGAAGAAGAGAAGGGGAGGAGGAGGGGAAGAGGGAGGAGGAGGGAAAGAGGGAGGAGGAGGAGCAGAAGAGTGAAGAGGAGAGAAGGAGGAGGAGGAGGAAGAGTGAGAGGAGGAAAAAGAGGAGAAGGGGAGGAGGAGGGAAAGAGTGAGGAGGAGGAGGAAGAGTGGGAGGAGGAAAAAGAGGAGAAGGGGAGGAGGAGAGGAAGAGTGAGGAGGAGGAGGAGGAGGGAAAAAGGGAGGAGGGAGGAGGGAAAGAGAGGAGGGGAAGAGGGAGGAGGAGGGGAGGAGAAGGGGACGAGGGAGGAGGAAGAGGAGCAGAAGAGTGAGGTAGGGAGGAGGAAGAGGAGCAGAAGAGTGAGGTGGAGGGGAGGAAGAGGGGAAGAGGGAGGAGAAAGGAGCAGAAGAGTGAGAAGGAGAAGGAGGAAGACAGGGAAGAGGAAGAAGAGGAGAAGGGGGAGGAGGAAGAGGAGGGAGCGCTCAATAAATACCATCGGTAAATCGATAGACTGTCAACCTGTTGTGGGCAGGGACTGTCTCTCTTTATGGCCGTTTCGTACTTTCCAAGCGCTCAGGACAGCGCTCCGCACACAGTAAGCGCTCAATTAATACCATCGGTTAATCGATGGTACCCAAGAGTAGAGGAGGAGGAGGGAACGGGGAGGAGGAGGGGAGGAAGAGGGGAAGAGGGAGGAGAAAGGAGCAGAAGAGCAGACCCCGTGGGACAAACTGATCACCTTGTAACCTCCCCACCGCTCAGAACAGGGCTTTGCACATAGTAAGCGCTTAATAAATGCCATCATTATTAGTATTATCATTAAATCCCGGCTCCGCCACTTATCAGCTGTGTGACTTTGAGCAAGTCACTTCGCTTCTCTGGGCCTCAGTTCCCTCATCTGGAAAATGGGGATGAAGACCGTGAGCCACCCCGTGGGACAAACTCATCACCTTGTAACCTCCCCACTGCTCAGAACAGTGCTTGGCACAGAGTAAGAGCTTAATAAATGCCATCAATATTATTATTATGATTAAATCCCGGCTCCGCCACTTAGCTTTGTGACTTTGGGAAAGTCACTTCTTTTCTCTGGGCCTCAGTTCGCTCATCTGGAAAATGGGGATGAAGACGGTGAGCCCCCCATGGGACAAACTGATCACCTTGTAACCTCCCCACCGCTCAAATCAGTGCTTTGAACATAGTAAGAGCTTAATAAATGCCATTATTATTATTATTATTATTATTATTATTATTATTATTATCATTAAATCCCGGCTCCTCCACTTGTCAGCTGTGTGACTTTGAGCAAGTCACTTCCCTTCTCTGGGCCTCAGTTCCCTCATCTGGAAAATGGGGATGAAGACCGTGAGCCCCCGTGGGACAACCTGATTACCTTGTAAACACCCCACCGCTCAGAACAGGGCTTTGCACAGAGTAAGAGCTTAATAAATGCCATTATTATTATTATTATTATTATTAAATCCCGGCTCCGCCACTTGTCAGCTGTGTGACTTTGGGCCAGTCACTTCCCTTCTCTGGGCCTCAGTTCCCTCATCTGGAAAATGGGGATGAAGACCGTGAGCCCCCCGTGGGACAAACTGATCACACTGTAACCTCCCCACTGCTCAGAACAGTGCTTTGCACAGAGTAAGAGCTTAATAAATGCCATTATTATTATTATTATTATTATTATTATTATTATTATTAAATCCCGGCTCCATCACTTGCCAGCTGTGTGGGCAAGTCACTTTGCTTCTCTGGGCCTCAGTTCCCTCATCTGTAAAATGGGGATGAAGACCGTGAGCCCCCCATGGGACAACCTGATCACCTTGTAACCTCCCCAGTGCTTAGAACAGGGCTTTGCACGGAGTAAGTGCTTAACAAATGCTATAAAAAAAGATGGTGCCCATTAGGCGCTCCAAACACCGTTCTAGACGCCGGGGGGAGATACAAGGTCATTTGTTCACATTTATTTATATATGTTTGTATGCATTTATTACTCTATTTATTTATTTTACTTGTACATATCTATTCTATTTATTTTATTTTGTTAATATATTTTGTTTTGTTCTCTGTCTCCCCCTTCTAGACTGTGAGCCCACTGTTGGGTAGGGACAGTCTCTAGATGTTGCCAACTTGTACTTCCCAAGCGCTTAGTACAGTGGTCTGCACAAAGGAAGCACTCAATAAACACGATTAATTGATTGATTGATTGATTGAGCGCTTACTGTGTGGGGCTCACAGTCCCCGACGTCCAGAGGAGGTCACCGCGGCCCAGAGGGACGAAATGACTTGTCCAAGGTCACCCACCCAACGGGCGGGTGGAGGAGCCGGAACCTGTGACCTCAAAATGTCTCTATATGTTGCCAACTTGTACTTCCCAAGCGCTTAATACAGTGCTCTGCACACAGTAAGTGCTCAATCAATACGATTGATTGATTGATTGACTTGTCCAAGGTCACCCACCCACCGGACGGGTGGAGGAGCCAGAACCCGTGACCTCGAAATGACTTGTCCAAGGTCACCCACCCAACGGGCGGGTGGAGGAGCCGGAAACTGTGACCTAGAAATGTCTCTATATATTGCCAACTTGTACTTCCCAAGCGCTTAGTACAGTGCTCTGCACACAGTAAGTGCTCAATCAATACGATTGATTGATTGATTGACTTGTCCAAGGTCACCCACCCACCGGACGGGTGGAGGAGCCAGAACCCGTGACCTCGAAATGACTTGTCCAAGGTCACCCACCCAACGGGTGGGTGGAGGAGCCGGAAACTGTGACCTAGAAATGTCTCTATATATTGCCAACTTGTACTTCCCAAGCGCTTAGTACAGTGCTCTGCACACAGTAAGTGCTCAATCAATACGATTGATTGATTGATTGACTTGTCCAAGGTCACCCACCCACCGGACGGGTGGAGGAGCCGGAACCCGTGACCTCGAAATGACTTGTCCAAGGTCACCCACTCAACGGGCGGGCGGAGGAGCTGGAACCCGTGACCTCGAAATGACTTGTCCAAGGTCACCCACCCAACGGGTGGGCGAAGGAGCTGGAACCCGTGACCTCGAAATGTCTCTATATATTGCCAACTTGTACTTCCCAAGCGCTTAGTACAGTGCTCTGCACACAGTAAGTGCTCAACAAATACGACTGATTGATTGATTGACTTGTCCAAGGTCACCCACCCAACGGACAGGCGGAGGAGCTGGAACCCGTGACCTCGAAATGACTTGTCCAAGGTCACCCACCCAACGGGCGGGTGGAGGAGCCGGAACCTGTGACCTCAAAATGACTTGTCCAAGGTCACCCACCCACCGGACAGGCGGAGGAGCCGGAACCCATGACCTCGAAATGACTTGTCCAAGGTCACCCACCCAACGGACGGGTGGAGGAGCCGGAACCTGTGCCCTCCGACCCCCAGGCCCGGCCCTTGCCCCCGGCCTCCCTCGCCCCCGGCCCCGGCTGACCGGCGGGCGACCTCTCGGCCACTCTGGCGACGTAGGGCCCGTGGAGGAAGCGCGGCTCGCTGTCGTTGACGTCCTGCACGGTGACGGTGACCCGGGTCTCCGGCTCCAGGAGGAGGCCCGTGCGGCCGTCCCGGGCCTGGGCCCACAGGGCGTACGAAGCCTTCCGCTCGCGGTCCAGGCGCTCCGTGGCGTGGACGTCCCCGCTCTCCTCGTCGATGAGGAACACGGTGCCCGCCCCTTCGCCCGACAGGGTGTACCGCACGGCGCCGTCCCCCGTGTCCGCGTCCGAGTGGATCTGGGGGGGGTGGCAGGGACCGCGTGCCGGCGCTTAGAACGGATGACGGATGCCATCATTATCATTATTATTCATTCATTCATTCCAGCCATCGTATTTATTGAGCACTTACTGTGTGCCGGCGCTTAGAACGGTGCTGGGCACCTAGGAAGCGCCTAAAAGATGCCATCATTATCATTATTATTCATTCATTCATTCCATCCATCATATTTATTGAGCACTTACTGTGTGCCGGCGCTTAGAACGGTGCTGGGCACCTAGGAAGCGCCTAATGGATGCCATCATTATCATTATTATTCATTCATTCATTCCATCCATCGTATTTATTGAGCACTTTCTGTGTGCTGGCGCTTAGAACGGTGCTGGGCACCTAGGAACCGCCTAACAGATGCCATCATTATCATTATTATTCATTCATTCATTCCATCCATCGTATTTATTGAGCACTTTCTGTGTGCTGGCGCTTAGAACGGTGCTGGGCACCTAGGAAGCGCCTACCGGATGCCATCATTATCATTATTATTCATTCATTCCATCCATCGTATTTATTGAGCGCTTTCTGTGTGCTGGAGCTTAGAACGGTGCTGGGCACCTAGGAAGCGCCTAACGGATGCCATCATTATCATTATTATTCATTCATTCATTCCATCCATCGTATTTATTGAGCGCTTCCTGTGTGCCGAGCACCAGACTAAGCACTTGGAAAGCCCTTAGCACAGTGCTCTGCACACAGTAAGCACTCAATAAATACAATTGATGATGATGATGATGATGATGATGAAAGTACAAGTTGGCAACATAGAGAGACGGTCCCTACCCAACAGCGGATTAATTAATTCAATCGTATTTATTGAGCGCTTACTGTGTGCCGAGCACTGTACTAAGCGCTTGGGAAGTACAAGTTGGCAACATAGAGAGACGGTCCCCACCCAACAGCAGATTAAGTCATTCAATCGTATTTATTGAGTGCTTACTGTGTGCCGAGCACCGGACTAAGCGCTCGGGAAGTACAAGTTGGCAACATAGAGAGACGGTCCCTACCCAACAGTGGATTAATTCATTCCATTGTATTTATTGAGCGCTTACTGTGTGCAGGGCACTGTATTAAGCGTTTGGGAAGTACAAGTTGGCAACATAGAGAGACGGTTCCTACCCAACAGCGGATTAATTCATTCAATCATATTTATTGAGCGCTTACTGTGTGCAGAGCACTGTACTAAGCACTCGGGAAGTACAAGTTGGCAACATAGAGAGACGGTCCCTACCCAACAGTGGGCTCACAGTCTAAAAGACTCCCAAGCCCAGGCTCTTTCCACTGAGCCACGCTGCTTGTATCTCCCCCAGCGCTCAGAACGGTGCCTGGCACATAGTAAGCGCTTAACAAACACCATCGTGATTTATTATTATTATTATTATTATTATTATTATTATCCTCTCCCCACAGCTGAGCAATCGGGACCCCTCCTCCACCCAAAGAGCCCCCTCTCCCGCCCCCACCGCCAGACGCTTCTCGGCCTTCTCCTCAACTCATCTCTCCTTCAACCCACACATTCAATTTGTCACCAGATCTCATCATTTCAACCTTCACAACAACGCTAAAATCCGCCCTCTCCTCCCCGTAATAATAACGGTCTCCGTTAGGCGCTTACTACGTGCCCAGCGCCGTTCTAAGCGCCGAGGGAGATACAAGGTGAAGCGGAGAGAGACAGAGAGAGACAAAGCGCTTAATAAATGCCATTACTATTATTATTATTACCTCAGCTCTTAGAACAGTGCTTTGCACATAGTAAGCGCTTAATAAATGCCATTATTATTATTATTATTATTACCTCAGCTCTTAGAACAGGTTGTCCCCTGTGGGCTCACCGTTTTCATCCCCATTTTCCCTACGCGGGAACTGAGGCCCAGAGAAGCGACTCACCTAACGTCACCCATTTGACAAGCGGCGGAGGCGGGATTAGAACAATAATAATAATAATGATGGCATTTATGAAGCGCTTACTATGTGCAAAGCACCGTTCTAAGCGCCGGGGAGGTTCCAAGGTGATCAGGTGGTCCCACTTGGGGGCTCATGGCTTTCATCCCCATTTGACAGATGAGGGAACTGAGGCCCAGAGACGTGAAGTGACTTGCCCAAAGTCACACAGCTGACATGCGGCGGAGGCGGGATTTGAACCCACAACCTCTGGCTCCCAAGCCTGCCACGCCAATCCCATCGCTCGTCCTCTCCCACCTGGGTGATGGCCTTGGCCTCCTCACCGACCTCCCGGCCTCCAGCCTCTCCCCGCTCCGGGCCGGACTTTGCTCTGCGGCCTCCATCGTTTTTCCACAAAAACGTTCAGTTCACGTCTCCCCGCTCCCCGAATCCCTCCGGGAGTCGCCCGTCCAACCCCGGGTCAAACAGAAACCTGTCACCGTTGGCTTTATGTTGCCAACTTGTACTTCCCAGGCGCTTAGTACAGTGCTCTGCACACAGTAAGTGCTCAATGAATACGATTGATTCATTGTACCCCCTCCTATCTCACCTCGCTGGTCGTCTACTACAGTCCGGCCCGCATGCTCCGCTCCTCTAATTCCAACCTTCTCCCTGGGCTTAGTTTTCTTCCATCTCACCGCCAACCCCTGGCCCCCGTCTGGCCTCCCTCCTCAAATAATAATAATAATAATAATAATAATAATAATAATAATAATAATAATGGCATTTATTAAGCGCTTACTTTTCATTCATTCATTCATTCACTCGTATTTATTGAGCACTTACTGTGTGCAAAGCACTGTTCTAAGCGTCAGGGAGGTTACAAGGTGATCCGTTTGTCCCGCTGGGGGCTCCCAGTCTTCATCCCCATTTTCCAGACGAGGTCACTGAGGCCCAGAGAAGGGAAGTGACTTGCCCAAAGTCACCCAGCTGACAAGTGGCGGAGCCAGGATTTGAACCCGTGACCTCTGACTCCCAAGCCGGTGCTCTTTCCACTGAGCCACGCTGCTTCTCTAGACTGTGAGCCCTCTGTGGGGTAGGGACCGCCTCTAGATGTTGCCGACTTGGACTTTCCAAGCGCTTAGTACAGCGCTCTGCACACAGGAAGTGCTCAATAAGTACGATTGAATGAATGAATGAATGAATGAATGAACGCTGAGCCTTCTCCTAGGAAGCAAATGTGGCCTAGTGGAAAAGTCAGCCAGCTGTAGTCCCTGAGCACTTACTGTGTGCAGAGCACTGTACTAAGCACTTGGGAAGCGCTTAGTACAGTGCTCTGGACACAGTAAGCGCTCAATAAATACGATTGATTGATTGATTGATTGGGAGGGTACAATGTAGCAATATTACAGACACATTCCCGACCCACAGTGAGCACGGGTTTGGGAGTCACCTGATTTTAATCCCAGCCCTGAGCCTATTGTCGCGTAGGGATGGTCTCTGTTGCCGAATTGTACTTCCCAAGCGCTTAGTACAGTGCTCCGCACACAATAAGCTCTTAATTAATACGATCAAATGAACGACGTGGCGACGACCACCACGGGTCCTTGGGACAAGGATCGCGTCCTCTCCGATGACCGCTCCCGGGCCTTCCCCGGCTCTTGACGCCTCCTCGCAATCAATCAATCAATCAATCAATCGTATTTATTGAGCGCTTTCTGTGTGCAGAGCACTGTACTAAGCGTTTGGGAAGTCCAAGTTGGCAACATAGAGAGACAGTCCCTACCCAACAGTGGGCTCCCAGTCTAAAATCACCGGGCCCACGATCAGAAAGTAGCCCAGGCCCGGAGGGAGCGAAAGGGCCAAGCCCAAGCGCGGGAACGTCTCCGGATCGTCTCATCAGTGCCATTATGGGCGCTTTTTACGATCCATCATCAATCGTATTTATTGAGCGCTTACTGTGTGCAGAGCACTGTACTAAGCGCTTGAGAAGTACAAGTTGGCAACATATAGAGACAGTCCCTACCCAACAGTGGGCTCACAGTCTAAAAGATCCAGGCACTTAGAAGAAATCTATTAATCATCATCATCATCACTAATCGTATTTATTGAGCGCTTACTGTGTGCAGAGCACTGTACTAAGCGCTTGGGAAGTCCAAGTTGGCAACATACAGAGACAGCCCTACCCAACAGTGGGCTCACATTCTAAAAGATCCAGGCACTTAGGAGAAATCTATTAATCATCATCATCAATCACATTTATTGAGCGCTTACTGTGTGCAGAGCACTGTACTAAGCGCTTGGGAAGTCCAAGTTGGCAACATCTAGAGACAGTCCCTACCCAACAGTGGGCTCACAGTCTAAAAGGGGGAGACCGAGAACAAAACCAAACATACTAACACAATAAAATAAACAGAATAGATATGTACAAGCAAAATAAATAAATAAATAAATAGAGTAATAAATATGCACAAACATATCTACAGGTGCTGTGGGGAAGGGAAGGAGATAAGATGGGGGGATGGAGAGGGGGACGAGGGGGAGGGGAAGGAAGGGGCTCAGTCTGGGAAGGCCTCCTGGAGGAGGTGAGCTCTCAGTAGGGCCCTGAAGGGAGGAAGAGAGCTAGCTTGGCGGATGGGCGGAGGGATTGGGGGCATTCCGGGCCCGGGGGATGACGTGGGCCGGGGGTCGATGGCGGGACAGGCGAGAACGAGGTACAGCGAGGGCCAGGGAGGCAGAGGCAGGGGCAGACCGTCAGGGCCAGGGGGGCAGAGGCAGACGGTCAGGGCCAGGGAGGCAGACGGGCAGGGGCAGACCGTCAGGGCCAGGGAGGCAGACGGGCAGGGGCAGACGGTCAGGGCCAGGGAGGCAGACGGGCAGGGGCAGACGGTCAGGGCCAGGGAGGCAGGGGCAGACGGTCAGGGCCAGGGGAGCAGAGGGGCATGCGCAGACGGTCAGGGCCAGGGAGGCAGAGGGGCAGGGGCAGACGGTCAATGCCAGGGAAGCAGAGGCAAGGGAAGACGGTCAGGGCCAGGGAGGCAGGGGTAGGGGCAGACGGTCAATGCCAGGGAGGCAGGGGCAAGGGAAGGCGGTCAGGGCCAGGGGAGCAGAGGGGCATGCGCAGACGGTCAGGGCCAGGGAGGCAGAGGGGCAGGGGCAGACGGTCAATGCCAGGGAGGCAGAGGCAAGGGAAGACGGTCAGGGCCAGGGAGGCAGGGGTAGGGGCAGACGGTCAATGCCAGGGGGGTAGGGGCAAGGGAAGGCGGTCAGGGCCAGGGAGGCAGACGGGCAGGGGCAGACGGTCAGGGCCAGGGAGGCAGAGGCAGGGGAAGACGGTCAGGGCCAGGGAGGCAGGGGCAGGGGAAGACAGTCAGGGCCAGGGAGGCAGGGGTAGGGGCAGACGGTCAGGGCCAGGGAGGCAGGGGCAGGGGAAGACGGTCAGGGCCAGGGAGGCAGGGGTAGGGGCAGACGGTCAGGGCCAGAGGGGCAGAGGGGCAGGGCAGACGGTCAGGGCCAGGGAGGCAGAGGGGCAGGGGCAGACGGGCAGGGCCAGGGAGGCAGAGGGGCAGGGGCAGACGGGCAGGGCCAGGGAGGCAGACGGGCAGGGGCAGAGGGTCAGGGCCAGGGAGGCAGAGGGGCAGGGGCAGACGGTCAGGGCCAGTGAGCCAGGGGCAGACGGTCAGGGCCAGGGCGGCAGAGGGGCACACGCAGATGGTCAGGGCCAGGGAGGCAGAGGGGCAGGGGCAGGTGGTCAATGCCAGAGAGGCAGAGGCAAGGGAAGACGGTCAGGGCCAGAGAGGCAGAGGCAAGGGAAGACGGTCAGGGCCAGAGAGGCAGGGGCAGAGGCAGGCGGTCAGGGCCAGGGGGGTAGAGGGACAGGGGCAGACGGTCAGGGCCAGAGAGGCAGGGGCAGAGGCAGGCGGTCAGGGCCAGGGGGGTAGAGGGACAGGGGCAGACGGTCAGGGCCAGAGAGGCAGGGGCAGAGGCAGGCGGTCAGGGCCAGGGGGGTAGAGGGACAGGGGCAGACGGTCAGGGCCAGAGAGGCAGGGACAGGGGAAGACGGTCAGGGCCAGGGAGGCACAGGCGGGGCAGACAGTCAAGGCCAGGGAGGCAGAGGCAGGGGCAGACGGTCAAGGCCAGGGAGGCAGAGGCAGGGGAAGACGGTCAAGGCCAGGGAGGCAGAGGCAGGGGCAGATGGTCAGGGCCGGGAGGCAGGGGCAGACGGTCAGGGCCAAGGAGGCAGGGGCAGGGGCAGACGGTCAGGGCCAGGGAGGCAGACAGGCAGGGGCAGACTGTCAGGGCCAGGGGGGCAGAGGCAGACGGTTAGCGCCAGGGCTGCAGAGGGGCAGGGGCAGACGGTCAGGGCCAGGGAGGCAGGTGCAGGGGCAGAAGGTCATGGCCAGGGGGGCAGAGGGGCAGGGGCAGTCGTTCAGGGCCAGGGAGGCAGGGGCAGACGGTCAGGGCCAGGGGAGCAGAGGGGCACGGGCAGACGGTCAGGGCCAGGGGGGCAGAGGGGCAGGGGCAGACGGTCAAGGCCAGGGAGGCAGAGGCAGGGGCAGACGGTCAAGGCCAGGAAGGCAGAGGCAGGGGCAGATGATCAGGGCCAGAGGGGCAGAGGCAGACGGTCAGGACCAGGGCGGCAGAGGGGCACGCGCAGAGGGTCAGGGAAGCAGAGGGGAAGGGGCAGACAGTCAATGCCAGGGAGGCAGAGTCAAGGGAAGACGGTTAGGGCCAGGGAGGCAGGGGCAGACGGTCAGGGCCAGGGGCAGACGGTCAGTGCCAGGGAGGCAGGGGTAGGGGCAGACGGTCAGGGCCAGGGAGGCATTGGTAGGGGCAGAGGGTCAGGTCCAGGGAGGCACGGGTAGGGGCAGACGGTCAGGTCCAGGGCGGCAGAGGGGCACGGGCAGATGGTTAGGGCCAGGGAAGCAGAGGAAGGGGAAGATGGTCAAGGCCAGGGAGGCAGAGGAAGGGGAAGATGGTCAGGGCCAGGGAGGCAGGGCCAGGGGCAGACCGTCAGGGCCAGGGAGGAAGAAGGCAGGGGCAGACCGTCAGGGCCAGCGAGGCAGGGGCAGGGAAAGACGGTCAGGGCCAGGGAGGCAGAGGGGCAGGGGCAGACGCTCAGGGCCAGGGAGGCAGGGGTAGATGGTCAGGGCCAGGGCGGCAGAGGGGCAGGGGCAGACGGTCAGGGCCAGGGAGGCAGGGGCAGAGGCCGGCGGTCAGGGCCAGGGGGGCAGAGGGACAGGGGCAGAAGTTCAGGTCCAGGGAGGCAGGGGCAGGGGAAGACGGTCAGGGCCAGGGAGGCAGAGGCAGGGAGGCAGGGGCAGGCGAAGATGGTCACGGCCAGGGTGGCAGGGGGGCAAGGGCAAACCGTCAGGGCCAGGGAGGCAGGGGCAGGGCCAGACGGTCAGGGCCAGGGAGGCAGGCTTAGGGGCAGACGGTCAGGGCCAGGGAGGCAGGGTTAGGGGCAGACGGTCAGGACCAGGGCGGCAGAGGGGCATGGGCAGATGGTCAGGGCCAGGGTGGCAGAGGAAGGGAAAGACTGTCAAGGCCAGGGAGGCAGGGGCAGGGGCAGACGGTCAGGGCCAGGGAGGCAGGGGCAGAGGCAGACGGTCAGGGCCAGGGTGGCAGAGGGGCAGGGGCAGACGGACAGGGCCAGGGAGGCAGAGGCAGGGGAAGACGGTCAGGGCCAGGGAGGCAGGGGCAGGGGAAGACGGTCAGGGCCAGGGAGGCAGGGGCAGGGGAAGACGGTTAAGGCCAGGGAGGCAGAGACAGAGGCAGGCGGTAAGGGCCAGGGGGGCAGAGGGGCAGGGGAAGATGGTCAGGGCCAGGGAGGCAGAGGGGCAGGGGCAGACGGTCAGGGCCAGGGAGGCAGAGGCAAGGGAAGGCGGTCAGGGCCAGGGAGGAAGGGGCAGGGGCAGACGGTCAGGGCCCGGGAGGCAGAGGCAGGAGAAGACAGTCAGGGCCAGGGAGGCAGGGGAAGGGGCAGGCGGTCAGGACCAGGGGGGCAGAGGGACAGGCGCAGACTGTCAGGGCCAGGGAGGCAGAGGCAGGGGAAGACGGTCAGGGCCAGGGAGGCAGAGGGGCAGGGGCAGACAGTCAGGGCCAGGGAGGCAGAGGTAGGGGAAGACAGTCAGGGCCGGGGAGGCAGGGGCAGGGGCAGACGGTCAGGGCCAGGGAGGCAGGGGCAGACGGTCAGGGCCAGGGAGGCAGACTGGCAGGGGCAGACGGTCAGGGCCAGGGAGGCAGAGGCAGGGGCAGACGGTCAAGGCCAGGGAGGCAGAGGCAGGGGCAGACGGTCAGGGCCAGGGGGGCAGAGGCAGGGGCAGACGGTCAGGGCCGGGGAGGCAGAGGCAGGGGCAGACGGTCAGGGCCAGGGAGGCAGAGGCAGGGGCAGACAGTCAGGGCCGGGGAGGCAGAGGCAGGGGCAGACGGTCAGGGCCAGGGAGGCAGAGGCAGCGGCAGATGGTGAGGGCCGGGGGGCAGAGGTAGGCGGTCAGGGCCAGGGAGGCAGGGGCAGGGGCAGACTGTCAGGGCCAGGGAGGCACGGGCAGACGGACAGGGCCAGGGAGGCACGGGCAGACGGTCAGGGCCAGGGGCAGACGGTCGGTGCCAGGGAGGCAGGGGTAGGGGCAGACGGTCAGGGCCAGGGAGGCAGGGGCAGACGGTCAGCGCCAGGGAGGCAGAGGGGCACGGACAGACGGTCTGGGGCAGGGAGGCAAAGGAAGGGGAATACGATCAAGGCCAGGGAGGCAGGGGCAGACGGTCAGGGCCAGGGCGGCAGAGCGGCAGCAGCAGACGGTCAGGGCCAGGGCGGCAGAAGGGCAGGGGCAGGGGTAGACAGTCAATGCCAGGGAGGCAGAGGCAAGGGAAGACGTTCAGGGCCAGGGAGGCAGGGGCAGAAGCAGGCGGTCAGGGAAAGGGGGGCAGAGGGACAGGGGCAGACGGTCAGGGCCAGAGAGGCAGGGGCAGGGGAAGACGGTCAGGGCCAGCGAGGCAGAGGCAGGGGCAGACAGTCAAGGCCAGGGAGGCAGAGGCAGGGGAAGGTGGTCAGGGCCAGGGAGGCAGAGGCAGGGGCAGACGGTCAAGGCCAGGGAGGCAGAGGCAGGGGCAGACGGTCAAGGCCAGGGAGGCAGAGGCAGGGGCAGATGGTCAGGGCCAGGGGGGCAGAGGAAGGGGCAGGTGGTCAGGGCCAGGGGGGCAGAGGAAGGGGCAGGTGGTCAGGGCCAGGGAGGCAGAGGCAGGGGCAGATGGTCAGGGCCAGGGAGGCAGAGGCAGGGGCAGATGGTCAGGGCCGGGAGGCAGGGGCAGACGGTCAAGGCCAAGGAGGCAGGGGCAGGGGCAGACGGTCAGGGCCAGGGAGGCAGACAGGCAGGGGCAGACTGTCAGGGCCAGGGGGGGCAGAGGCAGACGGTCAGCGCCAGGGCTGCAGAGGGGCAGGGGCAGACGGTCAGGGCCAGGGAGGCAGGTGCAGGGGCAGAAGGTCATGGCCAGGGGGGCAGAGGGGCAGGGGCAGTCGTTCAGGGCCAGGGAGGCAGGGGCAGACGGTCATGGCCAGGGGAGCAGAGGGGCAGGGGCAGACGGTCAGGGCCAGAGAGGTAGAGGCAGGGGCAGACGGTCAAGGCCAGGGAGGCAGAGGCAAGGGCTGACGGTCAGGGCCAGGGGGGCAGAGGCAAGGGAAGGCAGTCAGGGCCAGGGTGGCAGGGGTAGGGGCGGACGGTCAGGGCCAGGGAGGCAGAGGCAGGGGCAGACCGTCAGGGCCAGGGAGGCAGGGGCAGACGGTCAGGGCCAGGGCGGCAGAGGGGCACGCGCAGACGGTCAGGGCCAGGGAGGCAGAGGCAGGGAAAGATGGTCAAAGCCAAGGAGGCAGGGGCAGACGGTCAGGGCCAGGGAGGCAGGGGCAGGGGCAGATGGTCAGGGCCAGGGAGGCAGGGCCAGGGGCAGACGGTCAGGTCCAGGGAGGCAGGGGTAGGGGCAGACGGTCAGGTCCAGGGAGGCAGGGGTAGGGGCAGACGGTCAGGTCCAGGGAGGCAGGGGTAGGGGCAGACGGTCAGGTCCAGGGAGGCAGGGGTGGGGCAGAGGTTCAGGTCCAGGGAGGCACGGGTAGGGGCAGATGGTCAGGTTCAGGGCGGCAGAGGGGCACGGGCAGACGGTCAGGGCCAGGGAGGCAGAGGCAGGGGAAGATGGTCAAGGCCAGGGAGGCAGAGGAAGGGGAAGACGGTCAGGGCCAGGGAGGCAGAGGAAGGGGAAGATGGTCAAGGCCAGGGAGGCAGAGGAAGGGGAAGACGGTCAGGGCCAGGGAGGCAGGGGCAGGGGCAGACCGTCAGGGCCAGGGGGGCAGGCTTAGGGGCAGACGGTCAGGTCCAGGGAGGCAGGGTTAGGGGAAGACGGTCAGGACCAGGACGGCAGAGGGGCATGGGCAGATGGTCAGGGCCAGGGTGGCAGAGGAAGGGAAAGATGGTCAAGGCCAGGGAGGCAGGGGCAGGGGCAGACGGTCAGGGCCAGGGAGGAAGGGGCAGAGGCAGACGGTCAGGACCAGGGAGGCAGAGGCAGGGGAAGACGGTCAAGGCCAGGGAGGCAGGGGCAGGGGCAGGCGGTCAGGGCCAGGGGGGCAGAGGGACAAGGGCAGACGGTCAGGGCCAGGGAGGCAGGGGCAGGGGAAAATGGTCAGGGCCAGGGAGGCAGCGGCAGGGGCAGACAGTCAGGGCCAGGGAGGAAGGGGCAGACTGTCAGGGCCAGGGAGGAAGGGGCAGGGGAAGATGGTCAGGGCCAGGGAGGCAGAGGGGCAGGGGCAGACAGTTAGGGCCAAGGAGGCAGAGGCAGGGGAAGGCAGTCAGGGCCAGGGAGGAAGGGGCAGGGGCAGACGGTCAGGTCCAGGGAGGCAGGGGCAGACGGTCAGGGCCAGGGAGGCAGGGGCAGGGGCAGACGGTTAGGGCCAGGGAGGAAGGGGCAGGGGCAGACGGTCAGGTCCAGGGAGGCAGGGGCAGACGGTCAGGGCCAGGGAGGCAGGGGCAGGGGCAGACGGTTAGGGCCAGGGAGGCAGACGGGCAGGGGAAGACGGTCAGGGCCAGGGAGGCAGAGGCAGGGGAAGACGGTCAGGTCCAGGGAGGCAGAGGCAGGGGAAGACGGTCAGGGCCAGGGAGGCAGAGGCAGGGGCAGACGGTCAGGGCCAGAGGGGCAGAGGCAGGGGCAGACGGTCAAGGCCAGGGAGGCAGAGGCAGGGGCAGACGGTCAGGGCCAGGGTGGCAGAGGGGCAGGGGCAGACGGTCAGGGCCAGGGAGGCAGAGGGGCAGGGGCAGACGGTCAGGGCCAGGGAGGCAGGGGCAGACGGTCAGGGCCTGGAAGGCAGAGGCAGGGGCAGACGGTCAAGGCCAGGGAGGCAGGGAAAGGGGCAGACGGTCAGGGCCAGGGAGGCAGGGGCAGACGGGCAGGGCCTGGAAGGCAGAGGCAGGGGCAGACGGTCAAGGCCAGGGAGGCAGAGAAAGGGGCAGACGGTCAGGGCCAGGGAGGAAGGGGCAGGGGCAGGCAGTCAGGGCCAGGGAGGCAGGGCCAGGGGCAGACCGTCAGGGCCAGGGAGGCAGGGACAGACGGCCAGGGCCAGGGAGGCAGAGGGGCAGGGGCAGACAGTCAGGGCCAGGGAGGCAGAGGGGCAGGGGCAGACGGTCAAGGCCAGGGAGGATGTGCATCTAGCTTTATTTCTATTTATTCTGACGACTTGACACCCGTCCACGTGTTTTGTTTTGTCGTCCGTCTCCCCCTTCTAGACTGTAAGCCCGTTGTCGAGCAGGGACCATCTCTAGATATTGCCGACTTGTCCTTCCTAAGCGCTTAGTCCAGTGCTCTGCACACAGTAAGCGCTCAATAAATACGATGGAATGAATGAATGAATGACTATTAAGCACTTAACAAATGCCATCATTATTAATCCCTTCTAGACTGTGAGCCCGCTGTTGGGTAGGGACCATCTCTATATGTTGCCGACTTGCCCTTCCCAAGCGCTTAGTACAGTGCTTTGCACACAGTAAGCGCTCAATAAATACGATTGAATGAATGAATGAATGAATGACTTCAGGCCAAGCATTTTTTCGAAGCGTTGGGGCAGATACTACTTTCATTCCTTCCTTCAGCCGTATTTATCGAGCGCTTACTATGTGCAGAGCACTGGACTAAGCGCTTGGGAAAGTACAGAAGCAGCGTGGCTCAGTGGAAAGAGCCCAGACTCGGGAGTCAGAGGTCATGGGTTCGAATACCGGCTCCGCTGCTTGTCAGCTGTGTGACTTTGGGCGAGTCGCTTCACTTCTCTGGGCCTCAGTTCCCTCATCTGTCGAAGGGGGATTAAAACTGTGAGCTCCCCGTGGGACAACCTGATCACATTTTAACTGCCCCGGCACTTAGAACAGTGCTTTGCACATAGTAAGTGCTTAATAAATGCCATTATTATTATTATTATTATTGTCAGCTGTGTGACTTTGGGCGAGTCGCTTCCCTTCTCTGGGCCTCAGTGACCTCATCTGTCAAAGGGGGATGAAGACTGTGAGCCCCTCGTGATACAACCTGATCACCTTGTAATCAATCAATCAATCAATCAATCGTATTTATTGAGCGCTTACTATGTGCAGAGCACTGTACTAAGCGCTTGGGAAGTACAAATTGGCATCACATAGAGACAGTCCCTACCCAACAGTGGGCTCACAGTCTAAAAGGGGGAGACAGAGAACAGAACCAAACATACCAACAAAATAAAATAAGTAGGATAGAAATGTACAAGTAAAATAAATAAATAGAGTAATAAATATGTACAACCATATATACATATATACAGGTGCTGTGGGGAAGGGAAGGAGGTAAGACGGGGGGATGGAGAGGGGGACGAGGGGGAGAGGAAAGAAGGGGCTCAATCTGGGAAGGCCTCCTGGAGGAGGTGAGCTCTCAGCAGGGCCAGGACCTTGTATCCTCCCCCACGCTTAGAACAGTGCTTGGCACATAGTAAGCGCTTAACAAATGCCATCATTATTATTATTATTATTATCTGGGCCTCAGTGACCTCATCTGTCAAATGGGGATGAAGACTGTGAGTCCCCCGTGATACAACCTGATCACCTTGTATCCTCCCCTGTGCTTAGAACAGTGCTTGGCACATAGTAAGCGCTTAACAAATGCCATTATTAATATCATTATTATTATTCTCTGGGCCTCAGTGACCTCATCTGTCAAATGGGGATGAAGACTGTGAGCCCCCCGTGATACATCCTGATCACCTTGTATCCTCCCCCGTGCTTAGAACAGTGCTTGGCACATAGTAAGCGCTTAACAAATGCCATCATTATTATTATTATTATTATTATTCTCTGGGCCTCAGTGACCTCATCTATCAAATGGGGATGAAGACTGTGAGCCCCCCGTATTATTACTATTATTATTATTATTCTCTGGGCCTCAGTAACCTCATCTGTCAAATGGGGATGAAGACCGTGAGCCCCCCGTGACACAACCTGATCACCTTGTATCCTCCCCCGTGCTTAGAACAGTGCTTGGCACATAGTAAGCGCTTAACAAATGCCATCATTATTATTATTATTATTGTTACAAATTCCGTGGCTCATGGGGGAAAGTTGAGGCAGACGGGGTGGGGAAAGGTATTTTGGGAAGGGCACAGTGTCAATCAATCATAGCGACTGCGCGCTCACCGTGCGCGGAGCACTGTGCTAAGCGATACAGCAAGATAACTTCTAGACTGTGAGCCCACTGTTGGGTAGGGACCGTCTCTATATGTTGCCAACTTGTACTTCCCAAGCGCTTAGTACAGTGCTCTGCACACAGTAAGCGCTCAATAAATACGATTGAATGAATGAATGAATGAGGGGGTGAGGGGATGGACGCGTTTAAGACCGACGGTAAGGGGTTTCTGATCAATCAATCAATCAATCAGTCGTATTTATGGAGCGCTTACTGTGTGCAGAGCACTGTACTAAGCGCTTGGGAAGTCCAAGCTGGCAACATCTAGAGACGGTCCTTACCCAACGGTGGGCTCACAGTCTAGAAGGTCATGGGTTCGAATTCCGCCTCCGCTGCATGTCTGCTGTGTGACCTTGGGCAAGTCATTTAACTTCTCTGAGCCTCAGTTCCCTCATCTGTAAAATGGGGATGAAGACTGTGAGCTCCCCGTGGGACAACCTGATCACCTTGTAATCTTCCCCAGCGCTTAGAACAGTGCTTTGCACATGGTAAGCGCTTAATAAATGCCATTATTATTATTATAGAAGGGGGAGACAGAGAACAAAACAAAACATATTAACAAAATAAAATAAATAGAATAAATACGAACAAGTAAAATAAATAAATAAATAGAGTAATAAATACGCGCAAACATATATACATATATACAGGTGCTGTGGGGAAGGGAAGGGATCGACGGGGAGGTGGACGGGCGACCGCCGGAGGGTCTCGACGTGGACACAACATTTCTGTCGCAAAACAGTCCGGAAGGCAGAGGGAAGTTTGGACCGGAGCCGGGAGAGGCCGGAGGCCCGGAGGTCGGCGAGGAGGCCGATGCGGTCACCCGGGCCGGAGAGGAGAAGCGCTCGGATTAAAATAGGAGCAGTTTGGACGGAGAGCGCTTAGAACAGTGCTTTGAACATAGTAAGCGCTTAACAAATGCCATCGTTATTACGGAGAGGGAAGGGTGGATTTTATCCCAGTTGAAAAACCAGAGCGGGTATCTCTCCCTGCCCCTGGCCTGAAAATTGGGCTGGGAGAGGCTATTAATTACTTCCTTCTAATTAAATCCAAATTAAACGCGAACAGCAAGTCAGACCCTACTCGCCAGCTCCAGGACGGCAGGGGAGGAAATCAAGGCCCACTCCGCTCCTTAATGGGCTCTGTTTCCCGTCTTCCCGACTTGTCGAACGGGAGTTCATCAATTTTCTCTAAACATTGGGAACTTAATTAAATCCGGTTCCCCCCCCCCACCACACTTTTACTCTCTCCACGTATCCGAAATAGATCTCCCGGCACGTGGTACTTCAAAACAAGTGATGTAGAGAAAGCTACATCACCCTGTCGGGAACCTCCAGGGAAATTTGATTCCGGCAGAAGGGTTTCGCGGGAGGAAAGACCCCAGGTTTGAGGGAGGCGGGTGGAAAGGGTAATAGGGTCGGGAAGCAGGCCGGGGATTCTTTCCGGATCGATCCCGTTCCGGAAACCCCGGTGCCGAGAGAGCGATGGATCCGCTGGGGTGCGGGGAAAGAGGTGGAAAGGCCTGTGACTTGATCTGAGTTTGAGGGGCTCAGGCCAGGTGACCTCTGGCCTCCCTCCAGGATGGATGGTGGTTGCTAGGTGACCTCTGGCTTCCTTCCAGGACCGATGCTGGTTGCTAGGTGACCTCTGGCCTCCCTCCAGGACCGATGCCGGTTGCTAGGTGACCTCTGGCCATCCTCTAGGACCCATGCCGGTTGCTAGGTGACCTCTACTTTAGAACTGAAACCACTTGTGAGGTGACCTCTGGCCTCCCTCCAGGGAAGATGCCGATTGCTAGGTGACCTATAGCCTCCTTCCAGGACCGATGCCGGTTGCTAGGTGACTTCTAGCCTCTCCATTCATTTCATTCAATCGTATTTATTGAGCGCTTACTGTGTGCAGAGCACTGGACTGGCGGTTGCTATGTGACCTCTGGCTTCTCTCCGGGGAAGATGACGGTTGCTAGGTGACCCCTGGCCTTCCTCTAGGATGGATACTGGTTGCTAGGTGACCTCTGGCCTCCCTCCAGGACCGATGCCGGTTGCTAGATGACCTCTGGCCTCCCTCCAGGACTGATGCCGGTTGCTATGTGACCTCTGGCTTCCCTCCAGGACTGATGCCGGTTGCTATGTGACCTCTGGCTTCCCTCCGGGGAAGATGACGGTTGCTAGGTGACCCCTGGCCTTCCTCTAGGACGGATGCCGGTTGCTAGGTGACCTCTAGCCTCCCTCCAGGACCGATGCTGGTTGCTAGGTGACCTCTGGCCTCCCTCCAGGGAAGATGCCAGTTGCTAGGTGACCTCTGGCCTCCCTCCAGGACCGATGCCGGTTTTTAGGTGACCCCTGGCCTCCCTCCAGGACCGATGTCGGTTGTTAGGTGACCCCTGGCCTCCCTCCAGGACTGATGCCGGTTGCTAGGTGACCTCTGGCCTCCCTCTAGGACCGATGCCGGTTACTAGGTGACCTCTAGCCTCCCTTCAGGACTGATACCAGCTTCTAAGTGACCTCTGACCTCCCTCCAGGGAAGATGCCGGTTGCTAGGTGACCTCTGGCCTCCCTCTAGGACCAATGTCGGTTGCTAGGTGACCTCTAGTCCCCCTCCAGGACCGATGCCGGTTGCTAGGTGACCTCTGGCCTCCCTTCCAGCCAGATGCCAGTGGTGCTTAAGGGAAACAGCGCGGCCTAGCCGAGAAAGCCCTGACCCGGGAGTCAGAGGATCTGGGTTCTAATCCTGGTTCCGCCACTCCCTTCCTGGGTGGCCTTGGGCACGCCTCTTAGCTGTACCTCAGTTTCCTCATCTGAAAAATGGGATTAAGACCGTAAGCCCCAAATGGGGCAGGGACTGGATCCAACCTGATGAGCTACTCTCTAACCCGGCACTTAGCACAGGGTTTGCAGAGAGTAGGCGCTCAATAAATACAATCGATCGACTAACAAAGCAGCGTGGCTCAGTGGAAAGAGCCCGGGCTTTGGAGTCGGTGGTCACGGGTTCAAATCCCGGCTCCGCCAATTGTCAGCTGGGTGACTTTGGGCGAGTCGCTTCGCTTCTCTGGGCCTCAGTTCCCTCATCTGTCAAATGGGGATGAAGACTGTGAGCCCCCCTGGGGGACAACCTGATCACCTTCTATCCCCCTCAGCGCTTAGAACAGTGTTTGCACGTAGTAAGTGCTAAACAAATGCCATCATCATCATCATCATTATTATTACAGTGCCTCAATAAACGCGATTGAATGAGTGAACGAACGAATGAATGACAGAATCGTCCAACCAAACGGATGTCAATCACACTCCCGTGGCGGCCCACACATATACATGCATGTATACACCCCCCACCCCGTGATACCTGCCTTCCCTCACACCCGTATACTCACCTCCATCCCTCCCCCACTACACGTGAACACATACAAACACACGCAGCACAGCGGATAGAGCAGGGGATTCCAATCCCAGCTCTGCCACTCTTCCGCCGCGTGACCTTGGGCAAGTCGTTTTACTTCCCTGGGCCTCGGTCACCTCGGCTGTAAACTGGGGATTGAGACCGTGAGGCCTACGCGGGACAGGGGCTGTGTCCAGCCCGGGTTTTATTTTTTTTTTAATGGCATTTATTAAGCGCTTACTATGTGCCAAGCACTGTTCTCAGAGCTGGGGAGGTTACAAGGTGATCAGGTGGTCCCACGGGGGGCTCGCAATCTTCATCCCCATTTGACAGATGAGGGAACTGAGGCCCGGAGAAGTGAAGTGACTCGCCCACAGTCACACAGCTAAAAGTGGCGGAGCTGGGATTCGAACCCACGACCTGTGACTCCAAAGCCCGGGCTCTTTCCACTGAGCCACGCTGCTTCTCCTCCACCCCAGCGCTTAGTACAGCGCCTGCGGAACAAATACCGCACACTTACATCCCCCCGCCCACCTCCGAGCGGGCCCGCGCTCCCATGAGGGCCAAATCGATCAGTACAGTGCCAGACACATAGTGAGCGCTTAACAAATACCATCATCCTTCTGATTATCGACGGATCGACGGATTGACGGCCCCATCCGCCCGGCCCATCGGGCCCGGAAGCCGGAATCACGTTGGCAACTTCCCAGAGGCTCAAGCGGCGGAGACTCGTGTTCCAACCTGGGGCCTTAACAATAATAACAATAACGATGGCATTTATTAAGCGCTTACTATGTGCAAAGCACTGTCCTAAGCGCTGGGGAGGCTACAAGAGAAACAGCGTGGCTCAGTGGAAAGAGCCCGGGCTTTGGACTGTGAGCCCCCCGTGGGACAACCTGATCACCTTGTAACCTCCCCAGCGCTTAGAACGGTGCTTTGCACAGAGTAAGCGCTTAGTAAATGCTATCATTATTATTATTATTTGGAGTCAGAGGTCATGGGTTCGAATCCCGGCTCCACCACTTGTCAGCTGGGTGACTTTGGGCGAGTCACTTCACTTCTCTGGGCCTCAGTTCCCTCAACTGTAAAATGGGGATGAAGACTGGGAGCCCCCCGTGGGACAACCTGATCACCTTGTAACCTCCCCAGCGCTTAGAACGGTGCTTTGCACATAGTAGGCACTTAATAAATGCTATCATTATTATTATTATTATTATTTGGAGTCAGAGGTCATGGGTTCGAATCCCGGCTCCGCCACTTGTCAGCTGGGTGACTTTGGGCAAGTCACCTCAGTTCCCTCATCTGGAAAATGGGGGTGAAGACCGTGAGTCCCCCGTGGGACAACCTGATCACCTTGTACGGCGCTTAGAACAGTGCTTTGCACATAGTATATGTGCATATATATATATATATATATATATGCACATAGTATATGTGCATATATATATATATATGCACATAGTATGCATATGTGCATAGTATATTTGTATATATATATATATATATATATATATATATATATATGTTGCCAGCTCGTACTTCCCAAGTGCTTAGTCCAGTGCTCTGCACACAGTAAGCGCTCAATAAATATGCTTGATTGATTGATAGCAAGCGCTTAATAAATGCCATCATTATTATTACCTTATTATTACAAGGTGATCAGGTTGTCACAGTCAATCCCCACTGTACGGATGAGGTCCCCGAGGCACAGAGGGGTTAAGTGACTTGCCCAAGGTCACACAGCGGCTAACTGGCGGGGCAAAGCAAGGGTCCGCTCAATCAGTCAGTCAGTCAATCAAGCAGAGCACTGTACTAAGCGCTTGGGAAGTACAAGCTGGCAACAAGTCCGATCCGACGGGCACGCGACGGGGCGCGGGGGGGATTCGGGGAGAGGGCCTGCGATGCCACCCTCCCGCCCGGCGGCCCACTCACCTTGCCCACGTAGAGGGGCTCGGTGCCCATGTACTCCTCCACCACGAAGAACTGGTTCCACACCCAGCCGCGCTTCACCCGGGCCCCGGGCCCGCGGCCTTCCGACTCCCGGCCCGCTCCCGCCCGGCGGATCCCGGGATGGGCCTCCAATCCCGCCGGCAGGATCAGCAGCAGCAGCAACCGAGGCAGGAGCGGGCGGGCACACGGCGCTCGACGCCCGGGGGTCATTCTCCCAGAGTAGGGGGCACCGCGGACGGGGCCCGGCCGGCGGGCGGGTGGCTCTTGGCTCCTCTCCGCCCCGGGACACTTGTCTGGACGTCACATGCTGGCTGGGGCCGGGTCACGGGTGGGGTCCTCATGGCCCGCGCGGCCTTGGCGTGCTCCTTCCCCGGGGAAGTCGCTCCGCTGGCTCCCGGGGCACTGCGCTGGACGGCCACGCCGCTGGACGAGCCCACCGGTGGGCAGGGACCGGCTCTAGAGGTTGCCAACTTGGACTTCCCAAGCGCTCAGTACAGCGCTCTGCACGAACACGATCGATGGATTGATTGACGGCCGCCCGCCATGGTCGGTCACGCCATGAGACGGGCCAGCGGGGCCCCGATCCACTGGAGGGCCTGAAAGAGAGGGCGAGAAATCAATAATAATAATAATAATAATGGCAAGCCTGGCTCAGTGGAAAGAGCCCGGGCTTTGGAGTCAGAGGTCACGGGTTCGAATCCTGGCTCAGCCAATTGTCAGTCGGGTGACTTTGGGCCAAACACTTCACTTCTCCGGGCCTCAGTTGCCTCATCTGGAAAATGGGGATGAAGTCTGTGAGCCCCAGGTGGGACAACTTGATTACTTTGTATCTACCCCAGCGATTAGAACAGTGCTTTGCACATAGTAGGTGCTTAATAAATGCCATCATTATTATTATTTGGAGTCAGAGGTCATGGGTTCGAATTCCGGCTCCGCCAATTGTCAGCTGGGTGACTTTGGGCCAGTCACTTCACTTCTCTGGGCCTCAGTTCCCTCACCTGGGAAATGGGGATGAAGTCTGTGAGCCCCAGGTGGGACAACTTGATTACTTTGTATCTACCCCAGTGCTTAGAACAGTGCCTTGCACATAGTAGGCGCTTAATAAATGCCATCATTATTATTATTTGGAGTCAGAGGTCATGGGTTCAAATTCCGGCTCCGCCAATTGTCAGCTGGGTGACTTTGGGCCAGTCACTTCACTTCTCCGGGCCTCAGTTCCCTCATCTGGGAAATGGGGACGAAGTCTGTGAGCCCCAGGTAGGACAACCTGATTACTTTGTATCTACCCCAGTGCTTAGAACAGTGCTTTGCACATAGTAGGCGCTTAATAAATGCCATTATTATTATTATTATTATCATTTGGAGTCAGAGGTCATGGGTTCAAATCCCGGCTCCGCCAATTGTCAGCTGGGTGACTTTGGGCGAGTCACTTCACTTCTCCGGGCCTCAGTTACCTCATCTGGAAAATGGGGATGAAGTCTGTGAGCCCCAGGTGGGACAACTTGATTACTTTGTATCTACCCCAGCGCTTAGAACAGTGCTTTGCACATAGTAGGTTCTTAATAAATGCCATCATTATTATTATTTGGAGTCAGAGGTCATGGGTTCAAATCCCGGCTCTGCCACCTTTCAGCTGGGTGACTTTGGGCGAGTCACTTCACTTCTCCGGGCCTCAGTTCCCTCATCTGGGAAATGGGGACGAAGTCTGTGAGCCCCAGGTAGGACAACCTGATTACTTTGTATCTACCCCAGTGCTTAGAACAGTGCTTTGCACATAGTAGGCGCTTAATAAATGCCATTATTATTATTATTATTATTATCATTTGGAGTCAGAGGTCATGGGTTCAAATCCCGGCTCCGCCAATTGTCAGCTGGGTGACTTTGGGCGAGTCACTTCACTTCTCCGGGCCTCAGTTACCTCATCTGGAAAATGGGGATGAAGTCTGTGAGCCCCAGGTGGGACAACTTGATTACTTTGTATCTACCCCAGCGCTTAGAACAGTGCTTTGCACATAGTAGGTTCTTAATAAATGCCATCATTATTATTATTTGGAGTCAGAGGTCATGGGTTCAAATCCCGGCTCTGCCACCTTTCAGCTGGGTGACTTTGGGCGAGTCACTTCACTTCTCCGGGCCTCAGTTCCCTCATCTGGGAAATGGGGACGAAGTCTGTGAGCCCCAGGTAGGACAACCTGATTACTTTGTATCTACCCCAGTGCTTAGAACAGTGCTTTGCACATAGTAGGCGCTTAATAAATGCCATTATTATTATTATTATTATCATTTGGAGTCAGAGGTCATGGGTTCAAATCCCGGCTCCGCCAATTGTCAGCTGGGTGACTTTGGGCGAGTCACTTCACTTCTCCGGGCCTCAGTTACCTCATCTGGAAAATGGGGATGAAGTCTGTGAGCCCCAGGTGGGACAACTTGATTACTTTGTATCTACCCCAGCGCTTAGAACAGTGCTTTGCACATAGTAGGTGCTTAATAAATGCCATCATTATTATTATTATTATTATTATTTGGAGTCAGAGGTCATGGGTTCAAATCCCAGCTCCACCAATTGTCAGCTGGGTGACTTTGGGCGAGTCACTTCACTTCTCCGGGCCTCAGTTCCCTCATCTGGAAAATGGGGATTAAGTCTGTGAGCCCCAGGTGGGACAACTTGATGACTTTGCATCTACCCCAGTGCTTAGAACAGTGCTTTGCACATAGTAAGCGCTTAATAAATGCCATCATCAGCATCAATATTATTATTATTATTATCGAACGCAGCTCCCAGTGGGCGGGAAACGTGTCCGTTTCTTCGACGACCGTCCTCTCCCGAACGCTCAGTACAGCTATAAAGACCGAGGCCTACTAAGGCCTGGGCCCCTTGGGGTACCCGCCCGGCACCTACCGTGCGCTAAGCTCTGCGGAGAGGGCGGCGAAGCGGAAAATAATAATAATAATAATAATAATGGCATTTGTTAGGCGCTTACTATGTGCACAGCACTGGATAGAAGCGAGCCAAAGGACTCCTCCGCCGGCGCACCCAGGCAGAACATAATCAGGGCAAACAGGATAAAACCCGACAGCCCGAGTATAAATAAACACGCGGAAAGGAGTTAAAGGACGGATTAAAATAAAAACACCAAATGGCATCCTCACCCCTGACAAATGCGGCGGGAATTGGGTTCTTTTAATCAAACGTTCGGCGGGGGCATGAATTATTTATAATTCAATATTGAACGTGCAGCGCTCTGCACACAGTAAGCGCTCAGTAAGTACGGTTGAATGAAGGAACGGAGCCGGCTTGGGGACGAGGAGAGAGACCACCGGCGAGGGCAGGGTTTGGGCCTGTTTATTAGTTGTCTTGGACTTTCCCAAGCGCTTAGTACAGTGCCACTCACGCGGGAAATGCTCCCTAAATACGGCCGAAGGAACGAGTGAAGGAACGCACGGCAAACCGACGGCATTTGATGATGATGATGATGGCATTTATTAAGCGCTTACTATTCATTCATTCATTCAACCGTATTTATTGAGCGCTTACTGTGTGCAGAGCACTGTTCTAAGCGCTGGGGAGCTTACAAGGTGATCAGGTTGTCCCATGTGGGGCTCACAGTCTTCATCCCCGTTTGACAGATGAGGGAACTGAGGCCTGGAGAAGTGAAGCGACTCGCCCTAAGTCACCCAGCTGACAAGGGGCGGAACCGGGATTTGAATCCGTGACCTCTGACTCCAAATAATAATAATAATGATGACATTTATTAAACGCTTACTATGTGCAAAGCACTGTTCTAAGCGCTGGGGAGCTTACAAGGTGATCAGGTTGTCCCATGTGGGGCTCACAGTCTTCATCCCCATTTGACAGATGAGGGAACTGAGGCCCAGAGAAGTGAAGTGACTCGCCCAAAGTCACACAGCTGACAGTTGGCAGAGCCGGGATTTGAACCCGTGACCTCTGACTCCAAATAATAATAATAATGATGACATTTATTAAGCACTTACTATGTGCAAAGCACTGTTCTAAGCGCTGGGGAGGTTACAAGGTGATAAGGTTGTCCCACAAGGGGCTCACAGTCTCCATCCCCATTTTCCGGATGAGGGAACTGAGGCCCGGAGAAGTGAAGTGACTTGCCCAAAGTCACCCATCTGACAAGTGGCGGAGCCGGGATTTGAACCCATGACCTCTGACTCCAAATAATAATAATAATAATAATGACATTTATTAAGCGCTTATTATGTGCAAAGCACTGTTCTAAGCGTTGGGGACTTTACAAGGTGATCAGGTTGTCCCACGAGGGGCTCCCAGTCTTCATCCCCATTTTCCAGATGAGGGAACTGAGGCCTGGAGAAGTGAAGTGACTTGCCCAAAGTCACCCAGCTGACAAGGGGAGGAGCCGGGATTTGAACCCATGACCTCTGACTCCAAAGCTCGTGCTCTTTCCACTGAGCCACTCTGGCATTTGGTACACGCTTACTCTGTGCTGAGCGCCGGGGCGGAGACGAGATGGTCAGGGCAGACGCAGTCCCCATCCCACACAGGGGCTCGCAGTCTAAATAATAATAATAATAATAATAATAATAATAATAATAATAATAATAATAATAATGATAATAATGAAGCATTGGGGAAGCAGCGTGGCTTAGTGGAAAGAGCCCGGGCTTTGGAATCAGAGGTCGTGGGTTCAAATCCCGGCTCCGCCACTTGTCAGCTGTGTGACCTTGGGCAAGTCACTTCACTTCTCTGGGCCTCAGTTCCCTCATCTGGAAAATGGGGAGGAAGACTGTGAGCCCCATGTGGGACAATCTGATTACCTTGTATCTACCCCAGCGCTTAGAACAGTGCTTGGCACATAGTAAGCGCTTAATAAATGCCATCATTATTATTATTATTATTATTAATGGCATTTATTAAGCGCTTACTGTGTGCAAAGCACTGTTCTAAGCGCTGGGGAGGTTACACGGAGGGAGAACAGGTAACGAATCTCATTTTACAGATGAGGGAACTGAGGCACAGAGAAGTAAAGTGACTCACCCAAGGTCGCGCAGCTCTCCATCAGTAGCGTTTATTATAAAATACGATGGCATTTATTAAGCGCTTACTATGTGCAAAGCACTGTACTAAGCACTGAGCTTATAATAATAATAATAATGATGGTATTTGTTAAGTGCTTACTATGTGCCAAGCACTGTTCTAAGCGCTGGGGAGGTTACAAGGTAAGCAGGTTGTCCCACGGGGGGCTCACAGTTTTCATCCCCATTTTCCAGATGTGGTAACTGAGGCCCAGAGAAGTGAAGTGACTGGGCCAAAGTCACACAGCTGACAGCTGGCAGAGCCGGGATTTGAACCCACGACCTCGGACTCCTTAGCCCGGGCTCTTTCCACTGAGCCACACTGTTGGGTAGGGACTGTCTCTAGATGTTGCCAACTTGTACTTCCCAAGCGCTTAGTCCAGTGCTCTGCACACAGTAAGCGCTCAATAAATACGATTGATTGATTGATTGATCTGCGAAATGGGGAGGCCGTGAGCCCCCACGTGGGACCGCGTCCGACCCGATCGGCTCGAAGCCCGAGTGGCTGTGATGGAAAGAGCCCGGGCTCGGGAGTCGGAGGTCATGGGTTCTAATCCTGCCTCCGCCACTTGTCAGCTGGGTGACCTTGGGCCAGTCACTTCACTTCTCTGGGCCTCAGTGACCTCATCTGCAAAATGGGGATTAAGACCGTGAGCCCCCCGTGGGACAACCTGATCATCTGGTAACCTCCCCAGCGCTTAGAACAGTGCTTGGCACTTAGTAAGCGCTTAATAAATGCCATCATTATTATTATTATTGCTATTATTCTCTGGGCCTCAGTGACCTCATCTGCAAAATGGGGGTGAAGACTGGGAGCCCCCCGTGGGACAACCTGATCACCTGGTAACTTCCCCAGCGCTTAGAACAGTGCTTTGCACGTAGTAAGCACTGTAAGCACTTAATAAATGCCATCACTATTATTGTTATTCTCTGGGCCTCAGTGACCTCATCTGCAAAATGGGGATTAAGATTGTGAGCCCCCCGGGGGACAACCTGATCACCTTGTAACCTCCCCAGCGCTTAGAACAGTGCTTTGCACATAGTAAGTGCTTAATAAATGCTATTATTATTATTATTATTATTATTATTATTATTATTATTCTCTGGGCCTCGGTTCCCTCTTCTGTCAAATGGGGATGAAGACCGTGAGCCCCCCGTGGGATGACCTGATCACCTGGTAACCTCCCCAGCGCTTAGAACAGTGCTTGGCACATAGTAAGCGCTTAATAAATGCCATCGTTATTATTATTATAATTAGTAAGTGCTTAATGAGTACCATTATCATTATTATTATCTATCAAGCGCTTAGTACAGTGCTCTGCACGCAGTAAGCGCTCAATAAATACGATTGAATGAATGAATGAATGAATCTAGTCTTCCTCCTGATTATCAGCTCTTAGGGAATAGGCAAAGAACAACCAGCGCGGTTTCCCCTACTCAGTCCGTCAACCAATCGATGGTATTTATTGAGCGCTTACTGTGTGCCAAGCACTGTACTGAGCACATGGGGGAGTCTAGTAGCATTGCTAGACATGATCCCTGCCCTCAAATCCAGAGGCAAATCCAGAGGGGGAGACAGACTCTAAAATAATAATAATAATAATAATAATAATAATAATAATGGCATTTATTAAGTGCTTAAAATAATAATAATAATGATAATAATAATAATGATGGTGGCATTTATTAAGCGCTTACTATGTGCAAAGCACTGTTAATTCTGGATCTGGACCTAAATGCAGAGGATGATGATGATGATGGTATTCGTTCAGCGCTTACTATGTGCTGAGCATTCATTCATTCAATTGTATTTATTGAGTGCTTACTGTGTGCAGGGCACTGTACTAAGCGCTTGGGAAGTACAAGTTGGCAACATCTAGAGACGGTCCCTACCCAGCAGTGGGCTCACAGGCTAGAAGGGCGCACTGTACTGAGCTGTACTGTACTGTACTGTACTGAGCGCCGGGGGCGATACAAGGTCAATCAATTGTATTTATTGAGTGCTTACTGTGTGCAGAGCACTGTACTAAGCGCTTGGGAAGTCCAAGTTGGCAACATCTAGAGACGGTCCCTACCCAACGGTGGGCTCACAGTCTAGAAGGGTGCACTGTACTGAGCGCCGGGGGCAATACAAGGTGATCAGGTTGTCCCCCGTGGGGCTCACGGTCTTCATCCCCATTTTCCACTGAGGCCCAGAGAAGTGAAGTGACTCGCCCAAGGTCACACAGCTGACGAGTGGCGGAGCCGGGATTGGAACCCGCGACCTCTGACTCCGAGCCCAGGCTTTCGCCACTGGGCCGCAACCCGGGGGAGTCAGAGGACCTGAGTTCTACTAGTGCTCTGCCCCTCGCTTGCCAGGTGACCTTGGGCGAATCACTTCGCTTCTTCGGGCCTCGACTTCCTCCTCCTTTTTTATGGCATTTATTAAGCGCTTACTATGTGCAGAGCACTGTTCTAAGCGCCGGGGAGGTTACAAGGTGATCGGGTTGTCCCACGGGGGGCTCACAGCCTTCATCCCCATTTTCCAGATGAGGGAACTGAGGCCCAGAGAAGTGAAGTGACTCGCCCAAAGTCACCCAGCTGACAAGCGGTGGAGCCGGGATTTGAACCCATAATAATAATAATAATAATGACATTTGTAAAGCGCTTACTATGTGCACAGCACTGTTCTAAGCACTGGGGAGGATACAGGGTGATCAGATTGTGCCACGTGGGGCTCACATCCCCATTTCACAGATGAGGTAACTGAGGCCCAGAGAAGTGAAGTGACTCGCCCAAAGTCACCCAGCTGACAAGCGGCGGAGCCGGGATTTGAACCCATGACCTCTGACTCCCAAGCCCGGGCTCTTCCCACTGAGCCACGCTGCTTCTCCGTGAAACAGGGATGGCCGACAGTGGCAGAAGGGTGACGGAGGATCTATGTTGCCAACTTGCACTTCCCAAGCGCTTAGTACAGTGCTCTGCACACAGTAAGCGCTCAATAAATACGATTAAATGAAATGAGGAGGGGCGACGGGGGGCTAGTCGGGAAGGCCTCCTGGAGGAGGTGGGATTTTTAGGGGGCCCGTCGGCTCCGGAGTAGACGCTTGGAGGGGTGAGCCCACCGAGATCTGGGCTGTAGTAGACGCTCGGCGAGGCGACGGGGCCGAATGGGCCCGAAGGCGACCCAAGCGGCCTAGCCAAGGAGTCCGGCCCGGAGCAGGGAGAGGCCGGAGGCCGGGAATCCTGGCCGGGAATCCGGGCCGGGAAGGGACCAGCGCTTGGAGCAGTGTGGGAGCCGTTGGGATGGAGGGGAAAGGGCCTATTTTAGGGGAAAGGGCCTATTTTAGAGACGCCGCGCGGGCGAGACCGGCGGGAACCGGTGACAGATTGAACGCGTGGGTTGAGGGAGAGAGAGGCGAGCGGAGGCGGAAAGTCCTACATTTTGGGGGGCGGGTAGTCCGGGACCCCCTCGAGTTCACATCCTCCAACTCCGAGCCTCATTCGTTCATTCCGTCGTATTTACTGAGCGCTTCCTGTGTGCAGAACGCTGTGCTAAGCGCTTGGGAAGTACAAGTTGGCCGCACTTCGAGATGGTCCCTACCCTCGTTCCTTGCTCAGCTCCGGTTCCTTGAGGGTAAAGATAATGAGAAGAATGGCGGTGCTTTGTTAGGCGCTTTCTAGGTGCCAGGCACTGTACTAGGCGCTTCATACTAAAGTTACGAGGTACAACGTTACAAGCTACAGGGTCATGGGGTCGTCCCCCATGGGGCTCACGGTCTTCGTCCCCATTTTGCGAATGAGGGAACTGAGGCCCAGAGAAGGGAAGTGACTGGCCCAAGGTCACACGGCTGAGGAGCGGCGGAGCCGGGATTCGAACCCACGACCTCTGACTCCCAAGCCCGGGCTCTTTCCATTAAGCCACGCTGCTTCTTTATCTAAAGATCCTGTCTATTCATCCACTCGGGGGTAGTCACTGAACACTTATTATTATTATTATTATTATTATTATTATTATTATTATTATTATTGTTGTTGTTGTTGTTGTTGTTGTTGTTGTTATTATGGTATTTGTGAAGCGCTTACTATGTGCCAGGCACTGTTCAAAGCGCTGGGGGAGATACAAGGTGATCAGGTTGTCCCATGTGGGGCTCAAAGTCTTCATCCCCATTTTACAGAGGAGGGAACTGAGGCCCAGAGAAGGGAAGTGACTCACCCAAGGTCACCCAGCAGCCAATAATAATAATAATAATAGTAATAATGATGGCATTTATTAAGCACTTACTATGTGCAAAGCACTGTTCTAAGCACTGGGGAGGTTACAGGATGATCAGGTTGTCCCACGGGGAGCTCACAGTCAATCCTCATTTTATAAATGAGGTCACTGAGGCACAGAGAAGTTAAGTGACTTGCCCAAAGTCGCACAGCTGACAATTGGCGGAGCCGGGATTTGAACCCATGACCTTCTAACTCCCAGGCCCGGGATCTGCCCTCTAAGCCATGCTGCTTCTATAGTACAATATTCATTCATTCAATTCATTCAGTCGTATTTATTGAGCGCTTACTGTGTGCAGAGCACTGTACTAAGCGCTTAATAGTATAATAATAATGATGATGGCATTTGTTAAGCGCTTACTATGTGCAGAGCACTGTTCTAAGCGCTGGGGAGGTTACGAGGTGATCAGGTTGTCCCACATGGGGCTTACGGTCTTCATCCCCATTTTCCAGATGAGGGAACTAAGGCCCAAAGAAGTGAAGTGACACAGCTGACAAGTGGCGGAGCCGGGATTTGAACCCATGACCTCTGACTCCAGAGCCCGGGCTCTTTCCACTGAGCCATGCTGCTTCTCTCCAGTACAGTACTGTGCTGGAGAAGTTTAGTGGGATGCCTAAATTAATAAATACGGATGAGGGAACTGAGGCCCAGAGAAGTTAAGTGACTTGACCAAGGTCACACAGCAGACAAGTGGAGGAACCGGCATTATTATTAAGAATAATAACATCTGCTAAGCATTTACAATGTGCCGGGAACTGTAGTGGATGCAAGCGAACGGGGTTGTCCGCAGTCCCCGTCCCCCGTGGGGCTCACGGTCGCCATCCCCATTTTCCAGAGGAGGGAACGGAGGCCCGGAGGAGGGAAGTGACTGGGCCAAGGTCACCCTGTAGACAGGACAGGGGGCGGTGGTCTGGCCAGGGACGGCGCTTCCCTGCGGAGCCGGAGCGGCCCTTCCTCCTGGGCCTGAGATCTGGCCTCCGGTTCTGCGCTTTGTCCAGTGCTCTGCACACAGTGAGCGCTCAATAAATGCGATTGAATGAATGAATGAATGAATGAATGAATGAATGAATGAATGACTGCTCCCCCAGCTCTCCCTCCTCCAGCTCCCCCCCGCCCCTCCCTGGATTCCCCGGCTCCCGCTGCTCTGCTCCCCCCAGCTGTCCCTGGATTCCCCCTCCCAGCTCTCCCCAGATTCCTCGTTTCCCCCAGCTCTCCCCCCCAGGTTCCCCTGCTCTGCCTCCCCAGCTCTCCCTGGATTCCCCCTCCCAGCTTTCCCTGGATTCCCCCTCCCAGCTCTCCCCAGGTCCCCCCGCTCTGCTTCTCCAGCTCTCCCTGGGTCCCCCTCCCAGCTCCCCCCGGATTCCCCTGCTCCCCAAGCTCCCACCCCCCCCCCCCGGCTCCCCCTACTCTGGTCCCCCAGCTCTGCTCCCCCAGCTCTCTCCGGATCCCTCTCCCAGCTTCCCCCAGATTCCCCAGCTCCCCCAACCCCCCCTACTCTGCTCCCCCAGCTCTCCTTGGATCCCCCTCCCAGCTCCCCCCGGATTCCCCTGCTCCCCAAGCTCCCACCCCCCCGGCTCCCCCTACTCTGGTCCCCCTGCTCTGCTCCCCCCAGCTCTCCCTGGATCCCCCTCCCAGCTCCCCCCGGCTTCCCCTGCTCCCGCAGCTCCCCCTCCCCCAGCTCCCACTACTCTGCTCCCCCAGCTCTGCTCCCCTAGCTCTCCCTGGATCCCCCTCCCATCTCTTCCCGGATTCCTCGGCTTCCCCAGCTACCACCTCCCCCGGTTCCCCAGCTCTGCTCCCCCCAGCTTTCCCTGGATTCCCCCTCCCAGCTCTCCCCAGGTCCCCCCGCTCTGCTTCTCCAGCTCTCCCTGGGTCCCCCTCCCAGCTCCCCCCAGATTCCCCAGCTCCCCCCAGCTCCCCCTACTCTGGTCCCCCAGCACTCCTTGGATCCCCCTCCCAGCTCCCCCCGGATTCCCCTGCTCCCCAAGCTCCCACCTCCCCGGCTCCCCCGGCTCTGCTCCCCCCAGCTCCCCCCCCCCCCCAAGCTCCCCCAGCTGTCTCCTGCTGCTCTGCTGCGCTTGCTGCTGCCCCCTCCTAGAAACAGGAATCCCGGAGGTTGCTCTCTCTGCTTCCCGACAAATACAAGGAGGGAGGAAGGGCGGAAGGGAGGGAGGGACACGGGGGACGGGGGACGGGGAGAGAGAGAGGGAGGGAGACAGGAAGGGAGAGAAAGAGGGGAGAGAGAAGGGGGGAAGAAGGGAGAGGGAGACTCAGAGAGAGAAAGAGAAAGGGGAAGGTAGGGAGAGGAAGGGAGGGAGAGAAAGAGAGGGATGGAGAGAAAGAGGAAGAGAGAGAGGAAGGGAGAGAAAGAGGGAAAGAGGGACAGAGAGAAAGGGAGGGAGAGAAGAGAGGAAGAGAAAGAGGGAGAGAGGAAGAGGGACGGAAGGAGAGAGGGAGAGAAAGGGAGACAGAGAGGAAGGGAGAGAAAGAAGGACGGAGAGAAAGAGGGAGAGAAAGGGAGAGGGAGGGAAGAAAGGAGAGAGGGAGGTGGACAGAGAAGGGGGGGGAGGGAGAGAAAGAGGGAAAGAAGAAGGGAGAGGGAGAGAAAGAGAGGGATGGAGAGAAAGAGGGAGAGAGGGAGAGAAAGGGAGAGGGAGGGAGGGAAGAAAGGAGAGAGAGGGAGGGCGACAGAGAGAGGGGGAGGAAGAGAAAGAGAGGAGGGGAAGAAGGGAGACGGAGAGAAAGAGAGGGATGGACAGAAAGTGGGAGAGGGAGAGAAAGGGAGAGGGTGGGAGAGAGAGGGAGAGGGAGAGAAAGAGGGAGAGAGGGAGAGAAAAGGAGAGAGGGGGAGAGAAAGAGAGAGGGAGGGAGAGAAAGAGAGAGGGAGAGGAGAGGGAGGGAGAGAAAGAGAGAGGGAGAGAAAAAGAGAGGGAGCGAGAGAGGGGGAGGGAGAGAAAGAGAGAGGGAGCGAGAGAAAGAGAGGGGGAGGAAGAGAAAGAGGGAGGGAGGGAGGGAGAGAAAGGGATGGAGAGAAAGAGAGGGAGAGAAAGGGACGGAGAGAAAGAGAGGGATGGAGAGAAAGAGCGGGAGAGGGAGAGAAAGAGAGGGATGAAGAGAAAGAGGGAGGGAGAGGGAGAGGGAGAGGGAGGGAGGAAAGAAGGGAGAGGGAAGGAGACAGAGAAAGAGAGAGGGAGGGAGGGAGGGAGAGAAAGAGGGAGGGAGGGAAAGAGAGGGAGAGAAGGAGAAGGAGGGAGAGAGAGAGGGAGGAAGAAGGAAGGGGAGGAGGGAGGAGGAGGAGAAGAAGGAGGAAGGAGGCGGTGAGGAGGGAGCGAACATTTAATTGTCCGAGTCCCGGCGCCGCAAACAACCCGCTCCAAACTTGGCTAACTCTTTGCTCGGCCCCTGAACAGGGAAACCTTCTGCCCAGTCTCCACCCATCTTTGTCTCTCGGTCTCTCTGTCTCTCTCTGTCTCTCTCCGCTTCTCTGACCCCCCACCTCCCCCCACGTTTCTCATCTGTCAAATGGGGATGAAGACTGTGAGCCCCACATGGGACAACCTGGTCACCTTGTGTCCTCCCCAGCGCTTAGAACAGTGCTTGGCACGTAGTAAGCGCTTAATAAATAGCAAAATTATTATTATTATTAAGGGGGGAGGGGGGTCTTCTCCCTTAAACGAGCCCTGGAAATAGTCTTTGGGGAAGCGGGCCGTGGGCGGGAAAGCCTCTCTTGACTAAAGGAGGTCGGTCAGTCTGCCCTAAGTCCCTTCTACTGCAAATTTTCGCTCACCTCCGCTACTCGGGGAAGGTGGAGGGCAGGTAGCCGCCATTTTCCTTGGGAAATTTTCTGGAGATCCTGGAGTGGGGAATCCCGGGGGTTGGGGAGGGGGGCTGCGGACCCCCACCATCCTTGGGAAACCCAATTCCAGGATCAATCTTCTAGACTGTGAGCCCACTGTTGGGTAGGGACCGTCTCCATATGTTGCCAACTTGGACTTCCCAAGCGCTTAGTACAGTGCTCTGCACACAGTAAGCGCTCAATAAATACGATTGATTGATTGATTGATTGATTGATTGATTGATTAACGCGCGGCCCAAGTGGGTAGAGCCCGGGGCCTGGGGGTGGACAGAGGATCTGGGTTCTAATCCCGGCTCCGTGGGCACCCCCTTCCCCCAAACCCGTCTGCTGTGTGACCTTGGGCCAGTCCCTTCACTTCTCCAGCGTGGCTCAGTGGAAAGAGCCCGGGCTCTGGAGTCAGAGATCGTGGGTTCAAATCCCGGCTCCGCCAACTGTCAGCTGGGTGACTTTGGGCGAGTCACTTCCCTTCTCTGGGCCTCAGTGACCTCATCTGGAAAATGGGGATGAAGACTGTGAGCCCCCATTGGGGCCACCTGATCACCTTGGAACCTCCCCAGCGCTTGGAACAGTGCTTGGCACATAGTAAGCGCTTAATAAATGCTATCACTATTATTATTATTATTCTCTGTGCCTCAGTGACCTCATCTGTCAAATGGGGATGAAGACTGTGAGCCCCCATTGGGGCCACCTGATCACCTTGGAACCTCCCCAGCGCTTAGAACAGTGCTTGGCACATAGTAAGCGCTTAATAAATGCTATCACTATTATTATTATTATTATTATTCTTATTCTCTGTGCCTCAGTGACCTCATCTGTCAAATGGGGATGAAGGCTGTGAGCCCCGCGTGGGACAACCTGATCACCGCGGAACCTCCCCAGCGCTTAGAACAGTGCTTTTCACATAGTAAGCGCTTCATAAATGTCATTATTATTATTATTCTCTGGGCCTCAGTTACCTCATCTGTCAGATGGGGATGAATGTGAGCCCCCCGTGGGACAACCTGATCACCTTGGAACCTCCCCAGCGCTTAGAACAGTGCTTTGCACATAGTAAGCGCTTAATAGATGCTATTATTATTATTATTATTATTATTATTATTAATTATTCGAGCCTCATTTCTGTAAGACGGGGATCCGCCGTCCTCCCGCCTCTTTCGTCCGTGAGCCCCGCCTGGAATAGGGACCGTGGGTCCCATGTCTCCTCCGCAACGCTCAGCACAGTGCCTGGCACTCTCCCAAAGGAGAGCCAGAGGGGAGAAGCAGCGTGGCTCAGTAGAAAGAGCCCGGCAGAGGTCCTGGGTTCAAATCCCGCCTCCGCCAATTGTCAGCTGTATGACTTTGGGCGAGTCACTTCACTTCTCTGGGCCTCAGTTCCCTCATCTGTCAAATGGGGATGAAGCCTGTGAGTCCTCCTTGGGACAACCTGATCACCTTTTTACCTCCCCAGCGCTTAGGACAGTGCCTTGCACACAGTAAGCGCTTAATAAATGCCATCATTATTATTATTAAGGGTGGAAGCGTGGGGGGGGGGGGGCAAGGAGGGGATCGGGGCTGATTCTCCCCCCCCCCGCATTGGACCCCTCCCCGCAACCCGATGAGCTTGCCTCTCCCCCCAGCGCTCAGCACAGTGCCCGGCACGTAGTAAGCGCTCCACGAAGCCCGGGAGCCTCATCAGCACCAGCGTCCCCGGACAGAGGGATGGGAGGCGGTGGGGAGGGGACCGGGGGCGGGTGGGGGGCCAGGGTTTCGGTTGCCGGCGCCCCCCGCCCCGCCCCGCCCCGCCCCGCCCCGCCCCGGAAAAGTCAGGCGGGCGCGGGAACACCGGGAAAGTGCGGGGGAGGCCGCCCACACGCGCCCCGCACCACCAGGTGCCTGCTTCTCTCCTTCTTCTCCCCCTCCTCTTCTTCTCCTCCTCCTCCTCTTCTCCTCCCCTTCTTCTTCTTCTTCTCCCTCTCCTCTTCTCCTTCTTCTCCCTCTCCTCTTCCCCTCCTCTTTTCCCCTCCTCTTCTTCTTCTTTTCCCCCTCCTCTTCTCCTCCCCCTCTTTTCCTCCCCCTCCTCTTCTCTTCTCTTCTTCTCCCCCTCCTCTTCTCCCCCTCCTCCTCTTCTTCTTCTCCTCCCCCTCCTCTTTTTCTTCTTCTCCCTCTCCC
Source organism: Tachyglossus aculeatus (assembly GCF_015852505.1). Taxonomy (NCBI): domain Eukaryota; kingdom Metazoa; phylum Chordata; class Mammalia; order Monotremata; family Tachyglossidae; genus Tachyglossus; species Tachyglossus aculeatus. The sequence goes on from NC_052073.1 coordinate 35,045,283, forward strand.
CCTCTTCTCCCCCTCCTCCTCTTCTTCTCCCCCTCCTCTTCTTCTCCTCCCCCTCCTCTTCTCCTCCCCACCTCTTCCTCCTCCTTCTCCACCTCCTCCTCTCTTTCTCCTCCCCATCCTCTTCCTCTTCCCCTCCTCTCCCTCTTCTTCTCCTCCCCTCCTCTGCTTTTTCTCCCCTCCTCCTCTCCTCCCCCTTCTTCTTCTCTTCCTCCTCTTCTCTTCCCCCTTCTTCTCCTCCCCTCCTCTTCTCCTCCCACTCCTTTTCTTCTTCTTCTCCCCCTTCTCTCCTCTTCTTCTCCCCTTCCTCTTCTTCTTCTTCTCCCCCTCTTGTCTTCTCTTCTTCTTCTCCCCCTCCTCTTCTTCTTCTTCCCCTCCCTCTCCTCTTCTTCTCCCCCTCCATCTCCTCTTCGCCCCACCTCTTCCTCCTCCTCCTCCTCTTCCCCCTCCTCTTTCTCCCCCTCTTCCTCTTCTCCCCTCCTCTTCCTCCTTTCCTCCCCCTTCTTTTCCTCTTCCTCCTATTCTCTTCCCCCTTCTTCTCCTCCCCCTCCTCTTCTCCTTCCCCTCCTCTTCTCCTCTTCTCCTTCTCCTCCTCTTCTCTTCTTCTCCTCCCCCTCCTCTTCTCCTTCCCCTCCACCTCCTCCTCCTCCTCTTCCTCCTCTTCTTCTCCCCCTCCTCTTCTTCTTCTCCTCCCCTCCTCTTCTTATCCTCCCCCTCCTCTTCTTTTTCCTCTCCCCCTCCTCTTCTCCTCCCTCTCTCTTCTCATCTCCCTCCTCTTCTCCCCCTCCTCTTCCCCTCCTCCCCCTCTTCTTCTTCCCCTCCTCCTCCTCCCCTTCCTCCTCCCCTTCCATCCCGAGCCCCCCGCCCCCCCCCCCCCGCCGCTCTGCCTGTCCCCCCTCCCCTCCCCTCCCCTTCCCCCGGGTGGGTTCGGGCGTCTCTTACCTGAAGCCCGGACCCCCCCAGCACGGCTCCCCAATCCGGACCCCCTCGACTTCACTTTCCGCTCGGATTATCCAAGGGCCGTGGGGGCGGGGACGCCCCCCCCCACCACACACACACACACACACACACACACACACACACACACACGCAGGGAGGAGATGCAGAGGTCCGGGAGGGGAGGGGAGGGGGATGCGAGGGTGCAGGGTGGTGGCGGTGATGATGGGAGGGGGGGATCCCCGCCCCCGGACAGAAGCCCCTCTGGAAATGGTACCCACCGAAGGATGGAGGGATGGATGGATGGATGGATGGATGGATGGATGGATTGATGGATGGATGGATGGAGGAGACAGAGACAGAGAGACAGGGAGAGAGATGCGGGAACCCGGGGGAGGGAGGGGAAAACCCCTCCCACGCGGGTGGGGGGTGCGAGGGAGAGACAGAGAGAGACAGGGAGAGACAGGGAGAGACGCACAGGGAGATGGAGAGAGAGGGGGAGAGAGAGAGGGAGGGAGGGAGGGGCGGAGGTCCGGCTTCTTCCCACCAGCCACTGCTGGAGTCTCGGAGATTGCAGGAGCGGGAGGGAGTGGGAGACCACAGGCGGAGGAATTTCCCCCGCCGCCCCCGGTCTCCCAGCTCCTCCCCTCCCCCAGGAGGGCCGCGGGAATCCGGGGTTCCCTCCCTCCCCCTTCCAGCGGGAGCCCGGGGTTCCCTCCGCCCCGCCCTTAATAATAATAACAATAATGATGATGATGCATTTGCTAAGCGCTTATTATTAATAATGATAATAATGAGAACGATGGCATTTGTTAAGCGCTTACTATGCGCCAAGCGCTGTTCTAAGCGCTGGGGAGGATACGAGGTGATCAGGTGGTCCCACGGGGGGGCTCCCGGTCTTCATCCCCATTTTCCAGATGAGGGAACTGAGGCTCGGAGAAGTGAAGTGACTGGCCCAAGGTCACACAGCAGCCGTGTGGAGGAGTCGGGATTCGAACCCATGACATGTGACTCCAAAGCCCGGGCTCTTTCCCCTGAGCCACGCTGCTTCTCTATTAGGTGCCGAGCACTGCTCTAAAGCGCTTAGAACAGTGCTTGGCACCTAGTAAGTGCTTAACAAATACTATTATTATTATTATTATCATTATACAAGGTAATTAGGTTGTCCCACGTGGGTCTCACAGTCTTCATCCCCACATGAGGTCACTGAGGCCCAGAGAAGTGAAGCGACTTGGCCGAGGTCACCCAGCAGACATGTGGCGGAGTCGGGATTCGAACACACGACCTCTGACTCCCAAGCCCGGGTTCTTGCCACTGAGCCACGCTGCTTCTCAGACCCACCCACCCCCTTCCTTGGGGGTCACGCGGGTGATACCCCCCCCCCCCCGGCCGGTCCGCTGTGTGACTCTGGGTAAGTCACTTCCCCTCTCTGGGCCTCGGTTTCACCACCTGCAGAATGGGGAGAGTCAAATCCGCCTTTCCTACCTGCCTCGTGAGGTTGATTTGAGGGGCGAGAACCGAGGAGAGAATAAAATAATAATAATAATAATGGCATTTGTTAAGCACTTACTATGTGCCGAGCACTGTTCTAAACACTGGGCTAAATACAGGGTAATCAGGTTGTCCCCCGTGGGGCTCACACTTTTAATCCCCATTTTACAGATGAGGGAACTGAGGCCTAGAGAAGCGAAGTGACTTGCCCAAGGTCACACAGCGGATAAGTGGCAGAGCCAGGATTAGAACCCAGGTCCTCTGACTCCCAAGCCCGGGCTCTATCCACTAAGCCAGGTGAACCCACAGCATAAAGCTTCCAGGGGGGTCTGGGGGAATCTGGGGAGGGTCTGGGGGTCTTCCCAGAGGGCCTGGAAGTCCTTAGGCCTGGAGGCCTGGGGACTTAGGGGGGTCCGAGGGATCCCTGGGAGGTCTTGGGGCCTGGAGGGTCTGGGAATCTGGGAGTTTTGGGGGGGGGGGGGGTCTGGTGAGCCTGAGGGTCTGGGAATCTGGGGGTCTGGGAGCCTGGGGGAGTCTGAGGGTCTGGGAATCTGGGGGTCTGGGAGCCTGGGGGAGTTTGAGGGCCTGGGAATCTGGGGGTTTGGGAATCTGGGAGTTTCAGGGGGTCTGGGAATCTGGGGGTCTGGGAGCCTGGGGCTGTCTGAGGGTCTGGGAATCTGGGGGTCTGGGAATCTGGGAGTTTCAGGCGGGTCTGGGGAGCCTGAGGGTCTGGGAATCAGGGGGTCTGGGAATCTAGGAGTTTCTGGGGGTCTGTGGAGCCTGAGGGTCTGGAAATCAGGGGGTCTGCGAATCTGGGAGTTTCGGGGGGTCTGGGAATCTGGGGGTCTGGGAGCCTGGGGTGGTCTGAGGGTCTGGGAATCTGGGAATCTGGGGGTCGTGGGGGTCTGGGGGCTCTGAGGGGCCTGGAGAAGCCTGTGGGTCTGGGGCCCTGAGTGTCTGGGGCCGTCTGGGAGGTCTTGGGGGCTCGGGGGATCTGGAGGTGGTCTGAAAATCTGAGGGCCTGGGGAGCCTGGGAATCAGAGGGTCTGGGAATCTGGGGGTCTGGGAATCTGAGGGTCTGGAGGGGGTCTAAGGGTCTGCGGAGGGTCTCAGGGCTCGGTGGGGGTGTCTGGAAAGTCTTGGGGCCTCGGGGGTGTCTGAGAGTCTGGGGGTCTGGGATCCCGGGGGTCTGGAGGGGGATCTAAGGGTCTGGGGTGGGGGGTTCTCGTGCCTCTGAAAGGATGGGAGACCTGGGGAGCCTGAGGGTCTGGAGGGAGGTCTGGGGGTCTTCGTGGGGGGGGGAGGGAGTGGGTGTATTGAGGAGTGGGGGGGGGGTGTCTTCCAGAAAAGCAAACCAGGAGACTCTGCTCCCTCCTCCCGGGCTCCCCCTCTCCCCCACGGCCCCCCAGTCCCTTTTCCACAAAGCTCCCTGCCAATCTCGTCCCCCCCCCCCCCGCCACCCTCCGCTTTCCCAGTCCCGCCGATTGAATTCCCCGTTGGTCTGCCGCCTCCCTCCTTCCCTCCCAGCTCTCTTCCGCTACACTGGATTCGGTCTTCTTTATTTGGGGATTTATTCTCCACCTTTCCCAGGGTGTCCCCCTCCCCCGGCCCCCGGCTTCTCTCGGTTGATTCCTTCTCGCTGATCGCTCTCTCATTCTCCTCGTCTCCCTCCTTCCTTCTCCCCCCGCCACCCGCCTCTGCTCCCCGGCTTCTTCGCCTCTCTCCTCTTTGTGCTTTCTGGGATCGTCTCTTCCCCAGCCTCCGCTCTCCCTCTCTCCCTCTCCCTCCCTCCCTCTCTCTCTGTCTCCCTCTTTCTTCCTCTCGTTCGCTCCTTCCCCCCTCTCTTTCCTTCCTTCTCTCCCTTCCCCTCTTCCTTCCTCTCTTCCTCCCTCTCTTTCCCTCCTTCCCTCCTTTTCCCTTCTCCCTCTGTCCCTCCTTCCTTCCCTCTTTCTCCCTTTCTCCTCCCTCCTTCCCTCCCTCTTCCTTCTTCTCTCCCTCCTTCTCTCCCTTTCCCCTCTTCCTTCCTCTCTCCCTCCCTCCTTCCCTCTCTCTTCCTCCCTCTTTCCCTCCTTTTCCCTTCTCCCTCCCTCCTTCTTCCTCCCTCTGTCCCTCCTTCCTTCCCTCTTTCTTCCTCTCTCCCTTTCTCCTCTCTCCTTCCCTCCCTCTTCCTTCTTCTCTCCCTCCTTCCTGCCCTTTCTCCTCTTTCTCCCTCCCTCTTCCTTCCTCTCTCTCCCTCCTCCCCTCCCTTTCTATCTTTTCACCCCTCTCTTCCTTCCTCTCCCTCCCTCCTTCCTTCTCTCTTCCTCCCTCTCTTTCCCCTTTGTCCATCCCTCCTTCTTCCTCCCTCTCTCCCTCCTTCCTTCTCTTTCCTCCTCTCTCCCTCCTTCCCTTTCTCCTCTCTTTCTGCCACCCTCCTCCCCTCCCTCTTCCTCCCTTTCCCCTTCTTCTCTTTCTCTCTCCCTCCTTCTCTCTCTTCCTCCCTCTTTCCCTCCTTTCCTCTCTTTCTCCCTCCCTCCTTCCCTCTTCCTTCCTCTCCCTCCCTCCTTCCTTCTCTTCCTCCCTCTTTTCCTCCTTCCCTCTCTTTCTCCCTCCTTCCCTCTTCCTTCCTCTCCCTCCCTCCTTCCCTCTTCCTTCCTCTCCCTCCCTCCTTCCCTCTTCTTTCCTCTCCCTCCCTCCTTCCTTCCCTCCCTTTCTCCTCTTCCCCCCTCCTTCCCTCCCTCCCCCTCTGCCCCTCCCTCCCTCCCCCTCCTCTCTTTCCCTCTCTTTCTCCCTCTCTCCCTCTCATTCTCCCTCTCCCCCCTCCTCTCACTTTCCTTTTCTCCTTGGGCTCCCTCTCTCCACCTCTCTGCCTCGGTGACTTTCCCCTCCATCTCTCTGTCCCCCTTCCTCTTAGATCCCCCTCAGTCCCTTTTCCCTTTCATGCTGTTTTGTATTTTTATCATTTCATCCTTCCCCTTGGGGCCGTCCCCCGGCCCTTTTACTCACAGAAGGCCAGAGGCCTTGCCTAATTCTTTCCCTAGCGTTTAGGGCAGTGCTCCTCACGGGCAGGTGCCTAATAAATCCTGTTCCCCTTCCTGGGGGGGTCACCCCGGGCCCTGCTCCCCACCTCCTGGGCTCACGCCCAACCTCTCTGCCACCACCATCTCTATACCCACTAAGCCTTCCTCTCCCTCTCCGCCTTTATCTGTCGGAGTTGAAAGTTAGCAGCCTTCCCCGGTTCCTTTCATCTCCCCTGCACATTTGTAAAACGCCACACAGGCCCAGAGAAACCGTGACATGAACAACTAAAGAACTGCGCACCCAATATGGGTTTCTGTCAGCTGGAGTGGAGAAGGGGCTGCCCGCTTGGTTTTTGATTTTTTTTGGTCCCCGGGAGGAGAAGAATAACAACAACGGCAGTCGTTCGGCCCTGACTATGTGCCGGGCGCTGTTCTAAGCACTGGGGTAATAATAATAATAATGATGACGGCATTTGTTAAGCGCTTACTATGTGCAAAACACTGTTCTAAACGCTGAGCACCGTTCTAAGTGCTGGGGTAGAAACGAGCTAATCAGGTTGGACACAATCCCCATCCCACATTGGGGCTCACGGTCTCAGTCTCACAGAGAGGCCCAGAGAATAATAATACTATTCATTCAATCGTATTTATTGAGCGCTTACTGTGTGCAGAGCACTGGACTAAGCGCTTCATCAATCAATCAATCAATCGTATTTATTGAGCGCTTACTGTGTGCAGAGCACTGGACTAAGCGCTTGGGAAGGACAAGTTGGCAACATCTACAGACAGTCCCTACCCAACAGTGGGCTCACACACTATAATAATGATGGGATCTGTTAAGCGCTTACTATGTGCAAAGCACCGTTCTGAGCGCTGGGGAGGTGACAAGGTGATCAGGTTGTCCCACGGGGGGGCTCACAGTCTTCATCCCATTTTACAGATGAGGTCACTGAGGCACAGAGAAGTTAAGTGACTGGTCCAAAGTCATACATCCTACAGTTGGCGGAGCCGCAATTAGAACCCTTCTAGACCGTGAGCCCACTGTTGGGTAGGGACCGTCTCTCTATGTTGTCATCTTGTACTTCCCAAGCGCTTAGTACAGTGCTCTGCACACAGTAAGCGCTCAATAAATACGATTGAATGAATGAATGAATGAACCCTTGACCATCAGAATCCCAGGCCCGGTCGCTATGGGGATAATCAGATTCGTGATATCTCTTGGGCGCTTACCGTGAGCCTACTGATCGTTGGTACTTACTGAGCGCTTTCTGTGTGCAGAGCATTGTGCTGAGCGCTTAGGAGAGGGCGATGCAGCAGAGTTAGGTAGACGCCTTCCCCGCCCACGATAATTGTCGTATTAAGCGCAGCTTGCTGCGAGCAGGGAACGGGTCGGTTGATTGTTGTTGCTTTATCCTCTCCCAAGAATAATAATAATAATAATAATAATGGCATTTATTAAGCGCTTACTATGTGCCAAGCCCTGTTCTAAGCGCCAGGGAGGTTACAAGGTGATCAGGTTGTCCCACGGGGGGCTCCCAGTCTTCACCCCCATTTTATAGATGAGGTCACTGAGGCCCAGAGAAGTGATTTGCCCTAAGTCACACAGCTAAGTGTCGGGATTTGAACCTATAACCTCTGACTCCAAAGCCCCGGCTCTTTCCACTGAGCCACGTTGGCTCCCTGGGCTTCCCAAGCGCTTAGTACAGTGCTCTGCGCCCTGTCAGCGCTCAGTAAATACAACTGAATGAAAGAATACAATGTGCCAAGCTCTGGGGGAAATCCCAGATGATCGGGTCCCGCTCGGGGTCTAAGTGGGGGGAGAAGAGGGATTGAATCCCCATTTTACAGGGGAGGAAACTGAGGCCCAGAAAAGTGCAGTGACTTGCCCAAGGTCACGCAGCAGACCCAGGGCCGAGGACCACTATTGGGTAGGGACTGTCTCTATATGTTGCCAACTTGTACTTCCCAAGCGCTTAGCACAGTGCTCTGCACACAGTAAGCGCTCAGTAAATACGATTGATGATGATGATGATGATGACAGGCAACAAGATCTCCATTTGATGGGTATTTTATTTATTTTGGGGGCTGTCTGGCTCCTCCCCACCACCCCCAGAGCGTGAGCTCATTGTTTGGACTTTCCCAGGCGCTTAGTTCAGTGCTCTGCACGCAGAGAGGCGCTTAATAAATACGATGGAGCGAGGAGCAGCGTGGCTCGGTGGAAGGAGTCCGGGCTTTGGAGTCAGAGGTCGTGGGTTCAGATCCCGGCTCCGCCGATTGTCAGCGGTGTGACTTTGGGCGAGTCACTTCACTTCTCTGGGCCTCGGTGACCTCATCTGTCAAATGGGGATGAAGACCGTGAGCCCCCCCGTGGGATGACCTGATCACCTCGTAACCTCCCCGGCGCTTAGGACGGTGCTTTGCACATAGTAAGCGCTTAATAAATACCACTGTTATTATTATTATTATTAAGCGCTTAGTACAGTGCTCTGCACACAGTAAGCGCTCAATAAATATGATTGAATGAATTACTATTAATGAATTAAAGATGAAGAGCCCAGAGCCGGGAGGAGCCAAGTGACCTACTCAGGGTCACCCAGGGGGCCGGGCACGGAGCCGGGATTAGAACTCAGGCCCACGCCTCCTCCGGCTGCTGGCTTCCAGCCCCTCTGGGGCTACTCTCTGGACACCCCCGGCCACCCCCCTTTTCTGCCGGCCCTTCCCGGGGCCGCCATCAATCAATCAATCGATCAATCAATCGCCCGGAGAGGCGGCCGACAGACAAGGATGGACTGGTGAGAGTCAAGAACCTGGGCTTGGGAGTCTGAGGACGTGGGTTCTAATCCTGACCACTTCTCTGCCGGGTGACCTTGGGCGAGCCACTTTGCTTCTCCGGGCCTCAGTTCCCTCTTCTGGAAAATGGGGATGAAGACCGTGATGATGATGATGATGATAGCATTTAAGCGCTTACTATGTGCAGAGCACTGTTCTAAGCGTTCATTCATTCATTCGTATGCATTGAGCGCTTACTGTGTGCAGAGCACTGTACTAAGCGCTTGGAAAGTACAAGTTGGCAACATATAGAGACGGTCCCTACTCAACAACAGGCTCACAGTCCAGAAGACTAGGCATTGGGGAGGCTGCACAGGGGGCTCACAGTTTTAATCCCCATTTTACAGATGAGGTCACTGAGGCCCGGAGAAGTGACGTGACTCGCCCAAAGTCACCCAGCTGACAGTTGGCGCAGTTGGGATTTGAACCCACCACCTCTGACTCCAAATCCCAGACTTTTTCCACTGAGTCACGGAACTGAGCCCCACGGGGGACAACCTGATTCCGCGCGTCCACCCCCGCGCTTAGAACAGCGCTTGCCACAGAGTAAGCGCTCAGTAAAGTGCTCTGCACACACTAGGCGTTCAATAAATGCGATGGAATGAATAAACAAAAACCTCAATTATGATTAACGGGGCGTCGGGGGCCCAGGGCGGACAGGAGCCGGCAGGTGGGAGACGGGCCCGGACGGGGGGGGTGTTTATTACATCCGAAGCCGAACGAACACGCGGCCTACTTATGTATCTGTGGAGAATTAATTGCCGGGCGCCGGCAAGGAGCGGATTATAAATTAGAATCATTTTCGCCAGGCGAGGCCCATTCATCTTCGCTCAGAAAGGGCTTGTCACCGCCTCCTGACTAATTCCCGGTGATCACCGCCTCTTCTTGGCTCCCGCTTTTTTCTCCCGCTCTTCCTGGGCCCCTTCCCCACCTCTCCCCTCATCCCGGACCCTTCTCCTCCTCTGTGATGGACACAGGACCCCGGCTTCCCCGCTCCCCGGCTTTCCCGGCCCGTGGCCGGATCCTCGTCTCGACTCCGGCCTAGTCGCCGGTGGGTGGGAGGGGAAAGCGGCTTGGCTGAGTGGATCATCATCATCATCATCAATCGTATTTATTGAGCGCTTACTATGTGCAGAGCACTGTACTAAGCGCTTGGGAAGTACAAATTGGCAACATATAGAGACAGTCCCTACCCAACAGTGGCTCACAGTCTAAAAGAGTGGATAGTAACAATCACAATCATTAGTATTATTGTACTTACTAAGCGCTTCCCCCGTCTCATCCCCATTTTATGCTTATATTATTAATAATAAATATATCGTTAAATATTATATTATATTATACTATATTATATTATTATTATATTATATGTTATATTATGTTATTACAATATTGAATATTATTAATAATAATGATAATGTTGGTATTTGTTAAGCGCTTACTATGTGCACTGTTCTAAGCGCTCGGGAAGATACAAGGTGATCAGGTTGTCCCACGGGGGGCTCACAGTCTTCATCCCCATTTTCCAGATGAGGTCACTGAGGCCCAGAGAAGTGAAGTGACTCGCCCAAAGTCACCCAGCTGACAGTTGGCGGAGCCGGGATTTGAACCCATGACCTCTGACTCCAAAACCCGGGCTCTTTCCACTGAGCCGCGCCACTTCTAATGGCATTTGTTAAGCGCTCACTCTGTGCCAAGCGCCGTTCTAAGCGCCGGGGGAGAGACGAGGAGATCAGGTTGTCCCCCGTGGGGCTCATGGTCTTCATCCCCATTTTCCAGATGAGGTCACTGAGGCCCAGAGAAGGGAAGTGACTTACCCAAAGTCACCCAGCTGACAGTTGGCGGAGCCGGGATTTGAACCCATGACCTCTGACTCCAAAACCCGGGCTCTTTCCACTGAGCCGCGCCGCTTCTAATGGCATTTGTTAAGCGCTCACTCTGTGCCAAGCGCCGTTCTAAGCGCCGGGGGAGAGACGAGGTGATCAGGTTGTCCCATGGTGGGCTCACGGTCTTCATCCCCATTTGACAGATGAGGTCACTGAGGCCCAGAGAAGGGAAGTGACTGGCCTAAGGTCACACGGCTGACAGGTGGCGGAGCCGGGATTAGAACCCGGGTCCTTCTAACTCCCAGGCCCGGGCTCTACCCACTAGGCCATGAGAAGCAGCGTGGCTCAGTGGAAAGAGCCCGGGCTTTGGAGTCAGAGGTCATGGGTTCAAATCCCGCTCCACCATTTGTCAGCTGGGTGACTTTGGGCGAGTCACCTTACTTCTCTGGGCCTCAGTGACCTCATCTGGAAACAGGGGATGAAGACTGTGAGCCCCCCGTGGGACACCCCGATCACCTCGTAACCGCCGCAGCGCTCAGAACAGTGCTTTGCACATAGTAAGCGCTTAATAAATGCCATCATTATTATTATCATTATCACGCCACGCTGCTTCTCATTATTACTATTATTATTATTATCACTCCAAATTATTCAGGTCGGACACGGTCCCTGTCCCACATGGGGCACAGATTCCCCATTTTCCAGATGAGGTCCCTGAGGCCCAGAGAAGTGAAGTGACTGGCCTAAGGTCACACAGCTGACGGGTGGCGGAGCCGGGATTAGAACCCACGACCTTCCGACTCCCCCCTAGGCTCTGCTGCTTCCCTGCTCCACCAGTGCTCCATCCCTTCTCCGTACCTGTCCAAACAGTGCTCCGTCCTTGTTCCATCATCATCATCATAATAATGATGGTATTTGTGAAGCGCTTACTCGTGCCGAGCACTATTCTAATAATAATAATAATAATGGCATTTATTAAGCGCTTACTATGTGCAAAGCACTGTTCTAAGCGCTGGGGAGGTTCCAAGGTGATCAGGTTGTCCCATGGAGGGGCTCCCAGTCTTCATCCCCATTTGACAGATGAGGGGACTGAGGCCCAGAGAAGTGAAGTGACTCGCCCAAAGTTACACAGCTGACAACTGGTGGAGCCGGGATTTGAACCCGTGACCTCTCACTCCAAAGCCTGCGCTCTTTCTGCTGAGACTTTTCTATCAGTGCTCCTTCCCTGTCACCTCCTCCTCCTCCTCTCCGTGTGCCTGCAAGCGTTGGGGGGGGGGGGGGTCATTTGCTTCATTAACGGACCCACCACGTCGTTAATTAGCGCAGAAAGAATATTGGCCTCATTAACACACTCCAAACATTTGTTGGTTTGTTTTGGTATTTGTTAAGCGCTTACTATGTGCCAAGCACCGTTCTAAGCGCCGGGGAGGTTACAAGGTGATCAGGTTGTCCCACGGGGGGCTCCCAGTCTTCATCCCCATTTTACAGATGAGGTAATTGAGGCCCAGAGAACTGAAGTGACTCGCCCGAAGTCACCCAGCTGACAAGTGGAGGAGCAGGGATTTGAACCCATGACCTCTGACTCATTCATTCATTCATTCAATCGTATTTATTGAGCGCTTACTGTGTGCAGTGCACTGTACTAAGCGCTTGGGAAGTCCAAGTTGGCAACATATAGAGACAGTGGGCTCCCAGCCAAAGCCCGGGCTCTTTCCACTGAGCCACGCTGCTTCTCCGAACATTTGTGTCTGCTGCTTCCCCACCTCAGCCAGAGAAGGGGAGGGCAGAGCCAGAAAGAGACAGGAGGAAACAAGAGATGAGAGACACTCAGAGAGAGAGACAGCGAGTTGGGGAGAGACAGAGACAAAGAGAGAGAGATGGAGAGAAAGAGAGATGGACACAGAGAGAAAGAGAGAGTCGGAGCAGGAGAGAGATGGAGAGAGAGTCCCAGAGAGATGGGCGCAGAGAGAGAGTCGGAGAAGGAGAGAGACAGAGTTGGGGAGAGACAGAGAGAGACGTGGAGAAAGAGAGGGTCAGAGAAGGAGAGAGACAGAGAGAGAGTTGGAGGAGAGAGACAGAGTTGGGGAGAGACAGAGAGAAAGAGAGAGACATAGAGAAAAAGAGAAGCAGAGAAAAAGAGAGACAGAGAGAAAAAGAGGGTCAGAGAGTGATGGACATAGAGAGAAAGAGAGTCAGAGAGAGACAGAAACAGAGAGAAAGAGAAAGTCAGAGAAGGAGAGAGACAGAATTGGGGAGAGACAGAGAGAAAAGGAGGGTCAGAGAGTGATGGACACAGAGATAAAGAGAGTCAGAGAGGTCGAAACAGAGAGAAAGAGAAAGTCAGAGAATGAGAGAGACAGAGTCGGGGAGAGACAGAAAGAGTCACAGAAAGAGAAAATAAGAGAAGAGACAGAGTTGGGGAGAAATGGAGAGAAAAAGAGATGGACACAGAGAGAATGAGAGAGTCGGAGCATGAGAGAGAGTCCGAGAGAGATGGGCACAGAGAGAGTCAGAGAAGGAGAGAGGCAGAGTTGGGGAGAGGCAGAGAGAGTCAGAGAGAGACATAGAGAAAGAGAAGGAGAGAGACAGAGAGAGTTGGAGGAGAGAGACAGAGTTGGGGAGAGACAGAAAGAGACATAGAGAAAAAGAGAAGCAGAGAAGGAGAGAGACAGAGAGAAAAAGAGGGTCAGAAAGTGATGGACACAGACAGAGAGAGTCAGAGAGAGACAGAAAGAGAGAGACAGAGAAAGTCAGAGAAGGAGAGAGAGAGAATTGGGGAGAGACAGAGAGAAAAAGAGGGTCAGAGAGTGATGGACACAGAGAGAAAGAGAGACAGAGAGAGACGGAAACAGGGAGAGAGAAAGTCAGAGAAGGAGAGAGACAGAATTGGGGAGAGACAGAAAGTCACAGAGAGAAAGAGAAAATAAGAGAATAGACAGAGTTGGGGAGAAACAGAGAGAAAGAGAGACAGAGATAGAGACATAGAGAAAGAGAGAGTAAGAGGAAAGAGACAGTTGGGGAGATAGAGAGAAAGAGAGAGGGTAAGAGAAGAAGAGAGATAGAGAAAGTTGGGGAGAGACAAAGAGAAAGTCAGAGACACAGAGAAAGAGAGAGTAGGAGAAGGAGAGAGACAGAGAGACAGTCAGAGAGACATGGGCACAGAAAGAGAGACAGAGTAGGGGAGAGACAGAGTCAGACAGACATGGAGAAAGAGAATCAGAGTAGGAGAGAGACAGAGAGAAATAGAGGGTCAGAGAAGGAGAGAGACAGAGAGAAAGAGTTGGAGGAGAGAGACAGAGAGAAAGAGAGAGACAGAGAAAAAGAGAAGCAGAGAAGGAGAGAGACAGAGAGAAAAAGAGGGTCAGAGAGTGATGGACACAGAGGAAAGAGAGTCAGAGAGAGGTGGAAACAGAGAGAAAGAGAAAGTCAGAGAAGGCGAGAGACAGAATTGGGGAGAGACAGAGAGAAAGAGTCACAGAGAGAAAGAGAGAGACAGAGATATAGAGCAAGAGCAAGAGGATATAGAGCAAGAGGAGAGAGACAGTTGGGGAGACAACAGAGAGAAAGAGAAAGAGAGAGTCAGAGTTAGAGACATAGAGAAAGAGAGGGTAAGAGAAGAAGAGAGATAGAGTTGGGGAGAGACAAAGAGAAAGTCAGAGACACAGAGAGAGAGACAGAGTTGGGGAGGGACAGAGGGAATCAGACAGAGACATGGAGAAAGAGAGAATCAGAGAAGGAGAGAGACAGAGAGAAAGAGAGGGTCAGAGAAGGAGAGAGACAGAAAAAATGAGTCGGAGGAGAGAGACAGAATTGGGGAGAGACAAAGAGAGAGACAGAGCAAGACATCATCATCATCATCATCATCATCATCATCATCATCATCATCATAATGGCATTTATTAAGCACTTACTATGTGCAAAGCACTGTTCTAAGCGCTGGGGAGGTTACAAGGTTGTCCCACGGCGGGCTCACAGTCTTAATCCCCATTTTACAGATGAGGTAACTGAGGCTCAGAGAAGTTAAGTGACTTGCCCAAGGTCACACAGCAGACATGTGGCGGAGCAGGGATTCGAACCCATGACCTCTGACATAGAGAAAACGATAATCAGAGGAGAGAGAGAGAGAAAGAGGGTCAGAGAGTGATGGACACAAGAGAGAGTCAGAGAGAGAGTCAGAGAGAGACGGAAACAGAGAGAAAGAGAAAGTCAGAAAAGGAGAGAGAGTCGGGGAGAGACAAAGAGAGAATCACAGAGAGAAAGAGAAAATACGAGAGAGACAGAACTGGGGAAAAACAGAGAGAAAGAGAGAGACAGTGATAGAGACATAGAGAAAGAGAGAGGAAGAGGAGAGAGACAGTTGGGGAGACAACAGAGAGTCAGAGATAGAGACATAGAGAAAGAGGGGGTAAGAGAAGATAGTGATAGAGACAGTTGGGGAGAGACAGAGAGTCAGAGACATGGAGAAAGAGAGAGTCAGAGAAGGAGAGAGACAGAGAGTTGGGAGAGATGGGGGAAGAAAGTCAGAGACAGAGAGAAAAAGAGATGGGCACAGAGAGAAAGAGTCAGAGATGGGGAGAGACAGAGAAAAAGGCTGAGACAGAGAGAGACTGAGACATGAAGAGAGAGTAAGAGGAGAGAGAGAGAGTTGAGGAGAGACAAAGAGAAAGAGTCAGAGAGAGGAGTCAGAGACAGAGACAGAGAGTCAGAGAAGGAGAGACAGAGAGAGTTGGGGAGAGAAAGAGAAAGTCAGAGACACAAAGAGAGAGTCGGAGAAGAAGAGAGACAGAGAGAGTTGGGAGAGACAGGGAGAAAGAAAAGCAGAGAGAGACAGAGAGAAAAAGAGATGGACACAGAGAGGAAGAGTCAGAGAAGGAAGAGAGACAGAGAGAAAGGGTGAGACAGAGAGAGCTGAGACAAGGAGAGTAAGAGGAGAGAGACAGAAAGAGCTGGGGAGAGACAAAGAGGATGAGAGAGACAGAGAGAAAGAGAGTCAGAAAAGGAGAGAGACTGAGACATGGAAAGAGAGTAAGAGGAGAGAGAGAAAGGGTTGGGAAGAGACAAAGAGAAAGACAGTCAGAGAGAGACAGAGACAGAGAGAGAGTCAGAGAAGGAGAGAGACAGAGAGAAAGGGTGAGACAGAGAGCCTGAGACATGGAGAGAGAGTAAGAGTGGAGAGAGAGAGTTGGGGAGAGAAAGAGAAAGAAAGAGTCAGAGAGAGACAGAGTCAGAGACAGAGAGAGTCAGAGAAGGAGAGAGACAGAGAGAGTTGGGAGAGACAGGAGAAAGAAAGTCAGAGACCGAGAGAAAAAGAGATGGACACAGAGAGAAAGTCAGAGAAGGAGAGAGATAGAGAGAAAGGGCGAGACAGAGAGAGACTGAGACAAGGAGAGAGAGTAAGAGGAGAGAGAGAGAGAGAGTTGGGGAGAGACAGAGAGAAAGAGAGTCAGAGAAGGAGAAAGACAGAGAGAAAGGGCGAGACAGAGAGAGACTGAAACATGGAGAGAGAGTAAGAGGAGAGAGAGAAAGAGTGGGGGAGAGACAAAGAGAAAGACAGTCAGAGAGAGACAGAGACAGAGAGAGAGTCAGAGAAGGAGGGAGACAGAGAGAAAGGGCGAGACAGAGAAAGGGTGAGACAGAGAGAGCTGAGACAAGGAGAGAGAGTAAGAGGAGAGAAAGAGAGAGAGTTGGGGAGAGACAAAGAGGATGAGAGAGACACAGAGAGACAGAGAGAAAGAGTCAGAGAAGGAGAGAGACAGAGAGAAAGGGCGAGACAGAGAGAGACTGAGACATGGAGAGAGAGTAAGAGGAGAGAGAGAGAGAGAGAGTTGGGGAGAGACAGAGAAAGAGTCAGACAGAGACAGAAAGAGAGTCAGAGAAGGAGAGAGACAGAGAGAAAGGGCGAGACAGAGAGAGACTGAGACACGGAGAGAGAGTAAGAGGAGAGAGAGAGAAAGAGTGGGGGAGACAGAGAAAGAGTCAGACAGAGACAGAAAGAAAGAGAGTCAGAGAAGGAGAGAGACAGAGAGAAAGGGCAAGACAGAGAAAGGGTGAGACAGAGAGAGCTGAGACAAGGAGAGAGAGTAAGAGGAGAAAAAGAGAGAGAGTTGGGGAGAGACAAAGAGGATGAGAGAGACAGAGAGAGACAGAGAGAAAGAGAGTCAGAGAAGGAGAGAGACAGAGAGAAAGGGCGAGACAGAGAGAGACTGAGACATGGAGAGAGAGTAAGAGGAGAGAGAGAGAGAGAGTTGGGGAGAGACAGAGAAAGAGTCAGACAGAGACAGAAAGAAAGAGAGTCAGAGAAGGAGAGAGACAGAGAGAAAGGGCGAGACAGAGAAAGGGTGAGACAGAGAGAGCTGAGACAAGGAGAGAGAGTAAGAGGAGAGAGAGAGAGAGAGAGAGTTGGGGAGAGACAAAGAGGATGAGAGAGACAGAGAGAGACAGAGACAGAGAGAGAGAGTCAGAGAAGGAGACAGAGAGTCAGAGAAGGAGAGAGACAGGGAGATTTGGGAGAGACAGGGAGAAAGAAAGCCAGAGAGAGAGCACAGAGAGAAAAAGAGATGGACACAGAGAGAAAGAGTCAGAGGAGAGAGACAGAGAGAAAGGGCGAGACAGAGAGAGACTGAGACAAGGAGAGAGAGTAAGAGGAGAGAGAGAGAGAGAGAGAGTTGGGGAGAGACAGAGAGAAAGAGAGAGTCAGAGAGAGACAGAGACAGAGAGAGAGTCAGAGGAGAGAGACAGAGAGAGTTGGGAGAGACAGGGAGAAAGAAAGAGAGAAAAAGAGATGGACAGAGAGAAAGAGTCAGAGAAGGACAGAAACAGAGAGAAAGGGTGAGACAGAAAGAGACTGACACATGGAGAGAGAGTAAGACGAGAGAGAGAGAAAGAGTTGGGGAGAGACAAAGAGGAAAGGAGAGACAGAGAGAAAGGGTGAGACAGAGAGAGCTGAGACAAGGAGAGTAAGACGAGAGAGACAGCAAGAGTTGGCGAGAGACAAAGAGGATGAGAGAGACAGAGAGAAAGGGCGAGACAGAGAGAGACTGAGACATGGAGAGAGAGTAAGAGGAGAGAGAGAGTTGGGGAGAGAAAGAGAAAGAAAGAGTCAGACAGAGACAGAGTCAGAGACAGAGAGAGTCAGAGAAGGAGAGAGACAGAGAGAGTTGGGAGAG
This sequence comes from Tachyglossus aculeatus, assembly GCF_015852505.1. Classification (NCBI taxonomy): domain Eukaryota; kingdom Metazoa; phylum Chordata; class Mammalia; order Monotremata; family Tachyglossidae; genus Tachyglossus; species Tachyglossus aculeatus. Next base: position 35,062,527 of record NC_052073.1, read on the forward strand.
ACAGGGAGAAAGAAAGTCAGAGACCGAGAGAAAGAGATGGACACAGAGAGAAAGAGTCAGAGAAGGAGAGAGACAGAGAGAGTTGGGAGAGACAGGGAGAAAGAAAGTCAGAGACCGAGAGAAAGAGATGGACACAGAGAGAAAGAGTCAGAGAAGGAGAGAGACAGAGAGAAAGGGCGAGACAGAGAGAGACTGAGACAAGGAGAGAGAGTAAGAGGAGAGAGAGAGAGAGAGTTGGGGAGAGACAGAGAAAAAGGGCGAGACAGAGAGAGACTGAAACATGGAGAGAGAGTAAGAGGAGAGAGAGAAAGAGTGGGGGAGAGACAGAGAGAAAGACAGAGAGAGAGTCAGAGACAGAGAGAGAGTCAGAGAAGGAGGGAGACAGAGAGAAAGGGCAAGACAGAGAAAGGGCGAGACAGGGAGAGCTGAGACAAGGAGAGAGAGTAAGAGGAAGGAGAGAGAGAGAGAGAGTTGGGGAGAGAGAGAGAGAGAGAGAGAGTTTGGGAGAGACAAAGAGGATGAGAGACAGAGAGAGACAGAGAGAAAGAGAGTCAGAGAAGGAGAGAGAGAGAGAGAAAGGGCGAGAAGAGAGAGACTGAGACATGGAGAGAGAGTAAGAGGAGAGAGAGAGAAAGAGTGGGGGAGAGACAGAGTCAGACAGAGACAGAAAGAAAGAGAGTCAGAGAAGGAGAGAGACAGAGAGAGTTGGGAGAGACAGGGAGAAAGAAAGTCAGAGACCGAGAGAAAGAGATGGACACAGAGAGAAAGAGTCAGAGAAGGAGAGAGACAGAGAGAGTTGGGAGAGACAGGGAGAAAGAAAGTCAGAGACCGAGAGAAAGAGATGGACACAGAGAGAAAGAGTCAGAGAAGGAGAGAGACAGAGAGAAAGGGCGAGACAGAGAGAGACTGAGACAAGGAGAGAGAGTAAGAGGAGAGAGAGAGAGAGAGTTGGGGAGAGACAGAGAAAAAGGGCGAGACAGAGAGAGACTGAAACATGGAGAGAGAGTAAGAGGAGAGAGAGAAAGAGTGGGGGAGAGACAGAGAGAAAGACAGAGAGAGAGTCAGAGACAGAGAGAGAGTCAGAGAAGGAGGGAGACAGAGAGAAAGGGCAAGACAGAGAAAGGGCGAGACAGGGAGAGCTGAGACAAGGAGAGAGAGTAAGAGGAAGGAGAGAGAGAGAGAGAGTTGGGGAGAGAGAGAGAGAGAGAGAGAGTTTGGGAGAGACAAAGAGGATGAGAGACAGAGAGAGACAGAGAGAAAGAGAGTCAGAGAAGGAGAGAGAGAGAGAGAAAGGGCGAGAAGAGAGAGACTGAGACATGGAGAGAGAGTAAGAGGAGAGAGAGAGAAAGAGTGGGGGAGAGACAGAGTCAGACAGAGACAGAAAGAAAGAGAGTCAGAGAAGGAGAGAGACAGAGAGAAAGGGCGAGACAGAGAGAGACTGACACATGGAGAGAGAGTAAGAGGAGAGAAAGAGAGAGAGTTGGGGAGAGACAAAGAGGATGAGAGAGACAGAGAGAGACAGAGAGAGAGTCAGAGAAGGAGAAAGACAGAGAGAAAGGGCGAGACAGAGAGAGACTGAGACATGGAGAGAGAGTAAGAGGAGAGAGAGAGAGAGAGTTGGGGAGAGACAGAGAAAGAGTCAGACAGAGACAGAGTCAGAGACAGAGACAGAGAGTCAGAGAAGGAGAGAGACAGAGAGATTTGGGAGAGACCGGGAGAAAGAAAGCCAGAGACCGAGAGAAAAAGATATGGACACAGAGAGAAAGAGTCAGAGAAGGAGAGAGACAGAGAGAAAGGGTGAGACATGGAGAGTAAGAGGAGAGAGACAGAGAGAGAGTTGGGGAGAGACAAAGAGAAAGAGAGTCAGAGACAGAGACAGAGACAGAGTCAGAGAAGGAGAGAGACAAAGAGAGTTGGGGAGAGACAGAGAGATGGAGACATTCATTCAATCGTATTTATTGAGTGCTTACTGTGTGCAGAGCACTGGACTAAGCGCTTGGGAAATCCAAGTTGGCAACATAGCGACAGTCCCTACCCAACGGAGGCTCTGGGCCTCAGTTCCCTCATCCGTAAAATGGGGATGAAGACTGTGAGCCCCCCGGGGGACAACCTGATCACCTTGTAACCTCCCCAGTGCTTAGAACGGTGCCTTGCATCATCATCATCATCATCATCAATCGTATTTATTGAGCGCTTACTATGTGCAGAGCACTGTACTAAGCGCTTGGGAAGTACAAATTGGCAACATAGTAAGCGTTTAATAAATGCCATTATCATTATTATTACTAAGCGCTTAAGCGCTCACTATGTGCCCTATGTATGTAGTAAGCACCGGTCATTAGATGGGACACAGTCCCTGAACCCCACGGTCTAAGGAGGAGGGAGAACAGGGATTGAACCCCCATGGGACAGAGGAGGAAACTGAGGCACAGAGGCGCCGGATAAATACGACTGAATGAATGAATGGGGAAGCAGCACGGCGTAGTGGACCGAGCCCAGGCCTGGGAACCAGAAGGTCGTGGGTTCTAATTCCGGCTCCGCCACTTGGCAGCTGCGTGACCTTAGGCAAGTCACTTCCCTTCTCTGGGCCTCAGTTTCCTCCTCTGGAAAATGGGGATGAAGACTGTGACCCCCACGGGGCCTCAGTTTCCTCCTCTGGAAAATGGGGATGAAGACTGAGAGCCCCACGGGGGACAGGCACTGTGTTCAACGCGATTTGTTTGTAGCTACCCCAGCGCTTAGTACAGTGCCCGGCGCATAGTGAGTGCTTAACAAATACCACAATTATTATTATTATTAATGACTGCCATTCATTCATTCAATTGTATTTATTGAGCACTTTTACTGTGTGTGGCGCACTGTACTAAGCGCTTGGGAGAGTCCAATACACCCTTATAAACACCATTATAAATCCCCAGGCAGTTCTGTTTCGGAGCCTGAGGTCAGTCGTATTTATTGAGCGCTTACTGTGTGTGGAGAGCACTGTACTAAGCGCTTGGGAGAGTCCAATACAGCCGTATAAATATCATTACAAATCGGGGCAAAGACAATTCCATTTCGGAGCCTGTGGCCAGTCATATTTATTGAGCATTTTTTTGTTGGTGGAGAGCACTGTACTAAGCGCTTGGAAGAGTCCAATACAGCCTTATAAATATCATTATAAATCCCCAGGGGCAGAGACAATTCCGTTTCGGAGCCTGTGGCCAGTCGTATTTATTGAGCGCTTAGTGTGTGCGGAGAGCACTGTACTAAGCGCTTGGGAGAGTCCAATACAGCATTATAGATATCATTATAAATCCCCAGGGGCAAACACAATTCCGTTTCGGAGCCTGTGGTCAGTTGTATTTATTGGGCGCTTAGTGTGTGCAGAGAGCACTGTACTGAGCGCTTGGGAGAGTCCAATACAGCCTTATAGATATCATTGTAAATCCCCAGGGGCAAAAACAATTCCATTTCGGAGCCTGTGGCCAGTTGTATTCATTGAGCACTTAGTGTGTGCAGACAGCACTGTACTGAGCACTTGGGAGAGTCCAATACAGCCTTATAGATATCATTATAAATCCCCAGGGGCAGAGACAATTCCGTTTCAGGGCCTCTGGTCAGTCGTATTTATTGAGCGCTTAGTGTGTGCGGAGAGCACTGTACTAAATGCTTGGGAGAGTCCAATACAGCATTATAGATATCATTATAAATCTCCAGGGGCAAACACAATTCCGTTTCGGAGCCTGTGGCCAGTCGTATTTACTGAGCGCTTAGTGTGTGCGGAGAGCACTGTACTGAGCGCTTGGGAGAGTCCAATACAGCCTTATAGATATTATAAATCACCAGGGGCAGAAACAATTCCATTTCAGGGGCTGTGGCCAGTCGTATTTACTGAGTGCTTAGTGTGTGCAGAGAGCACTGTACTGAGCGTTTGGGAGAGTCCAGTGCAGCATCATAGATATCATTATAAATCCCCAGGGAAGGGCAAAGACAATTCCATTTGGGAGCCTGTGGCCAGTCGTATTTACTGAGCGCTTAGTGTGGGCGGAGAGCACTGTACTAAGCGCTTGGGAGAGTCCAATACAGCCTTATAGATATCATTATAAATCCCCAGGGGCAGAGGCAATTCCGTTTAGGAGCCTATGGCCAGGCATATTTATTGAGCGCTTAGTGTGTGCGGAGAGCACTGTACTGAGCGCTTGGGAGAGTCCAATACAGCATTATAGATATCATTATAAATCACCAGGGGCAAAGACAATTCCGTTTCGGAGCCTGTGGCCAGTCGTATTTATTGAGCGCTTAGTTTGTGCGGACAGCACTGTACTAAGCGCTTGGGAGAGTCCAATTCAGCCTTATAGATATCATTATAAATCCCCAGGGGCAGAGACGATTCCGTTTCAGGGCCTGTGGCCAGTCGTATTTACTGAGCGCTTAGTGTGTGCAGAGAGCACTGTACTGAGCGCTTGGGAGAGTCCAATACAGCCTTATAGATATCATTATAAATCCCCAGTGGTGAAGACAGTTCCGTTTGGGAGGCCGTGTCCCTTCCATCCCCTCCCCGCCATCCTTCTCGGGGAGCTGGGCGACGGGTGGGAATCCTGGGTTCCTCCAGACCGTCTGATTTAGCACCGGGCCCAAGGCCAAGGCCCGGGGGAGGTGCCACTGTAATAAACTCCCCTCCGCCTGCAATCTGCCTTAATTTCTGGCGCCCAAGAGTGGCTGTGAACGATTAATAAAAGCATTAGAGAGTTCACCCTGGGGACGAGTTGAATTCACTGGGCCTCCCGCCAGGCCCGGCTGATTGACGGATCGGCGTGACTGTTGGTTGCGATTCTCCCAAGCGTTTAGTACAGTGCTCTGCACTCCGGTAGTGCTCAATAAATAATAATATTGGCATTTATTAAGCGCTGACTACGTGCCAAGCACCGTTCCAAGCGCTGGGGGAGATACAAGGTGACCGGAGAAGCAGCGTGGCTCAGTGGAAAGAGCCCGGGCTTTGGAGTCAGAGGTCATGGGTTCGAATCCCGGCTCCGCCCCATGTCTGCTGTGTGACCTTGGGCAAGTCACTTAACTTCTCGGAGCCTCAGTTACTTGATCTGAAAAACGGGGGTGAAGACTGTGAGCCCCACGGGGGACAACTTGATCACCTCGTATCCCCTCCGCAGTGCTTAGAACACTGCTTTGCACATAGTAAGCGCTTAACAAATGCCATCATTATTAGTATTAGTATGAAGGGGAGGCATTGTGGCTCGGTGGAAAGAGCCCGGGCTTGGGAGTCAGAGGTCATGGGTTCAAATCCCGGTTCCGCCAATTGTCAGCTGTGTGACTTGGGCAAGTCACTTCACTTCTCTGGGCCTCAGTGACCTCATCTGGAAAATGGGGATTAAGACTGTGAGCCCCATGTGGGACAACCTGATCACCTTGTAATCTCCCCAGGGCTTGGAACAGTGCTTTGCACGTAGTAAGCGCTTAATAAAAGCCATCATTATCAGTACTATTAAGGGTAAATAAAAGGCCCGGGGAATCTGCGCATGCGCCCCAGCCGTTCCCCCGGACACGCAGCGCCCCCTGCCGGCACCGCCGCAGCCCTACACCTCTTCATGGTATTAATCATCCATTTGTATTCTAATCAATAATACTAATAATGATGGCATTTGTTAAGTACTTACTACGTGCAAAGCACTGTTCTAAGCGCTGGACTTCTCTGGGCCTCAGTTCCCTCATCTGTAAAATGGGGATTAAGACAGTGAGCCCCACGGGGGACAACCTGATCACCTTGTTACCCCCCCCAGCGCTTAGAACAGTGCTTTGCACATAGTGAGCTCTTAATAAATACCATTTTTATTATTATTATTGAGGGAACAAAGGCCTGGAGAATCTGCGCATGCGCCCCAGCTGTTCCCCCGGACACGCAGCTCCCCCTGCCGGCACCGCCGCAACCCTACACCTCTTCATGGTACTTAATCATCCATTGGTATTCTAATCAATAATACTAATAATGAGAGCATTTGTTAAGCGCTTACTATGTGCAGAGCACTATTCTAAGCGCTGGACTTCTCTGGTCCTCAGTTCCCTCATCTGTAAAATGGGGATGAAGGCTGTGAGCCCCACGGGGGACAACCTGATCACCTTGTATCCTCCCCAGCGCTTAGAACAGGGCTTGGCACATAGTAAGTGCTTAATAAACGCCATCATTATTAGTATTAGTATTAAGGGGAAGCATTGTGGCTCAGTGGAAAGAGCCCGGGCTTGGGAGTCAGAGGTCATGGGTTCAAATCCCGTCCGCCAATTGTCAGCTGTGTGACTTGGGGAAGTCACTTCACTTCTCTGGGCCTCAGTGACCTCATCTGTAAAATGGGGATGAAGACTGTGAGCCCCCCGTGGGACAACCTGATCACCTTGTAATCTCCCCAGCGCTTAGAACAGTGCCTTGCACGTAGTGAGCGCTTAATAAAAGCCATCATTATTAGCATTATGAAGGGGAAATAAAAGGCCCGGGGAATCTGCGCGTGCGCCCCAGCCGTTCCCCCGGACACGCAGCGCCCCCTGCCGCCACCGCCTCAGCCCTACACCTCTTCATGGTATTAATCATCCATTTGTATTCTAATCAATAATACTAATAATGATGGCATTTGTTAAGCACTTACTATGTGCAAAGCACTGTTCTAAGCGCTGGACATCTCTAGGCCTCAGTTCCCTCATCTGTAAAATGGGGATTAAGACAGTGAGCCCCACGGGGGACAACCTGATCACCTTGTAACCTCCCCAGCGCTTAGAACAGTGCTTTGCACACAGTAAGCGCCTAATAAATACCATCATTATTATTATTGAGGAAAAAAAGGCCTGGAGAATCTGCGCATGCGCCCCAGCGGTTCCCCCGGACACGCAGCGCCCCCTGCCGGCACAGCCGCAGCCCTACACCTCTTCATGGTGCTTACTAATCAGCCATTGGTATTCTAATCAATAGATTGTGAGGCCGCTGTTGGGTAGGGACCGTCTCTTTATGTTGCCAACTTGTACTTCCCAAGCGCTTAGTACAGTGCTCTGCACACAGTAAGCGTTCAATAAATACGATTGAATGAATGAATGAATACTATGTGCCAAGGACTGTTCTAAGCGCTGGACTTCTCTGGGCCTCAGTTCCCTCATCTGTAAAATGGGGATGAGGACTAAGCCCCACGAGGGACAACCTGATCACCTTGTAACCTCCCCAGCGCTTAGAACAGTGCCTTGCACGTAGTAAGCGCTTAATAAAAGCCATCATTATTAGTACTATTAAGGGGGAAAAAAGGCCTGGATGATCCGCGCAAGCGCCCCAGCGGTTCCCCCGGGCACGCAGCGCCCCCTGCCGGCACCGCCGCAGCCCTACACCTCTTCATGGTACTTATTAATCAGCTATTTGTATTCTAATCAATAATACTAATAATGAGGGCATTTGTTAAGCACTTACTATGTGCCAAGCACTGTTCTAAGTGCTGGACTTCTCTGGGCCTCAGTTCCCTCATCTGTAAAATGGGGATTAAGACAGTGAGCCCCACGGGGGACAACCTGATCACCTTGTAACCCTCCCCAGCGCTTAGAACAGTGCTTCGCACATAGTAAGCTCTTAATAAATACCATTATTGTTATTATTATTATTATTGAGGGAAAAAAGGCCTGGAGAATCTGCGCATGCGCCCCAGCTGTTCTCCCGGACACGCAGCGCCCCCTTCCGGCAGCGCCGCAGCCCTACACCTCTTCATGGTACTTATTAATCATCCATTGGTATTCTAATCAATAGACTGTGAGCCACTGTTGGGTAGGGACCGTCTCTATATGTTGCTAACCTATACTTCCCAAGCGCTTAGTACAGCGCTCTGCACACAGTAAGCGCTCAATAAATACGATTGAATGAATGAATGAATACTTTGTGCCAAGCACTGTTCTAAGCCCTGGACTTCTCTGGGCCTCAGTTCCCTCATCTGCAAAATGGGGATGAAGACTGAGCCCCACGGGGGACAGTCTGATCACCTTGTAACCTCCCCAGAGCTTAGAACAGTGTTTGGCACATAGTAAGCGCTTAACAAATGCCATTATCATTAATATTATTAAGGGGGGAAAAAAGACGTGGAGAACCTGCGCATGCGCCCCAGCGGTTCCCCCGGACATGCAGCGCCCCCTGCCGGCACCGCCGCAGCCCTACACCCCTTCATGGTCCTTATTAATCATCCATTTGTATTCTATTTAATAATAGTAATAATGATGGTATTTGTTAAGCGCTTACTATGTGCAAAGCACGTCTAAGCGCTGGACTTCTCTGGGCCTCAGTTCCCTCCTCTGTAAAATGGGGATGAAGACTGAGCGCCCCACGGGGGACAACCTAATCACCTTGTATCCTCCCCAGCGCTTAGAACAGCGCTTGGCACATAGTAAGCGCTTAATAAATGCCATCATTATTAGTATTAGTATTAAGGGGAAGCGGCTTGGCTCGATGGAAAGGGCCCGGGCTTGGGAGTCAGAGGTATGGGTTCAAATCCCGGTTCCCCCAATTGTCAGCTGCGTGACTTGGGCAAGTCACTTCACTTCTCTTGAGCCTCAGTGACCTTCTCTGTCAAATGGGGATTAAGACTGTGAGCACCCCGTGGGACAACCTGATCATCTTGTAATCTCCCCAGTATCAATAATACTAATAATGAGGGCATTTGTTTAGCGCTATGTGCAAAGCACTGTTCTAAGCGCTGGACTTCTCTGGGCCTCAGTTCCCTCATCTGTAAATTGGGGATTAAGACAGTGAGCCCCACAGGGGACAACCTGATCACCTTGTAATCTCCCCAGCGCTTAGAACAGTGCTTTGCACATAGTAAGCGCTTAGTAAATGCCATCGTTATTAGTATTATTATTAAGGGGGGAAATAAAGGCCTGGAGAATCTGCGCATGCGCCCCAGCGGTTCCCCCGACACGCAGCGCCCCCTGCCGGTACCGCCACAGCCCTACACCTCTTCATGGTACTTATTAATCATCCACCTGTATTCTAATCAATAATACTAATAATGAGGGCATTTGTTAAGCGCTTACTATGTCCAAGCACTGTTCTAAGCGCTGGACTTCTCTGGGCCTCAGTTCCCTCATCTGTAAAACGGGGATTAAGACTGTAAACCCCACGTGGGACCGCCTGATCACCTCGTAATCTCCCCAGCGTTTAGAACAGTGCCTTGCACATAGTAAGCGCTTCATAAACGCCATCGTTTATCATTATTATTGTTAATAATCAATACAGTTGAATTATGATTACGGCTCAGGGGGCCGGCCCCCTCTCACCTCACCGACCGTCCAGTACAGTCCAGCTCGCACGCTCCGTGTCTTCCCTCCGGCTTGCGACTTCTTCCGCCTGCAGCAGGCCATGGCTCTGCCCCTCCTCCAGGAAGCCTTCCCTGATTCATTCATTCAGTGGTATTTATTGAGCGCTTCCTGGGTGCAGAGCACTGTACTAAGCGCTTGGGAAGCCCAAGTTGGCAGCATATAGAGGCGGTCCCTACCCCATAGCAGGCTCATGATGCCCTCTTCCTTCCTCCCGCCCTTGGAGGCGACCTTTGACCCCTCTGGTCCTCCCACGGCGCTTAATACAGTGTCCTCCACCGGAATTCCTTCCCCCTCGAGACCGTCAGCTCCTGGGGGGCAAAGAGAGGGGGGTCAACAAACTGCCTGAGCCTCCCAGAGGACTCAGTCAGGCGCTCAGTACACTGTAGGTGCTCAGAAAGTAATCAGAACGGTAATAATAATAACAATCATAATAACGATGGCATTTGGTAAGCTTTTACTACACGCCAAGCACTGTTCTAAGCGCCGGGGAGGTTACAAGGTGATCCGGTTGTCCCACGGGGGCCTCACGGTCTCCATCCCCATTTTCCAGATGAGGTCACTGAGGCCCAGAGTATAACAATAATAATAATAATGATGGCATTTGGTAAGCGCTTACTACGCGCCAAGCACTGTTCTAAGCGCCGGGGAGGTTACAAGGTGATCCGGTTGTCCCCCGGGGGGCTCCCGGTCTTCATCCCCATTCGACAGATGAGGCAACTGAGGCCCAGAGAAGTGAAGCGACTCGCCCAAAGTCGCACAGCTAAGTGGCGGAGCCGGGATTTGAACCCAGGACCTCGGACCCCCAAGCCCGGGCTCTTCCCGAAGGAGAGGAACTTCTCCCATCTGGCCCAAGTCCTCGATGCCTTCTCGCTGTATGGCGCCCCGGCGCTTAGCACAGTGCCCGGCATGTAGTGAGCGCTCCACTGATACCGTAATTATCATCTTACCGTGCTCCTATTTCAGGGACGCCCCCGAGCCCTCTCTATTATTCCCTTCCCGTGTAATAATCATAATTATGGTCCTTTAGGCGCCTACTCCGTGCCAAGCACTGTACTAAGCGCCTGAACAGATGTAGGCAAATGGGGTCGGATTCAGTTCGCGTCCCCACTTTCCGGATGAGGCAACTGAGTCAGGCAGCCAGCGGCCGGGCTTGGGAATCCGAGGTCGCGGGTTCTAATCCCGGCTCCGCCGCTTGTCAGCTGTGTGACCTTGGGCCAGTCGCTTCACTCCTCCGGGCCTCAGTGACCTCCTCTGTCAAATGGGGATAAGAATAATAATAATAATAATGATAATGATGGCATTTATTAAGCGCGGGGATGGAGGCTGCGAGCCCCACGGGGGACAGGGATTGGATAATAATAATAATAACAACGGCATTTATTAAGCGCTTACTATGTGCCAAGCACTGCTCTAAGCGTTGGGATCCGCCCCAGCGCTCAGTACAGTGCCTGGCACACAGTAGGCGCTTAACCAAAACCATTATGATTGACGAGGGGACTGTAAAGAGAGCCACTTCTCCGTGCCTCAGTTTCCTCCCCTGCAAAATGATTCAATCCCCCCCGTTCTCCCTCTTAAATAGGCCGTGAACCCCGTGGGGGGGCTGATTAACATGTCCCCCCCCCCCCAGCATCTAGTCCAGTGCTTGCCACGTAGTAGATGCTTAATAATAATAATAATAATAATAATGATAATGGTATTTTGTAAGCGCTTACTTTGTGCCAAGCACTACTCTAAGCGCCGGGGGAGATACCCGGTAAATCAGGTTGTCCCCCGGTTCATCCCCATTTGACAGATGAGGGAACTGAGGCCCGGAGAAGGGAAGCAACTTGCCCAAGGTCACACAGCGGACAAGCCGTGGACCTGGGTGAGCCCGCTGTCGGGTAGGGACTCTATATGTTGCCAACTTGTACTTCCCAAGCGCTTAGTACAGTGCTCTGCACACAGTAAGCGCTCAATAAATGATTGAATGAATGAATGAATGAATACCAGGTGATCGGGTTGCCCCACGGGGGGGCTCCCGGTCTTCATCCCCGTTTTACAGATGAGGAAACTGAGGCCCAGAGACTACTAATGATGATGGTACTTGTGAAGCGCTATGTGCCCAGCGCTGTTCTAAGCGCTGGATACCAGGTGATCGGGTTGTCCCACGGGGGGCTCCCAGTCTTCATCCCCGTTTTACAGATGAGGAAACTGAGGCCCAGAGACTGCTAATGATGATGGTACTTGTGAAGCGCTTACTATGTGCCCAGCGCTGTATACAAGGTGATGAGGTTGTCCCCCGTGGGGCTCACGGCCTTCACCCCCATTTGACAGATGAGGGAACTGAGGCCCAGAGAAGAAGAATAATAATGACGTCGGTACTTAAGTGCTTACCATGTGCCCAGCACTGTTCTAAGCGCTGGATACCAGGTGATCGGGTTGTCCCCCGGGGGGCTCCCGGTCTTCATCCCCGTTTGACAGATGAGGAAACTGAGGCCCAGAGACTACTAATGATGATGGTACTTGTGAAGCGCTTACTATGTGCCCAGCGCTGTTCTAAGCGCTGGATACCAGGTGATCGGGTTGTCCCCCGGGGGGCTCCCACTCTTCATCCCCATTTTACAGATGAGGAAACTGAGGCCCAGAGACTACTAATGATGATGGTACTTGTGAAGCGCTTACTACGTGCCCAGTGCTGTATACAAGGCGATGAGGTTGTCCCCCGTGGGGCTACCGGCCTTCACCCCCATTTGACAGATGAGGGAACTGAGGCCCACAGAAGAATAATAATAATGACGCCGGTACTTGTGAAGCGCTTACTATGTGCCGAGCACTGTTCTAAGCGCTGGATACCAGGTGATCGGGTTGTCCCCCGGGGGGCTCCCGGTCTTCATCCCCGTTTGACAGATGAGGAAACTGAGGCCCAGAGACTACTAATGATGATGGTACTTGTGAAGCGCTTACTATGTGCCCAGCGCTGTTCTAAGCGCTGGATACCAGGTGATCGGGTTGTCCCCCGGGGGGCTCCCACTCTTCATCCCCATTTTACAGATGAGGAAACTGAGGCCCAGAGACTACTAATGATGATGGTACTTGTGAAGCGCTTACTACGTGCCCAGTGCTGTATACAAGGCGATGAGGTTGTCCCCCGTGGGGCTACCGGCCTTCACCCCCATTTGACAGATGAGGGAACTGAGGCCCACAGAAGAATAATAATAATGACGCCGGTACTTGTGAAGCGCTTACTATGTGCCGAGCACTGTTCTAAGCGCTGGATACCAGGTGATCGGGTTGTCCCCCGGGGGGCTCCCGGTCTTCATCCCCGTTTGACAGATGAGGAAACTGAGGCCCAGAGACTACTAATGATGATGGTACTTGTGAAGCGCTTACTATGTGCCCAGCACTGTATACAAGGTGATGAGGTTGTCCCCCGTGGGGCTCTCGGTCTTCACCCCCATTTGACAGATGAGGGAACTGAGGCCCACGGAAGAAGAATTATAATGACGATGGTACTTGTGAAGCGCTTACTATGTGCCCAGCACTGTATACAAGGCGATGAGTTTGTCCCCCATGGGGCTCCCGGTCTTCATCCCCGTTTTACAGATGAGGAAACTGAGGCCCAGAGACTACTAATGATGATGGTACTTGCGAAGTGCTTACTATGTGCCGAGCACTGTTCTAAGCGCTGGATACCAGGTGATCGGGTTGTCTCACGGGGGGCTCCCAGTCTTCATCCCCATTTTACAGATAAGGAAACTGAGGCCCAGAGAAGACTAATAACGACGACGGTACTTGTTAAGCGCTTACTATGTGCCAAGCACTGTTCTAAGCGCTGGATACCAGGTGATCGGGTTGTCCCACGGGGGGCTCCCGGTCTTCATCCCCATTTTACAGATAAGGAAACTGAGGCCCAGAGAAGACTAATAACGACGATGGTACTTGTTAAGTGCTTACTATGTGCCAAGCACTGTTCTAAGCGCTGGATACCAGGCTCCCGGTCTTCATCCCCATTTTACAGATAAGGAAACTGAGGCCCAGAGAATAATAATGATAACGGTGTTTGTGAAGCGCTTACTATGTGCCCAGCGCTGTATACAAGGTGATCGGGTTGTCCCCCGGGGGGCTCCCGGCCTTCCCCCCCATTTGACAGATGAGGGAACTGAGGCCCAGGGGACGACGACGGGCGGCGGGGGCGAGATTAGCACTCGCGTCCTTCGGCTCCCGGGGGGTCAGGGGCGGCCGGCGGGCCCGTCGCGCGGGTCGTCGTCGTCGTCGTCGTCGTCGTCGTCCTCGTCGTCCGGGCCCCCGGGCCTCCGCAGCAGCCGCAGCTCCAAGTCCGGGTCGGCGCGGGCTCCTTTGGACGCCCCCCGGGGGCCCGGGGCACCTGGGGGGGGGGCGGGGGACGCCTGGGTCACCCACGGGGGCGCTCAGCACAGCGCCCCGCGCAGGGTGGGCGCTCCGGAAATACGCCGCCAGCTCCCCGAGGGCAGGGGTGCGCTGCCAACTTGGACTTCCCAAGCGCTCAGTACAGTGCTCTGCACACAGTAGGCGCTCAATAAATACCACTGAATGAATGAATGGAAGGGATGCGATCGTCCTCTCCCAGGGGGGTCGGCACAGCGCTCTGCGCACGGTGGGTGCTCAATATATACGACGCCACCTCTCCGAGGGCAGGGATGCGATCGTCCTCTCCCAGGGGACTGGCACAGTGCTTTGCACACAGTGGGCGCTCAGTAAATACAACATCAGTTCCCCGAGGACAGGGATGCTATCGTCCTCTCCCGGGGGATTGGCACAGTGCTCTGCGCACGGTGGGCGCTCCATAAATACGTCGCCAGCTCCCCGGGGGCAGGGATTTATTCATTCAATCATATTTATTGAGCACTTACTGTGTGCAGAGCACTATACTAAGCATTTGGCGCTGTACTAAGCGCTTGACTTGCTATCGTCCTCTCCCGGGGGATTGGCACAGCGCTCTGCACACGGTGGGCGCTCCATAGATACGTCGTCAGCTCCCCGAGGGCAGGGGTTTATTCATTCAATCATATTTACTGAGCGCTTACTGTGTGCAGAGCGCTGTGCTAAGCGCTTGGCACTGTACTAAGCGCTTGGCTTGCTATCGTCCTCTCCCGGGGGATCGGGACAGCGCTGTGCGCACGGTGGGCGCTCCATAAATACGTCGTCAGCTCCCCGAGGGCAGGGAGGCTATCGTCCTCTCCCGGGGGATTAGCACAGCGCTCTGCGCATGGTGGGCGCTCAATAAATAGGACATCAGCTCCTTGAGGGCAGGGATGCGATCGTCCTCTCCCGGGGGATTGGCACAGCGCTGCGCGCACGGTGGGCGCCGGCTAGATCCCGAGCTCCTGGGCCCGCGGGAGTGTCCCCGGGGCGGGGGGCTGGGGGAGACGGCCGGGGGCGGGGGGGGGGGGCTGGGGGAGACGCCCCCTGACCTTTGGAGGAGAGGGCCTTGAGGGTGACGTGCAGGGAGATCCCCGCCAGGCAGACGGCGAAGCCCAGCCAGTTGAGGAGGTGGATCTGGTCCCCCAGCCAGTGGGCCGCCAACAGCAGCGTGCACACTTCCTGAGGGAAAACGGGAACGGGAAAACGGGAAAACGGGAACGGGAAAGCGGGGGCCGGGGCCGGGCACGGGGACGGGGAGAGACGGAGAAAGAGGGCCAGAGACGGGGAGAGAGTGGGGGAGAGACAGAGACAGCCAGAGATTGGGAGGGAGTGGGGGAGAGGCAGAGACGGAGAGAGATGGGGAGAGAGTGGGGGAGAGACAGAGACGGCGAGAGACGGCCAGAGATTGGGAGAGAGTGGGGGAGAGACAGAGACGGTGAGAGATGGCCAGAGATGGGGAGGGAGTGGGGGAGAGACAGAGATGATGAGAGACAGAGAGAGTGGGGGAGAGACACAGACGGTGAAGGAGGACCAGAGATGGTGAGAGAGTGGGGGAGAGACAGAGACGGTGAGAGACGGTGAGAGATTGGGAGAGAGTGGGGGAGAGGCAGAGATGATGAGAGACGGTGAGAGATTGGGAGAGAGTGGGGGAGAGGCAGAGACGGTGAGAGACGGCCAGAGATGGGGAGAGAGTGGGGAAGTGACAGAGACGGTGAGAGATGGCCAGAGATCGGGAGAGAGTGGGGGAGAGACAGAGACGGTGAGAGATGGCCAGAGATGGGGAGAGAGTGGGGGAGAGGCAGAGACGGTGAGAGACGGCCAGAGATGGGGAGAGAGTGGGGGAGAGGCAGAGACGGTGAGAGACGGCCAGAGATGGGGAGAGAGTGGGGGAGAGGCAGAGACGGTGAGAGACGGCCAGAGATGGCAAGAAACGGAGATGGGGAGGTGGGACAGAGACAGGGAGAGGCAGAGACGGCCAGAGATGGGGAGAGAGTGGGGGGAGATGGTGAGAGGCGGCCAGAGATTGGGAGAGGGTGGAGGAGAGATAGAGATGGTGAGAGATGGGGAGAGAGTGGGGGAGAGACAGAGACGGCGAGAGAGGGCCAGAGACGGGGAGAGAGTGGGGGAGAGACAGAGATGGAGCGAGAGGGACAGAGACGGTGAGACATGGAGACAGGGAGGCGGGACAGAGACGGGGAGAGACAGAGACGGCCAGAGAGGGCCAGAGACGGGGAGAGAGTGGGGGAGAGACAGTGGCAGAGAAAGAGGGCCAGAGACGGGGAGAAATGGAGACGGGGAGGTGGGACAGAGACGGCCAGAGACGGGGAGAGAGTGGGGGAGAGACAGAGACGGCGAGAGAGGGCCAGAGATGGGGAGAGAGTGGGGCAGAGACAGAGATGGTGAGAGAGGGCCAGAGATGGGGAGGGAGTGGGGGAGAGGCAGAGACGGTGAAGGAGAACCAGAGACGGGGAGGGAGTGGGGGAGAGACAGAGATGGAGAGAGAGGGCCAGAGATGGGGAGGGAGTGGGGGAGAGACAGAGACGGTGAAGGAGGACCGGAGATGTGGAGAAATGGAGATGGGGAGGCAGGACAGAGACGAGGAGAGACAGAGACAGTCAGAGAGGGCCAGAGACAGAGATGGCGAGAGTGGGAGAGAGACAGGGATGGTAAGAGAGGGCCAGAGATGGGGAGGTAGTGGGGCAGAGACAGAAATGGAGAAAGAGGGCCAGAGATGGCGAGAAACGGAGACGGGGAGGCGGGACGGAGACGGGGAGAGGCAGAGATGGCCAGAGACGGGGAGAGAGTGGGGGAGAGACAGAGATGGCGAGGGACGGACAGAGATGGGGAGAGAGTGGGGGAGAGACAGAGAGAGTGGGGGAGAGACAGAGACGGTGAGAGACGGCCAGAGATGGGGAGGGAGTGGGGGAGAGACAGAGACGATGAGAGACGGTGAGAGATGGGGAGAGAGTGGGGGAGAGACAGAGACGGTGAGAGACGGCCAGAGATGGGGAGAGAGTGGGGGAGAGACAGAGACGGTGAGAGACGGCCAAAGGATGATGAGTGGGGGAGAGACAGAGACAGTAAGAGATGGCCAGAGACGGGGAGAGAGTGGGGGAGAGACGGAGACGGTGAGAGACGGCCAGAGATGGTGGAGGAGTAGAGACAGAGACAGTGGGAGAGGGCCAGAGCCGGGGAGAGTGTGGGGGAGAGACAGAAACGGTGAGAGATGGCCAGAGATGGGGAGAGTGTGAGGGAGGGACAGAGATGGGAAGAGAGTGGGGGAGAGACAGAGACGGCGAGAGATGGCCAGAGTTGGGGAGAGTGTGAGGGAGAGACAGAGACGGTGAGAGAGTGGGGGAGAGACAGAGATGGTGAGAGACATTCAAGGAGTAGAGACAGAGACAGCGGGAGAAGGTCATCTGCTTAACTTGGATAATAATAACAACAATGGTGCCTGTGAAGCGCTCACTACGCGGCGGGCACCGTACTGAGCGCCGGGGTGGCCAGGCGCCCACCGTCCCCCGTGGGGCTCCCCGTCTCCGTCCCCGTTCCCCAGGGGGAGGCCCGGAGAAGCACGGCGGACGGCGCTTAATAGACGCCACCGCAGCCGCCCGGGGAGCGAGCGGGCGCTCAGGACAGCGGCGGGGCCGTACCTTGAAGATGCCCGCGATGGAGAGGGTGAGGCTGGAGGTGCGGGACACGAGGAGGAACTCGGAGAAACCGAGGCCGAAGGCGAGCAGCCCCCCGCCCAGGAGGGCGCCCAGGACCCCCGCCAGGGCTCCGGCCCCCTCCGCCCGGAACAGCTTCCTCGACGTCGACAGGGGCAGACCTGCGGGGGCGGCAGACGGGCAGGAGGCGCTTACTACGCACACCCGGCGGCGGCGGCTAGGAGCGCTCACTACGCGCCGAGCGCCGGGCCATCTCCGTCTCCCGAAGGAGGGAAACTGAGGCCCGGGGAGGGGAAGCGACGCGGGGCATCAACCCGAGCCTCCTCCTTCCTCTCCCCATCCCCCCCACCTTCCCTCCTTCCCCTCCCCACAGCACTTGTATAGATGTATATATGTGTGTACGGATTTATTACTCTATTTTATTTGTACGTATTTATTCTGCTTGTTTTATTTTGTTAATATGTTCTGTTTTGCACATATTAAGCACTCAATAAATATGAATGAATGAATGAATGAATATTAAGCGCTTAACAGATGCCATCATTATTAATCCCTTCTAGACTGTGAGCCCGCTGGTGGGTAGGGAGTTGAGTAAGCGCTCAATAAATACGATTGAATGAATGAATGAATGTGAGGCGCTTCACAAATGCCATCATTATTAATCCCTTCTAGACCGTGAGCCCGCTGTTGGGTAGGGAGTTGAGTAAGCGCTCAATAAATACGATTGAATGGATGAATGACTATTAAGTGCATCACAAATGCCATCATTATTAATCCCTTCTAGACTGTGAGCCCACTGTTGGGTAGGGAGTTGAGTAAGCGCTCAATAAATACGATTGAATGAATGAATGACTATTAAGCGCTTAACAAATGCCATCATCATTAATCCCTTCTAAACTGTGAGCCCGCTGTTGGGTAGGGAGTTGAGTAAGCGCTCAATAAATACAATTAACTGACTGAATGAATGAATATTAAGCACTTAACATGCCATCATTATTAATCCCTTCTAGACTGTGAGCCTGCTGTTGGGTAGGGGGCTGAATAAGCGCTCAATAAATACGATTGAATGAATGAATGAATGACTATTAAGCGCTTAACAAATGCCATCATTATTAATCCCTTCTTGACTGTGAGCCCGCTGTTGAGTAGGGAGTTGAGTAAGCGCTCAATAAATATGATTGAATGAATGAATGACTATTAAGCACTTCACAAATGCCATCATCATTAATCCCTTCTAGACCGTGAGCCCGCTGTTGGGTAGGGAGTTGAGTAAGGGCTCAATAAATACGATTGAATGAATGAATGATTGACTATTAAGCGCTTAACAAAGCCATCATTATTAATCCCTTCTAGACTGTGAGCCCGCTGTTGGGTAGGGAGTTGAGTAAGCGCTCAATAAATACGATTGAATAACTATTAAGCGCTTAACAAATGCCATCATTATTAATCCCTTCTAGACTGTGAGCCCGCTGTTGGGAAGGGAGTTGAGTAAGCGCTCAATAAATACGATTGAATGGATGAATGACTATTAAGCGCTTAACAAATGCCATCATTATTAATCCCTTCTAGACCGTGAGCCCGCTGTTGGGTAGGGAGTTGAGTAAGCGCTCAATAAATACAATTGAATGAATGAATGACTATTAAGCGCTTAACAAATGCCATCATTATTAATCCCTTCTAGACCATGAGCCCGCTGTTGGGTAGGGAGTTGAGGAAGCGCTCAATAAATACGATTGAATGAATGACTACTAAGCGCTTAACAAATGCCATCATTATTAATCCCTTCTAGACTGTGAGCCCGCTGTAGAGTAGGGAGTTGAGTAAGCGCTCAATAAATACGATTGAATGAATGACTATTAAGCGCTTAACAAATGCCATCATTATTAATCCCTTCTAGACTGTGAGCCCGCTGTTGGGTAGGGAGTTGAGTAAGCGCTCAATAAATACGATTGAATGGATGAATGATTGACTATTAAGCGCTTAACAAAGCCATCATTATTAATCCCTTCTAGACTGTGAGCCCGCTGTTGGGTAGGGAGTTGAGTAAGCGCTCAATAAATACGATTGAATGAATGAATGAATGTGAAGCGCTTAAGAAATGCCATCATTATTAATCCCTTCTAGACCGTGAGCCCGCTGTTGGGTAGGGAGTTGAGTAAGCGCTCAATAAATACGATTGAATGGATGAATGACTATTAAGTGCGTCACAAATGCCATCATTATTAATCCCTTCTAGACCGTGAGCCCGCTGCTGGGTAGGGAGTTGAGTAAGCGCTCAATAAATACGATTGAATGAATGAATGAATATTAAGCGCTTAACAAATGCCATCATTATTAATCCCTTCTAGACTGTGAGCCCGCTGTTGGGTAGGGAGTTGAATAAGCGCTCAATAAATATGATTGAATGAATGAATGACTATTAAGCGCTTAACAAATGCCATCATTATTAATCCCTTCTAGACTGTGAGCCCGCTGCTGGGTAGGGAGTTGAGTAAGCGCTCAATAAATACGATTGAATGGATGAATGACTATTAAGCGCTTAACAAATGCCATCATTATTAATCCCTTCTAGACCGTGAGCCCGCTGTTGGGTAGGGAGTTGAGTAAGCGCTCAATAAATACGACTGAATGAATGAATGACTATTAAGCACTTAACAAATGCCATCATCATTAATCCCTTCTAGACTGTGAGCCCGCTGTTGAGTAGGGAGTTGAGTAAGCGCTCAATAAATACGATTGAATGAATGAATGAATGACTATTAAGAACTTAACAAATGCCATCATCATTAATCCCTTCTAGACTGTGAGCCCGCTGCTGGGTAGGGAGTTGAGTAAGCGCTCAATAAATACAATTGAATGAATGAATGAATGAATGACTATTAAGCGCTTAACAAATGCCATCATCATTAATCCCTTCTAGACTGTGAGCCTGCTGTTGGGTAGGGAGTTGAATAAGCGCTCAATAAATACGATTGAATGAATGAATGAATGAATGACTATTAAGCACTTAACAAATGCTATCATTATTAATCCCTTCTAGACTGTGAGCCCACTGTCGGGTAGGGACCGTCTCTAGATGTTGCCATCTTGGGCTTCCCAAGCTCTTAGTACAGTGCTCTGCACACAGTAAGTGCTCAATAAATACGATTGAATGAATGAATGATGAATGAATGAATGACTATTAAGCGCTTAACAAATGCCATCATTATTAATCCCTTCTAGACTGTGAGCCCGCTGTCGGGTAGGGACCGTCTCTAGATGTTGCCGACTTGGGCTTCCCAAGCGCTTAGTACAGCGCTCTGCACACAGGAAGCGCTCAATAAATACGACTGAATGACTGGATGAGGGATTAGAACCCATGACCTCGGAGTCCCGAGCCGCCGGGGTGGGCGGGCAGAGCGGGCCTACCTTCGACGGCGGCGAAGAGCGGGAAGAGGCCGAGGAACATGAGGGGTTGAAGGTGGAACATGGTGTCGATGGGGTTCTGGAGGCCTGCGGGAGGGCGGACGACGAGGGTTGGATGGTGCCCGCTTCCCGGTGCCCGCTTGCTTCCCGGTGCCCGCTTGCTTCCCAGTGCCTGTTTCCCGGTACCTGCTTCCCGGTGCCTGCTTGCTTCCCAGTGCAAGCTTCCCGGTGCCTGCTTGCTTCCTGCTGCCCGCTTGCTTCCCAGTGCCCGTTTCCTGGTGCCTGCTTGCTTCCTGGTGCCCACTTCCCGGTGCCTGCTCCCTTCCCAGTGCCCACTTCCCGGTGCCTGCTTGCTTCCCGGTGCCCGCTTCCTGGTGCCCACTTGCTTCCCAGTGCCCGCTTCCTTCCCGCTGCCCGCTTGCTTCCCAGTGCCCATTTCCCGGTGCCTGCTTGCTTCCCGGTGCCTGCTTCCCGGTGCCTGCTCGCTTCCCGGTGCCCGCTTCCCGGTGCCCGCTCGCTTCCCAGTGCCCATTTCCCGGTGTCCGCTTGCTTCCCAGTGCCCGCTTCTTGGTGCCCGCTCCCTGGTGCCTGCTTGCTTCCCGGTGCCCGCTTCCCAGTGCCCCCTTGCTTCCCAGTGCCCATTTGATTCCCAGTGCCTGCTTGCTTCCTGGTGCCCACTTCCCAGTGCCTGCTTGTTCCCGGTGCCCGCTTCCCGGTGCCCACTTGCTTCCCGGTGCCCATTTCCCGGTGCCTGCTTCCCAGTGCCCACTTGCTTCCCAGTGCCTGCTTGCTTCCCGGTGCCCGCTTCCCAGTGCCCACTTGCTTCCCAGTGCCTGCTTCCCGGTGCCCATTTCCCAGTGCCCGCTTGCTTCCTGGTGACTGCTTCTTGGTGTCTGCTTGCTTCCCGGTGCCTGCTTGCTTCCCGGTGCCCGTTTGCTTGCCAGTGCCCGCTTCCCAGGGCCCACTTGCTTCCCAGTGGCCGCTGGCTTCCCAGTGCCCACTTCCCGGTGCCCGCTGGCTTCCCGGCGCCCGTTTCCCGGTGCCCGCTCGCTTCCCGGCGCCCCTCGCTTCCCGGTGCCCGCCGCCTACCCAGCTCGGCTTTCTGCAGGAGCATCTGGGTGAGGGTCCAGCGCACCCCGCCGACGAAGGAGGCGGCCAGGACCAGGGCGAAGCCTTCCGCGTCGAACTGGGTGGATTTGTACGTGAAGAGGAACAGCCCGCCGGCCACCAGGACCACCACCAGGACCAGGCCCGCTCGCTGCCGCACGATAACAGCCCTTACTATGTGCTGAGCACCCCTCGAATAATCAGGATATTACTAAGGATGGCGCTGGGGAAGCGCTTACTACGTGCCCAGCGCCGCTCTGATAATCAGAATAACACTAAGGATGGCATTGGGGAAGCGCTTACTATGTGCCAAGCACCGCTCTAATAATCAGAATAATATTAATGATGGCACTGGGGAAGCGCTTACTATGTGCCAAGCACCGCTCTAATAATCAGAATAATATTAATGATGGCACTGGGGAAGCGCTTACTACATGCCAAGAACTGCTCTAATAATCACAATAATACGAATGATGGCATTGGGGGAAGCGCTTACTATGTGCCGAGCACTGCTCTAATTATCAGAATAATACGAATGATGGCACTGGGGAAGCACTTACTATGTGCCGAGCACTGTTCTAATTATCAGAATAATACTAATGATGGCATTGGGGAAGCGCTTACTACATGCCCAGCACTGCTCTAATAATCAGAATAATACTAACGATGGCATTGGGGAAGCGCTTACTACGTGCCGAGCACCGCTCGAATAATCAGAATAATACTAAGGATGGCGTTGGGGAAGCGCTTACTACGTGCCAAGCGCCGCTCTAATAATCAGAATAATACTAACGATGGCATTGGGGAAGCGCTTACTATGTGCCGAACACCGCTCTAATAATCAGAATAATACTAAGGATGGCACTGGGGAAGCACGTACTACATGCCAAGAACTGCTCTAATAATCAGAATAATACGAATGATGGCACTGGGGAAGCGCTTACTATGTGCCGAGCACTGTTCTAATTATCAGAATAATACTAATGATGGCACTGGGGAAGCGCTTACTAAGTGCCGAGCACCGCTCTAATAATCCGAATAATACTAATGATGGCACTGGGGAAGCGCTTACTACATGCCGAGCGCTGCTCTAATAATCACAAAAATACTAATGATGGCACTGGGGAAGCGCTTACTATGTGCCGAGCACCGTTCTAATTATCAGAATAATACTAATGATGGCATTGGGGAAGCGCTTACTATGTGCCCAGCACTGCTCTAATAATCAGAATAATACTAATGATGGCACTGGGGAAGCGCTTACTACGTGCTGAGCACCGCTCTAATAATCAGAATAATAATACTGATGGCACTGGGGAAGCGCTTACTACGTGCCGAGCACTGCTCTAATTATCAGAATAATACTAATGATGGCATTGGGGAAGCGCTTACTACGTGCCCAGCGCCGCTCTGATAATCAGAATAACACTAACGATGGCATTGGGGAAGCGCTTACTACGTGCCCAGCGCCGCTCTGATAATCAGAATAACACTAACGATGGCACTGGGGAAGCGCTTACTATGTGCCAAGCACCGCTCTAATAATCAGAATAATATTAATGATGGCACTGGGGAAGCGCTTACTACATGCCAAGAACTGCTCTAATAATCAGAATAATACGAATGATGGCACTGGGGGAAGCGCTTACTATGTGCCGAGCACTGTTCTAATTATCAGAATAATACTAATGATGGCACTGGGGAAGCGCTTACTAAGTGCCGAGCACCGCTCTAATAATCAGAATAATACTAATGATGGCATTGGGGAAGTGCTTACTACGTGCCCAGCACTGCTCTAATAATCAGAATAATACTAATGATGGCACTGGGGAAGCGCTTACTACATGCCGAGCGCTGCTCTAATAATCAGAATAATACTAATGATGGCACTGGGGAAGCGCTTACTACGTGCCGAGCGCCGTTCTAATTATCAGAATAATACTAATGATGGTATTGGGGAAGCGCTTACTATGTGCCGAGCACCGCTCTAATAATCAGAATAATACTAAGGATGGTATTGGGGAAGCGCTTACTATGTGCCGAGCACCGCTCTAATAATCAGAATAATACTAAGGATGGCACTGGGGAAGCGCTTACTATCTGCCGAGCACTTCTCTAATAATCAGAATAATACTACTGATGGCACTGGGGAAGCGCTTACTATGTGCAAAGCGCCGTTCTAAGCGCTGGGGAGGTTACAAGGCGATCATGTTGTCCCCACGTGGGGCTCCCAGTCTTCATCCCCATTTTACAGAGGAGGGAACTGAGGCCCGGAGAAGGGAAGTGACTTGCCCAAAGTCACACAGCTGACAAGTGGCGGAGCCAGAATAATAATAATGGCATTTATTAAGCGCTTACTATGTGCCAAGCCCTGTTCTAAGCGCTGGGGAGGTTACCAGGTGATCAGGTTGGCCCACGGGGGGCTCCCAGTCTTCATCCCCATTTTGCAGAGGCGGGAACTGAGGCCCGGAGAAGTGAAGTGACTCGCCCAAAGTCACCCAGCCGACAGGCGGCGGACCCAGGATTCGAACCCATGACCTCCGACTCCAAAGCCCGGGCTCTTTCCATTGAGCCACGGCGGGGGGGGGGAGGGGTAAGAGGTCATCGGGTCGTCCCACGTGGGGCTCTGCACACAGTAAGTGCTCAATAAATACGAATGAATGAATGAATGAACACACAGTGCTCTGCACACAGTAAGCGCTCAACACGATTGAATGAATGATTGCTCTAGACACAGTAAGTGCTCAATAAATACGACTGAATGAATGAATACACAGTGCTCTGCACACAGTAAGCGCTCAATAAATGCAACTGAATGAATGAAGGAAGCAATACACAGTGCTCTGCACACAGTAAGCGCTCAATAAATATGAATGAATGAAGGAAGGAATACACAGTGCTCTGCACACAGTAAGCGCTCAATACGATTGAATGAATGAATGAATGAATACACAGTGCTCTGCACACAGTAAGCGCTCAATAAATACGACTGAATGAATGAATACACAGTGCTCTGCACACAGTAAGCGCTCAATAAATACGACTGAATGCATGCACAGTGCCCTGCACACAGTAAGCCCTCAATAAATACGAATGAATGAATGCACAGCGCTCTGCACACAGTAAGCGCTCAATAAATACGACTGAATGAATGAATACACAGTGCTCTGCACACAGTAAGCGCTCAATAAATACGACTGAATGCATGCACAGTGCCCTGCACACAGTAAGCCCTCAATAAATATGAATGAATGAATGCACAGCGCTCTGCACACAGTAAGCGCTCAATAAATACGACTGAATGAATGAATACACAGTGCTCTGCACACAGTAAGTGCTCAATAAATACGACTGAATGCATGCACAGTGCCCTGCACACAGTAAGCCCTCAATAAATACGAATGAATGAATGCACAGCGCTCTGCACACAGTAAGCGCTCAATAAATACGACTGAATGAATGAATACACAGTGCTCTGCACACAGTAAGCACTCAATAAATGCGACTGAATGAATGATTGAATGAATACATGCCATTATTATTACTATTATTATTATTATGGGGGAGGATGGTGGAATCGGCAGGCACGGATCCCGCCCCCGGGATCCAGCCGGGATCTCCCGAGCGCCCGTCGTGTGCCGGGCGCTGTACTGAGCGTTCCGGAGACGGGGCGCCTACTACGCGCTGAGCGCCCGAGAGGGTCCGGGAGAGAGGGAGCGAGGATGGTACCGACCGAGCGCTGGCTGGGCCCGGGGCCCCCCGCCCGCCCGCCCTCCCGCCCCCGCGGAGGGGATGGGGGGCGTCTCACCAGCTCCTCCAGCCTGAAGATGAGGGAGAACATGAGGATGAAGAGGACGGCGGAGGACTTGGTCATGGTATACCTGCAGGAGGGACGGACGAGGCCGCCCGTCACCGGGGCCGCGGACGGGCAGACGGACGGACAGACGCGGCGGGGCGGAGACCCCTTCCCATCGGAGCCCGCCACGAGAGCGGGGAGACGGCGGGCGGGGTGGGAGGTGCGGGGATGTTCCCATAATCCCCAGGGGCGGCCCGCTGGAGGAGAGCGGCCTTCACGCAGTCCCCCCGCCCGGGGCGGCCAGTTGGGAGCCAGCATTCCCACAATCCCCCCCGGGGCGGCCCACCGGAGACCGCTACGCCCACAGCCACCCTGGGCGGCCCACCACTGGGGACCGGGGCTCCCACAGTCCCCCTGGGCGGCCCTCTGGGGACCACCATTCCCACAATCCCCCCGGGCGATGGGGTGGCCCACCGGGGACCGGTAAGCGCTTAGTACAGTGCTCTGCACATAGTAAGCGCTCAATAAATATGATTGATTGATTGACCCCCCCCCCAATGCCCGTGGCCGGCCCGCTGGGGCCTGGCATTCCCATGACCCCCCTGGGTGGCCAGGCGGCCCACTGGGGACCAGATTTCCCACAGTCCCCCGGGGCGGCCCACGGGAGACAAGCCCACAGCCATACTGGGCGGCCCACTGGGGACCGTGGCTCCCACAGTCCCCCTGGGCGGCCCTCTGGGGACCACCGTTCCCACAATCCCCCCCTGGGGACCAGATTTCCCACAGTCTCCCGGGGCGGCCCACTGGAGACAAGCCCACAGCCATACTGGGCGGCCCACTGGGGACTGGGGCTCCCACAGTCCCCCTGGGCGGCCCTCTGGGGACCACCATTCCCACAATCCCCCCCGGGGACCAGAATTCCCACAATGCCCCAGGGCGGCCCACCGGAGACCGATATGCCCACAGCCACCCTGGGCGGCCCACCACTGGGGACCGGGGCTCCCACAGTCCCCCTGGGCGACCCTCTGGGGACCACCATTCCCACAATCCCCCCGGGCGATGGGGTGGCCCACCGGGGACTGGCGCTCCCACAATCCCCCTGGGCGGCCCACGGAGGACCAGAGTTCCCACAATCCCCCTGGGCGGCCCACGGAGGACCGGCGCTCCCACAATCCCCCTGGGCGGCCCACGGAGGACCAGAGTTCCCACAATCCCCCTGGGCGACCCACGGAGGACCAGAGTTCCCACAATCCCCCTGGGCGACCCACAGAGGACCAGAGTTCCCACAATGCCCGTGGGCGGCCCGCCGGGGCCCGGCATTCCCACGATCCCCCCCGGGGCGGCCGCGCGGCCCGCCGGGGGACCAGGGTTTCTAAAGTGGCCCTGGGCGGCCGGCTGGGGACCGGCATTCCCACAATCCCCCCCGGGGACCGGAATTCCCGCAATGCCCCGGGGCGGCCCACTGGAGGCTGACATTTTCGACCGGGAGCCCACTGTTGGGTCGGGACCGTCTCTATACGTTGCCAACTTGGACTTCCCGAGCGCTTAGCACAGTGCTCTGCGCACAGTAAGCGCTCAATAAATATGATTGATGATGACGACGATGATGCCCACAGCCACCCCGGGTGGCCCGCCGGGGACCGGCGCTCCCACAGTCCCCCCCGGGCGGCCCACGGGGGACCGGGATTCCCACAATGCCCCGGGGCTCCCAGAACCCCCCGGGGCGGGGCGGCGGGTACTCACAGGGAGACGGTGATGTAGAGGAAGCTCCAATTGGACAGTCCCACGTCCAGCACCGTCGCCAGGGCTAACGGGAAGACGACCCCCGGGTTCGCTCGCTCGCTCGCGTCTACCGGGCGTCCAAACGGGCGCCGGAGAGGGGCCCGCCCCCGCCCCGCGGCCCCCCGCGGCCGTCACCTGTGGGGGCCACCCTCCGGAGGTAGACGGGCCAGCTGAGGACGACGCGGGCCCGCGCGTGGAGGCAGCCGAGCGCCGCCCGGGCCAGGGCCGACGAGGCGAAGATGACGGCCAGGTGCAGCAGCGTCATGAACAGCGGGAAGTGGAAGCTCTGCGGGGCGGAGGGGAGCGGCCCCGTCACCGTCACCGCCCCCGCGGACCCCCCGCCCGCCCGCCCGCCCCCGAACCCGTCACCTTCATCAGCCACTTGTTGTAGAAGGTGATGCCGATGGAGAAGCAGTAGTAGAAGAGGACGAGGCCCAGGGTGAGCAGGGCCCTCCCCAGGAAGGCCGGGACCGACCCCCGCTTGGCCATGGCCGGAGGAGGCTGGGCCGAAGCGGGGCTCCCTCAGCGGAGGCCGCGCTGAGGCGGGCTCCGGTTTTCCCTCAGTGGAGGCCGGGCCAAGGCGGGCTGCGGTTCTCCCGTCAGCGGAGGCCCGAGTGAGGCAGGCTGAGGTTTTCCCTCGGCGGAGGCCGGGCCGAGGCGGGCCGCGGTTCTCCCTCAGCGGAGGTCACACTGAGGCAGGCTGCGGTTTTCCCTCAGCGGAGGCCGGGCCAAGGCGGGCTGTGGTTCTCCCGTCAGCGGAGGCCCGAGTGAGGCAGGCTGTGGTTTTCCCTCAGTGGAGGCCAGGCCGCGGTTCTCCCCTCAGCGGAGGCCGGGCTGAGGCGGGCCGCGGTTCTCCCTCAGCAGAGGTCGCACTGAGGAGGGCCGCGGTTTTCCCTCAGCGGAGGCCGGACCGAGGTCCTCCCCTCAGACCCGGCCCGAGCAGGCCGTAGTTCGTCCTCGGCGGAGGCCCACGAGGGGAAGGCTGCGGTTCTCCCCTCACCTCCAGCCTCAGTGGGCTGTGGTTCTCCCCTCAGAGGAGGCCGGGCCGAGGCGGGCCGTGGTCCTCCCGTCAGCGGAGGCCCAAGCGAGGCAGGCCACGGTTCTCCCTCAGCGGAGGCCCAAGCGAGGCAGGCTGCGGTTTTCCCTTAGTGGAGGCCGGGCCGAAGCGGGCTGTGGTTCTCCCTCAGCTGAGGTCGCACTGAGGGAGGCTGCGGTTCTCCCCTCGGCGGAGGCCGGGCCGAGGCGGGTTGCAGTTCTCCCTCAGCGGAGGCCGGGACGAAGCGGGTCGCGGTTCTCCCTCAGCGGAGGTCGCACTGAGGCGGGCTGCGGTTCTCCCCTCAGCGGAGGCCGGGCCGAGGCGGGCTGCGGTCCTCCCTCAGTGGAGGCCGGGCCGAGGAGGGCTGTGGTTCTCCCGTCAGCGGAGGCCCAGGTGAGGCAGGCTGTGGTTTTCCCTCAGCGGAGGCCGGGCCAAAGCGGGCTGTGGTTCTCCCTCAGCGGAGGCCGGGCCGAGGCGGACCGCAGTTCTCCCTCAGCGGAGGCCGGGCCGAGGAGGGCTGCGGTTCTCCCGTCAGCGGAGGCCCAGGTGAGGCAGGCTGCGGTTTTCCCTCAGCGGAGGCCGACGTGGGCCGTGGTTCTCCCTTCAGTGGAGGCCAGGCCTACGCGGACCGCGGTTCTCCCTCAGCGGAGGCCGGGCCGAGGCGGGCTGTGGTTCTCCCCCAGCAGAGGCCCGAGTGAGGCAGCCTGCGGTTTTCCCTCAGCGGAGGCCAGGCCGCGGGTCTCCCCTCAGCGGAGGCCGCGCCGAGGCGGGCCGCGGTTCTCCCTCAGCGGAGGTCGCACTGAGGAGGGCCGCGGTTTTCCCTCAGCGGAGGCCGGACCGAGGTCCTCCCCTCAGACCCGGCCCGAGCAGGCCGTAGCTCGTCCTCGGCGGAGGCCCACGAGGGGAAGGCTGCGGTTCTCCCCTCACCTCCAGCCTCAGTGGGCTGTGGTTCTCCCCTCAGAGGAGGCCGGGCCGAGGCGGGCCGCGGTCCTCCCGTCAGCGGAGCCCCAAGCGAGGCAGGCCACGGTTCTCCCTCAGCGGAGGCCCAAGCGAGGTAGGCTGCGGTTTTCCCTCAGCGGAGGCCGGGCCGAAGCGGGCTGCGGTTCTCCCTCAGCTGAGGTCGCACTGAGGGAGGCTGCGGTTCTCCCCTCAGCGGAGGCCGGGCCGAGGCGGGTTGCAGTTCTCCCTCAGCGGAGGCCGGGACGAAGCGGGTCGCGGTTCTCCCTCAGCGGAGGTCGCACTGAGGCGGGCTGCGGTTCTCCCCTCAGCGGA
This sequence comes from Tachyglossus aculeatus, assembly GCF_015852505.1. Lineage (NCBI taxonomy): Eukaryota > Metazoa > Chordata > Mammalia > Monotremata > Tachyglossidae > Tachyglossus > Tachyglossus aculeatus. The sequence goes on from NC_052073.1 coordinate 35,092,294, forward strand.
GGCCGGGCCGAGGCGGGCTGCGGTCCTCCCTCAGTGGAGGCCGGGCCGAGGCGGGCTGCGGTTCTCCCGTCAGCGGAGGCCCAGGTGAGGCAGGCTGTGGTTTTCCCTCAGCGGAGGCCGGGCCAAAGCGGGCTGTGGTTCTCCCTCAGCGGAGGCCGGGCCGAGGCGGACCGCAGTTCTCCCTCAGCGGAGGCCGGGCCGAGGAGGGCCGCGGTTCTCCCGTCAGCGGAGGCCCAGGTGAGGCAGGCTGCGGTTTTCCCTCAGCGGAGGCCGACGTGGGCCGTGGTTCTCCCTTCAGTGGAGGCCAGGCCTACGCGGACCGCGGTTCTCCCTCAGCGGAGGCCAGGCCGAGGCGGGCTGTGGTTCTCCCCCAGCGGAGGCCCGAGTGAGGCAGCCTGCGGTTTTCCCTCAGCGGAGGCCAGGCCGCGGGTCTCCCCTCAGCGGAGGCCGGGCCGAGGCGGGCCGCGGTTCTCCCTCAGCGGAGGTCGCACTGAGGAGGGCCGCGGTTTTCCCTCAGCGGAGGCCGGGCCGAGGTCCTCCCCTCAGACCCGGCCCGAGCGGGCCGTAGTTCGTCCTCGGCGGAGGCCCGGGAGGGGAAGGCTGCGGTCTTCCCCTCACCCCCGGCCTCGGCGGGCCGTAGTTCGACTTCGGCGGAGGCCGGGCCGCAGTCCTCCCCTCAGACCCGGCCTCGGCGGGCCGTAGTTCGACTTCGGCAGAGGCCGGGCCGCGGTTTTCCCGTCCACGGAGGCCCAAGCGAGGCAGGCCGCGGTTTTCCCGGGGCGGAGGCCGGGCCGCGGACCTCCCTCAGAGGAGGCCGGATGGGGTCACCGCTCACCCGGGGGGATCCGGCCGGTCCGGCCCCTCCCTGGGCCGCCTTCGGTCCGGGACGCTCTGGTGCCCAAGGTTTCCATCTTTGGGAGCGGGGAAGGTGGCTCCCCAAACTGCTGAAAATCATCGTGAGAATAAAAATGATAAACACGGTAACAATAACAACAATTATCACGGCGATAATAGTAATAATAATTATCACGGTATTTGTGAAGCGCTTACTATGTGCCAAGCGCCGGGGTAAGACGGTTGTCCCCCGGGGGGCTCCCGGCCTCCATCCCCATTTTCCAGATGAGGCCACTGAGGCCCAGAGGAGTGAAGTGGCTCGCCCAAGGTCACACAAGCAGCGTGGCTCAGTGGAGAGAGCTCGGGCTTTGGAGTCAGAGGTCAGGGGTTCGAATCCCGGCTCTACCAATTGTCAGCCGGGTGACTTGGGGCCAGTCACTTCACTTCTCCGGGCCTCAGTTCCCTCATCTGGAAAATGGGGAATAGGATTGTGAGCCCCCCGTGGGACAACCTGATCACCTTGGAACCTCCCCAGGGCTTAGAACAGTGCTGTGCACATAGTAAGCGCTTAGTAAATGCCATTATTATTATTATAATAAATGCCATTATTATTATCATAATAAATGCCATTATTATTATTATTATTACACAATCCCGGCTCTGCCAATTGTCAGCTGTGGGACTTTGGGCCAGTCACTTCACTTCTTTGGACCTCAGTTCCCTCATCTGGAAAATGGGGAATAGGATTGTGAGCCCCCCGTGGGACAAGCTGATCACCTTGTAAACTCCCCAGCGCTTAGAACAGTGCTCTGCACATAGTAAGCGCTTAATAAATGCCATTATTATTATTATAATGAATGCCATTATTATTATTATAAATGCCATTATTATTATAATAAATGCCATTATTATTCTCATAATAAATGACATTATTATCATAATTATTATTATTACACAATCCCGGCTCCGCCAATTGTCAGCTGTGGGACTTTGGGCCAGTCACTTCACTTCTCTGGGCCTCAGTTCCCTCATCTGTCAAATGGGGAATAGGATTGTGAGCCCCCCGTAAGACAACCTGATCACCTCGTAACCTCCCCAGCGCTTAGAACAGTGCTGTGCACATAGTAAGCGCTTAATAAATGCTATTATTATTATTATTATAATAAATGACATTATTATTATAATAAATGCCATTACTATTATCATAATAAATGCCATTATTATTATTATTATTACACAATCCCGGCTCCGCCAATTGTCAGCTGTGGGACTTTGGGCGAGTCACTTCACTTCTCTGGGCCTCAGTCACCTCATCTGTACAATGGGGCTGTGAGCCCCCCGAGAGACCACCTGATCACCTCGTAACCTCCCCAGCGCTTAGAACAGGGCTTGGCACATAAAAGCGCTTAATAAATGCCATCATCATCATCATCATCATCGCACGGCCGACGAGCGGCGGAGGCGAGATTAGAATCCGGGTCCTCTGACTCCCGGGCCCAGCCGAGCGTGGCTCGGTGGAAAGAGCCCGGGCTCTGGAGCCCGAGGTCGTGGGTTCGAATCCCGGCCCCGCCGCTTGTGAGCTGGGTGACTTGGGGCGAGTCACTTCGCTTCTCTGGGCCTCAGTGACCTCATCTGGAAAATGGGGGTGAAGACTGGGAGCCCCCCGGGGGACAACCTGATCACCTTGTAAGCTCCCCAGCGCTTAGAACAGTGCCTGGCACGTAGTAAGCGCTTACTAGATGCCATGATTATTACCCACTGAGCCGCGCCGCTCCTACGTGTCCTTATTCAACGTCTCCGACCGAAGGGGTCGGAAGTCCGGGGCTGTACTAGCCGGCGGTGCCACCCGCCTGCCCCGTGACCTTTGGGCCGCCCTGACGGAGGCCACGGGGCCCGGCCCCGGCAGTCGGGAGGTCACGGGTTCTAATTCCGGCTCCGCCACGTGTGTCCGCTGTGTGACCTTGGGCGAGCCACTTCCCTTCCCCGGGCCTCAGTTCCCTCATCTGCCAAATGGGGATGAAGACTGGGAGCCCCCCGTGGGACAACCTGATCACCCTGTATCCCCCCGGGGTGCTTAGCACAGAGTAAGCGCTTAACAAATACCATTATTATTATGATGACCCACTTAGGACAGTGCCTGGCACATGGTAAGTGCTTAACAAAAGCTATTATTATTATTATTATCATTATTATTACTACAGTGCCTGGCATGTTGTAAGCGCTTAACAAATACCATTACTATTATGATGACCCACTTCAGCGGTTAGTACAGTGCCTGGCACACAGTAAGCACTTAAGAAAAGCCATTATTATTATTATTATTATTATTATTATTATTATTATTATTATTACAGTGCCTGGCACGTAGTAAGTGCTTAACAAATACCATTACTATTATGATGACCCACTTCAGCGGTTAGTACAGTGCCTGGCACACAGTAAGCACTTAAGAAAAGCCATCATTATTATTATTATTACTACAGTGCCTGGCATGTTGTAAGCACTTAACAAATACCATTACTATTATGATGACCCACTTCAGCACTTAGTACAGTGCCTGGCACACGGTAAGCACTTAAGAAAAGCCATTATTATTATTATTATTATTATTATTACAGTGCCTGGCACGTAGTAAGTGCTTAACAAATACCATTACTATTATGATGACCCACTTCAGCGGTTAGTACAGTGCCTGGCACACAGTAAGCACTTAAGAAAAGCCATCATTATTATTATTATTATTATTATTATTACTACAGTGCCTGGCATGTTGTAAGCGCTTAACAAATACCATTACTATTATGATGACCCACTTCAGCGGTTAGTACAGTGCCTGGCACACGGTAAGCACTTAAGAAAAGCCATTATTATTATTATTATTATTATTATTATTATTATTATTATTATTATTATTATTATCATCATTATTATTATTATTACAGTGCCTGGCACGTAGTAAGTGCTTAACAAATACCATTACTATTATGATGACCCACTTCAGCGGTTAGTACAGTGCCTGGCACACAGTAAGCACTTAAGAAAAGCCATCATTATTATTATTATTATTATTATTATTACTACAGTGCCTGGCATGTTGTAAGCGCTTAACAAATACCATTACTATTATGATGACCCACTTCAGCGGTTAGTACAGTGCCTGGCACACGGTAAGCACTTAAGAAAAGCCATTATTATTATTATTATTATTATTATTATTATTATTATTATTATCATTATTATTATTACAGTGCCTGGCACATAGTAAGTGCTTAACAAATACCATTACTATTATGATGACCCACTTCAGCGGTTAGTACAGTGCCTGGCACACAGTAAGCACTTAAGAAAAGCCATCATTATTACTATTATTACTACAGTGCCTGGCATGTTGTAAGCACTTAACAAATATCATTACTATTATGATGACCCACTTCAGCACTTAGTACAGTGCCTGGCACACGGTAAGCACTTAAGAAAAGCCATTATTATTATTATTATTATTATTATTATTATTACAGTGCCTGGCACGTCGTAAGTGCTTAACAAATACCATTACTATTATGATGACCCACTTCAGCGGTTAGTACAGTGCCTGGCACACAGTAAGCACTTAAGAAAAGCCATCATTATTATTATTATTATTATTACTACAGTGCCTGGCATGTTGTAAGCGCTTAACAAATACCATTACTATTATGATGACCCACTTCAGCGGTTAGTACAGTGCCTGGCACACGGTAAGCACTTAAGAAAAGCCATTATTATTATTATTATTATTATAATTATTATTATCATTATTATTATTACAGTGCCTGGCACGTAGTAAGTACTTAACAAATACCATTACTATTATGATGACCCACTTCAGTGGTTAGTACAGTGCCTGGCACACAGTAAGTACTTAAGAAAAGCCATTATTATTATTATTATTAATTATTACTACAGTGCCTGGCATGCTGTAAGCGCTTAACAAATACCATTACTATTATGATGACCCACTTCAGCACTTAGTACAGTGCCTGGCACACAGTAAGCACTTAAGAAAAGCCATTATTATTATTATTATTATTATTATTAATTATTACTACAGTGCCTGGCATGTTGTAAGTGCTTAACAAATACCATTACTATTATGATGACCCACTTCAGTGGTTAGTACAGTGCCTGGCACACAGTAAGCACTTAAGAAAAGCCATTATTATTATTATTATTATTATTATTATTAATTATTACTACAGTGCCTGGCACGTAGTAAGCGCTTAACAAATACCATTACTATTATGATGACCCACTTCAGCACTTGGTACAGTGCCTGGCAAACAGTAAGCACTTAAGAAAAGCCATTATTATTATTATTATTATTATTATTATTATTATTACAGTGCCTGGCACGTAGTAGGCGCTTCACAAATACCATCTTTATTGTTATTAATTTTCTCTGGGCCTCAGTTTCCTCATCTGTCAAATGGGGATGAGGCCCCTGAGCCCCACGGGGGACAACCTCATCACCTTGTATCCGCCCCCCCCGGCGCGTAATACAGCTCCTGTCACGTAGTAAGCGCTTCCCACATCATCACCTCACCTCCTCCAACGGCTCCTCCCGCCGCCGGAAGTGACGCGCGCGCGCCCGGCCGGAAGTCCCGCCCCCCCAGGGGGAGCCAATCGGCCCGCAGATAGTCAGCCGAGCGGCCGGCCAATTGGGAAGCAGCCGGTCAAGCGGCCGACCAATCAGGCGGCCCCGCCAATCGACCAATCAGCCTGAAGCCGGTCAACCGGCGGACCAATCAGGCGGCCCCGCCAATCGACCAATCAGCCTGCGGCCGGTCAAACGGCCGACCAATCAGGCGGCCCCCCCATCAACCAATTAGGCTGCAGCCGGTCAACCGGCCGACCAATCAGGAGGCCCACCAATCAACCAATCAGCCTTTAGCCGGTCAACCGGCCGACCAATCAGGCGGCCCCCCCATCAACCAATCAGGCTGCAGCTGGTCTACCAATCAGGGAGCCCGCCCATCAACCAATCAGCCTGAAGCCGGTCAACCGGCCGACCAATCAGGAGGCCCCCCCCATCAACCAATCAGGCTGCAGCCGGTCAACCGGCCGACCAATCAAGAGGCCCACCAATCAACCAATCAGCCTGAAGCCGGTCAACCGGCCGACCAATCAGGCGGCCCCCCCCATCAACCAATTAGACTGCAGCCTGTCAACCGGCCGACCAATCAGGAAGCCCGCCCATCAACCAATCAGGCTGCAGCCGGTCGACCAATCAGGAAGCCCGCCCATCAACCAATCAGCCTGAAGCGGGTCAACCGGCCGACCAATCAGGCGGCCCCACCAATCAGGCGGCCCCACCAATCAGCCAATCAGCCTGCAGCCGGTCAACCGGCCGACCAATCAAGCGGCCCGCCAATCAACCAATCAGCCTGCAGCCGGTTAGGCGCTCAATAAATATGACTGAATGAATAAGGGCTGGGGGAGATATCAGGGGCCGAGAAGATTGACGACGATAATGATGACGGTACTTGTTAAGCGCCCACGGCGCTCAGTACAGCGCTCAGCACCCAGTAGGCGCTCAATAAATACGACAATGAAGAAGGGCTGGGTGAGATATCGGGTGCCGAGAAGATTGATGATGATAATGACGACGGTATCTGTTAAGCACCCACGGCGCTCAGTACAGCGCTCGATACCCAATAGGCGCTCAATAAATGACTGAATGAATAAGGGCTGGAAGAGTTATCGGGTGCTGATAATATTGACGATGATAATGACAGTAGTATTTGTTAAACACCCACGGCGCTCAGTACAGCACTCAGCACCCAGTAGGCGCTCAATAAATACAACTGAATGACTACGGGCTGGGTGAGATATCGGGTGCTGATAATATTGACAACGGTATCTGTTAAAGCACCCACGGCGCTCAGTACAGCGTTCGACACCCAGTAGGCGCTCAATAAATGTGACTGAATGAATAAGGGCTGGGAGAGATATCGGGTGCCGAGAAGATGGACGACGGTATCTGTTAAGCGCCCACGGCGCTCAGTACAGCGCTCAACACCCAGTAGGCACTCAATAAATGTGACTGAATGAATAAGGGCTGGGAGAGATATCGCGTGCCGAGAAGATTGACGACGATATTTGTTAAGCGCCCACGGCGCTCAGTGCAGCGCTCAACACCCAGTAGGTGCTCAATAAATACGACTGAATGAATAATGGCTTGGAGAGATATCGGGTCCGAGAAGATTGACGACAATAATGGCGACGGTACCTGTTAAGCGCCCACGGCGCTCAGTACAGCGCTCAACACCCAGTAGGCGCTCAATAAATATCACTGAACGAATAAGGGCTGGGAGAGATACTGGGTGCCGATAATATTAGCAATGATAATGACGACGGTATTCGTTAAGCGCCCACGGCGCTCAGTACAGCGCTCAATAAATACGACTGAATGAATAAGGGCTGGGAGAGATTATTGGGTGCCGAGATTGACGATCATAGTGACGACGGCATCTGTTGAGCGTCCACGGCGCTCAGCACAGCGCTCAACACCCAGTAGGCGCTCAATAAATACGACTGAATGAATAAGGGCTGGGAGAGATATTGGGTGCCGACATTGACGATGATAGTGACTACGGTATCTGTTAAGCGCCCACGGCGCTCAGTACAGCGCTCAACACCCAGTAAGCACTCAATAAATACGATTGAATTAATAAGGGCCGGGAGAGATATCGGGTGCCGAGAAGATGGACGACGGTATTTGTTAAGCGCCCACGGCGCTCAGTACAGTGCTCAACACCCAGTAGGCACTCAATAAATGTGACTGAATGAATAAGGGCTGGGAGAGATATCGGGGGCCGAGAAGATTGATGATGGTATCTGTTGAGCACCCACGGCGCTCAGTACAGCGCTCAACACCCAGTAGGCGCTCAATAAATGTGACTGAATGAATAAGGGCTGGGAGAGACATCCGGTGCCGATAATATTGATGATGGTATCTGTTAAGGGCCCACGGCGCTCAGTACAGCGCTCAACACCCAGTAGGCGCTCAATAAATACAACTGAATGAATAAGGGCTGGGAGAGACACCCGGTGCAGATAATAATGACAACAGTATCTGTTAACCGCCCACGGAGCTCAGTACAGCGCTCAACACCCAGTAGGCGCTCAGTAAATATGACAATGAATAAGGGCTGGGAGAGACATCCGGTGCCGATAATAATGACGACGGTATCTGTTAAGCGCCCACGGCGCTCAGTACAGCGCTCAGCACCCAGTAGGCGCTCAATAAATACAACTGAATGAATAAGGGCTGGGAGAGATATCGGGTGCAGATAATACTGACGACGGTATCTGTTAAGCGCCCACGGCGCTCAGTACAGCGCTCAACACCCAGTAGGCGCTCAATAAATACAACTGAATGAATAATGGTTGGGAGAGATATCGGGTGCCGATAATACTGACGACGGTATCTGTTAAGCGCCCACGGCGCTCAGTACAGCGCTCAACACCCAGTAAGCGCTCAACAAATAAGACTCAATGAATAAGGACGACGGTATTTACTAAGCACCTACCGTGCGCCGAGCACTGTTCTAAGCGCTGCGGTAGATACCACTTAGGGAGGTTGGGCACGGTCCCCGCGTGGGGCCCGCCCTCTTAACCCCCGATTTACAGATGAGGAAACTGAGGCCCGGAGAATAATCATCATCATCGTGGTATTTATTAAACGGTTACTAGGTGCCGGGCGCTGTACTAAGCGCCTGGAGGGGGGAGAATACAAGCTAAAGGGGTCGGACCCGGTCCCCGTCCCCCGCGGGGCTCACGGTCTCCGTCCCCATTTGACGGAGGAGGGAAACTGAGGCCCCCCACCACCACCGAGAAGGGAAGTGACTGGTCCAAGGTCACCCGGCGGAGCCGGGATTAGAACTCACGTCCTGCAGACTGCCGGGCCCAGGCTCCGCCCTCTGAGCCGCCCGTCCCCTCGGGCTATCTATTAAGCGCCACGTCCCCCCGGCACTGGGGTCTCCGGATCCGACCGGGCTCCCACCCCCCACCTCCGGGCCGGGGGGAATCTCCTCCCCGTTCTTCGGATGAGGAGACTGAGGCACGGAGAAAACGATGCGGCGGGACCGGAACCCGGGTCTCCCGGCCGGCGGTGGGACTTACTGAGCGCCTCCGGCGTCCGGGGCGCTCGGGAGAGTTTTCCAGGAATCGACGGCACCTGGAGCCGTCCTAAGCTCTTGGGAGAGCCCGGTGAGTCCGGCCGGGGTGTGTACTGAGCGCTCCCTCCGCGTCGCGCCCCGGAGCGAGCGCTTTAGGAGACGCCAACGGATCGATCGACGGGGCGCGGTCCCCAGTCCGACGGGGCCGGGGGGGGGTCTAGTACACTCAGGCCTTTAGCGTCCGGGCCTCCTCGTGGATCCAGGCTGCGGCGGAATTCCCGGCCGGAGAGCCCCTGGGAACGGTCCCGTCCGCGGTTGCTGTGAGGCGTACTTACTGAGCGCCGGGCCCGGTCGGCGCCCCAGCCGTCCTAAGCTCTTGGGAGAGCCCGGTGAGTCCGGCCGGGGCGTGTACTGAGCGCTCCCTCCGCGTCGGATCCGGGAGCGAGCGCTTTGGGAGATGCCAACGGATCGATCGATGCCGCGGCGGGCGGGGGACTGTACTGAGCGCCTGGGGCGGCTCCCGTGCTCTTCCGCCCTCCTTCCCCAGTCCGGTGGGGACGGGGGGGGGTTCAGTACACTCAGGCCTCCCCCCGGGTCCCCAGTCTGACGGGGACGGGGGGGGTCTAGTACACTCAGGCCTTTAGCGTCCGGGCCCCCTCGTGGATCCAGGCTGCGGCGGAATTCCCGGACGGAGAGCCCCCGGGAACGGCCCCGTCCGCGGTTGCCGTGAGGGGTACTTACTGGGCGTCGGGCCCAGTCGGCGCCCCAGCCGTCCTAAGCTCTTGGGAGAGCCCGCTGAGTCCGGCCGGGCCGTGTACTGAGCGCTCCCTCCGCGTCGTGCCCTGGAGCGACCGCTTTAGGAGATGCCAACGGATCAATCGACGCCACCGCGGGCGGGGGACTGTACTGAGCGCCCGGGGCGGCTCCCGTGCCCTTCCGCCCCGCCCACCCAGGCCGGCAGGAATGGAGGGGGGGGTTCGGTACACTCAGGCCCGTCCCCGGTCCGACGGGGACGGGAGGGGGGTGGCCGGTGCACTCGGGCCTTTAGCGTCCGGATCCGGGCTGCGGCGGAATTCCCGGCCCCGGGAACGGCGGCGGCCGCGAGGGGCACTTGCTGAGCGCCGGGCCCGGCGGCGCCCCCCCCCCCCCCCCCCCGCGGCGTCCCCTCGAGGCCCCCCCGGTTCCTTCCCGCGCCGATCCGCCCCCGGGCCGGGCGGGTCCCGTGGGACGCGCACCATCCGTGGCCGGGGCCCCGCGGGGGCGGCGGGGCGGGCGCCCTCAGCCGTAGTGATAGACGAAGTCGTAGCTGGTGGGCTCCTTGGGCACCGGCGGCGGGGCCTCGGGGATGTGCACGTTCTCCAGGTCCAGGAGCCGCAGCTTCATCTCCATGCTGAGCAGGGTGTCCAGGTCGCTCTTGGTCAGCTCGCTGCCCATCTCCTTGCCCAGCAGGGCGCACAGCCCGTCCAGCCAGATGCAGTACTGCCGGGCGGGCGGGCGGGCGGGCGGGCGGGCGCGCCGGGCCCTCCGTCATCCAGCCCGCCACCCTCCATCTCTCCCTCCGTCCCTCCTTCCCATCTCTTCCTCTGTCTCTCCGTCCATCCATCCATCCATCCCTCCATCCCTCCACCGCGCCGTCCGCCGCCATCCATCCCGCCACTCTCCATCTCTCCCTCCGTCCCTCCTTCCCATCTCTTCCTGTCTCTCCATCCCTCCCTCCGTCCGTCTCTCCCTCCACCAAGCCGTCCACCACCATCCATCCCGCCGTGCTCCATCTCTCCCTCCGTCCCTCCTTCCCATCTCTTCCTCTGTCTCTACATCCATCCCTCCCTCCACCCAACTGTCCACCACCATCCATCCCACCATGCTCCATCTCTCCCTCCATCCCATCTCTTCCTCTCTCCATCCATCCATCCATCCGTCCATCCGTCTCTCCCTCCACCGAGCCGTCCACCACCATCCATCCCGCCATGCTCCATCTCTCCCTCCGTCCCTCCTTCCCATCTCTTCCTCTGTCTCTCCATCCATCCTTCCCTCCGTCCATCTCTCCCTCCACCGAGCCATCCACCACCATCCATCCCGCCACCCTCCATCTCTCTCTCCATCCCTCCTTCCCATCCCTCTTCTATCTCTCCATCCATCCCTCCCTCCCTCCATCCGTCCATCTCCCCCTCCACCGAGCCATCCACCACCATCCCGCCACCCTTCCCTCTAATCTCTCCATCCATCCCTCCATCTCTCCCTCCCGCCATCCCGCCACCCATCCAGCTCTCCCTCCCTCCCTCCATTCATCATCCATCCACCCTTCAATCCATCCATCTCTCCCTCCATCCCTCCTTCTATCTCTCCACTCCCCCCTCCATCTCTGCATCCATCCCTCTTTCCCCATCTCTCCATCCACCCCTCAATCCATCCATCCATCCCCTCTGCCTCTATCTCTCCATCCATCCCTCATCTCTCCATCCATCCCTCCATCTCTCCCTGTATCCCCCCCATCCATCTCTCCATCCATAGTTCGTCAATCCATCCATCCCTCCCACCATCGTCCAACCATCTCTCCATCCATCCATCCCTCCCTCCCTCCCTCCACCTCTCCCCGTGTGACCCCCCGGGGCCGGTCGCTTCCCTTCTCCGGGCCCCGGTTTCCTCCTCCGGAAAACGGGGATCCGATCCCCGTCCTCCCGGACGGCGCACCCCGGGTGGGCTCGTCGCCCCCGATTCCGAGGACTCCTCCCGGAGGGAGCCGCCGGGAGCCTCACCTCGTATTTATTGGGCGCGATGAAGTTGAGCGTCTCGTCGGGATCGTAGAGGATGGAGAAAGCCAGCTCCAACAGCTCCTGACACGGACGGACGACGCTTCCGCTGTCTCTGCGCCTTCGGTCTGGTTCTCATCCCCACCCGCCATCTTGGGCTCCCCACCACCACCACCACACGGGCTACGCCCGCCATCTTCAGTGGCTCCTTCCCGCCTGCCCTCCCTCCGGCCGCCATCTCGAGCCCCTCCTGCCCGTCTCCTCCTCCTCCTCCTCCCTCAGGCGACGACCGCCATCTCGAACGGCCGGTTATGGCCACCGTCATGAGCCCCTCCCGCCAGCCTCCTCTCCCTCTTCCCTCAGGCTCCGGCCACCATAATAATAATAATGATGGCATTTGTTAACCGCTTACTATGTGCAAAGCACTGTTCTAAGTGCTGGGGGGATACAAGGTGATCAAGGTTGTCCCACGGGGGGCTCACAGTCTTAATCCCCATTTTACAGATGAGGGAACTGAGGCTAGAGAAGTGAAGTGACTTGCCCAAGGTCACATAGCAGACATGTGGCGGAGCCAGGATTTGAACCCATGACCTCTGACTCCCAAGCCCGGGCTCTTTCCACCGAGCCAAGCTGTTTCTCCATCTTGAGCCCCTCCTGTCAGCCTCCTCTTCCTCCTCCCTCGGGCTCCGGCCGCCATCTCGAGCCCTTCCTGCCTGCCTCCTCTTCCTCCTCCCTCAGGCTACGGCCATCTTGAGCCCCTCCCGTCAGCCTCTTCTTCCTCCTCCCTCGGGCTCCGGCCACCATCTCAAGCCCTTCCTGCCTGCCTCCCCTTCATCTTCCCTCAGGCTACGGCCATCTTGAGCCCCTCCCATCAGCCTCCTCTTCCTCCTCCCTCGGGCTACGGCCGCCATTTTGAGCACCTCCTGCCCGCCTCCTCTTCCTTCCTCCCTCAGGCTCCGGATGCCATCTTGAATCGCTCCTTCCCATCTCTTCTCCCTCCTCCCACCGGCTACGGCCACCATCTCGAACCCCATCCTGCCCGCCTCCTCTTCCTCCTCCCTCAGACAATGACCGCCACCCCGAGCCCCTCCTGCCCGCCTCCTCTTCCTCCTCCCTCAGACTACGGCCACCGTCTTGAGCACCGTCCCGGCCGTCTCCTCTCCCTCCTCCCCTAGGTTATGGCCGCCATCCTGAGCCCCTCCTGTCAGCCCCCTCTCCCTCCTCCCTCAGGTTATGGCCGCCATCTTGAGCCCCATTCTGTCCGCCTCCTCTTCCTCCTCCCCCCTCAGGCTACGGCCGCCATCTTGAGCCCCATCCTGCCCGCCTCCTCTTCCTCCTCCCCTAGGTTATGGCTGCCACCTTGAGCCCCTCCCGTCAGCCTCCCATCCCTCCTCCCTCAGGCTACGGCCGCCATCTTAAGCCCCTCCCATCAGCCTCCTCTTCCTCCTCCCTCAGGCTACAGCCGCCATCTTGAGCCCCATCCTGCCCGCCTCCTCTTCCTCCTCCCCTAGGTTATGGCTGCCACCTTGAGCCCCTCCTGTCAGCCCCCTCTCCTTCCTCCCTCAGGATACGGCCGCCATCTTAAGCCCCTCCCATCAGCCTCCTCTTCCTCCTCCCTCAGGCTACGGCCACCATCTTGAGCCCCATCCTGCCCGCCTCCTCTTTCTCCTCCCTCAGGCTACGGCCGCCATCTTGAGCCCCATTCTGCCCGCCTCCTCTCCCTCCTCCCTCAGACTCTAGCCACCATCTTGAGCACCATCCTGCCCAGCTCCTCTCCCTCCACCCTAGGTTATGGCTACCATCTTGAGCCCCTCCCGTCAGCCTCCCCTCCCTCCTCCCTCGGACTACGGCCGCCATCTTGAGCCCCATCCTGCCCGCCTCCTCTTTCTCCTCCCTCAGGCTACGTCCGCCATCTTGACCCCCTTCTGCCTGCCTCCTCTTCCTCCTCCCTCAGACTCTAGCTACCACCTTGAGCCCCATCCTGCCCATCTCCTCTCCCTCCTCCCCTTAGGTTATCGCTGCCATCTTGAGCCCCATTCTGCCCACCTCCTCTTCCTCCTCCCTCGGGCTCAGGCCGCCATCTTGAGCCCCTCCCGTCAGCCTCCTCTTCCTCCTCCCTCAGGCCCCGGCCGCCATCTTGAGCTCCATTCTGCCCGCCTCCTCTTCCTCCTCCCTCAGACTACAGCCACCATCTCGAGCCCCATCCTGCCCGTCTCCTCTCCCTCCTCCCCTAGGTTATGGCCGCCATCTTGAGCCCCATTCTGCCCACCTCCTCCTCCTCCTCCCTCGGGCTCCGGCCGCCATCTTGAATCGCTCCTTCCCGCCTCATCCTCTCCCGGACCCCCGCCCCGGCGGCCCTCACCCACCTTGTTCTGCTTCAGGGCGCTCTTCTCCCTCATGTGCGGGCAATCCTTCCCGGTGACGATGGCCTTGATGTCGGCCACGGGGACTGGGAGGGAAACGGGAAGCGGCCGGTCGTCGGCCGCCCGCTGGGCCGCCCACCGCTCTTGACCCCCGTCCCTCCGTCCCGCTCGCCGGTCCATCCGTCCCCGTCAGTTGGACTCACTCTTGTCCTGCAGGGCCTCAAAGGTGACCTCCCCATCCGGGCGGTCATCCAGGTCACCATAGTGCAACACTTTGTGGTTCAGGGCCAGGCGACAGTACCAGAACCGCTCTGGGCATGAGGAATAAGAAGTGTCATGAGAATAATCATTACTCAATGGCAACACATCAGAATGCGCTAAAGATATTTAAATAGACACTAAATAGATCACACCAGGAATAAATAATACGTGTCATGAGAATAATCACGACTCAATGACAACAAATCAGATATTTAAATAGACACTAAATAGATCACGCCAGGAATAATAAGTGCCGTAAGAATAATCACGACTCAATGGCAACAAATCAGAATGTGCTAAAGATACTGAAATAGACACTAAATAGATCACACCAGGAATAATGTGTCATGAGAATAATCACTACTCAATGACAATAAATCAGAATGTGCTAAAGATATTTAAATAGACACTAAATAGATCACGCCAGGAATAATAAGTGTCATGAGAATAATCATTCCTCAGTTACAACAAATTAGAATGTGCTAAAGATATTTAAATAGACACTAAATAGATCACGGCAGGAATAATAAGTGCCATGGGAATAATCATGACTCAATTACAACATATCAGAATGTGCTAAAGATATTTAGATAGACACTAAATAGATCACGGCAGGAATAATAAGTGCCATGAGAATAATCACTACTCAACTACAACAAATCAGAATGTGCTAAAGATATTTAAGTAGACACTAAATAGATCACGGCAGGAATAATAAGCGTCATGAGAATAATCACGACTCAATGACAACAAATCAGATATTTAAATAGACACTAAATAGATCACGCCAGGAATAATAAGTGTCATGAGAATAATCATTATTCAATGACAACAAATCGGAATGTGCTAAAGGTATTTAAATAGACACTAAATAGATCACGGCAGGAATTATAAGTGTCATGAGAATAATCACGACTCAATTACAACAAATCAGAATGTGCTAAAGATATTTGAATAGACACTAAATAGATCATGCCAGGAATAATAAGTGTCGTGAGAATAATCATCACTCAATGACAACAAATCAGAATGTGCTAAAGATACTTAAATAAACACTAAATAGATCACGCCAGGAATAATAAGTGTCATGCGAATAATCATTACTCAGTTACAACAAATCAGAATGTGCTAAAGATATTGAAATAGACACTAAATAGATCATGCCAGGAATAATGTGTCATGAGAATAATCATTACTCAAAGACAACAAATCAGAATGTGCTAAAGATATTTAAATAGACACTAAATAGATCACGCCAGGAATAATAAGTGCCATGAGAATGATCACTACTCAATTACAACAAATCAGAATGTGCTAAAGATATTTAAATAGACACCAAATAGATCACGCCAGGAATAATAAGTGTCATGAGAATAATCACGACTCAATGACAACAAATCAGATATTTAAATAGACACTCAATAGATCACGCCAGGAATAATAAGTGTCATGAGAATAATCACGACTCAATGGCAACAAATCAGAATGTGCTAAAGGTATTTAAATAGACACTAAATAGATCACGCCAGGAATAATACGTGTCATGAGAATAATCATTACTGAATGACAACAAATCAGAATGTGCTAAAGATATTTAAATAGACACTAAATAGATCACGGCAGGAATAATAAGTGCCATGAGAATAATCATTACTCAGTTACAACAAATCAGAATGTGCTAAAGATATTGAAATAGACACTAAATAGATCACACCAGGAATGAATAAATAAATAAATAGATCACGCCAGGAAGTGCCACGAGAATAATCACGACTCAATTACAACAAATCAGAATGTGCTAAAGATACTGAAATAGTCACTAAATAGATCACGCCAGGAGTAATAAGTGTCATGAAAATAATCACGACTCAATGACAACAAATCAGATATTTAAATAGACACTAAATAGATCACGCCAGGAATTATAAGTGTCATGAGAATAATCACGACTCAATGACAACAAATCAGAATGTGCTAAAGGTATTTAAATAGACACTAAATAGATCATGCCAGGAATAATAAGTGTCATGAGAAAAATCACGACTCAATGACAACAAATCAGAATGTGCTAAAGATATTTAAATAGACACTAAATAGATCACAGCAGGAATTATAAGTGTCATGAGAATAATCACGACTCAATGACAACACATCAGAATGTGCTAAAGATATTTAAATAGACACTAAATAGATCACGCCAGGAATAATAAGTGTCATGAAAATAATCACGACTCAATGACAACAAATCAGATATTTAAATTGACACTAAATAGATCACGCCAGGAATAACAAGTGCCGTGAGAATAATCACGACTCAATGGCAACACATCAGAATGTGCTAAAGATATGCAGACAGACACTAAATAGATCACGCCAGGAATAATAAGTGCCATGAGAATAATCACGACTCAATGACAATAAATCAGAATGTGCTAAAGATATTGAAATAGACACTAAATAGATCACGCCAGGAATAATAAGTGCCGTGAGAATAATCACGACTCAATGACAACAAATCAGAATGTGCTAAAGATATTGAAATAGACACTAAATAGATCACGCCAGGAATAATAAGTGCTGTGAGAATAATCACGACTCAATGACAACAAATAAGAATGTGCTAAAGGTATTTAAATAGACACTAAATAGATCACGGCAGGAATAATAAGTGTCATGAGAATAATCACGACTCAATGACAACACATCAGAATGTGCTAAAGGTATTTAAATAGACACTAAATAGATCACGGCAGGAATTATAAGTGTCATGAGAGTAATCACTAGTCAGTTACAACAAATCAGAATGTGCTAAAGATACTTAAATAGACACTAAATAGATCACGCCAGGAATTATAAGTGTCATGAGAATAATCACGACAATGACGACAAATCAGAATGTGCTAAAGATATTGAAACAGACACTAAATAGATCACACCAGGAATAATAAGTGTCATCAGAATAATCATGACTCAATTACAATAAATAAGAATGTGCTAAAGATATTTAAAAAGACACTAAATAGATCACGCCAGGAATAATAAGTGTCATGAAAATAATCACGACTCAATGACAACAAATCAGATATTTAAATTGACACTAAATAGATCACGCCAGGAATAACAAGTGCCGTGAGAATAATCACGACTCAATGGCAACACATCAGAATGTGCTAAAGATATGCAGACAGACACTAAATAGATCACGCCAGGAATAATAAGTGCCATGAGAATAATCACGACTCAATGACAATAAATCAGAATGTGCTAAAGATATTGAAATAGACACTAAATAGATCACGCCAGGAATAATAAGTGCCGTGAGAATAATCACGACTCAATGACAACAAATCAGAATGTGCTAAAGATATTGAAATAGACACTAAATAGATCACGCCAGGAATAATAAGTGCTGTGAGAATAATCACGACTCAATGACAACAAATAAGAATGTGCTAAAGGTATTTAAATAGACACTAAATAGATCACGGCAGGAATAATAAGTGTCATGAGAATAATCACGACTCAATGACAACACATCAGAATGTGCTAAAGGTATTTAAATAGACACTAAATAGATCACGGCAGGAATTATAAGTGTCATGAGAGTAATCACTAGTCAGTTACAACAAATCAGAATGTGCTAAAGATACTTAAATAGACACTAAATAGATCACGCCAGGAATTATAAGTGTCATGAGAATAATCACGACAATGACGACAAATCAGAATGTGCTAAAGATATTGAAACAGACACTAAATAGATCACACCAGGAATAATAAGTGTCATCAGAATAATCATGACTCAATTACAATAAATAAGAATGTGCTAAAGATATTTAAAAAGACACTAAATAGATCACGCCAGGAATAATAAGTGTCGTGAGAATAATCACGACTCAATGACAACAAATCAGAATGTGCTAAAGGTATTTAAATAGACACTAAATAGATCACACCAGGAATAATAAGTGTCATGAGAATAATCATTACTCAATGACAACAAATCAGAATGTGCTAAAGATATTTAAATATATACTAAATAGTTCACACTAAATATATATTAAATGGGCTAAATACATTATACTAAATATACATCACTAATATATACTATATCATAATGTCCTAAATACATTAGAATGCTTAATACATTGAATATATTAATAATAATAATAATAATTTCATTATAACAAAACATAATGTCCTAAATATATTTATATATACTATATACTAAATATATTACACTAGATATAGCATATGCTAAATATATACTACTAACATATACTAACATTTATATACGGTAACATACTGAATATATTATAATGTCTACTATATTAAATTCATTATGTGTAGTGATAATTATTGATTAATTACATCACAACACACTAAAAATACTTGAATATGTACTAAATATATACTTTGTGCTAAATATATTACACTAAGTATTTTATATACTAAATATGCACTATATATTAAACATTTTATACTAAATACGAACTACTAATATTTTCTAGCATTTATACTATAATATACTAAATGTATTATGATGTATAATATAAGAAATACATTATGTGTACTAATAATAATTATTGCTTAATTATAATGAATCATAATGTACTAAAAATACATAAATATGTACTAAATATACTAAATATATCACACTAAGTATTTTGCATACTAAATATGCACTACATGTACTAAATATTGAATACTAAATATATACTACTAATATATACTAACATTTATACTATAATATACTAATTGCATTATAATGTGTAATATATGAAACATTATGTGTAATAATTATTAAATCATGTCATAGTGTACTAAAAATACTTAAATATGTACTAAATGTATACTATGTACTAAATGTTATATACTAGATACTGCATATACTAAATATTTTACACTAAATAGATACTAATATACACTAACACATTATGTACTAAATGTATTATAATGCATAATACAGTAAAGATACTATAATGTGTGATAATATTGAAATAAACCATAATGTACTACAAATACTATACTTAGACGTATACTAAATTGATACTACCTATTAAATATATTATACTAGATGTATTTCATACTCAGTATACCATGCTAATTATATATTACTAACATAGACTACAGTATAATATACTAAATATAATGCATAATATAGTAAATATATTACAATGTGTAATACAGCAAGCACATTATGATCTGTTAAATATGTTACAATTTTTAACATGCCGAAGATATTATGGTATGTTAAATATGCCATAATCTATGGCTATATTAATTATGTGTAATATAGCAAGAATATTATGATCTGTTAAATATATTACAATTTTTAATATGCCGAGGATATTACGGTATGTTACATATACCGTAATCAATGGCTATATTAAATAAATTATACTGTGTAATATAGCAAGCATATTATACTCTGCTAAATATATTACAATTTTTAACATGCTGAAGGTATTACGGTATGTTAAATATACCATAATCTAAGGCTATATTAATTATGTGTAGTATAGCAAGCAGATTATGATCTGTTATATATACTACAATTTTTAATATGCCGTAGATATTACGGTATGTTAAATATGCCGTAATCTATGACTATATTAAATTATACTCTGTAATATAGCAAGCATATTATGATCTGTTCAATATATTACAATTTTTAATATGCCAAAGATATTACGGTATGTTAAATATGCCATAATCTATGGCTATATTAAATAAATTATGTGTAATATAGCAAGCATATTACGATCTGTTAAATATATTACAATTTTTTAATATGCCAAAGATATTAAGGTATGTTAAATATACCATAATCTATGGCTATATGAAATAAATTATACTGTGTAATATAGCAAGCATATTATGATCTGTTAAATATATTACAATTTTTAATATGCTGAAGATATTACGGTATGTTAAATATCCCATAATCTATTACTATATTAAATAAATTATAATGTGTAATATAGCAAGCATATTATGATCTGTTAAATATATTACAATTTTTCAATATGCCGAAGATATTATGGTATGTTAAATATATCATAATCTATGGCTATATTAAATAAATTATACTGTGTAATATAGCAAGCATATTACGATCTGTTAAATATAGTACAATTTTTAATATGCCAAAAATATTACGTTATGTTAAATATGCCATAATCTACGACTATATTAAATAAATTATAATGTGTAATGTAGCAAGCATATTGTGATCTGTTGAATACATTACAATTTTTCAATATGCCGAAGATATTACGGTATGTTAAATATACCGTAATCTATGGCTATATTAAATAAATTATAATGTGTAATATAGCAAGCATATTATGATCTGTTAAATATATCACAATTTTTTAATATGCCGAAGATATTATGGTATGTTAAATATACCATAATCTATGGCTATATTAAATAAATTATGTGTAATATAGCAAGCATATTACGATCCGTTAAATATAATACACTTTTTAACATGCCGAAGATATTACCGTATGTTAACTATACCATAATCTATGGCTATATTAAATAAATTATGTCTAATATAGCAAGCATATTACGATCTGTTAAATATATTACAATTTTTAATATACCGAAGATATTACGGTATGTTAACTATACCATAATCTATGGCTATATTAACTAAATTATGTGTAATATAGCGAGCATATTACGATCTGTTAAATATATTACGATTTCTTAATATGCTGAACGTATTACGGTATGTTAAATATACCATAATCTATGGCTATATTAAATAAATTATGTGTAATATAGCAAGCATATTACAACCTGTTAAATTACAATTTTTTAATATGCCAAAGATATTACGGTATGTTAAATATACCATAATCTCTGGCTATATTTATTAAATAAATTATGTGTAATATAGCAAGCATATTACGACCTGTTAAATTACAATTTTTTAATATGCCAAAGATATTACGGTATGTTAAATATACCATAATCTCTGGCTATATTAAATAATAATACAGTAACGTATTACCTGTATTACATGTGAGAATGCATTTCCTAAGCGCTTACTATGTGCCCTGTTCTAAGCAGTGGGGTGGATCTGAGGTCATAATAATAATAATCAATCAATCAATCGTATTTATTGAGCACTTACTGTGTGCAGAGCACTGTACTAAGCGCTTGGGAAGTACAAGTTGGCAACCTATAGAGACAGTCCCTACCCAACAGTGGGCTCACATGATAATAATAATAATAATAATAATGATAGTATTTGTTAAGCGCTTACTATGTGCCAAGCACTGTTCTAAGCGCTGGGGAGGTTACAAGGTGATCCGGTTGTCCCACGGGGGGCTCCCGGTCTTCATCCCCATTTTCCAGAGGAGGAGACCGAGGTCCAGAGAAGGGAAGTGACTCGTCCAGGGTCACCGGGCGGAGCCGGGATTAGAGCCCAGGACAATCCTGACCCCGCCGGGCCCTCCTCGGGAAGAAGGGGGCGGGCCCGGGAAGCGGGGTCTCGGCCGGGATGGGGGAGACGCCCCCCGCCTCACCTTGGCGGCGGCGGTTCCCGACTTTCCGGAATCTCCCGCCCTCGCAGAGCCGGTTGAGTCGCTGTTGCTTGATGAGCTCCAGGATTTCGGGCTGGATCTTCTCCCTGAGCTCGCTGCGGGCCGGGGGGGCGGGGGGGGAGCAGGGTCAGCGCCTCCTCCGGGAAGCCTCCCCGGATTACCTCCTCTCCCCAGAATAATAATAATAATAATAATAATGGTATTTGTTAAGCGCTTACTATGTGCCAAGCACCGTTCTAAGCGCCGGGGGAAGCTACAAGATCATCAGGTTGTCCCCCGTGGGGCTCCCGGTCTTCATCCCCATTTGACAGATGAGGCGACTGAGGCCCAGAGAAGAATAATAATAATAATAACAATGGTGGCATTTATTAAGCGCTTACTATATGCTAAGCGCCGTTCTAAGCGTCGGGGGAGCTACAAGATGATCAGGTTGTCCCCCGTGGGGCTCACGGTCTTCATCCCCATTTGACAGATGAGGGAACTGAGGCCCAGAGAATAACAATAATAATAATAATGAGGGCATTTATTAAGTGCTTACTATGTGCTAAGCACTGTCGTAAGCGCCGGGGGAGCTACAAGATCATCAGGTTGTCCCCCGTGGGGCTCCCGGTCTTCATCCCCATTTGACAGATGAGGCGACTGAGGCCCAGAGAATAATAATAATAATAATAATAATAATAATAATGGTGGCATTTATTAAGCGCTTACTATGTGCTAAGCACTGTCGTAAGCGCCAGGGGAGCTACAAAATTATCAGGTGGTACCCAGTGGGGCTCCCGGTCTTCATCCCCATTTGACAGATGAGGCTACTGAGGCCCAGAGAATAATAATAATAATAATAATGGTGGCATTTATTAAGCGCTTACTATATGCTAAGCGCCGTTCTAAGCGTCGGGGGAGCTACAAGATGATTAGGTTGTCCCCCGTGGGGCTCATGATCTTCATCCCCATTTGACAGATGAGGTGACTGAGGCCCAGAGAATAATAACAATAATAATAATAATAATAATAATAATAATAATGGCATTAATTCCAGCGCTTAGAACAGTGCTTTGCACATAGTAAGCGCTTAATAAATGCCATTATAAAAAAAAGCGCTTACTATGTGCTAAGCACTGTTTTAAGCACTGGGGGAGCTACAAGATCATCAGGTTGTCCCACAGGGGGCTCCCAGTCTTCATCCCCATTTGACAGATGAGGGAACTGAGGCCCAGAGAATAATAATAATAATAATGGTGGCATTTATTAAGCGCTTACTATGTGCTAAGCACTGTCGTAAGCACCAGGGGAGCTACAAGATCATCAGGTTTTCCCCCGTGGGGCTCCCGGTCTTCATCCCCATTTGACAGATGAGGGAACTGAGGCCCAGAGAATAATAATAATAATAATAATGGCATTAATTCCAGCGCTTAGAACAGTGCTTTGCTCAATAAATGGCCCCGATGGATTTGATCGGTCAGAACAGAGCTCTCCGGCCAGTTGACGCTCAATGGATAGCCCCGACTGATTTGATCGCTCAGAACGGAGCTCTGCGGCCAGCCGGCGCTCAATAGGTAGCCCTGATTCGATCGCTCAGAACGGAGCTCGGCAGCCAGCCGGCGCTCAATATATAGCCCCAACTGATTTGATCGCTCAGGACGGAGCTCTGCGGCCAGCCGGCGCTCAATAGGTAGCCCCGACCGATCTGATCGCTCAGAACGGGGCTCGGCGGCCAGCCGGCGCTCAACAGATAGCCCTGACTGATTCGATCGCTCAGAACGGAGCTCTGTAGCCAGCCGGCGCTCAATAGGTAGCCCCGACCGATCCGATCGCTCAGAACGGGGCTCGGCGGCCAGCCGGCGCTCAACAGGTAGCCCTGACTGATTCGATCGCTCAGAACGGAGCTCTGCGGCCAGCCGGCGCTCAATAGGTAGCCCTGATTCGATCGCTCAGAACGGAGCTCGGCAGCCAGCCGGCGCTCGATATATAGCCCCAACTGATTTGATCATTCAGGACGGAGCTCTGCGGCCAGCCGGTGCTCAATAGGTAGCCCCGACTGATTCGATCGCTCAGAATGGAGCTCAGCAGCCAGCCGGCGCTCAATAGGTAGCCCCGACTGATTCGATCGCTCAGAATGGAGCTCAGCGGCTAGCTGGCGCTCAATAGGTAGCTCCGACTGATTCGATCGCTCAGAACAGGGCTCTGTGGCCAGCCGGTGCTCAACAGATAGCCCCGACTGATTCGATCGCTCAGAATGGAGCTCAGCGGCCAGCCGGCGCTCAGTAGGTAGCCCCGACTGATTTGATTGCTCAGAATGGGGTTCTGCGGCCAGCTGGCGCTCGATAGATAGCCCCGACTGATTCAATCACTCAGAACGGAGCTCTGCGGCCAGCCGGTGCTCAGTAGGTAGCCCTGACCGATTTGATCGCTCAGAACGGGGCTCTGCGGCCAGCCGGTGCTCAGTAGATAGCCCCGACTGATTTGATCGCTCAGAACGGAGCTCAGCGAGCCAGCTGGCGCTCGATAGTTAGCCCCGACTGATTCGATCGCTCAGAACGGAGCTCTGCGGCCAACCGGTGCTCAATAGGTAGCCCCGACCGATTTGATCGCTCAGAACGGAGCCCTGCAGCCAGCCGGCGCTCAATAGATAGTACTGATTCGATCGATCAGAACGGAGCTCTGCGGCCAGCCGGCGCTCAACAGGTAGCCCCGACCGATCCGATCGCTCAGAACGGAGCTCGGCGGCCAGCCGGCGCTCAACAGATAGCCCCGACCGATTTGATCGCTCAGAACGGAGCTCAGCGGCCAGCTGGTGCTCAATAGGTAGCCCCGACTGATTCGATCGCTCAGAACGGAGCTCGGCGGCCAGCCGGCGCTCAATAGGTAGCCCCAACCGATTCGATCGCTCATAATGGAGCTCTGCAGACAGCCGGCGCTCAATAGGTAGCCCCGACTGATTTGATCGCTCAGAATGGAGCTCTGCGGCCAGCCGGCTCTCAATAGATAGTACTGATTCGATCGATCAGAATGGAGCTCTGCGGCCAGCTGGCGCTCAACAGGTAGCCCCGACTGATTGATCATTCAGAACGGAGCTCTGCAGTCAGCCGGCGCTCAATAGATAGCCCCGACTGATTTGATCGCTCAGAACGGAGCTCAGCGGCCAGCTGGTGCTCAATAGGTAGCCCCGACCGATCCGATCGCTCAGAACGGGGCTCGGCGGCCAGCCGGCGCTCAACAGGTAGCCCCGACCGATCCGATCGCTCAGAACGGGGCTCGGCGGCCAGCCGGCGCTCAATAGGTAGCCCCGACCGATCCGATCGCTCAGGATGGAGCTCGGCGGCCAGCCGGCGCTCAATAGGTAGCCCCGACCGATCCGATCGCTCAGGATGGAGCTCGGCGGCCAGCCGGCGCTCAACAGGTAGCCCCGACCCATCCGATCGCTCGGAACGGGGCTCGGCGGCCGGCCGGCGCTCAACAGGCGGTCCCGAATGCGCGGCACGGGGCGCTCCGCAGGCCGCGAGCGCTCAGTACATAGCCCGGGCGGGGGGGGGACGGGGGACTGACACGATGGCGGCCGACTGGAAGTCGTCCTGGTGGAGGCGCTCGGCCTGCCGCAGGCGGAGGATCTCGGCGTAGCCCAGC
This sequence comes from Tachyglossus aculeatus, assembly GCF_015852505.1. Taxonomy (NCBI): domain Eukaryota; kingdom Metazoa; phylum Chordata; class Mammalia; order Monotremata; family Tachyglossidae; genus Tachyglossus; species Tachyglossus aculeatus. Next base: position 35,117,844 of record NC_052073.1, read on the forward strand.
CCGCGCAGTTTGCTCTTCAGCTGGTCCAGGGAGTTGGGCTTGGAGGGCAGGGCCCGGGTGATCTGCTCCCGCACCACCTGCATCACCTGAAAAGCAGTATTATTAATAATAATAGTAATAATAATAACAATAATAATGGCATCTATTAAGCGCTTACTACGCGCCAAGCACCGCTCTAAGCGCTGGGGGAGACACAAGGTCATCAAGCTGTCCCCCGGGGAGCTCAGTCTTCATCCCCCTTTTCCAGATGAGGAAACTGAGGCCCAGAAGAGTGAAGTAATAATGATAATAATAATTAATAATGATAATGATAATGATAATAATAATAATAATAATGGCATCTATTAAGTGCTTACTACACGCCAAGCACCATTCTAAGCACTGGGGAAGATACAAGGTCACCGAGTTGTCCCCCGGGGGACTCCCAGTCTTCATCCCCCTTTTCCAGATGAGGAAACTGAGGCCCAGAAGTGAAGTAATAATGATAATAATTCATAACAATAATAATGATAATGATAATAATAATGGCATCTATTAAGCGCTTACTACATGCCCAGCACCGCTCTAAGCGCTGGGGGAGATACAAGGTCACCGAGTTGTCCCCCAGGGAGCTCGCAGCCTTCATCCCCCTTTTCCAGATGAGGAAACGGACGCCCAGAAGTGAAGTAATAATGATAATAATAATTAATAATGATAATAATGATAATGATAATAATAATAATGGCATTTATTAAGCGCTTACTACACGCCAAGCACCGCTCTAAGCGCTGGGGGAGATACAAGGTCACCGGGTTGTCCCCCGGGGGGATCCCGGTCTTCATCCCCCTTTTCCAGATGAGGAAACTGAGGCCCAGAAGAGTGAAGTAATAATAATAATAATAATAATAATGGCATCTATTAAGCACTTACTATGTGCCAAGCACCATTCTAAGCACTCGGGGAAATACAAGGTCACCGAGCTGTCCCCCGGGGGGCTCCCGGTCTTCATCCCCCTTTTCCAGACGAGGAAACTGAGGTCCAGAAGTGAAGTAATAATAATAATAATTTATAATAATAATAATGATAATAATAATGGCATCTATTAAGCGCTTACTACATGCCAAGCACCGCTCTAAGCGCTGGGGGAGACACAAGGTCATCAAGTTGTCCCCCGGGGAGCTCCCAGCTTTCACCCCCCTTTTCCAGATGAGGAACCTGAGGCCCAGAAGTGAAGTAATAATGATAATAATAATTAATAATAATAATGATAATAATAATAATAACAATGGCATTTATTAAGTGCTTACTATGTGCCAAGCACCGCTCTAAGCGCTGGGGGAGATACAATGTCATCAAGTTGTCCCCCAGGGAGTTCACAGCCTTCATCCCCCTTTTCCAGATGAGGAAACTGAGGCCCAGAAGAGAAGTAATAATGATAATAATAATTAATAATAATAATGATAATAATAATAATAATGGCATTTGTTAAGTGCTTACTATGTGCCAAGCACCGTTCTAAGCGCTGGGGGCGATACAAGGTCGCCGAGTTGTCCCCCGGGGGGCTCCCGGTCTTCATCCCCCTTTTCCAGATGAGGAAACTGAGGCCCAGAAGTGAAGTAATAATAATAATAATAACAATAATAACAAGAACAATAATAATAATGGCATTTATTAAGTGCTTACTATGTGCCAAGCACCATTCTAAGCACTGGGGGAGATACAAGGTCACCGAGTTGTCCCCCATGGGGCTCCCGGTCTTCATCCCCCTTTTCCAAATGAGGAAACTGAGGCCCAGAAGTGAAGTAATAATAATAATAATAATAATGGCATCTATTAAGCGCTTACTATGTGCCAAGCACCGTTCTAAGCACTGGGGGAGATACAAGGTCACCGAGCTGTCCCCCGGCGGGCTCCTGGTCTTCATCCCCTTCAGAGAGGTGAAGTGACTTGCCCAAGGTCACACAGCAGGCATGTGACGGGGGCCAGAATTCGAACCCATGACCTCGGACTCCAAAGCTCTTTCCACTGAGCCACGCTGCTTCACGCTGCATTATTATTATTATTATTATTATTATTATTAATGATAATAATAATGGTATTTGTTAAGCACTTACTATGTGAAACTTGTACTTCCCAAGCACTCAGTACAGTGCTCTGCACCCAGTAAGCGCTCAATAAATGTATGAATGAATGAATCTAGCTTTAATCCTATTTGTTCTGACGCCTTTGAGGCCCGTCCCCATGTTTTGTTTCGCCGTCCGTCTCCCCCCTTGGGTAGGGCCCGTCTCTAGATGTTGCCGGCTTGGACTTCCCAAGCGCTCAGTACAGCGCTCTGCACACAGGAAGCACTCAATAAATACGACTGACTGAATGAATGAATAAATGCAATTGAAGGTATGTATGCATGAATGAATGAATATTAAGCGCTTCACAAATGCCATCATTATTAATCCCTTCTAGACTGTGAGCCCGCTGTTGGGTAGGGACCGTCTCTAGATGTTGCCGACTTGGACTTCCCAAGCGCTCAGTACAGTGCTCTGCACACAGGAAGCGCTCAATAAATGCGACTGAATGAACGAATGAATATTAAGTGCTTAACAAATGCCACCATTATTAATCCCTTCTAGCCTGTGAGCCCGTTGTTGGGTAAGGACCGCCTCTAGATGTTGCCGACTTGGACTTCCCAAGCGCTTAGTACAGTGCTCTGCACACAGGAAGCGCTCAATAAATACGATTGAATGCATAAATGAATGAATAAATACGATTGAATGAATGACTATTAAGCGCTTCACAAATGCCATCATTATTAATCCCTTCTAGACTGTGAGCCTGCTGTTGGGTAGGGACCCCGTCTCTACAGGTTGCCAACTTGGAGTTCCCAAGTGCTCAGTACAGTGCTCCGCACACAGTAAGCGCTCAATAAATGAATGAAGGAATGTAGCTTTAATCCTATTTGTTCTGACGATTTTGACGCCCGTCCCCATGTTTTGTTTTGTCGTCCGTCTCCCACCTCGGGCAGGGACCGTCTCTATCTGTTGCCAACCTGGACTTCCCAAGTGCTCAGTACAGTGCTCTGCACACAGTAGGCGCTCAATAAATACGATTGAATGAATGAATGAATACGATTGAATGAATGAATGAATGAATGAATGAATGAATGAATGAATGAATATTAAGTGCTTAACAAATGCCATCATTATTAATCCCTCCTAGACTGTGAGCCCATTGTTGGGTAGGGACCGTCTCTAGATGTTGCCAACTTGGACTTCCCAAGCGCTTAATACAGTGATCTGCACACAGTAAGCGCTCAATAAATGCGACTGAATGAATGAATGAATAAATACGAATGAATGAATGAATATTAAGCGCTCCACAAATGCCATCATTATTAATCCCTTCTAGACTGTGAGCCCGCTGCTGGGTAGGGACCGTCTCTAGATGTTGCTGACTTGGACTTCCCAAGCGCTCAGTACAGTGCTCTGCACACAGTAAGCGCTCAATAAATACGACTGAATGAATGAATAAATACGAATGAATGAATATTAAGTGCTTAACAAGTGCCATCATTATTAATCCCTTCTAGACTGTGAGCCCGCTGTCGGGTAGGGGCCGTCTCTAGACGTTGCCAACTTGGACTTCCCAAGCGCTCAATACAGTGCTCTGCACACAGTAAGCGCTCAATAAATACGACTGAATGAATGAATACGAATGAATGAATATTAAGTGCTTAACAAGTGCCATCACTATTAATCCCTTCTAGACTGTGAGCCCGCTGTCGGGTAGGGGCCGTCTCTAGACGTTGCCAACTTGGACTTCCCAAGCGTTTAGTACAGTGCTCTGCCCCCAGGAAGCGCTCAGTCAATCCGAGGCGGGGGGGGGGGGGGGGGGGGGGGGGGTCGGGGACCTTGTTGAAGTCCTCGGCGGTGGCTCGCATCTCCTTCCACGTCTTGTTGAGCAGCTGGATGCAGACGGCGAAGAGCTCCTCGAAGGCGCGGTCGTGGGTGAAGAACATGGGGTGATAGTCGCTGCGCCCCTCGTTGGCTGTCGGGACGCCGGGAGAGGGGCCCGTCGCCCCGCCCGGCCGCTCAGTACAGCGCTCCGCGCAGCCGGGGCGCTCAGTACGGGGGACCGAGCCGACGGGCGAGCGGCCACGGCAGGGTGGGACTCGGGGGGAGGCCCTAGGGGGGTCCGGGGGCTCTCCCCGCCCTTCCGTCCGTCAGATTTATCGAGCAGTCGCTGGGCACTGTACTAAGCGCCCGGGAGAGGCCGACGGGGCGGACAGGGGGCCTGGCTTGCCCTGGGGGACCCACGCGGGGCTGTTAATGCTATTTATTGAGTGCTCGTTATACGCCGGGGAATAATAATAATAAGGATGGTAGTCGTTAAGCGCCTACTATATCTGGGCTTGGCCTGGGAGACCCACGTGTGGCTGTTAATGCTATTTATTGAGCGCTCGTTATACGCCGGGGAATAATAATAATAAGGATGGTATTCATTAAGCACTTACTATATGTACTAAGCGCCCGGGAGAGGCCAACGGGGCGGACAGGGGGCCTGGCTTGCCCTGGGAGACCCACGCGGGGCTGTTGATGCTATTTATTGAGCGCTCATTATATGCCGGGGAACAATAATAATAAGGATGGTATTTGTTGAGCACTTACTATATGTACTAAGCGCCCGGGAGAGGCCGACGGGGCGAATCCGGGGCCTGGCTTGCCCTGGGAGACCCATGCGGGGCTGTTAATGCTATTTATTGAACGCTCGTTATATGCCAGGGAATAATAATAATAATAATAAGGATGGTATTTGTTAAGCGCTTACTATATGTGGGCTTCGCCTGGGAGACCCATGCGGGGCTGTTAATGCTATTTATTGAGCGCTCGTTATCCGCCGGGGAATAACAATAATAAGGATGGTATTTGTTAATCGCTTACTATATGTGGGCTCGGCCACGGGAGACCCACGTGTGGCTGTTAATGCTATTTATTGAGCGCTCGTTATACGCCGGGGAATAATAATAATAAGGATGGTATTTGCTAAGCGCTTACTATATGTGGGCTTGGCCTGGGCGACCCACGCGGGGCTGTTAATGCTATTTATTGAGCGCTCGTTATCCGCCGGGGAATAACAATAACAAGGATGGTATTTGTTAATCGCTTACTATATGTGGGCTTGGCCATGGGAGACCCACGCGGGGCTGTTGACGCTATTTATTGAGCACTCATACGTCGGGGAATAACAATAATAATAAGGATGGTATTCGTTAAGCGCTTACTATATGTACTAAGCGCTCGGGAGAGGCCGACGGGGCGGACCCGGGGCCTGGCTTGCCCTGGGAGACCCACGTGGGGCTGTTAATGCTATTTATTGAGCGCTTGTTATACGCCGGGGAATAATAATAATAAGGATGGTAGTTGTTGAGCGCTTACTATATGTACTAAGCGCTCGGGAGAGGCCGACAGGGCGGACCCGGGGCCTGGCTTGCCCTGGGGGACCCATGCGGGGCTGTTAATGCTATTTTTTGAGCGCTCGTTATATGCTGGGGAATAATAATAATAAGGATGGTATTTGCTAAGTGCCCACTATATCTGGGTTTGGCCTGGGCGACCCACATGGGACTGTTGATGTTATTTATTGAGCGCTCGTTATCCACCGGGGAATAATAATAATAATAAGGACGGTATTTGTTAAGTGCTTACTATATGTGGGCTTGGTGTGGGAGACCCACGCGGGGCTGTTAATGCTATTTATTGAGCGCTCGTTATACGCCGGGGAATAATAATAATAAGGATGGTATTTGCTAAGCGCCTACTATATGTGGGCTTGGCCACGGGAGACCCACACGGGGCTGTTAATGCAATTTATTGAGCGCTCATTATCCACCGGGGAATAATAATAATAATAAGGATGGTAGTTGTTAAGCGCCTACTATACGTACTAAGCGCTCGGGAGAGGCCGACAGGGCGGACCCGGGGCCTGGCTTGCCATGGGGGAGCCACGCGGGGCTGTTAATGCTATTTATTGAGCGCTTGTTATCCGCCGGGGAATAACAATAATAAGGATGGTATTTGTTAAGCGCCTACTATATCTGCGCTTGGCCTGGGAGACCCATGCATGGCTGTTAATGCTATTTATTGGGCGCTCGTTATACACCAGGGAATAATAAGGATGGTATTTGTTAAGCGCTTACTATATGTGGGGTAGGGACCGTCTCTATATGTTGCCAACTTGTACTTCCCAAGCACTTAGTCCAGTGCTCTGCACACAGTAAGCGCTCAATAAGTACGATTGATGATGAGGAGGGAGAGGAGGGAGAGGAGGAAGAGAGGAAGGAGACGGGGAGGGAGGGAGAAGAGGGAGAGAAAGGGGGGAGGAGAAGGAGGAAGAGAGACAGAGGGGATGGAGGAGGAGGAAGACAGGAAGGAGATGGGGAGGGAGGGAGAGGAGGAAGAAGAGAGGAAGGAGCTGGGGAGGGAAAGGAGGGAGAGGAGGAAGAAAGGAAGGAGACGGGGAGGGAGAGAGGTGAGGAGGAGGAGGAAGAGAGGGAGGAAGGGAGAGAAAGAGGGGAGGAGGAGGAAGAGAGACGGGGATGGAGGAAGAGGAGGAGGAGGAGAGGAAGAAGATGGGGAGGGAGAGGAGGAGGAGGAAGAGAGGGAGGAAATGGGAAGGGAGGTGGGGAGAGAAAGCAGGGAGGAGGAGGAGGAAGAGAATGGGGATGGAGGAGGAGGAGAGGAAGGAGATGGGGAGGGAGGGAGGGAGGGGAGGAGAAGGAAGACAGAGGGGATGGAGGAGGAGAGGAAGGAGATGGGGAGGGAGAGGAGGAGGAGGAAGAGGAGGAAGGAGATGGGGAGGGAGGAGGAAGAGGAGGAAGAGAGGAAGAAAACGGGGAGGGAGGGAGAGAGAGAAAGAGGAGGAGGAGGAGGAAGAGGAGGAAGAGAGGAAGGAAATGGGGAGGGAGGGAGAGAGAGAAAGAGGAGGAGGAGGAGGAGAAGGAGGGAAGGAGGGAGGGAGGCAGGAATGGGACAGGGAGGAGAGGAGGGAAGGGGAAAGGCGGAAGGCGACAGGAGATCAGGAAGGAGGGGAGAAGCTTCCTTATCGATTCCTCCTCCTGTCCGTCTCCCCCAGTGGACAGGGAATGCGTCCGCTGGCCGTTGCGCTGGACTCTCCCGGGCGCTCGGTACAGCGCTCCGCGGCGGCGCTCCATAAACCCGACCGAGGACCGGACCGGGTGGGAGACGGGGAGGGGAGGGGAGGGGAGAGGAGGGGGCGTCCACTTACGCAGCTCCCCGACCTGCAGGATCTCGCAGAGGGCCTTGGTGAGCTCGATAGCCCCGCGTCCGAAGGGACACTCGTGCTTGTCCTCCCGGCTGCTGTTCTCCAGGACGATCTGAGCGGAGGGGCGGGCGGCGTCGGGGGCGGGCACGGGGGCCAGACGGGGGGCACCGGGCCGACGGGGGGCACCGACCGCCGGGCCCCGCTTACCCGCACGTAGGTGTCCTGGTGGGCTTTGGCCAGGTACAGCATGTTGTCCAGCGCCAACATCCCCGGAGGAGTCTGGGTGAAGTCCAGCGCCGGGTTGACGTGATTCTGCGACACGCACGGACACACCATCACACGCTCGCCCCCGGCCCCTCCGCCGCGGCCACCCGGGCGACACGGCGGCGGGGTGGACGGGAGCAATCGGCAGGGTGGTCGTCCTCCGCGGCGCTTGGAATGGTAACAAGATTATTCGGGAAGCGCCGTCGTCAGGGTGGTCGTCCTTCGCGGCGCTTGGAATGATAATAACATTATTTGGGAAGCGCCATCGTCAGAGTGGTCGTCCTCTGCGGCGCTTGGAATGATAATATTATTTGGGAAGCGCAATCGTCAGGGTGGTCGTCCTCTGTGGGGCTTGGAATGATAATAATATTATTTGGGAAGCGCCGTCGTCAGGGTGGTCGTCCTTCGCGGCGCTTGGAATAATAATAATATTATTTGGGAGGCGCCATCGTCAGGGTGGTCATTCTTCACGGCGCTTGGAATGGTAATAATATCATTTGGGAAGCGCAATCGTCAGGGTGGTCGTCCTTCGTGGCACTTGGAATGATAATAACATTACTTGGGAAGCACCATCGTCAGAGTGGTCATCCTCTGCGGCGCTTGGAATGATAATAATATTATTTGGGAAGCGCCATCGTCAGGGTGGTCGTCCTCTGCGGCGCGTGGAATGATAATAATATTATTTGGGAAGCGCCGTCGTCAGGGTGGTCGTCCTTCGCGGCGCTTGGAATAATAATAATATTATTTGGGCAGCGCCACAATTGGAATAATAATCATACTATTTGGGAAGCGCAATCGTCAGGGTGGTCATCCTTCGCAGCGCTTGGAATGATAATATTATTATTTGGGAAGTGCCATCGTCAGAGTGGTCATCCTCCGCGGCGCTTGAAATGATAATAATATTATTTGGGAAGCGCCATCGTCAGAGTGGTCATTCTTTGCGTCGCTTGGAATAATAATAATATTATTTAGGAAGCGCCACGCTTGGAATAATAATAATATTATTTGGGAAGCGCCATCATCAGGGTGGTCGTCCTCTGCGGCGCTTGGAAAAACAATAATATTATTTGGGAAGCGCAATCGTCAGGGTGGTCATCCTCCGTGGCGCTTGGAATGATAATAATATTACTTGGGAAGCGCCGTCGTCAGGGTGGTCGTCCTTTGTGGCGCTTGGAATGATAATATTATTATTTGGGAAGCACAATCGTCAGGGTGGTCGTCCTTTGCGGGCTTGGAATAATAATAATATTATTTGGGAAGTGCAATCGTCAGGGTGGTTGTCCTTCGTGGTGCTTGAAATGATAATAATATTATTTGGGAAGCGCTTGGAATAATAATAATGATAGTATTTGGGAAGCGCTTACTATGTGTAGAATAATCATATTAATAATAGTATTTGGGAAGCGCTTACTATATGTAGAATAATAATAATAATAACGATAGCATTTGGGAAGCGCTTACTCTGTGCATAATAATAATAATGATGATGATGGTGTTAAGCGCTTACTCTGTGCATAATAATAATAATAATGATGATGATGGTGTTAAGTGCTTACTACGTGCAGGGCACTATTCGAAGCGCCGGGGAGGAGACAGGGTCGGCAGGTTGTCCCCACGTGGGGGTCACGGTCGCCCTCAGTTCCCTCATCTGTCAAATGGGGATGAAGACCGTGAGCCCCTGCCGTGGGACCACCTGATCACCCTGTAATCATAATAATAATGGCATTTATTAGGCGCTTACTACGTGCCAAGCACTGTTCTAAGCGCCGGGGAGGTCACAAGGCGATCAGGTTGTCCCACGGGGGGGCTCGCGGTCTCCATCCCCATTTGACCGTTGAGGGAACTGAGGCACAGAGAAGTGACTTAAAGGCACACAGCTGACAATCGGCTGTCGTTCAGTCAATCATATTTATTGAGCGCTTACTGTGTGTAGAGCACTGTACTAAGCGCTGTCATAGTAAGTGCTCAGGAGATAGTAAGCGCTCAATTGATGGCGCCGATGACGGTGGAAACGTAGGCGGGCGGCAGCCATTCATTCAAACGTATTTACTGAGCGCTCACCGTGGGCAGAGCACCTGGACTGAGCGCTTGGGCAACGGGGAGAGAGAAACGCCGCCTGCCCGGGCGGCTTTCGGCCGGGGCGGGACATGGGGGGGACGGGGGGCGAGGGGAGCTGGGGCACTGTTGGGGAAGGGGGCGGCGGCACGGACCGTGAACCCCAACATCTTGTAGTCTTTGGTGTAGATGGCTCGGCGCCGCTCCGTCCCGCTGACGGCGCCGGGGTCCGAGTCCGCGTCGAAGGCGATGCGCCGCAGCTCGAAGATGACGTCCCTCTGCGCCTGAGGGGGGACCCACCGGCCCACCGACAAAGGCGGGGGGGAGGAGGAGGAGGAGGAGGAGGAAGGGAGACGGGAGGAGGAAGAGGAGGGAAAGAGGAGGAGAGGGCAAAAAGGAGAAGGAGGAGAAACAGGAGGAGGAGAGGAGGAGGAGGAGGAGGAGGGGGAGAAACAGGAGGAGGAGGAGGGGGAGGAGGGGGAAGAGAATCAGTAGGAGGAGGAGAAAGAGGAGAAGAGGAGGAGGAGAAAGAGGAGAAGGAGGAGATACAGGAGGAGAAGAGGAGGAACAGGAGGGGGAAGAGAAAGAGGAGGAAGAGAAGGAGGAGGAGGAGGAGGAGGAGGAGGAGAAGGAGGAGGAGAGAAGGAGGACAAAAGGAGAAGGAGGAGAAACAGGAAGAGAAGAGGAGGAAGAGGAGGGGGAAGAGAATCAGGAGGAGGAGGAGGAGAAAGAGGAGAAGAGGAGGAGGACAAAAAGGAGAAGGAGGAGAAGAGGATGAAGAGGAGGGGGAAGAGAAAGAGGAGGAAGAGAAGGAGGAGGAGGAGGGGAAGAGAAACAGGAGGAGGAGGGGGAAGAGAAACAGGAGAGGAAGAGAAAGAGGAGAAGAGGAGGAGGACAAAAAGGAGAAGAAGGAGAAACAGGAGGAGAAGAGGAGGAAGAGGAGGGGGAAGAGAAAGAGGAGGAAGAGAAAGAGGAGGAGGAGGAGGAGGAGAAGAGGAGGAGGACAAAAAGGAGGAGGAGGAGAAACAGGAGGAGAAGAGGAGGAAGAGGAGGGGGAAGAGAAAGAGGAGGAAGAGAAAGAGGAGGAGGAGGAGGAAGAGAAAGAGAAGAGAAGGACAAAAAGGAGGAGGAGGAGAAACAGGAGGAGAAGAGGAGGAAGAGGAGGGGGAAGAGAAAGAGGAGGAAGAGAAAGAGGAGGAGGAGGAGGAGGAGAAGAGGAGGAGGACAAAAAGGAGGAGGAGGAGAAACAGGAGGAGAAGAGGAGGAAGAGGAGGAGGAAGAGAAAGAGGAGGAAGAGAAAGAGGAAGAGGAGGAGGAAGAGAAAGAGGAGAGGAGGAGGACAAAAAGGAGAAGGAGGAGAAACAGGAGGAGAAGAGGAGGAAGAGGAGGGGGAAGAGAAAGAGGAGGAAGAGAAAGAGGAGGAGGAGGAGGAGGAGAAGAGGAGGAGGACAAAAAGGAGGAGGAGGAGAAGCAGGAGGAGAAGAGGAGGGAGAGGAGGAGGAGATAATAATAATAATATTATTATTATTCTCTGGGCCTCGGTTGCCTCATCTGTAAAACGGGGATGAAGACCGTGAGCCCCACGGGGGACGACCTAACGACCTCGTATCTATTCTGGCGCTTAGAACAGTGCTCGGCACATAATTATTATTACCATTCTCTGTGCCTCAGTTGCCTCATCTGTAAAATGGGGATGAAGACCGTGAGCCCCACATGGGACGACCCGATGACCTCGCATCTATCCCGGCGCTCAGAACGGCGCTGGGCACATAGTAAGCGCTGACCGACGACCGACTACGGCCCCCGCCGGGCCCGGGGGGGCGGGGGGTGGGCGCCCACCTGGTCGTTGGGGTCCATCTTGGTCATCATGCGCTCCTCCAGGAGGTTAAAGGTCAATACCTGGAACACGTAGAGCTGGTGGGCCATCTCCGTTTTGATGGGGCAGTTCCCCCGGATCACGTGCTGCGGGACAACCGCCGGGGGGTGAGGGGCGCGGCGGGCGGGGGAGTCCGGGGTCCCGGGTGCGAGGCCCGCCTCCGCCCCGTGTCGGCTGGGGGGCTTGGGGCGCGTCGCTTCCCTTCCCCGGGCCTCAGTTCCCTCGTCTGGAAAGTGGGGGTGAAGACTGGGAGCCCCCCCAGCCGGGGGACCACCTGATCGCCTTGTACCCTCCCCAGTGCTTGGAACAGCGCTTTGTACATAGTAAGGGTGGCTACCATCACAATAATAATAATGATATTATGATGTGATATGGCTTAATAAATGTCATTATTATTATTACTAGGGTGGCTATCATCATCATCATCATCGTGATATTTTGATATGGCTTAATAAATGCCATCATTAGTATTGATAGCCGCCCTAACAATAATAATTATAATGGCATTTATTAAGCCATATCATATCATATCATTATTATGATGATGATGATAGCCACCCTAATAATAATAACAGCACTTATTTAGCCATATCATATCATATCATAATATCATTATTGTTGTTATTATGATAGCCACCCTAGTAATAATAATAATAATGGCATTTATTAAGCCATATATCATATCATTATTATTATTGATAGCCACCCTAATAATAATAATAATGGCATTTATTAAGCCATATCATTATTATTATGATGATAGCTGCCCTAATAATAATAATAATAATAATAATGGCATTTATTAAGCCATACCATAATATCATTATGATGCTGATGATGATGATAGCCACCCTAGTAATAATAATAATGACATTTAGTAAGCCATATCACATCATAATATCATTATTATTATTGTGATGGTAGCCACCCTAATAATAATAATAATAGCATGTATTAAGCCATATCATATCATAATATCGTTATTATTTTTATAACTGCCCTAATAATAATAATAATGGCATTTATTAAGCCATATCATATCGTAATTATGATGATGATGATGATAGCCACCCTAATAATAATAATATTGGCATTTATTAAGCCATACCATATTATAATATCATTATTACTATTCTTATGATAGCTGCCCTAATAATAATAATAATAATAATGGCATTTATTAAGCCACGTTATATCATAATATCACTATTATTATGATGATGATAGCCACCCTAATGATAATAATAATGGCATTTATTAAGCCATATCATATCATAAAATTATTATTATTAAGTGCTGGACACTGTTCTACTATGTGCCAAGCACTGTTCTAAGCGCCGGGGAGGTGACAAGGTGATCGGGTTGCCCCCCGTGGGGCTCCCGGTCTTCATCCCCATTTTCCAGATGAGGTCACTGAGGCCCGGAGAAGTGAAGTGACTCGCCCAAAGTCCCCCAGCTGACGAGTGGCGGAGCCGGAATTTGAACCCACGACCTCTGACTCCAAAGCCCGGGCTCTTTCCACTGAGCCATGCTGCTTCTCATTTGTGCCATCATTATTCTTCTCTGTGCCTCAGTTCCCTCATCTGGAAAATGGGGATGAAGACTGTGAGCCCCCCGGGGGACAACCTGATCACCCTGTAACCTCCCCAGCGCTTAGAACAGTGCTTGGCACATAGTAAGTGCTTCACAAATGCCCTCGTTGTTATTATTATTATTCTCTGGGTCTCAGTTCCCTCATCTGTAAAATGGGGATGAAGACTGTGGACCCCCCGTGGGACAACCTGGTGACCTTGTATCTCCCCCAGCGCTTAGAACAGTGCTTGGCACATAGTAAGCGCTTAATAAATGCCAGCATTATTATTATTATCTGGGCCTCCGTGAGCCCCCACGTGGGACCACCTGATCACCTTGTATCTCCCCCAGCGCTTAGAACAGTGCTCGGCACTTAGTAAGCGCTTAATAAATGCCATCATTATTATTATTCTCTGGGCCTCAGTTCCCTCATCTGTCAAATGGGGATGAAGACCGTGAGCCCCCCGTGGGACAACCTGATCGCCTTGTATCTCCCCCAGCGCTTAGAACAGTGCTCGGCACCTAGTAAGCGCTTAATAAATGCCATCACTATTATTATTCTCTGGGCCTCAGTTCCTTCATCTGTCAAATGGGGATGAAGACCGTGAGCCCCCCGTGGGACAACCTGATCGCCTTGTATCTCCCCCAGCGCTTAGAACAGTGCTTGGCACATAGTAAGCGCCTAACAAATACCATTATTATTATTCTTTGGGCCTCGGTGATCTCCTCTGTCAAATGGGGATGAAGACCGTGAGCCCCCCCGTGGGACGACCTGGTGACCCTGTATCTCACCCCAGCGCTTAGAACAGTGCTCGGCACGTAGTAAGCGCTTAACAAATACCAACATTATTATTATTCTTATTATTTCTAGGACGGCTGGGGCGGGCGACGGGAGAGCACGAAGCCGCCGGGCCGGGCCCCTCACTCACGTTCAGGATGATGGATCGCAGGTGCTTCTGGGCAAACGCGTTGGCCATGGCCTGTGGAGAGACGGCCGGGAGGGGGGTCATTAATAATAATAATAATAATAATAATAATAATAATAATAATAATAACAACAATAGCATTTATTAAGCGGTTACTATGTGCCAAGCACCGTTCTAAGCGCAGGGGAGGTTACAAGGTGATTGGGTTGTTCCCCCGGGGGGCTCCCGGTCTTCATCCCCATTTTCCACATGGTAAATGTTTAAATTCATTTAACTAATGAGGGAACTGAGGCCCGGAGACTAATAATAATAATAATAATAATAATAATAATGATGGCATTTATTAAGTGCTTACTATGTGCCAGGCACCATTCTAAGCGCTGGGGAGGTTACAAGGTGACTGGGTTGTCCCATGGGGGGCTCCCGGTCTTCATCCCCATTTTCCACATGGTAAATGTTTAAATTCATTTAACTAATAAGGGAACTGAGGCCCGGAGAATGATGATAATAATAATAATAATAATAATAATAGCATTTATTAAGCGCTTACTGTGTGCCAAGCACCGTTCTAAGCACTGGGGAGGTTACAAGGTGATCAGGTTGTCCCATGGGAGGCTCCCAGTCTTCATCCCCATTTTCCACATGGTAAATGTTTAAATTCATTTAACTAATGAGGGAACTGAGGCCCAGAGACTAATAATAATAATAATAATAATGATAATGGCATTTATTAAGCACTCACTATGTGTCAAGCACCGTTCTAAGCACTGGGGAGGTTACAAGGTGATCAGGTTGTCCCATGGGAGGCTCCCAGTCTTCATCCCCATTTTCCACATGGTAAATGTTTAAATTCATTTAACTAATGAGGGAACTGAGGCCCAGAAAATAATAATAATAATAATAATAATAATAATGGCATTTATTAAGCGCTTACTATGTGCCAAGAACTGTTCTAAGCACTAGAGAGGTTACAAGGTGATCGGGTTGTTCCCCCGGGGGGCTCCCAGTCTTCATCCCCATTTTCCACATGGTAAATGTTTAAATTCATTTAACTAATGAGGGAACTGAGGCCCGGAGAATAATAATAATAATAATAATAATAATAATGGCATTTATTAAGCATTTACGATGAGCCAGTCACCGTTCTAAGTGCTGGGGAGGTTACAAGGTGATCGGGTTGTCCCCCGGGGGGCTCACGGTCTTCATCCCCATTTTCCACATGGTAAATGTTTAAATCTATTTAAGGAGGAAACTGAGGCCCGGAGAATAATAATAATAATAATAATAATAATAATAATAATAATAATGATGATGGCATTTATTAAGCGCTTACTATGTGCCAGGTACCGTTATAAGCACTGGGGAGGTTACAAAGGTGATCGGGTTGTCTCCCGGGGGGCTCCCAGTCTTCATCCCCATTTTCCACATGGTAAATGTTTAAATTCATTTAACTAATGAGGGAACTGAGGCCCGGAGAATAATAATAATAATGATGATGATGGCATTTATTAAGCGCTTACTATGTGCCAGGCACCATTCTAAGCGCTGGGGAGGTTACAAGGTGATTAAGTGGTCCCACGGGGGGGCTCACGGTCTTCATCCCCATTTTCCACATGGTAAATGTTTAAATTCATTTAGCTAATGAGGGAACTGAGGCCCGGAGAATAATAATAATAATGATGGCATTTATTAAGTGCTTACTATGTGCCAGGCATCGTTATAAGCATGGGGGAGGTTACAAGGTGATCAAGTGGTCCCACGGGGGGCTCATGGTCTTCATCCCCATTTTCCACATGGTAAATGTTTAAATTCATTTAACTAATGAGGGAACTGAGGCACAGAGAATAATAATAATAATAATAATAATGGCATTTATTAAGCGCTTACTATGTGCCAGGCAGCGTTCTAAGCACTGGGGAGGTTACAAGGTGATCAGGTTGTCCCCCGGGGGGCTCCCGGTCTTCATCCCCATTTTCCAAATGGTAAATGTTTAAATTCATTTAACTAATGAGGGAACTGAGGCCCAGAAAATAATAATGATAATAATAATAGTAATAGTAATAATAATAATAATGGCATTTATTAAGCGCTTTACTGTGTGCCAGGCACTGTTCTAAGCACTGGGGAGGTTACAAGGTGATCAGGTTGTCCCGTGGGAGGCTCCCAGTCTTCATCCCCATTTTCCACATGGTAAATGTTTAAATTCATTTAACTAACGAGGGAACTGAGGCCCGGAGAATAATAATAATAATAATAATAATGATAATAATAATAATAGCATTTATTAAGCGCTTACTGTGTGCCAAGCACCATTCTAAGCACTAGGGAGGTTACAAGGTGATCAGGTTGTCCCATGGGAGGCTCCCAGTCTTCATCCCCATTTTCCACATGGTAAATGTTTAAATTCATTTAACTAATGAGGGAAATGAGGCCCAGAGACTAATAATAATAATAATAATAATAATAGCATTTATTAAGCGCTTACTGTGTGCCAGGCACGGTTCTAAGCGATGGGGAGGTTACAAGGTGATTGGGTTGTTCCCCCAGGGTGCTCCCGATCTTCATCCCCATTTTCCACATGGTAAATGTTTAAATTTAGTTAACTAATGAGGGAACTGAGGCCCAGAGACTAATAATAATAATAATAATAATAATAATAATAATAATAATAATAATAATAATAATGGCATTTATTAAGTGCTTACTATGTGGCAGGCACCGTTCTAAGCGCTGGGGAGGTTACAAGGTGATCAGGTTGTCCCATGGGGGGCTCACGGTCTTCATCCCCATTTTCCACATGGTGAATGTTTAAATTAATTTAATCAATGAGGGAACTGAGGCCCGGAGAATAATAATAATAATAATAATAATAATGATGGCATTTATTAAGCGCTTACTATGTGCCAGGCACTGTTCTAAGCGCTGGGGAGGTTACAAGGTGATCGGGTTGTCTCCCGGGGGGGCTCCCGGTCTTCATCCCCATTTTCCACATGCTAAATGTTTAAATTCATTTAACTAATGAGGGAACTGAGGCCCAGAGAATGAAAATAATAATAATAACAATAATAATAATAATAATGGCATTTATTAAGCGCTTACTAAGTGCCAGCCACTGTTCTAAGCACTGGGGAGGTTACAAGGTGAACGGGTTGTCCCATGGGGGGCTCCCAGTCTTCATCCCCATTTTCCAGATGAGGGAACTGAGGCCCAGAGAAAAATAATAATAATAATAATGGCATTTATTAAGCACTTACTATGTGCCAAGCACTGCTCTAAGTGCCTGGGGAGGCGACAAGGAGATCGGGTCATTCCCCGGGGGGCTCGCAGCCTTCATCCCCATTTTCCAGATGAGGGGACTGAGGCCCAGAGAAGTGAGGCGACTCGCCCCAAGTCACCCAGCTGACAAGTGGCGGAGCCGGGATCAATCGTATTTACTGAGCGCTTACTGTGTGCACTGTACTAAGCGCTACTTCTAATCCCACCCCTGCCGCTCATCAGCTGTGGGGCTTTGGGCGAGCCGCTTCCCTTCTCCGGGCCTCAGTGATCTCATCGGGAAAATGGGGGTGGAGACCGGGAGCCCCACGGGGGGCCACCCGATGACCTCGGGTCTCCCCCGGCGCTTAGAACAGTGCCGGGCACATAGTAGGCGCTGAAAGAATACCATTAGTGGTATTATCCACCCCAGCTCCTAGAAGAGCGCTTAGCACATAGTAAGCGCTGAACAAAGCCCATCGTTATCTTCCCCAGCCCTTCGTCCAGTGCTCTGCACAGAGTAAGCGCTCAATAAGTACTATCGAATGAATGAGTGAATGTCTATCTCCCCCCGTTCTAGGCCGTGAGCCCGCTGTCGGGTAGGGATTGTCTCTCTGTAGCCGAATTATGCTCTCCAAGCGCTCAGTACAGTGCCCTGCGCACGGTAAGCGCTCAATAAATGCGACTGAATTGGTGTCTGTCTCTCCCTTTCTAGACTGTGAGCCCGTCGTGGGCAGGGATTGTCTCTCTGTGGCCGAATTATGCTTTCCAAGCGCTCAGTACAGTGCTCTGCACACAGTGAGCGCTCAATAAGTAGGACTGAATGAATGCCCGTCCCCCACTTTGAGACCGTGAGCCCGTTGTGGGCGGGGACTGTCTCTCTCTGCTGCCGAACTGGGCTTTCCAAGCGCTTAGTACAGCGCTCTTTGCACAGTGAGCGCTCAATAAGTAGGACTGAATGAATGAATGAATGTCCGTCTCCCTCCTTTGAGATCATGAGCCCGTTGTGAGCAGGGACTGTCTGTCTCTGTTGCCGAATTGGGCTCTCCAAGCGCTCAGTACAGTGCTCTGCACGTGGTAAGCGCTCAATAAATTCGACTGAATTGTTGTCCGTCTCCCCCCTTCCTAGACCGTGAGCCCGCTGTGGGCGGGGATTGTCTCTCTCTGCTGCCGAACTGGGCTTTCCAAGCGCTCAGTACAGCGCTCTGCACCCAGTGAGCGCTCAATAAGTAGGACTGAATGAATGAATGAATGAATGAATGTCCGTCTCCCTCCTTTGAGACCGTGAGCCCATTGTGGGCAGGGATTGTCTCTCTCTGTTGCCAAACTGGGCTTTCCGAGCGCTCAGTACAGTGCTCCGCACGCGGTAAGCGCTCAATAAATACAACTGAATTGTTGTCCGTCTCCCCCTTTCTAGACCGTGAGCCCGCTGTGGGCGGGGATTCTCTCTCTCTGTTGCCGAATTGGGCTTTCCAGGCGCTTAGTACAGCGCTCTGTGCACAGTGAGCGCTCAATAAGTAGGACTGAATGAATGGCCGTCCCCCACTTCGAGACCGTGAGCCTGTAGTGGGCAGGGATTGTCTCTCTCTGTTGCCAAATTGGGCTTTCCGAGTGCTTAGTACAGCGCCCTGCACACAGTGAGCGCTCTATAAGTAGGACTGAATGAATGAATGAATGTCCGCCTCCCTCCTTTGAGACCGTGAGCCCGCTGTGGGCAGGGATTGTCTCTCTCTGTTGCCAAACTGGGATTTCCGAGCGCTCAGTACAGCGCTCCACACGTGGTAAGCGCTCAATAAATACGACTGAATTATTGTCCGTCTCCCCCTTTCTAGACCGTGAGCCCGCTGCGGGCAGGGATTCTCGGTTGCTGAACTGGGCTTTCCGAGCGCTTAGTACAGCGCTCTGCACACAGTGAGCGCTCAATAAGTAGGACTGAATGAATGTCCGTCCCCCACTTCGAGACCGTGAGCCCGTTGTGGGCGGGGATTGTCTCTCTCTGCTGCCGAACTGGGCTTTCCAAGCGCTCAGTACAGCGCTCTGCACCCAGTGAGCGCTCAACAAGTAGGACTGAATGAATGAATGTCCGTCTCCCTCCTTTGTGACCATGAGCCTGTTGTGGGCAGGGATTGTCTCTCTCTCTTGCCGAATTATGCTTTCCGAGCGCTCAGTACAGTGCTCCGCACGTGGTAAGCGCTCAATAAATACGACTGAATTGTGGTCCGTCTCCCCCTTTCTAGACCGTGAGCCCGCTGTGGGCGGGGATTGTCTCTCTCTGTTGCCGAATTGGGCTTTCCGAGCGCTTAGTACAGCGCTCTGCGCACAGTGAGCGCTCAATAAGCAGGACTGAATGAATGAATGAATGTCCATCTCTCTCCTTTGAGACCATGAGCAGGGATTGTCTCTGCTGCCGAACTGGGCTTTCTAAGCGCTTAGTACAGCGCTCCACACACAGTAAGCGCTCAACAAACGTCCATCTCCCCCCTTTCTAGACTGTGAGCGTGTCCTGGGCAGAGACTGCCTCTCTCCGTTGCCAAACTGGGCTTTCTGAGCGCTCAGTACAGCGCTCCACACCCAGTAAGCGCTCAATAAGTACGACTGAATGAATGAACGTCCATCTCCCCCCTTTCTAGACCGTGAGCCCGCTGTGGGCAGGGACCGCCTCTCCCCGTTGCCAAACTGGGCTTTCCAAGCGCTCAGTACAGCGCTCCACACCCGGTGAGCGCTCAATAAGTACTACCGAATGAATGGATGAACGAACGTCCGTCTCCCCCCTTCCTAGACCGTGAGCCCGCTGTGGGCAGGGACTGTGTCTCTCTGGTGCCGAACTGGGCTTTCCGAGCGCTCAGTACAGCGCTCCACACCCAGTAAGCGCTCAATAAGTACGACTGAATGAATGAACGAATGGACGTCCGTCTCCCCCCTTTCTAGACCGTGAGCCCGCTGTGGGCAGGGACCGTCTCTCCCCGTTGCCGAACTGGGCTTTCCGAGCGCTCAGCACAGCGCTCCGCACCCAGTGAGCACTCAATAAGTACGACCGAATGAACGAACAGGCGAACGCACGTCCGTCTCCCCCCTTTCTAGACCATGAGCCCGCTGTGGGCAGGGACCGCCTCTCCCCGTTGCCCAACTGGGCTTTCCGAGCACTCAGCACAGCGCTCCGCACCCGGTGAGCGCTCAATAAGTACCACTGAATGAATGAATGGACGAATGAACGTCCATCTCCCCCCTTTCTAGACCGTGAGCCCGCTGTGGGCAGGGTTCGTCTCTCTCTGTTGCCAAACTGGGCTTTCCGAGCGCTCAGTACAGCGCTCCACACCTGGTGAGCGCTCAATAAGTACTACTGAATGAATGGATGAACGAACGTCCGTCTCCCCCCTTCCTAGACCGTGAGCCCGCTGTGGGCAGGGACTGTGTCTCTCTGTTGCCAAACTGGGCTTTCCGAGCGCTCAGTACAGCGCTCCACACCCAGTAAGCGCTCAATAAGTACGACTGAATGAATGAACGAATGGACGAATGAACGTCCGTCTCCCCCCTTTCTAGACCGTGAGCCCGCTGTGGGCAGGGACCGCCTCTCCCCGTTGCCGAACTGGGCTTTCCAAGTGCTCAGTACAGCGCTTCACACCCAATAAGAACTCAATAAGTACAACTGAATGAATGAACATCTGTCTCCCCCCTTTCTAGACTGTGAGCCCGCTGTGGGCAGGGATTGTCTCTCTTTGTTGCCAAACTGGGCTTTCCAAGCGCTCAGTACAGCGCTCCACACCCAGTGAGCGCTCAATAAGTACGACTGAATGAATGAACGTCCGTCTCCCCCCTTCCTAGACCGTGAGCCCGCTGTGGGCAGGGACCGTCTCTCCCCGTTGCTGAACTGGGCTTTCCGAGCGCTCAGCACAGCGCTCCACACCCGGTGGGCGCTCAATAAGTACGACCGAATGAACGAACGGGCGAACGCGCGTCCGTCTCCCCCCTTTCTAGACCGTGAGCGCGTCGCGGGCGGGGATCGCCCGGCGCTCCGGTCCAGCGAGCGCTCCGCGCCCGGGGAGCGCTCAGTAAGTAGGCCGGAAGGAGGGGATGGGGTGGGCGGTACCTGGCGCTGGTCTTCGGGGGCCTTGAGGAAGAGCGCGTTGATGAGGGCGATGGAGTACGTCTGGATCTCCTGGTTGGAGCTGCGGGCGGACGGACGGATGGACGGTCGGACGGACCCCTCGGCCCGCCCGCCCGCCCCGGGGGAGTGTACTGGACGCCCGCGGGGGGGCCCTTACACCTGCAGGTGGGCGGTGAGCTGGCCGACCGTGACCTCCTGGGCGACCTTGTGGTAGAGGGCTTGGCTGTTGAGGACGACGCTCTCCAAGATGGCCAGGGACCGCTGCAGGATGGACACGTCCACCAAGGGCTGGCTCACGTGGCCCGCGATCTGGGCGGGGAGGGAGGGCTGACCAGGGCGTCCAAAACATAGCCCCGTCCCCGTCGTCCCGTCCCCCCGCCCCGGAGCCCGGGCTCGGGCGGTCGCGGGTTCTGATCCCCGCTCCGCCGCTGCTGGGGGGACGGCCTCATCGCCTCGAATTCGATCAATCCATCAATGGTATTTATTGAGCGCTTCCTGCGTGCAGGGCACTGTACTAAGCGCTTGGGAAGGCCGAGCTGGCAACGTAGAGAGACGGTCCCGACAGTGGGCTCGCAGTCTAAAAGGGGGAGACAGGGAACGGAGTAATAACAGTAATGATGGCGGCAATACAGGGGGATCGGGTGGTCCCACGTGGGGCTCACACTCTTAATTCCCATTTGACGGAGGAGGAAACTGAGGCCCAGGCGATAATGACGGCGGCATTTGCGAAGCGCTCACTAGGTTCCCAGCGCTGGGGGAGATACAAGGTGATCAGGCCGTCCCACGTGGGGCTCACGCTCTTAATTCCCATTAATCAATCAATCAATCATATTTATTGAGCGCTTACTATGTGCAGAGCCCTGTACTAAGCGCTTGGGAAGTACAAACTGGCAACATCTAGAGACAGTCCCTACCCGACAACGGGCTCACGGTCTAGAAGGGGGAGACAGAGAACAAAACCAAACATACTAACAAAATAAAATAAATAGAATAGATATGGACAAGTAAAATAAATAAATAGAGTAATAAATACGTACAAACATCTATCCATATATCCAGGTGCTGTGGGGAAGGGAAGGAGGTAAGATGGGGGGGATGGAGAGGGGGACGAGGGGGAGAGGAAGGAAGGGGCTCAGTCTGGGAAGGCCTCCTGGAGGAGGTGAGCTCTCAGCGGGGCCTTGAAGATGCCACCATTATTAATCCCTTCTAGACTGTGAGCCCGCTGTTGGGTAGGGACCGCCTCTAGATGTTGCCGACTTGTCCTTCCTAAGCGCTTAGTACAGTGCTCTGCACACAGTAAGCGCTCAGTAAATACGACTGAATGAATGAATGAATGAATGACTATTAAGCACTTAACGAACGCCATCATTATTAATCCCTTCTAGACCGTGAGCCCGCTGTCGGGTAGGGACCGTCTCTAGATGTTGCCGACTTGTCCTTCCTAAGCGCTTAGTACAGTGCTCTGCACACAGTAAGCGCTCGATAAATACGATTGAATGAGTGAATGAATGAATGAATATTAAGCACTTAACAAATGCCATCATTATTAATCCCTTCTAGACCGTGAGCCCGCTGCTGGGTAAGGACCCCGTCTCTACATGTTGCCAACTTGTCCTTCCCAAGCGCTCAGTACAGTGCTCTGCACACAGTAAGCGCTCGATAAATACGACTGGATGAGTGAATGAATGAATGACTATTAAGCGCTTAACAAATGCCATCATTAGTAATCCCTTCTAGACTGTGAGCCCGCTGTTGGGTAGGGACCGTCTCTAGATGTTGCCGACTTGTCCTTCCTAAGCGCTTAGTACAGTGCTCTGCACACAGTAAGCGTTCAGTAAATACGACTGAATGAATGAATGAATGAATGACTATTAAGCACTTAACAAACGCCATCATTATTAATCCCTTCTAGACCGTGAGCCCGCTGCTGGGTAAGGACCCCGTCTCTAGATGTTGCCAACTTGTCCTTCCCAAGCGCTCAGTACAGTGCTCTGCACACAGTAAGCGCTCGATCAATACGACTGAATGAGTGAATGAATGAATGACTATTAAGCGCTTAACAAATGCCATCATTAGTAATCCCTTCTAGACTGTGAGCCCGCTGTTGGGTAGGGACCGTCTCTAGATGTTGCCGACTTGTCCTTCCTAAGCGCTTAGTACAGTGCTCTGCACACAGTAAGCGCTCCATAATACGACTGAACGAATGAATGAATGACTGTTAAGCGCTTAACAAACACCATCATTATTAATCCCTTCTAGACCGTGAGCCCGCTGCTGGGTAAGGACCCCGTCTCTACATGTTGCCAACTTGTCCTTCCCAAGCGCTCAGTACAGTGCTCTGCACACAGTAAGCGCTCGATCAATACGACTGAATGAGTGAATGAATGAATGACTATTAAGCGCTTAACAAATGCCATCATTAGTAATCCCTTCTAGACTGTGAGCCCGCTGTTGGGTAGGGACCCCATCTCTAGATGTTGCCGACTTGTCCTTCCTAAGCGCTTAGCACAGTGCTCTGCACACAGTAAGCGCTCAATAAGTACGACTGAATGAATATTAAGCGCTTAACAAATGCCATCATTATTAATCCCTCCTAGACTGTGAGCCCGCTGTTGGGTAGGGACCCCGTCTCCACAGGTTGCCAACTTGTACTTCCCAAGCGCTTAGTACAGTGCTCTGCGCACAGTAAGCGCCTAATAAATACAATTGAATGAATGAATGAATGAATATTAAGCACTTCAATGCCATTATTATTAATCCCATCTAGACTGTAAGCCCGCTGTTGGGTAGGGACCCCGTCTCTCTAGGTTGCCAACTTGTACTTCCCAAGCGCTTAGTACAGTGCTCTGCGCACAGTAAGCGCCTAATAAATACAATTGAATGAATGAATGAATATTAAGCACTTAAATGCCATTATTATTAATCCCTTCTAGACTGTAAGCCCGCTGTTGGGTAGGGCCCACGTCTCTATATGTTGCCAACTTGAACTTCCCAAGCGCTTAGTCCAGTGCTCCGCACACAGTAAGCGCTCAATAAATACGACTGAATGGATGAATGAAGGGATTCTGCACACAGTAAGCGCTCAATAAATACGATTGAATGAATGAAGGAATTCTGCACACAGTAAGCGCTCAATAAACACCACTGAATGAATGAAGGAACGAACGAACCGAGGCTCAGAGAAGCGACCTGCCAGAAGTCACCCGGCTCAGAGGTGGCGGAGCCGGGATTCGAACCCGTGCCCTCCGCGCGAGCGCGCGCGGGGAGCGCTCAGTAAGTAGGAAGGCGTATCGCACCTGCTTGATGAAGGTGACGGAGACCAAATCCCAGGACACGATGCCGTGGTCCATCAGCTCCAGGAAGGCGGTGAGGGTGAAGGCCAGCGTCTCGCTGTAGCTGGGACCGGAGAGGGGGGGAAAACAAAATAATCAGGATAAGAACCGGATGATATCTGGTCATCCGTTCGGTCGTATTTATTGAGCGCCTCCCGTGTGCGGAGCACTGGACTGAGCGCCGGGGAAGTCCAGGTCGGGAACGTCGGGAGCCGGTCCCTCCCCAGCGTCGGACTCACGGGCGATAAGCGGGGAGACGGGCCAGAAAACGAAACGTGTTAACAAAATAAAATGAATAGAATGAATAGGCACAGGTAGAGTAAAATAAATAAATA
Organism: Tachyglossus aculeatus; assembly: GCF_015852505.1. NCBI lineage: Eukaryota > Metazoa > Chordata > Mammalia > Monotremata > Tachyglossidae > Tachyglossus > Tachyglossus aculeatus. The sequence continues at coordinate 35,142,815 of NC_052073.1, forward strand.
GGTAAAATAAATACAGTAAAACAGAGTAAAATAAATAAATAGAATAAAATAGAGTAAAATAAACAAATAGAATAAAATCACTAGAGTAAAATCAATAAATCGATAGGTTAAATAAATCAATAGAGTAAAATAGAGTAAAATGAATACATGGTGAAAAATAGAGTGAAATAGAGTAAAATAAATAAAGTTAGAGTAAAATAAATAAGTAGAGTAAAATAAATTGAGTTTAAAGAGTAAAATAAGTAAATTAGTAGAGTAAAATAGAGTGAAATAAATAAACAGAGCAAAATAAATGGAGTAAAATAAATACGTAGAGTAAGATAGAGTAAAATAAACAAGTAGAATAAAATCGAGTAAAATAAATAAGTTGAGTAAAATAGAGTAAAATAAATAAGTAAATAGAGAGTAAAATAATTAGAGTAAAATAAATGGAGTAAACTAGAGTAAAATAAATAAATAAGTAGAGTAAAATAGAGTAAAATAGAGTAAAATAAATGAACGGAGTAAAATAAATACGTAAAGTAAATAAGTAGAGTAAAATAAATAGAGTATAATAACTGAATGGAGTAAAATGAATCTATAGAGTAAAATAGAGTAAAATAAATAAAGTAGAGTAAAATAGAGTAAAATAAATGAATAGAATAAAATAGAGTAAAATAAACAAATAGAATAAAATCACTAGAGTAAAATCAATAAATCGATAGGTTAAATAAATCAATAGAGTAAAATAGAGTAAAATGAATACATGGTGAAAAATAGAGTGAAATAGAGTAAAATAAATAAAGTTAGAGTAAAATAAATAAGTAGAGTAAAATAAATTGAGTTTAAAGAGTAAAATAAGTAAATTAGTAGAGTAAAATAGAGTGAAATAGAGCAAAATAAATGGAGTAAAATAAATACGTAGAGTAAGATAGAGTAAAATAAACAAGTAGAATAAAATCGAGTAAAATAAATAAGTTGAGTAAAATAGAGTAAAATAAATAAGTAAATAGAGAGTAAAATAATTAGAGTAAAATAAATGGAGTAAACTAGAGTAAAATAAATAAATAAGTAGAGTAAAATAGAGTAAAATAGAGTAAAATAAATGAACGGAGTAAAATAAATACGTAAAGTAAATAAGTAGAGTAAAATAAATAGAGTATAATAACTGAATGGAGTAAAATGAATCTATAGAGTAAAATAGAGTAAAATAAATAAGTAGAGTAAAATAGAGTAAAATAGAGTAAAATTAATAGAGCAAAATAAATAAATGGAGTAAAATAAATAGAGCAAAATAGATAAGTAAATAGAGGGAAATAGAGTAAAATAAGTAAGTAGAGTAAAATTAATAGAGTAAAATAAATAAATAGAGTAAAATAAATGAGTAAATAGCGTGGGCAGATGGGATTAGAACCTGGGACCTCCCGAATCCCGGGCCCGGCATCTCCCCCCGCTGCCCAACCGATTTGCTCCTCTCCACCCTGGCGCTTAGTACAGTGCCCGGCACGAAGGAAGCGTGGCCCGGTGGCCAGGGCCCGGGCTTGGGAGTCAGAGGTCCTGGGTTCGAATCCCCGCTCCGCCGCCTGTCAGCCCGTTGCTGGGTAGGGACCGTCTCTCTAGGTTGCCGACTTGGACTTCCCAAGTGCTTAGTCCAGTGCTCTGCGCACAGTAAGCGCTCAATAAACACCACTGAATGAATGAATGAATATTAAGCGCTTCACAAACGCCATCCTCATTAACCCCTTCCAGACTGTGAGCCTGTTGTGGGGTAGGGACCGTCTCTAGATGTTGCCAACTTGGACTTCCCAAGCGCTCAGTCCAGTGCTCTGCACGCAGGAAGCGCTCAATAAATACCACGGAATGAACGAATGAATGAATACTAAGCGCTTAAATGCCATCATGATTAATCCCTTCTAGACTTTGAGCTCGTTGTTGGGTAGGAACCACTTCTAGATGTTGCCAACTTGGACTTCCCAAGCACTCAGTCCAGCGCTCCGCAGGCAGCGCTCAATAAATACCACTGAATGAATGAATGAATGAACATTAAGCGCTTCCCAAACGCCATCCTCATTAACCCCTTCTCGACTGTGAGCCCGCTGTTGGGTAGGGACCGTCTCCAGTACAGTGCTCCGCTCACAGACGCCATCCTCATTAACCCCTTCTAGACTGTGAGCCCGCTGTTGGGTAGGGACCGCGCCCAGAGGCCCGCCCGCGCCCCCCGCGCCCCCCGGCCCGCCCGCCGCGGGGGTCCTACTGGGAGAGGAGCTTGGCTCCGGCCTCCACCAGGCGGGTGAGCACGGCGACCCCCTCCATGTTGATGAACTCGGTGGCGAAGGTGACGTCGGCCGACAGCTTGGCCAGCTCCTTCATGGCCTCCAGGCGCGGCTCCGTGGGAGACGACTGGATCCGGTCCAGCAGCTGCCGGGCCGCCCGCGACTGCCGGGAACAACGCCCCGGGATGCGCGGGATGACGGGCGGCGGACCACGGGCGGGATCGGCGACCGCGGACTCCCCCGGCGCTCAGTACAGCGCTCGGCGCCCAGTAAATACGACGGAGTGAGTGAACGAACGCCTCCTCCTCCCTCCTGGGCCGGGAGCCCGTTGTGGGCGGGGATCGTCTCTCTTTCTGTGGCCGACTTGGACTTCCCGAGCGCTCAGTACAGCGCTCGGCGCTCAATAGATACGACGGAATGAATGAATGTCTACCCCGGGGCGGGGCCGGGGCAGGGAGCCAGGGGAGAGGCGGGGGGGGGTGGGGGGAGGGAGGGCGTCGCGTACGTACCGGGGACACGGCCAACTGCAGGATGGTGCCATTCTTGATGTCGCTGCGGGTCTGGCCCAGACCAGGAGGAGGAAGACGGGTCAGTTAGGAGGTCGGGGGGGGGGGGGGGGCGGGGGCCGTCTGGGGGTCAGGGGTCAGAGGTCAGGGGGTGGGGGCGGACTGCGTGGGGGTCAGAGGTCAGGAGGGTGGGGGTAGACTGCCTGGGGGTCAGAGGTCAGGGGGTCCAGAGGGAAGATTGCCTGGGGGTCAGAGGTCATGGGTTGGGGGGGTCCTGGGGGCAGGCCATCTGGGGGTCAGAGGTCAGAGGGTGGGGGTCTGGGGGGGAAGACTGTGTGGCGGTCAGAGGTCAGGGACTGGTGGGGGTCCTGGGGGCAGACTATGGGGGGGGTCAGAGGTCAGGGGGCCCGGTGGGGGGAGACTGGTGGTCAGTGGTCAGGGGAGGGTGGGGGTCCTGGGGGCAGACTGTGTGGGGGGGTCAGAGGTCAGGGGGTGGGGGGTTCGGGGGGCAGAGGTCAGGGCCTGGGGGGTCCTGGGGGCAGAGGTCAGGGGCTGGGGGGGTCCTGGGGATGGGCCGTCTGGGGGTCAGACGTCAGGGGGTGGGGGTGGGGGTCCAAGAGGCAGATCGTCTGGGGGTCAGAGGTCAGGGGGGTCCGGGGGGCAGACTGTGTGGAGGTCAGAGGTCAGGGGGTGGGGGGGGGTCCAGGGGGCAGGCTGTCTAGGGGTCAGAGGCCAGGGAGTGGGGGGTCCGGGGGGCAGGCTGTCTGGGGGTCAGAGGTCAGGGGGTGGGGGAGGTCCAGGGGGCAGACCGACTGGGGGTCGAGGTCAGGGGTTTCCAGGGGCAGACTGTGTGGAGGTCAGAGGTCAGGGGGTGTGGGGGTCCAGGGCGCAGACCGCCTGGGGGTCAGAGGTCAGGGGGCGGGGGGGGGGTCCCACCTGCTCTGTGATGTAGAGCTGCGGGCCGTCGGCGTAGCGAAGCGTGTAGAACTCCGGGTTCGGCAGGGACCAGCTGGACGCACCAGGGGGGCCGGGGGCGGGACGGACAGACGGGCGCGGCTCAAACGGGGACCCCCCACCCCCACCCCGGGACCCCCGCCATCCCCCCCCAACCCGCCGGCCTCTGGGGCCTCCCTTCCGCCGCCCCCGCGGGTCTGGAGGACCGATGTCCGTCATCCCGGGGGTGAGGAGGGACGGGACGGGACTGATCCGGGGGGTCCCGGGATGGGGGAGACGCCCCCCCGCTTACCCGTCGCACACCTCCTTGATGATGGAAGCCAGGGGCCGCTTCTGCAGAGAGACACGGGGCGTCACGCGCCGCTTCAGCGCTTAGAACAGTGCTTTGCACGTAGTAAGCGCTTAACAAATGCCAGTAGTAGTAGTAGTAGTAGTAGTAGTAGTAAGTAGTAATAGTAGTAGTAGTAGTAATGATGGCATTTGTTAAGCGCCAATAATAACAATAATAAATAAAAAATAATTAATAGCATTGAGACCAATATTAATAATAAATTAATTAATTAATAATCCACTGTCGGTTGATTGATAAGTTAATCGATTGATGATGAATAACAATAAATATTAATAACATTGTCGTTAATGATGATAATGGTAACAATAATAATTGCATTTGTTGAGTGCTTACTACATGCAAAGCACTGTTCTAAGCGCCGGGGAGGATACAAGGTGATCAGGTTGTCCCACGGGGGGCTCACGGTCTTAATCCCCGTTTTCCAGATGAGGTCACTGAGGCCCAGAGAATAATAATAATAATGATGATGGCATTTGTTAAGCGCTTACTATGTGCCAAGCACTGTTCTAAGCGCTGGGGAGGATACAAGGTGATCAGGTTGTCCCACGGGGGGCTCACAGTCTTCATCCCCGTTTTCCAGATGAGGTCACTGAGGCCCAGAGAATAATAATAATAATGATGATGGCATTTGTTAAGCGCTTACTATGTGCCAAGCACTGTTCTAAGCACTGGGGAGGATACAAGATCATCAGATTGTCACAAGGGGGGCTCACAGTCTTAATCCCCATTTTCCAGATGAGGTCACTGAGGCCCAGAGAATAATACTAATAATAATAATGATGGCATTTATTAAGCGCTTACTATGTGCAAAGCACTGTTCTAAGCACTGGGGAGGATACAAGGTGATCAGGTTGTCCCACGGGGGGCTCACAGTCTTCATCCCCGTTTTCCAGATGAGGTCACTGAGGCCCAGAGAATAATAATAATAATAATGATGGCATTTGTTAAGCGCTTACTATGTGCCAAGCACTGTTCTAAGCGCTGGGGAGGTAACAAGGTGATCAGGTTGTCCCACGTGGGGCTCAGTCTTAATCCCCATTTTCCAGATGAGGTCACCGAGGCCCAGAGAATAATAATAATAATAATAATAATAATAATAATAATGGCATTTATTAAGCGCTTACTATGTGCCAAGCTCTGGGGAGGATACACGGTGATGAGGTTGTCCCCCGGGGGGCTCCCAGTCTTCATCCCCATTTTCCAGATGAGGTCACTGAGGCCCAGAGAAGTGAAGCGACCGGCCCAAAGTCGCCCAGCTGACAGCTGGCGGAGCCGGGATTCGAACCCACGACCTCTGACTCCAAAGCCCGGGCCCCTTTCCGCCGCGCCGGGCCGCTCCTCTGCGATGAGGAGGCGGGCGGCGTCTTACCTGGTCGATCTCAAGGAGCTGGGCGTTGGTCCCGGGCCACTCGATGGCCACCTTGACGATGTCGGACGGGGGCGGCATGGTCGCCGGCCGCTTCCTGGACGCTCGGCACGCTCCCCGCGGCCGCCGCGCCGCCTCCGGGAAGCCCTCCCCGACGGATGGTCGGAGAGCTCCGGCGTCTCTGTCCAGATCCACAGGTTATTTCTTATTACTATTATTATCGCGGCTATGATAATAATAATCATCATCATCATCAATCGCATTTATTGAGCGCTTACTATGCGCAGAGCACTGTACTAAGCGCTTGGGAAGTACAAATTGGCAACATATAGAGACAGTCCCTACCCAACAGTGGGCTCACAGTCTAAAAGGCATTTCAAAGGCAGTCTAATCATGGCATTTATTCATTCATTCATTCAACCGTATTTATTGGGCGTGCAGAGCACGGCACTAATAATAATAATGATGGCATTTATTAAGCGCTTACTATGTGCCAAGCACTGTTCTGAGCGCTGGGGAGGTTACAAGCTGATCAGGTTGGCTCACGGGGGGCTCCCAGTCTTCATCCCCATTTTGACAGATGAGGTAACTGAGGCACAGAGAAAAATAATATTGATGGCATTTGTGAAGCGCTTACTATGTGCAAAGCACTGTTCTAAGCGCTGGGGAGGTTATGAGGTGATCAGGTTGTCTCACGGGGGGCTCACAGTCTTCATCCCCATTTTTACAGATGAGGGAACTGAGGCACAGAGAATAATAATAATAATGATAGCATTTATTAAGCGCTTACTATGTGCCAAGCACTGTTCTAAGCGCTGGGGAGGTTACAAGGTGATCAGGTTGTCTCACGGGGGGCACAGTCTTCATCCAACTTGTACTTCCCAAGCGCCACACAGTAAGCGCTCAATAAATACGATTGAATGAATGAATCCCCATTTTTACAGATGAGGTAACTGAGGCACAGAGAATAATAATAATAATGATAGCATTTATTAAGCGCTTACTAGGTGCAAAGCACTGCTCTAAGCACTGGGGAGGTTACAAGGTGATCAGGTTGTCTCACGGGGGGCTCCCAGTCTTCATCCAACTTGTACTTCCCAAGCGCTTAGTCCAGTGCTCTGCACACAGTAAGCGCTCAATAAATACGGTTGAATGAATGAATGAATCCCCATTTTTACAGATGAGGGAACTGAGGCACAGAGAAGAATAATAATAATGATAGCATTTATTAAGCGCTTACTATTTGCAAAGCACTGTTCTAAGCGCTGGGGAGGTTACAAGGTGACCAGGTTGTCTCACGGGGGGCTCAGTTTTCATCCAACTTGTACTTCCCAAGCGCTTAGTCCAGTGCTCTGCACATAGTAAGCGCTCAATAAATACGATTGAATGAATGAATGAATTACTCTACTAATTTATTTATTTTATTTGTGCAGATTTATTCTATTTATTTTATTTTATTATGTTTTGTTGTCTGTCTCCCCCTTCTAGACTGTGAGCCCACTGTCGGGTGGGGACCGTCTCTATGTGTTGCCAACTTGGACTTCCCAAGCGCTTACTCCAGTGCTCTGCACACAGTAAGCGCTCAATAAATACGATTGAATGAATGAATTACTCTACTCATTTATTTATTTTATTTGTGCAGATTTATTCTATTTATTTTATTTTGTTAATATGTCTTGTTGTCTGTCTCCCCTTCTAGACTGTGAGCCTACTGTTGGGTGGGGACTGTCTCTAGATGTTGCCAACTTGGACTTCCCAAGCGCTTACTCCAGTGCTCTGCACACAGTAAGCGCTCAATAAATACGACAATGAATGAATGGTGCCAGGATTAGAACCCACGTCCTTTGACCCGCCCCTTCCTTCCCTTGAGGCCGAGCCACTTTTCCAACCCCCGTTTCCCAGAGGAGGAAACCGAGGCCCAGAGAAGGGAAGATCCTCGCCCCGGCTCACCCGGGGGACAAGCAACGGCGCCGGGATTAGAACCCGGACCCCCGCTACAGTGAAGGCTAAACAAGTTCTGCCTCAGTTTCCCCGGGGGCGGGGAGGGGGAAGGGTTCGGTCTGACCCCGGGGCTTCCTCTCTTCCATTTCGGTTTCGGAAAAGAAGAGGAAATGGGAGCGAAAGCGTCTCGAAGCCGGGAAACGTGGGGGCTCGTAAATAGGCCCGGCCCCCTCGGGCCTGGGAGAGGCGGGCGGGAGGACCGGAGGTGGAAACTGAGGCAGGGGGTGGGGGGAAATTGGGGGACACCTCTTTGGACCCCTCCCCGGGAGACGAGGACCCAACGGGACACCTCAAGAGCCAAAATCCGACCGAGAGAAGCCAAGGGGTTTTTCACCCGACCTCCTGGACGCCGGAGAGCGTGTCCGCTAACTGTACTGGACGCCACCAGGCGCTCGATAGTGTGATGATGATATCTGATTAGAGAAGCAGCGTGGCTCGGTGGAAAGAGCCCGGGCTTTGGAGTCCGAGGTCATGGGTTCGAATCCCGGCTCCGCCAATTGCCGGCTGTGAGACTTCACTTCTCTGGGCTCTCAGTTACCTCGTCTGTAAAATGGGGATAAAGACTGTGAGCCCACCGTGGGACAACCTGATCACCTTGTAACCTCCCCAGTGCTTAGAACAATGCTTTGCACATAGTAAGCGCTTAATAAACGCCATCATTATTATTATTATTATGTTAAGCGCTTACTATGTGCCAAGCACTGTTCTAAGCGCCGGGGGAGATACGAGGTCATCAGGTTGTCCCACGGGGGGGCTCACACTTTTAATCCCCATTTTAATAATAATAATATTTCTAATATAATAATATGTTTGTACATATTTATTCTATTTATTTTATTTTGTTAATATGTTTTGTCTTGTTTCCCTTTTTAGACTGTTAGCCCGCTGTCGGGTAGGGACCGTCTCTAGATGTTGCCGACTTGTACTTCCCAAGCGCTTAGTCCAGTGCTCTGCACACAGTAAGCGCTCAATAAATATGATTGAATGAATGAATGGCCCTTCTATACTGTGAGCCCTTGTCTGTTTTGGACCGTCTCTATACATTGCCGACTTGTACTTCCCAAGCGCTTAGTACAGTGCTCTGCACACAGGAAGCGCTCAATAAATACGATTGAATGAGTGAATGAAATGAATAAAGAAGATTGAATGAATGAATGAATAATAATTTTGGTATTTGTTAAGCACCTACTACGTGCAGAGCCCTGTTCTAAGCACTGGGGAGGATACAAGGTGATCAGGTTGTGCCATGTGGGGCTCACAATCTTAATCCCCATTTTCTAGATGAGGGAACTGAGGCCCAGAAAAGTGAAGTGATCGCCCAAGGTCACCCAGCTGACGGGCGGCGGAGCCGGGATTTGAACCCATGACCCCTGACTCCAAAGCCCGGGCTCTTTCCACTGAGGCACGCTGCTTTCTCCCTCTATCTCTTTTGTCTCTCTCTGACTCTGTTCCTCTCCGTCTCTCCCTGTTCTCTCTCTGACTCTGTTCCTTTTCTCCTTCTGACTCTGTTTCCCCATTTCTCCGCTGTCTCTCGTCTGTTTCTCTGTGACTCTGTTCGTCTCCGTTCTCTCTGACTCTGTTCCTTTTCTCCCTCTGACTCGGTTTCCCTGTTTCTCTACCTGTCGTTCTTGTCTCTCCCCGTTCCTGTCTCCACTGTTCTCTGACAGTGACTCTGTTTCCCTGCTGTCTCTCTCTCTTGTCTCTCTCTGTTCATCTCCCTGCTCTTCCTCTGACTCTGTTTCCCTGTTTTCTGCTGTCTCTCTCTGTCTCTCCCTATTTCTCTTCTGTCTCTCATCTCTCTCTGCTTCTGACTCTCCGTTGCTCTCTGTCTTCTGCCTCTGTCTCTCTTCTGTCTCTCTTTCATCTCTGCTTCTGACTCTCTGTTCCTCTCTGTCTCCCTGTTCTGTCTCTGTTCCTTTTCTCCTTCTGACTCTGTTTCCCTGTTTCTCTGCTGTCCCTCTGTCTTTTGTCTGTCTCTTTGACTCTCTGTTCATCTCCCTGCTCTCTCTGTTCCTTTTCTCCCTCTGACTCTGTTTCCCTGCTGTCTCTCTCTGTCTCTCTGCTGTCTCTCTCTCTTGTCTCTGTTTCTCTTTGACTCTGTTCATCTCCTTGCTCTCCCTCTGACTCTGTTTCCCTGTTCTCCGCTGTCTGTCTCTCTTCTGTCTCTATTTCTCTTCTGTCTCTCTCTTTCATCTCTGCTTCTCTCTGCCTCTCTGTCTCTCTTCTGTCTCTATTTCTCTTCTGTCTCTTTCATCTCTGCTTCTGCCTCTCTGTTCCTCTCTGTCTCTCCCCGTTCCTGTCTCCCCGTTCTCTCTGTCTCTGTTCCTTTTCTCCTTCTGACTCTGTTTCCCTGTTTCTCTGCTGTCTGTCTTTTGTCTGTTTCTTTGACTCTCTGTTCATCTCCCTGTTCTCTGTTCCTTTTCTCCCTCTGACTCTGTTTCCCTGCTGTCTCTCTCTATCTCTCTGTTGTCTCTCTTGTCTCTGTTTCTCTTTGACTCTCTCTGTTCATCTCCTTGCTCTGACTCTGTTTCCCTGTTCTCTGCTGTCTGTCTCTATTTCTCTTCTGTCTCTCTCTTTCATCTCTGCCTCTGTCTCTCTTCTGTCTCTTTCATCTCTGCTTCTGACTCTCTGTTCCTCTCTGTCTCTCCCCGTTCCTGTCTCCCTGTTCTCTCTCTGACTCTGTTCCTTTTCTCCTTCTGACTCCGTTTCCCTGTTTCTCTGCTGTCTGTCTTTTGTCTGTTTCTTTGACTCTCTGTTCATCTCCCTGTTCTCTCTGACTCTGTTCCTTTTCTCCCTCTGACTCTGTTTCCCTGCTGCCTCTCTCTCTCTCTCTCTCTCTCTCTTGTCTCTCCATTTCTCTTTGACTCTCTCTGTTCATCTCCCTGCTCTCCCTCTGACTGTTTCCCTGTTCTCTGCTCTCTCTGTCTCTCCCTATTCTCTTCTGTCTCTCTTTCATCTCTCTCTGCTTGACTCTCTGTTCCTCTCTGTCTCTCCCTGTTCCTGTCTCCCTGTTCTCTCTGAGTCTGTGCCTTTTCTCCCTCTGACTCTGTTTCCCTGCTCTCTCCACTGTCTCTCTCTTTTGTTGCTCTCTGACTCTCCATTTGTCTCCCTGTTCGCTGACTCTGTTCCTTTTCTCCCTGTTTCCCTGTCTCTGCTCTCTGTCTCCCTATATCTCTGCTCCCTCTCTGTCTCTGTCTCCCTAGTTCTCTGCTGTCTCTCTCTGTCTCCCTAGATCTCTGTTCTCTCTGTCTCTGCTTCCCTAGTTATCTGCTCTCTCTGCCTCCCTAGTTCTCTGCAGTCTCTCTCTGTCTCCCTAGTTCTTGGCTCTCTCTGCCTCTGCTTCCCTAATTCTCTGCTGTCTCTGTCTCCCTATATCTCTGCTTTCTCTATCTCCCTAGCTCTCTGCTGTCTCTCTGTCTCCCTATATCTCTGCTTTCTGTCTCCCTATATCTGCTTTATCTATGTCTCTGCTGTCTCTCTGCATCCCCACTTCTCTGCTGCCTCTCTCTGTCTCCGCTTCCCTAGTTCTCTGCTCTCTCTGTCTCCCTAGTTTTCTGCTGTCTCTGTCTCCGCTTCCCTAGTTCTCTGCTGTCTCTCTGTCTCCCTATGTCTGCTCTCTCTGTCTCTGCTTCCCTAGTTCTTTTCTGTCTCTGCTCTCTCTGTCTCTCTAGCTCTCTGCTGTCTCTGTCTCCCTAGTTCTCTGCTGTCTCCCTAGTTCTCTGCTGTCTCCCTCTGTCTCCCTATATCTCTGCTCTGTCTGCTTCCCTAATTCTCTGCTCTCTATCTCCTCTGTCTCCCTAGTTCTCTGCTGTCTCTCTATATCTCTGCTCTCTCTGTCTCTGCTTCCCTAGTCCTCTGTTCTCTCTGTTTCTGCTCTCTCTCTGTCTCCCTATATCTCTGCCCTCTCTGTCTCTGCTTCCCTAGTCCTCTGTTCTCTGTTTCTGCTCTTTCTCCCTAGTCCTCTGCTGTCTCTCTCTGTCTCCCTATATCTCTGCTCTCTGTCTCTGCTTCCCTAGTTCTCTGCTCTCTGTCTCCCTAGTTCTCTGCTGTCTCTCTATATCTCTGCTCTCTCTGTCTCTGCTTCCCTAGTCCTCTGTTCTCTCTGTTCCTGCTCTCTCTCTGTCTCCCTAGTCCTCTGCTGTCTCTGTCTCTCTATATCTCTGCTCTCTGTCTCTGCTTCCCTAGTTCTCTGCTCTCTGTCTCCTTAGTTCTCTGCTGTCTCTCTGCCTCCCTAGATCTCTGCTCTCTGTCTCTGCTTCCCTAGTTCTCTGCTCTCTGTCTCCTTAGTTCTCTGCTGTCTCTCTGCCTCCCTAGATCTCTGCTCTCTGTCTCTGCTTCCCTAGTTCTCTGCTGTCTCTCTATATCTCTGCTCTCTCTCTGTCTCTGCTTCCCTAGGTCTCTGCTCTCCCTCTGTCTCCCTAGTCCTCTGCTGTCTCTCTGTCTCCCTATATCTCTGCTCTCTCTGTCTCTGTTTCCCTAGTTCTCTGCTGTCTCCCTAGTTCTCTGCTCTCTCTCTGTCTCCCTAGGTCTCTGCTCTCTGTGTCTCCCTAGTTCTCTGCTGTCTCCCTATATCTCTGCTCTCTCTCTGTCTCTGCTTCCCTAGGTCTCTGCTCTCTCTCTGTCTCCCTAGTCCTCTGCTGTCTCTCTGTCTCCCTATATCTCTGCTCTCTGTCTCTGCTTCCCTAGTTCTCTGCTGTCTCCCTAGTTCTCTGCTCTGTCTCCCTAGTTCTCTGCCGTCTCTGTCTCTCTAGATCTCTGCTCTCTGTCTCCCTAGTTCTCTGCTCTCTCTGTCTCTGCTTCCCTAGGTCTCTGCTCTCTCTCTGTCTCCCTAGTCCTCTGCTGTCTCTCTGTCTCCCTATATCTCTGCTCTCTCTGTCTCTGCTTCCCTAGTTCTCTGCTGTCTCCCTAGTTCTCTGCTCTCTCTCTGTCTCCCTAGTTCTCTGCTGTCTCTGTCTCTCTAGATCTCTGCTCTCTGTCTCTGCTTCCCTAGTTCTCTGCTGTCTCTCTATATCTCTGCTCTCTCTCTGTCTCTGCTTCCCTAGGTCTCTGCTCTCTCTGTCTCCCTAGTCCTCTGCTGTCTCTCTGTCTCCCTATATCTCTGCTCTCTCTGTCTCTGCTTCCCTAGGTCTCTGCTCTCTGTCTCCCTAGTTCTCTGCTGTCTCTCTATATCTCTGCTCTCTGTCTTTGCTTCCCTAGTTCTCTGCTGTCTCTCTGTCTCCCTATATCTCTGCTCTCTGTCTCTGCTTCCCTAGGTCTCTGTCTCTCTGTCTCTCTATATCTCTGCTCTCTCTGTCTCTGCTTCCCTAGTCCTCTGTTCTCTCTCTGTCTCCCTAGCTCTCTGCTGTCTCTCTCTGTCTCTGCTGTCTCTCTCTGTCTCTGCTTCCCTAGTTCTCCGCTCTCTTTCTGTCTCCCTAGTTCTCTGCTATCCCACCTGATTTGCTTGTGTCTACCCCAGCGCTTAGTACAGTGCCTGGCACATAGTAAGTGCTTAACAAATACCATTATTATTATTATTATTGATATTCACCCCAGCCCCATCCTCCACAGCACTTTAGTGCTCAGTACATTATCATCATCATCAATCGTCATCAATCGTATTTATTGAGTGCTTACTATGTGCAGAGCACTGTACTAAGCGCTTGGGAAGTACAAATTGGCAACATATAGAGACCGTCCCTACCCAACAGTGGGCTCACAGTCTAAAAGGGGGAAGAAAGAGAACAAAACCAAACATACTAACAAAATAAAATAAATAGAATAGATATGTACAAGTAAAATAATTACTTACGTTCAGTACATTCATTCATTCAATTCTACTTATTGAGCGGCGCTTAATCAGTGCCCCCAGCGCTTAGTACAGTGCCTGGCACATAGTAAGCACTTATCAAATACCGTTATTATTATCATTTTTGATATTCACCCCAGCCCGGCCCTCCACAGCACTTGAGTGCTCAGTACATTCATTCATTCCTTCAATTCTACTTATTGAGCGGCGTTTAATCAGTGCCCCCAGTGCTTAGTACAGTGCCTGGCACATAGTAAGCGCTTAACAAATACCGTTATTATTATTATCATTATTGATATTCACCTCAGCCCGGCCCTCCACAGCACTTCAGTGCTCAGCGCATTCATTCATTCATTCCTTCAATTCTACTTATTGAGCAGCGCTTAATCAGTGCCCCCAGCGCTTAGTACAGTGCCTGGCACATAGTAAGTGCTTAACAAATACCATTACTATTATTAGTATCATTATTGATATTCACCCCAGCTCCATACTCCACAGCACTTAGGTGCTCAGTACATTAATCCATACCTTCAATGCTATTTATTGAGCGGCGCTTAGTACAGTGCCTGGCACATAGAAAGTGCTTAACAAATACCGTTATTATTATTATTATTACTATCATTATTGATATTCAGCCCAGCCCTCCACAGCACTTTGGTGCTCAGTACATTCATTCATTCCTTCAATGCTATTTATTGAGCAGCGCTTAATCAGTGCCCCCAGCGCTTAGTACAGTGCCTGGCACATAGTAAGCACTTAACAAATACCGTTATTATTATTAGTATCATTATTGATATTCACCCCAGCTCCATACTCCACAGCACTTAGGTGCTCAGTACATTCATCCATTCCTTCAATGCTATTTATTGAGCAGCGCTTAGTACGGTGCCTGGCACATAGTAAGCGCTTAACAAATACCGTTATTATTATTATTTTTATCATTATTGATATTCACCCCTGCCCCACTCTCCACAGCACTTAGGTGCTCAGTACATTCATCCATACCTTCAATGCTATTCATTGAGCAGCGCTTAGTACAGTGCCTGGCACATAGAAAGCGCTTAACAAATACCATTATTATTATTATTATTATTCTCATTATTGATATTCACCCCAGCCGCACCCTCCACAGCACTTAGGTGCTCAGTACATTCATCCATTCCTTCAATGCTATTTATTGAGCAGCGCTTAGTACACTGCCTGGCACATAGAAAGTGCTTAACAAATACCATTATTATTATTATTCTCATTATTGATATTCACCCCAGCCGCACCCTCCACAGCACTTAGGTGCTCAGTACATTCATCCATACCTTCAATGCTATTTATTGAGCGGTGCTTAGTACAGTGCCTGGCACATAGAAAGTGCTTAACAAATACCATTATTATTATTGCTATTCACCCCAGCCCCGCCCTCCACAGCACTTAGGGGCTCAGTACATTCATCCATTCCTTCAATGCTATTTATTGAGCGGCGCTTAGTACAGTGCCTGGCACATAGTAAGCACTTAACAAATACCGTTATTATTGTTATTATTATTATTATTATTCTCATTATTGATATTCACCCCAGCCGCTCCCTCCACAGCACTTAGGTGCTCAGTACATTCATCCATACCTTCAATGCTATTTATTGAGCAGCGCTTAGTACAGTGCCTGGCACATAGAAAGTGCTTAACAAATACCATTATTATTATTGCTATTCCCCCCAGCCCCGCCCTCCACGGCGCTGAGGTCTTCAGTACAGTACACTCATTCATTCCCTCATAGTGAGCGCCTAACAAGTACCATCGCGATTGCTATTAGCACCACAATTATGACTGTTATTCTCTGGGCCTCAGTTTCCTCATCTGCCAAATGGGGATTCATTCATTCAATCAGTCACTCCATCGTATTTATTGAGCGCTTACTGTGTGCACAGCACTGTACTAAGCGCTTGGGAAGTACAAGCTGAAGCCCCACGAGGGACAACCTGATCACCTCGTCTCTCCTCCGGCGCTTAGAACAGTGCTTGGAATACTGAGCGCTTAACAAATACCATTTTTATTATTATTACTATTATTACTAAAATGAGGATTAAGTGTGAGCCCCCCGTGGGACGGCCCGCTGACCCTGTAACTCCCCCAGCGCTTAGAACAGTGCTTGGCACAGAGTAAGCGCTTCGCAAGTACCACAATTTATCACTATTATCGTTATTGTTATTATTATTATTATTATTATTGTTATTATTATTAAAATGGGGGTGAAGCCAGTGAGCCCTTCATGGGGCGGCCCACTGACCCTGTCTCTCCCCCAGCGCTTAGAACAGTGCTGGGCCCAGAGTCGGTGCTTAACGAAGACCCCAATTAATTATTGTTATCATAATTATTACTATTATTATTACAAAAATAAGGATAAGGCCTGCAAGCCCCTCAAGGGGCGGCCTGATTAACTTCTCTCCCCCCCAGCGCTTAGAACAGTGCTTGGCACAGAGTCAGCGCTTAACAAATAGCCCAATTAATTATTATTATCATTACTGTTATTCATTCACTCATTCAGTTGTATTTATTGAGCGCTGACTATGTGCCAAGCACTGCACTAAATGCTTGGGAAATAATATGAATAAGTATGAATAATAATATGAATGAGAAGCAGCGTGGCTCAGTAGAAAGAGCCCGGGCTTGGGAGTCAGAGGTCATGGGTTCAAATCCCGGCTCCGCCGATTGTCGGCTGGGTGACTCTGGGCGAGTCACTTCACTTCTCTGTGCCTCAGTTCCCTCATCTGGAAAATGGGGATGAAGACTGGGAGCCCCCCGTGGGACCACCTGATCACCTTGTAACCTCCCCAGCGCTTAGAACAGGGCTTTGCACATAGTAAGTGCTTAATAAATGCCATTATTATTATTATGATGTAACTTGATAGAATTTCAAGATATGCAAATACGTGCTATGGGGTAAATATCCATCAGTCGATCAATCAATCGAATTTATTGAGCGCTTACTGTGTGCAGAGCAGTGGACTAATATTATTAAAATGAGGACGAAGCAAATGAGAGCCCCTCGTGGGGCAGCCCGCTGACCTTGTCTCTCCCCCAGCGCTTAGAACAGTGCTTGGCACGGAGTCAGCGCCTCACCAATAACCCATTTTATTATTATTATCATTAATATTACTATTATTATTAACAAAATGGGGGTGAGGCCTGTGTGCCCCCCGGTGGAGCGGCCTGATTAACTTCTCTCCCCCCCCTCCCCGGGCTTAGAACAGTGCTTGGCACAGAGTCAGCGCCTCCCCAATACCACCATTATTATCATTAATATTGCTATTATTATTAATAAGATGGGTATGAAGCCTGGGAGCCCCCCGTGGGGCGGCCCGCTGACCCTGTCTCTCCCCCAGCGCTTAGAACAGAGCTGGACACGTAGTGAGCGCTCCACAAATACCCCGATTTATCACTATCGTTGTTATTACTATTATTATTTTTATTAAAATGGGGATGAGGGAGGGCTGCGAACCCCCGGGGGGTGGCCTGCATACCTTCTCTGTCCCCCAGTGCTTAGTACAGTGCTGGGCACGTAGTGAGCGCTTCAGAAATACCACAGAGAATGGACGAATGAGGGGATGGATACAGGACGGAATGAGGGAACGAATGATGGAATTAATTAATTAGAGGGAATGAATTAATGAGGGGATGAATGAGGGAATGATGAGGGAATGAATGAATGAGGGAATCAATTAATTAATGAGGGAATGTTTGAGTGAATGAGGGAATGACTGAATGAGTGAATGAATGAATGAGGGAATTAATGAGGGAATGAATGAGGGAATGATGAGGGAATGAATAAGGGAATGAATGAATGAGGGAATTAATTAATGAGAGAATGAATGAATGAGGGAATAACTGAATGACGGAATTAATTAATGAGGGAAAGAGGGAATGAATGAGGGAATGATGAGGGGATGAATGAATGATGGAATTAATGAGGGAATGAATGAATGGAGGGAATGAATGAGGGATTTAATTAATGAGGAATGAGGGAATGAATGATTGAATGAGGGAATGAATGAATGAATGCGGATGATTGAATGAGGGAATTAATGAATGAGGAAATGAAGGAATGAGGGAATGAATGAGGGAATTAATTAATTAATGAGGAATGAGTGAATGAATGAGGAAATGACTGAATGAGGGAATTAATTAATTAATGAGGGAATGATTGAATGAGTGAATGAATGAATGAGGGAATAAAGGAAGGTATGAGGAAATGAAGGAATGAGGGAATGAATGAGGGAATTAACTAATTAATGAGGGAATGAACGAATGAGAGAATGAATGAATGAATGAAGGAGGGAATGAATGAGGGAATTAATTAATGAGAGAGTGAGTGAATGAATGAGGGAATGAGGGAATAAGGGACTGAATAATGAGGGAATTAATTAATGAGGAATGAATGAGGAAATGAATGAATGAGGGAACGACTGAATGAGGGAATAAATGAATGAGGAAATGAAGAAAAGAATGAGGGAACGAAGGAATGAGGGAATGAATGAATGAGGGGATTAATTAATTAATGAGGAATGAGTGAATGAATGAGGAAATGACTGAATGAGGGAATGAATTAATTAATGAGGGAATGATTGAATGAGTGAATGAATGACTGAGGGAATGAAGGAAGGAATGAGGGAACGAAGGAATGAGGGAATGAATTAATGAATGAGGGAATTAACTAATTAATGAGGGAATGAACGAATGAGGGAATGAATGAGGGAATTAATTAATGAGGGAGTGAGGGAATGAGGGAATGAATGAGGGAATGATTGAATGGGGAAATGAAGGAAGGAATGAGGGAACGAAGTAATGAGGGAAGGAAGGAAGGAATTAATTAATTAATGAGGAATGAGTGAATGAATGAGGAAATGACTGAATGAGGGAATGAATCAATTAATGGGGGAATGAGGGAATGAGAGGATGATTGAATGAGTGAATGAATGAATGAGGGAATGAAAGAAGGAATGGGGGAACGAAGGAATGAATGAGGGAATTAACTAATTAATGAGAGAATGAACGAATGAGGGAATGAATGAGGGAATTAATGAGGGAGTGAGGGAATGAGTGAATGAGGGAATGAATAATGAGGGAATGATTGAATGGGGAAATGAAGGAAGGAATGAGGGAACGAAGTAATGAGGGAAGGAAGGAATGAGGGAATTCATTAATTAATGAGGAATGAGTGAATGAATGAGGAAATGACTGAATGAGGGAATGAATCAATTAATGAGGGAATGAGAGGATGATTGAATGAGTGAATGAATGAATGAGGGAATGAAAGAAGGAATGAGGGAACGAAGAAATGAATGAGGGAATTAACTAATTAATGAGAGAATGAACGAATGAGGGAATGAATGAGGGAATTAATTAATGAGGGAGTGAGGGAATGAGTGAATGAGGGAATGAATAATGAGGGAATGATTGAATGGGGAAATGAAGGAACGAATGAGGGAACGAAGTAATGAGGGAAGGAAGGAATGAGGGAAGGAAGGAATGAGGGAATTAATTAATGAGGAATGAGTGAATGAATGAGGAAATGACTGAATAAGGGAATGAATCAATTAATGAGGGAATGAGAGGATGATTGATTGAATGAGTGAATGAATGAGGGAATGAAAGAAGGAATGAGGGAACAAAGGAATAAATGAGGGAATTAACTAATTAATGAGGGAACGAACGAATGAAAGATGGAGGGGTGGGGGAGGGGGAGAGAAGGACGTTAAAGGAGGGACGGAAGATGAGGGGGAGGAGGAGGGGAGATACCGCGGGCGGCCCTCCATTCCCTCCTTCCTCCATTCCTTCCTTCCTCCCTCCCTCCATCTTCCTCCCGCGCCTCACCGGCTCCCGCGGCCTGGTCCCGCTCCCACGGCCACCTCCTGCTCCCGCTCCCCTCTCCCGCTCCCGTTCCCCGCCGCTGCCGAGATTTCCCCCCCCCGCCCCGCCCAGCCCATTGGTCCGCCCGGACGTCACTCACCGAGCCCCGCTCCCCATTGGCCGCCCCGCGGGGGTCCTCGAGGGAGGGGGCGGGACCACGCAGGGCTCGGAGGAGAAAGGCCTGTGGCGGGAGGGGGCCTCCCGGCCCCGCCCCTCGCGCCCATTGGTCCGCCCGGACGTCAATCACCGATCCCCGCTCCCCATTGGTCAACCCTCGGGGCCCTCGAGAGAGGGGGCGGGGCCGGGCAGGGCTCTGAGAAGGCCTGGGGCCTGAAGGCCTCCCGGCCCTCCCGTTGGTCCGCCTGGACGTCAATCATCGATCCTTGCTTCCCATTGGTCGGGACGCGGGAATCCTCGAGGGAGTGGGCGGGGCCGTTACTCTGAGGAGAAGCCCTGAGGCCCGGAGGCCTCCCGGCCTTCCCATTGCTCCGCCCAGACGTCAATCGCCGATAATAATAATAATGGAATTTATTAAGCGCTTACTGTGTGCAAAGCACTGTCCTAAGCGCTGGGGTGGTTACAAGGTGATCAGGTTGTCCCACGGGGGGCTCACAGTCTAAATCCCCATTTTACAGATGAGGGAGCTGGGGCCCAGAGAAGTGAAGTGACTTGCCCAAAGTTCCACAGCTGAGAAGTGGCGGAGCAGGGATTCGAACCCATGACCTCTGACACCGAAGCCCGGGCTCTTTCCACTGAGCCACGCTGTTCCACTTTTCCTATTGGTCAGACTCCGTACTCCCGCCTGTAGGGGCGGGGCCGTAGCCGGGCAGCTCTCTGAGGGAGAACCCTGTGACCTAGAGGCCTCCCGGCCCTCCCATTGGTCCGCCCAGACGTCAATCACCGATTCCCGCTTCCCATTGGCCCGGACCCAGGACTCCTCGAGGGAGGGGGCGGGGCCTTTACGCGGAGGAGAGGCCTGGCGGCCTCCCGGCCCCGCCCTGCGCGCCCATTGCTCCGCCCAGCCGTCAATCACCGATCCCCGCTTCCTATTGGTCAGACTCCGGACTCTCGCCTGTGGGGGCGGGGCCGTAGCCCGGCAGGGCTCCGAGGAGAAGCCCTGTGGCCAGGAGGTCTGCCGGCCCTCCCATTGGTCCGCCCAGACGTCAATCACCGATCCTCCGCTCCCCATTGGTCGGGACGCAGGGCCCTCGAGTGAGGGGGCGGGGCCGTAGCTGGGCTCTGAGGAGAAGCCCTGGGGCCTGGAGGCCTCCCGGCTTTCCCATTGCTCCGCCCAGACGTCAATCACCGACCCCCGCTCCCCGCTGGTCGAGACGCAGAGCTCTCGAGTGAGGGGCCGGGGCCGTAGCTGGGCACTAATCAATCAATCACTCCATCGTAATTATTGAGCACTTACTTTATGCAGAGCACTGTACTAAGCGCTCTAAGGAGAAGCCCTGGGGCCTGGAGGCCTCCCGGCCTTCCCATTGCTCCTCCCAGCCGTCAATCACCGATCCCCGCTTCCTATTGGTCAAACTCCGGACTCTCACCTGTGGGGGCGGGGCCGTAGCCGGACAGCTCTGAGGGAAAGCCCTGTGGCCTTCCCATTGCTCCGCCCAGCCGTCAATCACCGATCCCCGCTCCCCATTGGTCGGGACGCTGGACCCTCTACGGAGGGAGCGGGTACGTAGCTGGGCAGAGTTCGGAGAAGCCTAGTCGGCGGGAGGACCGCCCCGCGCTCCTAATGGTCCGCCTAGACGTCAATCACTGAGGCCCGCTCCCCATTGGTCGCGCCTCAGGACTCTCGAGTGAGGGGGCGGGACCGTAGCTGGGCTCTGAGGCCCTGGAGGCCTCCCGGGCTTCCCATTGCTCCGCCCAGACGTCAGTCACCGATCCCCGCTTCCTATTGGTCAAACTCCGACTCTCGCCTGTGGGGGCGAGGCCGTCGCCGGGCAGCGCTCTGAAGGAAAGCCGCGTGGCCTGGAGGCTTCCCAGCCTTGCCATTGGTCCGCCCAGACGTCAATCACCGATCCCTGCTCCCCACTGGCCGGGAGGCAGGGCTCTCGAGGGAAGGGGCGGGGCCGTAGCTGGGCTCTGAGGAGACGCTCCCGGCCCGCCCATTGGTCGGCCCAGACGTCAATCACTGATCCCAGCTTCCTATTGGCCGAGACGCAGGAGTCGTCGACGGAGGGGCCGTTGCCGGGCAGGACTCGGGGAAGAAGCTGTTGTCCGCCAGCGGATTAGCATGACTGACGCCATCTTGTGCATACCAACAATCAATCGTATTTATTGAGCGCTTACTGTGTGTGCAGAGCACTGTACTAAGCACTTGGGAAGTACAAGTTGGCAACATATAGAGACAGTCCCTACCCAACAGTGGGCTCACAGACTAAAAGGCTCACCAACAAGGAACTCCCCTCCTCCAGGAGGCCTTCCATTTTCCCTCTCCTCCTCCCAATCCCCCCCTGCCCTACCTCCTTCCCCTCCCCACAGCACCTGTCGATATGTTTGTACAGATTTATCACTCTATTTATTTTACTTGTCCATATTTACCATTCTATTTATTTTGTTAATGATGTGCATCTAGCTTTACTTCCATTTATTCTGACGACTTGACACCCGTCCACATGTTTTGTTTTGTCGTCCGTCTCCCCCTTCTAGCCTGTGAGCCCGTTGTTGGGTATGGACCGTCCCTATAGGTTGCCGACTTGTACTTCCCAAGCACTTAGTCCAGTGCTCTGCACACAGTAAGCGCTCAATAAATACGATTGAATGAATGAATTAATGAACAGTAACCCAACGATGTGGTGCAGGCCGAAAGCATTCCAGTGTGCAAAGCTAACATTAGCCCACTGTTGGTTAGGGACCGTCTCCATATGTTGCCAACTTGGACTTCCCAAGCGCTTAGTACAGTGCTCTGCACACAGTAAGGGCTCAATAAATACGATTGAATGAATGAATGACAAGCAAAGGGTTGTAATTTAACTCAGGATGTATCCGCCCCGCCTTACCTCCTTCCCCTCCCCACAGCACCTGTATATATGTTTGTGCGGATTTATTACTCTTTTTATTTATTTATTTATTTATTTGTACATATTTATTCTATTTATTTTATTTTGTTAATATGTTTTGTTTTGTGGCCTGTCTCCCCCTTTTAGACTGTGAGCCCGCTGTTGGGTAGGGACCGTCTCTACAGGTTGCCAACTTGGACTTCCCAAGCGCTTAGTACAGTGCTCTCCTGTGTGCAGAAATGGGGATGAAGACTGTCAGGCACCCATGGGACAACCCGATCACCTTGTAACCTCCCCAGCGCTTACAGCAGTGCTTTGCACATAGTAAGTGCTTAATAAATGCCATCGTTATTGTTATTATTATTATTATTAAAATGGGGGTGAAGACTGTGAGCCCCACCCCCATGGTACAACCTGCTTGTCGCAGGAAGGCAGAGGGTCCCCGGACGGTTTTCTCCCGAGCGCACTTCCGGTGACGGAAGAGGGCCAAGACGCCCCGGACGGTTTTCTCCGAAACGCACTTCCGGTGATGGGCGGGGCAGAGGCGCCGGACGGCTTTTCCCCGAGCGCACTTCCGGCGACGGGCGGGGCAGAGGGGGGCCCGGACGGCTTTTCCCCGCCCGCACTTCCGGTGATGGAGCGGTGCAGAGGCACCGGACGGCTTTTCCCCGAGTACACTTCCGGTAACGAGGAGGGGAGGCAAACGGTCAACGGACGGTTTTCTCCCAAGCGCACTTCCGGTGCAGGAGCAGGGCGGAAGCACCGGACGGCTTTTCCCTGAGCACACTTCCGGCTACGGGCGGGCAGAGGGGGCCCGGACGGCCTTTCCCCGCCCACACTTCCGGTGACGGGGCGGGGCAGAGGCGCCGGACGGCTTTTCCCCGAGCACACTTCCGGAAACGAGGAGGGGGGGGGGGAGGCAAAGGGTCACCGGACAGTTTTCTCCCGAGCGCACTTCCGGTGACGGGAAGGGGCAGGGGGCCCGGACGGCTTTTCCCCGAGCGCACTTCCGGTGACTGAGCGGGGCAGACCCGGATGATTTTCTCCCGAGCGCACTTCCGGTGCAGGATAGTAGCAGAAGCACCGGACGGCTTTTCCCCGAGCGCACTTCCGGTGATGGGCGGGGCAGGGGGCCAGACGGCTTTTCCCCGCCCACACTTCCGGTGACGGGGCGGGGCAGAGCGGACCCGGACGGCTTTTCTCGTCGCACACTTCCTTTCCGTCTCGGGCGAGCGCGGGAAGAGCTCGACGCAGAGCGGCGTGGGATCCGTTGGGCACCGGAGCCATCATTGCCGGCAAGATGGTGAGGGGCGGCTCGGGCCGGCTCGGGCCGGAGGGCGGGGCCCCCCGGGCGATCCCCCCGGGGCCCGCGGTGACGACCCGGCGTCTCCCCCGCAGACGGTGGGGAAGAGCAGCAAGATGCTGCAGCACATCGACTACCGGATGCGCTGCATCCTGCAGGACGGCCGCATCTTCATCGGGACCTTCAAGGCCTTCGACAAGCACATGAACCTCATCCTCTGCGACTGCGATGAGTTCAGGAAGATCAAGTGAGCGCGCGCGCGCCGCCGACAACGAGGGGGGGCGGGGCCAGTGCGGCTGCGCGTGCCGGGCGTTGTGGGGGCGCAGTGCGGCTGCGCGTGCCGGGGGTTGGAGGGGCGCAGTGCGGCTGCGCGAGCCGGGGCTGGGGACCGGGGGGCGCAGTGCGGCTGCGCGTGCCGGGGGTTGGAGGGGCGCAGTGCGGCTGCGCGGGCTGGCGTGGGGGTTGGGGGGAGCGCAGTGCGGCTGCGCAAACCGGAGCTGGGGGCGGCGGGGGGGTGGCGTAGTGCGGCTGCGCCAGCTGGGTCGGGGGGGGGGGGGGGGGGTGTCGCAGTGCGGCTGCGCCAGCCGGAACTGGGGGGGGGGGGGCGTGGCGTAGTGCGGCTGCGCGAGCTGGGTGGGGGGGCGCAGTGCGGCTGCGCGAGCTGGGGCTAGGGAGGGGGCGTAGTGCGGCTGCGCGAGCTGGGTCTGGGGAGGGGGCGCAGTGCGGCTGCGCGCGCGTCGGGTCTCGGCGGGGGCGCAGTGCGGCTGCGCAAGGGGTGGCGTAGTGCGGCTGCGCGAGCTGGGTCTGGGGGAGGGGGCGCAGTGCGGCTGCGCGCGCGTCGGGTCTCGGCGGGGGCGCAGTGCGGCTGCGCAAGGGGTGGCGTAGTGCGGCTGCGCGAGCTGGGTCTGGGGGAGGGGGCGCAGTGCGGCTGCGCGCGCGTCGGGTCTCGTGGGGGGGGGGCGCAGTGCGGCCGTGCGTGCGTGCGTGCGCGCCCCCGCGCAGGGGGCCGCTTGGGCTGTGGGCGGGGGGGAGGCTGTGTTTGTGTGTCTGTGTGCTGTGTTTGTGTGTGGAGAGGGGGCTGGGAGGACTTGTGTGTTGTGTTTGTGTGTGTGTGTGTGTGTGTGGAGAGGGGCCTGCTGAGGACTGGTGTGTTGCCTGTTTGTGTGGAGAGGGGGCTGTGAGGACCTGTCTGCCTGTCTGCTGGGTTTGTGTGTCTGTCTGTCTGCTGTGTTTGTGTGTGTGTGTGTGTGTGTGTGTGTGTGTGTGGAGAGGGGCCTGCTGAGGACTTGTGTGTTGCCTGTTTGTGTGAAGAGGGGGCTGTGAGGACCTGTCTGTCTGTCTGCTGGGTTTGTGTGGTGGGGGGGAGGGGCCTGTTGAGGACTTGTGTGTTGCCTGTTTGTGTGGAGAGGGGGCTGTGAGGACCTGCCTGTCTGCTGTGCTTGTGTGTCTGCCTGTTTGTGTGTGTGAAGAGGGAGTTGAGGGCTTGGAAGGGGTGTGTGTGTTTGTGGAGAGGGGGCTCTGTGTGTGTGTTGGGGGAAGGGAGCTGTGGAGACCCTTTTGTGTGTGGAAAGAGGGGGCTTTATGGACATGTGTTGTGTGTCTGCTTGGGGGGGGGGCTGTGGAGACCCGTTTATATGTGTGTGTGTGTGTGTGTGTAAAGAGAGGACCTGTCTGCGGTGTGTGTGTGTGTGTGTGTGTGTGTGTGTGTGCGCGTGCAGAAAGGGGGCTTTTGGACCTGTGTTCAATCAATCAATCGTATTGAGCACTTACCGTATGCAGAGCACTGGACTAAGCGCTTGGGAAGTCCAAGTTGGCAACCTAGAGAGACGGTCCCTACCCGACAGTGGGCTCACAGGCTAGAAGGGGGTGACAGAGAACAAAACCAAACATATTAACAGAATAAAATAAATAGAATAAATATGTACAAGTAAAATAAACCGAGTAATAAGTATGTACAAATATGTAGAGAGGTGCTGTGGGGAAGGGAAGGAGGCAAGATGGTGGGGATGGAGAGGGGGACGAGGAAGGAGGGGGCTCAGTCTGGGAAGGCCTCCTGGAGGAGGGGAGCCCTCAGGAGGGCCTGTGTTGTGTGTCTGTGTGTGTTTTAGTGGAGAGGGAGATTGTGTGTGTGGTGGAAAGGGAGCTGTGGGGACCCATCTGTTGTGTGTTTGTGTATGTGTGTAAGTGAAGGGGGGCTGGGGGCGTGTGTTGGTGGGGAGGGAGATCTGTGTGTGTGTGTGTGGTGGAAGGGGGGGTGTGGTGTGTGTGTATGTGGTGGAAAGAGGGGGTGTGTGTGTGTATGTGGTGGAAAGGGGGTGTGTGTGGTGTGTGTGTGGTGTGTGTGTGTGTGTATGTGGTGGAAAGTGGGGGTGTGGTGTGTGTGTATGTGGTGGAAAGGGGGTGTGTGTGTTTGTGTCGGGGCCTTGCCCGGGTCCCCGTGAGGTCTCGCAGTCAGTCCGTCCCTCCGTCCCTCCCTCCCTCCGTCCCCCCCTCCCCGTTGCAGGCCGAAGAACACGAAGCAGGGCGAGCGGGAGGAGAAGCGAGTTCTGGGCCTGGTGCTGCTGCGGGGGGAGAACCTGGTGTCCATGACGGTGGAGGGGCCGCCCCCCAAAGACGTAAGGGACCTACCGGGTGCCTCCCCCCGCGCCGAGCGCCGGGCCGGGCGCTTGGGAGGGGCTCCCGGTCTGGGACGGGGAGGCGGACGGCGAAACAAAACAAGTGTCAGGTCGTCAGAGTAGATAGAAATGAAGCTAGGTGCGCGTCGGTAACACAATAAATAGAATAGGAAATAAAGCCAGGTGCGCATCGTTAACACAATAAATAGAATAGGAAGTAAAGCTAGATGCACATCGTTAACACAATAAATAGAATAGGAAATAAAGCTAGATGCACATCGTTAATGCAGTAAATAGAGTAGGAAATATGGGCAAGGAAAATAGTCATAAATCTGTACATATATATATGTATATATATATATATATATGTAAGTGCTGTGGGGAGGGGAAGGAGGTAGGGCGGAGGGGGAATGGGGGGCTCAGTCTGGGAAGGCCTCTTGGAGGAGGGGGGCTCTCAGTAGGGATAGGGGGGCAGGGACCTGGTGACTATGGGGGAGGGCCACCCCCTAAAGATGTAGGGGTTTGGGGGAGGACCTGGTGACTATGGGGGGGCCGCCCCCTAAAGATGTAGGGGTTTGGGGGAGGACCCGGTAACTATGGGGGAGGGCCGCCCCCTAAAGATGTAGGGGGTTGGGGGAGGACCCGATGACTATGGGGGGCCGCCCCCTAAAGACGTAGGGGGTTGGGAGAGGACCCGGTGACTATGGGGGGGGGTGGGGGGGCGCCCACTAAAGATGTAGGGGGTTGGGGGAGGACCTGGTGACTATGGGGGGCCGCCCCCTAAAGATGTAGGGGTTTGGGGGGGGCCCCCCCAAGTTGTAAGGGGTTAGCGGAGGACCTGGTGACTGGGGGGGGGGGGCTGCCCCCTAAAGATGTAGGGATTTGGGGGAGGACCCAGTGACTATGGGGCGGCTGCCCCCTTTAGATGTAGGGGTTTGGGGGGAGGGCCTGGTGACAGTGGGGGGGGAGGACCCAGTGACTATGGGGGGGCCGCCCCCCAAAGATGTAGGGGATGGGAGGGGGGCCGGTGTCCGTTGTGGGCGGGGGGGGGGGGGACGCGCCCAGTGACCTGTCTCTGTCCTTGCGCCCCACAGACGGGCATCGCCCGGGTGCCGCTGGCCGGAGCCGCCGGAGGACCGGGCGTGGGGCGGGCGGCCGGCCGGGGGGTGCCCGCCGGGGTCCCGCTGCCCCAGGCCCCCGCCGGCCTGGCCGGGCCCGTGCGGGGAGTGGGGGGACCCTCCCAGCAGGTGAGAGGGCCCGGGGGGGCGGGAGGCCGGGCGGGCCGGAGGGGGGGCTCACGTCCGGTGGGTTTGGTTGCCCCCGAATTTCCCATCCTGCTCCATGAACCTTTAAAGTTCACTTCTCCGGGCCTCAGTTCCCTCATCTGTCAAATGGGGATGAAGACTGGGAGCCCCACGTGGGACAACCTGATCACCGTGTAACCCCCCCAGCGCTTAGAACAGTGCTTTGCACATAGTAAGCACTTAATAAATACTATTATCACCATCATTATAATTATTATCAGCTGTGTGACTTTGGGCCAGTCACACTTCCCTTCTCCGGGCCTCAGTTCCCTCATCTGTCAAATGGGGGGGAAGACTGTGAGCCCCTCGTGGGACAACCTGATCACCGTGTAACCCCCCGGCCGCTTAGAACAGTGCTCTGCATGTAGTAAGCGCTTAATAAATACTAATAATTATTATCATCAGCTGTGTGACTTTGGGCCCGTCACACTTCCCTTCTCCGGGCCTCAGTTCCCTCATCTGTCAAATGGGGATGAAGACTGGGAGCCCCACGTGGGACAACCTGATCACCGTGTAACCCCCCCGGCGCTTAGAACAGTGCTCTGCACATAGTAAGCGCTTAATAAATACTATTATAATTATCATCATCGGCTGTGTGACTTTGGGCCCGTCACACTTCCCTTCTCCGGGCCTCAGTTCCCTCATCTGTCAAATGGGGATGAAGACCGGGAGCCCCACATGAAACAACCTGATCATTGTGTAACCCCCCCACCCCCAGCGCTTAGAACAGTGCTGTGCACGTAGTAAGCGCTTAATAAATACCATTATTACTATATCATCATCATCATCAGCTGTGTGACTTTGGGCCCGTCACACTTCCCTTCTCCGGGCCTCAGTTCCCTCATCTGTCAAATGGGGGGGAAGACTGGGAGCCCCCTGTGGGACCACGTGATCACCTTGTATCTACCCAGCGGTTAGAACGGGGCCGGGCATGTACTGAGCGCCTAACAAATGCCAAAATCACGATCACTATTTCACGGAGGAGGAAACCGAGGGCGGGGGCGAGGCACCCGGGGGTCCCGCCGCCGACTCCGCCGTCTCTTCCCGCCACAGGTGATGACCCCCCAGGGCCGAGGGACGGTGGCCACCGCCGCGGCCGCCGCCACGGCCAGCATCGCGGGGGCACCCACCCAGTACACCCCGGGCCGCGGGGGGCCGCCCCCGCCCATGGGCCGAGGAGCCCCGCCCCCAGGTGAGGACCCCCACACGACGCGCTGACCGCCCTCCCCCCCGTCATTCATTCATTCACTGAGCGCTTCCCGCGGGCGGAGCACTGTACTAAGCGCTCGGGAAGCCCCAGTCGGCCACGTCCAGCGGCGGTCCCCACCCGGCGGGCTGGCGTGAGGGCGGGCGTCAAGTGTGTTCTCCGGTCGCAGGCATGATGGGCCCCCCCGCCCGGCCTGAGGCCCCCCATGGGCCCGCCGATGGGCATGCCCCCCGGCCGAGGGGCGCCCATGGGCATGCCCCCTCCGGGGATGAGACCCCCGCCGCCGGGACTGCGAGGTGAGCCCGGGACCCCGCGCGAGGGAGGGAGGGAGGGCGGCCGGTACACAGCCCCATCCCGGCTCACCGAAGCCCCATTCATTCATTCATCATCATCATCATCATCATCAATCGTATTTATTGAGCGCTTGCTATGTGCAGAGCACTGTACTAAGCGCTTGGGAAGTACAAATTGGCAACATATAGAGACGGTCCCTACCCAACATTGGGCTCACAGTCTAAAAGGGGGAGACAGAGAACAAAACCAAACATACTAACAAAATAAAAAGCACTTAATAAGAATTATTAAGTGCTTGTTCATTCATTCAATAATAATAGCATTTATTAAGCGCTTACTACGTGCCAAGCGCTGTTCTAAGCGCTGGGGAGGTTACAGGGTCATCAGGCGGTCCCACGGGGGGCTCACAGTCTTCACCCCCATTTTCCAGATGAGGTCACTGAGGCGCAGAGAAGTTAAGTGACTGGCCCAAATTGATCAATCGTATTGATGGAGCGCTTACCGTGCGCAGAGCACTGTACGAAGCGCTTGGGAGGTCCAAGTTGGCAACATAGAGAGACGGGCCCTCACAGGCCCAACAATGCTCACAGTCTAAAAGTCACACAGCTGACGGCAGAGCCGGGATTTGAACCCATGACCTCCGACTCCAAAGCCCGGGCTCTTTCCACTGAGCCGCGAGCGCGCTAACTGTGTGCGGAGCACTGTGCTGAGCGCTTGAGAGAGGACAGTACAACAATAAGATGAGAGAAGCGACATTCAATCGGATGTGTTGAGCGCTTACCGTGTGCGGAGCACTGTGCTAAGCGCTTGAGAGAGGACAATACAACAATAAGATGAGAGAAGCAGTGCGGCTCAGTGGAAAGAGCCCGGGCTTTGGACAATCTGATCATTTTGTAACCTCCCCAGTGCTTCAAACAGTTCTTTGCACATAGTAAGTGCTTAATAAATGCCATTATTATTATTATTATCCCAGCGCTTAGAACAGCTTAACAAGCACTGTCATTATTACTACTAGTAAAGATTATTCATTCAATCGTATTTATTGAGCGCTTACTATGTGCAAAGCATTCATTCATTTAATCATATTTAATTAGCGCTTACTGTGCGCAGAGCACTGTACTAAGCGCTTGGGAAGTACAAGTTGGCATTCATTCATTCAGTCGTATTTATTGAGCGCTTACTGTGTGCAGAGCACTGTACTAAGCACTTGGGAAGTCCAAGTCGGCAGCATCTAGAGACGGTCCCTACCCAACAGCCGGGTCATGGGTTCAAATGCCGACTCCGCCACTTGTCAGCTGGGTGACTGTGGGCGAGTCACTTCACTTCTCTGGGCCTCAGTTCCCTCATCTGTCAAATGGGGATGAAGACTGTGAGCCCCCCGTGGGACAACCTGATCGCCTTGTAACCCCCCCCAGCGCTTAGAACAGTGCTTTGCACATAGTAAGCGCTTAATGAATGCCATCATTATTATTATTAAGGCCATGTGGCGGATGGATGGATTAGAACCCACATCTCCCGGGCCCGTGTCCCCCCATTTTCCGGAGGAGGGGGAGGTGAGGCCCAGAGGAGCAGAGTGACCGGGCGGAGCAGGGATTTGAACCCGGATCCCCGGGCTCTTCCATCCACTGCCATATCGATTGGATGCTTCCCGGGTGCGGGGTGCTGTATGGAGCGCTCGGGGGAGGATGATGAATGAGCATTAATAATAATAATGATGGCATTTATTAAGCGCTTACTATGTGCAAAGCACTGTTCTAAGCACTGGGGAGTTTACAAGGTGATCAGGTTGTCCCACAGGGGGCTCCCGGTCTTCATCCCCATTTTCCAGATGAGGGCACTAAGGTCCAGAGACGTGAAGTGACTTGCCCAAAGTCACACAGCTGGCAATTAATTGGCAGAGCTGGGATTTGAACCCATGACCTCTGGCTCTTTCCACTGAGCCACGCTGCTTCTCTAATTATTATTATTATTATTATTATTATTAACAAATGCCACTTCTAGACTGTGAGCCTGCTGTTGGGTAGGGACTGTCTCTAGATGTTGCCAACTTGGACTTCCCAAGCGCTTAGTACAGTGCTCTGCACACAGGAAGCGCTCAATAAATACGATTGATTGATTGATTATTAGAGGGGGACACTGTGTAGGCGTAATCTCGAGCAGAGGGTGGTCGGGGCTACGGGGGGCCGGGGGGTCTCACCCTGTTGGCGTTCTTTTCTTGGCAGGTCCACCACCCCCAGGCATGCGACCCCCGCGTCCCTAGGATCCCGCGGGCACCGCCCCCGGCCGATGTACATAGCCCGCCTCGCCAACCTGGTTTGTAATAAAAGGCAGAAAGGCCCAGCGCTTGGCCCGTCTCTGGGGCGGGGTGGCGGAACCGAGTCGGGGCGACGCGGGAGAAGAGGAAAAGGGGGCGCAATCAGGGAAGGCTTCTGGGAGGAGGCAGCGGCGGGCCTTCAGTAAGGCTCCGAAGGACCGGGGGAGAGCCATCGTCCGGAGGCCGTGAGGTGGGACGGTGGGGACGGCGGGGACATGGGGCCCACCGAGGCCCAGGTTGGCGCCAGGGGAGCCCCTTCATTCATTCATTCATTCATTCAGTGGCATTTATTGAGTGCTCACTGTGTGCAGAGCCGTTGTGCCGGCCTCTGCTCCCAGCATGCCCTGTTCCTCCTGTCCCAGCTCCCAGCATGCACAGGGCCCCGTATCCCTGCTCCCAGCATCCTCAGGGCCCCGTGTCCCTGCTCCCATCATCCTCAGGGCCCCATATCCCAGCTCCCAGCGTGCCCCGTTCCTCATGTCCCAACTCCCAGCATCCTTGGGTCCCCAAGTCCCGGCTCCCAGCATGCACAGGGCCCCGTGTCCCAGCCCCAGTGTGCCCCGTTCCCCATGTCCCGGCTCCCAGCATCCTCAGGGCCCTGTGTCCCCGCTCCCAGCGTGCACAGAGCCTGGAGTCCCCGCTCCCAGCAGGCCCTGTTCCTCATGTCCCGGCTCCCAGCATCTGGTTGCTAGGTCCCTGCTCCCAGCATGCACCGGGCCCCGTGTCCCGACTCCCATCATCCTCAGGGCCCCAGTGTCCCAGCTCCCAGCATGCACTGGGCCTCATGTCCCGACTCCCATCATCCTCAGGGCCCCATGTCCCAGCTCCCAGCATGCCCTGTTCCTCGTGTCCTGACTCCCATCATCCTCAGGGCCCCCGTGTCCCATCTCCCAGCATGCCCTGTTCCCCGTGTCCTGGCTCCCATCATCCTCAGGGCCCCATGTCTCAGCTCCCAGCATGCCCTGTTCCTCGTGTCCCAGCTCCCAGCATGCACCGGGCCCCGGGTCCTGACTCCCATCATCCTCAGGGCCCCCGTGTCCCAACTCCCAGCATGCCCTGTTCCTTGTGTCCCAGCTCCCAGTATGCACCGGGCCTGTGTCCTGACTCCCATCATCCTCAGGGCCCCCATGTCCCAGCTCCCAGCATGCACCAGGGCCCTGTGTGTCGACTCCCAGCATGCACAGGGCCCCATGTCCCATCTCCCAGCATGCCCTGTTCCTCGTGTCCTGGCTCCCAGCATGCCCTGTTCCTCGTGTCCCAGCTCCCAGCATGCACCGGGCCCCGTGTCCCGACTCCCGTCATCCTCAGGGCCCCCGTGTCCCAACTCCCAGCATGCACAGGGCCCCGGGTCCCAGCTCCCAGCATGCCCTGTTCCTCATGTCCCAGCTCCCAGCATGCCCTGTTTCCCATGTCCCAGCTCCCAGCATCCTCCGGGTCCCGTGTCCCAGCATGCCCTCTTCCCATGTGTCTCGCCTCTCCCCCCCATCCCGATCCCGAAGCTCCGTGTTCCGATTCCAACCATTCCTGGCCTCCGGCCACCGTCTGTCCTGGCCCGCCCGGTGACTCCGGCCCGTGTGGGCGGCGCCTGCTCCGCTGGCCCGATGCGTCGTGCCCTCAGAATCCTTGCGGTATCCGTGAGGCGCTTACTACAGCCCCGGCGCCGGGCTGGAGGCAGGCAGAGTGGGTTGGACCCGGCCCCTGTCGCGCGTGGGCCTTACCGTCTCGACCCCGCTTTCCAGATGAGGGAACCAAGGCCCAGAGAGGTCAAGCGACTTGCCCAGAGTCACCCAGCTGACTGGTGGCGGAGCGGGGATTCGAACCCACGACCTCCAGACTCCCAAGCCCGGGCTCTTTCCGCCAAGCCGCGCTGTTCGTTCGTTCATAGGTTATTTATTGAGCGCTTACTGTGTGCAGAGCACTGTACTGAGCGCTTCGGCGAGTCTGATACAACGATAAACAGACACACGCTAACTGTCGTCCTTCTTGGCATTCATTCATTCAGTCGTATTTATTGAGCACTTACTGTGTGCAGAGCACTGCACTAAGTGCTTGGGCGAGTCCAATACAACGATAAACGGACACACGCTAACTGTCGTCCTTATTGGCATTCATTCATCCATTCAGTCGTATTTATTGAGCGCTTACTGTGTGCAGAGCACTGTACTAAGCGCTTGGGCAAGTCCGATACAGTGATAAATGGACATACGCTAACTGTTGTCCTTTTTGGCATTCATTCATTCATTCAATCGTATTGAGCGCTTACTGTGTGCAGAGCACTGGACTAAGCGCTTGGGCGAGTCCGATACAACAATAAACGGACACACACTAACTGTGGTCCTTATAGGCATTCATTCATTCATTCAATCGTATTTATTGAGCGCTTTCCGTGTGCAGAGCACTGGACTAAGCACTTCGGCGAGTCCAATACAACGATAAACGGACACGGGCTAACTGTCATCCTTATTGGCATTCATTCATTCATTCAATCGTGTTTATTGAGCGCTTTCTGTGTGCAGAGCACTGTACTAAGCGCTTGGGCGAGTCCGATACAGCGATAAACGAACACACACTAACTGTCATCCTTATTGGCATTCATTCAATCAATCGTATTTATTGAGCACACTGTGCAGAGCACTGTACTAAGCGCTTGGGTGAGTCCGATACAACGATAAACGGACACGCTAACTCGTCCTTTTTGGCATTCATTCATTCAATCGTATTTATTGAGCGCTTACTGTGTGCAAAGCACTGTACTAAGTGCTTGGGCGAGTCTGATACAGCGATGAACGGACACATGTTAACTGCCGTCCTTACATTCATTCATTCAATCGTATTTATTGAGCGCTTACTATGTGCAGAGCACTGTACTAAGCGCGCATTCGCATCCCAGTCATCCGTTCAAGACGTATTTATTGAGCGCCACCTGTGCGCACAGCGCTGTTTTAAGCACTTGGGAGAGAACAATAAGACAGACACATTCCCTGCCCACGACGCGCTTACCCCTCGTCCTCATCGCGGGTGATAATAACGATGGCATTTGTTAAGCGCTTACTACGTGCGAAGCACTGTTCATTCATTCATTCAATCGTATTTATTGAGCGCTTCCTGTGTGCAGAGCACTGTACTAAGCGCTTGGGAAGTCCAAGTTGGCAACACATAGGGACGGTCCCTACCCGACAGCGGGCTCACAGTTTGGAGGGGAGAGTGCCAAGCGCCGGAGTAGATAAAAGATAATCAGGTGATACGCAGACGCCGTCCACCTCCCGACCCCCGGGGACCCCGCGGCTTACAGAGGAGGAAACTGAGGCACGGAGCGGCTTCGGTCAGAGGGGCCGAGGGCGATCCCGCGGGCCGGGGGCCACCTGGACGGCCAGGAAGCCCTTGACGTCCGGGAAATGGGCGCTGACCAAGTCGGCCTGCAGCTGCCTCGACCCGCTCTTGTACGGGGTGACGTCGAAGCGGACGGTGGCCTGCTCCTCGGGCCCCAGGGGCGGCACCCTGCCGACGGGAGAGCGCCGGGGGCTGAGCGGCCCGACCTCGGTTTCCCCGCCACCGCTCGAGGATGGGGAAATCACGCGGTGAGCGACGCTGCGGGGGATGCCCGGGGACGCCGGGACGGACGCTCCGAAAGGGACGGCGAAGCGCGGAGGGAGGCACCGAGGGATACGCCGCGGAGAGGTACCGTGGAGATTTTGGGAGGTGCCGAGGAGGGAAGGGATGGTGGGAGAGAGGCGGAGGAGAGAAGGGTTCAGGAGGGAGATGCTGAGGAGAGGGGACGGCGGGAGAGATGATGCGGAGAAAGATGCCGAGGAGAGACACTCTGAGGAGAGGGGCTGAGGGGTGAAGGGTTCAGGAGAGATGCTGAGGAGAGGGGATGATGGGAGAGATGATGCTGAGAGATGTTGAGGAGGGGGTCTGGGGAGAGATGCCAAGGAGAGGGGATCAGGAGAGATGCTGAGGAGAGAAGGGGTCAGGAGAGATGCTGAGGAGGGGATGAGGGGAGAGATGCCAAGCAGAGGGGTTCAGGAGAGATGATGCGGAGAAGGGATGACGGGAGAGATGCTGAGGAGAGACGGGTTTGGGAGCGATACTGAAGAGAGACACACTGAGGGGCTGAGGGGAGATTTGCTGAGGAGAGAAGGGTTCGGGAGAGATGTTGGGAGAAGGGTTCAGGAGAGAGATGCTGAGGAGAGAGGATGACAGGAGAGATGTTGAGGGATGCTGAGGAGGGGGTCTGGGGAGAGATGCCAAGGAGAGGGGTTCAGGAGAGATGATGCGGAGAGAGGGGATGAGGGGAGAGATGCTGAGGGGAGAAGGGTTCAGGAGAGATGCTGAGGAGAGGGGCTGAGGGGAGAGATGCCAGAGAGAGGGGTTCAGGAGAGATGATGCGGAGAGAGGGGATGACAGGAGAGATGCTGAGGAGAGACGGGTTCAGGAGAGGGGATGGCCGGAGAGATGCCGAGCGGAGAGAAGGGTTCAGGAGAGATGTTGAGAAATACTGAGAGAGATGTTGAGGAGAAGGTCTAAGGGGAGAGATGATGTGGAGAAGGGGGATGACGGGAGAGATGCTGAGGTGAGACGGGTTCAGGAGGGGATGACGGGAGAGATGCCGAGGGGAGAGAAGGGTTCAGGAGAGATGTTGAGAAATACTGAGAGAGATGTTGAGAAGGTCTAAGGGGAGAGATGCCAAGTAGAGGGGTTCAGGAGAGGGGATGAGGGGAGAGATGCTGAGGAGAGATGGGTTCAGGAGAGAGGGGATGGCGGGAGAGATGCTGAGGGGAGAGAAGGGTTCAGGAGAGATGTTGAGAAATACTGAGATGCTGGGGAGAGGGTCTGAGGGGAGAGGGGTTCAGGAGAGATGATGCGGAGAGAGGGCGTGACGGGAGAGATGCTGAGGAGAGACGGGTTCGGGAGAGAGATGCTGAGGAGAGGGGTTGACGGGAGAGATGTTGAGAAATACTGAGAGACGCTGAGGAGGGGGTCTGAGGGGAGAGATGCCAAGGAGAGATGATGTGGAGAGGGGGTGACGGGAGAGATGCTGAGGAGAGACTCGCTGCAGGGAGAGAAATGTTGAAGAGAGAAGGGTTCAGGAGAGAGATGCCGAGGAGAGGGGGTGACGGGAGAGATGCTGAGGACAGAGACTTTGAGGAGAGATGTTGAGAAATACCGAGGAGAGGGGAGAGAGGGGATGACAGGAGACATGTGCAGAGAGAGATGCCGAGAGGAGAGAGATACTGAGGAGAGGGGTTCAGGAGAGACGTGCTGTGGAGAGAGGGGCTGAGGAGAGACGGGTTCTGGAGAGGGGATGGCGGGAGAGGAGACACTGAGGAGAGATGTTGAGAAATACTGAGGGGAGAGATGCTGAGGAGAGGGGTTTGGGAGGGGCTGTGGAGAGGGGATGACGGGAGAGATATAGTGGAGAGAGATGCCGAGGAGAGGGGTTCAGGAGAGACATGCTGCGGAGAGAGGGGATGACGGGAGAGATGCTGAGGAGAGACAGGGTCGGGAGAGATGTTGAGCAAAGGGTTCAGGAGAGAGATGCTGAGGAGAGATGTTGAGAAATGCTGAGAGGAGAGATGATGGGGAGGGGGGATGACGGGAGATGTGGAGAGAGATACTGAGGAGGGGATCAGGAGAGATGCTGTGGAGAAGGGATGATGGGAGAGATACTGAGGAGAGGAGAGATGCCGAGGAGAGGGCCTGAGGGGAGAGATGCTGAGAAGAGACGGGTTCAGGAGAGAGGGGATGACGGGAGAGATACTGAGGAGAGATGTTAAGAAATACTGAGGAGCGGGGTTCGGGAGAGATGCTGAGGAGAGGGGTTCAGGAGAGTTGCCGAGGGGAGAGATACTGAGGAGAGACTTCGAGGAGAGACCCTGGAGACAGAGACTCTGAGGAGGGAGATACTGAGGAGAGAGATGCTGGAGACAGAGACTCGAGGCTGAAGAGAGAGATGGAGAGGCTGAGGAGAGAGGGCCGGCAGAGACAGGGGTTCAGGAGAGACACGATGAGGAGAGACACACTGAGGACAGAGATGCTATAGTGAGATGGTGCAGACAGAGACTCGGCTGAAGAGAGAGATGCAGAGGCCGGAGAGGCTGAGGAGAGACACGCTGACGAGAGAGATGCTGAGGAGAGACACGCCGAGGACAGAGATGCCGCGGCGAGAGAGGGCCTGCAGAGAGAGGGGTTCAGGAGAGACACGCTGAGGACAGAGATGCCGAGGAGAGAGACGCTGAGGACAAGCTTAGGAGAGAGGGCCTCAGGAGAGACAAGCTGAGGACAGAGATGCTGAGGAGAGACACGCTGAGGACAGAGGCTGAGGATAGAGGGGCTCAGGAGAGACAAGCTGAGGACAGAGATGCTGAGGAGAGACATGCTGAGGAGAGACACGCTGAGGACAGAGGGCCTGCAGAGAGAGGGGACTCAGGAGAGACACACTGAGGAGAGACATGCTGAGGAGAGACACGGTGAGGACAGAGATGCCGAGGCTAGAGAAGCTGAGGAGAGACACGCTGAGGACAGAGATGCTGAGGAGAGACACTGACGACAGACAGGCTGAGGAGAGACATGCTGAGGGCAGAGATGCCGAGGAGAGAGAGGCTGAGGAGAGAGGGCCTCAGGAGAGACACGCTGAGGACAGAGATGCTGAGGAGAGAGATGCGGAGGAGAGACACGCTGAGGACAGAGAGGCTGAGGAGAGAGGGGCTCAGGAGAGATACAGTGAGGACAGAGATGCTGAGGAGAGATACGCTGAGGAGAGACACGCTGAGGAGAGTGGGCCTGCAGAGAGAGGGGCTCAGGAGAGGAGACAAGCCGAGGAGAGACACACTGAGGACAGAGATGCTGAGGAGAGACACGCTGAGGACAGTGGGGCTCAGGAGAGACATGCTGAGGACAGAGATGCCAAGGCTAGAGAGGCTGAGGAGAGACACGCTGAGGAGAGACACTGACGACAGAGATGCTGAGGAGAGACACGGTGAGGACAGAGAGGCTGAGGAGAGAGGGCCTGCAGAGAGAGGAGCTCAGGAGAGACACGCTGAGGAGAGAGACACTGAGGACAGAGATGCTGAGGAGAGACATGCTGAGGACAGCAGGCTTGCAGAGAGCGGGGCTCAGGAAAGGAGACAAGCTGAGGAGAGACACACTGAGGACAGAGATGCCGAAGAGAGACACGCTGAGGACAGAGATGCCGAGGAGAGACATGCTGGGGACAGAGACGCTGAGGACAGCGGGCCTGCAGAGAGAGGGGGTCAGGAGAGACAAGCTGAGGAGAGACACACTGAGGACAGAGATGCTGAGGACAGAAATGCTGAGGAGAGAGATGCGGAGGAGAGACACACTGAGGACAGAGAGGCTGAGGAGAGAGGGCCTCAGGAGAGACACGCTGAGGACAGAGATGCCAAGGAGAGACCTGCTGAGGACAGAGATGCTGGGGAGAGACACGCTGAGGACATAGAGGCTGAGGAGAGAGAGTGGCTCGGGAGAGACACGCCGAGGACAGAGATACTGAGGAGAGAGGGCCCGCAGAGAGAGGGGCTCAGGAGAGACACGCCGAGCTGAGGCGAGGAGCCGAGCGGAGCGCCGCTTACTCGATGCTGAGGGGCTCGGCGAGCAGGCCGCTGCCCTCCACCACCAGCACGCAGTCAGCCACGGCCTCGGGAAGCGGGTTCGAGACGGTCACGGCCACGGCGCAGGGTTCGCCCACCACGGCCGGGCCCAGCACCTGGATGGAGGCCCAGAGCCCGCAGAAGGACGCAACAAAATGGTTCCCTCCGGCCTGGAACCGCCGCCCCCTCTACGTCGCCTAGAAAACCCTCCTAAAATTAAAAAAAATCCCACCTCCTCCAGGAAGCCTTCCCTCTCCCTCCTTTTCTGCCCTCCACACTGGCCTGTCTGTCTGTTTTGTCGTCCGTCTCCCCCCTTTTAGACCGTGAGCCCGTTGTGGGCAGCCATCGTCTCTCTCTGTTGTGCTTTCCGAGCGTTTAGTACAGTGCTCTGCACACAGTAAGCGCTCAGTAAATACGATTGAATGAATGAATGTGACCCTCCCCGCCACTTCACCCCTCTGGTTCTCCCAGAGCTCCACAGCGTTTATGTCATCGTCCTCGCACTCTGTCCCCTCCATCCCTCACCCTCTTTCCCGTCCGTCTCCCTCTGACGGGGATACAAGCGTTCAGTACAGTGCTCTGCATCCAGGAAGCACTCAATAAATATAATTGAGTGAATAAATACCACTGATTGGCCCTACTGCCGTTGCTAATGCTACTAGTGATGATGATAATAATGATGGTTACGCGCTTACTATGTGCTGAGCACCGGTCTAAGCTCTGAAATAATAATAATAATAATGGTATTTATTAAGCGCTTACTATATGCCAGGCACTGTCCTAAGTGCAGGAGTAATAATAATGATAATAATGATGGTATTTGTTAAGTGCTTACTCTGTGCCAAGCTCCGTTCTAAGCACTGGACTAATAATAATAATAATAATAATAATGGTATTTCTTAAGTGCTTACTATGTGCCTAGCACTGTTCTAAGCGCTGGAGTAATAATAATAATAATAATAATAATAACAATAATAATGATATTTGTT
The DNA here is from genome assembly GCF_015852505.1 of Tachyglossus aculeatus. Taxonomy (NCBI): domain Eukaryota; kingdom Metazoa; phylum Chordata; class Mammalia; order Monotremata; family Tachyglossidae; genus Tachyglossus; species Tachyglossus aculeatus. The sequence goes on from NC_052073.1 coordinate 35,182,575, forward strand.
AAGTGCTTACTATGTGCCTAGCACTGTTCTAAGCGCTGGAGTAATAATAATAATAATAACAACAATAATAATGATATTTGTTAAGCACTTACTATGGGCTGAGCACTATTCTAAGCCATGGAGTAATAATAATGATATGATATTTGTTAAGCACTTACTATGTGCTGAGCACTATTCTAAGCAGTGGAGTACTAATAATGATAATAATAATAATGGTATTTATTAAGCACTTACTATATGCCAAGCATTGTCCTAAGTGCTGGAGTAATGATAATAATAATAACAATGATAATAATAATAATAATAATATTATAATGGTATTTGTTAAGTGCTTACTCTGTGCCAAACTCCGTTCTTAGTGCTGGAGTAATAATAATAATAAGAATAATGGTATTTGTTAAGTGCTTACTCTGTGCCAAGCTCCGTTCTTAGTCCTGGAGTAGTAATAATGAGAATAATAAGAATAATGGTATTAAGTGCTTACTATGTGCAAGCTCCATTCTAAGCGCTGGAGTAATAATGATAATAATAATAATAAGAATAATGGTATTAAGTGCTTACTATGTGCCAAGCTCCATTCTAAGCGCTGGAGTAATAATGATAATAATAGTACTTGTTATGCACTTACTATGTGCCAACCACTGTTCTAAGCACTAGAGTAATAATAATAATAATAATGATAAGGATGGTATTTGTTAAGCACTTACCATATGCCACGCTCCATTCTAAGCACTGGCATAATAATAATAATAATAATAATAATAATAGTGATGGTATTTTGTTAAGCGCTTACTCTGTGCCAAGCACTGTCCTAAGTGCTAGAGTAATAATAATGATAATAATGATGGTATTTATTAAGCGCTTACTATGTGCCAAGCTCCATTCTAAGCACTGGAGTAATAATAATAATAATGATGATGATGGTATTACTATGTGCCTAGCACTGAACGCCGAGGGAGATGCAAGGTGATGATTTTTTCCACCGTGGGGCTCACGGTCTTCATCCCCATTATTACAGATGAGGAAACTGAGGCTCAGAGAAGGGAAGCGACTTACCCAAGGTCCCACAGCAGACAAGGGGTGGCAGAGCCGGGATGAAAACCCACGTCCTCGACTCCCAAGCCCGGCCTCTTTCCGCTGAGCCGCGCTGCTTCTCTATTACTTTGCACGTAGTAAGCGCTTAACAAAGGCCATCAGCAGCGTGGCTCAGAGGAAAGAGCCCGGGCTTGGGAATCAGAGGTCCTGGGTTCAAATCCCGACTCCGCCAACTGTCAGCTGGGTGACTTTGGGTGAGTCACTTCACTTCTCTGGGCCTCGGTGACCTCATCTGCCAAATGGGGATGAAGACTGGGAGCCCCACATGGGACAACCTGGTCACCTTGTATCCTCCAATCGTATTTATTGAGCGCTTACTGTGTGCAGAGCACTGTACTAAGCGCTTGGGAAGAACAAGTTGGCAACATATAGAGACAGTCCCTACCCAACAATGGGCTCACAGTCTAAAAACAGTGCTTGGCACGTAGTAAGCGCTTAACAAATGCCATCATTATTATTATTATTACTACTATTCATTAATTCAATCGTATTTCTTGAGCACCTGAGCACTGTACTGAGCGCTCACTACCGCTGCCACCCTCCCGCAGGGTTGCAGCGTCCAGGCCGCGAGCAGGTGGACGGGCCCTTTACCTTGAGGAGGATGAAATCCCCCAGGGTGACAACTTTCTCCAGGAGCATCTTCTCGCCCTTGAAGACGAGGACCATGGCCGACACCAGGATCTTCTTGTCGCTCGTCAGATCCTTCTTGTACCCCGAGTACGAGATGCTGATGGGGATTTTCTTCTCTAAGGGGGGGAATAGCCCCGTGAGGTTGTCGTTCATTCAATCGTATTTATTATTGTTACTGATAATAGTAATAATAATGGTGTTTCAGCGCTTACTATGTGCCAAGGACCGTTCTAAGCGCCGGGGTAATAATAATGATGGCTTTTGTTAAGCGCTTGCTATGTACCAAGCACTGTTCTAAGCACTGGGGGGATATAGAGTGATCAGGTTGGCCCCCCGTGGGGCTCACGGTCTTCATCCCCATTTGACGGATGAGGGAACTGAAGCCCAGAGAAGGGAAGTGACTGGGCTAAGGCCACACAGTGGATGAGTGGTGGAGCTGGGATTAGAACTCAGGTCCTTCTGACTCCCAGGCTCGGGCTCTAGCGGTTAGGTGGAGGAGGAGAGGGGAAGGAGGAGTGGAAGAGGAGGAGGAGGAGAAGAAAGAGGAGAAGAGGAAGAGAAGAGAAAGGAGGAAGAGAAAGGAGAAGGAGGATGAAGAGAAGAGGAGGAGGAGGAGAAGATAAGAGAAGAGGAGGAGGGGAGAAGAGGAGGAGAAAGGAGGAAGTGGGGGAGGAAGAGGAGAAGCAGAGGAAGAGTAGGAGAAAAGAAAGGGGGAAGAGGACAGGAAGAGGAGGAGAAAGGAGGAAGTGGGGGAGGAAGAGGAGAAGCAGAGGAAGAGGAGGAGAAGAGAAAGGGGGAAGAGGACAGGAAGAGGAGGAGAAAGGAGAAGAGAAGGAGGAGAAGAAGAGGGAGAGGAGGAGGAGAAGATGGGAAGAGAAGAGGAGGAGGGGGAGAAAAGAAGTAAAGGAGAGGAGGAGGAGGAAGAGAGGAGGAAGATGAAAAGAAGAGGAGAAAGGAAGAGGAGGAGAAAAGAGGGAGAGGAGGAGAAGAAGAGAAGAGGAGGGCGAGAAAAGGAGTAGAAGAGAGGAGGAGGAAGAGAAAGGAAGTGGGGGAGGAAGAAGAGGAGGAGAAAGGAGGAAGAGGAGAAATGGGAGGAGGAGGAGAAGAGGAAGAGAAGAGGAGGAGGGGGAGAAGAGGAGAAAGAAGAGGAAGAAAAAGGAGGAAGATGAAAAGAGAAAGGAGGAAGTGGGGGAGGAAGAGGAGGAGGAGAAAGGAGAAGAGAAGAGGGAGAGGAGGAAGAGGAGGGGGAGAAAAGGAGTAGAAGAGGAGGAGAAAGAAGAGGAAGAGAAAGGAAGATGAAAAGAGGAGAAAGGAGGAAGTGGGGGAGGAAGAGGAGGAGGAGAAAGGAAGAGGAGGAGAAAGAAGAGAAGAGGGAGAGGAGGAGGAGAAGAGGAGGGGGAGAAAAGGAGTAGAAGACAGGAGGAGGAAGAGGAAGGAGGAGGAAGATGAAAGGAGGAGGAGAAAGGAGGGAGTGGGGGAGGAGGAAGAGGAGAAAGATGGGAGGAGGAGGAGAAGAGGAAGAGATAAGAGGGGAAAGGAGAAGAGGGAGAGAAGGAGGAAGAGGAGAGGAGAGAGAAGAGAAAGGAGAAGAAGAGGGAGAGGAGGAGAAGATGAGAAGAGGAGACGAGGAGGAAGAGGAGAAAGGAGGAGAAGAGAAGAGAGGAGGAGGAGGAAGAGAAGATGGGGAGGAGAGGAAGAGAAGAGAAAGGAGGAGAAGAGAAGAGGAAGAGAAGAAGAGAGGAGGAGGAGGAAGAGAAAGGAAGATGAACAGGAGGAGGAAATGGGGGAGCAAGAAGGGGAGAAGGAGGAGAAAGAAGAGGAGGAAGAGAAAATGAGAAGGGGGAGGAGGAGGAGAAGAGAAAGTAGAAGAGAAAGGAGGTGGAGAACAAGAGGAAGAGGAGGGAGAGGAGGAGGAGAAGAGAAGAGGAAAAGGAGGAAGAGAAAGGAGGAGGAAAAGAGGGAGAGGAGGAGGAGGAAGAGAAGATGGGGAGGAGGAAGAGAAGAGGAGGAGAAAGAGTAAGAAGAGAAAAGAGGAGGGAGAGGAGGAGGAGGAGAAAGGAGAAGAGGGGAAGGAGAAAGAAAAAAAGAGGAGGAAAGGGAGGAGGAGGAGAAAGGAAAAGAGGAAGAGAAGGGGAAGAGAAGGAGGAGAAAGAGGAGGAAGAGTCCCTCTAGATTGTAAGCTCATTACCGGCAGGGAATGCGTCTGCCAATTCTGTTGTATCGTACTCTCCCGAGCGCTTAGTCCAGTGCTCCGCAGAGGGTATAAACGCTCACTAAATACCAGCAACTGATGGATTAATTGCTCGAGGAGGAGAAAGGTGAGAGGTCTATTGCTTCTAGAGAAGCGACGCGGCTGAGCGGCAAGAGCCCGGGCTTGGGAGTCGGAGGCCGTGGGTTCGAATGCCGCCTCCGCCGCCTGACCTCGGGCGAGCCGCTCCGGGCCTCGGTGACCTCATCTGGAAAATGGGGATGAAGACGGGGACGGGGGATTGGGTCCAAGCCCCCCGGCGCTTGGCGCAGAGTAAGCTCTCCAGCCGGGCCGCCCGGCGGACGACCGAACGGGGGAAATGACCTAGCCAGGGTCACCCGGCGGGCCCGCCTACCTTCCCGGGGGCCCAGCTTGACCGCCCTGGACTCGTGAAGGACCTCGGCCACGGGCCGGCGAGTGTAGAGGACGGTGGACGTGCTGAGGTTGACCTTGACCTTCTTGGGGCGGGCGGTGAGGTTGTTTAGGCCCAGGACCAGGCGGAGGGCCCGGCCCACCGTGGGCGTCTCCAACAGCTTCAACTTCCCGGAGACGGTGGGCTTCTTGGCGGGCCCCGGGCCGCGGCCCCCGGCCCGGAGGACCCGCTCTCTCCGCCCGGCGGACTCCGTCCCGAACAGCTTCCTCACGGCCTTCCGGAATACCTGCCTCTCCTTCTTGGATCCTGGGAGGAGGAGGAGGAGGAGGAGAAGCTTGGCGTGAGAAGAATCTCCATCGTGATCCCGATTATGGTATTCGTTAAGCGTTTACTACAGGCACCGTCCTAAGGAATAATGACGGGGACGGTTTTCCTTAAGCGCTTACTACGGGCCGGGCACCATCTGAAGGCATAATGACGGGGACGGTTTTCCTTAAGCGCTTACTACGGGCCGGGCACCGTCCGAAGGCATAATGACGGGGACGCTTTTCCTTAAGCGCTTACTACAGGCCAGGCACCGTCCGAAGGCATAATGACGGGGACGCTTTTCCTTAAGCGCTTACTACAGGCCGGACACCGTCCTAAGGCATAATGACGGGGACGGTTTTCCTTTAAGCGCTTACTACAGGCCGGGCACCGTCCGAAGCCGTAGTGACAGGGATGGTTTTCCTTAAGCGCTTACTACAGGCCAGGCACTGTCCTAAGGGATAGTGACGCGGACGGTTTTCCTTAAGCGCTTACTACAGGCTGGGCACCGTCCTAAGGCATGATGACGGGGACGGTTTTCCTTAAGCGCTTACTACAGGCTGGGCACCGTCCGAAGGCATAATGACGGGGACGGTTTTCCTTAAGCGCTTACTACAGGCCGGGCACCGTCCTAAGGCATGATGACGGGGACGGTTTTCCTTAAGCGCTTACTACAGGCTGGGCACCGTCCGAAGGCATAATGACGGGGACGGTTTTCCTTAAGCGCTTACTACAGGCCGGGCACCGTCCGAAGGCATAATGACGGGGACAGTTTTCCTTAAGCGCTTACTACTGCCCGGCGCTCAGTACAGCGCCCAACACCCACTGGGAGCTCGATAAACCCCCCGACCATCACTAGGCCAAATGGGTCGCTTCTCTGTGTTAAGCTGTCCCCGGCGCTCAGTACAGTGCCTGACACCCAGCGGGAGCTCGGTAAACACCTTGACTACTGCGAAGCTGAATGGGTGGCTTTTCTGTTCTGGGCTCTCCCCGGCGCTCAGTACAGTGCCCGACACCTGCTGGGAGCTCGATAAACCCCCCGACCACCACTAGGCCAAATGGGTTGCTTTTCCGTTCTGGGCTCTCCCCGGCGCTCAGTACAGTGCCCGACACCCAGTGGGAGCTCGATAAACCCCCAGACCACCACTAGGCCGATAAAAGCCCCTCGTGAGAGGAGAATGGGTCCCTTTTCCGTTGTGGGCACTCAGTACAGTGCCCGACGCCCACCGGGAGCTCAGTAAACGCCCCCGACCACCGCCAGGCCGAACGGGTGGCTTCTTGGGGTCGGTCTGTCCCCCGGCGCTCAGTACAGTGCCCGACACCCACTGGGAGCTCGATAAACCCCCCGACCACTGCTAGGCTGATAGAAGCTCCTTGTGAGTGGAGAATGGGTCCCTTTTCCATTCCAGGCGCTCCTTGGCACTCAGTAAGGTGCCCGACGCCCACCGGGAGCTCGATAAACGCCCCCGACCACCCCTAGCCCAAATGGATGGCTTCTCGTTGTTGGTCTGTCCCCCGGCACTCAGTACAGTGCCCGACACCCACTGGGAGCTCGACAAACCCCCAGTCCACCACTAGGCCGATAGAAGCCCCTCGTGAGTGGGGAATGGATCCCTTTTCCATTGTGGGCGCTCAGTACAGTGCCCGACGCCCACCGGGAGCTCGGTAAACGCCCCCGACCACCGCTAGGCCGAACGGGTGGCTTTTCTGTTCTGGGCTCTCCCTGGCACTCAATACAGTGCCTGACACCCAGTGGGAGCTTGATCAACCCCCAGACCACCACTAGGCTGATAGAAGCCCCTCGTGAGAGGAGAATGGGTCCCTTTTCCGTCGTGGGCGCTCCTCGGTGCTCAGTACGGTGCCCGACGCCCACTGGGAGCTTGGTAAACGCCCCCGACCACCGGGTGGCTTCTCGGGGTTGGTCTGTCCCCCGGCACTCAGTACAGTGCCCGACACCCATTGGGGGCTCGATAAACGCCCCGACCACCGCTAGGCCGCTAGAAGCCCCTCGTGAACGGAGAATGGGTCCCTTTTCCGTCGTGGGCGCTCAGTACGGTGCCCGACGCCCACCGGGAGCTCAGTAAACGCCCCCCGACCACCGCCAGGCCAAACGGGTGGCTTCTCGGGGTGGGTCTGCCCATCCCCGGCGCTCAGTACAGAGCCCGGCGGGGCGTACTTGGGGGTCGCCCTCACCCTCGGGGTGCTTGTAGGAGCGGGTGAGGTCGCAGGGCCGGTCCCCTCGCAGGGCCTTGGTGGTGAGGCGCGCCCCGACGGCGCGGGGGTCCGTGCGGACGGGCTCGCGGGCGGCGGCGGAGGCCCCGCACAGCCACGTCACGCAGTCGGCGTTCACCTCGGCGAACACGAACGGCCCGTCGTAGGCCAGGTCCACCTCGCCCTCCCGGATGGCCGCCACCGACGCGGGCCCGCACCGGAACACGCCTGCCGCGCGGGGACGGACACGCCGTCACGGGGGCGGGCGCGGGGGCACACGCGCGGACGCCCACGGGGCTGTGAGCCCGCTGTCGGGTAGGGGCCGTCTCTAGATGTCGCCGACTTGGACTTCCCAAGCGCTTAGTCCAGTGCTCTGCACGCGGGAAGCGCTCAATAAATACGATTGGATGAATGAATGAATGAATGTTGGGTAGGGCCCGTCTCTAGATGTTGCCAACTTGGACTTCCCAAGCGCTTAGTCCAGTGCTCTGCACGCGGGAAGCGCTCAATAAATACGATTGGATGAATGAATGAATGAATGTTGGGTAGGGACCGTCTCTAGATGTTGCTGACTTGGACTTCCCAAGCGCTTAGTCCAGTGCTCTGCACGTGGGAAGCGCTCAATAAATACGATTGAATGAATGAATGAATGTTGGGTAGGGACCGTCTCTAGATGTTGCCAACTTGGACTTCCCAAGCACTTAGTACAGCGCTCTGCACACAGGAAGCACTCAAATACGATTGAATGAATGAATGAATGAATGTTGGGTAGGGCCCGTCTCTAGATGTTGCCGACTTGGACTTCCCAAGTGCTTAGTACAGTGCTATGCACGCGGGAAGCGCTCAATAAATACGATTGGATGAATGAATGAATGAATGTTGGGTAGGGCCCGTCTCTAGATGTTGCCGACTTGGACTTCCCAAGTGCTTAGTCCAGTGCTCTGCACACAGGAAGCGCTCAATAAATACGATTGAATGAATGAATGTTGGGTAGGGATCGTCTCTTGATGTTGCCGACTTGGACTTCCCAAGCGCTTAGTCCAGTGCTCTGCACGCGGGAAGCGCTCAATAAGTACGATTGAATGAATGAATGAATATTAAGTGCTTAACACATGCCATCATTAATCCCTTCTAGCCTGTGAGCCCGCTGTTGGGTTGGGACCGTCTCTAGATGTTGCCGACTTGGACTTCCCAAGCGCTTAGTCCAGTGCTCTGCACACAGGAAGCGCTCAATACATACGATTGAATGAATGAATGAATGAATGAATGAATGAAGAAATACGATTGGATGGATGAATGAAAGAATGAATGAATGAATGAATGAAATTAAGCACTTAAATGCTATCATTAATCCCTTCCAGACTGTGAGCTCATTGTCGAGTAGGGACCGTCTCTAGATGTTGCCGACTTGGACTTCCCAAGCGCTTAGTCCAGTGCTCTGCACGCGGGAAGCGCTCAATAAATACGATTGGATGAATGAATGAATGAATGTGGGGTAGGGATTGTCTCTAGATGTTGCCGACTTGGACTTCCCAAGCGCTTAGTCCAGTGCTCTGCACGCAGGAAGCGCTCAATAAATACGATTGGATGAATGAATGAATGAATGTTGGGTAGGGATCGTCTCTAGATGTTGCCAACTTGGACTTCCCAAGCGCTTAGTCCAGTGCTCTGCACGCGGGAAGCGCTCAATAAATACGATTGGATGAATGAATGAATGAATGTTGGGTAGGGCCCATCTCTAGACGTCGCCGACTTGGACTTCCCAAGCGCTTAGTCCAGCGCTCTGCACACAGGAAGCGCTCAATACATACGATTGAATGAATGAATGAAGAAATACGATTGGATGGATGAATGAAAGAATGAATGAATGAATGAATGAAATTAAGCACTTAAATGCTATCATTAATCTATTCCAGACTGTGAGCTCATTGTTGAGTAGGGACCGTCTCTAGATGTTGCCGACTTGGATTTCCCAAGCGCTTAGTACAGTGCTCTGTACACAGGAAGCACTCAATAAATACGACTGACTGAATGAATGAATAAATACGATTGAATGAATGAATGAATATTGAGCACTTAACAAATGCCATCATTATTAATCCCTTCTAGACTGTGAGCCCGCTGTCAGGTAGGGACCGTCTCTAGATGTTGCCAACTTGGCTTCCCAAGCGCTTAGTCCAGTGCTCTGCACGCGGGAAGCGCTCAATAAATACGATTGGATGAATGAATGAATGAATGTTGGGTAGGGCCCGTCTCTAGATGTTGCCAACTTGGACTTCCCAAGCGCTTAGTCCAGCGCTCTGCACAAAGGAAGCGCTCAATAAATACGATTGAATGAACGAATGAATGAAGAAATACGATTGAATGAATGGACGAATGAATGGATGGATGGATGGATGAATGAATGAATATTGAGCACTTAACAAATGCCATCATTATTAATCCCTTCTAGACTGTGAGCCCATTGTTGGGTAGGGACCGCCTCTAGATGTTGCCGACTTGGACTTCCCAAGCGCTTAGTCCAGTGCTCTGCACACGGGAAGCGTTCAATACATACGATTGAATGAATGAATGAATGAATACGATTGAATGAATGAATGAATATTGAGCACTTAACAGATGCCATCATTATTAATCCCTTCTAGCCTGTGAGCCCACTGTTGGGTAGGGACCGTCTCTAGATGTTGCCGACTTGGACTTCCCAAGCGCTCAGTCCAGTGCTCTGCACGCGGGAAGCGCTCAATAAATACGATTGAATGAATGAATGAATGAATGTTGGGTAGGGCCCGTCTCTAGATGTTGCCGACTTGGACTTCCCAAGCGCTTAGTCCAGTGCTCTGCACGCGGGAAGCGCTCAATAAATACGATTGGATGAATGAATGAATGAATGTGGGGTAGGGATCGTCTCTAGATGTTGCCGACTTGGACTTCCCAAGCGCTTAGTCCAGTGCTCTGCACGCAGGAAGCACTCAATAAATACGATTGAATGAATGAATGAATGAATGTTGGGTAGGGCCCGTCTCTCGATGTTGCCAACTTGGACTTCCCAAGCGCTTAGTCCAGTGCTCTGCACGCGGGAAGCGCTCAATAAATACGATTGAATGAATGAATGAATGAAGAAATACGATTGAGTGAATGGACGAATGAATGGATGGATGAATGAATGAATGAATGAATGAATATTGAGCACTTAACAAATGCCATCATTATCAATCCCTTCTAGACTGTGAGCCCATTGTTGGGTAGGGACCGCCTCTAGATGTTGCCGACTTGGACTTCCCAAGCGCTTAGTCCAGTGCTCTGCACACAGTAAGCACTCAATAAATACGATTGAATGAATGAATGAATGAATACGATTGAATGAATGAATGAATATTGAGCACCTATAGCCTGTGAGCCCACTGTTGGGTAGGGACCGTCTCTAGATGTTGATGACTTGGACTTCCCAAGCGCTTAGTCCAGTGCTCTGCACGCGGGAAGCGCTCAATAAATACGATTGAATGAATGAATGAATGAATGTTGGGTAGGGCCCGTCTCTAGATGTTGCCGACTTGGACTTCCCAAGTGCTTAGTACAGTGCTCTGCACGCGGGAAGCGCTCAATAAATGGACGCACACAAAAACACCCACATGGACACACACATGGCCATGGACACACACGGAAACAGGCACCCACATGGACACACACACAGATACACGCACAGACACCCACATGGAAACACACATATCCACACACGGTCACACACAAGCACCCACACGGACACCCAAATGGCCAAGGACACACACGGATACAGGCACCCACATGGACACACACACACAGATACACGCACACAAACACCCACATGGAAACACACATATCCACACACGGTCACACAAAAGCACCCACATGGACACAAACGCAGACACGGACATACACATATCCACACACAAACACCCACGCGGACACACACGTAACCACACATGGAGATACACACAAGCAAGCACCCACATGGCCGCAGACACACCCAGACACGGACACACACGTGTCCACACCTGGACGCCGACGCACGGACACGGGCCCGCACGTGGCCGCACACATACTCACGGACACACATACAGCCCCCCCCCCCCCAAAACAGACCCACACACATACACCGCACATAGACACTCACAAACACCCAGACCCTCCCGAGCGGTTCAGCGGAGCGCTCAGGCCTCCGCGTGCCGGGACTCCCTCCAGGGACTGTACTGGACTCTCCCCGGTGCTCCGCACACAGTGGCGACCTCGAAGGCGGGGATGGGGGAGACTGGCTCCGTCGGCCAGGCGCTCAGTACAGCGCTCGGCCCGCGGGAAGCGCTCGATGGCCGCCGTCGACGGGGAAGGCCCGGGGGGCCGGGGGTGGGTTTTGGGGGTCGGGGATGGGCCCGGGGGGGGGGGGGTGTGTGTCCACCTTGACTCTGCTCTTGAGGGGTGGCGTCCAAGACCTGCCAACCACCGTAGGAGGACCCCAGGTCCGGCCGGGCGAACCAGCTCTCGTTCCAAACGTGGAAGTTCCTGCCGGGATCCGGAGTTTGGTCCCAGGAGTCCGGGACGCCCCCCCTTCCGGTCTCCATCCCCCACCCAGGGGTGCTCAGTAAGTCCCACGACGGCTACCAGAGAAGCAGCGTGGCTCGGTGGAAAGAGCCCGGGCTTTGGAGTCCGAGGTCCCAGGTTCCAAGCCTCGTCCTTTCCCCCGGCGCTCACTACACTGCCCCGCCCGCACCCAGTGGGCCCGCAATAGATCCTGTGATCGAAGCCCCTCGTGGGCCGGGAATCGGTCCCTTCTCTGGCTTGTCCCTCTTCCCCAGCGCTCAGTACGGGGGACGGGGGTGGGGGGAGCACCTCGTGGGTACTCACTCCTTCCTCCTCCTCCCCTTCCCCTCCTTCTCTTTTTCCTCTTCCTCCTGCCTTTTCCCTCTTATCATCTTCTTGCTCCTCCTTTTCCTCCTCTTCCTCCTTTTCCTCCTCTTCCTCCTCCTCCTCTCCTCCTTTCCCCGCTCTGCCTCCTCTTCCCCCCTCCACCTTCTCCTCCTCATTTTCCTCCTCTTCCTCCTCCTTTTCTTCCTCTTTCACCTCCTTCTTTTCCTCCTCCTCCTCTTCTCCTCCCCCTCCTCCTTTTCCTCCTCTTCATCCTCTTCCTTGCCCCTCCTCCTCTTTTTTCTCCTCCTCCTTTCCCTCCTCCTCCTCTTCTCCTCCCCCTCCTTCTTTTCCTCCTCTTCCTCCTCCTCCTTTCCCTCCTCCTCCACCTCCTTTTCTCCTCCTTTTCCTTTCACCTCCTCCCTTTCCTCCTCCTCCTTTTCCTCCCTCTCCTCCTCCTCCCCCTCCTCTTCCTTTTCCTCCACCTCCCCCTTTTCCTCCTCTTTTCCCTCCTCCTCCTTTCCTTCCTCCTACTTTCCCTCCTCCTCTTCCTTTCCCTCCTCCTCCTCTTCCTTTTCCTCCTCCTCCTCCACCTCCTTTTCTCCTCCTCCTCTTCCTCCTCTTTCACCTCCTCCCTTTCCTCCTCCTCCTCCTTTCCTTCCTCCTACTTTCCCTCCTCCTCTTCCTTTCCCTCCTCCTCCTCTTCCTTTTCCTCCTCCTCCTCCACCTCCTTTTCTCCTCCTTCTCTTCCTCCTCTTTCACCTCCTCCCTTTCCTCCTCCTCCTCCTTTCCCTCCCCTTTTCCTCCTCCTCCTTTCGCTCCTCTTCCTCCTCCTCCTTTTCCTCCCTCTCCTCCTCCTTTCCCTCCTCCTCCTCCTCCCCCTCCTCTTCCTTTTCCTCCTCCTCCCCCATTTCCTCCTCTTTTCCCTCCTCCTCCTTTCCTTCCTCCTACTTTCCCTCCTCCTCCTCCTTTCCCTCCTCCTCCTCCTTTCCTCCTCCTCCTCTTTTCCTCCTCCTCCTCCTCTTCCTTTTCCTCCTTCTCCTTTCCCTCCTCCTCCTTTCCCCCTCCTCCTCTTCCCCCTCCGCCTCCTCTTCCTTTTCCTCCTCCTCCTTTCCCTCCTCCTCCTCTTCCTCCTTCTCCTTTTCCTCTTCCTTGTCCTCCTCTTCTCCTCCTCCTTCTTTCCCCCTCCTCCTCCTCCTTTCCCCCTCCTCCTCTTCCTCTTCCTCCTTTTCCTCTTCCTTGTCCTCCTCTTCTCCTCCTCCTCCTTTTCCTCCTCCTTTTCCTCCTCTTTCCCTCCTCCTCCTCCTCCTCCTCCCCTTCCTCCTCCTCCTTTCCGTCCTCCTCCCCGTCCCCCCGGCCCGGGGCCCCGCACCACATGCTGTCCTCGGTGATGTCGTCCAGGGCCCGGCCGAAGCTGTCCACGTATTTGTCCACGATGAGGTTCCCGTCCGTGTCGTGGGCGGAGTTGAAGTTGGACACGACGCGCGTGGCCAGCCCCAGGCACCGCAGCACTGAAACGCCAAATACCAGCATCATTAGTAGTACTAGTAGTACTAGTAGTAACAAATTTGTTAACCAATACCATTATTATTATTGTTAGCTCAGTGCCTCCAGCGCTCAGTACAGTGCCTGCCACCTAGTAAGCGCTTAACCAATACCATCATCATCATTATTAGTAGTATTAATGATTATTAATTATTAGTAGTATTAATTAGTAGTATTAGTAGTACAGTGCCTGTCACATAGTAGCGCTTAACAAATACCATCATCAATATTAGTAGTAGTAGTACTAGTAGTAACAAATTTGTTAACAAATACCATCATTATTATCATTGTTAGCTCAGTGCCTCCAGCGCTCAGTACGGTGCCTGTCACCTAGTAAGCGCTTAACCAATACCATCATCATCATTATTATTAATAGTAGTAGTACAGTGCCTGTCACGTAGTAAGCGCTTAACAAATACCATCATCATTATTATTAGTAGTAGTACTAGTAGTAACAAATTTGTTAACAAATACCATCATTATTATTATTGTTAGCTCAGTGCCTCCAGCGCTCAGTACAGTGCCTGTCACCTAGTAAGCGCTTAACCAATCCCATCATCATCATTATTATTACTAGTAGTAGTACAGTGCCTGTCACGTAGTAAGCACTTAACAAATACCATCATCATTATTAGTAGTAGTAGTACTAGTAGTAACAAATTTGTTAACAAATACCATCATTATTATTATTGTTAGCTCAGTGCCTCCAGCGCTCAGTACAGTGCCTGTCACCTAGTAAGCGCTTAACCAATACCATCATCATTGTTATTATTAATAGTAGTAGTACAGTGCCTGTCACGTAGTAAGCGCTTAACAAATACCATCATCATTATTAGTAGTAGTAGTAGTAGTAGTAGTATGCAGTGCCTGTCACATAGTAAGCACTTTTAACAAATACCATTATTATTATTGTTAGCTCAGTGCCTCCAGCGCTCAGTACAGTGCCTGTCACCTAGTAAGCGCTTAACCAATACCATCATCATTATTATTAGTAGTAGTAGTACAGTGCCTGTCATGTAGTAAGCGCTTAACAAATTCCATCATCATTATTATTACTAGTAGTAGTGGTAGTACAGTGCCTGTCACGTAGTGAGCGCTTAACAAATACCACCATCATTATTATTGTTAGTAGTAGTATAGTACAGTGCCTGTCACGTAGTGAGCGCTTAACAAATACCACCATCATTATTATTGTTAGTAGTAGTAGTAGTACAGTGCCTGTCACATAGTGAGCGCTTAACAAATACCATCATCATTATTATTGTTAGTAGTAGTGGTAGTACAGTGCCTGTCACATAGTGAGCGCTTAACAAATACCACCATCATTATTATTGTTAGTAGTAGTAGTACAGTGCCTGTCACATAGTGAGCGCTTAACAAATGCCATCATCATTATTATTAGACTGTGAGCCCACTGTTGGGTAGGGACTGTCTCTATATGTTGCCAATTTGTACTTCCCAAGCGCTTAGTCCAGTGCTCTGCACATAGTAAGCGCTCAATAAATACGATTGATGATGATTATTATTATTAATAGTAGTAGTACAGTGCCTGTCACGTAGTAAGCGCTTAACAAAGACCACCATCGTTATTATCACTACTAGTAGTAGTGGTAGTACAGTGCCTGTCACACAGTGAGCGCTTAAGAAATACCATCATCATTATTATTGTTACCTGTATATATGTATATATGTTTGTACATATTTTTTTACTCTATTTATTTATTTAATTTATTTGTACATATCTATTCTATTTATTTTACTTTGTTAGTATGTTTGGTTTTGTTCTCTGTCTCCCCCTTTTAGACTGTGAACCCACTGTTGGGTACGGACTGTCTCTATGTGTTGCCAGTTTGTACTTCCCAAGCGCTTAGTACAGTGCTCTGCACATAGTAAGCGCTCAATAAATACGATTGATGATGATGATGATAGTAGTACAGTGCCTGTCACATAGGGAGCGCTTAACAAATACCACCATCATTATTATTGTTAGTAGTAGTAGTACAGTGCCTGTCACATAGTGAGCGCTTAACAAATACCATCATCATTATTATTGTTAGTAATAGTAGTAGTAGTAGTAGTAGTAGTACAGTGCCTGTCACATAGTGAGCGCTTAACAAATACCATCATCATTATTAGTAGTAGTAGTGGTAGTACAGTGCCTGTCACATAGTGAGCGCTTAATACCATCATCATTATTATTGTTAGTAGTAGTAGTACAGTGCCTGTCACATAGTGAGCGCTTAACAAATACCACCATCATTATTATTGCTAGTAGTAGTAGTACAGTGCCTGTCACATAGTGAGCGCTTAACAAATACCACCATCATTATTATTGTTAGTAGTAGTAGTAGTACAGTACCTGTCACATAGTGAGTGCTTAACAAATACCACCATCATTATTATTGTTAGTAGTAGCAGTACAGTGCCTGTCACATAGTGAGCGCTTAACAAATACCACCATCATTATTATTGTTAGTAGTAGTAGTACAGTGCCTGTCACATAGTGAGCGCTTAACAAATACCACCATCATTATTATTACTAGTAGTAGTAGTAGTAGTAGTTGTAGTACAGTGCCTGCCACGTAGTAAGCGCTTAACAAATACCATCATCATTATTATTACTAGTAGTAGTGGTAGTGCAGTGCCTGTCATATAGTGAGCGCTTAACAAATACCACCATCGTTATTATTAGTAGTAGTAGTACAGTGCCTGTCACACAGTGAGCGCTTAACAAATACCACCATCATTATTATTGTTAGTAGTAGTAGTACAGTGCCTGCCACATAGTGAGCGCTTAACAAATACCATCATCATCATTATTACTAGTAGTAGTGGTTGTACAGTGCCTGTCACATAGTAAGCGCTCAACAAATACCATTATTATTATTGTTATTGTTAGCTCAGTGCCTCCGGCGCTCAGTACAGTGCCCGCCACCTACTAAGCGCTCACCCAATGCCATCACCGTCGTCATTATAATGAAGACGGGCCCCCCGGCCGGCCCCGGGTCCCCCCCCCCGCGAGTCACCTGTGCACATCACCCCGGCGAAGACCCAGCACTGGCCAAACTTGACGGGCTTGTAGCGGGTGCGAAACCACTTGCGGAGGATGGCCACGCTGCCCCTCCAAGCCAGGGGGTCGGTCCCCCCGCTGTAGTCGCCCCGCCACTGGCCCTCTATCACTCCCTTGTCGTCGTTGCTGTTCACCTGCGAACGAGAGTCACCATCACCGTCAGGTTGCCAACTTCCCGAGCGCTTAGTCCAGTGCTCTGCACACGGTAAGCGCCCAATCAATGCGATGGAACGAGTGAATGAGTGAATCAGGACGATAATAATAATAATAATAATGGTGATGATGGCATTTGTTAAGCGCTTACTAGGTGCCCAGCACTGCAGCGGGCAACTTCCCAAGCGCTTAGTCCAGTGCTCTGCACATGGTAAGCGCCCAATCAATACGATGGAATGAGTGAATGAATGAATCAGGACGATAATAATAATAATAATAATAATAATAATGATGATGGCATTTGTTAAGCGCTTACTAGGTGCCCAGCACTGTTGTAGGTGCTGCCGGCGGGCATCTTCCCAAGCGCTTAGTCCAGTGCTCTGCACATGGTAAGCGCTCAATAAATATGATGGGATGAGTGAATGAGTGAATCAGGATGATAATAATAATAATGATGATGGCATTTGTTAAGCGCGGGCATCTTCCCAAGCGCTTAGTCCAGTGCTCTGCACACGATAAGCGCCCAGTCAGTGCAATGGAATGAGTGAATGAGTGAATCAGGATGATAATAATAATAATAATAATAATAATAATAATAATAATAATAATGATGGCATTTGTTAAGCGCTTACTAGGTGCCCAGCACTGTTGTAGGTGCTGCCGGCGGGCATCTTCCCAAGCGCTTAGTCCAGTGCTCTGCACATGGTAAGCGCTCAATAAATATGATGGGATGAGTGAATGAGTGAATCAGGATGATAATAATAATAATGATGATGGCATTTGTTAAGCGTGGGCATCTTCCCAAGTGCTTAGTCCAGTGCTCTGCACACGATAAGCGCTCAATAAATATGACGGGATGAGTGAATGAGTGAATCAGGATGATAATAATAATAATGATGATGGCATTTGTTAAGCACTTACTAGGTGCCCAGCGCTGTTCTAGGCGCTGCTGGCGGGCAACTTCCCAAGCGCTTAGTCCAGTGCTCTGCGCATGGTAAGCGCTCAATCAATATGATGGGATGAGTGAATGAGTGAATCAGGATGATAATAATAATAATGATGATGGCATTTGTTAAGCGCGGGCATCTTCCCAAGCGCTTAGTCCAGTGCTCTGCACACGGTAAGCGCTCAATAAATATGACGGGATGAGTGAATGAGTGAATCAGGATGATAATAATAATAATGATGATGGCATTTGTTAAGCACTTACTAGGTGCCCAGCACTGTTCTAGGCGCTGCCGGCGGGCAACTTCCCAAGCGCTTAGTCCAGTGCTCTGCGCATGGTAAGCGCTCAATAAATATGATGGGATGAGTGAATGAGTCAATCAGGACGATAATAATAATAATAATAATAATGATAATGATAATGACATTTGTTAAGCGCTTACTAGGTGCCCAGCACTGTTCTAGGTGCTGCCGGTGGGCAACTTCCCAAGCGCTTAGTCCAGTGCTCTGCACATGGTAAGCGCTCAATCAATATGATGGGATGAGTGAATGAGTTAATCAGGATGATAATAATAATAATAATAATAATCTAGGCGCTGCCGGCAGGCAACTTCCCAAGCGCTTAGTCCAGTGCTCTGCACACGATAAGCTCCCAATCAGTCCGATGGAATGAGTGAATGAGTGAATCAGGATGATAATAATAATAATAATAATGATAATGACATTTGTTAAGCGCTTACTACTTGCCCAGCACTGTTCTAGGCGCTGCCGGCGGGCAACTTCCCAAGCGCTTAGTCCAGTGCTGTGCACATGGTAAGCGCTCAATAAATATGATGGGATGAGTGAATGAATGAATCAGGATGATAATAATAATAATAATAATAATAATAATAATAATAATTTAGGCGCTGCCAGCAGGCAACTTCCCAAGCGCTTAGTCCAGTGCTCTGCACATGGTAAGCGCTCAATAAATGTGATGGGATGAGTGAATGAATGAATCAGGATGATAATAATAATAATGATGATGGCATTTGTTAAGCGCTTACTAGGTGCCCAGCGCTGTTCTAGGCGCTGCCGGTGGGCAACTTCCCAAGCGCTTAGTCCAGTGCTCTGCACATGGTAAGCGCTCAATAAATATGATGGGATGAGTGAGTGAATGAATGAATCAGGACGATAATAATAATAACAATAATGATGATGGCATTTGTTAAGCGCTTACTATGTGCTCAGCACTGCGGGGTGGGGGGGCATACAAGGTGATCAGGTTGTCCCCCTTGGGGCTCCCGGTCTCCATCCCCATTTGACAGATGAGGAAACTGAGGCCCGGAGAAGTGAAGCGACTCGCCCAAGGTCACACAGCCGACAAGCGGAGGAGCTGGGATGACTTGACACCCGTCCACGTGTTTTGTTTTGTTGTCTGTCTCCCCTCTTTTTTTAAAAAATGGCATTTATTAAGCGCTTACTATGAGCCCGCTGTTGGGTCGGGACCGGCTCTAGATGTTGCCGACTTGGACTTCCCAAGCGCTTAGTACAGTGCTCTGCACACAGTAAGCGCTCAATAAATACGATTGAATGAATGAATTAGTCCAGTGCTCTGCACACAGTAAGTGCTCAATAAATACGATTGATGAATGAATGAATACCATTGAATGAATGAATGGATGGATGAATGAATGAATGAATGAATGAATGGGATTAAAACCCATGACCTCTGGGTCCCAAGCCCGGGTTCTTGCCACTGAAGGTGTTTCCGAGGCGCTTACTATATGCCGGCGGAAAGAGCCCGGGCTTGGGAGTCAGAGGTCGTGGGTTCGAATCCCGGCTCCGCCGCTTATCAGCCGGGTGACGTTGGGCGAGTCGCTTTACTTCTCCGGGCCTCAGTGACCTCATCTGGAAAACGGGGATGAAGACCGGGAGCCCCACGGGGGACAACCCGATCACCTCGTATCCCTCCCCCAGCGCTTATGAGCCCCACGGGGGACCGTCCGATGACCTTGTATATTCATTTATTTATTTATTTATTTTACTTGTACATTTCTATCCTATTGATTTTATTTTGTTTCTTTATTTATTTTATTTTGTTGGTATGTTTGGTTTTGTTCTCTGTCTCCCCCTCTTAGACTGTGAGCCCGCTGCCGGGTAGGGACTGTCTCTAGGTGTTGCCAATTTGTACTTCCCAAGCGCTTAGTACAGTGCTCTGCACATAGGAAGCGCTCAATAAATACGACTGATTGATTGATTGATTGATTGTATGTCCCCCAGCGCTTAGGACAGTGCTGGGCACATAGTAAGCGCTTCACAAATACCAGAATGATTATTATTATTTGACAGACGAGGCCCAGAGAAGCGAAGCGACTCGCCCGCGGTCACGCAGCCCCCCTGCCCCTCCCCTCCAGAGTTGGGGGTCTCCCCCAGCCCCCCGACGGCCTCACCATGGCGCTGACCACCCTGCTGACGTAGATGGGGTCCCCTCGTCGGCTGACGTCCATGAGCGGATCCAGCCGGGCGGCGGGGCTTTGGTCCAGGATGGACAGGCAGATGTTCAGGATGTTCTCCTCGAACTGGGCCGGGGGGGAGCGGGAGGGCGAGGGGTGGCCAGGCGCCCCGGCTAGGGGACCCCTCCCGGCCCCCCGGATGATAATAATAATAATAATAATAATGATCGAATTTATAAAGCGCTTACTATGTGCCAAGCACTGTTCGAAGCGCCGGGGAGGTTACAAGGTGATCGGGTTGTCCCTCGGGGGGCTCACAGTCTTCATCCCCATTTGACAGAGGAGGGAACTGAGGCCCAGAGAAGCGAAGTGATTGGCCCAAAGGCACTTTTAACTTCTCTGTGCCTCATCTGTAAAATAATAACGATGGCATTTATTAAGCGCTTACTATGTGCCAAGCCCTGGTCGAAGCGCCGGGGAGGTTACAAGGTGATCGGGTTGTCCCTCGGGGGGCTCCCAGTCTTCATCCCCATTTGGCAGATGAGGCCCAGAGAATCAATCAATCACTCAATCGTATTTATTGAGCGCTTACTGGGTGCAGAGCACTGGACTAAGCGCTTGGGAAGTCCAAGTTGGCAACATCTAGAGACGGTCCCTACCCGACAGCGGGCTCACGGTCTCAAAGGGGGAGACAGAGAACAAAACCAAACGTACTAACACAATAAAATAAATAGAATAGGTAGGTACAAGTAAAATAAATATGAAGTGACTCGCCCAAAGTCACCCAGCTGATGAGTGGCGGAGCCGGGATTTGAACCCGTGACTTCTGACTCCAAAGCCCGGGCTTTTTCCACTGAGCTGCGCCGCTTCGGGGTCTGACGGAGCTCGCGGTCTTCATCCCCATTTCGAGACTGTGAGCCCGTCGTTGGGTAGGGACCGTCTCTCTATGTTGCCGGCTTGTACTTCCCGAGCGCCCAGTACAGCGCTCTGCACACAGTAAGCGCTCAGTAAATACGATTGAATGGATGAATGAATGGACTTGACAGATGAGGGCCCGGAGGCCCGGAGAAGTGAAGCGACTTATCGTCATTGTGCCACTTTTTCATTCATTCAGTCGTGTTTATTGAGCACCCACTGGGTATATGTTGCCGACTTGTACTTCCCAGGCGCTTAGTACAGCGCTCTGCACACAGTAAGCGCTCAATAAATACGATTGATGATGATGATGATGGACTGAGCGTTTGGGGGAATCCAGCAAAGAGGCCCAGTCCCCGCTCACAAGGAGGTGACGGCCTAGAGGGGGAGAGGGACGTGAGGGGAAAGGAATAAATGAGGGAGGAGGGGGACGGGGGGCGAGTTCGGGTGACGCGGAAGGGAGCGGGAGAAGAGGAAAAGGGGGATGCAGTCAGGGAAGGCTTCTGGGAGGAGGAGGTGGGCCTTCCCTACGGCTCTGAAGGCCGGGAGAGCGACGGTCTGTGGGATTTGAGGCGGGAGGCCTTGGGCCGGCGGCAAGATAGACGAGACGGAGGCCCAGGGAGAAAGTGGGCGTTAGAAGAGCGGAGCGTGAGGGCCGGACTGTAGTAGACGACCGGCGAGGGGAGGTAGGAGGGGGCCGGGGGATTGAGGCCTACAAAGCCGACGGTGACGGGTTTCCGTCCGCTGCGGAGGTGGATGTCGGCTCCCCGGGGGTCCGCGGCTGCCGACTCTACTGCGTTGGACTCTCCCAAGCGCTTAGCGCAGTGCTCGGAGACCGCGAGCTCAGGGGTGGGGAAGGAGAGACAAATATAGAGAGAGAGATGGAGAGAGGAATAAAGAGTGAGAAAGAGAAATAAAGAGAGGGAAAATGGAGAGAAAAGTCAGAAATGGTGACCAGCCTGCTCACCCGGGCCAGGAAATTTAGGACCGTGGCCCGTCTCTTTTCGATCGATCGATCGATCCATCCATCCATCATATCTGTCGAGAGCTGGGATCCCAAAGCCGGACAGTGAAGAAACGGGATAGAAAGAACATCGATTCTTTTGAGACGCGGTGTCGGAGAGGGCTTTGGCGAAGACCGCGGACGGGCCGGAAGACAAAACAGATGGATTTGGGAGCAAATTTAAGCCAAAGTGGTCTTTGGAAGGCCGAATGATTCCACTTCGATGAGCAGATTTGGGACACTCCATCAGGAAGACGGATTCTACGGAGAAGGCACGAAGGCTAGGAAAATTCCAGGGAAAACGTGGGAGAGGGAGACCGGCAGGTGGATGGAAAGAGGCCCTAACAACGGACACGGAAGAAAGGATGCGGAGCGTGGCAGGGGATGGGACGGTCCGGAGAGAGTCCGTCCGCGGAGTCGCTAGGAATCGGAAACGACTCGAAGGCACTTAATAGGAATAATGGGCAGTGGACGGAGCTCTGTACTGAGCGCTCCAGAAGGTACAGCGCCAAAACAGGACACGTTTCCTCCAAGGGGCCTTCCCAGGCTAAAAGTGAGGGGGTCCCGGGGGTCACAGGGGTCACCGGGTCAGGGGTCCCTTTTCCTCTGCTCCCCCTCCTTTCCCCGTCACCCCGACTCTCTCCCTTTCCTCTACCTCCCTCCCCCGCCATAGCGCTTGGGTATCTACGTGCAGATCTAGAATTCCCTTTAATAGCAACGGGCCCGGTCCCTTCCATAGCAACGGGACCGGTCCCTCCCATAGCAACGGTCCCGACAGTCTTTTAGACTGTGAGCCCACTGTTGGGTAGGGACTGTCTCTACATGTTGCCAATTTGTACTTCCCAAGCGCTTAGTCCAGTGCTCTGCACGTAGTAAGCGCTCAATAAATACGATTGATGATCATGATGGCCCCGCCCATAGCAACGGTACCGCCCCCCCAGCCCATAGCAACGGTCCGGGCCTCGCCCATAGCAACGGCCCAACCACAGCCCATAGCAACGGTCTTGGCCCCGCCCATAGCAACGGTACCGCCCCCAGCCCGTAGCAACGGCCCGGGCTTCGCCCATAGCAACGGTCAGGGCCCCGCCCATAGCAACGGTCCCGCCCCCCGGCCGTAGCAACGGCCTGGGCCTCGCCCATAGCAACGATCCCGGCCCTGCCCATAGCAACGGGCTCGGCCCCGCCCATAGCAACGGTCATGATCCCGCCCGTAGCAACGGTCCCGGCCCTGCCCATAGCAACGGGCATGACCCCGCCCATAGCAACGGTCCAGGCCCCGCCCATAGCAACGGTCATGATCCCGCCCGTAGCAACGACCCCGGCCCTGCCCATAGCAACGGGCATGACCCCGCCCATAGCAACGGCCCGGTCCAGCCCATAGCAACGGTCCAGGACCGCCCATAGCAACGGGCATGACCCCGCCCATAGCCACGGTCCAGACCCCGCCCATAGCAACGGTCATGATCCCGCCCGTAGCAACGATCCCGGCCCTGCCCATAGCAACGGGCATGACCCCGCCCATAGCAACGGCCCGGTCCAGCCCATAGCAACGGTCCAGGCCCCGCCCATAGCAACGGGCATGGCCCCGCCCATAGCAACGGCCCGGTCCAGCCCATAGCAACGGTCCAGGCCCCGCCCATAGCAACGGTCAGGATCCCGCCCATAGCAACGGGCATGATCCCGCCCGTAGCAACGATCTCGGCCCCGCCCATAGCAACGGGCATGACCCCGCCCATAGCAACGGCCCGGTCCATCCCATAGCAACGGTCCAGGCCCCGCCCATAGCAACGGTCAGGATCCCGCCCGTAGCAACGATCCCGGCCCTGCCCATAGCAACGGGCATGACCCCGCCCATAGCAACGGCCCGGTCCAGCCCATAGCAACGGTCCAGGCCCCGCCCATAGCAACGGTCATGATCCCGCCCGTAGCAACGATCCCGGCCCTGCCCATAGCAACGGGCATGACCCCGCCCATAGCAACGGCCCGGTCCAGCCCATAGCAACGGTCCAGGCCCCGCCCATAGCAACGGTCAGGATCCCGCCCATAGCAACGATCCCGGCCCTGCCCATAGCAACGGTCCAGGCCCCGCCCATAGCAACGGTCATGATCCCGCCCGTAGCAACGATCCCGGCCCTGCCCATAGCAACGGGCTCGGCCCCGCCCATAGCAACGGCCCGGTCCAGCCCATAGCAACGGTCCAGGCCCCGCCCATAGCAACGGCCCGGTCCCCGGCCCCCTCACCTGGCCGTAGTTCCATCCCTGGGGGCGGATGCGCTCCTTGACGCCGCGGAAGATGACGCCGTGCTCGTTGAGCACGTACTCCTCCCGCTCCTCCTCCGAGCTCAGGTGCACCGCATCCTCTGCGGGGGGCGGGGAGGGGGAAGGGGGGCCCGGGGGTCAGGGGGTCGCAGGGGATGTCAAAGGGTCCTAAGGGTCAGTGGGCCCGCTGTTGGGTAGGGACCGTCTCTCTATGTTGCCAACTTGGACTTCCCAAGCGCTTAGTACAGTGCTCTGCACACAGTAAGCGCTCAAGAAATAGCCCATTGATGATTATTCTCGCTAATAAACACAAAGGCCCACTGTTTCTAGACTGTGAGCCCGCTGTCGGGTAGGAACTGTCTCTATATGTTGCCAACTTGGACTTCCCAAGCGCTTAGTACAGTGCCCGCTGTCGGGTAGGGACCGTCTCTAGATGTTGCCGACTTAGACTTCCCAAGCGCTTAGTACAGTGCTCTGCACAACAGTAAGCGCTCCAGAAATAGTCCATTGATGACTATTCTCGTTAATAAACACAAAGGCCCACTGTTTCTAGACTGAGAGCTCGCTGTCAGGTAGGGACTGTCTCTATATGTTACCAACTTGGACTTCCCAAGCGCTTAGTACAGTGCTCTGCACACAGTAAGCGCTCAAGAAATAGCCCATTGCTGATTATTCTCGTTAATAAACACAAAGGCCCACTGTTTTTAGACTGTGAGCTCGCTGTCGGGTAGGAACCGTCTCTCTATGTTGCCAACTTGTACGTCCCAAGCGCTTAGTACAGTGCCCTGCACACAGTAAGCACTCAATAAATACGACTGAACGAACGAAAGGCCTGCTTGTTTTCCCGGGAGTTTGGCGGGCGAAGGAACCGGCAGAGCGGGGACTGGGCGTCCGGGGAAGTCCCGGCGTGGGGAAACTGAGGCCGCAGACCTTACCCGGAGCCCAGGGGTTGAAGAGCAGCACAAACTGCCCCAGCTTCTGGACGCTGCGCGGGCCACGCGAGGACACGCGGACGCTCAGCTTGTAGCGGCCTACGGGCGCGTCGGCCGGGCTGCAGATGGAGACCCCCACCGCGTTGGGAGGCCCGGCCTCCTCTTTGGCCTCCACCGCGGCCTTCCAGCGGGCCTCGGCCTCCTCTTCCTCCTCCTCCTCCTCCTCCTCCTCCGACGTGGAGAACAAGGCCTTGGTCCGGAGCTCCTCCGACGCCCGGGACCCTGCCGGGGACGGGAGGTGACCGTTCACCCGCCGGGCGGTCGATAATAATATTACTAATAATGAAGATGGCATCTGTGAAGCGCTTACTACGTGCCCAGCGCCGTACTAAGCGCCGGGGGAGAGACAAGGTGATCAGGTTGTCCCCCGTGGGGCTCACGGTCTTCATCCCCGTTTGACAGAGGAGGAACTGAGAGAAGTGAAGCGACTGGCCCAAAGTCACCCAGCAGATAATAATAATAATAATAATAATAATGATGATGGTATTTGTTAAGCGCTTACTATGTGCCAAGCACTGTTCTAAGCGCTGGCGGGGGGGATACGAGGTGATCAGGTTGCCCCCCGTGGGGCTCACGGTCTTCATCCCCATTTCGCAGAGGAGGAACTGAGAGAAGTGAAGCGACTGGCCCAAAGTCACCCAGCAGATAATAATAATAATAACAATAATAATAATAATAATAATAATGGTATTTGTACATATTTATTACTCTATTTATTTATTTATTTATTTTACTTGTACATATCTATCCTATTTATTTTATTTTGTTAGTATGTTTGGTTTTGTTCTCTGTCTCCCCCTTTTAGACTGTGAGCCCGCTGTTGGGTAGGGACTGTCTCTATATGTTGCCAATTTGTACTTCCCAAGCGCTTAGTACAGTGCTCTGCACATAGTAAGCGCTCAATAAATATGACTGATTGATTGATTGATTGATTGTTAAGCGCTTACTATGTGCCAAGCACTGTTCTAAGCGCTGGGGGGGATACAAGGTGATCAGGTTGTCCCCCGTGGGGCTCACGGTCTTCATCCCCATTTCGCAGAGGAGGAACTGAGAGAAGTGAAGCGACTGGCCCAAAGTCACCCAGCAGATAATAATAATAATAATAATAATGGTGGTATTTGTTAAGCGCTTACTATGTGCCAAGCACTGTTCTAAACGCTGGGGGGGATACAAGGTGATCAGGTTGTCCCCCGTGGGGCTCACGGTCTTCATCCCCATTTCGCAGAGGAGGAACTGAGAGAAGTGAAGCGACTGGCCCAAAGTCACCCAGCAGATAATAATAATAATGATAATAACAATAATAATAATAATAATAATGGTATTTGTTAAGCACTTACTATGTGCCAAGCACTGTTCTAAGCTCTGGGGGGGCTACAAAGTCATCAGGTTGTCCCACGTGGGGCTCATGGTCTTCATCCCCATTTGACAGAGGAGGAACTGAGAGAAACGAAGGGACTGGCCCAAAGTCACCCAGCAGATAATAATAATAATAATAATAATAATAATAATAATAATAATAATAATAATGGTATTTGTTAAGCGCTTACTATGTGCCAAGCACTGTTCTAAGCGCTGGGGGGGCTACAAAGTCATCAGGTTGTCCCACGTGGGGCTCATGGTCTTCATCCCCATTTGACAGAGGAGGAACTGAGAGAAACGAAGGGACTGGCCCAAAGTCACCCAGCAGATAATAATAATAATAATAATAATAATAATAATGGTATTTGTTAAGCGCTTACTATGTGCCAAGCACTGTTCTAAGCGCTGGGGGGGATACAAGGTGATCAGGTTGTCCCCCGTGGGGTTCACAGTCTTCCTCCCCATTTCGCAGAGGAGGAACTGAGAGAAGTGAAGCGACTGGCCCGAAGTCACCCAGCAGATAATAATAATAATAATAATAATAATAATAATAATGGTATTTGTTAAGCGCTTACTATGTGCCAAGCTCTGTTCTAAGCGCTGGGGGGGATAGAAAGTCATCAGGTTGTCCCCTGTGGGGCTCATGGTCTTCGTCCCCATTTCACAGAGGAGGAACTGAGAGAAGTGAAGCGACTGGCCCAAAGTCACCCAGCAGATAATAATAACAATAATAATAATACTAATAATAATAATGGTATTTGTTAAGCGCTTACTATGTGCCAAGCACTGTTCTAAGCGCTGGGGGGGGGATACAAGGTGATCAGGTTGTCCCCCGTGGGGCTCACGGTCTTCATCCCCATTTCGCAGAGGAGGAACTGAGAGAAGTGAAGCGACTGGCCCAAAGTCACCCAGCAGATAATAATAATAATAATAATAATAATAATAATAATAATGGTATTTGTTAAGCGTTTACTATGTGCCAAGCACTGTTCTAAGCGCTGGGGGGGGATACAAGGTGATCAGGTTGTCCCCCGTGGGGCTCACGGTCTTCGTCCCCATTTTACAGAGGAGGAACTGAGAGAAGTGAAGTGACTGGCCCAAAGTCACCCAGCAGATAATAATAATAATAATAATGATGGTATTTTTTAAGCGCTTACTATGTGCCAAGCACTGTTCTAAGCGCTGGGGGGGATACAAGGTGATCAGGTTGTCCCCCGTGGGGCTCATGGTCTTCATCCCCATTTCGCAGAGGAGGAACTGAGAGAAGTGAAGCGACTGGCCCGAAGTCACCCAGCAGATAATAATAATAATAACAATAATAATAATAATAATGGTATTTGTTAAGCGCTTACTATGTGCCAAGCACTGTTCTAAGCGCTGGGAGGGATACAAGGTGATCAGGTTGTCCCCCGTGGGGCTCATGGTCTTCATCCCCATTTCGCAGAGGAGGAACTGAGAGAAGTGAAGCGACTGGCCCAAAGTCACCCAGCAGATAATAATAATAATAATAATAATAATAATAATAATAATGGCATTTGTTAAGCGCTTACTATGTGCCAAGCACTTTTCTAAGCGCTGGGGGGGATACAAGGTCATCAGGTTGTCCCCCGTGGGGCTTACGGTCTTCATCCCCATTTCACAGAGGAGGAACTGAGAGAAGTGAAGCGACTGGCCCGAAGTCACCCAGCAGATAATAATAATAATGATAATAATAATAATAATAATAATAATAATAATAATGGTATTTGTTAAGCGCTTTCTATGTGCCAAGCACTGTTCTAAGCGCTGGGGGGGGATACAAGGTGATCAGGTTGTCCCCTGTGGGGCCCACCGTCTTCATCCCCATTTGACAGATGAGGTCACTGAGGCCCAGAGAAGGGAAGTGACTTGCCCCAAGTCACACAGCTGAGAAGTGGCGGAGGCAGGATTAGAACCCACGACCTCTGACTCCCAAGCTGGGGCTCTACCCACTGAGCTGCACCGCTTCTCTGCTCCGTCCAGCTCTTGACCCCCGTCGAGTTGTCCGTCCGTCCACCGGCCCGCCAATCGATCCATCAGTCCGTCCGTCACGAATCAATAATAATAATAATAATAATGGCATTTATTAAGCGCTTACTATGTGCAAAGCACTGTTCTAAGCGCTGGGGAGGTTACCAGGTGATCAGGTTGTCCCATGAGGGGCTCACAGTCTTAATCCCCATTTTACAGATGAGGTCACTGAGGCCCAGAGAAGTGAAGTAACTTGCCCAAAGTCACCCAGCTGACAATCGGCAGAGTCGGGATTCGAACCCATGCCCTCTGACTCCAAAGCCCGGGCTCTTTCCCACTGAGCCACGCTGCCTCTCTAGATAACGATGGCATTTATTAAGCACTTACTACGTGCCAAGCACTGCTCTAAGCGCTGGGGAGGTGACAAGGTGATCAGGTTGCCCCACATGGGGCTCACGGTGCCAACTTGTACTTCCCAAGCGCTTAATACAGTGCTCTGCACACAGTAAGCGCTCAATAAATATGATTGATTGATTAATCCTCATTTTGCAGATGAGGGAACTGAGGCCCAGAGAAGTGAAGTGACTCGACCAAAGTCACACAGCTGACAAGGGGCAGAGGCGTCCATCAGACGTGCAGACTAAGCGCCTGCCGCGTGCGCGGGGCACTGTACTGAGCGCTCGGGAGAGTCCAATAGAGTGGGCAGACCCACCTTCTCTGCCCTTAAAGGACCGTAGAGTCCTAGACTGAGCGCTTAGGAGAGGACAGGGACCCGATTCGGGCAGGGATTGCCTCTCTTTATTGCTGATTTCTACTTTCCAAGCGCTTACTACACAGGTGAGCGCTCAGTAAATGCGACTGAATTATTATTAAGTATCTGCTGGGTGGCTCTGGGCCAGTCGCTCCACTTCAGTCACAGGCTCGGCCTCCTCCTCAGCCTCCACTTCAGCCTCCGAGAAGCAGCGGGGCTCAGGGGCAAGAGCCCGCCCAGGCTTGGGAGTCGGAGGTCGTGGGTTCGAATCCCCGCTCCGCCCCTTGTCGGCTGGGGGATTTGGGGTGTGTCGCTTCCCTTCTCTGGGCCTCAGTTCCCTCATCTGGAAAATGGGGATGAAGACCGGGAATCCCCCATGGGGCCACCTGATCACCTTGTAGCTTCCCCGGTGCTTAGAACAGTGCTTGGCACATAGTAAGTGCTTCACAGATACTATTATTATTATCGTCATTACCTCAGCCTCCACCTCAGTCACAGCCTCGGCCTCCACCTCAGCCTCCACCTCAGTCACAGCCTTGGCCTCCACCTTGGCCTCAGCATCTGCCTCAGTCTCCACCTCAGTCACAGCCTTGGCCTCCACCTCAGCCTCCACCTTGGCTTCAGCCCTCACCTCAGCCTCCACCTTAGTCACAGCCTTGGCCTGCACTTTGGCCTCAGCCTCCACCTTGGCCTCAGCCTCCACCTCAGTCACAGCCTTGACCTCCACCTCAGCCTCCACCTCCACCTCAGTCACAGCCTCGGCCTCCACCTCAGTCACAGCCTTGACCTCAGCCTCAGCCTCCACCTTGGCCTCAGCCTCCACCTCAGTCACAGCCTCGGCCTCCACCTCAGTCACAGCCTTGACCTCCACCTCAGCCTCCACCTTGGCCTCAGCCTCCACCTCAGTCACAGCCTCGACCTCCACCTCAGCTTCCACCTTGGCCTCGGCCTCCACCTCGACGTAAGGTTCCACCTCAGTCACAGCCTCGACCTCCACCTCAGTCACAGCCTTGGCCTCCACCTTGGCGTAAGCCTCCACCTCAGTCACAGCCTCGACCTCCACCTTGGCCTCAGCCGCCACCTCAGTCACTGGCTTGACCTCCACCTCAGCCTCCACATCGGCTTCAGCCTCCACCTCAGTCACAGTCTCGGCCTGCACCTCAGGCTCCACCTTGGCCTCAGCCTCCACCTCAGTCACAGCCTTGACCTCCACCTCGGCCTCAGCCTCCACCTCAGTCTCCATCTCAGTCCCAGCCTCGGCCTCCACCTCAGCCTCCACCTCGGCCTCAGCCTCCACCTCAGTCACAACCTTGACCTCCACTTCAGCCTCCACCTCGGCGTCAGCCTCCACCTCAGTCACAGCCTCGGCCTCCACCTCAGCCTCCACCTCAGCCTCCACCTCAGTCACAGCCTCGGCCTGCACTTTGGCCTCAGGCTCCACCTCAGTCACAGCCTTGACTTCCACCTGAGCCTAAGCCTCCACCTTGGCCTCAGCCTCCACCTCAGTCTCCATCTCAGTCCCAGCCTCGGCCTCCACCTCAGCCTCCACCTTGGCCTCAGCCTCCACCTCAGTCACAGCCTCGACCTCCACCTCAGCCTCCACCTCAGTCACAGCCTCGACCTCCACCTCAGCCTCCACCTCAGCGTCAGCCTCCACCTCAGTCACAGCCTTGGCCTGCACCTCAGCCTCCACCTTGGCCTCAGCCTCCACCTCAGTCTCCACCTCAGTCACAGCCTCGGCCTGCACTTTGGCCTCAGCCTCCACCTCAGTCACAGCCTCGGCCTGCACCTTGGCCTCAGCCTCCACCTCAGTCCCAGCCTCGACCTCCACCTCAGCCTCCACCTTGGCGTCAGCCTCCACCTCAGTCACAGCCTCGGCCTGCTCCTCAGCCTCCACCTTGGCCTCAGCCTCCACCTCAGTCACAGCCTCGACCTCCACCTCAGCCTCCACCTCAGCGTCAGCCTCCACCTCAGGCACAGCCTCGGCCTGCACCTCAGCCTCCACCTTGGCCTCAGCCTCCACCTCAGTCACAGCCTTGACCCCCACCTCAGCCTCCACCTCAGTCACAGCCTTGGCCTCCACCTGAGCCTCCACCTCGGCATCAGCCTCCACCTCAGTCACAGCTTCGGCCTCCTCCTCAGCCTCCACCTCAGTCACAGCCTCGGCCTGCACTTTGGCCTCAGCCTCCACCTCAGTCACAGCCTCGGCCTGCACCTTGGCCTCAGCCTCCACCTAAGTCACAGCCTCGACCTCCATCTCAGCCTCCACCTCAGTCTCCATCTCAGTCACAGCCTCGGCCTCTACCTCAGCCTCCACCTCAGTCACAGTCTCGGCCTCTACCTCAGCCACCATATCGGCCTCAGCCTCCACCTCAGTCACAGCCTCGACCTCCACCTCAGCCTCCACCTAGGCCTCAGCCTCCACCTCAGTCACAGCCTCGGCCTCCACCTCAGTCACAGCCTTGACTTCCACCTCAGCCTCAGCCTCCACCTCAGTCTCCATCTCAGTCACAGCCTCGGCCTCCACCTCGGCGTCAGCCTCCACCTCAGTCACAGCCTCGGCCTCCACCTCAGCGTCAGCCTCCACCTCAGTCACAGCCTCGACCTCCACCTCAGCCTCCACCTCAGTCACAGCCTTGACCTCCACTTCAGCCTCCACCCAGGCCTCAGCCTCCACCTCAGTCACAGCCTCGACCTCCACCTCGGCCTCAGCCTTCACCTCAGCCTCCACCTTCGTCACAGCCTTGGCCTCCACCTCAGTCACAGCCTCGGCCTGCACCTCGGCCTCAGCCTCCACCTCAGCCACAGCCTCGACCTCCACCTCAGCCTCCACCTAGGCCCCGGCCTCCACCTCAGCCTCCGCCTCGGCCTCCACCTCAGCCTCCATCCCAGCCAGGACCTCCGGGTCCTCCCCGGAGCCTCGGCCTCCCCCCGGGCGGCACCCCCGGCCCCGGGGCCCGGCCCTTACCGGTCTCCACGACGAAGCGGAGGCTGTCGCGGGCGCCCAGGGCCCTGCTGAGGCCCAGCGTGAGGCGGAAGGGTCGGCCTCTCCTCACCACCAGCTCGGGGCCCGGAAACGCGGCGGTGCGGTGGCCGGGCCCGTTGGCCTCCCTCTGCCAGTCCACCTGGGCGACCTTCAGGGCTGCGGGGGCCGCGGGGCGGAGCGTCAATTCCTCCCCCGGCGCCCTCCGCTCTCCCGAGCGCCGACCGGCCTCGGAATCCCGTCTCCTCCGGGAAGCCTTCCCTGATTTACCAGCCCGCCCCATTTATCAGCCTGGGGGGGGTCAGAGGTCGCGGGTTCACCCAATCAATCAGGAAGTGCTCGCTCAATCAATCAACCCTATTTATTGAGCACTTCCTGTGTGCAGAGCACTGTGCTGAGCGCTTGGGAAGTCATCATCATCATCAATTGTATTTATTGAGCGCTTCCTGTGTGCAGAGCACTGTACTGAGCGCTTGGGAAGTCCAAGTTGGCAACATCTAGAGCCCTACCCAACAGTGGGCTCACAGTCTAAAAGGCTCAATAGATACGATTGAACGAATGAATGGAGTCCGAGGTCATGGGTTCAAATCCCGGCTCCGCCAATTAATAATAATAATAATGATGATCATCATCATCGATCATATTTATTGAGCGCTTCCTGTGCGCAGAGCACTGTACTGAGCGCTTGGGAAGTCATCATCATCATCATCTGTACTGAGCGCTTGGGAAGTCATCATCATCATCAATTGTATTTATTGAGCGCTTCCTGTGTGCAGAGCACTGTACTGAGCGCTTGGGAAGTCCAAGTTGGCAACATCTAGAGCCCTACCCAACAGTGGGCTCACAGTCTAAAAGGCTCAATAGATACGATTGAACGAATGAATGGAGTCCGAGGTCATGGGTTCAAATCCCGGCTCCGCCAATTAATAATAATAATAATGATGATCATCATCATCGATCATATTTATTGAGCGCTTCCTGTGCGCAGAGCACTGTACTGAGCGCTTGGGAAGTCATCATCATCATCTGTACTGAGCGCTTGGGAAGTCATCATCATCATCAATCGTATTTATTGAGCGCTTCCTGTGTGCAGAGCACTGTACTGAGCGCTTGGGAAGTCCAAGTTGGCAACATCTAGAGCCCTACCCAACAGTGGGCTCACAGTCTAAAAGGCTCAATAGATACGATTGAACGAATGAATGGAGTCCGAGGTCATGGGTTCAAATCCCGACTCCGCCAATTAATAATAATAATGATGATGATCATCATCCATCGTATTTATTGAGCGCTTCCTGTGTGCAGAGCACTGTACTGAGCGCTTGGGAAGTCATCATCATCATCATCTGTAGTGAGCGCTTGGGAAGTCATCATCATCATCATCAATCGTATTTATTGAGCGCTTCCTGTGTGCAGAGCACTGTACTGAGCGCTTGGGAAGTCCAAGTTGGCAACATCTAGAGCCCTACCCAACAGTGGGCTCACAGTCTAAAAGGCTCAATAGATACGATTGAACGAATGAATGGAGTCCGAGGTCATGGGTTCAAATCCCGACTCCGCCAATTAATAATAATAATGATGATGATCATCATCCATCGTATTTATTGAGCGCTTCCTGTGTGCAGAGCACTGTACTGAGCGCTTGGGAAGTCATCATCATCATCATCTGTAGTGAGCGCTTGGGAAGTCATCATCATCATCATCAATCGTATTTATTGAGCGCTTCCTGTGTGCAGAGCACTGTACTGAGCGCTTGGGAAGTCATCATCATCATCTGTACTGAGCGCTTGGGAAGTCATCATCATCATCATCAATCGTATTTATTGAGCGCTTCCTGTGTGCAGAGCACTGTACTGAGCACTTGGGAAGTCATCATCATCATCAATCGTATTTATTGAGCGCTTCCTGTGTGCAGAGCACTGTACTGAGCACTTGGGAAGTCATCATCATCATCAATCGTATTTATTGAGCGCTTACTGTGTGCAGAGCACTGTACTGAGCACTTGGGAAGCCCAAGTTGGCAACATCTAGAGACGGTCCCTACCCAACAGTGGGCTCACAGTCTAAAAGGCTCCATAAATACGATTGAACGAATGAATGGAGTCCGAGGTCATGGGTTCAAATCCCGACTCCGCCAATTAATAATAATAATGATGATGATCATCATCATCGATCGTATGTATTGAGCGCTTCCTGTGTGCAGAGCACTGTACTAAGCGCTTGGGAAGTCCTCATCATCATCATCATCTGTACTGAGCGCTTGGGAAGTCATCATCATCATCAATCGTATTTATTGAGCGCTTCCTGTGTGCAGAGCACTGTACTGAGCGCTTGGGAAGTCATCATCATCATCTGTACTGAGCGCTTGGGAAGTCATCATCATCATCAATCGTATTTATTGAGCGCTTCCTGTGTGCAGAGCACTGTACTGAGCGCTTGGGAAGTCATCATCATCATCATCTGTACTGAGCGCTTGGGAAGTCATCATCATCATCATCAATCGTATTTATTGAGCGCTTCCTGTGCGCAGAGCACTGTACTGAGCGCTTGGGAAGTCATCATCATCATCATCAATCGTATTTATTGAGCGCTTCCTGTGTGCAGAGCACTGTACTGAGCGCTTGGGAAGTCCTCATCATCATCATCTGTACTGAGCGCTTGGGAAGTCATCATCATCATCATCAATCGTATTTATTGAGCACTTCCTGTGTGCAGAGCACTGTACTGAGCTGAGCTCAGCTGTACTGAGCGCTTGGGAAGTCATCATCATTTTATTTTATTTTATTTTATTTTATTTTATTTTATTTTATTTTGTTAGTATGTTTGGTTTTGTTCTCTGTCTCCCCCTTTTAAGACTGTGAGCCCACTGTTGGGTAGGGACTGTCTCTATATGTTGCCAATTTGTAGTTCCCAAGCGCTTAGTACAGTGCTCTGCACATAGTAAGCGCTCAATAAATACGATTGATGATGATGATCATCATCATCTGTACTGAGCGCTTGGGAAGTCATCATCATCATCATCAATCGTGTGTATTGAGCGCTTACTATGTGCAGAGCACTGTACTGAGCGCTTGGGAAGTCATCATCATCATCATCATCATCTGTACTGAGCACTTGGGAAGTCATCATCATCATCAATCGTATTTATTGAGCGCTTCCTGTGCGCAGAGCACTGTACTGAGCGCTTGGGAAGTCCAAGTTGGCAACATATAGGGACGGTCCCTACCCAACAGTGGGCTCACAGTCTAAAAGGCTCAATAGATACGATTGAACGAATGAATGGAGTCCGAGGTCACGGGTTCAAATTCCGGCTCCGCCAAATAATAATAATAATAATACTGATGATGATCATCATCGATCGTATTTATTGAGCGCTTCCTGTGCACAGAGCACTGTACTGAGCGCTTGGGAGTCCAGGTTGGCAACATATAGAGACAGTCCCTACCCAACAGTGGGCTCACAGTCTAATAGGCTCAATAGATACGATTGAACGAATGAATGGAGTCTGAGGTCACGGGTTCAAATCCCGGCTCCGCCAATTAATAATAATAATAATACTGATGATGATCATCATCGATCGTATTTATTGAGCGCTTCCTGTGTGCAGAGCACTGTACTAAGCGCTTGGGAAGTCCAAGCTGGCAACATCTAGGGACGGTCCCTACCCAACAGAGGGCTCACAGTCTAAACGGGGGAGACAGAGAACAAAACCAAACGTAATAACAAAATAAAATAAATAGAATAGATATGTACAAGTAAAATAGAGTAATAAATATGTACAAACATATATACATATATACAGGTATGTATATATATATAAATGATGATGGCATTTGTTAAGCGCTTACTATGTGCAAGGCACTGTTCTAAGCGCTGGGGAGGTTACAAGGTGATCATTATTATTATTATTATTATTATTATTATTCTTGTAACCTCCCCAGCGCTTAGAACAGTGCTTTGCACGTAGTAAGCGCTTAACAAATACCATTATTATTATTATTATTATTATTATCAGGTTGTCCCACGGGGGGGGGCTCCCAGTCTTCATCCCCATTTTCCAGACGAGGGAACTGAGGCCCAGAGAAATGAATTGGCTTGCCCAATGTCACACAGCTGACACTATGTTGCCAATTTGGACTTCCCAAGCGCTTAGTACAGAGCTCTGCACACAGTAAGCGCTCAATAAATACCATTGAGTGAATTTGGCGGAGGCGAGATTCGAACCCATGACCTCGGACTCCAAAGCCCGGGCTCTTTCCACTGAGCCCCGCTGCTTCTCAGCGGGGTGACTTTGGGCAAGTCGCTTCCGTCCTCCGGGCCTCAGTTTCCTCATCTGTCAAATGGGGGATGAAGATGGTGAACCCCCCGTGAAACAACCTGATGACCTTGTCTCTCCCCGCAGCGCTCAGAACAGTGCTTGGCACGTAGTAGGCGCTTAACAAATACCATCTTTATTATTACTGTTTAGGCAAACCATCAGCCCATCCGGTTCGTCCTCATCACCTCAATGCCGGCGCGTTCACAACCTCAGGTGGGCCATTTATGGAAATCTATATAAATGTATATAAATTTATGTAAATAATAATAATAATAATAATAATAATAATGGTATTTGTTAAGCGCTCACTATGTGCCGAGCACTGCTCTAAGCGCTGGGGGAGATACAAGGTCATTAGGTTGTCCCACGTGGGGCTCACAGTCTTCATCCCCATTTTACAGGTGAGGGAACCGAGGCCCAGAGAATAATAATAATAATAATAATAATAATAATAATAATAATACTGACATTTATTAAGTGCTTACTATGTGCTAAGCATTGTTCTAAGCACTGGCGGAGATACAAGGTGATCAGGCTGTCCCACGGGGGGCTCACAGTCTTCATCCCCATTTGACAGGGGAGGGAACCGGGGCCCAGAGAATAATAATAATAATGATGATAATAATAATAATAATAATAATGACATGTATTAAGCGCTCACTATATGCCGAGCACTGGTCTAAGCACTGGGGTAGATACAAGGTGATCAGGTTGTCCCCCGTGGGGCTCCCAGTCTTCATCCCCATTTTACAGGTGAGGGAACTGAGGCCCAGAGAAGAATAATAATAATAATAATAATAATGATAATGATGACATTTATTAAGCACTTACTATGTGCTGAGCACTGTTCTAAGCACTGGGGGAGATACAAGGTGATCAGGCTGTCCCACGGGGGGCTCACAGTCTTCATCCCCATTTTACAGGGGAGGGAACTGAGGCCCAGAGAATAATAATAATAATAATAATAATTATTATTATTATTATTATTATTATTAGTTTTGGTATTTGTTAAGCGCTTACTATGTGCCACGCACTGTTCTAAGCGCCGGGGAGGTTCCAAGGTGATCATTTTGTCCCATGGGGGGCTCCCAGTCTTCATCCCCATTTTCCAGCTGAGGTCACTGAGGCCCAGAGAAGTGAAGCGACTTGCCCAAAGTCACCCAGCTGACAAGTGGCAGAGCCGGGATTTGAACCCATGACCTCGGACTCCAATCAATCAATCAATCAATCAATCGTATTTATTGAGCGCTGACTGTGTGCAGAGCACTGGACTAAGCGCTTGGGAAGTCCAAGTCGGCAACATAGAGAGACGGTCCCGACCCGACAGCGGGCTCACAGTCTAAAAGGGGGAGACGGAGAACAAAACCAAACATACTAACAAAAGAAAATAAATAGAATAGATAGGTACAAGTAAAATAAATAAATAAATAGAGTAATAAATATGTACAAACATATGTGTACAAACATATATG
Organism: Tachyglossus aculeatus; assembly: GCF_015852505.1. Classification (NCBI taxonomy): domain Eukaryota; kingdom Metazoa; phylum Chordata; class Mammalia; order Monotremata; family Tachyglossidae; genus Tachyglossus; species Tachyglossus aculeatus. The sequence goes on from NC_052073.1 coordinate 35,220,499, forward strand.
TACAAACATATATGTACAAATATGTACAAACATATATATATATATATATATATATGTACAAACCTATATCCATATATACAGGTGCAGTGGGGAAGGGAAGGAGGTAAGATGGGGGGATGGAGAGGGGGACGAGGGGGAGAGGAAGGAAGGGGCTCGGTTTTTAGAACAGTGTGTGGCACATAGTAAGCGCTTAACAAATACCAAAATTATTATTATTATTATCATTCTCTGAGCCTCGGTTCCCTCACCTGTAAAATGGGGATGAAGACTGTGAGCCCCCACCGTGGGACAACCTGATCACCTTGGAACCTCCCCAGAGCTTAGAACAGTGCGTGGCACATAGTAAGTGCTTAACAAATACCAAAATTATTATTATCATTATTATTACTATTATTATTATTATCATTATTATCATTCTCTGGGCCTCGGTTCCCTCACCTGTCAAATGAGGATGAAGACTGGGAGCCCCCCGTGGGGCAACCTGATCACCTTGCAACCTCCCCAGCGCTTAGAACAGTGTGTGGCACATAGTAAGCGCTTAACAAATACCAAAATTATTATTATTATTATTATTATTATTATTATTATTATTATTCTCTGGGCCTCGGTTCCCTCACCTGTAAAATGGGGATGAAGACTGAGCCCCCCGTGGGACCACCTGATCACCTTGGAACCTCCCCAGCGCTTAGAACAGTGCGTGGAACATAGTAAGCGCCTAACAAATACCAAAATTATTATTATTATTCTCTGGGCCTCTGTTCCCTCACCTGTCAAATGGGGATGAAGACTGGGAGCCCCCCGGGGGACCACCTCATCACCTTGTCACCTCCCCAGCGCTTAGAACAGTGTTTTATCTTCTAGACTGCGAGCCCACTGTTGGGTAGGGACCGGCTCTCGGTGTTGCCAACGTGGCCTTCCCAAGCGCTTAGTACAGTGCTCTAAAATACGACTGAATGAATGAATGAGTGAATGAATGGATGAATGAGGGGGTGGAATTGGAACCCAGGTCTCCCCCCGGGTTTCTGAGCTTTTGAACGACGGGCATCAGGCCAAAAAGTCCCCCCGCCTCCCCCTCCGCCAGGAGCCCTCTCCCCCTTCCCAGGGCCTCCCGGCTGACTCAGTTTCCCCACCCTGCCAGAAAGGAACACCCTTAATCTGCTCACCAGCCATGGCAGCTCCTCCTGGCCGTGCCAGCCAACTCCCGGGCCCAGCTGGGACAACCACCACCGGCCTCCTCCCACCCCCAGCCCTCCGGCCGGGGGCAGGGCCCGGGTGCCCGGCCAATGGGCACCCTCCCCAGCGGGCCACTTGCCCAGGGGGTGGCCCTCTTGCCCGCTTTGGGGGCCCTCCTCCCTCCAGGAGAGAGACCGGGGCCTTCGGAGCGGGTAATAATCATCATCATCATCATAATCATCATAATCATCATAATAATGGCATTTATTAAGCGCTTACTATGTGCTGAGCACCACTCTAAGCACTGGGGAGGTGGTCCCACATGAGACTCACAGCCTGAATCCCCATTTTCCAGATGAAGGACTGAGGCCTAGAGAATAATAATCATAATAATAATGGTGTTAAGCGCTTACTATGTGCCGAGCACCACTCTAAGCGCTGGGGAGGTGGTCCCACATGGGACTCACAGACTTAAGCCCCATTTTCCAGATGAAGGGACTGAGGCCTAGAGAATAATAATCATAATAATAATGGTATTAAGCGCTTACTATGTGCCGAGCACCACTCTAAGCGCTGGGGAGGTGGTCCCACATGAGACTCACAGCCTGAATCCCCATTTTCCAGATGAAGGGACTGAGGCCTAGAGAATAATAATCATAATAATAATGGTATTAAGCACTTACTATGTGCCGAGCACCACTCTAAGCGCTGGGGAGGTGGTCCCACATGAGACTCACAGCCTGAATCCCCATTTTCCAGATGAAGGACTGAGGCCTAGAGAATAATAATCATAGTAATAATGGTATTAAGCGCTTACTATGTGCCGAGCACCACTCTAAGCGCTGGGGAGGTGGTCCCACATGAGACTCACAGCCTGAATCCCCATTTTCCAGATGAAGGGACTGAGGCCTAGAGAATAATAATCATAATAATAATGGTATTAAGCGCTTACTATGTGCCGAGCACCACTCTAAGCGCTGGGGAGGTGGTCCCACATGAGACTCACAGCCTGAATCCCCATTTTCCAGATGAAGGGACTGAGGCCTAGAGAATAATAATCATAATAATAATGGTATTTGTTAAGCGCTTACTATGTGCTGAGCACCACTCTAAGCGCTGGGGAGGTGGTCCCACATGGGACTCACAGACTTAAGCCCCATTTTCCAGATGAAGGGACTGAGGCCTAGAGAATAATAATAATAATAATAATGGTATTAAGCGCTTACTATGTGCCGAGCACCACTCTAAGCGCTGGGGAGGTGGTCCCACATGGGACTCACAGCCTGAATCCCCATTTTCCAGATGAAGCGACTGAGGCCTAGAGAATAATAATAATAATAATGGTATTTGTTAAGCGCTTACTATGTGCCGAGCACCACTCTAAGCGCTGGGGAGGTGGTCCCACATGAGACTCACAGCCTGAATCCCCATTTTCCAGATGAAGGGACTGAGGCCTAGAGAATAATAATCATAATAATAATGGTATTTATTAAGCGCTTACTATGTGCCGAGCACCGCTCTAAGCACTGGGGAGGTGGTCCCACATGGGACTCACAGCCTTAATCACCATTTTCCAAATGAAGGGACTGAGGCCTAGAGAATAATAATCATAATAATAATGGTATTTATTAAGCGCTTACTATGTGCCGAGCACCGCTCTAAGCGCTGGGGAGGTGGTCCCACATGGGACTCACAGCCTGAATCCCCATTTTCCAAATGAAGGGACTGAGGCCTAGAGAATAATAATCATAATAATAATGGTATTTGTTAAGCGCTTACTATGTGCTGAGCACCACTCTAAGCGCTGGGGAGGTGGACCCACATGGGACTCACAGCCTTAATCCCCATTTTCCAGATGAAGGAACTGAGGCCCAGAGAATAATAATAATAATAATGGCATTTATTAAGCGCTTACTATGTGCCGAGCACTGCTCTAAGCGCTGGGGAGGTTACAGGGTGATCAGGTTGTCCCACATGGGGCTCACAGCCTTAATCCCCATTTTCCAGATGAAGGAAATGAGGCCCAGAGAATAATAATAATAATGATAATAATAATAATAATAATAATGGTATTTGTTAAGCACTTACTATGTGCCAAGCACTGTTCTAAGCGCTGGGGGGTACAAGGTGATCAGGTTGCTCCCCGTGGGGCTCCCAGTCTTCATCCCCATTTTCCAGATGAGGGAACTGAGGCTCAGAGAAGTGAAGTGACTTGCCCAAAGTCACCCAGCTGACAGTTGGCGGAGCCGGGATTTGAACCCATGACCTCTGACTCCAAAGCCCGGGCTTTGGATGTATATATGTATACATATATGTATATATGCATATGTATATAGATATATGTACATACATATACATATATATGCACATATATACGTATATGTATATATATATACCACATGTATACATGTACATGGATATGTATATGTATATATGTTTGTACATATTTATTACTCTATTTAATTTGTCCATATTTATTCTATTTATTTTATTTTGTTAGTATGTTTGGTTTTGTTCTCTGTCTCCCCCTTCTAGACCGTGAGCCCGCTGTTGGGCAGGGACCGTCTCTACATGTTGCCGACTTGTACTTCCCAAGCGCTCAGTACAGTGCTCTGCACACAGTAAGCGCTCGATAAATACGATTGAACGAATGAATGAATGAATTAGACAGATGAGGGAACTGAGGCCCGGAGAAGTGAGGCAGCGTGACTCAGCGGAAAGAGCCCGGGCTTTGGAGTCCGAGGTCATGGGTTCGAATCCCGGCTCCGCCACTTGTCAGCTGGGTGACTTTGGGCGAGTCACTTCACTTCCCTGGGCCTCAGTTTCCTCATCTGTCAAATGGGGATGAAGACTGGGAGCCCCCCGGGGGACAACCTGATCACCTTGTAACCTCCCCAGCGCTTAGAACAGTGCTTGGCACATAGTAAGCGTGAGCCCACTGTTGGGTAGGGCCCGTCCCTATATGTTGCCAACTTGTACTTCCCAAGCGCTTAGTACAGTGCCCTGCACACAGTAAGCGCTCAATAAATACGATTGATTGATTGATTAATAAATGCCATTATTATTATTAGGGAGGAAGTTGCGGAGTCAGAAGGAACTAGTAAGCTCAATGTGAGCAAAGGAACGTGTCTGTTATATTGTTGCATTGTATTTTCCCGAGCGTTTAGTACACAGTCTTCTGCCCACTGTAATCTCTCAGTAAATATGATTGATTGATTGATGGATTGATTGAACCCATTTGCTCTCCAAATGCTTCCATGGAGTTGTCTACACCTCTTCCCTGTATTTCCTCCCCTCTAATTCTCCCCTGGGCCTATGTTGGACTCCCCCGGGGTTGTGATGGACTTCTGGGGTTGTGATGGACGCTCCGAGGTTGTGCTGGACTCTCTGAGGCTTTGATGGACTCCCTGGAGTTGCGACGGACTCCCTGGGGTTATGACGGATCCCCCGGGGTCGTGATGGACTCCCCGAGATTGTGATGGACTCCCCGAGATTGCGATGGACTTTCTGGGGTTGTGATGGACACCCAGGGGATGTGATGGACTTCCTGAGGTGGTGATGGACTTTCTGGGGTTGGGCTGGACTCCCCGGGGTTGTGATGGACTCCCTGAGGTGGTGATGGTCTCTTTGGGGCTGTGATGGACTCCCCGGGATTGGGATGGACCTCCTGAGGTTGTGACGGACTTTCTGGGATTGTGATGGACTCCCAGGGGTTGTGATGGACTCCCTGGGATTGTGATGGATATTCCCTGGGGTGGGGATGTACTCTCTGGGGTTATGACAGATTCCCCGGGGTTGTGATAGACTCTCCGAGGTGGTGATGGACTCCCCGAGGTTGTGATGGACTCCCTAAAACTGCGGTAGACTCTCAGGGGCTGTGATGGACTCCCCAGGTTTGTGATGGACTCCCCGAGGTTGTGATGGACTCCCTAAAACTGCGGTAGACTCTCAGGGGCTGTGATGGACTCCCCAGGTTTGTGATGGACTCCCCGAGGTTGTGATGGACTCTCTGGGGCCCTGATGGACTCTCCACGGTTATGAAGGATCCCCCGGGGTTGTGATGGACTCCCTGAAGTGGTGATGGACTCTCTAAAACTGCGATAGTCTCTCGGGGCTGTGATGGATTTCCCGGAGTTGTGATGGACTCCCCGGGGTTGTGATGGACTCCTCGAGGTTGTGATGGACTCTCTAAAACTGTGATAGACTCTCAGGGGCTGTGATGGGCTCCCCGGAGTTGTGATGGACTCCCCGAGGTTGTGATGGACTCTCTAAAACTGTGATAGACTCTCAGGGGCTGTGATGGACTCCCCTGGGTTGTGATGAACTCCCCGAGGTTGTGATGGACTCTCTGGGGCTCTGATGGACTTCCCAGAGTTGTGTTGGACTCTCTGAGGATGTGATAGACTCCCAGGGTTTCAGCTCCTCAACAGGGACCGAGATAAGCAAATCAGACTAAGTCGGAGGGAGAGCAGGGGTTGAACCCCCATTTTACAGAAGAGGAAACTGAGGCCCAGAGAGGTAAGGCGACTGGCCCAAGGTCACCCAGCAGACAAGCAGTGATAATAATTATGTTATCTGTTAAGCACTTATTATGTGCCGAGCACTGTTCTAAGCGCCGGGGGAGATACAAGGTGATCAGGTTGTCCCCCGGGGGGCTCACAGTCTTCATCCCCGTTTTCCAGATGAGGTCACTGAGGCCCAGAGAAGTGACTTGCGCTGAGAAGTGGCGGAGGCGGGATTAGAACCCGCGACCTCTGACTCCCCAGCCCGGGCTTTGGAGTCAGAGGTCACGGGTTCAAATCCCACCTCCGCCACTTGTCAGCTGGGTGACTCTGGGCAAGTCACTTCCCTTCTCTGGGCCTCAGTTCCCTCATCTGGAAAATGGGGATGAAGACTGGGAGCACCTTCCCGTGGGACACCTGATCTCCCCCATGCTTGGACCAGTGCTTTGCGCATAGTAAGTGCTCAATAAATGCCATTGTTATTATTATTATTATTACTATGCCAGCGCTTATTCATTCATTCATTCATTCATTCATTCAATCGTATTTATTTATTCATTCATTCATTCAATCGTATTTATTGAGCGCTTACTGTGTGCAGAGCACTGTACTAAGCGCTTGGGAAGTCCAAGTTGGCAACATCTAGAGACGGGCCCTACCCAACAGTGGGCTCACAGTCTAGAAGGGGGAGACAGGGAACAAAACCAAACATAGTAACAAAATAAAATAAATAGAATAAATATGTACATGATGCATAACTGCTTAGTGCAGTTCCCGGCACCTAGGAAGCACTTACTGAATGCCATCGTCATTCATTCATTCAATCGTATTTATTGAGCGCTTACTGTGTGCAGAGCACTGTACTAAGCGCTTGTGAAGCCCAATTTGGGAACATATAGAGACGGTCCCTACCCAACAGCGGGCTCACAGTCTAGAAGGGGGAGACAGAGGACAAAACAAAACATAGTAACAAAATAAAATAAATAGAATAAATATATACATGATACATAACTGCTTAGTGCAATCAATCAATCAGTCATATTTATTGGGCGCTTACTGTATGCAGAGCACTGTACTAAGCGCTTGGGAAGTCCAAGTTGGCAACATATAGAGACAGTCCCTACCCAACAGTGGGCTCACAGTCTAAAAGGGCAGTTCCCGGCACCTAGGAAGCGCTTACCAAATGCCATCGTCATTCATTCATTCACTCAATCGTATTTATTGAGCGCTTTCTATGTGCAGAGCACTGTACTAAGCGCTTGGGAAGGACAAGCTGGCAACATCTAGAGACGGTCCCTACCCAACAGCGGGCTCACAGTCTAGAAGGGGGAGACAGACAACAAAACTGAACATAGTAACAAAATAAAATAAGTAGAATAAATCTGTACATAATGCATAACTGCTTAGTGCAGGTCCCGGCACCTAGGAAGCGCTTACTGAATGCCATCGTCATTCATTCATTCATTCATTCATTCAATCATATTTATTGAGCACTTACTGTGTGCGGAGCACTGTACTAAGCGCTTGGGAAGTCCAAGTCGGCAACATCTAGAGACGGGCCCTACCCAACAGCAGGCTCACAGTCTAGAAGGGGGAGACGGACGACAAAACAAAACATAGTAACAAAATAAAATAAATAGAATAAATATGTACATGATACATAACTGCTTAGTGCAATCAATCAATCGTATTTATTGAGTGCTTACTGGGTGCAGAGGGCTGTACTAAGCGCTTGGGAAGTCCAAGTTGGCAACATATAGAGACAGTCCCTACCCAACAGTGGGCTCACAGTCTAAAAGGGCAGTTCCCGGCACCTAGGAAGCGCTTACCAAATGCCATCGTCGTTCATTCACTCATTCAATCGTATTTATTGAGCACTTTCTGTGTGCAGAGCACTGTACTAAGCGCTTGGGAAGGACAAGCTGGCAACATCTAGAGACGGTCCCTACCCAACAGCGGGCTCACAGTCTAGAAGGGGGAGACAGACAACAAAACAAAACATAGTAACAAAATAAAATAAATAGAATAAATATGTACATGATGCATAACTGCTTAGTGCAGGTCCCGACACCTAGGAAGCGCTTACTGAATGCCATCGTCATTTATTCATTCAATCGTATTTATTGAGCGCTTACTGGGTGCAGAGCACTGTACTAAGCGCTTGGGAAGTCCAAGTTGGGGACATATAGAGACGGTCCCTACCCAACAGCGGGCTCACAGTCTAGAAGGGGGAGACAGAGGACAAAACAAAACATAGTAACAAAATAAAATAAATAGAATAAATATATACATGATACATAACTGCTTAGTGCAATCAATCAATCAGTCATATTTATTGGGCGCTTACTGTATGCAGAGCACTGTACTAAGCGCTTGGGAAGTCCAAGTTGGCAACATATAGAGACAGTCCCTACCCAACAGTGGGCTCACAGTCTAAAAGGGCAGTTCCCGGCACCTAGGAAGCGCGTACCGAATGCCACCGTCATGATTAGTCCTCGGTGGTTTTGTCCTTAATCATCAATCGTATTTCTTGAGCGCTTCCTGTGCGCAGAGCACTGTACTAAGCGCTTGGGAAGTCCAAGTTGGCAACATCTAGAGACCGTCCCTACCCAACAGTGGGCTCACAGTCTAAAAGGGCAGTTCCCGGCGCCTTGGAAGCGCGTACCGAATGCCACCGTCATGATTAGTCCTCGGTGGCTTGGTCCTGAATCATCAATCGTATTTATTGAGCGCTTCCTGTGTGCAGAGCACTGTACTAAGCGCTTGGGAAGTCCAAGTTGGCAACATCTAGAGACCGTCCCTACCCAACAGTGGGCTCACAGTCTAAAAGGGCAGTTCCCGGCGCCTTGGAAGCGCGTACCGAATGCCACCGTCATGATTAGTCCTCGGTGGCTTGGTCCTGAATCATCAATCGTATTTATTGAGCGCTTCCTGTGTGCAGAGCACTGTACTAAGCGCTTGGGAAGTCCAAGTTGGCAACATAGAGAGACGCTCCCGACCCAACAGTGGGCTCGCAGTCTAAAAGGGCAGTTCCCGGCACCAAGGAAGCGCGTACCGAATGCCACCGTCATGATTAGTCCTCGGTGGCTTGGTCCTTAATGAGCTTAGCTTCCTGTGAAGTGTTTATAACTGGTTTTTCACCTTATAATTTTGGAAGTTTACGGGCCTGGGCCTGACAAACCCAACTTCCTTAATTTGTCCGCCACCCCGGGGCGGGGGGACAGGGGAATCCGGGGCCCGGCTCCTCCTGCCACCGGAATTACAGGCTGGCATCCGCCACCGCCCGCCTGCCCGCAGCTCCGGCCGGAAAACTCTGGTCCCAAGCCAGAAACTGGGAGAAAAGGGATGGGGAGAGCCCGGGAAAGCAGGCCTCGACCCCCAAATCATTCATTCATTCAATCAATCGAGCGCTTACTGTGTGCAGAGCACTGGACTAAGCGCTTGGGAAGTACAAATTGGCAACGTGGAGAAGCAGGGTGGCTCAGTGGAAAGAGCCCGGGCTTTGGAGTCAGAGGTCACGGGTTCAAATTCTGGCTCCGCCAATTGTCAGCTGGGTGACTTTGGGCCAGTCGCCTCAGTTCCCTCATCAGGAAAATGGGGATGGAGACTGTGAGCCCCACCCCGTGGGACAACCTGATCACCTTGGAACCTCCCCAACGCTTAGCACAGTGCTTGGCATTCATTCATTCATTCAATCGTATTTATTGAGCGCTTACTGTGTGCAGAGCACTGGACTAAGCGCTTGGGAAGTCCAAGTTGGCAACCTCTAGAGTCGGTCCCTACCCAACAGCGGGCTCACGGTCTAGAAGGGGGAGACGGATGACAAAACAACACATATTAACAAAGTAAAATAAATAGAATATGTAAATATGTACAGGTAAAATAGAGTAATAAATCTGTACCAATGCCATCATCATTATTATTATTATTATAAGCAGCGTGGCACAGTGGGAAGAGCCCGGGCTTTGGAGTCAGAGGTCATGGGTTCCAATTCCGGCTCCGCCAACTGTCAGCTGGGTGACTTTGGGAAAGTCACTTATCTTCTCTGGGCCTCAGTTCCCTCACCTGTAAAATGGGGATTAAGACTGTGAGCCCCATATGGGGCAACCTGATCTCCTTGTAAACTCCCCAGTGCTTAGAACAGTGCTTTGCACATAGTAAGCGCTTCATAAATGCCATTATTATTATTGTTATAGAGAGACGGTCCCTACCCAACAGTGGGCTCACAGTCTAGAAGGGGGAGACAGGCAACAAAACAAAACATATTAACAAAATAAAATGAATGGAATAGATATGTGCTTAACTTCTCTGTGCTTCAGTGACCTCATCTGGAAAATGGGGCTGAAGACTGTGAGCCCCACGGGGGACAACCTGATCACCTTGTAACGTCCCCAGCGCTTAGAACAGTGCTTTGCACATAGTGAGCGCTTAATAAATGTCATTATTATTACCATTATTATTAATATAATAATATCATGATAATACAATTCTATTATTATTATTCATTCATTCAATGGTATTTATTTATCAATCAATAAATACGATTGATTGATTGATTGGTTGATTGAGCACTTACTGTGTGAAGAGCACTGTACTAAGCGCTTGGGAAGTCCAAGTTGGCAACATCTAGAGACGGTCCCTACCCAACATTCATTCATTCATTCATTCAATCATATTTATTGAGCGCTTACTGGGTGCAGAGCACTGTACTAAGCGCTTGGGAAGTCCAAGTTGGCAACATCCAGAGACGGTCCCTACCCAACATTCATTCATTCTTTCATTCATTCAATCATATTTATTGAGCGCTTACTGGGTGCAGAGCACTGTACTAAGCGCTTGGGAAGTCCCAGTTGGCAACATCCAGAGACGGTCCCTACCCGACAGCGGGCTCACGGTCTGGAAATTATTATTATCCACTAGGCCACGAGCGCTGCCGCCAACTCTTCCTGTGATTCCTCCTGCCGGTTCTCATCTGCGCTGAGAGCAGTGCTTTGCACATAGTAAGCGCTTAATAAATGCCATCATTAATATTATTATTATTCTTATTCTTATCCCGGGTGACCTTGGACAGGTCATTTCACTTCTCGTGCCTCGGTGACCTCATCTGTAAAATCGGGATTAAGAGCCCCACGTGGGATGGGGATTCTGTCCAACCTGATCTGCTGGTATCCACCCCAACGCTAGGCCGCAGCTTGGGATTAAATAAGCGCTTAGTAAATACCATAATTATGATTATTATTGTTATTTCTGGATTCGGCCCCGGCCTGTCCCAACTCCCCCTCCGCGACGCTCTGGATCCTGGCGTTTTCCGGCCACTCTCTATGAACGACGAGAATGATAGTTTGTAGGTATTTATTACTCTATTTATTTATCTATTTTATTTGTCCATATTTATTCTATTTATTTGATTTGGTTAATATGTTTGTACATATTTATTACTCTATTTATTGATTTATTTATTTTACTTGTACATATCTATTCTATTTTATTTTGTTAGTATGTTTGGTTTTGTTCTCTGTCTCCCCCTTCTAGACCGTGAGCCCGCTGTCGGGTCGGGACCGTCTCTCGATGTTGCCAGCTTGGACTTCCCAAGCGCTTAGTCCAGCGCTCTGCACACAGGAAGCGCTCAATAAATACGATTGATTGATTGATTTGAGTCAGAGGTCATGGGTTCAAATCCCGGCTCTGCCACTTGTCAGCTGGGTGACTTTGGGCAAGTGACTTCACTTCTCTGGGCCTCAGTGACCTCATCTGGAAAATGGGGATGAAGACTGGGAGCCCCCCGTGGGACAACCTGATCACCTTGGAACCTCCCCAGCGCTTAGAACAGTGCGTGGCACATAGTAAGCGCTTAACAAATACCAAAATTATTATTATTATTATTCTCTGGGCCTCGGTAAGCGCTCAATAAATACGATTGAATGAATGAGTGATAGCGATGGCGTTTGCCAAGCTTACCATGGGTCACGCACTGTTCTAAGCGCCGGAATGGATCCGAACGGGGCCGGATGCAGTGCCTGTCCCAGAGCCGGGATTTGAACCCACGACCTCTGACTCCCAAGCCCGGGCTCTTTCCACGAAGCCAAGCTGCTTCTCAGAGGTAGTGGGTTCAAATCCCGGCCCTGCCACTTGTCAGCTGTGTGACTTTGAGCCCACTGTTGGGTAGGGACTGTCTCTATATGTTGCCAACTTGGACTTCCCAAGCGCTTAGTACAGTGGTCTACACACCGTAAGCGCTCAATAAATACGATTGATTCTCTGGGCCTCAGTTCCCTCATCTGTCAAATGGGGATGGAGACTGGGAGCCCGCCGTGGGACAACCTGATCACCTTGCAACCTCCCCAGCGCTTAGAATAGTGCTTTGCACATAGTAAGCGCTTAATAAATACCATTATTATTGTTATTATTATATAATAATAAATACCATTATTATTATTATATAAATGACTGGCCCAAGGCCACACAGCGGACAAGCGGCGGAGCCGGGATTAGAACCCGCGTCCTCCGACTTCCAAGCCCGGGATCTTTCCACTAAGCCACGCTGCTTCTCAGCTGGCCCGCTGTGTGACTTTGGGTGGGCTGCTTCACTTCTCTGGGCCTCAGTTTCCTCATCTGTCAAATGGGGATGAAGACTGGGAGGCCCACGGGGGACAACCTGGTGACCTCGTCTCTACCCGGGCGCTTAGAACGGTGCTCGGCACATAGTAAGCGCTCTTTGTCATCACCTCCCCAACCCCCTGGGGGGGATTTTGGGGAGCAAACAGGGTTAGGGGGTGACGAGGCCCAGAGATGGGAGGAAAACAGTATTTAATAATAATAATAATAATAATAATGACATTTATTAAGTGCTTACTATGTGCAAAGCACTGTTCTAAGCTCTGGGGAGGTTACAAGGTGATCATGTTGTCCCACGGGGGGCTCACCGTCTTCACCCCCATTTTCCAGATGAGGGAACTGAGGCCCAGAGAAGTGAAGTGACTTGCCCAAAGTCACCCAGCTGACAATGGGCAGAGCCAGGATTTGAACCCATGATCTCTGACTCCAAAGCCCGGGCTCTTTTCCAAAAATAAACCGACTCCGGTGGGATTCGAACCCACCACCTTTGAATCGCTCTCTCGTCACTAGACGCCCAATGCGCTGTCCATTGCGCCACATTTAGGCAGTGAAGGCCGAAGGTAGGGACCGTCTCTATATGTTGCCAACTTGTACTTCCCAAGCGCTTAGTACAATGCTCCGCACACAGTAAGCACTCAATAAATACGATTGATGATGATGATGATGAGGGTTTGGCTGGTGATAAGATTCCACGATAGCGGCGCAGGATTTCCCATCCGGATGGGCCAGTCATCCATCCGATCATAATAATAATAGTAATAATAATTATGGCATTTATTAAGTGCTTACTATGTGCCAAGCACTGTTCTAAGCGCTGGGGAGGTTGCAAGGTGATCAGGTTGGCCCTCGGGAGGCTCCCAGTCTTCCTCCCCATTTTCCAGATGAGGGAACCGAGGCCCAGAGAAGTGAAGTGACTTGCCCGGAGAAGCAGCGTGGCTCAGTGGCAAGAGCCCGGGCTTTGGAGTCAGAGGTCATGGGTTCGAATCCCGGCTCCACCAACTGTCAGCTGGGTGACTTTGGGCGAGTCACTCAACTTCTCTGGGCCTCAGTTCCCTCCTCTGGAAAATGGGGATGAAGACTGTGGGCCCCCCGTGGGGCAACCTGATCACCTTGTAACCTCCCCAGCGCTTAGAACAGTGCCTGGCACGTAATAATGATGGTATTTGTTAAGCGCTTACTATGTGCAAAGCACTGTTCTTTAGAACTGTTTTTTAGACTGTGAGCCCACTGTTGGGTAGGGACTGTCTCTAGATGTTGCCAACTTCTACTTCCCAAGCGCTTAGTACAGTGCTCTGAACACAGTAAGCGCTCAATAAATATGATTGATTAATCATATGTATTATTATATTATTTATTATTATATATAATATATCATACATTATTATATTATTATATTATTTGTTCTAAGCGCTGACAGGATTTAACGATGAGGATAACAATAATAATAACGATAATAATAATGATGATGGCATTTTATTAAGCGCTTACTATGTGCCAAGCCCTGTTCTAAGCACTGGGGAGGTTACAAGGTCATCAGGTTGTTCCACGGGGGGTTCACAGTTTTAATCCCCATTTTACAGAGTTACAGTTACAGTTACAGTTTTAATCCCCACCAGCGATGATGGTATTTGTTAAGCGTTTACTAGAGAAGCAGCGTGGCTCAGTGGAAAGAGCCCGGGCTTTGGAGTCAGAGGTCATGGGTTCGAATCCCGGCTCCACCAACTGTCGGCTGGGTGACTTTGGGCAAGTCGCTTCACTTCTCTGGGCCTCAGTTCCCTCATCTGGAAAATGGGGATGAAGACTGTGAGCCCCCCGGGGGACAACCTGATCACCTTGCAACCTCCCCGGCGCTTAGAACAGTGCTTTGCACATAGTAAGCGCTTAGCAAATGCCATCATCATTTATTATTATTACTGTGTGCCAAGCACTGTTCTAAGCGCTGGGATAGATACAAGGTGATCAGGTTGTCCCACGTGGGGCTCCCGGTCTTCATCCCCATTTTCCAGACGAGGGAACTGAGGCCCAGAGAAGTGAAGTGACTTGCCCAAAGTCACACAGATGGAATGAAAGATCATCTGTGGTCCGGGTTTCCCCACTCTACTGGACTCGCACAGGCGCTTAGTCTAGTGCTCTGCACATGGTGAGCACTCAATAGATAATAATAATAATAATAATAATAATAATAATGGCATTTATTAAGCGCTTACTATGTGCAAAGCACTGTTCTAATAATAATAATAATTGGCATTTGTTAAGCGCTTACTATGTGCAAAGCACCGTTCTAAGCGCTGTGGAGGTCACAGGGCAATCAGGTTGTCCCACGGGGGGCTCACAGTCTTCATCCCCATTGCACAGATGAGGGGACTGAGGCCCAGAGAAGTGAAGTGACTCGCCCAAAGTCACCCAGCTGACAGTTGGCAGAGCCGGGATTCGAACCCATGACCTCTGACTCCAAAGCCCAGGCTCTTTCCACTGAGCCACGCTGCTTCTCTACTAGGCTTGAATGAATACGACTGAATGAACGACTGCCTCGTCCCCCCACTGTGGTGAGCCACCATGTCGCCCCACTCTACTGGATTTCCCCCAAGCGCTCAGTATAGTACCCTGCACACAGTAGATAATAATAATGATGATGGAATTTATTAAGCGCTTACTATAATAAATAATGGTGGCATTTGTTAAGCGCTTACTATGTGCAGAGCACTGTTCTAAGCGCTGGGGGATACAAGGTGATCGAGTTGTCCCCCGTGGGGCTCACAGTCTTCATCCCATTTTACAGATGAGGGAACTGAGGCTCAGAGAAGTGAAGTGACTTGCCCAAGGTCACACAGCAGACATGTGGCGGAGTCGGGATTCGAACCCACGACCTCTGACTCCAAAGCCCGGGCTCTTTCCACTAAAGCACCGTTCCAAAGAGCTGGTCCTCGAGGCTAGGGATCGCACTTCTTAACTCTCCCGGATTCTCCCCGGCGCTCAGTACAGTGCCATTCAGTCAATCATCATCATCAATCGTATTTATTGAGCGCTTACTATGTGCAGAGCACTGTACTAAGCGCTTGGGAAGTACAAATTGGCAACATATAGAGACAGTCCCTACCCAACAGTGGGCTCACAGTCTAAAAGATAGATAGATAGATGATAGATAGATAGATAGATAGATAGTGGCAATCGTATTTATTGAGCGCTTACTGTGTGCGGAGCACTGTGCTAAGCGCCTGGGAAGTCCAGGTTGGCAACAATTGAGTGAATGAAGGAATGAGAAGCGAAAGAGGGGGTGCGGGAGGTGTCCGGGCCCTTTTATTGTTGGTGCTCGTCGCAAATCCCGGGAATTTTGTGGCCTTCAGGGACCCCCCCCGGACCCTTCCCGCAATCCGGCCGTTCCCGCCCACGGGGGGCTTGGGCCCTTGGTTGGGAAGGGGGGGCACGGAAGATGTCTGGGGGTCCCCCCTCCCCGGACACTTGGGTTGGCGTCCGTCTGCCCCTCCATCCCTGGTCCTGGCAGGGAGGGTGAGTGTCTGTGTGTCTCTGTGTGTGTCTCTGTGTCTCTGGGTGCGGGTCTGTGTCTCTGTTGGGGGCCTTGTCTCTGTGTGTCTGTGTCTCTGTGGGAGGGGGCTTGTGTCTGTGTGTGTGTCTCTGTGGGGGGGCCTTGTGTCTCTGTGTGTCTCTGTGAGGGGGTCTTGTCTCTGTGTGTGTCTCTGTGTCTCTGGGTGTGGGTCTGTGTCTCGGTGTATGTGTGTTTGTGTCTCTGTGCGTGGGTCTGTGTCTCTGGGTGTGTGTGTGTCTCTGTGGGGGGCCTTGTGTCTCTGTGAGGGGGTCTTGTCTCTGTGTGCGAGGGGGCTTTAGTCTCTGTGTGTGTCTCTGTGTCTCTGGGTGTGGGTCTGTGTCTCGGTGTGTGTGTGTTTCTCTGTGTCTCTGTGTGTGGGTCTGTGTCTCTGGGTGTGTGTGTGTGTCTCTGGGGGGGGCCTTGTGTCTCTGTGTGTCTCTGTGAGGGGGTCTTGTCTCTGTGTGCGAGGGGGCTTTAGTCTCTGTGTGTGTCTCTGTGTCTCTGGGTGTGGGTCTGTGTTTCGGTGTGTGTGTGTTTCTCTGTGTCTCTGTGTGTGGGTCTGTGTCTCTGGGTGTGTGTGTGTGTCTCTGGGGGGGGCCTTGTGTCTCTGTGTGTCTCTGTGAGGGGGTCTTGTCTCTGTGTGCGAGGGGGCTTTAGTCTCTGTGTGTGTCTCTGTGTCTGGGTGTGGGTCTGTGTTTCGGTGTGTGTGTGTTTCTCTGCGTCTCTGTGCGTGGGTCTGTGTCTCTGGGTGTGTGTGTGTGTGTGTCTGTGTCTCTGTGGGGGGCCTTGTGTCTCTGTGTGTCTCTGTGAGGGGGTCTTGTCTCTGTGTGCTAGGGGGCTTTAGTCTCTGTGTGTGTCTCTGGGTGTGGGTCTGTGTCTCGGTGTGTGTGTGTTTCTCTGTCTCTGTGTGTGGGTCTGTGTCTCTGGGTGTGTGTGTGTCTTTGTGTCTCTGTGTGTGGGTCTGTGTCTCTGGGGGGGCTGTGTGTGTGTGTGTGTGTGTGTGTGTGTGTGTGTGTGTGTGTGTGTCGGAGAGGGGTGAGGGACATCCGGTCTGAGGAGAGGAAGAGGAGGAAGAAGAGGAGGAGGAAGAGGTGGAAAAGGAGAAAAGGGAAGAGGAGGAAGACAGGGAGAGAAAGAGGAGGAGGAAGAGGTGGAAAAGGAGAAAAGGGAAGAGGAGGAAGACAGGGAGAGGAGGAGGAGGAAGAGCAGAGGAGGAGGAGGAGGAAGAGCAGAGGAGGAGGAGGAGGAGGAGGAGGGGAGCAGGCCTGTCCCGGGGGGTCAGGGGCCGGGGGTCGGGGGCCGCGCTCATTCGGAGACGTCGATGTTGACGAAGGCCTTGATGGCAGGGAACTTGTTGCAGGAGAAGTCGATGAGGAGCTGGTTGGCCCCGCTGCGGATCGGCACGATCTCGAACTGCACCCGGGACCGCTGCTTGGGCCGCAGGGACGGCACGCTGGCGCCCGGCCCACGCCACGCACCAATGGGCCACACGCCACACGACGACGTGCCACACGCCATGCCACACGCGGCCCACCACGCGTGCACCCACACGGAGCCAGAGACGGACACGGAGAGAGACACGAACACACATACAGAGACAGAGAGAGACCGTGAGTGAGAGAGAGACAGTGGGCTGCTTCCGGTCCGCCCGCCTCCCCCGGGGAGGCCTCCCGGACTGCCTCTCGGCCCCCCCAGTCCACGGTCCGACACCACACGACCCCCGGCCCCGCTGTTCCCTCCTTCCCAGGGACACACACGTACACACATGACCGGGGAGCACACACTCAAACTCACACGTTTTGAGGGGAAAATCAAGTCCCGGGGACGTGTTGCCACGCTGAAAGGGGGCGAGGGGCTGCCTCTGTACCCCCATTTTGCCCCCCACAAACCCGTCGGGGTCCATAGATGACCCAGGCCCAACCCACTAGGCCACACTCAATCCATCCTAAGGGCCGGGGAGAGTCCGGCGGGCCCGGAGGGCGTTTTGTGAGGAGAATCGAGTCCCGGGGACGTGTTGCCATGCTGAAAGTGGGCGAGAGGCTGCCTCTGTACCCCCATTTTGCCCCCCACAAACCCGTCGGGGTCCATAGACGACCCAGGCCCGACCCACTAGGCCGCACTCAATCCATCCTAAGAGCCGGGGAGAGTCCGGCGGGCCTGGAGGGCGTTTTGTGAGGAGAATCGAGTCCCAGGGATGTGTTGCCACGCTGAAAGGGGGCGAGGGGTTGCCTCTGTACCCCCATTTTGGCCCCCACAAACCCGTCGGGGTCCATAGACGACCCAGGCCCAACCCACTAGGCCGCACTCAATCCATCCTAAGGGCCCGGGAGAGTCCGGCGGGCCCGGAGGGCGTTTTGTGAGGAGAATCGAGTCGCGGGGACGTGTTGCCACACTGAAAGGGGGCGAAGGGCTGCCTCTGTACCCCCATTTTGCCCCCCACAAATCCGTCGGGGTCCATAGATGACCCAGGCCCGACCCACTAGGCCGCACTCAATCCATCCTAAGGGCCGGGGAGAGTCCGGCGGGCCCGGAGGGCGTTTTGTGAGGAGAATCGAGTCCCGGGGATGTGTTGCCATGCTGAAGGTGGGCGAGGGGCTGCCTCTGTACCCCCATTTTGCCCCCCACAAACCCGTCGGGGTCCATAGACGACCCAGGCCCGGCCCACTAGGCCGCACTCAATCCATCTTAAGAGACGGGGAGAGTCCGGCGGGCCTGGAGGGCGTTTTGGGAGGAGAATCGAGTCCCGGGGACGTGTTGCCACGCTGAAAGGGGGCGAGGGGCTGCCTCTGTACCCCCATTTTGCCCCCCACAAACCCGTCGGGGTCCATAGACGACCCAGGCCCGGCCCACTAGGCCGCACTCAATCCATCCTAAGGGCCGGGGAGAGTCCGGCGGGCCCGGAGGGCGTTTTGTGAGGAGAATCGAGTCCCGGGGATGTGTTGCCATGCTGAAGGTGGGCGAGGGGCTGCCTCTGTACCCCCATTTTGCCCCCTACAAACCCATCGGGGTCCAGAGGCGACCCAGGCCCGACCCACTAGGCCACACTCAATCCATCCTAAGAGCCGGGGAGAGTCCGGCGGGCCTGGAGGGCGTTTTGTGAGGAGAATCGAGTCCCGGGGACGTGTTGCCACGCTGAAGGAGGGCGAGGGGTTGCCTCTGTACCCCCATTTTGCCCCCTACAAACCCGTCAGGGTCCAGAGGCGACCCAGGCCCGACCCACTAGGCCGCACTCAATCCATCCTAAGGGCTGGGGAGAGTCCAGCGGGCCCGGAGGGCGTTTTGTGAGGAGAATCGAGTCCCGGGGACATGTTGCCACACTGAAAGGGGGCGAGGGGCTGCCTCTGTACCCCCATTTTGCCCCCCACAAACCCAGCGGGGTCCATAGATGACCCAGGCCCGACCCACTAGGCCGCACTCAGTCCATCCTAAGGGCCGGGGAGAGTCCGGCGGGCCCGGAGGGCGTTTTGTGAGGAGAATCGAGTCCCGGGGACGTGTTGCCACGCTGAAAGGGGGCGAGGGGCTGCCTCTGTACCCCTATTTTGCCCCCCACAAACCCATCGGGGTCCATAGACGACCCAGGCCCGGCCCACTAGGCCGCACTCAATCCATCCTAAGGGCAGGGGAGAGTCCGGCGGGCCCGGAGGGCATTTTGTGAGGAGAATCGAGTCCCGGGGACGTGTTGCCACGCTGAAGGCGGGCGAGGGGCTGCCTCTGTACCCCCATTTTGCCCCCCACAAACCCGTCGGGGTCTAGAGGGGTCGGAGGGGGGGGATCCCCGGATGCAGGAGACTCACTCTATCTTGAGGTTTCCCCTCATCAGCCCGCTGCCCTCCACCATGAGCACGCAGTTCTCCACGGGCTCGGCCAGGGGGTTGGCAAACAGCACCAGGACGTTCATGGGGGTCTTCACCTTGGCGTGGTCCGGAACCTGGAAGTGAAGAAGACGCCCCCCGGGACCCCAAGTCGACATCCTCAGCCCACTCCTCTCCTCGAGATTCCAGGCCCTCGGCCTCGCCCGTCGGATAGAGAAGCGGGAAGTGCCCGGGTTTGGGAGTCAGAGGTCGCGGGTTCTAATCCCGCCACCGCCGCCGCCGCTCGTCAACTGGGTGACTTTGGTGACTTCCCTTCTCTGGGCCTCAGTTCCCTCGTCTGTCAAATGGGAATGAAGACCGTGAGCCCCGTGTGGGACCAACTGATGACCTTGTATCCCCCCCCCCGGTGCTTAGGACAGTGCTTAGCCCATAGTAAGCGCTTAACAAATGCCGTCATTATGGTTATTATTATCGGTGGTTCCCGTTGGACGCTCAGTACAGCGCTGTGCACACGGGAGGAGCTCCATAAATCCCCTGGAAGCGAATGAGTGAATGAAGGCGCGAATGTGAGCCCGTTGTCGGGTGGGGATTGTCTCTATCTGTGGCCGAAGTTCTTAGTCCAGTGCTCTGCACACAGTAAGCGCTCAATAAATACGATTGATTGATTGATTTCCAAGTGCTTAGTACAGTGCTCCGCACACAGTAGGCGCTCAATAAATACGATTGCATGAATGAATGAATGAACCAAACTCCTTCCTGTCTCCCGGCCCCGGGCTCTATCCACTAGGCTGCCCTGCCTCTCGGTTATTATTGATGATGATGGCATTTATTAGGCGCTTACTATGTGCAAAGCACTGTTCTAAGCGCCGGGGAGGTTACAAGGTGATCAGGTGGTCCCACGGGGGGCTCACGGTCTTCATCCCCATTTTCCAGATGAGGTCACTGAGGCCCGGAGAAGTGAAGTGACTTGCCCAGAGTCACACAGCTGACAAGTGGCGGAGCGGGATTTGAACCCATGACCTCTGACTCCAAAGCCTGGGCTCTTTCCACTGAGCCACGCTGCTTCTCTATAATGATAATAATTAGAAGCAGCTCGGCGTAGCTGAGAGAGAGCCCGGGCTTGGGGTAGGGACTGTCTCTATATGTTGCCAATTTGTACTTCCCAAGCGCTTAGTACAGTGCTTTGCACATAGTAAGCGCTCAATAAATACGATTGATGATGATGATGAGTCAGAAGGTCCTGGGTTCTAATCCCGGCCCTGCCGCTTGTCCACTGTGCGA
This sequence comes from Tachyglossus aculeatus, assembly GCF_015852505.1. Classification (NCBI taxonomy): domain Eukaryota; kingdom Metazoa; phylum Chordata; class Mammalia; order Monotremata; family Tachyglossidae; genus Tachyglossus; species Tachyglossus aculeatus. The sequence goes on from NC_052073.1 coordinate 35,241,426, forward strand.
CCTCGGGCGAGTCGCTTCACTTCTCTGGGCCTCGGTTCCCTCATCTGGGAAATGGGGATGAAGCCGGCGAGCCCCACAAGGGATGACCTGATGACCTCGCGTCTCCCCGGGCGCTTACAACAGCGCCTGGCACATAGCGCTTCATAGATGCCATATTTTTTTAAAAAATAATCACGACGGTACTTGTTAAGCGCTTATTACAGCGCCTGGCACATAGTGAGCGCGCAGCGTGGCTCGGTGGAAAGAGCCTGGGCTTTGGAGTCAGAGGTCACGGGTTCAAATCCCATCTCCGCCAACTGTCAGCTGTGTGACTTTGGGCAAGTCACTTCACTTCTCTGAGCCTCCGTTACCTCATCTGTAAAATGGGGATTAAGACTGTGAGCCCCCCGTGGGACAACCTGATCAATCAATCGTGTTTATTGAGCGCTTACTGTGTGCAGAGCACTGTACTAAGCGCTTGGGAAGTACAAGTTGGCAACATACAGAGATGGTCCCTACCCAACATTCATTCATTCAATCATATTTATTGAGCGCTTACTGTGTGCAGAGCACTGGACTAAGCGCTTGGGAAGTACAAGTTGGCAACATATAGAGACGGTCCCTACCCAACATTCATTCATTCATTCAATCGTATTTATTGAGCGCTTACTGTGTGCAGAGCACTGTACTAAGCGCTTGGGAAGTACAAGTTGGCAACATACAGAGATGGTCCCTACCCAACATTCATTCATTCATTCATTCAATCGTATTTATTGAGCGCTTACTGTGTGCAGAGCACTGGACTAAGCTCTTGGGAAGTACAAGTTGGCAACATCTAGTGACGGTCCCTACCCAACATTCATTCATTCATTCATTCAATAGTATTTATTGAGCGCTTACTGTGTGCAGAGCACTGGACTCTGCGCTTGGAAAGTGCAAGTTGGCAACATATAGAGATGGTCCCTACCCAACATTCATTCATTCAATCTTATTTATTGAGCGCTTACTGTGTGCAGAGCACTGGACTAAGCGCTTGGGAAGTACAAGTTGGCAACATAGAGAGACGGTCCCTACCCAACATATTAATTCATTCATTCATTCAATCATATTTATTGAGCGCTTACTGTGTGCAGAGCACTGGACTAAGCGCTTGGGAAGTCCAAGTTGGCAACACAGAGAGACGGTCCCTACCCAACAACGGGCTCACAGAACCTGATCCCCAGCGCTTAGAACAGTGCTTTGCACATAGTAAGCGCTTAATAAATACTGTTGGGTAGGGACCGTCTCTATACGTTGCCACCTTGTCCTTCCCAAGCACTTAGTACAGTGCTGTGCACACAGTAAGTACTCAATAAATACGATTGAATGAATGAACGAATGTTGGGTAGGGACCGTCTCTATATGTTGCCAGCTTGGACTTCCCAAGAGCTTAGTACAGTGCTCTGCACACAGTAAGCGCTCAATAAATACGATTGATTGGTTAATAAATGCCATCATTATTATTATTATTATTCACAGATGCCATAATTAAAAAAAAAATAATCACGACGGTACTTGTTGAGCGCTAAGTAATAATAGTTATTCTGGGACTCGCTCAGCGCTTACTGTGTGCCAAGCACTGTTGTAAACGCTGCAAGTTAATCCGGTTGGACGCGATCCCCGTCCCTCCCGGGGGCCCTTGGTCCCCATTTGGCGGATGAGGGGACCGAGGCCCAGAGGGGTGAAGCGACCGAGCCAAGGTCACACAGCCGACAACCGGGAGGGGAACCCGGGCGCCCCGCGCTAGGCCGCACCGTCCGCTGGCCCTCGCTCTCCGGCCGGACGTCCGGGGGGTCCCCGTGCCCTCACCTCCAGCGTGATGGCGGGGTTGTCGAGGATGACGTCTCGCCCCACAACCACCTCCCCGCCGTCGGTGACCCGGCACACGGCGGTCACTCGGATCATGTTGTCGGCCGTCAGGTGCTCGGCGTACTGGGCGTACGGGATTTTGATGGGCAGCTCCACCTCTGAGGGGGGACACGGATGGCGGGTCGGACACAAAGACCCACACAAGACCAGGGGTGCACACACGGACACGCAAACCCGCACACCAGGGCCGGATTCCTGCCTTTCCCGCCTATTCTCAGTCCGCAGGTGCATCTTCCCATCCGTTCATGCATTCAATAGGATTTATTAAGCGCTTCCTTGTGTGCCGAGCGCTGTCCTAAGCACCTGGAAGAGTAAACTATAACAGTCACATTCCCTGACCCACACAAGACCACGGGTGCACACACAGACACACAAACCCACACACCAGAGCCGGATTCCTGCCTTTCCCACCTATTCTCAGTCCGCAGGTGCATCTTCCCATCCATTCATGCGTTCGATTGGATTTATTAAGCGCTTACTTGTGTGCCGAGTGCTATCCTAAGCACCTGGAAGAGGACACTATAACAGTCACATTCCCTGACCCACACAAGACCAGGAGTGCACACACAGACACACAAACCCGCACACCAGAGCCGGATTCCTGCCTTTTCCACCTATTCTCAGTCCTCAGGTGCATCTTCCACTATAACGCTATGACAGTCTCATTCCCTGACCCACACAACACCAGGGATGCACACACGGACACACAAACCCACACACAAGAGCCGGATTCCTGCCTTTCCCGCCTATTCTCAGTCCGCAGGTGCATCTTCCCATCCGTTCGTGCATTCGACCGGATTTATTAAGCGCTTACTTGTGTGCCGGGCGCTGTCCTAAGCACCTGGAAGAGGACACTATAACAGTCACATTCCCTGACCCACACAAGACCAGGGATGCACACAGACACACAAACCTGCACACGAGAGTCATATTGCTGCCTTTCCCACCTCTCTGGGCCTCAGTTTCCTCATCTGTTAAATGGGGATGAAGACTGTGAGCCCCCCGTGGGACCACCTGATCACCTTGTATCCCCCTTCAGCGCTTAGAACAGTGCTTTGCACATAGTAAGCACTTAACAATGCCCTTATTATTATTATTATTATTATTATTAATATCAGTCCGCAAGTGCATCTTCCCATCCGTTCATGCATTCGATCATATTTATTAAGCGCTTACTTGTGTGCCGAGCGCTGTCCTAAGCACCTGGAAGAGGACACTATAATACTATAACAGTCACATTCCCTGACCCACACAACACCAGGGATGCACACACGGACACACAAACCCACACACGAGAGCCGGATTCCTGCCTTTCCTGCCTCTCTGTGCCTTAGTCCCCTCATCTGTAAAATGGGGATTAACAATAATAATAAGCACAGGGTAAGCGCTTAATAAATGCCATTATTATTATTATTATTATTATTATTATTAGAAGTGTATGTACGAATAAAATAGAGTAATAAATATGTACAAACGTATGTACATACATACAGGAGTGGTTATTCTTCTGTACATACAGAAGGCCGGATGCTCTTCCGGGAACCTTCACACTTTCTGAGCTGCATTTTCCCAATAAAGTTCACTCATTCAGTCGTATTTGTTGAGCGCTTTCGCACATGGTAAGCGCTTAATAAATGCCATCATTATTATTATTATTATTAGAAGGGTATGTACGAATAAAATAGAGTAATAAATATGTACAAACATATGTACATATATACAGGAGCAGTTCTTTTTCCATACGTACAGAAGGCCGGATGCTCTTCCGGGAACCTTCACACTTTCTGATCTGCATTTTCCCAATAAAGTTCACTCATTCAGGCGTATTTGTTGAGCGCTTTCGCACATGGTAAGCGCTTAATAAATGCCATTATTGTTATTATAATTAGAAGGGGGAGACGGAGAACAAAACAAACCAGATTAACAAAATAAAATAAAGAGAATAAATATGTACAAATAAAATAGAGTAATATGTACAAATATATGTACATATACACAGGAGCGGTTATTTTTCCGTACGTACAGAAGGCCGGATGCTCTTCCGGAAACCTTCACACTTTCTGGTCTGCATTTTCCCAATAAAGTTCACTCATTCAGGCGTATTTGTTGAGCGCTTTCGCACATGGTAAGTGCTTAATAAATGCCATTATCATTATTATTATTAGAAGGGTATGTACGAATAAAATAGAGTAATAAATATGTACAAACATATGTACATATATACAGGAGTAGTTATTTTTCCGTACGTACAGAAGGCCAGATGCTCTTCCGGGAACCTTCACACTTTCTGGTCTGCATTTTCCCAATAAAGTTCCCTCATTCAGGCGCATTTGTTGAGCGCTTTCGCACACGGTAAGCGCTTAACAAATGCCATTATTGTTATTATTATTAGAAGGGGGAGACAGAGAACAAAACAAACCAGATTAACAAAATAAAATAAAGAGAATAAATATGTACAAATAAAATAGAGTAATATGTACAAACATATGTACATATATACAGGAGCGGTTATTTTTCCGTACGTACAGAAGGCCGGATGCTCTTCCGGGAACCTTCACACTTTCTGGTCTGCATTTTCCCAATAAAGTTCACTCATTCAGTCGTATTAGTAAGCGCTTAATAAATGCCATTATTATTATTATTATTAGAAGGGTATGTACGAATAAAATAGAGTAATAAATATGTACAAACATGTACATATATACAGGAGCGGTTATTTTTCCGTACGTACAGAAGGCCGGATGCTCTTCCGGGAACCCTCACGCTTTCTGGTCTGCATTTTCCCGATAAAGTTCACTCATTCAGGCGTATTTGTTGAGCGCTTTCGCACACAATAAGCGCTTAGCAAATGCCATTATTATTATTAGAAGGGTATGTACGAATAAAATAGTGTAATAAATACGTACAAACGTATGTACATATATACAGGAGCGGTTATTTTCCCGTACGTGCAGAAGGCCGGATGCTCTTCTGGGAACCCTCACACTTTCTGGTCTGCATTTTCCCAATAAAGTTCACTCATTCAGGCGTATTTGTTGAGCGCTTTCGCATACGGTAAGCGCTTAATAAATGTCATTATCATTATTATTATTAGAAGGGTATGTACAAATAAAATAGAGTAATAAATATGTACAAACATATGTACATATATACAGGAGCGGTTCTTTTTCCATACGTACAGAAGGCCGGATGCTCTTCCGGGAACCTTCACACTTTCTGATCTGCATTTTCCCAATAAAGTTCACTCATTCAAGCGTATTTGTTGAGCGCTTTCGTACATGGTAAGTGCTTAATAAATGCCATGATTATTATTATTATTATTAGAAGGGTATGTACGAATAAAATAGAGTAATAAATATGTACAAACATATGTACATATATACAGGAGCGGTTCTTTTTCCGTACATACAGAAGGCCGGATGCTCTTCCGGGAACCTTCACACTTTCTGAGCTGCATTTTCCCAATAAAGTTCACTCATTCAGGCGTATTTGTTGAGCGCTTTCGCACATGGAAAGCGCTTAACAAATGCCATTATTATTAGTAGTAGTAGTAAGGGGAGACAGAGGACAAAGCAAACCAGATTAACAAAATAAAAAAAATAGAATAAATATGTACAAACATATGTACATATATACAGGAGCGGTTCTTTTTCCATACGTACAGAAGGCCGGATGCTCTTCCGGGAACCTTCACACTTTCTGGTCTGCATTTTCCCAATAAAGTTCACTCAATCATATTTGTTGAGCACTTTCGCACATGGTACAAACGTATGTACATATATACAGGAGCGGTTCTTTTTCCATACGTACAGAAGGCCGGATGCTCTTCCGGGAACCCTCACACTTTCTGGTCTGCATTTTCCCAATAAAGTTCCCTCATTCAGGCGTATTTGTCGAGCGCTTTCGCACACGGTAAGCGCTCAATAAATGCCATTATTATTATTATTCTGAATCCGGGGGGGGGGGATCCCCGGTCCCAATCAATACGATCGACGGATTGATTACCTTCTTCGGGCTCCAGGGAGGCGGTGAGGGAGTCTCTCCAGACCTCGTGGACCAGCGTCCCGTTGTAGACGATGGTCCAGGCCGTCCGGTTGACCGTGACGGCTTGGAGGTCGCGGGAGAGGTTGCGGAGGAGGAGGACCAAGTTGACCTCTTGGCCGACCTCCAGGGCCCCGACCACCTTGAATTTGCCGGCCACCCGGGCCGGCCGGGCCTCCTCCTCCGCGGAGGCCGTCGAGCTGAACCCCATGGACGGGCGGAGTTGGCCCAAGGCCTTCTTGAACACTTCTCTCTCCTGCGTCGAGCCTGCGCGTCGGGGGAGAAAGAAGCGGCGTGGCTCAGTGGAAAGAGCGCTTAGTCCAGTGCTCTGCACATAGTAAGCGCTCAACAAATACGATCGATGATAAAGACGATTGATGATGAAAGAGCCCGGGCTTCGGAGTCCGAGGTCACGGGTTCAAATCCGCGTCAGCTGGGTGACCCGGGGCCGGTCGCGTCGCTCCGTACGTATTTATCACTCTGTTGATTTGACTTGTACGTATCTATTCTATTTGATCTTGTTCATACGCTTTGTTTTGTCGTCTGTCTCGTCGGTCGTGTTTATGGAGCGCTTACTATGTGCAGAGCACTGTACTAAGCGCTTGGGAAGTACAAATTGAGTACAAAGTCTCCCCCTTCTAGACCGGGAGCCCGCAGTTGGGTAGGGACCGCCTCTCGATGTTGCCAACTTGGACTTCCCAAGCGCTCAGTACAGTGCTCTGCACGCAGTAAGCACTCAATATTCCCAAGCGCTCAGTACAGTAAGCGCTCAATAAATATGATTGCTGGATTCTCTGGGCCTCAGTTCCCTCATCTGGAAAATGGGAATTAAATCTGTGAGCTTCACGTGGGACTACTTGATTGCCTTGCATCTACCCCAGCGCTTAGAACAGTGCTTTGCACAGAGCAACATTATTATTATTACTATTATTATTCTCTGGGCCTCAGTTCTCTCATCTGTCAAATGGGGAGGAAGACCGTGAGCCCCGCGGGGGACAACCTGATGATCTTGTATCTCCCCCAGCGCTTAGAACAGTGCTTGGCACATAGTAAGCACTTAATAGATGCCATTATTATTATTATTATTATTATTATTATTATTATTATTATTATTATTATTATTATTCTCTGGGCCTCAGTTCCCTCATCTGTCGAGTGGGGATGAAGACTGGGAGCCCCGCGGGGGACAACCTGATGATCTTGTATCCACCCCAGTGCTTAGAACAGTGCTTGGCACATAGTAAGTGCTTAGAACAGTGCCCAGCACTTAGTGCTCCAGCGCTTAGAACAGTGCTTTGCACATAGTAAGCGCTTAACAAATGCCATTATTATTATTATTTATTATTATTATTAATAGATGCCATTATTATTATTATTATTATTATTATTATTCTCTGGGCCTCAGTTCCCTCGTCTGTCAAGTGGGGATGAAGACTGTGAGCCCCACGGGGGACAACCTGATGATCTTGTCTCTCCCCCAGCGCTTAGAACAGAGCTTGGCACATAGTAAGTGCTTAATAGATGCCATTATTATTATTATTATTATTCTCTGGGCCTCAGTTCCCTCATCTGTCGAGTGGGGATGAAGACTGGGAGCCCCGCGGGGGACAACCTGATGATCTTGTCTCTCCCCCAGTGCTTAGAACAGTGCTTGGCACATAGTAAGCGCTTAATAGATGCCATTATTATTATTATTATTATTCTCTGGGCCTCAGTTCCCTCGTCTGTCAAGTGGGGATGAAGACTGGGAGCCCCGCGGGGGACAACCTGATGACCTTGTCTCTCCCCCAGCGCTTAGAACAGTGCTTGGCACATAGTAAGCGCTTAATAGATGCCATCATTATTATTATTATTATTATTATTCTCTGGGCCTCAGTTCCCTCATCTGTCAAGTGGGGATGAAGACTGGGAGCCCCGCGGGGGACAACCTGATGATCTTGTATCTCCCCCAGCGCTTAGAACAGTGCTTGGCACATAGTAAGCGCTTAGAACAGAGCCCAGCACTTAGAACAGTGCTCCAGCGCTTAGAACAGTGCTTTGCACATAGTAAGCGCTTAACAAATGCCATTATTATTATTATTTATTATTATTATTAATAGATGCCATTATTATTATTATTATTATTGTTATTATTATTATTATTATTCTCTGGGCCTCAGTTCCCTCTTCTGTCAAGTGGGGATGAAGACTGGGAGCCCCGCGGGGGACAACCTGATGATCTTGTATCTCCCCCAGCGCTTAGAACAGTGCTTGGCACATAGTAAGCGCTTAATAGATGCCATTATTATTATTATTATTATTCTCTGGGCCTCAGTTCCCTCGTCTGTCAAGCGGGGATGAAGACTGGGAGCCCCGCGGGGGACAACCTGATGATCTTGTCTCTCCCCCAGCGCTTAGAACAGTGCTTGGCACATAGTAAGCGCTTAATAGAAGCCATTATTATTATTATTATTATTCTCTGGGCCTCAGTTCCCTCGTCTGTCAAGTGGGGATGAAGACTGGGAGCCCCGCGGGGGACAACCTGATGACCTTGTCTCTCCCCCAGCGCTTAGAACAGTGCTTGGCACATAGTAAGCGCTTAATAGATGCCATCATTATTATTATTATTATTATTATTATTCTCTGGGCCTCAGTTCCCTCATCTGTCAAGTGGGGATGAAGACTGGGAGCCCCACGGGGGACAACCTGATCACCTTGTATCTCTCCTGGTGCTTAGAGTGGCACCTAGTAATAATGATGGCATTTGGTGAGCACTTACTATGTGCCAAGCACTGTTCTGAGTGCTAGGCACTTACCCCGTACCATAAATAATAATAATAAATAATGATGGCATTAATTAAGCACTTACTATGTGCAAAGCACCGTTTTAAGCGCTGGGGAGGTCACAAGGTGAACAGGTTGTCCCACGGGGGGCTCACGGTCTTAAGCAGCGTGGCTCAGTGGAAAGAGCCCGGGCTTTGGAGTCAGAGGTCCTGGGTTCAAATCCCGCCTCCGCCAATTGTCAGCTGGGTGACTTGGGGCCGGTCGCTTCACTTCACTGGGCCTCAGTTACCACATCCGTAAAATGGGGATTAAGATTGTGAGCCCCCCGTGGGGCAACTTTATCACCTTGTAACCTCCCCAGTGCTTAGAACAGTGCTTTGCACATAGTAAGCGCTTAATAAATGCTATTATTATTATTATAAGCAGCGTGGCTCAGTGGAAAGAGCCCGGGCTTTGGAGTCAGAGGCTTTGGGTTCAAATCCCCGCTCCGCCACTTTTTTTTTTAATGGCATTTATTAAGCGCTTACTATGTGCAAAGCACTGTTCTAAGCGCTGGGGAGGTGACAAAGTGATCAGGTTGTCCCACGGGGGGCTCACAGTCTTAATCCCCATTTTACAGATGAGGTAACTGAGGCCCAGAGAAGTTAAATGACTTGCCCAAGGTCACACAGCTGACAATTGGTGGAGCCGGTATAATAATAATAATAATAACGTTGGTATTTGTTAAGCGCTTACTATGTGCAAAGCACTGTTCTAAGCGCTGGGGTAGAAACAAGGTGATCAGGTTGTCCCACGAGGGGCTCACAGTCTTCATCCCCATTTTACAGATGAGGTAACTGAGGCCCAGAGAAGTGAAGTGACTTGCCCAAAGTCACACAGCTGACAAGTGGCAGAGCCGGGATTTGAACCCACGGCTTCTGACTCCAAAGCCCGGGCTCTTGCAGCTGTGTGACTTTGGGCAAGTCACTTCACTTCTCTGGGCCTCAGTTCCCTCATCTGTCAAATGGGGATGAAGGCTGCGAGCCCCCCATGGGACAACCTGATCACCTCGTAACCTCCCCAGCGCTTAGAACAGTGCTGGGCACATAGTAAGCGCTTAATAAATGCCATTATTATTATTATTATGTATTCAAATCCCGGCTCCGCCAATTTTCAGCTGTGTGACTTTGGGCTAGTCCACTTCTCTGAGCCTCAGTGACCTCATCTGTCAAATGGGGATGAAGGCTGCGAGCCCCCCAGGGGACAACCTGATCACCTTGTAACCTCCCCAGCGCTTAGAACAGGGCTTGGCACATAGTAAGCGCTTAATAAATGCCATCATCATCATTATTACTATTATGGATTCAAATCCCGGCTCCGCCAATTTTCGGCTGTGTGACTTTGGGCTAGTCCACTTCTCTGGGCCTCAGTGACCTCATCTGTCAAATGGGGACAAAGACTGTGAGCCCCCAGTGGGACAACCCGATCACCTGGTAGCCTCCCCAGCGCTTAGAACAGTGATTTGCACATAGTAAGCGCTTAATAAATGCCATTATTATTATTATTATTAAGACTCCAAGAAGTTCCCCTGTTACGAAGAAGCAGATAGGGCCGGTAGAGCCCAGGCTTGGGAGTTGGGTTCTAATCCTGGCTCGGCCGCCGACCCGCCGTGTGACCTCGGATGAGTCGCTTCACGTCCCCGGGCCTCAGTTTCCCCATCTAGCCTCCATCCTACCTAGCCTGAGGGCCCGACAGGACGCCAGGCCGGCGTCCGACCTGCTCGGCCTGTCTCTCTCCTTCTTCATGACACATAGTGATCGCTTAATAGACGCCGCCATCGCTGTTATTAAAGAATCCTCCCCGGCGCCCCCAGTTCCGGCCCCCGGCAGCTGGGAGCCGGGAGGACCTGGGTTCTAATCCTGCCCCGCCACCTGTCTGCTGAGTGACCTTGGCCCGGTCACTTCTCTTCACTCCTCCGGGCCTGCGTCTGGAAAACCCGCGAGCCCCGTCGTGGGACGGGGACCGTGTCCAACCCGACTGGCTCAGCGTGGAAGAGCCCGGGCTTTGGAGTCAGAGGTCATGGGTTCAAATCCCGGCTCTGCCCATTGTCAGCTGGGTGACTCTGGGCGAGTCGTTTCACTTCTCTGGGCCTCAGTTACCTCATCTGGAAAATGGGGATGAAGACTGTGAGCCCCCCGTGGGACAACCTGATCACCTTGTAACCTCCCCAGCGCTTAGAACGGTGCTTTGCACATAGTAAGCGCTTAATAAATGCCATCATTATTATTATTATTATTATTAAATCCCGGCTCTGCCCATTGTCAGCTGTGTGACTCTGGGCGAGTCGCTTCACTTCTCTGGGCCTCAGTTCCCTCATCTGGAAAATGGGGATGATGACTGTGAGCCCCCCGTGGGACAACCCGATCACCTCATATCCCCCCCTTCAGCGCTTAGCACGGTGCTTTGCACATAGTAAGCGCTTAATAAATGCCATTATTATTATTATTGACAAATACTATTATTATTATTATTATTATTATTATTATTATTATTATTATTATTATCCACCCTGGCAAATGCTGCTTTGCACATAGTAAGCTCTTAATAAATGCTATCATCATTATTATTATTATTATTATTATTATTATCCACCCTGGCACTTAGCACAGTGCCAGGCACCTAGTAAGTGCTTAACCATTAAAAAAAGCAAAATGATGATGACGACGGTATTTGTTAAGCGCTTACTCTATGCCAAGCACTGTTCTAAGCGCTGGGGAGGTTACAAGGTGATCAGGTTGTCCCACGGGGGGCTCACAGTTTAATCCCCATTTTCCAGATGAGGGAACTGAGGCCCAGAGAAGTGAAGCAACTTGCCCAAAGTCACCCAGCTGATGGTTGGTGGAGTCAGGATTCGAACCCATGACCTCTGGCTCCAAAGCCCGGGCTCTTGCCACTGAGCCACGCTGCTTCTCAAAGGATTCAGTGCCTGTGTGCTTGGCACACTGTAAACGCCTGACAAATACCATTATTATTATTATTATCATTATTATCATAATAATAATAATAATAATAATTATTATTATTATTATTATTATTAATCCCGGCTCCACCACTTGTCTGCAGGGTGACCTTGGGCAAGTCACTCCACTTTTCCGGGCCTCGGTTTTCTCATCAGGAAAATGGGGATGGAGACCGTGAGCATCGTGTGGGACAGAGACCGTGTCCGACCAGATCGGCTCAGATCCACCCCGGCGCTTAGTACAGTGCCCGCCACGTAGTAAGCGCTTAACACATAACCTTAAAAAAGAAAAAGCATTCAGCGCCTAGATCATTCCCGGCCCACAAGGGGCTGAGAAGCTAGAGCCGGGGGGACAGCTTGTACTTCCCAAGCGCTTAGTACAGTGCTCTGCACACAGTAAGCGCTCAATAAATACGATTGAATGAATGAATTAATGAATGAATGAATGAATGACAGACACGAACAGAAATCAATATACTGCGTGCAGGGTACTGTACTAAACCCTTGGGAGAGTCCAGTAGAGAAGCAGCGTGGCTCAGTAGGAAGAGCCCGGGCTTTGGAGTCAGAGGTCATGGGTTCAAATCCTGGCTCCACCAACTGTCAGCTGTGTGACTTTAGGCTAGTCACTTCACTTCTCTGGGCCTCAGTGACCTCATCTGGAAAATGGGGATGAAGACTGTGAGCCCCCCGTGGGACAACCTGATCACTTTGTAACCTCCCCAGCGCTTAGAACAGTGCTTTGCACAGAGTAAATGCTTAATAAATACCATTATTATTATTATTATTGTTATTATTATTATTATAAACAGACACATTCCCTGCCCACAAGGCTTTGACTGTCTGACTGTTGGTGCTTAGAACAGTGCTTGGCACATATGCCATTATTATTATTATTATTATTATTATTATTATTATTATTATTATTACAAGAGGGGACGCCCCCCAGAAGCCTTTCTAATAATAATAATAATAATAATAATAATGGTATTTGTTAAGCACTTCCTATGCGCCCGGCACTGTTCTAGTCGCTGGGGGAGATACAAGGTTACTTCTAGAGAAGCAGCATGGCTCAGTGGAAAGAGCCCGGGCTTTGGAGTCAGAGGTCATGGGTTCAAATCCCGCCTCCACCAATTGTCAGCTGGGTGACTTTGGGCAAGTCACTTCACTTCTCCGTGCCTCAGTTCCCTCATCTGGAAAATGGGGATGAAGACTGTGAGCCCCCCGTGGGACAACCCGATCAACTTGTAACCTCCCCAGCATTCTCTCTATGAGCCCCCCGTGGGACAACCCGATCAACTTGTAACCTCCCCAGCGTTCTCTCTATGTTGCCATCTTGTACTTCCCAAGCGCTTAGTACAGTGCTCTGCACACAGTAAGCGCTCAATAAATACGATTGATCGATTAGAACAGTGCTTGGCACATAGTAAGCGCTTAACAAATGCCCTCATCATTATTATTATTATTATTCTCTGGGCCTCAGTCACCTCCTCTGTCAAATGGGGATGAAGACTGTGAGCCCCACGTGGGACAACCTGATCACCTTGTAACCTCCCTAGCGCTTAGAACAGTGCTTGGCACATAGTAAGCGCTTAACAAATGCCATTATTATTTTTATTATTAATATCTTCCAGACTGTGAGCCCGCTGTTGGGTCGGGACCGTCTCTCGATGTTGCCGACTTGGACTTCCCAAGCGCTTAGTCCAGTGCTCTGCACACAGGAAGCGCTCAATAAATACGATGGAATGAATGAATACAATAGTTGTAATATTTGTTAATAATAATGTTGGTATTTGTTAAGCACTTACTATGTGCCAAGCACTGTTCTAAGCGCCGGGGGGGAGGTGGGGGGAATACAAGGTGATCAGGTTGTCCCCCGGGGGGCTCCTGGTCTTCATCCCCATTTTGCAGATGAGGAAACTGAGGCCCAGAGAAGTTGAGTGACTTGCCCAAAGTCACAAAGCTAACAAGAGCAGCGTGGCTCAGTGGAAAGAGCCCGGGCTTTGGAGTCAGAGGCCGTGGGTTCGAATCCCGGCTCCGCCAATTTGGGCAAGTCACTGTGGGCCTCAGTGACCTCATCTGGAATCAATCGTATTTATTGAGCGCTTACTATGTGCAGAGCACTGTACTAAGCGCTTGGGAAGTACAAATTGGCAACACATAGAGACAGTCCCTACCCAACAGTGGGCTCACAGTCTAAAAGAAAACGGGGATGAAGACTGTGAGCCCCTGTGGGACCACCTGATCACCTTGTAACCCCCCCCCCAGAGCTTAGAACAGTGCTTGGCACATAGTAAGCGCTTACTAAATGCCCTCATTATTATTAAGGTGATCAGGTTGTCCCACGGGGGGCTGGCGGTCTCCATCCCCATATTCCAGACGAGGCAACCGAGGCCCAGAGGAGGGAAGCGACCGGCCCGAGGTCACCCGGCGGAGCCGGGACGTGAGAACCCACTCCCTCGGACACTCCAGCCCGGCCTCTCGTCGCTCAGTACAATCAATCAATCAATCAATCGTATTTATTGAGTGCTTACTATGTGCAGAGCACTGTACTAAGCGGTTGGGAAGTACAAATTGGCAACACATAGAGACAGTCCCTACCCAACAGTGGGCTCACAGTCTAAAAGGGGGAGCGCCCGGGCCTGTCGCGACAGTAACGCCAATGACGAGGACGGCCTAGCTAAGCGCTTACGACATGTCGGGCGTCAGGGGGGACGCCACGCGGTCCCTCGAGGGGCTCGGGGCCTCCCCGGGCGAGGGAACCGAGGCCCGGGGAAGGAAGCGGCTCGCCCAAAGCTCCACGGACACCGGTGGCGACCGAGGGGCGGAAGGAAAAGTACCTTGGCGGTTCCGGGCGAAGGCTCGGCCTCCTCTCGGCTGGCGGCCTTGGCTTTTAGTGGCGGCCTCCGCCCGGACGCCTCGATGACTCCCCGGGTTCCCGCCTCACCCCTGGGGCCCTGATTAACCTAATTGAGGGGCGCTCACCCCAGCCCCCGGCCACCCCGGGTGACTCCCGGCCTGGGGAATCCGGCCTCCGGCCCGCCCGGGATGGACGGCGGCGTTTCCGGGCTTCGAGGGCCTCCTCGCGGAGTCCTCTGCGGCGGCCTGCCCTCATCATCATCATCATCATCATCAATCGTATTTATTGAGCGCTTACTGTGTGCAGAGCACTGGACTAAGCGCTTGGGAAGTACAAATTGGCAACATCTAGAGACGGTCCCTACCCGACGGCGGGCTCACAGTCTAAAAGGGGGAGACAGAGAACAAAACCAAACATACTAACAAAATAAAATAAATAGAATAGATATGTAATCTCCCTCCCTCTTCTCCCAGCTGCTCCTGAGCATCTTCCATCTCCCTCCCTCTTCTCCCATCTCCTCCTGAGCCCTTTCCATCTCCCTCCTTCTTCTCCCAGCTGCTCTTGGGCATCTTCCATCTCCCTCCCTCTTCTCCCAGCTGCTCTTGAGCATCTTCCATCTCCCTCCCTCTTCTCCCAGCTGCTCCCGAGCACTTTCCATCTCCCTCCCTCTTCTCCCGGCTCCTCCCGGGCATCATCCATCTCCCTCCCTCTTCTCCCAGCTGTTCCTGAGCACTTTGCATCATCATCATCATCATCATCAATCGTATTTATTGAGCGCTTACTATGTGCAGAGCACTGTACTAAGCGCTTGGGAAGTCCAAATTGGCAATGTATAGAGACGGTCCCTACCCAACAGTGGGCTCACAGTCTAAAAGGGGGAGACAGAGAACAAAACCAAACATACTAACAAAATAAAATAAATAGAATAGATATGTAATCTCCCTCCCTCTTCTCCCAGCTGCTCCCGAGCATCCTCCATCTCCCTCCCTCTTCTCCCAGCTGCTCTTGAGCATCCTCCATCTCCCTCCCTCTTCTCCCAGCTGCTCTTGAGCATCTTCCATCTCCCTCCCTCTTCTCCCAGCTGCTCCCGAGCCCTTTCCATCTCCCTCCATCTTCTCCCGGCTGCTCCCGGGCATCATCCATCTCCCTCCCTCTTCTCCCAGCTGTTCCTGAGCACTTTGCATCATCATCATCATCATCAATCGTATTTATTGAGCGCTTACTGTGTGCAGAGCACTGTACTAAGCGCTTGGGAAGTCCAAATTGGCAACATCTAGAGACGGTCCCTACCCAACAGTGGGCTCACAGTCTAAAAGGGGGAGACAGAGAACAAAACCAAACATACTAACAAAATAAAATAAATAGAATAGATATGTAATCTCCCTCCCTCTTCTCCCAGCTGCTCCTGAGCATCTTCCATCTCCCTCCCTCTTCTCCCATCTCCTCCTGAGCCCTTTCCATCTCCCTCCTTCTTCTCCCAGCTGCTCCCGAGCACTTTCCATCTCCCTCCCTCTTCTCCCGGCTGCTCCTGAGCATCTTCCATCTCCCTCCCTCTTCTCCCAGCTGCTCCCGAGCACTTTCCATCTCCCTCCCTCTTCTCCCAGCTGCTCCTGAGCATCCTCCATCTCCCTCCCTCTTCTCCCAGCTGTTCCCGAGCACTGTGCATCTCCCTCCCTCTTCTCCCAGCTGCTCCTGAGCATCATCCATCTCCCTCCCCTTTCTCCCGGCTGCTCCCGAGCCCTTTCCATCTCCCTCCCTCTTGTCCCAGCTGCTCCCGGGCATCATCCATCTCCCTCCCCGCTTCTCCCGGCTGCTCCCGAGCACTTTGCATCCCTCCACCTCCCTCCCTCCCTCTCCCTGCTCCCCGGGCCGGGGCCTGACCTTCGGGGAACTTGTATCTCTCGGTGAGGTCGAGGCGGGCGTCGGTGCCGACGGCCTTGGTGCTGATGAAGCGGCCCACGGAGGAGGCGTCCAGCCCGCTCTGCCGCTGGCTGCCGTCGGCCGCGTCGTAGACCCAGGTGATGCGGTCGGCGTTCACCTCGGCGAACACGAAGGGCGCGTCGAAGTCCAGCTGCACGTCCCCGGCCCGGATGGCCGCCACCGACGACGGCCCGCACTGGAACACCCCTGCGAGGGCGAGGGGGGCACGGGGGGAGGATGCTTGGGGGACCGGAGGGCGGTGGGAGGTTGGGGGGGGGGCCTGGGGGGATGCTTGGGGGGCCGGGGGGCGGTGGGAGGTTGGGGGGGGGCCTGGGGGCCAGTGGGAAGGCAGGGGTCCCTGCGGGGGGGACGCTTGGGGTACCAGAGGGCGATGGGAGGTTGGGTGGGAGGCCTAGAGGGATGCTGGGGGGCCGGGGGGCGGTGGGAAGGCAGGGGTCCCTGGGGGAGGATGCTTGGGGGACCAGGGGGCCGTGGGAGGGTGGGTGGGGGCCCTGGGGGGATGCTTGGGGGGCTGGGGGCCGGTGGGAAGGCAGGGGTCCCTGGGGGAGGATGCTTAGGGGGCCGGGGGGCGGTGGGAAGTCAGGGGTCCCTGGGGGAGGATGCTTGGGGGGCCAGGGAGTGGTGGGAGGTTGGGTGGAGGGCCTGGGGAGGAGGTTGGGGGCCCGGGGGGCGGTGGGAAGGCAGGCCGGGGGGCAGTGGGAGGTTGGGTGGGGGTCCTGGAGAGATTCTGGGGGGCCGGGGGGCGGTGGGAAGGCAGAGGTCCCTGGGGGAGGATGCTTGGGGGGCCGGAGGGTGGTGGGAGGGTGGGTTGGGGTCCTGGGGGGATACCTGGAGGGCCGGGGGGTAGTGGGAGGGTGGGTGGGGGGCCTGGGGGCAGTGGGAGGGCAGGGGTCCCTGGGGGGAGGATGCCTGGGGGCCCGGGGGGCGGTGGGAAGGCAGGGGTCCCTGGGGGGAGGATGCTTGAGGGTCAGAGGGCAGTGGGAGATTGGGTGGGGGGCCTGGGGGGGATGCTTGGGGGGGCCGGGGGGCGGTGGAAAGGCAGAGGTCCCTGGGGGAGGATGCTTGGGGGGGCTGGGGGCGGTGGGAGATTGGGTTGGGGGCCTGAGGGGGATGTTGGGGGGCCGGGGGGCGGTGGGAAGGCAGGGGTTCCAGGGGGAGGATGCTTGGGGGGCCGAGGGGCGGTGAGAGGTTGGATGGGGGGCTTGAGGGGGATGTTGGGGGGCCGGGGGGCGGGGGGAAGGCAGGGGTCCCTGGGGGAGGATGCTTGGGGGGCCGGGAGTAGTGGGAGGTTGGATGGGGGTCCTGGAGGAGGATGCTTGGGGGGCCGGGGGGCGGGGGGAAGGCAGGGGGCCCTGGGGGAGGATGCTTGGGGGGCCGGGGGGCGGGGGGAGATTGGGTTGGGGTCCTTGGGGGATGCCTAGAGGGCCGGGGGGTAGGGGGAGGGTGGGTGGGGGGCCTGGGGGCAGTGGGAAGGCAGGGGTCCCTGGGGGGAGGATGCCTGGGGGCCCGGGGGGCGGGGGGAAGGCAGGGGGCCCTGGGGGAGGATGCTTGGGGGGCCGGGGGGCGGTGAGAGGTTGGATGGGGGCCTTGAGGGGGATGTTGGGGGGCCGGGGGGCAGTGGGAGGGTGGATAGGGGTCCTGGGGGGATGTTGGGGGGCAGTGGGAAGGCAGGGGGCCCTGGGGGAGGGGACTTGGGGGGCCGGGGGCCGGTGGGAGGAGGGGTGCCTGTGTCTCACCCTGACTCCGCTCCTGCGGGGTGGCGTCCAGTACCTGCCAGCCATTGTAGGAGGGGCCCAGGTCCGTGCGGAGAAACCAGCCCTCGTTCCACACGTGGAAGTTCCTGGGGGGCGGCGGGGGAGGGGAGACCCCCCCCCCCCAAGGTCAGGGGGGGCGTCCTCCGCAGCCCCGGAAACGGGGCCCTCCCCGGCGCTCAGTCCAGTGCTCCGCAAGCAGTAGGTGCTCCATAAATAGCCTTGATTGACGGATGGACGGTCGGGTTGCCGGGGGCGGGGGCCGCTCTATTGGACGCTCCCCAGCGCTCAGTCCAGTGCTCTGCACACAGTTGACCGACGGACGGCTCTTTGAGGACGGGGGACCGTGTCTATTCACTGTACTGGACGCTCCCCAGCGCTCAGTCCAGTGCTCTGCACACAGTTGACCGTCGACTCTTCGGGGACGGGGGATCTTGTCTATTTACTGTACTGGACGCACTCCAGCGCTCAGTCCAGTGCTCTGCACACAGCTGACCATCGGCTCTTTGAGGACAGGGGATCGTGTCTATTCACTGTACTGGACGCTCCCCAGCGCTCAGTCCAGTGCTCTGCACACAGCTGACCATCGGCTCTTTGAGGACAGGGGATCGTGTCTATTCACTGTACTGGACGCTCCCCAGCGCTCAGTCCAGTGCTCTGCACACAGCTGACCATCGGCTCTTTGAGGACGGGGGATCGTGTCTATTCACTGTACTGGACGCTCCCCAGCGCTCAGTCCAGTGTGCTCCGCACACAGTTGACCGCCGGCTCTCTGAGGACGGGGGATCGTGTCTAGCCCCCGTACTGGACGCTCCCCGCGAACCCGCCCGGCCGGGATGGGCCCCTCACCAGACGCTGTCGCTGCCTTTGTCCAGCGGGTTGCCCAGGGGGTCGTAGTAGACGTCCACCGTCAGGTTCCGGTCCGTGTCGTGGGCCGAGTTGAAGTTGGTGATGACGCGGGCCGGGATCCCCAAGCACCGGAGCACTGGACGGGGCGGGCAGTGGGGGAGGCGACCGTCGGCCCCGCTCTGCCCCCAATCCCCGCCTTTGCAGTCCCCCAGGACCCCCGAGAGCCCCCTCCACACACCCCCCCAGCTGACCAGCGCTGAACGCCCCAGTGAAGGCCCAGCCCCATCCGTAGCAAACCACTACCCCAATTCTCTGTGTCCCCCCTTTTCCCAGCCCCCCAACTCCTGGGTCCCCCCTTTCCCAGCCCCCCCCAGCCCCTGAGACCCCCTCCCCAACCCCCTCTTTCCCCCCATGTCCCCCAGCTGACCAGCGCTGAACGTCCCAGTGAAGGCCCAGCCCCGTCCATAGCAAACCGTCACCCCAATTCTGTGTGTCCCCCCTTTCCCAGCCCCCCAGGACCCTGAGACCCCCTCCCCAACCCCCTCTTTCCCCCCATGTCCCCCAGCTGACCAGCGCTGAACGCCCCAGTGAAGGCCCAGCCCCATCCGTAGCAAACCATTACCCCAATTCTCTGGGTCCCCCCTTTTCCCAGCCCCCCAACACCTGGGTCCCCCCTTTCCCAGCCCCCCAGGACCCTGAGACCCCCTCCCCAACCCCCTTTTTCCTCCTCACCACCCTCAGCTGACCGGCGCTGAAAGTCACAGAGAAGGCCCGGCCCCTTCCAAAGCAAACTGTTACCCCAATTCTCTGTGTCCCCCTGTTTCTCAGCCCCCCAACTCCTGTGTCCCCCCTTTCCCAGGCCCCGAGACCCTGAGACCCCCTCCGCAATCTCCACCGCCGCCCCCAAGCTGACCAGTGCTGAAAGTCAAAGTGAAGGCCCAGCCCCATCCATAGTAAACCGTCACCCCAATTCTGTTTCTCAGCCCCCCAACTCCTGTGTCCCCCCTTTCCCAGGCCCCGAGACCCTGAGACCCCCTCCGTGATCTCCACCTCCCCCCCCAAGCTGACCAATACTGAAAGTCCCAGTGAAGGCCCAGCCCCATCCATAGGAAACCATCACCCCAATTCTGTGTGTCCCCCCCTTTCCCAGCCCCCCCACCCTCTGGATCCCCCCTTTCCCAGGACCCTGAGACCCCCTCCCTAGCTCCCTCTTCCCCCCCACCCCACCAGCTGACCAGTGCTGAAAGTCCCAGGGAAGGCCCAGCCCCATCCATAGCAAACCGTCACCCCAATTCTCTGTGTCCCCGCTTTCCCAGCCCCCCAACTCCTGGGTCCCCCCTTTCCCAGCCCCCCCAGACCCTGAGACCCCCTCCCCAACCCCCTCTTCCCCCCCATGCCCCCCAGCTGACCAGCACTGAAAAGCCCAGTGAAGGCCCAGCCCCATCCACAGCAAACCATTACCCCAATTCTCTGTGTCCCCCCTTTTCCCAGCCTCCCAATTCTTTGTGTCCCCCCTTTTCCCAGCCTCCCAACTCCTGGGTCCCCCCTTTCCCAGCCCCCCAGGACCCTGAGACCCCCTCCCCAACCCCCTCTTTCCCCCCCGCCCCCCACCCACTGACCAGCGCTGAACGTCCCAGTGAAGGCCCGGCCCCATCCAAAGCAAGCCATCACCCCAATTCTCTGTGCCCCCCAATTTCCCAGCCCCCCACCTCCTGGGTCCCCCCTTTCCCAGCCCCCCAGGACCCTGAGACCCCCTCCCCAATCTCCACTGCCCCCCCAAGCTGACCAGCGCTTAAAAGCCCAGCGAAGGCCCAGGCCCAGCGAAGGCCGAGGCCTGTCCGTAGTGAACTGTTATCCAGTTGTGTGTATGTGTGTGTGTGTCCCCCCTTTCCCAGCCCCCCAAACTCCTGGATTCCCCCCATTCCCGGCCCCCCGCCCCCGTTTCCCAGCTGACCGGTGTTGAGGGTCCCGGCGAAGACCCAGCACTGGCCGTAGCGGACGGGTTGGTAGCCGGTCTTCTTCCACTCCTTGAGGATCTCCACGCTGCCGTTCCAGTTGCGGGGGTCTCGGCCCCCCGCGTACTCCCCACTCCAGTTCCCCGCCAGGACCCCGGAGTCGTCATTCCCGTTCACCTGCAACCCACCCGCACGCTCGTTCCGGCCTTCCGGGCTATTTACTGAGCACCGACGGCGTTGTAAGTGCTCTGCACGCAGTCATAATCATAATAATAATAATAATGGCATTTGTTAAGCGCTTACTATGTGCCAAGCACTGTTCTAAGCGCTGGGGAGGTTACAAGGCGATCAGGGTGTCCCACAGGGGATACAAGGTGATCAAGTTGTCCCCCGTGGGGCTCCCAGTCTTCATCCCCATTTTCCAGATGAGGAAACTGAGGCTCAGAGAAGTGAAGTGATTTGCCCAAAGTCACACAGCAGACATGTGGTGGAGTCGGCATTCGAACCCGTGACCTCTGACTCCAAAAACTGGGCTCTTTAATAATAATAATAATAATGGCATTTGTTAAGCGCTTACTATGTGCAAAGCACTGTTCTAGGCGCTGGGGAGGATACAAGGTGATCAAGTTGTCCCCCGTGGGGCTCCCAGTCTTCATCCCCATTTTGCAGATGAGGTCACTGAGGCCCAGAGAATAATAATAATAATAATGATGACATTTGTTAAGTGCTTACTATGTGCAAAGCACTGTTCTAAGCGCTGGGGGGGGGGGAAACAAGGTGATCAAGTTGTCCCCCGTGGGGCTCCCAGTCTTCATCCCCATTTTCCAGGTGAGGTCACTGAGGCTCAGAGAATAATAATGATGGCATTTGTTAAGCGCTTACTATGTGCAAAGCACTGTTCTAAGCGCTGTGGGGGGGATACAAGGTGATCAAGTTGTCCCCCGTGGGGCTCACAGTCTTTATCCCCATTTTACAGATGAGGTCACTGAGGCTCAGAGAATAATAATAATAATAATAATAATAATAATGGCATTTGTTAAGCGCTTACTATGTGCCAAGCACTGTTCTAAGCGCCGGGGAGGTTACAAGGTGATCCGATTGTCCCACAAGGGGCTTACAGTTTTTAATCCCCATTTTCCAGATGAGGGAACTGAGGCCCAGAGAAGTGAAGTGACTTGCCCAAAGTCACCCAGCTGAAAGGTGGCGGAGGCGGAATTTGAACCCATGACCTCTGACTCCAAAGCCCGGGCTCTTTCCACTGAGCCACGCTGTTTCTCCGTAAGATAAATTCATTGTATTTCCTGAGCGCTTACTGGGAGTAATTGTCAGTCAGTTGGTTGTATTTATTGAGCGCCTATGCGGGCAAAGCACTCTAGTAGCGCTTAGAACAGTGCTTTGCACATAGTAAGCGCTTAACAAAAGCCATCATCATCATTATTATTATTACTAAGCACTTGCTTCGCACGCGGTCAGTGCTCAATAAATTCATTCCTTCATTAAATCGTATTTATTGAGCGCTTATTGTGGGCAATTGTCAGTCGATTGTATTTATTGAACGCTTACTGCGGGCAGAGCGCTGTACTGAGCGCTTGCTCCAAAAGCAGTCAGCGCTCAATAAATTCATTCCTTCATTCAATCGTATTTATTGAGCGCTTATTGTGGGCAATTGTCAGTCGATTGTATTTATTGAATGCTTACTGTGGGCAGAGCACTGTACTGAGCACTTGCTCCGCACGTGGTCAGCGCTCAAATTCATTCCTTCATTCACTCAATCGTATTTATTGAGCGCTTATTGTGGGCAATTGTCAGTCGATTGTATTTATTGAGCGCTTACTGCGGGCAGAGTGCTGTACTGAGCGCTTGCTCCAAAAGCAGTCAGTGCTCAATAAATTCATTCCTTCATTCACTCAATCATATTTATTGAGTGCTTATTGTGGGCAATTGTCAGTAGATTGTATTTATTGAACGTTTACTGTGGGCAAAGCGCTGTACTGAGCGCTTGCTCCGCATGTGGTCAGCGCTCAATAAATTCATTCCTTCATTCACTCAATCGTATTTATTGAGTGCTTATTGTGGGCAATTGTCAGTTGATTGTATTTATTGAGCGCTTACTGCAGGCAGAGCGCTGTCCTGAGCGCTTGCTCCAAAAGCAGTCAGTGCTCAATAAATTCATTCCTTCATTAAATTGTATTTATTGAGTGCTTATTGTGGGCAATTGTCAGTCGATTGTATTTATTGAATGCTTACCGCGGGCAGAGTGCTGTACTGAGCGCTTGCTCCGCATACGGTCAGCGCTCAATGAATTCATTCGTCCAATCACTCAATCGCATTTATTGAGCGCTTACCGCGGGCAGAGCGCTGTACTGAGCGCTTGCTCCGCACACTGTCGGCGCTCAATAAATTAATTCGTTCATTCATTCAATCGTATTTATTGAGTTCGACTGTACTTATTGAACGCTCACTGCGCTCAATTAATTACCTATAATTCTGTGGATCTATTTTGATGGTTTTGACGCCTGCCCACTTGTTTTGTTTTGTTTTTTTGTCGTCCGTCTCCCCCTTCTAGACCGTGAGCCCGTTGTCGAGTCGGGATCGATTGGGATTGTACTTCCCAAGCGCTTAGTCCAGTGCTCTGCACATAGTAAGCGCTCAATAAGTACGATTGATGATGATGATGATGATGACGATCGTCTCTATCTCTGGCCGAATCGTCCTCTCCAAGCGCTTAGTCCAGTGTTCTGCACGCGGTAAGCGCTCAGTAAATAGGACGGAATGAAGGAGTGAGCAGCGTGGCTCAGTGGAAGGAGTCCGGGCTTTGGAGTCGGAGGTCGTGGGTTCAAATCCCGGCTCCGCCACTTGTCAGCTGGGTGACTTGGGGCCAGTCGCTTCACTTCTCTGTGCCTCAGTTCCCTCATCTGTCAATTGTGTGAGCCCCCCATGGGACAACCTGATCACCTTGTAACCTCCCCCGCGCTTATAACAGTGCTTGGCACATAGTAAGTGCTTAATAAATGCCATTATTATTATTATTGTTATTATTACTATTGTCAGCTCTGTGACTTTGGGCGAGTCACTTCACTTCTCTGGGCCTCAGTTCCCTTATCTGTAAAATGGGGGTGAAGACTGTGAGCCCCCCGGGGGACAACCTGATCACCTTGTAACCTCCCCAGCGCTTAGAACAGTGCTTGGCACATAGTAAGCGCTTAATAAATGCCATTATTATTATTATTATTATTATTATCAGCTGTGTGACTTTGGGCCAGTCACTTCTCTGGGCCTCAGTTCCCTCATCTGTCAACTGGGGAGGAAGACTGTGAGCCCCACGTGGGACAAACTGATCACCTTGTAACCTCCCCAGTGCTTAGAACAGTGCTTGGCACATAGTAAGTGCTTAATAAATGCCATCATTATTATCATTTTTGTCAGCTGTGTGACTTTGGGCCAGTCACTTCACTTCTCTGGGCCTCAGTTCCCTCATCTGTCAAATGGGGATGAAGACTGTGAACCCCCCGTGGGACAACCTGATCACCTTGTAACCTCCCCAGCGCTTAGAACAGTGCTTGGCACATAGTAAGCGCCTAATAAATGCCGTCATTATTATTATAATTGCCACTGACCGCTAAACTGGGGGGGGTTCTCGAGGGCGGGGGTCGGAGAGCCGGTCGTGGGCGGGCGCTTAGTCCAGTGCTCTGCACGCAGTAAGCGCTCAATAAATCCGATTGAATGAATGAACATGACCGTTTATCGCCCCCGAGCGCTTAGCACAGTGCCCCGCGCATGGGGAGCGGTCATTCATTCATTCAATGGTATTTATTGAGCGCTTACGGTGTGCAGAGCACTGGACTGAGCGCTTGGGAAGTCCAAGTTGGCCACATATAGAGACGGTCGCGACCCAAGAGTGGGAGTCACGTGAAGGGGACGCCCCGAGCGCTCAGTACAGAGGTGTGGCGCTCAATAAACGTCACCGACCGACCGGCTGGGGGTGCCCCGGTGGGCGCTCCTTGACCTCTGACCTCTGACCCTTTGACCCCGCTGCTCACCATGCCACTCAGGACCCTCCCGACGTATTTGGGGTCGTTCCGTCGGGCCACGTCGGTGGCGGGGTCCCGCTGGAAGTTGAGGCTCCGGTCCAGGACGGAGAGACAGACGTTCAGGACGTCCTCTTCGAACTGGCCGGATTAATAATAATAATATTAATATTAATAACAACAATAATAATAACAGTATTTGTTAAGCGCTTACTACCGGCTCGGTGGAAAGAGCCCGGCCTTTGGAGTCAGAGGTCATGAGTTCTAATCATCATCATCATCATCATCAATCGTATTTAGTGAGCGCCTACTATGTGCAGAGCACTGTACTAAGCGCTTGGGAAGTACAAATTGGCAACACATAGAGACGGTCCCTACCCAACGGTGGGCTCACAGTCTAAAAGGGGGAGACAGAGAACAAAGCCAAACATACTAACAAAATAAAATAAATAGAATAGATATGTACAAATAAAATAAATAGAGTAAAAAATATGTCCTGGCTCCACCGCATGTCTGCTGTGTGACTTTGGGCAATCAATCAATCAATCAATCAATCGTATTTATTGAGCGCTTACTGCATGCAGAGCACTGGACTAAGCGCTTGGGAAGTACAAGTTGGCGACATATAGTGACGGTCCCTACCCAACAGTGGGCTCACAGTCTAAAAGGGCAAGTCACTTCTCTGGGCCTCAGTTCCCTCATCTGGAAAATGGGGAGGAAGACTGTGAGCCCCCCGTGGGACAACCTGATTACCTCGTAACCTCCCCAGCGCTTAGAACAGTGCTTGGCACATAGTAAGCGCTTAACAAATGCCATTATTATTATTATTATTATTATGGGTTCAAATCCCAGCTCCGCCAACTGTCAGCTGGGTGACTTTGGGCCCGTCACTTCGCTTCTCTGGGCCTCAGTTCCCTCATCTGGAAAATGGGGATGAAGACTGGGAGCCTCACGTGGGACAACTTGACCACCTTGTACCTCCCCCGGCGCTTAGAACATCCATTCGTTCAATCGTATTTATTGAGCGCTTACTGTGTGCAGAGCACTGGACTAAGCGCTTGGGAAGTACAAGTTGGCAACATCGAGAGGCAGGCCCTTCCCAACAGCGGGCTCACAGTCTGCAGGACCAGAAAACAGTGCTTTGCACATAGTAAGCGCTTAATAAATGCCATTATTATTATTATCAAAATTATTCTCTGGGCCTCAGTTTCCTTATCTGGAAAACGGGGATGAAGACTGTGAGCCCCATGTGGGACAACCCGATCACCTTGTGAACTCTCCAGCGCTTAGAACAGTGCTTTGCACATAGTAAGCGCTTAATGAATACCATTATCGTTATTATTATTCTCTGGGCCTCAGTTCCCTCATCTGGAAAACGGGGATGAAGACTGTGAGCCCCCCGTGGGACAACCTGGACACCTCGTAACCTCCCCAGCGCTTAGAACAGTGCTTGGCATATAGTAAGTGCTTAATAAATGCCATTATTATTATTATTATTATTATTATTATTATTATTATTATTATTATTATTCTCTGGGCCTCAGTTCCCTCATCTGGAAAACGGGGATGAAGACTGTGAGCCCCCCGTGGGACAACCTGGACACCTCGTAACCTCCCCAGCGCTTAGAACAGTGCTTGGCATATAGTAAGTGCTTAATAAATGCCATTATTATTATTATTATTATTATTATTATTATTATTATTATTCTCTGGGCCTCAGTTCCCTCATCCGGAAAATGGGGATGAAGACTGTGAGCCCCACATGGGACAACCTCATCACCTTGTGAACTCCCCAGCGCTTAGAACAGTGCTATGCACATAGTAAGTTCTTAATAAATGCCATCATCATTATTATTATTCTTTGGGCCTCAGTTCCCTCATCTGGAAAATGGGGATGAGAACTGTGAGCCCCCCGTGGGACAACCTCATCACCTTGTAACCTCCCCAGCGCTTAGACCAGTGCTTTGCACATAATAAT
The DNA here is from genome assembly GCF_015852505.1 of Tachyglossus aculeatus. NCBI lineage: Eukaryota > Metazoa > Chordata > Mammalia > Monotremata > Tachyglossidae > Tachyglossus > Tachyglossus aculeatus. The sequence continues at coordinate 35,268,474 of NC_052073.1, forward strand.
GATAATAATGGCATTTATTAAGCGCTTACTATGTGCCAAGCACTGTTCTAAGCGCTAGGGAGGTTACAAGGTGATCAGGTTGTCCCACGGGGTGCTCACAGTCTTCACCCCCATTTTACAGATGAGGGAACTGAGGCCCAGAGAAGTGAAGTGACTTGCCCAAAGTCACACAGTTGACAATTGGCAGAGCCGGAATTTGAGCCCATGACCTCTGACTCCAAAGCCCGGGCTCTTTTTCACTGAGCCACGCTGCTTAGTAAGCGCTTAACAAATACCATTATTATTATTATTATTATTATTACTATGTGTAAGCGCTTCTAGACTACGAGCCCGTTGTTGGGTAGGGAGCGTCTCTAAGTGTTGCCGATTTGTACTTCCCAAGCGCTTAGTACAGTGCTCAGCACACAGAAAGTGCTCAATAAATACGATTGATTGAATGTGCCAAGCGCTGGGGGTAATAATAATAATAATAATAATAATGGCATTTATTAAGCGCTTACTATGTGCCAAGCACTGTTCTAAACGCTGGGGAGGTTACAAGGTGATCGGGTTGTCCCACGGCGGGTGGCTCCCGGTCTTCATCCCCATTTTCCAGATGAGGGAACTGAGGCCCAGAGAAGGGAAGTGACTCGTCCAAAGTCACCCAGCTGACAATTGGTGGAGCCGGGATTTGAACCCATGACCTCTGCTGGCTCCCAAGCCCGGCCTCTAAGGTGATCAGGTTGTTCCCCGGGGGGGCTCCCAGTCTTCACCCCCATTTTCCAGATGAGGGAACTGAGGCCCGGAGAAGTGAGGTGACTGGCCCAAGGTCACCCAGCTGACAAGCGGCGGAGGCGGGATTTGAACCCACGATCTCTGACTCCCAAGCCTGGACTCTTTCCACGGAGCCGAAATGGGAGTGAAGACCGTGAGCCCCACGGGAGACGACCTGATCACTTTGGATCTCCCCCAGCGCTTAGTACAGTGCTTGGCACACAGTAAGCGCTTAACAAATACCATTATTATTGATTGGTTGATGACTGGTAGAGACCTGATTATCCTTTATGTATTGATTAATTAATTGATCACTGGATTGATTGGTGGATGACTGGTAGGGACCAGATTATCTTGCATCTATTGATTAATTGACTGATGGATGGATTGATTGGTGGATAATAATGATAATCATAATAATAATGGTATTTGTTAAGCGTTTACTATGTGCCAAGCACTGTTCTAAGCGCTGGGGGAGATACAAGGTGATCAGGTTGTCCCACGTGGGGCTCACGGTCTTCATCCCCATTTGACAGGTGAGGGAAGTGAGGCCCAAATAATAATAATAATAATAATAATAGTAATTGTTAAGAGTTTACTATGTGCCAAGCACTGTTCTAAGCACTGGGGGAGATACAATAATAATAATGCTAATGGTATTTGTTAAGCCCTTACTATGTGCCAAGCACTGTTCTAAGCGCTGGGGGAGATACAAGATCATCAGTTGGTCCCCCGCGGGGCTCACAGTCTTCATCCCCATTTGACAGATGAGGGAAATGAGGCCCAAATAATAATAATAATAATAATAGTAATTGTTAAGAGCTTACTATGTGCCAAGCACTGTTCTAAGCGCTGGGGGAGATACAAGGTGATCAGGTTGTCCCCCGCGGGGCTCACAGTCTTCATCCCCATTTGACAGATGAGGGAACTGAGGCCCAGAGAATAATAATAATAATGATAATGGTATTTGTTAAGCGCTTACTATGTGCCAAGCACTGTTCTAAGCGCCGGGGGAGATACAAGATCATCAGGTTGTCCCCCGCGGGGCTCACAGTCTTCATCTCCATCTGACAGATGAGGGAAATGAGGCCCAAAGAATAATAATAATAATAATAATAATAATAGTAATTGTTAAGAGCTTACTATGTGCCAAGCACTGTTCTAACTGCTGGGGGAGATACAAGATCATTAGGTTGTCCCCCGCAGGGCTCACAGACTTCATCCCCATTTGACAGATGAGGGAAATGAGGCCCAAATAATAATAATAGTAATTGTTAAGAGCTTACTATGTGCCAAGCACTGTTCTAAGCGCTGGGGGAGATACAAGATTATTAGGTTGTCCCCTGCGGGGCTCACAATCTTCATCCCCATTTGACAGATAAGAGAAATGAGGCCCAAATGATAATAATAATAATAATAATAATAATAATAATAATAGTAATTGTTAAGAGCTTACTATGTGCCAAGCACTGTTCTAAGCGCTGGGGGAGATACAAGGTCATCAGGTTGTCCCCCGCGGGGCTCACGGTCTTCCTCCCCATTTGACAGATGAGGGAACTGAGGCCCAGAGAATAATAATAATAATGATAATGGTATTTGTTAAGTGCTTACTATGTGCCAAGCACTGTTCTAAGCGCCGGGGGAGATACAAGATCATCAGGTTGTCCCACGCGGGGCTCATAGTCTTCATCCCCATTTGACAGATGTGGGAAGTGAGGCCCAGAGAATACTAATAATGGTATTTGTTAAGCGTTTACTATATGCCAAGCACTGTTCTAAGCGCTGGGGGAGATACCAGATCATCAGGTTGTCCCACGGGGGGCTCACAGTCTTCATCCCCATTTGACAGATGAGGGAACTGAGGCCCAGAAGATGATAATAATAGTCATGGTATTTGTGAAGAGCTTACTGCGTGCCAAGTTGCCACCGCTGTTTCTCTGTTTCTCTGGTTCTGGTGATTGTCATCATCAATCGTATTTATTGAGCGCTTACTGTGTGCAGAGCACCGTACTAAGCGCTTGGGAAGTACAAATTGGCAACATAGAGAGACAGTCCCTACCCAACAGTGGGCTCACGGTCCACTGATTGTCGGTTGTCGTGAGCTCTCCCGGACGTTCAGTACAGTGCTCTGAGCACGGTGAGCGCCCAGTATTGACCCCGCGGCCCCCGCCGGCCCGTCCCCTCGTACCTGACCATAGTTCCAGCCCACCATGTCGATGCGGTTGACACTGCCCACGTAAATGATCCCGTAGTCTTTCAGCACGTATTCCTCCCGCTCCGCCTCGCTGTTCAGAAAGACGCTGTCCTCTGCCAACCCATCAATCGATCGATCAATCAATAATAGTATCAATAATGGCATTTATTAAGCTCTTACTACGTGCAAAGCACCGCTCTGAGCGCCGGGGAGGTTCCAAGGTCATCAGGGCTCCCAGTCTTCATCCCCATTTGCCAGATGAGGTCACTGAGGCCTAGCGAGGTGAAGTGACTCGCCCACCAAAGTCACCCAGCTGACAAGTGGGCCGGATTTGAACCCATGACCTCGGACTCCAAAGCCCGGGCTCTTTCCACTGAGCCACGCTGCTTCTCTGAATCAATCAATCAATCGGTGGCATCTATCAAGCGCTTGCTTGATGGTATTTGTTAAGCATTTACTACTTTCCATGCGCTTAGTAATGATAATAATAATAATGATGATGGTATTTGTTAAGCGCTTACTACTTTCCAAGCGCTTAGTACAGTGCTCTGCACACAGTAAGCGCTCAATAAATACGATTGATTGATAGTAATAATAATAATGATGGTATTTGTTAAGCGCTTACTACTTTCCAAGCGCTTAGTAATGATAATAATAATAATAATAATAATAATAATGACAGTATTTGTTAGGCGCTTACTACTTTCCAAGCGCTTAGTAATGATATAATAATAATAATAATAATAATAATAATAATAATGTTATTTGTTAAGCGCTTACTACTTTCCAAGTGCTTGGTAGTGATAGTAATAATAATAATGACAGTATTTGTTAAGCGCTTAGTACTTTCCAAGTGCTTAGTAATGATATTAATAATGATGATGATGGTATTTGTTAAGCGCTTACTACTGTCCAAGCGCTTAGTAATGATAGTAATAATAATAATGATGGTATTTGTTAAGCGCTTACTACTTTCCAAGTGCTTAGTAATGATAATAATAATAATAATGATGGTATTTGTTAAGCGCTTACTACTTTCCAAGCGCTTAGCAATGATAATAATAATAATAATGATGGTATCTGTTAAGCGCTTAATAGTGTTCAAGTGCTTTGTAATGATAATAATAATAATGATGATGGTATTTGTTAAGCACTTACTACTTTCCAAGCACTTAGTAATGATAGTAATAATAATAATGATGGTATTTGTTAAGCACTTACTACTTTCCAAGTGCTTAGTAGTGATAATAATAATAATAATGACGGTATTTGTTAAGCGCTTACTACTTTCCAAACACTCAGTAATGATGATAATAATAATAATAATGGCGGTATTTGTTAAGCGCTTACTACTTTCCATGTGCTTAGTAATGATAATAATAATAATGACATTATTTGTTAACCACTTACTACTTTCCAAGCGCTTAGTAATGATATTAATAATAATGATGATGGTATTTGTTAAGCGCTTACTACTGTCCAAGCACTTAGTAATGATAATAATAATGATGATGGTATCTGTTAAGCGCTTACTACTTTCCAAGCGCTTAGTAATGATAATAATAATAATGATGATGGTATCTGTTAAGTGCTTACTACTTTCCAAGCGCTTAGTAATGATAATAATAATAATGATGATGGCATTTGTTAAGCGCTTACTACTTTCAAAACGCTTAGTAATGATAATAATGATAATAATGACGGTATTTGTTAAGAGCTTACTACTTTCCAAGTGCTTAGTAGTTATATTAATAATGATGATGATGGTATTTGTTAAGCACTTACTACTGTCCAAGTGCTCAGTAATGATAATAACAACAATGATGATGGTATCTTTAAGCGCTTACTACTTTCCAAGCGCTTAGTAATGATAATAATAATAATGATGATGGCATTTGTTAAGCACTTACTACTTTCCAAGCGCTTAGTAATGATAATAATAATAATAATGACGGTATTTGTTAAGCGCTTACTACTTTCCAAGTGCTTCGTAATGATAATAATAATAATGATGCTGGTACCTGTTAAGTGCTTGCTACTTTCCAAGCGCTTAGCAATGATAATAATAATAATAATAATAATAATAATAATAATGACGGTATTTGTTAAGCGCTTACTACTTTCCAAGCGCTTAGTAATGATAGTAATAATAATGATGATGGTATTTGTTAAGCGCTTACTACTTTCAAATCCCGGCTCCGCCAATTCATTCATGCGTTCATTCATTCATTCAATCGTATTTATTGAGCACTTACTGTGTGCAGAGCACTGTACTAAGCGCTTGGGAAGTACAAGTTGGCAACATATAGAGACGGTCCCTACCCAACAGTGGGCTCATTCGTTCAATCGTATTTATTGAGTGCTTACTGTGTGCAGAGCACTGTACTGAGCGCTTGGAAAGTAGAATTCGGCAACAGATAGAGACAATCCCTATCCAACAACGGGCTCACATTCATTCATCCATTCAATTGTATTTATTGAGCGCTTACTGTGTGCAGAGCACTGTACTGAGCGCTTGGAAAGTAGAATTCAGTAACAGATAGAGACAATCCCTACCCAACAACGGGCTCACATTCATTCATTCATTCAATCGTATTTATTGAGTGCTTACTGTAATGATAATAATAATAATAATGATGACGGTGTTTGTTAAGCGCTTACTACTGTCCAAATGCTTAGTAATGATAATAATAATAATAATGACGGTATTTGTTAAGCACTTACTACTTTCCAAGCGCTTAGTAGTGATAATAATAAGAAGAATGACGGTATTTGTTAAGCGGTATTTGTTACTGTGTGAGAGCACTGTATTGAGCGCTTGGAAGTACAATTTGGCAACAGATAGAGACAATCCCTACCCAACAACGGGCTCACAATCATTCATTCAGTCAATTGTATTTATTGAGCACTTACTGTGTGCAGAGCACTGTACTGAGCGCTTGGAAAGTAGAATTTGGCAACAGATAGAGACAATCCCTACCCAACAACGGGCTCACAATCATTCATTCATTCAATCATATTTATTGAGCGCTTACTGTGTGCAAAGCACTGTACTAAGCGCCTGGAAAGTACACTTCGGCAACAGATAGAGACAATCCCTACCGAACAACGGGCTCACATTCATTCATTCATTCATTCATTCAATCATTCATTCAATCATATTTATTGAGCGCTTACTGTGTGCAGAGCACTGTACTGGGCGCTTGGAAGTAGAATTCGGCAACAGATAGAGACAATCCCTACCCAACAACGGGCTCACATTCATTCATCCATTCATTCATTCATTCATTCAATCATATTTATTGAGCGCCTACTGTGTGCAAAGCACTGTACTAAGCGCTTGGAAAGTAGAATTCAGCAACAGATAGAGACAATCCCTACCCAACAACGGGCTCACATTCATTCATTCATTCATTCATTCATTCATTCAATCATTCATTCAATCATATTTATTGAGCGCTTACTGTGTGCAGAGCACTGTACTAAGCGCTTGGACAGTACACTTCGGCAACAGACAGAGACAATCCCTACCCAACAACAGGCTCACATTCATTCATCCATTCATTCATTCATTCATTCAATCACATTTATTGAGCGCCTACTGTGTGCAAAGCACTGTACTAAGCGCTTGGAAAGTAGAATTCAGCAACAGATAGAGACAATCCCTACCCAACAACGGGCTCACATTCATTCATTCATTCATTCATTCATTCATTCAATCATATTTATTGAGCGCTTACTGTGTGCAGAGCACTGTACTGAGCGCTTGGAAGTAGAATTCTGCAACAGATAGAGACAATCCCTACCCAACAACAGGCTCACATTCATTCATCCATCCATTCATTCATTCATTCAATCATATTTATTGAGCGCCTACTGTGTGCAAAGCACTGTACTAAGCGCTTGGAAAGTAGAATTCAGCAACAGATAGAGACAATCCCTACCCAACAACGGGCTCACATTCATTCATTCATTCATTCATTCATTCAATCATTCATTCAATCATATTTATTGAGCGCTTACTGTGTGCTGAGCACTGTACTGAGCGCTTGGAAGTAGAATTCGGCAACAGATAGAGACAATCCCTACCCAACAACGGGCTCACATTCATTCATTCATTCATTCATTCATTCATTCAATCATTCATTCAATCATATTTATTGAGCGCTTACTGTGTGCAGAGCACTGTACTGAGCGCTTGGGAAGTAGAATTCGGCAACAGATAGAGACAGTCCCTACCCAACAACGGGCTCACATTCATTCATTCATTCATTCATTCATTCAATCATATTTATTGAGCGCTTACTGTGTGCAGAGCACTGGACTAAGCGCTTGGAAAGTAGAATTCGGCAACAGATAGAGACAATCCCTACCCAACAACGGGCTCACACTCATTTATTCATTCATTCAATCATATTTATTGAGCGCTTACTGTGTGCAGAGCACTGTACTAAGCGCTTGGAAAGCACAAGTCGGCCACATATAGACGGTCCCTACCCGACAACGGGCTCACAGTCTAGAAGGGGGAGACGGACGACAAAACAAAGCAAGTAGACAGGCGTCACTAGCGTCAAGCGCTTAGTACAGTGCTAAGCGCTTAGTCCAGTGCTCTGCACACAGTAAGCGTTCAATAACTACGGCTGACTGAATGAATGACTCAAAATGGTCAGTCAGAGATGGGAAGTTCGGCCTCTACTTCTACCAATCAATCAATCGATCAATCAATCGTACTTATTGAGCGCTTACTGTGTGCAGAGCACTGTACTAAGCGCTTGGGAAGTCCAAGTTGGCAGCATGTAGAGACGGTCCCTACCCAACAGTGGGCTCACAGTCTAAAAGGGCAGGCACCAACTCTGGCTCCTTTCCTCGATGGCCTTCTAGTGCTCCACACGCAGTAAGCGCTCAATAAATACCATCGAGCGAATGAATGCTAAAATAAATCAGGAAAAGAAGAAGCCGCGTGGCTCAGTGGCAAGAGCCCGGGCTTTGGAGCCAGAGGTCATGGGTTCAAATCCCGGCTCTGCCAACTGTCAGCTGGGAGACCTTGGGCGAGTCGCTTCACTTCTCCGAGCCTCGGTTCCCTCATCTGGAAAATGGGGATGAAGACTGGGAGCCCCCCAGGGGACAACCTGATCACCTGGTAACCTCCCCGGCGCTTAGAACAGTGCTTGGCACATAGTAAGTGCCAAATACCATTCATTCATTCATTCATTCAATCGTATTTGTTGAGCGCTTACAGTGTGCAGAGCAGCGTGGCTCAGTGGAAAGAGCCCGGGCTTTGGAGTCAGAGGTCATGGGTTCAAATCCCGACTCCGCCACTTGTCAGCTGGGTGACTTTGGACAAGTCACTTCACTTCTCTGGGCCTCAGTTATCTCATTTGTAAAATGGGGATTAAAACTGTGAGCCCCTCCATGGGACAACCTGATCACCTTGGAACCTCCCCAGTGCTTAGAACAGTGCCTGGCACATAGTAAGCGCTTAACAAATGCTATCATTATTATTATTATTATTATGGGACCACCTCATCACCTTGGAACCTCCCCAGCGCTTAGAACAGTGCTTGGCACATAGTAAGCGCTTAACAAATGCCATATCATTATTATTATTGTTATTATTATTATTATTATTATTATTATTATTATTATTATTATGGGACCACCTCATCACCTTGGAACCTCCCCAGCGCTTAGAACAGTGCTTGGCACATAGTAAGCGCTTAACAAATGCCATATCATCATTATTATTATTATTATTGTTATTATTATTATTATTATTATTATTATGGGACCACCTCATCACCTTGGAACCTCCCCAGCGCTTAGAACAGTGCTTGGAACATAGTAAGCGCTTAACAAATGCTATATCATTATTATTATTATGGGACCACCTCATCACCTTGGAACCTCCCCAGGGCTTAGAACAGTGCTTGGCACATAGTAAGCACTTAATCAATCACTCGTATTTATTGAGCGCTTACTGTGTGCAGAGCACTGTACTAAGCGCTTAGGAAGTACAAGTTGGCAACATATAGAGACAGTCCCTACCCAACAGCGGGCTCACGGTCACCATCATCATTATTATTATTATTATAACCATCGTCGTCGTGAAGCGCCCGCTCTTGACTGGTACCGTGATCATCGCCATTATTCAATCAATCAATCAATCAATCGTATTTATTGAGCGCTTCCTGTGCGCAGAGCACTGTACTAAGCGCTTGGGAAGTCCAAGTTGGCAACCTATAGAGACGGTCCCTACCCAACAGTGGGCTCACAGTCTAAATAGTCTAAATAGACTAAATAGAAGCTCACAGCTTCTATTGAGAAGCAGCGTGGCTCAGTGGAAAGAGCCCGGGCTTTGGAGTCAGAGGTCATGGGTTCGAATCCCAGCTCCACCACATGTCTGCTGTGTGACCTTGGGCGAGTCACTTAACTTCACAGAGAAGCAGTGTGGCTCAGTGGAAAGAGCCGGGGCTTTGGAGGCAGAGGTCATGGGTTCGAATCCTGACTCCACCACATGTCTGCTGTGTGACCTTGGGTGAGTCACTTCACTTCTCAGAGCCTCAGTTACCTCATCTGTAAAAAATGGGGATGATGACTGTGAGCCCCACGTGGGACAACCTGATCACCTTGTATCCCCCCTCCCAGCGCTTAGAACAGTGCTTTGCACATAGTAAGCGCTTAACAAATGCCATTATTATTATTATTATTATTATTATTAAATACGATTGATTGATTGATAGCGCTTATTGTACATAGTAAGCGCTTAACAAATGCCATCATTATTATTACTATTAAATACGATTGATTGATTGATTGATAGCGCTTATTGCACGTAGTAAGCACTTAACAAATGCCATCATTATTATTATTATTAAAAGGGGGAATTATAATAATAATAATAGCAATATAATAATAATATAATGATAATAACAATAATACAATAATAATATAATATATAATAGTATATAATAACGTAATATAATGTAATATCTAATATTATTGCATAACATACATAATATATAATATATATAATATATTATATATTAATATATAATACATAATATATGGTATATAGTATATTATATATGATATATGATATATATAATGTATAATATATATAATACCTAATATAAATATAATATATAAATAAATAACCATAATATATAATAATATATTATTTTATAGTATATAAAATTATTATTTTATAATAATATAAAATATATAATACATATGATATACATTATTATATATTATATATTGTAGATAAGATATATAATATATTATATACATTATATATGATATATTATATATATATGATTATTATTAATAATATTATTAGATATTATTATTAATACCATGATTATCATTCCAACCGTATCATTGTTATTACTCATGCTATCATCGCCATTCCACGTCATTCCACGAACCCGCGGTGGCCCTCGAACCCGCATTCTTCTCCCACCTTTCAGCCAGGGGTTGAAGAGCTGGACGAAGGGCCCGAGGGCCACGGAGGAGACCTTGCCCCGGGAGGAGATCTGGACGCTCAGCTGGTAGCGGCCCACGGGGGAGTTGGGGGGGCTGGTGATGGAGGCGCTCAGTCCACTGGCGCTGCTGCCCGCCGGCGCGGCCGACCACCCCCCTCGGACCGCCGGGCCCGACAGCTGGAACACGGCCTTCGTCCTGGCCGACTCCGAAGGGTTGGGGCCTGCCCGGGGGGACAGCGGAGGTCAACCGAGGGCAGGGAGGTGAACGCCTAGCACGAGCCCGCGAGCGCTCAGTACAGCGCTCTGCACCCAGGAAGCGCTCAGTAAATACGACTGATGGTGAGGCCCGAGGTGAACGCCGAGGACGAGGCCGTCGAGGCCGACCAGGCCTGAGGGGGTCAGAGGTCAGGAGATCAATCAATCAATCAATCGTATTTATTGAGCGCTTACTGGGTGCAGAGCACTGTACTGAGCGCTTGGGAAGTTCAAGTTGGCAACATCGAGAGACGGTCCCTACCCGACAGCGGGCTCACGGTCTAAAAGGGGGAGACGGAGAACCAAACCAAACATACTGACCTGTATATATGTTTGTACATATTTATTACTCTATTTATTTTACTGGTACATATCTATTCTATTTATTTTATTTTGTTAATATGTTTTCTTTTGTCCTCTGTCTCCCCCTTTTAGACCGTGAGCCCGCTGTTGGGTAGAGACCGTCTCTAGATGTTGCCAATTTGGACTTCCCAAGTGCTTAGTCCAGTGCTCTGCACATAGTAAGCGCTCAATAAATACGATTGATGATGATGATGATACTAACGAACTAAAGTAGATTTTACCATCCCTGTCCCGCGGCGTCATCCCCCGTTTCCTGGGGCGTCCCCCCCACCTCCTGTGGCGTCACCTCCCACTTCCTGTGGCGTCCCCCCCATTTCTTGTACTGTCGCCTCGCCTCCTGGGGCGTCACCCCCACCTACTGTGGCGTCACCCCCACCTCCTGTGGCATCACCCCCACTTCCTGCGGCATCCCCCCCATTTCTTGTACTGTCACCTCACCTCTCGTGGCGTCACCCCCCATGCCCCACTTCCTGTGGCGTCACCCCCACCTCCTGTGGCGTCACCTCCCACTTCCTGCGGCGTCCCCCCCATTTCTTGTACTGTCACCTCACCTGCTGTGGCGTCACCCCCCTTGCCCCACTTGCTGTGGCGTCACCCCCATTTCCTCCACCGTCACTCTTCGCTTCTTGGGGTGACACTCCCCATCTCCTGTGGCGTCATCCCCCGTTTCCTGTGGCGTCACCTCCACCCCCTGTGGCATCACCTCCCACTTCCTGCGGCGTCCCCCCCCCATTTCTTGTACTGTCACCTCGCCTCCTATGGCGTCAACCTCCCCGCCCTAATTCCTGTGGCGTCACCCCCATTTCCTCCACCGTCACCCCTCGCTTCTTATGGTGACACTCCCCCCCACCTCCTGTGGCGTCACCCCCACCTCCTGTGGCGTCACCTCCCACTTCCTGCGGCGTCCCCCCCATTTCTTGTACTGTCACCTCCCCTCCTGTGGCATCACCCCCCCTGCCCCACTTCCTGTGGCGTCACCCCCATTTCCTCCACCGTCACTCTTCACTTCTTGGGGTGACACTCGCCCCACCTCCTATAGTGTCACCCGCCACTTCCTGTGGCGTCCCCCCCACTTCTTGTACTGTCACCTCGCCTCCTGTGGCGTCACCCCCATCTCCTCCACCGTCACCCTTCGCTTCTTGTGGTGACCCCCCCCCCCCACCTCCTGTGGCGTCTCCCCCATTTCCGGTACTGTCACCCTTCCCTTCTTACAGTGACAACCCCCGCTTCCTGTAGCATCACCCCTAGACCGCCAGCTCGTCGTGGACGGGAATGTGCCCGTTTGTTGGTCTATTGGACTCCCCCGAGCGCTCAGTACAGTGCTCAGCACCAGTAAGTGCTCAATAAATCCGAAGGAATGAACAGATGAATGACCGCGTCTCTAGACTGTCAGCTGGCTGTGGGCAGGAATGTGCCCGTCAGTCTATTGGACTCCCCCGGAGCGCTCAGTACAGTGCTCGGCACACAGTAAGCGCTCAATAATTCCGAAGGAATGAACAGATGAATGACCACGTCTCTAGACCGTCAGCTCATCGTGGGCAGGAATGTGTCTGTCAGTTGGTCTATTGGACTCCCCCGAGCGCTCAGTACAGTGCTTGGCACACAGTAAGCACTCAATAAATCCGAAGGAATGAACAGATGAATGACCGTGTCTCTAGACCGTCAGCTCATCATGGGCAGGAATGTGTCCATCGATTGGTCTATTGGACTCCCCCCAAGCGCTCAGTACAGTGCTCGGCACCCAGTAAGCGCTCAATAATCAGAAGGAATGAACAGAGGAACGACCACGTCTCTAGACCATCAGCTCACCGTGGGCAGGAATGTGTCCGTCAGTTGGTCTATTGGACTCCCCCGGAGCGCTCAGTACAGTGCTCGGCACACAGTAAGTGCTCAATAATTCCGAAGGAATGAACAGATGAATGACCACGTCTCTAGACCGTCAGCTCATCGTGGGCAGGAATGTGTCCGTCAGTTGGTCTATTGGACTCCCCCGAGCGCTCAGTACAGTGCTCGGCACCCAGTAAGCGCTCAATAATCAGAAGGAATGAACAGAGGAATGACCACGTCTCTAGACCATCAGCTCACCGTGGGCAGGAATGTGTCCGTCAGTTGGTCTATTGGACTCCCCCGAGTGCTCAGTACAGTGCTCAGCACCCAGTAAGCGCTCAATAAATCTGAAGGAATGAACAGAGGAATGACCACGTCTCTAGACCATCAGCTCACCATGGGCAGGAATGTGTCCGTCAGTTGGTCTACTGGACTCCCCCGAGCGCTCAGTACAGTGCTTGGCACCCAGTAAGCGCTCAATAAATCCGAAGGAATGAACAGATGAACGACCACGTCTCTAGACCGTCAACTCGTCGTGGGCGGGAATGTGTCCGTCGGTTGGTCTATTGGACTCCCCCGGAGCGCTCAGTACAGTGCTTGGCACCCAGTGATGATCGGATGAATGACAGCAAGGCCGTCTCTGGACCATCAGCTCGTCGTGGGCAGGAATGTGCCCATTTGTTGGTCTATTGGACTCCCCCGAGTGCTCAGTCCAGTGCTTGGCACCCAGTAAGCGCTCAATAAATCCGAAGGAATGAACAGATGAATGACCACGTCTCTAGACCGTCAGCTCATCATGGGCAGGAATGTGTCCATCGATTGGTCTATTGGACTCCCCCGAGCGCTCAGTACAGTGGTTGGCACCCAGTAAGCGCTCAATAAATCTGAAGGAATGAACAGAGAAATGACCACCTCTCTAGACCATCAGCTCATCATGGGCAGGAATGTATCCATCGATTGGTCCATTGGACTCCCCCGAGCGCTCAGTACAGTGCTCAGCACCCACTAAGCGCTCAATAAATCCGAAGGAATGAACAGATGAATGACCACGTCTCTAGACCATCAGCTCATCGTGGGCAGGAATGTGTCCGTCAGTTGGTCTATTGGACTCCCCCGAGCGCTCAGTACAGTGCTCGGCACCCAGTAAGTGCTCAATAAATCCAAAGGAATGAACAGATGAATGACCGCGTCTCAACATGCCCATCGGTTGGTCTATTGGACTCCCAGGAGCGCTCAGTACAGCGCTCGGCACCCAGTAACGATCGGATGAATGACAGCAAGGCCGTCTGAACGTGCCCGTCGGTTGGTCGATTGGACCCTCCCGAGCGCTCAGTACAGTGCTCGGCCCGCAGAACTGACTGAAGGGACGCCAGCGAGGGAGGGGGGCCGGAGGGGAAACTGAGGTACCTGTGGCGACGGTGAAGGTGACGGTTTCCCCGGCCTCCATGGCCCGGTTGAGGCCGAGGGCGACGGTGAAGGGCTGACCCCTCCGCACGATCAGCTCGGGGCTGTAGAATTTGCTGGTGTGATGGGACTGCTTATTGGACTCCACCTGCCAGTTCACGTCTGTCGGTTGGAGAGCTGGGGTGGGAAGAATCATCACCATCCTGGTCAGCGGTACGGTATTTTGGACCAAAAATTGCTACTTATTACGCGCCTACGACGGGCCCGGCGCCCTTTCACTCATTCAGTCGTATTTACTGAGCGCTTCCGGGCTTTGGAGTCAGAGGTCATGGGTTCGAATCCCGCCTCCGCCGACTGTCAGCTGGGTGACTCTGGGCGAGTCACTTCTCTGGGCCTCAGTTTCCTCATCTGGAAAATGGGGATTAAGACTGTGAGCCCCCCGTGGGACAACCTGATCACCTTGTATCCCCCCCACAGCGCTAAGAACAGCGCTTTGCACATAGTAAGCGCCTAACAAATGCCATTATTATTATTAAAGAGCCCGGGCTTTGGAGTCGGAGGGCACGGGTTCGAATCCCGGCTCCACCACGTGTCTGCTGTGTGACTTTGGGCAAGTCACTTTGCTTCAGAGAAGCAGCGTGGCTCAGTGGAAAGAGCCCGGGCTTTGGAGTCAGAGGTCATGGGTTCGAATCCCGGCTCCGCCAACCGTCAGCTGGGTGACTCTGGGCGAGTCACTTCTCTGGGCCTCAGTTTCCTCATCTGGAAAATGGGGATGAAGACTGTGAGCCCCCCGTGGGACAACCTGATCACCTTGTATCCCCCCACAGCGCTAAGAACAGTGCTTTGCACATAGTAAGCGCCTAACAAATGCCATTATTATTATTAAAGAGCCCGGGCTTTGGAGTCGGAGGTCATGGGTTCGAATCCCGCCTCCGCCAACTGTCAGCTGGGTGACTTTGGGCAAGTCACTTAACTACTCTGTGCTTGTTACCTCATCTGTAAAATGGGGATGAAGACTGTCAGCCCCACGTGGGACAACCTGATTACCTTGTAACCACCCCGGCACTTAGAACGGTGCTTTGCACGTAGTAAGCGCTTAATAAATGCCATTATTATTATTATTATTATTATTATTATTATTATTACTAAGCGCTTGGGAAGTACAAGTCGGCAATGTAAGCGCCGGGGTAGATCCGCTTTGAACCGTATTTATTGAGCGCTTACTGCGGGCAGAGCACTGTACTAAGCGCTTGGGAAGTACAAGTCGGCTATGTAAGCGTGTTGACGAGGCGTCCCCCAAGGCCCAGGGGAGCGAATTTAGACGCTTACTACGCGGCAGGCACTGTAATAATAATAATTTTCATTCATTCATTCAAACAAATACCATCATTGTTATTCTTCTTCTTTGGGCCTCAGTTCCCTCATCTGGAAAATGGGGATTCATTCATTCATTCAATCGTATTTATTGAGCGCTTACTGTGTGCAGGGCACTGTACTAAGCGCTTGGGAAGCACGCGTTGGCAACATAGAGAGACGGTCCCTACCCGACAGCGGGCTCACAATCTAGAAGGGGGAGACGGACAACAAAACAAAACACATTAACAAAATAAAATACATAGAATAAATATGGACAAATAAAATTAATAAATAAATAATAATGATGATGGTATTTGTGAAGCGCTTACTACGTGCCAAGCACTGTTCTAAGCGCTGTGGGGGGGGGGGGGGGATACAAGGTCATCAGGTGGTCCCACATGGGGCTCGGGCTTTGGAGTCGGAGGTCACGGGTTCGAATCCCGGCTCCGCCACTTGTCAGCTGGGTGACCTTGGGCAAATCACTTCCCTTCTCTGGGCCTCAGTTCCCTCATCTGGAAAATGGGGATGAAGCCCGTGAGCCCCCCCGTGGGACAACCTGACCACCTTGCAACCTCCCCAGCGCTTAGAACAGTGCTTTGCACATAGTAAACGCTTAATAAATGCCATTATTATTATTATTATTATTATTATTAATTCCCATTTGACAGAGGTGGGAACTGAGGCCTGGAGAATAATAATAATGAGGTTGGTATTTATTAAGCGCTTACTGTGTGCCAAGCACTGTTCTAAGCGCTGGGGGAGATACAAGGTCATCAGGTGGTTCCACATGGGGCTCACACTCTTAATTCCCATTTGACAGAGGAGGAAACTGAGGCCCAGAGAATAACAACGATTAAAAATAATAATAATAATAATAATAATAATGGCATTTGTTAAGCGCTTACTATGTGCAAAGCACTGTTCTATAATGAGGATGGTATTTGTTAAGCGCTTACTATGTGCCAAGCATCTTCATCCCCATTTTCCAGACGAGGTAACTGAGGCACAGAAAAAAATAATGATAATAATGATGGCATTTATAGCCAGGGAGGTCACTAATAATAATAACGGTGGTATTTGTTAAGCACTTACTATGTGATGATGATGATGGCATTTATTAAGCGCTTACTATGTGCAAAGCACTGTTCTATAATGAGGATGGTATTTGTTAAGCGCTTACTATGTGCCAAGCATCTTCATCCCCATTTTCCAGACGAGGGAACTGAGGCACAGAAAGAAATAATGATAATAATGATGGCATTTATAGCCAGGGAGGTCACTAATAATAATAACGATGGTATTTGTCAAGCGCTTACTATGTGATGATGATGATGGCATTTATTAAGCGCTTACTATGCGCAAAGCACTGTTCTAAGCGCTGGGGAGGTTACAAGGTGATCGGGTTGTCCCCCGGGGGGCTCCCGGTCTTCATCCCCATTTTCCAGATGAGGTCACTGAGGCTCAGAGAACAATAATAATAATAATAATAATAATAATAATAATAACAGTAATAATAATAATGGCATTTGTTAAGCGCTTACTATGTGCCAAGCACTGTTCTAAGCGCCAAGGTGCTCAGTAATAATAATAACGATGGTATTTGTCAAGCGATTATGTGATGATGATGGCATTTATTAAGCGCTTACTATGTGCAAAGCACTATTCTAAGCGCTGGGGGAGGTTACAAGGTGATGAGGTTGTCCCACGGGGGACTCCCCTTCTTCATCCCCATTTTCCAGATGAGGTCACTGAGGCCCAGAGAATAATAATAATGATAATGGCATTTGTTAAGCGCTTACTATGTGGCAAGCACTGTTCTAAGCGCCAGGGAGGTCACTAATAATAATAACGGTGGTATTTGTTAAGCGCTTACTATGTGATGATGATGATGGCATTTATTAAGCGCTTACTATGTGCAAAGCACTGTTCTAAGCGCTGGGGAGGTTACAAGGTGATCAGATTGTCCCCCGGGGGGCTCCCGGTCTTCATCCCCATTTTCCAGATGAGGGAACTGAGGCCCAGAGAATAATAATAATAATAATAATAATGGCATTTGTTAAGCGCTTACTATGTGGCAAGCACTGTTCTAAGCGCCAGGGAGGTCACTAATAATAATAACGGTGGTATTTGTCAAGCGCTTACTATGTGATGATGATGATGGCTTTTTATTAAGCGCTTACTATGTGTAAAGCCCTGTTCTAAGCGCTGGGGAGGTTACAAGGTGATGAGGTTGTCCCCCGGGGGGCTCCCGGTCTTCATCCTCACTTTATAGATGAGGTCACTGAGGCCCAGAGAATAATAATAATACTAATGATGGCATTTATTAAGTGCTTACTATGTGCCAAGCACTGTTCTAAGCGCCAGGGAGGTCAGTAATAATAATAACGATGGTATTTGTCAAGCGATTGCTATGTGATGATGATGATGGCATTTATTAAGCGCTTACTATGTGCTAAGCACTGTTCTAAGCGCTGGGGAGGTTACAAGGTGATCAGATTGTCCTCCGGGGGGCTCCCGGTCTTCATCCCCATTTTCCAGATGAGGTCACTGAGGCCCAGAGAATAATAATAATAATAATAATAATGGCATTTGTTAAGCGCTTACTATGTGCTAAGCACTGTTCTGAGCGCTGGGGAGGTTACAAGGTGATCAGGTTGTCCCACGGGGGGCTCCCGGTCTTCATCCCCATTTTCCAGATGAGGTCACTGAGGCCCAGAGAATAATAATAATAATGGCATTTGTTAAACGCTTACTATGTGCCAATCACTGTTCTAAGCGCCAGGGAGGTCACTAATAATAATAACGATGGTATTTGTCAAGCGCTTACTATGTGATGATGATGATGGCATTTATTAAGCGCTTACTATGTGCCAAGCACTGTTCTAAGCGCTGGGGAGGTTACAAGGTGATCGGGTTGTCCCCCGGGGGGCTCCCGGTCTTCACCCCCATTTTACAGATGAGGTCACTGAGGCTCAGAAAATAATAATAATAATAATAATAATAATAATAATAATAATAATGGCATTTGTTAAGCGCTTACTATGTGCCAAGCACTGTTCTAAGCGCCAAGGAGGTCACTAATAATAATAACGGTGGTATTTGTCAAGCGCTTACTATGTGATGATGATGGTGGCATTTTATTAAGCGCCTACTATGTGCAAAGCACTGTTCTAAGCGCTTGGGAGGTTACAAGGTGATGAGATTGTCCCCCGGGGGGCTCCCGGTCTTCATCCCCATTTTCCAGATGAGGTCACTGAGGCTCAGAGAATAATAATAATAATAGTAATGATAATGGCATTTGTTAAGCACTTACTATGTGCCAAGCACTCTTCTAAGCACCAGGGAGGTCAGTAATAATAATAATGATGGTATTTGTCAAGCGATTACTATGTGATGATGAGGATGGCACTTATTAAGCGCTTACTATGTGTAAAGCACTGTTCTAAGCGCTCTGGAGGTTACAAGGTGATGAGGTTGTCCCACGGGGGGCTCACGGTCTTCATCCCCATTTTCCAGATGAGGTCACTGAGGCCCAGAGGAGTGAAGTGACTCGCCTACAGTCCCCCAGCCGACAAGCGGCGGAGCCAGGATTCGAACCCACGACCTCCGACTCCCAAGCCCGGGCTCTTTCCACTGAGCCCCGCTGCTTCTCTGTTGTCCTCTCCCCAGCGCTTAGTACAGCGCTCTGCACGCAGTAATCACTCAATCGTATTTATTGAGCGCTTCCTGTGTCCAGAGCACTGTACTAAGCGCTTGGGAAGCACAAGTTGGCAACATAGAGAGGCGGAAGCGTCTAATAAATACGATGCGATGAAGGAACGGATACAGAGAGAGAGCTTGCGGCCTAGCGGGCAGGGCCCGAGCCCGGGAGTCTGAAGAACCTGGATTTTCATCCCACCCGCTGTGTGCTGGGTGACCTTGGACCAGTCACTTCCCTTCCCTGGGCCTCAGTTTCCTCCTCTGGAAAATGGGGGTGAAGACCGGGAGCCCCACGGGGGATGGTGACCGGGTCCGGCCCCGTGACCTTGGATCCGCCCCGGCGCTTAGAACAGTGCTTGGCATCTAATCAATCAATCGTATTTATTGAGCGCTTACTGTGGGCAGAGCACTGTACTAAGCGCTTGGGAAGTACAAGTTGGCACAGTCTAGAAGATTTATTCTATTTATTTTATTTTGTTAATATGTTTTGTTTCGTCGTCCGTCTCCCCCTTCTAGACCGTGAGCCCGCTGTCGGGTCGGGACCGTCTCTAGATGTTGCCGACTTGGACTTCCCAAGCGCTTAGTACAGTGCTCTGCGCACAGTGAGCGCTCAATAAATAGGATGGAACGACTGACTGACTGACCCAATGCGACTTGGACTTCCCAAGCGCTTAGTCCAGTGCTCTGCACACAGTAAGCGCTCAATAAATACGATTGATTGATTGTTTGACTTCCCAAGCGCTTAGTACAGTGCTCTGCGCACAGTGAGCGCTCAATAAATAGGATGGAACGACTGACTGACTGACTGAACGAATGAGCCCGTTGTGGGGTAGGGACCGTCTCTAGATGTTGCCGACTTGGACTTCCCAAGCGCTTAGTACAGTGCTCCGCACACAGTAAGCGCTCAATAAATACGATTGAATGAATGAATGAACATAATAATAATAATCTTCATTTATTGAGCACCTATTGTGTGGAGAGCACTGAATCGAGCTCTCGGGGCGTCCAATAAAGTCAGTCGATGCAATTTCTGCCCCCCGAGGAGCTGGCAATCAGTAAATGCTAATTAGGGAGCACCTGCTTTATGTGCAGAGCGCTGTACTGAGCGTTTGGGAGAGTCCGATAGAAATTAGTAGACACACCGATCACTCCTGCTTTGTGCAGAGTGCTGTACTAAGCGCTTGGGAGAGTCCAATAGAAATTAGTAGGCACAGTCGATCAGTAGCACTTAGGGAGCTCCTGCGTGGTGCAGAGCACTGTACTGAGCGTTTGGGAGAGTCCAATAGAAATTAGTCGACACAGTCGATCAGTAGCACTTAGGGAGCTCCTGCTTTGTGCAGAGCGCTGTACTGAGCGCTTGGGAGAGTCCAATAGAGTGAGTACATATTTATATTCTATTTCTTTTATTTTGTGAATATATTTTGTTTTGTTGTCCGTCTCCCCCTTCTAGACTGTGAGCCCGTTTTTGGGTAGGGCCCGCCTCTAGATGTTGTCGACTTGTCCTCTCCCAAGCGCTTAGTACAGTGCTCTGCACACAGGAAGCGCTCAATAAATACGATTGAATGAATGAATGTTGCCGACTTGTCCTTCCCAAGCGCTCAGTACAGTGCTGTGCACACAGGAAGCGCTCAATAAATACGATTGAACGAATGTCTTCGAGGAGCCGTGAGCAGCGCTCTGTGCTGAGCGCTTGTCATAATAATAATGATGATGGTATTTGGTAAGCGCTTACTGTGGGCCGAGCACTGTCCTAAGCGCCGGGGGGGGATGCGAGGTCATCGGGTTGTCCCCCGTGGGGCTCACGGTCTTCATCCCCATTTGACAGATGAGGGAACTGAGGCCCAGAGAGGCCAAGTGACTCGCCCAAAGTCACCCAGCTGACAGGTGGCAGAGCCGGGATTTGAACCCACGACCTCTGACGCCCAAGCCCAGGCTCTTTCCACTGAGCCACACTATGCTTACTATGTGGCAGGCGTCCATTTATTCATTCGATGGTATTTATTGAGCGCTTACTGTGTGCGGAGCGCCGTACTGAGCGCCTGGAAAGGACAATTCGGCCACAGAGAGAGACGATTCATTCATTCATTCATTCATTCATTCATTCAATCGTATTTATTGAGCGCTTCCTGTGTGCAGAGCACTGTACTAAGCGCTTGGGAAGCCCAAGTTGGCAACATCTAGAGACGGTCCCTACCCAACAGCGGGCTCACAGTCTAGAGAAGCATCAATCGTATTTATTGAGCGCTTACTATGTGCAGAGCACTGTACTAAGCGCTTGAAGCAGAGTGGCTCAGTGGAAAGAGCCCGGGCTTTGGAGTCCGAGGTCCTGGGTTCAAATCCCAGATCCGCCAACTGCCAGCTGGGTGACTTTGGGCGAGTCACTTCACTTCTCTGGGCCTCAGTTGCCTCCTCTGTCAAATGGGGATTAAGGCTGTGAGCCCCCCGGGGGACAACCTCATCACCTTGTAACCTCCCCCAGCGCTTAGAACAGTGCTTTGCACATAGTAAGCGCTTAATAAATGTCATTATTATTATTATAGAGGGGGGAGACAGACCACAAAACATATTAACAAAATAAAATAAATAGAATAAATATGTACAAATAAAATAGAGTAATAAATACGTACAAACATATATACATATATACAGGACGATCCCTGCCCACGGCGGGCTGAAAGTAAGGCACTGTACTAAGCGCTCGGGAGAGTCTGATACGACAACCGGCAGACCCGGCCCCCAACGAGGCTAGACGGTCCTGGGTTCTAATCCCGCCTCCCCCACTTGTCCGCCGCGTGACCTTGGTTAAGAGAAGCAGCGTGGCTCAGTGGAAAGAGCCCGGGCTTTGGAGTCAGAGGTCATGGGTTCAAATCCCGGCTCCGCCAACTGTCAGCTGGGTGGCTTTGGGCGAGTCACTTCACTTCTCTGGGCCTCAGTTCCCTCATCTGTCAAATGGGGATGAAGATTGTGAGCCCCCCCGGTGGGACAACCTGATCACCTTGTAACCTCCCCAGCGCTTAGTACAGTGCTTTGCACATAGTAAGCGCTTAATACATGCCATCATTATCAGCGCCTAGAGCAGTGCTTTGCACATACTAAGCGCTTAACAAATGCCATCATTAATTAATTAAGTCACTTCACTCCCCCGGGCCTCGGGTCCCCCCTCCGTCAAATGG
The DNA here is from genome assembly GCF_015852505.1 of Tachyglossus aculeatus. NCBI lineage: Eukaryota > Metazoa > Chordata > Mammalia > Monotremata > Tachyglossidae > Tachyglossus > Tachyglossus aculeatus. The sequence goes on from NC_052073.1 coordinate 35,290,982, forward strand.
GGGCCCGCTCAGCTCGTTTCCGTCCCGGCGCTCAGTACAGCCGAGCAGCGTGGCTCAGTGGAAAGAGCCCGGGCTTTGGAGTCAGAGGTCATGGGTTCAAATTCTGGCTCCGTCAGCTGTGTGGCTTTGGGCGAGTCACTTCACTTTTCTGGGCCTCAGTGACTCGTCTGGAAAATGGGGAGGAAGACTGTGAGCACCCCTGTGGGACAATCTGATCACCTTGTATCCTCCTCAGCGCTTAGAACAGTTCTTTGCACATATTAAGTGCTTAATAAATGCTATTATTATAGCCCACTGTTGGGTAGGGACCGTCTCTATATGTTGCCAACTTGTACTTCCCAAGCGCTTAGTACAGTGCTCTGCACACAATAAGCGCTCAATAAATATGATTATTATTATTATTATTATTATTATTATTATTATTATTATTATTATTATTGTTATTACAGCACCCGGCACCCAGTGGTTCCCATCCCTCAGTGGCGGGGGCTGGATTCAAATCTGCCTCCCTCCTCCTCCGGCATTCCCGGCCCTTCCCTTGAGGTGAAGCAGCGTGGCTCAGTGGAAAGAGCCCGGGCTTTGGAGTCAGAGGTCACGGGTTCGAATCCCTGCTCCGCCACATGTCAGCTGTGTGACCTTGGGCGAGTCACTTCACTTCTCTGAGCCTCAGTTCCCTCATCTGTAAAATGGGGTTGAAGACTGTGAGCCCCCTGTGGGACAACCTGATCACCTTGTATCCCCCCAGCGCTTAGAACAGTGGTTTGCACATAGTAAGCGCTTAACAAAATGCCATTATTATTATTATTGTTATTATTCCCACCCGTCGGGGCGAAGGTCAGCCTAGCTTCCAGGTTCGGATTGGGGGAAAACGGGGAATTCCGGGGCTTTTCCTCCGGCCCTTCCAGGAAGTCCAGGCCACCCAACTTACCAGCCATGCCTGCTCCTCCTCTTCCTCGGCGGTGGCGGCCTCTACGGTCTCCGGTTCCTCCGAGGGAGGTTGGATGGGGCCACGGAGGCGACTGGGGCCTGGTCGGGGTGGCTTGGCAATTTATAGGACGCCCCGGAGCAAAATTCTCCACAATTATAACCCCAGCCAAGAGGGTGGAGTTCCAGGCCTTTGCCAGGAACACCTGTCAACTTTCCACTTGCAACACACTCCGTCTCCCGGAGGGAAGTCGAGTCAGGCTGGCCAGTCGGGCCCCAGGCGAGCGGGACTCTGTGCTGAGCGTTGGGGAGAGGCCGACGACGGAGCAGGCCCGTTTCCCTCCCACCAGTGGGACGCCAGTGGGAATACATAAATTATGTATTCCCATACTATGTTGCCAACTTGTACTTCCCAAGCACTTAGTACAGTGCTCTTCACACAGTAAGCGCTCAATAAATACGATTGAATGAATGAATGAACAAATTACAGAGAGAGTAGATAGTTGTGTTTATTGAGCGCTTACGGTGTGCGGAGCCTGGGAATCAGAGGGACGTGGATCCTGCCGCGTGACCTTGGATAAGTTACTTCACTTCCCTGGAAAATGGGGATGGAGACGGTGAGTCGCACGTGGGACGGGGACGGTGTCCGACCCGATGAGCTTGGTTCCACCCCATGACCTGGGCCCGAACCACTAAGCTATGCTGCTTCGCTAATTTAAATTCTAACTTTAGGTTCTCATCCTGGCTAGGAGGACGGGAAGGAGGAGGGGAGGAGGAGGAGGAAGAGGGAGGAGGGGAAGAGGAGGAAGAGAAAGGAAGGAAGGAAAGAGGAGGATGAAGAAAGGAAGGAAGAAAGGAAGAGGAGGAGGGAAAAGAAGAGGAAAGGATGAAGAGGAGGAAGGGAAGAGGAGGAGGAGGAAAGGAGAAGAAAGAGGAGAAAGGAAGAAAGGAGGAGAAAAAGGAGGAGGGAAGAGGAGGAAGGAAGCAAGGAATGAGGAAGAGGAAGAAAGAGGAGGAGGAGGTGGGAAAAGGAAGAAAGGAGGAGGAAAAAAGGAAGGAGGAAGAAGAAAGAAAGGAGAAGGAGGAAGAAAGGAAGGAAGGAGAAGGAAGCAAGGAGGGGGAAGAGGAGAAGAAGGAGGAAGTATGGAAGGAAGAGAAGAGGAAGAAGGAAGCAAGGAATGAGGAGGAGAAAGGGAAGGGGAGGAGGAGGAGGAAGAGGGAGGAGGGGAAGAGGAGGAAGGAATGAGGAGGAGAAAGAGAAAGAAGAAATGAAGAGGAGAAAGGAAGGAAGGAAAGGGGAGGAGGGAGAAAGGAAGGAAGAAAGGAAGAGGAGGAGGAAAAAGGAGATGAAAGGATGAAGAGGAGGAGGGGGAAGAGGAGGAGGGGGAAGAGGAGGAAGGAAGCAAGGAATGAGGAAGAGGAAGAAAGAGGAGGAGGAGGTGGGAAAAGGAAAAAAGGAGGAGGAAGAAAGGAAGGAGGAAGAAGAAAGAAAGGAGGAGGAGGAAGGAAGGAAGGAGAAGGAAGCAAGGAATAAGGAGGAGGAGGAAGAAGGGAGGAGAAGAAGGAGGAAGAAAGAAAGGAGGAGAAGGAAGGGAAGAGGAAGAAGGAAGCAAGGAAGGAGGAGGAGGTGGGAAAAGGAAGAAAGGAGGAGGGAGAAAGGAAGGAGGAGGAGGGGGAGGAGGAAGGAAGGAAGGGAGGGAGGAGGAGGAAGAAAGGAAGGAAGGAGAAGGAGATGGAAGCAAGGAGAAGGAAGAAAGGGAGGAGGAGGGGAAGAGGAGGAAGGAAGCAAGAAATGAGGAAGAGGAGGAAGAAAGGAGGAAGGAAGGGAGGGAGGGAGGAGGAAGAAGAAAGGAAGGAAGGGGAAGAGGAACAAGGAAGCAAGGAATGAGGAAGAGAAGAAAGAAAGGAAGGAGGAGGGAGAAAGGAAGGAGGAGAAGGAAGGGAGGGAGGGATGGAGGAGGAGGAAGAAAGGAAGGAAGGAAGGAGGAGGAGAAGGAGAAGGAAGCAAAGAGGAGAAGGAAGAAAGGAAGGAGGAGGAAGAGGAGGGGAAGAGGAGGAAGGAAGCAAGGAATGAGGAGGAGGAGGAGGAGGAAGAAAAAAGGAGGAAGGAAGGGAGGGAGGAGGAGGAAGAAAGGAAGGAGGAAGAAGGAAGCAAGGAAGAGGAAGTGGAGAAGAAGGAGGAAGAAAGGAGGAGAAGGAAGAGGAGGAAGGAAGCAAGAAGTGAGGAGGAGGAGGAAGAGGAGGAAGGAAAGAGGAGGAGAACTGTGGAAATTCTGCCATTTGGCCTCCTCTCCCAAGTGGCCCTGCTCAAACGCCAAGGAGGAGAATCCCCATGCTGGCATTTGGTGATTTCTCTTCACGTCCGTCTCCCCCTTTAGACCGGCAGCTCCTTGTGGGCGGCGAATGGGGCCGCTGATTCTCCAGTCGTCCTCTCCCAAACGTTCAGTACAGCACTCCGCACACGGTAAGTGCTCAATAAGTACGAGTGAATGAATGACTGGTATTTCTCGAGGGCCTACTGTGGGCGAAACATGGCGCTTGAGAGAACACGCTAGAGTCGATAGCGCGGAAGTTGTCGCCGAACTGTATTTTCCAAGCGCTTAGTCCAGTCCTCCGCACAAAGGAAGCGCTCAATAAGTACGATGGAATGAATGGTAGCTGCGATCTCTACCCTGGAGGAGGAGATGGGCGGTGAAATAATGTGTCCGTCGATTGTTCTCTCCCAAGCGCTTAGTACAGTGCTCCGCACATGGTGAGCGCTCAATAAATACGGTTGAAGTGCCATCATTATTATTATTAAGTCAATGTGCTAGACTGTCAGCTCGTTTGGAGCAGGAAACGTGTCTGTTGATTGTTCTCTCCCAAGCGCCTAGTACAGTGCTCCACACACGGTAAGCGCTCAATAAATACGGTTGAAGTGCCATCATTATTATTATTAAGTCAATATGCTAGACTGTCAGCTCGTTTTTAATTAATTTTAGGTTCTCATCCTGGCTAGGAGGAATGGGACAGGAAATGTGTCTGTCGATTGTTCTCTCCCGAGCGCTTAGTACAGTGCTCCGCACATGGTAAGCGCTCAATAAATACGGTTGAAGTGCCATCATTATTATTATTAAGTCAATATACTAGACCGTCAGCTCGTTTGGGGCAGGAAATGTGTCTGTCGATTGTTCTCTCCTGAGTGCTTAGTACAGTGCTCCGCACATGGTAAGCACTCAATAAATACGGTTGAAGTGCCATCATTATTACTGTTAAGTCAATATGCTAGACCGTCAGCTCGTTTGGGGCAGGAAATGTGTCCGTCGATTGTTCTCTCCCAAGCGCTTAGTACAGTGCTCCGCACACAGTAAGCACTCAATAAATACGGCTGAAGTGCCATCATTATTATTATTAAGGCAATATGCTAGCTCGTTTTAATTTAATTAATTTTAGGTTCTCATCCTGGCTAGGAGGAATGGGACAGGAAATGTGTCTGTCGATCGTTCTCTCCCGAGCGCTTAGTACAGTGCTCCGCACACGGTAAGCGCTCAATAAATACGGCTGAAGTGCCATCATTATTATTATTAAGTCAATATGCTAGACCGTCAGCTCGTTTGGGGCAGGAAATGTGTCTGTTGATTGTTCTCTCCCAAGCGCTTAGTACAGTGCTCCGCACATGGTAAGCGCTCAGTAGATACGGTTGAAGTGCCATCATTATTATTATTAAGTCAATATGCTAGACTGTCAGCTCGTTTCAATTTAATTTTAGGTTCTCATCCTGGCTAGGAGGAATGGGACAGGAAATGTGTCTGTCAATTGTTCTCTCCCAAGTGCTCAGTACAGTGCTCCGCACATGGTAAGCGCTCAATAAGTACGGTTGAAATGCCATCATTATTATTATTAAATCAATATGCTTGACCGTCAGCTCGTTTGGGGCAGGAAATGTGTCTGTCGATTGTTCTCTCCCAAGCGCTTAGTACGGTGCTCCGCACATGGTAAGCGCTCAATAAATACGGTTGAAGTGCCATCATTATTATTATTAAGTCAATATGCTTGACCGTCAGCTCGTTTGGGGCAGGAAATGTGTCTGTCGATCGTTCTCTCCCAAGCGCTTAGTACAGTGCTCCACACACAGTAAGCGCTCAATAAATGCGGCTGAAGTGCCATCATTATTATTATTAAGTCAATATGCTAGACCGTCAGCTCATTTGGGGCAGGAAATGTGTCTGTCGATTGTTCTCTCCCGAGCGCTTAGTACAGTGCTCCGCACATGGTAAGCGCTCAATAAATACGGTTGAAGTGCCATCATTATTACTATTAAGTCAATATGTTAGACCGTCAGCTCGTTTGGGGTAGGAAATGTGTTGATTGTTCTCTCCCAAGCGCTTAGTACAGTGCTCCGCACATGGTAAGCGCTCAATAAATACGGTTGAAGTGCCATCATTATTATTATTAAGTCAATATGCTAGACTGTCAGCTTGTTTGGGGCAGGAAATGTGTCAGTTGATTGTTCTCTCCCAAGCGCTTAGTACAGTGCTCCGCACATGGTAAGCGCTCAATAAATACGGTTGAATGAACGGGTGAATTAAAAAGGGCCGAGGCCAACGCTCTCGGCTTCGCCGGCAGTGCGTGGAATGCTCCCCGGTCACTAGGCCTCAGATCCAGTGCTCATTCTTTCATTCAGTCGTATTTATGGAGCGCTTACTGCGGGCAGAGCACTGTACTGAGCGCTTGGGAAGTCCAAGTCGGCAACATCTAGAGATGGTCCCTACCCAACAGCGGGCTCACAGTCTAGATGGGGGAGACGGACGACAAAACACAACACGTGGACGGGTGTCAAGGCGTCAGAACGAAACGCCGCGTCGTCGCGTACGGTGCTCACCGGCGAGTGGCCGTGGGGCGGCTAGTTTATCCCCCTCCCCGCTTCCCGGCATTCCGGCCACTTCTAGGACCGCCGCCCTCCGCGTATCCCGAGGGATCCCCGGCACAGAGAAGCAGCGTGGCTCAGTGGAAAGAGCCTGGTCTTTGGAGTCAGAGATCATGGGTTCGAATTCCGACTCTAAAACATGTCTGCTGTGTGACCTTGGGCAAGTCACTTCACTTCTCTGAGCCTCAGTGATCTCATCTGTAAAATGGGGATGAAGACTGTGAGCCCCACGTGGGACAACTTGATCACCTTGTATCCCCCCCCAGCGCTTAGAATAGTGCTTGGCACGTAGTAAGCACTTAACAAATGCCATCATTATTATTATTATTATTATTATTATTATTCCCGGCTCCGCTACTTGTCCGCTGGGTGACTTTGGGCGAGCCGCTTCGCTTCTCTGGGCCTCAGTTCCCTCATCTGGAAAATGGGGATTAAGACTGTGAGCCCCATGTGGGACAACTTGATCACCTTGCATCCCCCCCAGCACTTAGAATAGTGCTTGGCACGTAGTAAGCGTTAACAAATTATTAATCCCGGCTCCGCTACTTGTCCATTGGGTGACTTTGGGTGAATTGCTTCGCTTCTCTGGGCCTCAGTTCCCTCATCTGGAAAATGGGAATGAAGACCGTGAGCCCCATATGGGACAACCTGATCACCTTTTATCCCCCCCAGCGCTTAGAACAGTGCTTGGCACATAGTAAGCGCTTAACAAATGCTATTATTATTATTATTATTGTTATTAATCCCGGCTCCGTTACTTGTCCGCTGGGTGACTTTGGGCGGGTCGCTTCACTTCTCTGGGCCTCAGTTCCCTCACCTGGAAAATGGGGATGAAGACCGTGAGCCCCATGTGGGACAACCTGATCACCTTGTATCCCCCCCAGCGCTTAGAATAGTGCTTGGCACATAGTAAGCGCTTAACAAATGCCATTATTATTATTGTTATTAATCCCAGCTCCGCTACTTGTCCGCTGGGTGACTTTGGGAGAGTCGCTTCGCTTCTCTAGGCCTCAGTTCCCTCACCTGGAAAATGGGGATGAAGACCGTGAGCCCCATGTGGGACAACCTGATCAACTTGTATCCCCCCCCAGCGCTTAGAATAGTGCTTGGCACATAGTAAGCGCTTAACAAATGCCATTATGGTGATACCCAAGCGCTTAGTACGGTGTTCTGCACACTGTAAGCGCTCAATAAATACGGTTGGAGGAATCCAGGCACTGCGGACGGAGGGCCGGACGGGTGGATGGGTGGGTGGACGGGTCGCTCTGGTCTGACCGGGCCGGATCGCGTTGAGTCAGCGGGGAGACAGGCTGGGAGAGGGGGCTGGGAGAGACACAGAGGAGGGACAGGTGTGGACAGGCAGGGAGAGACATGAGGGGAAAGGAGAGACACAGAGAAGGGAGAGATAATAATAATAATAATGGTAATAATAAGAATAATGGCATTTATTAAGCGCTTACTATGTGCAAAGCACTGTTCTAAGCACAGGGACATTACAAGGTGATCAGGTTGTCCCATGGGGGGCTCACAAGTCCTAACCCTCATTTTCCAGATGAGGTAACTGAGGCACAGAGAAGTGAAGTAATGGCATTTGTTAAGCACTTACTATGTGCCGAGCACTGCTCTAAGCACTGGGGTGGATACAAGGTAATCAGGTTGTCCCACGTGGGGCTCGCAGTCTTAATCTCCATTTTACAGATGAGGTAAATGAGGCCCAGAAAAGTGAGGTGACTTGCCCAAAGTCACTTGGCTGGCACGTGGAGGAGCCGGGATTTGAACCCATGACCTCTGAGTCCAGAGCCCGGGCTCTTTCCACTGAGCCACGCAGCCACGCTGCTTCTCAGAGAGATGTGGGGGAGGGAGAGACGGGGGGAAAGGAGAGACACAGAGGAGGGAGAGATGTGGAGGAGGGAGAGATCAATCAATCAATCAATCGTATTTATTGAGTGCTTACTGTGTGCAGAGCACTGTACTAAGCGCTTGGGAAGTACAAGTTGGCAACATATAGAGACAGTCCCTACCCAACAGTGGGCTCACAGTCTAGAGAGATGAGGGGAAAGGAGACACACGAAGGAGGGAGAGACAGTGGGAAGAGAGAGATGTGGGAGAAAGAGAGACACAGAAGAGGGAGAGATGTGGAAGAGGGAGAGATGAGGGGAAAGGAGGGAGAGACATGGGGAGAGACACGAGGGGGAAGGAGAGACAAGGAGGGAGAGGTGTGGGGGAGGAGGGAGAGAGATGTGGGGAGAGGAGAGACACAGAAGAGGGGGAGATGTGGAGGAGGGAGAGATGAGGGGAAAGGAGAGATACAGAGGAGGGAGAGATGTGGGGGAGGGAGAGACAGTGGGGAGAGAGATGTGGGGGAAGAGACACAGAAGAGGGAGAGATGTGGAAGAGGGAGAGATGAGGGGAAAGGAGAGACACAGAGGAGGAAGAGATGGGGAGGAGGGAGAGACATTGGGAGAGACACGAGGGGGAAAGAGAGACAGGGAGAGAGAGATGTGGGGGGGGGAGAGACAGTGGGGAGAGAGATGAGGGGGAAAGGGAGACACAGAGGAGGGAGAGATGTGGAGGAGGGAGAGACATGGGGAAAGGAGAGACACAGGAGGGAGAGATGTGGGGGAGGGAGAGACATGGGGAGAGAGATGAGGGGGAAAGAGAGACAAGAAAGGAAAGATGTGGGGAGGGAGAGACAGTGGGGAGAGAGATGAGGGGGAGAGAGAGACAAGGAGGAGGGAGAGATGTGGAGGAGGGAGAGACATGGGGAGAGAGATGGGGAAAGAGAGACACAGAGGAGGGAGAGATGTGGGGAGGGAGAGACATGGGCAGTGATGAAGGGGAAAGAGAGACAAGGAGGGAGAGGGGTGGGGGAGGGAGAGATGAGGGGAAAGGAGAGACACAGGAGGGGGAGATGTGGGGGAGGGAGAGACATGGGGGGAGACACGAGGGGGAAAGAGAGACAAGGAGGGAGAGATGTGGGGGTGGGAGAGACAGTGGGGAGAGAGATGAGGGAGAAAGAGAAACACAGAGGAGGGAGAGATGTGGGGGAGGGAGAGATGAGGGGACAGGAGAGACACCGAGGAGGGAGAGACAGTGGGGAGAGACATGAAGGGGAAAGAGAGACACAGAGGAGGGAGAGATGTAGGGGAAGGAGAGATGAGGGGAAAGGAGAGACACAGAGGAGGGAGAGATGTAGGGGAGGGAGAGACATTGGGGAGGGGTAGAGATGTGGGGGAGGGAGAGAGATGTGGGGGAAGAGAGACACAGAAGAGGGAGAGACATGGGGAGAGATGAGGGGGAAAGAGAGACAAGGAGGGTGAGATGTGGGGGAGGGAGAGATAAGGGGAAAGGAGAGACACAGAGGAGGGAGAGAGGGGGAGGGAGAGACACAGAGGAGGGAGAGATGGGGGAGGGAGAGACACAGAGGAGGGAGAGATGTGGGGGTGGGAGAGATGTGGGGGATGGAGAGATATGGGGAAAGGAGAGACACAGAGGAGGGAGAGATGTGGAGGAGGGAGAGATGAGGGGAGGGGTAGAGACGTGGGGGAGGGAGAGACATGGGGAGAGACATGAGAGAGAAAGAGAGATGGGGAGAAAGGAGAGATATGGGGAAAGGAGAGACACAGAGGAGGGAGAGATGTGGGGGAGGGAGAAAGAATAATAATAATAATTATGGTATTTGTTGGAGACATTGGGGAGGGAGAGATAATAGTAATTATGGTATCTGTTACGCGCTTATTATGTGGCAGGCACCGAACTAAGTGCACATTGGGTGGGACCCAAACCCTGTCCCTCGTGGGGCTCACGGTCTCCATCCCCATTTTCCAGAGGAGGAAACTGAGGCCCGGAGAAGGGAAGTGGCTCACCCAAGGTCACACAGCAAAGTGGCAGAGCGGCATTAGAACCCAGATCCCCCGCCTCCCTGGGCCCGGGCTCTACCCGCTAGGCCGCACTCTGCTTCTCAGCGTGTCGGAGAGGGAGAAACGAGGCAGAGACACCGGGGATGGAGAGATGTGGGGGAAGGAGAGACACAGAGGAGGGAGAGACATGGGGAGAGAGGCAGGGCGGGGTCTCTGGGTGAGACACTGTATGAGACACTGCCTCTCTGCAGCGACCCATGACAGCTTAATCCGTCAGGCAGGGCCGCTCCCAGCCCCGACGTTCCCGGCGGCATTCCCGGCCACATTCCCGGCGCTCCTGGCCCCGGAACGGACACTCCTTGGCCTCCTCGGGGTAACCGGCACTTAGAGCAGTGCTTGGCACATAGTAAGCGCTTAACAAATGCCATCAGGGTGGCAATGATCTTGGAGTCCCCAAGCTGGGCCTGTCTTCACCCTCATCGATGAAGCAGCGCGGCTCAGTGGAAAGAGCCCGGGCTTTGGAGTCGGAGGTCATGGGTTCAAATCCTTGTCAGCTGGGTGACCTTGGGCAAGTCACTTCACTTCTCTGGGCCTCAGTTCCCTCATCTGTCAAATGGGGATGAAGATGGCGAGCCCCCCGTGGGACAACCTGATCATCTTGTAACCTCCCCAGCGCTTAGTACAGTGCTTTGCACATTGTAAGCGCTTAACAAATGCCATCATTATTATTATTATCGATGAAGCAGCGTGGCTCAGTGGAAAGAGCCCGGGCTTTGGAGTCAGAGGTCTTGGGTTCAAATCCAGACTCCGCCAACTGTCAGCTGGGTGACTCTGGGCGAGTCACTTCACTTCTCTGGGCCTCAGTGACCTCATCTGGAAAATGGGGATGAAGACCGCGAGCCCCCCGTGGGACAACCTCATCACCTTGTAACCTGCCCAGCGCTTAGAACAGTGCTTTGCACATAGTAAGCGCTTAACAAATACCATCATTATTATTATTACCGCCCACTTGGCCTGAGCGTCACATTTACCGGCTTCCTCGACTTCGGCTCTACTTGCTCCCCTCGACTCTTTCCAGTGCTTAGTACAGTGCTCTGCACACAGAGGACTAAAAATAATAATAATGATGGTATTTGTGAAGCGCTTACTATGTGCCTAGCACTGTTCTAAGCGCCGAGGGAGCTACAGGGTCATCAGGTTGTCCCCCGCGGGGCTCACAGTCTTCATCCCCATTTGACAGATGAGGGAACTGAGGCCCAGAGAAGCGAAGTGACTTGCCCAAGATCACATAAAAGACAATAAAAATGATGAGGATGGTATTTGTTAAGCGCTTACTAGGTGCCAAGCGCTGTTCTAAGCGCTGGGGGAGATACAGGGTCAACAGGTTGTCCCCCGTGGGGCTCATGGTCTTCACCCCCATTTTCCAGGTGAGGGAACTGAGGCCCAGAGAAGTGAAGTGACTTAACCAAGGTCACTCAGCAGACAATAATAATAATGAGGATGGTATTTGTTAAGCGCTTACTAGGTGCCAAGCACTGTTCTAAGCGCTGGAGGGGATACAAGTATATCACGTTGTCCCCTATGGGGCTCACAGTCTTCATCCCCAGTTTCCAGGTGAGGTCACTGAGGCCCAGAGAAGTGAAGCGACTTGCCCAAAGTCACACAGCTGACAATGGGCAGAGGCGGGATTCGAACCCATGACCTCTGACTCCAAAGCCTGGGCTCTTTCTACTGAGCCACGCTGCTTCTCCGCCTCATAATAATAACAATAATGATGGCATTTATGAAGCGCTTACTATGTGCCAAGCGCTGTTCTAAGCCCTGGGGAGGTTACAAGGTGATCAGTTTGTCCCCCGTGGGGCTCACAGTCTTCATCCCCATTTTCCAGATGAGGTCACTGAGGCCCAGAGAAGTGAAGCGACTTGCCCAAAGTCACCCAGCTGACAATGGGCAGAGGCGGGATTCGAACCCATGACCTCTGACTCCCAAGCCCGGGCTCTTTCCACTGAGCCACGCTGCTTCTCTGCCTCATCCGACGGTATTTATTGAGCGCTTAGCGCAAAGCACTGTACCAGGTGCTCAGCTTAGCTGAGGGCAGGAAGCGCGCCTGCTAATCTCCCTAGCACTCAGTATAGTGCTCGGCTCCCAGTGGGTGCTCAGTAAATACTCCGGGTGGATTAATAGATTGTAAACACCTGGAAAAAAGAAATAATGTCCGCCAACTCTAATATCCTTTCTCTGGCAGTGTTGGCTAGGCGCTTACTAGGGAAGCAGCGTGGCTCAGTGGAAAGAGCCCAGGCTTTGGAGTCAGAGGTCACGGGTTCGAATCCTGTCTCCGCCACTTGTCAGCTGTGTGACTTTGGGCAAGTCACTTCACTTCTCTGGGCCTCAGTGACCCCATCTGTCAAATGGGGATGAAGACTGTGAGCCCCACGTGGGACAACCTGACTATCCTATATATCTCCCCCAGCGCTTAGAACAGTGCTTGGTACATAGTAAGCATTTAACAAATGCCACACTGTAAGCGCTCAATAAATACAATTGAATGAATGAATATGAGCCCCCCGTGGGACAACCTGATCACCCTGTAATGTGCCCAGCGCTTAGAACAGTGCTTGGCACAAAGTAAGCGCTTAATAAATGCCATCATTATCATTATTACTACTATGCGTCCGGCGCTGTACTGAGCACTGCGGTAGATGGGAGCCGATCAGGTCGGGCCCATTTTGCAGACGAGGGGACCGAGGCCCAGAGAGGTGAAGCGACCGGCCCAAGGTCACACAGAGAAGCTGGGATGAGAACCCAAGTCCAGCCCCAGGCTCTTCCCACCGGTAAGTCGGGCCTTCGTATTTATTGAGCGCTTACCGAGCGCAGAGCACTGTACTAAATGCTTGGGAGAGTCCGATAGAACTATAGAAGGGATGTGTTCCCAGGTCATCGGGGATCATTCATTCATTCATTCAATTGTATTTATTGAGCGCTTATTGGGTGTGGAGTGCTGTAATAATAATAAATAATAATGGCATTTGTTAAGCGCTCACTATGTGCGAAGCACTGTTCTAAGCGCTGGGGGGGGATACAAAGTGATCAGGTTGTCCCACGGGGGGCTCACAGTCTTTATTTAGAGAAGCAGCGTGGCTCAGTGGAAAGAGCCCGGGCTTGGGAGTCGGAGGTCGTGGGTTCTAATCCCGGCTCCGCCACTTGTCAGCTGTGTGACTTTGGGCCAGTCACTTCACTTCTCTGGGCCTCAGTTCCATCATCTGTAAAATGGGGATGAAGACTGTGAGCCTCATGTGGAACAACCTGATCACCTTGTATCCCCCCCAGTGCTTAGAATAGTGCTTTGCACATAGTAAGCGCTTAATAAATGTCATTATTATTATTGTTATTATTATTATTATTCTTCCCTGGGCCTCAGTTCCCTCATCTGTAAAATGGGGATGAAGACTGTGAGCCTCATGTGGGACAACCTGATGACCTTGTATCCCCCCCAGTGCTTAGAATAGTGCTTTGCACATAGTAAGCACTTAATAAATACTGCTATTATTATTATTATTATTATTATTATTATTATTTTTATTCTCTGTGCCTCAGTTTCCTCATCTGTAAAATTGGGATGAAGACTGTGAGCCTCATGTGGGACAACCTGATTACCTTGTATCCCCCCCAGTGCTTAGAATAGTGCTTTGCACATAGTAAGCACTTAATAAATACTGCTATTATTATTATTATTATTATTATTATTATTTTTATTCTCTGTGCCTCAGTTTCCTCATCTGTAAAATTGGGATGAAGACTGTGAGCCTCATGTGGGACAACCTGATTACCTTGTATCCCCCCCCAGTGCTTAGAATAGTGCTTTGCACATAGTAAGCGCTTAATAAATGCCATTATTATTATTATTATTATTATTATTATTATTATTATTATTATTATTCTCTGGGCCTCAGTTCCCTCATCTGTAAAATGGGGATGAAGACTGTGAGCCTCATGTGGGACAACCTGATTACCTTGTATCCCCCCCAGTGCTTAGAATAGTGCTCTGCATATAGTAAGTGTTTAATAAATGCCATTATTATTATTATTATTATTATTATTATTATTCTCTGGGCCTCAGTTCCCTCATCTGTAAAATGGGGATGAAGACTGTGAGCCCCGTGGGGGACAAACTGATGATCTTGTATCGCCCCCACGTTTAGAATAGTGGTTGGCACACAGTAAGCACTTAACAAAAGCCATCATCATCATTATTATTATTATTGATCCCCATTTTACAGATGAGGTAGCTGAGGCCTAGAGAAGTGAAGTGACTAGCCCAAAATCACCCAGCTGACAAGGTACGGTGGCAGCATCAGAACCCACGACCTCCGACTGCCAAGCCCGGGCTCTTTCCCCTGAGCCGTGCTGCTTCTCTGTTGAGTAGGGACCGTCTCTCTATGTTGCCAACTTGTACTTCCCAAGCGCTTAGTCCAGTGCTCCGCACACAGTAAGCGCTCAATAAATACGACTGAATGAATGAATTGAATGAATGACTCGTCCAGGGTCTCCCAGCAGATAAGGGGTGGAGGCAGGATTAGAACCCGCATCCTGAGACTCACAGGTCCGCTGGGGCCCGCCGCTTCCACTTTGGGAGGGACGATCCGCTGCTTCCCTAGAGAAGCAGCGTGGCTCAGTGGCAAGAGCCCGGGCTTTGGAGTCAGAGGTCATGGGTTCAAATCCCGGTTCCACCAACTGTCAGCTGGGTGACCTCGGGCAAGTCATTTCACTTCTCTCGGCCTCAGTGACCTCATCTGGAAAATGGGGATGAAGACCAGGAGCCCCACGTGGGGCAACCCGATGCAGCGTGGCTCAGTGGAAAGAGCCCGGGCTTTGGAGTCAGAGGTCGTGGATTCAAATCCCGGTTCCGCCAACTGTCAGCTGGGTGACTTTGGGCAAGTCATTTCTCTGGGCCTCAGTGACCTCATCTGGAAAATGGGGATGAAGACTGTGAGCCCCACGTGGGACAACCTGATCACCTTGTAACCTCCCCGACGCTTAGAACGGTGCTATGCACATAGTAAGCACTTAACAAATACCATCATTATTATTACTATTATTACCCCAGCACTTAGAACAGTGCTTGGCACATAGTAAGCGCTTAACAAATACTATTATTATTATTGTTATTAATTATGGCGATTGGCTCCGGTCCTAGTGGATCGAAGGGGCGAGAAGCGGGTCAGCGTCTCGGCCTGGGTTTCGGGAGCATACTGGACGTCGGGGGAGCAGGCTTTGGAGGCTGGGCTGGGCCGAGCCCGAC